>NC_087520.1:35108795-36548170 GCF_963921805.1 Phalacrocorax carbo | reverse complement strand
TATTCTTTAGTCATTAAGAACGCATACAAAGCTGGCTTATAATTTATTTATTTATAGTACTCAAGGGCAGAGTTACTAAAGATCCTGAATCTTCGGTCAGCATTCATACTGCCACACCTGGACACCTCAGAAGAGAATTTAGACGTTTTAACATTCTTCATACAAAGGGCTGTTCCTCAGAACCTAAACCTGTGGCTTAGTCTACAGTAGTTTGACCACTTATCTAGTACATTTGCTACCCTGGTCCCAGCTGTTTCCGAGATCAAGCTACAGCATGTATACTGCCGTTTCACTCTCTCCCGCCTGGTACTGCATCTGCAGCTTCCCAAAACATTACACGCGACAAACAGTTAACCATATGTTTCACAGTTCCTTTATTTGTTAAAGAGGCATTGTTTCAGAACAGATACAAGAATTTAAGATGGGAAGCATTAACATAAACATATTTTCCTGTGGCTACATATTTAGATCAAAAACAGTAAGAAAGACACAATACAGCAGGATGAAGATGGTTGAGCACCCAATACCAACACATAACCTGTAGTTCACATTCTCACCCAGGTGGATTACTAATGCATACTCCTCAAGGAGTTATACTCAGAAATCCCTATTCGATTTGAAACACCACAAGAAGGAATTTAATTTCAATGGGTGATTCTGGAAAGGTTCAACACTAGAGCTCATCAGCAGTAAATGCAAAGTGACCCACTTAGAGGCAGGCAGTGATACAGGGGTTAAGCTTCCTTCATTCCTCCACTGTGGATCTTGTGTGCTACCCAGAGACAGCTACAGTACGATGGTACTGACAAGTACCTGCAACGTACACCTCTAATGACACAAGGAAAAAGTTCGATGTTAAAAAAGATGTTATCTTTTTCAGGTAAAACATTGTAAACTACCTTTACTGATGTGCATATGGAGAAACCAATCATCATATTTTGGATTTTCAGAAAAGCTCATTAAGTATTTCTATTTATTTGGGGGGAAGACTACAATATCTGGCAAGCTAAGCTGTGCTGAAGACTTGGCTGCACGTGTAAAATCTGGCCTTCATCAGACTGTATCTGATCTCCAAAAAGATTACATAAGAGGGTGCTCCCCATTTGTCAAGGGACATCAACTCCCTGATTTATCCCCGGCATGGAAAAATCCAATTTAAAAAAAAGAAAGATTTTACTATCTACAGAGTAGAAAAAATTCTTATAATAGAAAATAATGATTTCTAAATCTTCATTTTACATATTTACATGGAATTTCCTCAAAATGCTTGGTAAAAACGTAAGCCAAATCTTATAATAATATTTTAATAATATATAATTATAAATAATAATAATATAATAATTAAAAAATGCATTTGTGTTCCTTTTTCCAGAAATTGTCAAAATAAAGTTATCTTGATTTCAAACAAACATGTGTCTTTGCTCTGGTTTAGATGTAAATGGAGTATCAATAATAGTGGCTCTAGAGTGAGCTAAGTCTAACAAACTAAAAAAGAAACACAACAAAAAACATCTATTGCTTATATGCTTATTAACAGACTTAATTCAAAAAATGGTTTGGATCAAAAGTTATTTGTAATTTCTTCTTCTGGCTAAACACAAGGCAAGATTTCTAGATTTTAACAAATACATATTTCAACTTGAAATGAGTTTAAATTGTATCAAAGTTATACTAAAACTGAAATTATTTTTATTTTAAAATATTTTTGTGGCTATATTAAGTTTCATTTAAAATTTTTTAAAAGTTCCAATATTTATCCTTTTATTGCCATTTATTCTAGCCAAAGTAAAAATTTAGCCCACATTCTTCAAAAGAAGGATTTTCAGCATATTTATCAGATAGAATCAAAAGTTTTCATACTGAAATTCATTGAAAATGTGTACGTTTTGGTCAAATGGTGGTCTTCTAAAAATTCTATAACTTCTTTATAAGATCAGGTTGCAACATTAGCGCCACCAGCTGCTAATTCCCACCTACCCTGCATTCCAATTACAAAGATTAAGGACAGCTGAAATAAAAAAAGCAACCAGGATGAATGAGAATATGGTTTTACCTGATAAAAAGATGACAATAAAAATTTATGATAAGCTATTAAATAAAACCTTATGTAAGATACTATAAGGGTAGCTGCTTTTCATTCTTGTAAGAACAGCTACGTTCTGTACATAGACATATTTAAGATACTTCCTCCCATCACCTCATCTAATCTGCTTGAAATTGTACATCAATAGTTTATCAAACTCTGCTGAAAAAAGTTTATGTTAAAGTTGTCATGAAATAAGTAAAAACAACAACTTAGCTGCACTCTTTCGAAAAAGTAGGCATATGCTTATGAATGGCGCCACTGAAAATCAACAGGCTTAAAGGCAGGCATGATCTTACATACCTTGCTATTGGGTAAAATCACTCATCTGATATAGCTAAGTCTTTGGAGAATGGCTATTCTACTTCACATGGATGCAGCCCCACACAGATCACACACCCAGCACAGAACGCATTTGAGTCCTTACTCTCAGCTACTAATAATCACATGCAGCCTATAGGGCTGTCTCAGGGTTTATGCTTTTTTTCTAGCTTATAAACTGCTCACCTTCTTGAGCACAATCCTGGAAAAGTTTTACAGCTCCAGTCACACACGTTTTCCAAGCACACTACTGGTTTATATTACCATTTTTTTTTTTTCCAAGGGATGCAAAAATGGAAACTCGTTCTTTCATTAGCAATATCCTCCTCTCAAAAATTGCCTGTTTTCTTTTAAACTCCTAGTCCCACTTGTTCATCAACAGCTCCAAGTATAAGTCTCAAATATCTTATATGCAGAAAAACATAACTAACAGTGTCTAGAAATAAATAAATCATAGTATGTTAAAGCTGAGAAATTTTCCCTAAAATGCAACAGAAATCCCTAGTGAAGGGAATCAAAAAGTCTTCGGAGCATGCCTGCTCATTTCCAACCTCCACAAGTCATGCCAGTATAATTCCAAAGCAGAGCTTTCTCTAGCTACTCAGTTTAACTTTTCGTAATAAATAAGATGTCCTAGAGCACAGGAATCTGCAATTCCCAAGGGACGAATAAAAAGGGGGATGAGAAGGGAAAGAAAAGATCAGTTGCATACAACACATTTTGTAAGTCTCATAACCTGGTTTTTATTTGCTAAAAATGGAAAGCTGAAGCTGCCTTTGAGACAGTTATAAAAATATAATGTATCTGTTTCCCTTGGCTCTCTTGTTCATTAAAGGTTGGGGTTTTTTTTCCTGTGTTTCCTTTAAGAAAACTGCCCTGCTGCAAAGGGCATTAGAAATAAGGATTGTATTTCAACTGAAGACAGAGTGAGCAAAAAAGCTTTCCTAATTACGTTGCTGATTACTTGAACAGTCTTCTATTTGACAATACAATTATACTGAAAGAGAGGAGAATGTCTTCATTATACTAAAAAAGGAGAACATGTGGGTTTTTTTCTGCTTTAAAATTTATGGACTATGAGCTGGACATATAAACTTCACTTGAACTCCAAAAGGTCAGATAAACTTTCTGAAAATAGCAGTTTTCCCCCTACACAAATATCTATGCTACATAATTCATATTTTATATTCTTTCCAGGAACTCCTTCACCTACCTCAAGCTAACCTCAAACCATAACAGTAAGTGTGCGCTTCAGCCTCTGTTACTGGTTCTATTTCAATGTCTGCTCTGTTGTATTTCTATTTATATTACACAGAAGTCAGCAAAAACTCGTAATCATCCTGACACATCTGGCAGTGCCAGAGGTGCAATATAGCTCAATATCGCAGGAGCACTTAAGCGGCTTAAAAGCAAAGGAAAAGAAACTACCATAGCAAGCCCCAGCTATAAAAGGTAACACCATAAAAAGCTGCTATGTTAACAACAGAATGGTGATGACTGCCATCCTCCCAGGTTTAACCTCCAAAATAATTTCAATATTCATTCTTCAACCACCCTTTTTAACCCTGTTTTCCAGATGGGCGACTCAGGGGGGTTGAGAGTCAGTTCCTCCCTTTCCTGATGGCAGTGGAAAACCCCAGCTGGCTTCAGTTCTGTAGCTAACTGGGGTCATCTGGTTATCAAGCATGCTGAGCTGGCTACAGTCAGGACCTCACTCTTGAACCAATACTCCTAGACATTATCCAGTGTCTGGCTAGATTTGGGTATGTTCCCAGGAACTGAGCACGAGACAATAATTTTTGAACTCCGGGAAATAAGGGAAATAGAGAATTCATCAAAAGGTTAGCCAGAAACAGCAGTTTCCTTGTAGTGCTGAGTACTGTTCCTCTACTGCAGGAGAACAGGTCTTAACTGACAGCACTGCGTATTAAACCACAGTTACTGGCTCAGTTACATTCATAAGTTTGAGATTTATCTGGTTTCATGGAGCATTAAGTTTTTCCATTTATACAGAGTATAAAAAGTCCATTTGCTCTGTGTCACACAGGCCTGCTCCACCAAAGCAGAGACAGATTTTCTTCTTTCCAGCTCCCGTCACGACTGCAGGCGTGTTCAGAGCCTACCCGCTGGCACTGCAAGGGCACCACAACCCAGGGTCCTGTAACCCAGCAGTCACCCTAGGCCTCCTAATGATACTCTTTGCTTTTAGACACCTCATTCCAGCTAACAGCTCTATGTGATGCAAAAGAGACGAAGAAAAAGCTTAGATACTCCAAGTTACCCTATTCAATGAATTCTGACTTAAAACCTTTGATGTGAATCAGCAGCAGATGAATCAGATACCCCATAATGCCATACACATTTTTAACTACTACATCCTTTTCACACCAACTTATTAGACTATTTTAAGATTAAAAGCTCAACAATTAGCTGCCATTTAGTGATTTCAACTAATAGTATTTCATGAACAATAGCATATGTGAGTAGCGGGACTCAGGTACAATTAAACTTGCTCATTATAGAGCACTGCAAGCTTGTTGACTGTAACTGCAGTAAGTAATTTTTCCCTTCTGCTTTAAAAATAAAAAGCCTCATTTACATCATCCCCAATGGTCCAATTTCAACCATAGTTTTTAAGGCTAAGGTTTTGAGGAAGAAAGCACGCATTGTGTTACTAGTCATATGACTCTTATTATACAAATAAACAGAACATTTTTCTAAAACAAGGCAGGTATGTTTCCACCATAATTGCTATCAACAGCACAAATAACCTTATTTCAGGAAAATACCATTCTGCTTTCTTTTTCTCTACATTTCTCCATTGTCTACATTTAGTCAAGGGAAAAAAATAAATAAAAGCTCAACTTCTACTGTTTAGCCCTCTCAAGTAGCTCAAAGCAGTAAGTGCAAATATCTCAAGCTCTACAGCCAAGACAATTCACCTGAAGTTACTCTCCATTACACAGCACGCATTATCTATCCCTGTAATATCCTCTTGAATACACATATATGGATGTGTATATATACATAAAGACACATATATATTGCACATCACTACATTAGAGAACAAAGTCAGACCTTTTTTTTTTTTTTCTTAAGAGATACCAACTCCTCAGTGAACTTACCTAGAGGAGTCCCTTTCTTCAGGAGCAAACCTCTATAGGAGCACAAACCTTTTACTCCCTTAGCTTTTTAAAGGAAACACCTGGGCTCTTCACCCACCCAGGTGAGCCTCCTAACACCAGCAGCTGATCTCACCCTGCCTTCATTTGTATGGGGAAGGGAAGAGGGATATCAACCTCTGTTGATTTCACCTGGATTAAACTCAAAATCTAAGTTAAATTTCTCATGCCAAAACATTTCTACCTAGAAGCCTTCCAATATTCATAAAATTCAAACTGAAAGTTCTCTGTAATGCTGTTACCAGCTCAGATTGTGCAAGTAATTTCTTAGTTCTTGTGTAATACTCAAAAGATTTCATAAACCAGCAAAAAACCACGTATGCGCTTTCTACATGGAAAGTTAACTGTATCTCCCTCTACCATCACAATCAACGCTCCATCTCTGTATGTATTGGGAGAAAGGGGCCACCACTTCATCTCCTATTAAAACTAATCTACTTTTAATTAAAAAAAAAAAACAACAAAAAAACCAAAGCAAAACAAACAAACAAACAAAAAAAACAGAAAAAAAACCCAAACCAAAACTATACACATTTATGAGACTAAAATAAGTATGACTTGGTATCCTTATCCTGTGGTTACTGTATTCCATGAAATGTGAAGCCTGTGTTTCCAAATCTATCATAAATATCTTTTTCTGTGCCCAGTGACATCTACCATAAAGAACAACCAGGGCTTTATAGATGGAAGGTGTGGTGGGTCCCTGCAAATAGCCTCCCAGAAAAATGCCCTTCAGCTGCAGTCAGCACTCTACTCCTCCTTACACTTTTTGCATTAATTTCTGCACCATAACAAAGCTTCACGAGGTCTTCATATGGAGGCACCCTTCATTGCTGCAGTAGGAAAGAGAATTTAATGCAGATGTCTTATTCCTCAGAATGAAGATTATAACCAGTAGAAATTTACATAAAATGGGTAGCAGCACCGTTTTCTATGATGGCATCACTTCTAGGTTTGTTGCAGGGTTTTTTAGGACACAACTCTTCTAAAGAACAGCTATAGATATCTATTTTTACCATAGCCTTTGGTGCTTGAATCTCCTTTAGATTAATATTAGATGTTGCCCAGTTTGGATCTCTGCATTCTGAGTGTGGCAAGAATGCAGTGACTCCTCCTGGCTAGTTCTAAAAAGCCTGTTTGGAGTACCTACCTACCCACCTGCCCATGTCCGTGTATTTGGGAAGCAAAAAAGAGTCTCCTAACTTTGAGAGATTTCTACCAGCAAGGCCAAGAATTAACCCAAAACCAGAGGTGTCAACATCTATTATTCAGCTTAGTAATACTTCGTAAGAAATTGATGTTAGAGGTCCAATTGCCAAAAGCAAAGCAACTGAAATCAATGGGATGGAATCTGATAATTTTCAAAAGAGTGAACTCCAGTTTGTCTGTAACTTCAGAACAGTCAGCTTCAGAAGAAAAAGTTCAAAATAAATGCTGAAATTTCAGCATATTTAAAAGGACGGATTCTCCATCCTACAGTAATTGAGGAACTAGAAAGCTATAACACTGGGCTAGAATTTGTGCAATACTGAGGTAAATCCAGGGTTGTACACTGGGCCTTGAAATCACATCATCTTGCTGTATATCTGTACTAAAATAGCTCTATTACTCCATGTTCTTAAAAAAACTTTTTAAAAATGCAAAAAGTACTTAATTTTTTACTTTATGAGTGTAAAGGTGAAATATTACAACGAACATACAAACTGAGAGTGAACACACAAACTGAGAGGAAGAACAAAGGCGAGTTTCCCTCTTTTGTCTGTTATTCCTGCTGCATATAGCCTGATCTTGCAGATTCAAAAGAAAGATGTGTAACATTAGGGAATGTTTGCAATGCTGTGCAATTCTTTCTGTACCTACAGATATAATACACCCTTGGTGTGCATATATTAAATCTCATTAACTATGACAGAGATATACACAAAGAACACTGCATATACCATACCCTGTTGAGAGAAGTGCTGCCAGAAAATCTCATAAATGCAAAAGCTCTAGTCATATTCGCTACTGCAGAGCAGATCATTTCAGACTCTTTAGCTGTTAATCTAGGCAGTTCTTTGCATTTTCTGTTCATCAGCTACTTTCCTCACTTAAGAGCACCTCATATGCTGTCCCACAGTTTTACTCTGACATTTTATTAATCAATACCTTATAAATTTGTTCTAACAATTTTGATCATGAGCAAGATCCCACACTTAAATTCAATGGCATTCCTCTGCCCCCAGCCTGGCTTGGCATGACTACTCCCTTGTTGCCCATCCTCTTGAGCCAACAAAGGAAGGAAGTGAAATTTAATAGACTTCTGATCCGATTATTCATTGAGCTCTTTTCAGCAGTGAGAGAATGAGAGCTGGAAAGAAGCTCCATTAAGTTTCAGATATTTCAAAGGTGTTCTACAACTTATCATGCTTCAGATGTTTATGATATATTTTTCTGCACTATTTTGTAGTTTCTTAACTCTAAAACCTACCTATATATTTTATAATGCTCCTATTACAATAAAACAAGCAATTGAAATTTTGTATTTACATGAACAAAAGTGATCTGAAGTTGTTTTAGAGCAAACTAAAATTTATTAGTAAAGACTAAATTCTCTGCTTCTGTACTTGCCTCTTTAGGGCTCAAGTTTGCTAATGGATTGCACAAATCTGCTCAGTTTTCAGCACTTACCACTATGATTTGAAATCAATGGCATTTTTAATGAGAAAGAACATGAGCAAATGTTTGCAAGATGAGGGTTTATGGCTGCCTGTTTTCAAGTAAGAAGTTTTTTTGCTTTGCTTTTAACTCTTCCAAATATTTAGATAGTTTTATGGTAAAGATATAAAGCATATGAAATACATGGTAATGCAGTGTGTAATTAAGATTTTATTGGATCTCATTTGAATGAGCTACATAATTCAGGTACTCATAGATTAAGAACCTAATTAGATGTATTTTCAACGAAACGATAAATAATCTAGTTCAATTTGTAACAACTTGTGAGCAGTTTACAGTTTAACTGTATTGTTCATTTTCAGTTATTAATCTAATGTATTCTAAGCATATTTATTCCTGTAAACCTTTTATTTGCCCTGGTAAGTTTGTTTATTTATAACTTAAAAAATGTGATCTGAAGAAACATAGCTCATAGAGTCAAATCCTGATATGATAGTTGTCATCATCATGAATTCCAAATTTACTTTCTATGAGAGTTCACTGCTGGATAATAGAGTCAAACTCCACAAAAATCTCCTGCCAGTCGATCGTGTAGGGAATGTATTCAGAAGCTACAAATAGGCAGTAATAACAGCCTTAAGATAGGTGAAAAATTCTATCTCCTAAAAACATACTTATGTTAACATAGCACAAAATATCTTTGCTAGAAAGTTAACGTAACAAGCACTAAAGCCACGTATTTTTCTCAGGTGTTCCTGCTGCCAGCGCCGCGCTGGGGAGCCTAGCTTGGTGACAGCAGCCCCTGATGGCTCGAGCGCAGGCAGAAACCCCCATGCAGGATCAGGGCCTTTTCTTTGTTCTGCCTTTGGCTTTTTTCCTTTTAGCACTGGGAAATTAGGTGCTGGGGATGTTTGGTGGCTTTTGGGACACAAGCGGGAGGTGGGAAAGGCGGGATGATGAAGAATCAATGCTTTTGTTGGTTTATGTACTCCTTGCTTGCCGCTGAACTGCAAAGGGCTTTGCTGAATGACTCCCTTGGTTCCCTCCAGGCCCATTCCTGGGGAGCAACACTGCAAGAGCTGCTTAGGCTAAGGATTTCTCAACTTACTACAGCGCTGCTGGATACTAAAGTGGTTGGTGACTGGTAATATTGCAGTTCTTGTAAAGCCCCATCCCCCAGATTATGAGAAATCTGGTTTACATTAAAGTATGCCTCCTAATCCTCATGCATTCCTCGCCTGCAGAGCTGCCTCCTCCCCAGTGCTCCCGTCTGAAGCTGAGACCAGGAAACTCCTTACATGGGTATAATAAGTTCAAGCCTCGTATTTCAGCCTGACCACTGGTGTGTGAATCAGATTCAAACTTTTGAACTGTGTGTTTCTCATTGAAACTCACACCTGTTATTTGTTTAGCTATGTAAGATACCGACTGAATTCAAATGGTAGGAAAACACTTCTCCTTTGAAGAGTCTGGTATAATTTATTTAGCTATTTCTGGCCAGTTCCTGAGAAACATGATACACGTCTGAGGGATTTAAATAAGCTTGTTCCAATTCATATTATTTTCCATTATTAAGTATGGCACAAAAAGAGCAGGATTTGCAACGTATTCTGCTGTCTGTGTGTCAGCCAGAAAAAAACACGTCTCCTGTGCAAATAGAACCAGTCAGTAGAGGCCATCAGCAGCCCTGCTGTGGTGAGGCAGACAAACTGGAACTGAAAGGATGGGGCTATAAGTGTTCCCAAAATATCCTATGGAAGGTATTAACATCTGTAAATTATGCCTGCTTTTCCAATGACAGCAGCAGATTTGGCTGAGGATGTCTATGTGGCTGCTAGCCTGAGAACTTTGCATGGATACTATACTTAGTATCTAATCCCTTCACAAAACACATCAACCAGCGGTCTGGGTTCCCAGGTCAGAGCTTTTACAATATTTTACATGAAATAGCCTTCTGAACCTCTTAATTGTGTGAACTCGCAGCCTTTAATGGAAAAAATTGGGGCTGGATGAGAATGAAGGTGCTGCCAACTTCGAAAACATATACATCAGCTATGTTCCTGCAAACTGTTTCAAAAGGTGAACACCCTGGTGATAAAATTAACCAACATATGATAAACCATTGAAAAATTGCCCTTGATTATTTTTGAACACCTCTGAACAGCTACTTTAAACAAGCCGCTCGCCTGTCTTTTAACGCCTCAGTCTGTGGAGGGGATACTTTTATTGTTTTAAACAAAGCCAAAGCCAATGGCTCAAACACATACCCAAACAGGCATAGCTTCAGAACACTCTTTTTTTTTTTTCCATAAAAGTAAAAACACAAAGCATTTATTTAAAAAAATAATAGAGCAACAGGCGTTTTCAGAGACCTAACAGCCATTCTGGATCCAGGCTTCAAATGTTTCCCCAGGGAGCTGGCACAAAGAGAATCCCTGCAGATTGGCAAGATGTCTCATTGACAAAGGTAGCACTTCAGCATGAAAATCTCTTGTGTTTACATTGCAAGTAGGTCATAGAGGGACATATTCTTACTAACTCTGTGCATTTCAAATGGTCCCTTATTAGCATATAGGGAGGATTGCTCTGCTTCGAAAATAATTAATCTGAATGAAATTTGACATCCATGATCAGAAGAATCTCTTTTACAGGCTTAAGATACTGATACATGGTTACATTTCTGTAGAATATAAACTGATAAAAAGTAAGGAAATTACTTTAAGGCTGCTTACACAAATCTGCCTGCCTGCTGAAACAATTAATCAGTAGCTCTTTTCTCACATACGAATGAGAAAGGATACAAAGTCTAGAACATTCAATCTGGAGTCATATGCAGACTGCATATGTTAATTCCTTTTATTGCTTCACTCTTAAATTCACCCTAAGAAAATACTTTATCAGTTACCTCTGCTATAATTTGGTATCAAATCCACTCAGTATTCTATTTTTTTTATTTGTCTCTTGACTGGCCCAAGCTGTTTTTAATTTATTGCTGTATATCATTTGCAATAGCATCCTTCAAGTTTCCTCTCTTAATTCATGACACCTGGTTTTTGTTATTTTAAAGACAGACAAGGACACTAGGGCATTCACTCCACACATTGTAAAAACAACACTTTAAAAGGGTGGCAGACATATGCATAGAAACCAAAACAAAAAGCTTACTCTGTTCCTGAAAACTTATGAGTTTAATAGACTTGGGAGTATGATTTTGCTTCAACATGAAAGAGGCTTGGATTTTTGGTTGTTGGATTTTTTCCCTCACTCTGTGGTGACATGTCACAATTTAACATGGCTAACTCGTACATAGAGAAAAAAAAAGTCATTTCAGCTGAATTCACGAGGTCATTGAGGGCTAACGAGACTACCAGAAAGCAGCTGGGAGGCATTTCTGACCCTGGCCCTGACACTGCCAGACCGTACCTCCAAATTAAACACATGAAATTTGAAAACCCATTGAATTTAGTGGGACTAAATTTTTCTAAATTCATCTATGATTTTAAGGTGAACGTTTAAAAGATTTAAAAGTATTTCAAACAAATATTGGGATTGGTAATGTCATTCATTTTACATTTTTTACTTATTCATGGTAGTGTCACAGAATCAGTCCAAAGGATTTACCTGAGCCCATGCAAGGAAAGCCCCATTGCCAGCCCAGAAGGAGCTGTTAGATCAGATACACAAAAGACATTTCTTGTCCAGTTTTACACTGCATCTCTTGTCTATGTTTTAGGGCATTCTGTAGTTCATATTGAGCTCCTATAATTCACTGGTATCATAAAATTACTGGGAGGAAAGTTACCTAGCTGGTAATGCTACCCACTGTGCGCCACTGTCAGCCACCTTGCAATGTAACACAATTCCTTTTGAATTCTAAATACGAACAATGCCAGAGGGCATGCAATAACATTATGGATGTGTGGGGGTTTTGTCTGACAACAATAAACGGAGAAGTCTGTCATGGACAGATAGAACATTTTGAAAAATTGAAGACATCTAATTACAATGTTATAGACTTTGAAGAATTATTATAACAAATTATTCTGTGGCAATAAATCATACTTTGCTCACATACAGCAAACTACTGAACCTCAATATGTAATTTGAAACACACTATCATACAAAATTCTGAAGTTACAGAATTTATATTTTCAGCTGTGTATTTGTAGTTGCTCACATACTGTTTTCCTGTTGCACTATGAACACTTTCCCAGGCTTTTACACTCCTTTGCTGACTTTACCCTAGTGCTGCACTGCCTATTTGGCTAGGTAATAACAGCAACAAAATCACATGATTTAGAGGCCCTTTGTTTTCTTTTCTGAGTACTTCTTAAATAACTAGGACTAAATTGAATCACTAATGCTGGATTCTGGTTTTCCTTATGAAAGCCCTTTGGAAAAACCTTGAAGAATGAAAAGTAATACAAATGATTCAAACATAAGAGTATACAGGATTTGACAAAGTTTGGCCCATCACTTTAATTCTTTCTCTGCTTGACCATGATCTTACCCATCCCATGCTGAGCTCCCATTATTATAACATACTGTCATGTTCTAAGAATCTTAATCTCATTTTATGAGCACTACAGCATCAATATAATATCACTTGTGCTAATTTTCCCTTCAGCAGTCAGTCACTACCTAAAACATATGGCCATTATTTTCACACTGGCAATACTCAAAGGAGATAGAATTTGAAATTCTCATTTAGGTATTTAAGAACTTGAAAGTGTATTTAACTTCAAACTTGATTAGTAGGCCCATTGACTTCAATGAGTGAATGAAAAATCAAACTGGCTGTTTTAGTGATCAAGTTTTAGAAGCCAATTTTCAAAATACTGTTCTTCAGAGAACAATATATTTGTACTAAAATTACAATTTGGACAATAGCCAAAGCCTCAGCTATTCTACATTCGTTTATGCAAATCTCCAATAGCTTCACTGAGGGATGCAAATTTATGTTAGCAGCGAAGAAATTACAGAGTTGACAAGAACTGTACCGTTATTGTGTTATTTAGGATGTTCCCTTTAAAATTTTTAAGCAAGGAGTGAGACTACCTGCATCCTTAAAATGGGTCTGGACTGGTGAAGAGAAGACTTGGAAAAGCAAAGAGGTAAAGATGACTGTTAAAGATACTTTACATGACCAAGTAATTTCATATATATATATATATATATATATATATATATATCCTAATTTCTGCACAAGAACAATTGTATTGTGTAAAACTATACTTAGACCCCTTTAAAACATGCACTAACACAAGATTCATGAGTCCAGCATGTTAAAACTGCTGCAAGATGTACTGTAAAATGCATAATTGCAAAGAGAAAATTTAAGAGATTATAATTAATTTTACCTTTAAAGGACTCAAAACAAACATTTCTGACAATATTCTGTAAAATATATGCTGGGACAACAAAAACAAAATTTATGTTCCATAGAAAAGGCAAAAATCTCTTAAAAATTGATTGTGATTTGGCGTACTGGATTTGTGGCTCATTAAAAAGCCTGATTTTCACAAAATATTCATCATCCATGCACTGAAAATCAGGCTGCTGAAAGAATTTTAAAGGTTTTCCTGAAAATCAAGAGGACCTAAACTATTGGGTGACGTCTGAGAATCTGCAAAACATAAAAGTACCATATGGAAGCTGTTATTTTTTTATTATTATTTTGCCACTTGTAAAACTTGCAAGAGTATGAGGTGCACTCTGCAAATAAAAAAATGAAAACTGAAATTCCTTATGGAAATAGGAGTGGGTAAAGAATTTATTTGGCAGATTTTGCCCTTTTCCCTCAAAATAACTACTCACAGATATCAAAACTGGTTTTATTATTCATATTGTTCTCTAAATAATTTATAAAAACTTACTTCAGCAGAGTTCTTTTAATGAATACTTACTATGTAAATGTGCATTTTGTTGCAAAGGTCAAATGGGCTTTTTGGACTTCCCAGTTGGATGCTTGAAAGTTTCAGAGAAGTGGGAAAAGGAAATGAATGAAAAATGCTGGAAAAGCCTCCTATGAACCATAAATTTTCTCAAGAATTTCCACACTATCTGCACATCAGGTGTCAAATGTTTGCCAAGCACCATAGTGGTCATATGAAGGTTTTATGAAAACAAATCTTCACAGACAGTTTTGCAATTGTACTCTATGTTTGAGGCCGGACAGCTGATGGCATAAGCCCTTTGCATTCTGTAGTCACGAAGGCAAATTCATGCCTAAAAACTAGTCCTCAGACCTATGTTATACAAAGGAGAGAGGGGGGTAGAGTATACAGGAGGTTAAACACGTAGCCAAAATTAAAATATCCCAAAACAACAAAAACCACTAACAAAAAAAGCCCATTCTTCAATGCTTAGATATGTTTGGTATTCAACAGATCAGCAATTTCAAATGACAAAGAAATAAATATTTTCCTTGGAATGATGCTGAATCTGTGTGAGATGATGACCCATACGGTATACTACATATATGCCTCATGATCTTGATTTAGCTAGGAAGAATATTTACCCATTTTTTCTAGAGCAGAAAGGTAAAACATACTGTTATTTTTTACTCTGTAAAGTAATAGTTGCTGATGGGTGAGATAACATAAAACCAAGCCCTGGCAGCAGAGGTGCACAGTACAGACATTCTTTTCTACAGACAAACACATTAAAAAAAACCTGTTTGTTTTGCACTTTTAATTTCCCAGAACCAAATATTTCTGAGATGTTTGTGTTGGTTTCTAAATAGCTTACAAAGTCCAGGCCTTAAAGGTTTCCAAATGGAACAGCAAAGTTTGTCAGTGATATTAATGTTTGGTTTACTTTTCTTCTAAATACTTATTATTTTTTTGTCCTAGAACAACTTTTGGAAAGACTAAAATGCCTTTTTTTTACTCCCTTTTTCTTTTGTTTGATACCAAATACTTTCATCATTAGAATAAGACACAATCTAAGAAAATACCCAGCTTACTCCAGAACTAGCCAGCAAAATAACTGCAGTCACTGAATGGTAAATCTGCCTGTGGTCTTGTCGTGGTTTAACCCCAGCCAACAACTAAGCAATGGACAATGCTCACTCCCCCCGCTGGGATGGGGGAGAGAATCAGAAGAGTAAAAGTGAGAAAACTCATGGGTTGAGATAAAAACAGTTTAACAGGTAAAGCAAAAGCCACATGCACAAGCAAAGCAAAACAAGGAATCCATTCACTCCTTCCCATGGGCAGGCGGGTGCTCAGCCATCCCCAGGAAAGCAGGGCTCCATCACTCGTAATGGTTACTTGGGGAGACAAATGCCATCACTTCGAACATCCTTCCTTTCCTTCTTCTCCCCCCAGCTTTATATGCTGAGCATGACATCATATGGTGTGGGACATCCCCTGGGTCAGTTGGGGTCAGCTGTCGCAGCTGTGTCCCCTCCCAACTCCTTGTGCATCCCCAGCTACTCGCTGGTGGGGTGGGGTGAGAGGCAGAAAAGGCCTTGGCTCTGTGTAAGTGCCGCTCAGCAATAATGAAAACATCCTGTATTATCAACACTGTTTCCAGCACAGATCCAAAACACAGCCCCACACTAGCTACTACAGAAAAAAAGTAACTTCAGCCCAGTCAAAACCAGCACAGATATATAAAAGAAGAAACATCAAGCATTTCATATTCAGAAGCATTATTAAATAAAAATCAACTACCTCAAGACATATAACACACTTAACTGTGCAAACTTTTATCTCCCAAGGATTTCTGAAGTGGATTAGAAATCACATTGGACTCAGAAAACAGACCTGTAAATGGTTATGTTTAATAACCATTCATTAGTTATGGCAGTGTTAGACAATCTCTTGCTGCTGTCATTTCTAATTTCCATGGCTATGATTCAGCTGAGAAAGCTGAAACGATATTAAATGCTAGTTTGTGATTCTTCTGAAAGTGGATCTGGAGACATGTTTCATTTAGAACTTTCCATTGTGTTGCCTAAAACCCAAAGCATTCCACTATGTTTTGAAAGTACATTTCATTAAAAAAATTTGATATGATTTCCTTCTGGGTCTCATAACCAAGACATGACTAATTTTGAGATACACAGGTATATCAGTTGTTTGAATGCTAGCTTCAACTGTACCGGAGTACTGGAGTCGAAACAAACCCATATAATAGTGAAAAAGGAAATTCAAATCATACTTGTATTGATTATTTTTTGTGATGCTATGAAGAGATGTCCTGACTCCAGCTTTTAGAAGATATTCTAGATGGTCAGAGGTGGCTTCCTGGTGATATCACACTCCTTCAGCAGTATTAAAAGGAGGGAAAATAGAGTCTCTTCACTTGTATACCACAAAGAAAGGCAGCATCAATACGCTGCCTAGATAGACAGAAACAACAGTGATAGATATATAGAGGAAAAAAACCAAGGGTGTAAAATCTTCTGGTATACAAATTCTCAGTAGAGAGTTTTAATACCTCAAATTCCCAAGTTAGTCACTAGCGTAAGAGCTGAATTTTGAAGTGTACAGGACATAAGAACACATACAGGCTCAACCCAGAAGGTTCATCTGGCCCATCAACCTGTCTGTAGCATCAGCAATAACAAATACCTAGATGTGCATATAGGTGCAAGACAAGCACCCTATCATACTTTCCCAGTACCCAACAATTTGTATTTAAGGGACTGTGTGAAAAAAAGGTGTTTTCTATGTATTTACTAAGTCACAACGGATTTATCTACCATGAACTTTTTTTGAACCAAGGTAAGTTTTCAGCATCCAGAACATCCTGTGGTTAGAAGCTCTGCACAGCTTAATTACACATGGTGTGAACAAGTTTCTTGTTTGCTCGGATGTTTTTCTTACTCACTTTGTTCCTATTTCCTGCTCAAAAAAGCACTGAACAATCAATCTCTGTACTGTGCAATCCACGGGACACATTCTTAATTGCCTTTCCAGCTCTTCTCTCCTCTAGGCTGGAGAGCCCTAGCCAACTTAATTGTTCACAGTCCATAAGCCAAAGCATGGTTTTGATCATTCTTGTTGCCTTTTCCTGACCCTTTTCCAATTCTGTGATATCAGCTTTGATGTGGCAGAACCACACACAGTATTAAAGATGCAGATGCATGACAGATTTATCCAGTTGTGTCATGAGGCTCCTCTGTTTTGTTCTCTATTCCTTTCTTAATATCTGATATCTGATCTCCTCTTTAATCGACAACTGTAAATTGAGCTAACGCTGTTCTAGAACTTTTATTTCCTGGCCTGATTTTTTCTAGAACTACCTTGTAACTGAGTGGCATTGGTCAATGTTATTCACGCATCCCTTCATATATGAAGGTTTTACTCTTGCTAATCACATTGTATTTATCTGCATTTAATTTTGTGTGCTATTTCAGAGTCACTGAAGAACTCATAAGGTCTTTCTGCAATTCTTTGAAACCAGCCCTTTTTAGGCAGTAAAATCTTACTAGGATTTTAGTAAAGACTTAAAAATGTCTCAACAAAAGGAGTTAAAATGGTAGTTTCTACAGCTAACTTAAAAACTGGAATGGTAGAGTCATTAATAAAGACAGTTTAAGGATGTTCACCAGGACCAAAGAGCCAGTTTAAAACCAAGTTTAAAGTACATGGAAGTACAAGAAGAAATATTTCTTCATATTGCTCTTAGATTTGTTAGGGGAAAACGCCTCATTTTTTCACAATGGACCGATGCACTCTCACATTTTTTGGTTTGTGTTGGGCTGGGGTTTTGGCCATTTTCAGTCCCTATCCTTGTCAGGACTAGTGTTACAGGTTCTATAGCTCTTTTAAGTAACTTATGACCAAAAAACCCCCAAAACACACCACCACTACCTTTAGATTAGAGTTGCTTCAACAGTTCAAAAAATAGCACACTTTACAAAGAAGCAGCCAGCACTTCCCATTGTTAATTCCATATCAGCTTTAAGAACAACCTGCTAAGAGTTAGCAGAAAATCCAGTGGCATTTACGAAGGAGGCAAACATCATTCTTAGGAAAGATTACTATGATTTTTCTTTTGCAAGATTGGTAAATTTTAAAACAATGAATATGTACCAGCTATAATAATTGTGGCAGTAGCAGTCTTTCAGAGACATGTCTAAGAACGATTTAAGGATTTTTCCATTCGTCTGCAGCACAGAACTGGGTTTTTAACCTTAGCATTTCACCAGCACCAAAAGGGGTCTCTTGGGATTACATAGGACAGTTTTCAACAAAATTCAAGTACAGCCATATACTGTTGTGCCGGTTTTGGCTGAGAAAGAGTGAATCCTCGTCACTGTAGTGCCTGTGGTGGTCAGGGACCTTTCCAGCTTCCCGCGCTCTGCCGTGTGGTGGGGGGGGCTGGGATGGGCGGGGCCACGGCCGGGGCAGCTGACCCCGACTGGCCAATGGCAGGTTCATTCCATACCGTGTGACGCCATGACCAGTATATTAACAGGGGCGGTTGGTGCGCGGGGGACAGTTATGGCTCGGGGATTGGCGTGTCGGGCACCTGCGTCACGTGCGGTTTGTTTTGGTGGTTCATTCCCACTTCTACCTGCCCCAGGTTTTGCACTTCTCATTGTTTTCCTTTTCATTGCATTACTGTTGCTGCTGCTGTTGTTATTGTTTCATTTTAATTAATAAACTGTTCTTATCTCAACCCATGAGCTTTACCCTTCTGATTATCTCCCCCATCCCGCCGGTGGGGGAGTGAGCGAGCGGCTGTGTGGGGCTGAGCTGCCGGCTGAACCACAACAACTGTATAACAAACATTTAATTTTGACTTTCATAAAAGGTCTGTTCTCAACTATCATGTTGCATTAAAATTAAAATCTACCTTTGTACCTAGTTACTGATGTATCACAGATTATACTTCTTGAGCCAACACAATGCAATCAAAGAATATTAATGCTGCAAAATAGCTAATTTAGTAAGTCCTGTCTGCCAACAGCATTGCAAGGGAATACTGACATCACATGGTCTGAGTCGAGGGAAGGCTTGGAGGTAACTCTGCCGAGGTGTGTTCAGAAATATTCCAGATGAATGTATCTGATATTTTCCCAGATACAGCTTATTTAATGAAATATCTTCTATATGGTCAAGCAGGTAAAAATATGTCAATGCAGTTAGAGGAATAGAAAATGGGGATATTTTTTTATAGCAAAATTTATCTAGGAGCAAATGGCATATTGAAATAAAACACAAAGTTTTCTTCTGCCAGTGGACACAATTCTGTTTTAATTAAACAGATGGAAATTAAGCAGCTCTAGCTAAAATTGAGCTAGTTGTCTCTACCAGCATACCTTTTCACTGAAGTTTTCACATAGGTGTAAATGTAGCCAGCAACGAGGCATCAGAGTGTATTTGTACTAAAGAGACTAGTATATTTTGCAGCCTTAAATAATGTTACTAAATGGATGAAGATGGAAAATGAAAAGAGTTAGAACCGCTTGTGAACAATCTGACATCATTATAACTGTTTAAGAGGATCCTAATGAAAGATGTTTTCATTAGTTAAACTAGATGAACATACCAAGGACATCTTATGCGTGATTTTACTGCTTATAACCAAATAACAGGTTAACTGACAACCTGCCACTAAACCAAGCGGGTGGTGGTGGGTGAAGTAACATCTGATGATGCAAAAGGTAAATGACTGATAAAGGAGGGAGATGGGAAAAAAAAAGCTGTTTTATTTGTTTTCACCCAAATTTTTTTTCTGAGGGGCAGACCATATGTCTTTAACACTGCCCTTTAAAAGCAAACAATTGCTAAGTTAGCAAAGTATAATGTATACTGTCTTCCTGTTCTGGATTTGTATCTAAAGCAGTAGAGTCTTACCCATTTTTGGTATTATGTAACTATTCTTAAACATACACCATAAAGCAGTCAATTATTGTGCATCCTGCATGACCCCAGGTCACATAAGATGCAGGCAGAAAATGTTCAGCAGGCCTTCTCCTCACCAAGAGAGGAAGTTAAAAGGAAGGGCAGCAGCTGGAGCTTTCACCACAAACACTGTCAGACTGGCTCACCTCGAGGTACCGGTAGCAGCTTATTGCTCCCTTTCTGCACCGCTGTCCTTCCTGGGGACTCTTCCGGGAGTGAGACAATGCCATTCCCTCCCATAATGTAGGCAAGAGAAAGGTACTCAAGATAAATTCCTTATTTCATCAAGGATTTAATTGGAGCCAAGATTTTAGTACCAATTTGATGGGCACTAAAGCACAGGAGAAAGGAGTTATTATAATGATATGTAATGGTATACTTGAAGTGTGTGTGTGTGTAAATACATATACACACTTCAAAATCTTTTTAAAGTACAGTATACAAATCATCAATCCACAGGTCTTTTAAAATATGTTAAATAATATGTAATTTTTTATTATTTTTACCAGTTTGTTTTCAGTAAATTTTTTATACACAATATTTACTTTTCCCTGTGAGAAAAACAGAAATAAGGCTAGTTCAGTGCTGTGACTGTACTGCCAAATGTGCTGGACTGTTACAGCTAGGTCTGGCATATTAGGAAGAGCAGTTTAAAAGTTCTTGCAGAGATTACAATATTAAGAGTATAGTACAAAATTAATCCATTCTTACCATTTTCTATCCTCATTAAATCATTTATTAATCAGTCACACTTTCTGTTCTTTTTATGATCTTTTGCAAGAAAAACTCATCACAATTCTAATTAGTAATATTAGTAATATAAATTGCGACAGTGTGGTAGGTATGTTTTGTAATTCATGTTCTGCATTATCATGAACAGAATGCACAAGTGCTCTTGTTCTCCAAGAAATCACTATCAGTTTAATCATTCTGAGGTTACAGAACATCACATCAGTCCACTGAAAAATATCTACCTTGACTTTGAGAGCAGGCAGTCTGGATAAGGTATGAGAGATATCCAAACAGAACAGCGCAGCAGCAGTGTTTACAATGGTTGGAACAAGAGCTAACTGTAATTCCAGCATACTTCATATATGTTTAAGAAATCAGAAATTTTCCATAATCCCCTCAGGCGTGCTCAGAAATTATTCTTCTGCAGTACTGAGATGAATTATTTTAGAAATATGCAAGTACACATTAAATAATTATTTGTTCCAAGTGGTAAAATACACAAAAAATTGACCTACTGTTAGAAGAGACCTCAAACACAGACGTGGATGTATGGGCAATTGTCTCCGCAAAGAAAATTGAGTAATCAAAGGTGCTGAACTCCTAAGCAAAATTTTTAGAAAGTGAACAGCAGGAGTGCGCATGCTGCCGTATAACAAATTTTACATTTACTAAGAAAAAAACACTGTACCCTCCTGACAAATTTACTCACTTGCAGAGTAGTGAAGAAAGTTGATGTCAATTGTGTTACTTTGTTTTAGTATCAAATTCAAGTTAAGTTGCACTTAACTGATTTGGGCAATTTTTATTCTTTTATGGCATTCATGTTCCCCACAACATAACTTCAAAAAAATTAGTCTTACCATTGGCAAACATATAACTGCAAGCATTCAAAGCAACTCACCTTCTGTATCCAAACTGCTTTTAATAGGTTCCTACCTGGTTTCAAAAGCTTGCCTGTCTATTAGTCATGCACAAAGTTTTGGGGGGTTAATTAGGCTGATCATTAGCTATTCTACATGATCTGTAGACACAGATTTGCTTCTCAGACACAGTTGCTTCTGCAGTTACTAAATGTGTGTTCCGAATGCTAAGGTGTCTAGATAAGAGCTGCAATTAATGTGGCAGATTTGTGCTGCAACACTTCACTGTTACCTACTCTGATCTATCTTCTAGATCAGCTAATAATAACACAGATAAATTATAACTGTATGAATCCTCTGTATGCAGCATTTGGTAAGAAAGCTTAGTTCTTACTTTATTGTTTCATCATATGCACTGCTGATAAATCCGTCTAACAATCACACAATTCCATATCTTCTTTTTTTTTTTTTCCATTAGTTACACCCAGTCACGTATCTAGTGCATAATAAAGTGCTGTCTACTGGGAGCTTCACTAGTAGGCTAACACACATCTAAGGCAGGTCTTCTTACCTAGCTAGAATTCTTGTCCTACCAGAATGTCAGGGCTTTAGCCATTTGCCCAGGATTTCCCCAGGAAAATTAATCCCATGAAGCTCTTCAGAGAAGTAAGAATGACATATCCGGAAAGTACTAGATTATACAGAGGAGGTGTAACTCCAAAATATGTCAGTCTTATATGATACATCTAGGTTTTCTGGCAATCCTAGGCAGTAACATGGGAGCCTCACCTAGTGCATAATGAGCAATGTGAAATCTGATTTCAGTACAGGTAGCAGGTCTTGTGCATGTGACAGCTGTCACATCAGCATGTCAATCCCTTCAAACACACCAACATTTTGACCTGAATTGAGAGGAGATG
Source organism: Phalacrocorax carbo (assembly GCF_963921805.1). Lineage (NCBI taxonomy): Eukaryota > Metazoa > Chordata > Aves > Suliformes > Phalacrocoracidae > Phalacrocorax > Phalacrocorax carbo. Next base: position 36,525,547 of record NC_087520.1, on the reverse strand, counting down.
AAAACAAGTGTTGAAGATAGTGCCTTTGCTTAGTACTGTGTAGGGATGCTGGGAATGAAGCTACCCCAAGAAGCCTGGTGTACTTTAGTGCCTTTATGGGGAGAAAGCTTTTTAATAATCCATATGCACTCATTCAATGCCACTTTGCTACCAACTCAACTTAGTTTCCGAGTAACATGTAGCAGGAAGACGACTAAAATAATATTCCTGTCCTCTATGTTACCAAATTACCGGGAGATGGCAACTTAGTTTACTTCAAAAAACAAGAGACCAAAAATAATGAGTCACACTGTGCAATTTTCTGGTTATTTCTATAGGGAAAATTTTACACTTATGCTAAAATAAAAGTTTAAGACATAGTGATGGAGCAGTTGTTTACATTATGTCAAGAAGCAGCTCCCCAACCAATTTTTTGCCCTTTTTTGGAGGTTTATTTTTCCCTAACCTTATAACAGCTGAATAGGCTGTACCTGTATCTCACTTATGTGTACTTCCTGGGACCACCATGCAAAGGCAGATTTATTCTTAGCAGACCGTATTTTTGGTCACAAATAGAGAAAGGAACATATTCTTTACCAGACTTCCATTTCTATCACAAAATCTCCACTGCTCTTGGCATCTATACCACCTCATTCCCAGCTCTGAGACCACATGGACGTTTGGAGCAGACAAGCAGCACTTCTCTCAATATGATGCTTTGCCTCCAAATTCCCTGACTCCAAACACTAGTTCTCCCACACAATTTAGGCTCATTTCAAGAGTCTGAACTTCACTGAAAATAAATAACAGTCTTCACAGAACCAGAAAAGGAGGTGCAGGCCAAGAGCAATTAGGAAAACAGTAATAACACTGACTACAGTAACTGCTATGAATTCAGACAGGAAGATTTCAGACCTCAAAAAAATTACCTCTGACCACCTATCTATTTCTGTCACGTGATTAGGAATTTTATTCAACACAAATGCAAATACACATTACAGGAAAGACTAGCTCATAACCAGAATTACTTGATTTTTCTTTGCTTCACTGCAGACAAGCTGAAATAATTTTAAAATGTCAGAAAAAAAAACACAAACAATGAAGAAGCTTGTGTGCCGGACAGTGCGCACATACATTCAGCATATTTTTCCGCCGTTTAAGCTTAACTGAGAAGTGATTAAGTTCTTGTTGCCATCATAAAGTCAGTCTTACAGCTTTAAATAAAATGGTTGACTTCAGTAACCTTTTAATGAAACTAGCAATTTCCTACAGAATGAAGCCATAAATGCGACAACTTTCTCTGCATTTCGAAATATTGAATTGCTGCTTATTGAAATAAAGCAGCAAGAAGTAATTTTTTGAGCTCTCTAGTACAATACCACTTGCTAAGTTCGCATAAAATAGAGTGCTTCTTTCTCAGAAACAGTTAAATTTAAAGACAGAAATGCCATTTTGTGTCCTTGTAAATAGCATGATGAAGAGTTTTAAGAAGAAAAATACCTGTTAAAAGTGAGAAATTTTCAAAACTATATTTTTAATTCATTATTTATATTAAAAGGAAAACTACACAGTCTCATAGAAATGAATTTGAGATGCTGCAGCCTTTCTTTCTGCTTCACATATAAATTAATCATGCTACCTGAAATAGTGTAAAATGGTAATTTCACATAGATACTAACATCTTTTACTGATATAAGCTACTACATCCCTATATGTGTACTCAGTGAGTTAATGGGGTTGGCTGAAATTATCATTACTGTTACTGATAGCTAAAGTTACTGGTTTTCTGGAGCCTAAAAACACAGTTTTAAAGAATGAAGGAAAGAAATTACACCACACCATGTAGCAGTAAGCTTTTTTGTGAGGCATATTCTAGTACTCAGTGATTTATATTTCTGCAAGAGGCATGTTCTCATAAACTAGTCATCTTAATCAAAACCCCTTAAAATTGTTTTGAGTCAAATCACATATACATATAAATTAAATGCCTGCCATGTAAAAACAAAAGAAGGCTGATCTCTAATTTTAGAGAACATGCGTGGTAGTACTGGGCACTAACAGACTCTGTTAAAAAAATTTAAAACCACACACTTTTAGTCTCAGGCTGGCGCATACACAGATCTGTGATCTCCCTTATACTTGTAAGCTTCCCTACCTGCTTTATGACTTGGGACACTGCAAGGACTTGAAAACTGTCCAATTTTTGCATTGTTTCAGTACAGAATTATGCCCTGCTGTGACATTGCTACTCACTCCGCATAAATCAACCAAAGGCTTTGCTTGACAGAAGCTCAGATCATCTTGTCTTCTACAATCATTTTTATTAGTACTACCTGTACCTGTGGGCAAGTGAATGAATATGACTGTACTCAGATACCCTATTTATTGCTTATTGTAGTTTGCCTAGAGAACATGAACTTCCTGCACTTCTTGTTTCCTTGCCCTTTGCGTATAAAAGAATGAACTTTCTACATCTGACACGTGCATGCTCTGCCAGAATTAAAAATTTGCAGTGGCAGGCCAAATACCTTTGCCAAGGATAAATAAAAGAGTTGGTTATGGTCCTGCCACATCTGAGAGTTGCTGGAAAAGACATCACTTCTACCCTTTTCACACCCTTTAGCTAAATCTCTGCAGCCTCCCCTACCACCTTTCCTTATCTCTGAAGCATCTACTGCTACAAGTTAAATAGTCATTCTTTGAGTTTTTCCTGATGCTTTTGATAGCTTTGGCATTGAACAGTCAGCAGAGCAAGTCCTTGGAAAGCTGCCGTACCATCTCAGAAGTAACAAAGGCAGACATTCATCTTGGCTCTGCTTTTCTTTGGTGCACAGGTTACATTTCTGCTTTAAAGCCATATGAATTTGAAGGAAAAAATACAGCTCTTTCATCATATTTAAACCTGGCAGCTTTTGCTGTGAGAGCCGAGTTTGCTATTAGGGATAACTGCTGCAGATACTTGGGGCCAAACTGTTTATCACTTCTCTACTTTGGGCAGTACTGGTTAGACTGAGAAGCTCTATCCATACTAATTCCAGTAATGCTTTTTTGTATTTGAAGTCCTGTACTTGTACTTCATGAACCATTATTAGTAGTTACGGAAGTGTCTTGGGACTCCAAGACACTTTACAGCCACACTACAGTTCATATCAAACAGCTGCATAGGCAAAAGTAGCTCCTGATTTAAACAGCTTAAGTATTTTTCCTTAGCCAAAGAGAGATCAACCAGTTGGATGGGGTTTCACTGAAAATACTTGTCTCACTATAGAACAGATATAAACATATGTTGCTTGTCTGCACCTAATTTATACATTCACTTCTGTAATGTTCTTAGTTCCCATCGGGGTAGGAGTAGCCCGGGAAAAGTTAAATCATAATCATATGAGTAGATTATCAGTGACACCTAAAAGCAGTTGCAAACTGCCTTATCATTTCAATTAAACTGAGAACTCAGCTGGTTTATGTCTGCGTTAGTCAAGCGGTACCAGTCAGTAAATTATTACAGAGTCGAACACCATAAATCTTCATTGACTGACAATGATGAGGAATTTCCTGCAACTTCCTCTAATGGATCCTTACCCTGGAATTTTTATACCCTCTTGACAGGAAGCACAGCACTGCACTGTCTAGAAGCCACATTCTGTACTTGCCTATTTCCCGGTCCTTGGAAATCAATCATCTTGTTACTGTTTACATACAGATAGAGCCCAATCTATGCACAAAAGATTAACAGTAATTCATTCCAAGAAATGCCTAACACCTTTATGGTGCTGATCAATACACAGGTTTTAAAAGCTTATACTCAGAGACTGAAAAGCTATGTCCCAATGTGTTACAGTAAGACAGCAAAATACTATTAATCCAGGTTCAGATGCTTGCCATTTGAAAAACACCATGTGATATGACAAACAACTAACCATATTTAACACAGCTTAACACTCGTTCTTATCACATTTCTAGCAACATTTGGTGGTACAGTCTCTGGTGGGAATTTGTTCAGACTTCTCAGAATAGTTCTGGGGAGCATGAAATTGTAATTCATAATAGGAAGATATAAAGTGTTCTACCACATATTGTCATATCGGAAGATTTATCAGAAGGTATAGTGCTGAAGTGATGTGCCTGTCCTTACTCACAAAGCAGTTAATAATATAATATGTAAAAAAGTACATACTACTCCTAGGGTTTGGTTTGTTTACCAACTACGCATTTTCAAAGGCCCTTACTAGGGACAAGCAATTCCCAACACTCCTACTATAGCCTGATACATAATGTATAAGGTTATAGAAAATGTGTATTCATGAGACTTGTTTGGCTTTTGTCAAAAAGAACTGTGAAAAATTATGATGGAACAATTTTCATTTCTGACACATTGTTTTTATAGTTCATTCATGACTGGGAATTGAGCGGTTTAGAATTTTGTCTGCTGCAGATGTCACAGAGAGGAGAGGAGCTACAGAGCTTCTTACTTGCTGCTTTGTTGCTGACAGTGACAGGAGACCTAAAGGAAATACTTCTCTTGACATTAAACATGATGAGCAAAACCCTAGGCTACTCTCCCACTATACTGCATTAGAAAAGCCATGGTGCAAGGCATTTGGGAGCACATAAAAACAAGTGTGTTTTATAACCAGAATTGGCCTATGGCAAGAAACTTTGAGTTTCAATACAGGACCCTGGAATCATTTATAATAATAATAATAATAACTGAAAATCTAGGTAAAAGATCATAAAGCTTAGTAAGCCTGGCAGACAAAAGGAATACTTTCTTTTTGGATAAAACTTTGCTTTAATTGCTTTCAGTATTCACACTGACTCTTTTCAGTATATTTCCTTCATCCAAACATTTTTTCTGAGGTTGTAACTGCCAGCGTGATAAATTCAGTGCCAATTAAGGAAGTCAGAATCTTTAAAAAACTACCAATTCCTCCATTATAAGAAAAGAAAAAAAACACCACCAGAGAACACATTTAAATTCACAGCTGCAGTTAGTTGTCAGGTAGCTCAATTAACTTTGATCCCTTTTAGGGGATAAAAGTTCTGGAGAATGGCAACAGCATGGAAAACCTTTCAGCTTTGGTCCCTGCCTGAGCCATATATGCACATAGTGGAGTTTGTGAATTTACCTCCCCATGAGATGTGCAGAGATTGCAATAACCAGACACAATATATTTGCCTAGAAGATGGAAATATCCCTCCCCTCTTTTCTGAATATAGGGCATAAGTCTAATATTTAGCACTGTAATTGTTTTGTTTACACCACATTTTTATTTTAATTTCAGCATGTGAGAAACATGCAACCCAGGCTTTAGTATCATAGCCAAATTCCACAAAGGGCAGACCAGGCAGCTTTGCTTACGCAAAGCACCTAGCTCAACCAGCCAGAACCCCTCTATGGAATGCTAGCAAGAATCCGTCCTCACCTAGGAACTCTTCTAGGTCCTACCATTCTTCAAAGATCAGTTCAACTGAAATCGCCGCTGGCTCTGACCTATGATTCAAAGGCCAAATTGCGATACTTTGACTAAGTTAAAAAAGTTGCTCAGATCAAGTTTTCTCTTTAAAATAGGCATTGCTTTTCCTGGATCAAAATACTTACTGAATATGAAACATAATATTTTATATATAATTCCAAATAACATTTCATCAATGCCTTTTTCAATAGTATCAATCCTGTCTCCTGGAAACACCCACCCCAATACAACAGAGGGTTCCCATTCGTTTCTTCCTGGCCTCAGCTCTGTGGTTGCAGCCATCCTGTAACCGGCACAAACACCCAACTGTTCCATCTCCATCACTTCCCCTGACACTCCCACACAAAACAGAAATCCTTTTGTTACACCACAAAAACACAACCCTGCACTTTATATCATTAATTTGATCCCAGTAATTCTGTTACTGTCCACCAACCTGTTCCTCCTACATAATGCTTCAATTCCCCTCTCTTTGGCGATTACAATTTTATCATCAAAGTTCTTTGCCATGTTCCCACTTTGGTATCGACACCATTGAAGAAGATACTTGTGCCATCCCATGCCCTTTATTTCAAGAACTCTGTGACTACTTCCTTTTATGCAGAGTCCTCCCTGGCTTACACCCTCAGCTATCTCCTTACCAGTTCACTATTTCAGAATTTGTCAGCTTAAGTAACATTTTTCCACAGTGCATCCCAAATCAGCTCCTCAGACAAAAGCAGACCAGAAGTTTACACCTAGAAAGCTGCCACCTTATCTAAGAGATCAGAGCTATCTAGCCTAAACTGTTTTTCATTGCTTTTTACATCACTCTCCTTTATCTCCCGTTTCTTCAGTGTTTGTTCTTTAACAACATATACCCAGCCCCTCTTATATAAAATACTAAATTCTCCACCTTCTGCTTTTACTTCATTTACGGCAATATCCATATCTTTACACACAACACTACTAAACCTTTTGCTTCCTTGTCCAAGTTCTACATTATCATTTATCTTCCTTCCTTAAAACCAGAAAAACACTCACTTTGTTTTCTTTCACCTTTTTTGTTTGCCTTTCTCTTGCCAAAGCCAATCTATGCCTGATCATGGCTAGGAGAAAACACATTTCAGGATTTGGTTTCTTACACTGATAAAGAGATATCATATGAACACCTGTCTAGAATCAAAGGGCTACACTGGCTATTATATTCTCTACTAAAACGTGGGTCTGAAAGAGAGATGCACATATTTCCCTGTTTTTCCTAGAATATTATCTTTTATTTAAAGTTGAGAGGTTGATAAAGGAGGACAGGTGTTTCTTCTGTTTCTTGTGGCTGAGGGGGGTCTTTTTATCTCTGAATTTTTAAAATGTGAAAGAGACATAGCAATGCAAGAACTTTGAGACAGATTACTGTGCCATTTTTTCCCCATCTGCTGCTTCAGGCACTGAGATATTTATAAAGTAAGAAACAAAACTGAAAATATTAAGTTTCAAGAGAACAGTGACAAAGTGTAAGAACTATTACTATAATAGGCATGGTTTATGAGGCATAAAGACATTGACTCTTAGTTAAACAGAAGTCTAGAAAATCAAAGACACCTTAATTAAAAGTTCAGTGTAAACACTGCAATTATTAACCTTTGTGAGAAATAGGCAATAAACAAACTAAGCTGTTATATATCTGCATGCTAAACATCTTTTCTTCACAAGGCCAAGTTGGGCAGCTTACAGAAAATTATCTGGAAACATTTTGGTCTGCTTCACTGACACTTTCTTTACTCTTTTAGGAATTAAGTTTTAAATTAAAAACTGCACAAGTTTTTTTTATAAGCTTTGCTTTGTTAGAAAAACAGAGCAAAAGCAATCACTAGCCTACTGTCATTTTCCATGTTCTTAGCCCATAGTTTCAATTTATGTGGATAATTGTATATGATCATTTAATTCCTTTAAATTCTAATACAAGTGTTTAAAATGAGCCTTACTCAATGACCATTTCACTTTATAACCTGCCACCACTCTGATTCACTTGGTATCCTTTTCATATTCAATAGCTTTTATTTTTACAATCTGATTTTATAAAATTCAAAGGCTGTTCCTTTTTTATTTTTAAAGACTACATAGGCATACATCATTCCTGTAGAGCAATACATCAGTCAAAGCTATAAAGACATAACTTTGTGGAAATATAGTCTGAAATAACTTTTTCCTTTAAATCTATTTTATCAATTTTTTCAATTCAAGTAAATTTTAGGCAACTACTCTGATAAATTACAGCAAAATGATTGTACTGATAATCACAGAGTTCAAAACCATAAAACTCAAATTACTGTTCTTTCATTTGCTGTGATGGACCAAAAGGAATCAACAGTAGCACCCAATCTGGCCAATGACTTAACTTAAAGTTAAAAATTAAAAATACATGTGAACGGCACCTGGAAGTCTAATAATAATAGATAAATATATACATTTTTAAGACTTTAGATTACTACTTGCCAACGTAAGATACATCACAACTGAAGGGATGCAAGTATGACTTCAAAGCATTGGCCAATTTTGCTCTAGAACACTAGGGAACAGGGAGCTACATAAAAGCAACATAAAGCTATTACCATGCTTTCTATCATCACTCTCAGCTGTCCCTGACAGTCTGTGACATCTGCGACATCTGTGATGTCGCCTGGAAAAATTCCCCATGTCCCTTTATAACTTGATGCTTTTTTCATTGAAGATTATTAAGTGGGGGGGGGGGGGAAATCCAAAAACAAACCTGACACAACATTAATTGAAGTCTAGTGATTTATGTTTGTTTTCTTTTCATCCAGACCAATTCAATACCTTTCTGAATCTTTTATGATGCTTGTTATAGCCTTTACACCTGATTTATTTCACATACTATCCTCTCAATCATCCCAAATGCAGATGTATTTGTTTTAAAAGATTTTGCTGAGACTTGGAAATATTTTTCCCTTTCTGTAAAGGCTACATAAGCATCTTCTTAAATTATTCTTTGCACAAATATACAATGACAACTTCTGCTATTACAGAGATCTGAGAGGTTAATTTTTATCTGCCCACATGGTAATAAAGGGAGAAAGTACAAAGCATCTTCTCCTCTTTCTCTTACATATGAAGACTGTGGGGACATAGAAACTACTTCAGCAGTCCAGTGGAGCAAGGCTAGAAAATTATACCTGGAGACAAGACCGAGGACAGAGGGGTGTCTATAGGTGATCTGATAGCAGATATATTCTTACATCTGGATTGGAAGAAGATTACATATTTTGCAAGATCTGTTAGTACTATAATTTCCCAATCATCTCTCCTAAAGCTTAGTTAAGTAAATCTCATGGATGACTTCTTTGTCTTTTTTTAATGGGCAATTCTAAAAGAATGAGAGGTATTTTTCAGGTGGGGGGGTGGGGGGATGGGAGGTAAGCACCAAGCATAATGTTTCATTAATTTCAAAGTTAAACTTTCATCTTTGATGGGGGTTTCATTATATTTCTCTGAGGTTGTTTATGTAAAGAGAGTGTAAAATATTCAAAATATCCTTTCCTTAGTATTGTCTCATCAGCTTTAAGATTAGGAAGCACTTCTTGCGTTAATTTTATGTTTCAAAGGAGTCATGTCTTCTTTAGAGCTACTTATTCAAGAAACAATTGTTTTCTTCATTTTACAGTAAGAACATTATAATACATAGTTAATGAGTAGCTTGCTACACTTACACTAACCGTTGCATCTGCTATCAGACCCAAAATATTCAAGGCATACCCCTCAGTGATACATAGGTTCTACACGAACTTGCTGAAAGACAGATGTCCAGTAAACCTCCTTCCTTTTTACAGAACAAGACCCTCAGGATACGTAGGTCTCTTCGAGCTTGAGTTCTTGTAGAGATGTTGTTCCCAAATGAACAAGTCACCCTCAGGACAGAGATCAGTAACAATTAGGTTTATGCTTGCACGCTTGATCATGAGACCAGATTTGAAGTACCCTGCGAAGGCAGGCTGACTCAGTGACACAAGATTATATATTAATATCCAAAAAAAATGGGAGAAACAGTCTGAAAGAGTGTAACACAATTGGTAGCAAAAAGTTCAAAATACTACACTCTGGCACCAACAGTTAACTGCACAAATACAGAATGAGGAACAAGTAGCTACATAACAGTGCTTCAGCAGAGAATACAGGGCTATAACAGATCACCAGATGCACAAAAATGTGATGCTACTCTTGAAGCATAAATAGCAGGAGCTGATGTAATCCCAGCACTGCTCTTGCCCAGCACCTGCAAGATCTCAGCTGGAATACCATGATCAGATTTGGGCATCACTAACCAAATAGAGGAAATACAATGAGGACGATCTACAAAATTTGAAAGAAGAGATATATAGAGATATGTATTTTTTACTATTCTAATCAGAAACTGGTGTTAAGACTGTTTCCCCCAGAAGACCAAACTGTTGCTATGAAATGTAGAAAAGAATGTCTAGTACTGCTATGCTTCAGAATACAACATTTTTTTTAATACAGGTTTTTGACAATATGCTTGGCATTTCGAACATTCAAGGTAGTGGAAATGTGGAAAAGTCAAATACTGTAATAATATGCCCAGCATTTTGCAAATCACCTGAAAATTTCAGTCATTTCATAAAACTTTGTTTCACAATATGATTAATGTATGTGGACATGCAGGTAGTGCACTGCAATACAAAGTTTGATTGAAATCCCCTGTGCTACACAGAAACATATTCCCCTTCTCCAAAAGAAGGATTACAATCAAAAGATAATCAGAGAATGATTTGCAAAGATGCTTCTCACAGCTACAATGAGGAAATACAGCTGGAAGGAGAAGACAGAGTAAGTATAAACTCTAAACCATCCAGAGCTTTTGCTCCATTTTGTAAGCTCTTTGGGTTCTTTCAAACCATCTATGTCTACATTAATTGAAATCATTTAAGCACATCTAGATGAGTATTTTGTCTTCCAAAACTGAAGTTTTTAGTACAACATGTGCTACCATCATGACTCATGGCATGCAATCAAAAAAGCAGAGTTTGGTGGTTCTGATGTTGAACATTTCTCTGAATTATCTTTCAAGGATATGTCGTTCAGTTTAAATTTTTGTGGTTTTATTTTCATACCCACATTTTGCTCCTGCAATCCCTTCCATACAAAAGAAGTGCAATCCACCACATAATCGCTGAACTGCGTTATACTTTTTAGTAGCTAAGGTGAGTAGATATCTCTACTGCTTTCAAGGATGCAATTAAGATGAATGATCTGCACTCCCAGCTTGCAGACTGGGTGTAGGCACTTACTTACACAGCTGTTCATGTTTTCATATGTAGCTACCAGCAGACAGACTACGAGGGTATGAGTATAAATTATTTTAAATTATTATTAAGATTTTCAAAAAGAAATGCAAACCAATCTAGATAACAGAAACAGTCGCCCTTTTGTTTTCCTCATCAAAATAATATATTTTCACTTTATTCCTCCAAACTATACACAGTTGGTGTGTAAAATATATTGAATATAACTGTGGAACATGTAGATGGCAATAAAAACCATCTTAGGTGTAAATTAACTCAATATTTATCTCATCTAATATGCAAATTAAGAGAATGTATTCTCATTAACATCGGCTCCATTTCCTTTAAGCTAAACTAAATCTCCAGCCAGAGCAGAAAGAAAAAGAATATCTGTAGTTCTCTTTGAAGCTAATGAGGATGTGATTAGCCTCCCGCTTTGTTATGAAGTGGCACGCTCAGGAGAACTTACCCTGGATAAAGCACAACATAAATGTACGCAACCCAAAAACCAAAGGCACACTTAGTATGGTACCATATTATGCACTAATAAAATACAAATCAAGGAAGGGTAGAATCCACATAGCTTCTGAAATTTAAATGTGCAATAAAACAGAAAAGACTTTTCTCCAGGCACACATTTAACAGAAACAGATATGACATAGACCTTGCTGACAATCTGGAAAGCAGCAAGAGAATTTTTCAGGAGACAGTGCATCTTATAAACTCTGAAATATATCACTTACTGCAAACCAGTGCATCTGCTGTGTGGAATCTGTGTTAGTATCAACTTAGTTTTAGAAGCATTTCATTTTCTGTTTAGGTTTGGAGAGAAAAAAAAAAAACACACACAAAAAAAACCAACCACCCCACAGAAACCCCCATCAGAACTGCACTTCCAATGAATGGTTCTGCCCATCCCAGCCTCCAAAGATTAATCTAATGACTTGGTTACTCTGCTAAAGAGGACAACATAATGCTATTTATTAAACCAGTTTTAACCCATCATTGCCCATAACGGTTATTTTTGATTAGCAGTTTGAATTCCAGTGCTTGCACATGCTACCTGTATTCAGCAGAAGCAATGAGCTATGTGGCTTCCAGCAGCCTTAGGGGACCGAAAGGTAGAAAATGTTGCAATCCAGGATTGTTCCTAATTTCCATATTTTGCTAAGCACTTGAGGTGTCACCCGCATGGTGAATTGAGAGCTCCCAAATAAAAATAAGCAGAGAAAGCAGAGGTCACACTACAAAATAAAGAAAAGAAAGTTGTTCACTAAAGTGAAGGGAAACAAAAGAGGAGATCCAGCTCTGAACCAGCTCCTCCAGAGAGATTTGACTGTATTAAATCCGATAGCAGATGAGCCCTTAACTTTAAGTGCTATAGATACAGGCAAGGGCTGGATAAACAGAGAGGCTGAGGCTTCTGCTGCTGGGCTGTGCAAGGGAAGGGAAATCTGCAGGGAAAGCTTCTCAGGGCTGGAGTTCACGTCCCCTCACCCCACTGCCTTCTCTCCCACCAGCCAGGAAGCTGCAGGGCTGTCAGCGAGGCTGGCCTGGGAGGAAGAGAGGGGGCCGCTCTACTTTAGAAAACAGACAAATCCATCTATTTTAGAAGCCTCCAAAACAACTTCATGTGCTGTTCACATGGCAGGATTAGCTAGGTAACACAGTAGAGCTATAGCAGCTTGGCAAAGGGCTGGTCCCAGGATTACAATTGAGTGTTGTGACATACAATGATGACTCTAACACATCCAGTGTCAGCAGTGGGTCTACCACCCTTGTGAGACATGCTGACGCACTATAACTAGATGGATCTCACTTAAAGTTTCACTCCTAAAAGAAAACAGTAATAAAACCACTCAACCTGTACCGCAATGGCACTAAGTGACCTGACTTACTCTAATTCCCATCTCTGGGTTGCAGGGTGTAACCTGAGGCTTCCAACAATGCAGACTAGAGCCAGTCGTGCTTCCTCTGTAGATGGAGAGCGCACAAGGAAACCCAGTAGGAGACCACCATCATGGACCCTTCTGCCAACCGAGCACATTTCCTGCTGATTATGGCTCTCTCTATCCTGCTCCACATCAGAAACAACTGTTGCAAAAGAGCAAATCAACTAAGCAGACAGGTTTTATGTTCTTTGGGAGGTATCTTACCTACTTCCCACCACCTGCATAATCATCGTCATCGTTATTACTACTGACAAAAGCTTGCAGTTCAGGTCCTCAGTTTGTTCATCCCTTATCTCTTCCAGAGTTAAGAAGCTAAGAAAACCTGTCCACAAGAAACGGATTTGGCCAAATTGTTCCATACTACCCATGCAATGACAATACCTTCTATATCCTTAACCAGGACTGGGTATTATTAGTCTCTTTACAACCAAGACAAACTGAGTTCCTCCAGACAAACCTGTTCAAGTTCACTCCAATATATACCCAAAGAGGGGCACAAAGCCCTTGCAGGGATATGGGTCTGATTACTGGCACTCACCATTTCTCAAGACGTTGTCAGGAACACAGAGTACCAGAAACAGGAAGAACTAAGAAAAATCCACGTACAGCTTTAAAGCAAGCAAAGAGTACTAGCATTTTAAAAACATAACAGTGGTTTTATGGTTTATAAAGCCATTTTGTTTTATTTTCCTTCATCCTATTTGTGGCAGGCTCATGTACTCCTACTAAAAATTCTATTCAACTCCAATGTTATCCCTTTGCAGTATAATCTTGGGCGGGGAGGGGAGCTAAAAAACACTTTTCACATTACAGAAAAGACATCTAGTATGTTTTATAGTCTCCAGCACCTGGGAAAAAAACATAACAATTGAGTGATATGACGTTTTTGGGAGAACATGAAGGCAATCTCTAAATGAGATTTGAGCTTTTAGGCAGTTTTAGCACACACTGATACTAATCTGGATCAGATCTCCCTTCCAGGAGTGATGTGAATTCAAAGCTTGGGCCATTTTCCAATTAAAACAAAGTAACAGGCTGCTTTTTCCAGGTAACTGGAGGATATGCACAGGTCCTGACCCTCCACATCAAGCCTTTACCTAGAAACCTCTGTTTAGATCTGTTTCCTCAACGCATTTACTCTCAAGTTCCCAGTTTTTCCCCTCACCCCTATAATCCCAAGGCCCTCCCAGCAGACGTCTCCCTTCCCTATCACTCTCGTAGAGCTGTAGCTTCTTTCCTGAGGCCTTATGGCAAACTCTGTTATCAGCACTGGCACCACGAATCCTTTGCTAGGCACCTTTCTCAGATTTGGGATGCTGACTAGTAAGTACTACGGTTTTACTCTCCTCAGACACTGTGGAAGATACATTATTGTGCCTGTTTCAGTGTTGCCCAGAATCTTCCCTTTCAGGAGTGCAGTGACTCTCTACATCCCCAGTGACCATCCAGCTGTCCCCCTGGCTGCTCACACAACATGGCCAGGAGCCCAGCCCCATGTTCCTCTGAGCAGGAGCATGCTATCTTGCCATCTTTGTTCAAGAGAAACAGACGACCTTCTCAAGTGAAAACCTCACCTTTTTACACCTTGCTTTTGCCTCTGGAAACTCATGAAATATTAAAGTCAACCATCTCTGGAGAGGGAGCCTATTATTTGACCGGGGCACTAGTTTCACTTAACAACCATGTATTAAAAGACACGAGCCTTGAAAAAACAGATAAGCTGAACATAAAAAGCAAACCATGTTTATCTTCTGGAAGATGAAATCCAGTCATATAATGCTATCATATAGAATTGACATAATGCAAGCAGTAATCTAAACATGTTGCACTAGTTTGGAAGCAATGTAAAAATACAGCTTTGCGTCCCGTGGAATAAAGGTAGCATGGGTTAAAAAACAAATCATGATGTTCCTCAGTTCAGGTTGGGTCAAACAAAAACTGGATTTCTTGAGGTATCCAAAATTTTGAAAGTTGCTTTTGTTCTGGTGTCAAAGCAAAACCTGGAAATTTGTATTTGTCGAAGCAACACATCTTGAGTATTTTCTCACATTTTCACAGCATCCAGTTGTATCTGATCTGTAAACTTTGCAGAAGCTAGGACCCCAATACAAATGGCACTTCTATTTGAAGAAAAGGATCATGAAGCAGAAATTTACTAGAGTCACATGGATGAACAGCCCAGTGCTGTCCTGCTCTCTGCTTACATGGTGCACATCAGTGAGACACAGCATTAGAAAGGAACATTAGAACAAGCACTAGAAAAGCATTTATTTCATTGACTTCCCTTGTGCCACATTAAGTTCTACAACATTAAGCAACAAGACAGAAATAGGTGCAAAATATCTAGAATATCTAGACTCCAAACCTACTTAGATATCCTCGTGCAGTATTAGACTCCACCATGCTAAAGATGAACACCCCTGCCCGGTTCCAGTGCTCTTTGCAATCCTGACTGCACAGGAGGTTGGGTATTGGTCTCATCAGTGGGTGTGATATTTAACTCAGGAGTTTTGCCATCTTTCCAAAGTGTGTATTTCCAGAAGCACAACTTCTCATTTACTTTGAAGGTGATGGTTTTTTTTTTTCAAATATTAAAATCAACACTACTAAGCAGCAACAGGTAAATAGGAAGGTTATCTTTATATAAAACCATATTTAATTTACTTTTTTTACAGACATGGTGGAAATTAGCAGTTGATATGCATGCAATGTTATGTGTTTTGGCATTAAGGAAGCCCAAATCAGTGTGGAAGTAACTAGCAGTTGTATACAAACAATCACACTTTTTGGCTTATAAAAATGACAGGTAAATAACTGAGAGCTCCCTTCTCCTGTCCTTATAAAAATCACAGAGATCTCAGAAGGCAATTTCTCTCTTGAATTCTTTTTATTTAATGTATGACTAGAATAATAGCTTGCAAGTAGACTGATCGAGCTATTTGCCTTTAAACAAGATTCTCCTGTAAAATTAACGGAAGTCTCCTATGTCCAGAGATCGCCCTATTAAATGTGACATGAAATGTAACCAATAAATAATTACATCTCTGATTAGTTATAAATAAAAGATCAACAATATAACATTTTAAAAGCCACACTCAATTATCAGTATTAACTAGGAATTACTGAAAGCTTAGCACATTAAAAAATTAAACTAAAAGCGTAAGCAGAAAAAATCTATTTGGAAAGGGTATAATTAAGGAATTTCTTACATCTTGTCCAATCTGTGTCTTCTGTCCCATATATTTCATTGCTATATAAGCATTTGCTAGCTTGGCTAAAATGACTACATGCTGCATGTTAAGAATGACATTAAGTAAGTGTCAAGTTATTCACATCTCTAAAACCCTTGCTTAAAGAATGCACTTTAGAGTAGTCAACATTTGAGTATGTAAAAATATTTTTCAATAATGCAAGTGGTTCATTTCTTATTAATTGTTCCTGTCACAATAATACCAACATCACTGACATGTTTTCCAGAGTAAACACTGTTCAGCAGACAGGCTAGAGATATTTTAAATATTCCTTTACTCTTGGTCACAAAGGCATTGCTTATAAAAGAGCTGTAAGTCACTGCTTATTATGTATTTCTAGGCTTTCACACTAGCAAGGTTCAGCGTTTGTTTCAATGAGGCAGAGCACATGGAGAAATGTCCACTGCTGAGTGCACACACAATAGTTAATACGTTGTATCACACAGCAACTTGTATTCAGTTGTTCTGGCAAAGAGAGTTCCAGCATCTATTAACTCAAAAAGCATAGACATCTGCAAGGCACTGGGTGGAAAAAACCCAACGCACCAAAATGTGCATTTTTGTTTTGCAAGAAAATGAAACAATGAATTAAGTACTTTCATAGCATACTTGTTCAATCTACTGACAAGATACAACAAAAATGTACCTTTAACTTCTATTATTAGATATCCTACCTTAAGGAACCTTAAACTAAACAAGACTGGATCTGCTTATGATGTATAAATTAATACAAAATTACACACACAATTATCTTTCTATATTTCTGCAACCAAAGGAAAAAACATAAAACAATGCAAAAAAGATGTAAAAATACAGTACGTGGTGTCAAGAATTCTGATAATTCGATAGGTGGCCTGCCATGTTCAACATCTAAATTGCATGGCGTAAAAAATGGTAGGAGCATCAGCCATAAAAGAGGAGAGTTTCAAGTAAGATGGTGCACATTATTTCTGTATAAACAACCTGAGTTATTTTCAGGAAGACAAGAGATTCTTTTCTTTCGGTAGTTGAAGTAAATGCAGGACATCAATATCTGCAATTATATATGCACACAAATGGACACTGCGTACTAATAAGCTGAAACATAACTGAAGTGATTTCTGCTGAATCTAATGCACAATAATCAGTATGCCACATAATTATCTAAATCACAGTATCAAAATCAATGAAGAAGGAACAGTAACTTTTAGACAAAATACGCACATGCACAAAGTGGGGCTCGTCATTCTTTCATCTAAGGACATGACCTAATTAATTCCATCTTAATGATAGAAAATATTTCCTGTAAGAAAAAACATCTTTGCATAATCAGATGTTGTTAGAATTTGTATTCCTTCTAGCTGACACAAAAATGACCCATGAAGGCAGCTGGAGTTTCAGTGCTGTCATGAATAATCAACATCCACACTGTTGACTAAATGTAGTCAACTATTTTGACTTAATTTTATTTATTGATCCTGGTATTCAAAGGTTATGATGCTATGTATAGCATGTGTAAAATATGGTCTTCCTTAGTGCTATTTCTGCATACAACTGTGAAGCAGAACTAATACATTTAACTGATAAATACATCAAAGGAAGCATGTCTAAAGCAATAAACATCTCCTGTGGTGGTGATGTTTATGCACTACAGGAGACATTTTGCTGAGTACGTATGTCCCTTTGATGTAGTTATCATTATTATAATGAAAGCATTAGTTGATTTTATTGCTTTTTAAACACCACTGTTGTCCACCATAGCTCCATTAAATGTAGCTGCATTCATTAATAAAGTGAATGGAGGGGTTTTCATTTAGGTCTGGATCAGTTTGTTGGCTATCACACCATAAACCCAGCTCTTTTTCTTTCCTCATGGCCTCCTTATTCTAAGGTGACCATTAGGGATCAACAGATCTGTGTTTACACAGAGATTCGTATACAAATTACACCAGCAGACTGACCCTGAAAGTTCTTGTAATTCTGCAAGATTCACAGAACTGGATTCATCAATGCATACACAGAAACTCCCCGAAAGAATTCTCATAAAGTTTCTATTAATTTCTTTTCATTAAAGCTCACAATAAATACAAGCCTAGTAAAAGGTTTCTGATTGACCAGAAATAAACACTGAATGTTGCAAAACAGCCTTACCACAATAATATATGCAATAAGTGTGTGTCCCCAAAAATGCATGCTCACGCATAACATTTTGTGATCAAATATTTATGCTCAGAATTCTAAAATTCCAGTACTGTGCTCATAGGCAGGACTTCAGGATGATAACCTCAGCTTCAAAGGAAGGAAATTTAGACCTAGCCAAGTACACTTCTTTCTGCAATTGGTCCCCAAGTTTTTCTTCATGTAAAATTCCTGAGTGTTAGTGTGAGCAACCTTCTCATCCTGGAAATCAGTTGTATAATGAACACCAGATCCTCTATCCTGCAGGATGCTGATAAACACCAGCACTGGAACAGGTTGTTCAGAAGCTGAACATTCATCCATGGAAGTTTAAGAGCCAAAGGCTAGATAACAGCTGTGCTTGACCTGATCTACTGGTTGTGACAGCTCCCTTTCAAGCAGGAGGTTGGACCAGAGAAGCCCCAAAGTGCCTATTTTGACTAAATCATAGCAGCCATCCAGTACCACCTTCTTTAATGAGAAAAGATCTTTTTCGTCCCTTTACATTCTTTCAACGTAAGCCAACTTCAGAGGTTACTCTAGAAATATCTTGACTCATAATTTCTTTTTTTTTTTTCAATAAACACATCTGAAACTGTACAGAAAGGCAAACTGCAGAACCGGTGCAACATATAATAAGAAAAGATGCAATTAAGAAAATCCACCCAAATGGATGCCCTGAGTATGTTAAAAAAAAAAATTGTAAAACCATTCCTTGGAGAGGTCAACTCTGCAGGGGCAACTGTAATTTCAATACGTGCCTACAGAGATAAATATCGTAGAGATAGCATAAGACACATTTGGCAAAAACACTGTTATCTGTCACAGAAGTTTGGAAATTACTTTTACTAGGTTAGAAACAAGCTAGAGATATAATTAATACTTAATGTTGGAAATTGGTAATCAACTGCAGCATGAACAGAATTTACTACCACAGTGTTCTAAATACTTAGCGTTTCAAAGCAGAGCACCTGACAAACATCTTTTTTAAGAGAAATTAAAACACTCAATAGACAACATGATTAAACATTCTGATGTATAGGCCAAAGTGAATTTACAAGCATGTTTCATAAAATAAATTAATTATTTAGAATAGCAACACAAATAAATTTATATTTACAGTAATTGAATTGGAAGAGGTACAAAGAATTGTAAATAATTCCTGGTTAGACACTATATCTTAAAGAATTAGAAGGGAGGGTTAATGTAATCCAGACAATATCCTCACAGTCTAGCTTCAAGACATTCTATAGTATATTCTGTTTGCATGTCCCCGAGAAGTTAATTGGGAGTTTCTTATTATGGTCAGTTAGGAAAGTGCTGCTCCAGATGGGTAGTTTTCAAGTAAAGTTTGCCAGAAAGTCTCTAGACAGCTTCTAACTGCTCTGGAAATGGGAAGAGTGTTACAAATGCATCAAGTGCCAATATCACATGCTTCCTTGATGCATACTTTAAACAAACGTCACCATCTGGTATTTGCCAGAAAATCTTAGGTCAGTTATGTTGTATCAGTCCAGTGCCTAAAACCGCCTCTGTTTTCCATTAAGCTATTTCTTGGTGAACATGGAAAATGTCTCGTGAAACATATGGGAATTTGAAAAGTCTGTTTTATTTGGAAAACTAGATGAATAGGAACTCAGTTACCAAGTTGTCGTTAAAAAAGGATCCAACTATTTGCAATTGCCTGTGATTTGTGTCCCGCAGATGAAGGAAGCGTTAGAGGAAACTACACTGCTCCACGGATCCAGTGAAATTCTGCCAGAAGGTAGTGGCAGCGAATGAAAATATATTGTTGGAAAAGGAAGACATCAAAGGCAAATTAAGCTATAAATTAGAGTCAAAATAGGGCAAGGTCAGCAATGTAGAAGCGAGCCAGTTGTTCAGTATGTGCAAGACGTATCACTTAACATTTGAAAAAAGTAGAAGTTTGTATTGTTTTGGTCAGGTTCCAGGCTTGCCCAGGTTTTGCAGGTAGGTCATAGACTGCCCTCAGGTCTCACGAAATGCAGGAGTAGATGAATAGGTGGAAGACAAGTATATGGCCCTAACAATCCCCATAAGAAAATGCTGCATGCTACCCATCACGCTCAGACTGCTGAATCAACATTTGAGGAATTCTTACTTACCACAGGGCAGAACCTCAACTATTGCTCAGTAACAACCTCTGTCAGGGGCGTGGGACGCGGTGCCAACAGCAACGTGTGAAGGAGCAAAGGGGAGGGACGTAAGCATTGGGCATACTTTGAGCCACAAAGGCATCTCTCACAACTCAATCTGGGACTTAATCCAAGTTATTTAAAAACTTGATGGAAGAATGGACAGTTCAGCTTGTGTGTAATATGCTATACATCTCCCTGCACTGCTCAGTATCATTAAAAAAATCAAAGCAAACGACCCCCTAACTATGTATGAGAAGGAATGTGAATTTTCATGTGTAATATTTCAGCTCCTTAGTGAGCATTACGTATGACCCAACGAAGAATATCTAGAGTAAAGCTGGGTGAGCATTGTCCAGAAAAGGAATTTTGTTGGTGAGAAAAAGCCTAGTTGCTTCAGTCAAGATGTTTCAGAAGAACATACTGGTTCTGATTATTTTTCTATCAAAAATGTTTTCCTGCTCCACACTGGATTTTTCAGGGGGAAAAAAATATGCCAGTGCTATAGGCATTAATTTCAATCCCAGGAGCAGGACACGTCTCGC
The DNA here is from genome assembly GCF_963921805.1 of Phalacrocorax carbo. Taxonomy (NCBI): domain Eukaryota; kingdom Metazoa; phylum Chordata; class Aves; order Suliformes; family Phalacrocoracidae; genus Phalacrocorax; species Phalacrocorax carbo. The sequence goes on along the minus strand of NC_087520.1, from coordinate 36,504,739 downwards.
AACCTGATGGCTGTAACCACAGGCAGGCCAGCTCTAAGCATGTTGCATCCTCATACTTTCACAAAAATTCCTATTGGGAGCTGTGTGGGCTTGTGCAATGCTGCATTTAAAAATCCACAACAGGATGTGGTTGCACAATCCGAGTATACTTGCTGGATCCTTTGTTGTGGTTGTTGTTTTAATACATTAATCTTCTCCAGCCAACTGTGTCTTGCATTATCAATCTTTCATTAACATATCCCCTTCTTCCTGATTTTTTTTTTTTTAATACAAGGATTAGTGCAGCTGTGTCTCATCAGACCTCTTGTGTCTTTTTCTGGGACTTTGTAAGGGACCCTGATTAAAGACTCCCTCAGATGTTGTTCTCTTCTGCATTTTTCTTTCCACGTTGCCACTGAATATTAAGAATCTTATTGTTCCCTTTTGTAATTATGTTAGCACTTGGGCACGTTAAAGGAAAAATGTAGTTTTTACTGAATGCTTCCTCCCCCCTGCACCCCCCGCCTTTTCAACTGAAAGCCATTTGAAAATGCAACAACAGGCTTTTAGAAGACTCAGCATAGGATGTGGTTCTGGGTTCTGTTCTCCTCTGCTAACGTCTGCTGTGCTCATTGTTTTCATAGATTAATCTTCCCTAATTGAGTTGTATATTTTAACAGAGCTTTCCTCCAGGAAGAAAAAAACTGCGCGCATTTTGCTGCGGTGTCTTTTATGTATGTAGGTGCAAGAGAAGACAAGCTTTCAACTGCAAACAAATCATAGGGGAAAAAAGAACCATAACAGTTTCTACAGATGAATAAAACCACTGGCCAGGTAGATATAATACAACTTGAAGAAAAGCCATCCAAAAAAGTCTGAGGATTTTCCTATTCTATTGCAGTCGTCTTTTTAACTAAATTGATGAGTTACAGCCTTCTCCTGCTAAATACAATTATCTAATAAGAGGAAGGTATTGGAGATATATTAGACTCTTTAAAACCTAATAACTTTTTGGACATGTATATTTTTCTTAATTGGTACTTTGATAATGAAGTACCCCTCAAAATTCAGCAATTTTATGCAGTGAAGGTTTTAAAAGCCTCAGAAGCATGACAGTTTAGGGATCTTTTTCATTAATATCAACAGACTATCTGGATTGTGCTTGAGAACTGCATAACAAAACTTCTCTTTTTTGTAAGTAACTATTTGTAGAATGCAGATATTTTAGTTCAATGTCATTACAGAGTGCTTTATAATTATAGGAAAGAAAATTAGAAGATATATTTGTAATACAAACTGCTAACTACTTTCAGCTGGCAACACTATGTCCTTGCATGAAAATTACGCTATTATATTCCATGACTCTGCATGAAATGTAAAGCTCATGGTTCCTATAAGAGAAAAAAGTGGAGAAAAAGAATACAAAAATTATTTGAGTAGCCACAAAAAGTAAGGTTAACCTTTGCTTTCTTTGATCTTTTTATTCCCTTCTCTAGAAGAAGGTAGAATACAAAATTATATCTAGCATTTGCAGATATCTCTATTTATCCAACATCTCTCAGAAATAACAAAGGATTCCTAGAAATGCATTTTAATATGATAAACCTAAAAAAAAGACATTGCAAGAGATCATGTAAAGAGGGCTAAAACCAGGGTTCATTTTCATCTCAGGGATGAGAACATGTTAATGTCAATGAGCATTTAAGAGTGCATCTACAGAAATACCAGTTCCACAGAATTCTAGCCAGGAATTTTATCCATGATGTAGAATGAGAATGGAAGGCAACAAACAGATTTTCAATACTCTAACATGCTCATGGTATTACATCTTTCTTACTATTTCCACCATCACGGCCAGATTACATCCTCACATGTGAGAAATATCCAAATGAAGTTTAAATAAAGATGCACAGAACCTTAAGAGTAACATTTAGCTTCTCTGCATGGAAATTATTTGCTCTTTTGATATAAACCAAGAATGTCCCTAGAAGAATTTGGCAGCTATTTTGAGCAAGATGATAATTTGTGCAGTTGTTCTTATCAGGTTAAAAAAAAACCCTTAAGATATAAAATTTGCTTTGGAGATTTCTTCTTTGCATATGCCAAACAAGTAATTCTACTTGCAAATGGACGGTGATGCACCATTATTATTAAATGTGTAAGAGAAACCATCAATAAAACAAGAGATGATATTAACTAGGAGAGAAGACAGCAGCTGTAATTTTCTGTGCTATTCCTGTAAACAATGAGCCAAGAACAAATGCCACTGGAAAATAATTCTATTCACTTCCATCCTTTCCAACAGTCAGCCCCCCTTAGTACACCTCTCTTCATATTTTCCTTCGTTTTCCACTAAATAATTACTCTATGGGCTGCCTATAGCCCTTGTTGTCGGAGGGAGTTGTGTGCACAAACTGAACACAATGTATTGCTCTTCATATCTATAGTTATTTTTTCCAACTGCATAAGGAGCTATTTTCTAGACTTTGCTATAAATTCATGGAAAAAAAACCTTGAAATTTACTTTCTTGTCCTGAGATACCTATGAAATGTATGATAGTTTTTACAATTCATAGAGTAAAATAAGGACGATTTACAGCATTCTGCAATGGCTATGACAACCAAGGACATCTGCAGCACACTGTTCTTGTACAATAGGCCATCAAAAGTGCTGCAAGCCATCCTTTACTAGCCTGCCTTATAGGTCCTCCCAGGAAGGGAATCAGGCCACCCTAGCATCCCTGTGGTTGTGGGAGCAATCCCTGGGAGGACAGAAGGGGTTTTAGACTCAGGATTTATTAGTTTTCCTGCACCTCATAGCTCAAGAGAACTGGCAGACATTTCACAAGTCAAGTACTTAACTCCTGTTCTCTCTGTGCTTCTAAATACTAACACCATTTGGCTGAAGCTACAACTACAGCTGCAGTTTAAGGGTTTTCCTGAGATTACCCACAAAATGATTCAGAAACTAAGTACTGTTGTCACACTGTTACTGGTAAATTCAAACTCACTGCTGTGTTCAAGAAAAGGGACCCTATTACAGGAGAAGGAACAATCCAATATACTCCCATACATGTCACAAGGGATTTTAAAATTATTACATCTACTGCCTCTCAAAGCTGCATTTCTTTCTTGACATCAGAATTAAGTGTCTACTGTTTTCCTGTAGAAATGATTTGTATGAGGGCACACAGACCAATGGACAGCAATTACTTAGGTTTTATTAGATCTAAACAATCTTAATAGGGCACAGTCATATTATTTATATGATATGGGGAATAAACTGTCTTTTCATGTTTCCATGATGCTACCTTCAGAGCTATGCAAACCATAGCTACTACTTTCTAGGCATTTCTCCCAGATACCAGGAACAAGACAGAGACTCATCTGACTAGAGACTGAGTGTCCTCTCCCTCCCATACAGTGTAGTGAGAAAGAGTAACAAAGCAATGCCATCTTTTTCAATGGTTTTGAGAATTTGGCTGCCCATAATGGAAAAGAAGAGAGCTACAAGGGGTTCCTCCTGCTTTCTGGGGGATTCCACTGGAGCAGGGATGCTTTACAAGGTAACATCTGGAGAAACATTCAGTCCTACCTTAGGCAAATCATCTTTTACTAGCTGTTCACTAGATACACTGCCTGCTTACGACATATTATGTTATTGGTTGCCCCCCCCACAACGTCTTCTAGAATTCACTCCCCTAAGTAGCTATTTCCAATCTTGTAAAGAAGGTTCTACATTTAAATTCCTTAAATCATTTTAAAAAGTTTTGTTTACCTTTACACATACCAAAAAACCATTACAAATAATTGACAGTAATTTACAAAGCCAATGGCAAGCCCGTGCCTTTAGAACTGAATTCACTACACGATCTCAGTATGGCTGAGTTTTTGGCAAACAAAAGAATGAGAGAAATACCCTCCTAGGAAACACTGACAAGTCCTCATTGTACGGGGTCAGTGGCAGGTGAGGCAGCAGAGGAAGTCGCAGTTACCCAGGAGCTAGAGCTCACTCCCTCAGCCCCACCAAGTGAAAAAACAATTCTTTCTAATCATTGTCTTCCTTGGCTCAAGGAAGGAAAGATCAGCATCTTAAATGATGATCTAGAATTTATTTTAATGCAGATTATCACAGCAGCATGTTACCCATACATATAAAAGGCATTTTCACTGTTACAATTACAGGAGCAGAAGCCCAAAACTGCCATATTCCAGTCTTATATTTACTATAGACAAAGGGAGTTACCCAGCATTCCTTTGTTTCTCCATGTGTAAAAAAATAAAATAAAATAGTAAAATAAATGGCCTTCACAAAATCCTCTCTTGAATGAAGTAATAAAAGGGTTAAACAGCTAATATTTTACTGAGCTTTGAAAACAATGTCTGACAATCTAATGCTCTCTTTCCTCGACAGATGGCTTAAAAGAAATCTGGGAAGCCTTATCCATGAAAAAAATTACTAGCCTTAAGAACAATTAATATAACAGATATCTGAACACATGGCTGCCTTTCAACACTTATGCTTAAACTAGGAATAGGATTCAAAAGCCAACATTCTCTAGAAACTTTTCTCTCTACAAAGATCCCACATTACAGCTCTCTTCTCCTTCTCCTGAAACGCAATCACAGAATCACAGAATGGCAGGGGTTGGGAGGGACCTCTGGAGATCATCTCAACCAACCCCCCTGCCTGAGCAGGCACACCCAGAGCAGGGGGCACAGGAACGCATCCAGACGGGGTTTGAATGTCTCCAGGGAAGGGACTCCACAGCCTCCCTGGGCAGCCTGTGCCGCTGCTCTGGCACCCGCACAGGGAAGGGGTTTCTCCTCATATTCAAGTGGAACTTCCTGTGTTCCAGTTTGTGCCCGTTGCCCCTTGTCCTGTCCTTGGGCACCACTGAAAAGAGTCCGGCCCCATCCTCCTGACACCCTTTAGATATTTACAAGCATTGATAAGGTCCCCCCTCAGCCTTCTCCTCTCCAGGCTGAACAAACACAGGTCTCTCAGCCTTTCCTCATAAGGGAGATGCTCCAATCCCCTGACCATCTTGGTAGCTCTCTGCTGGACTTGCTCAAGCATTTCCCTGTCCTTCTTGCAATGTTATTTACTGAGCTGTTATTTCTTAAGTCACTTAAATAAAACCAACATCAATATTACTTTAAAATCACTGAGCAGTACTTTAACATTTTATAACGATAAGAACTTACTAATATGAATGGTCTCAAAGTATTGTTAGCACAGTAAACTTTTTTCAACAAAAATTACTTGGGCAAAAAACATAAGAAAATGCCTCCACTCAATATTCTCAAAAAACTGTCACATTTTTGAAACTCCTTGAAACTATTATTTAATTCAAAATTAAATTCAGGTATATATTTAAATAAGATTATTTCAGCATAAACAGCAGAAAAACACTGAGAAAGATTTCAATTTAATCTCCTTTGTTCAATGCTAAACAAAATCCTTTTTCAATTTCTCAGAACTATAGAACAACAATATGAATGGTAATCTGCCCAAGGATAAAGCATTTGGCAGGTATTTTCAGTAAACCAAGCCTCATCATCCTTTTATTGTGCTCACCCTTAAATTTTTCCAGTCACTGCCCTGTACCCTGTCATCAGGTATAGTGCAACCTTTCCCCTTCCATCTCATGTCCCATACCTCCTATTGATACTTAAATCCCCTTAAAATTACAATTATAAAGCAATTATTTGTTATTCATAAAACTGATCGCTATCCTTCTCTATCTGGTCTTTAACTGATCCCCTGCTGATCTTTGATGGTCATATGAGTGGAAAGCATCTTCTTCAAGTGGTCAGGAAACATCCAACACATGGAGACCATCACTGTAAATAACAATCAGTGTCTTAAAGAAACCCACCACTGTTCTGGCAAAAGCATCTAAAGACAGTAAATATTGATAGGGGTCAGGGCTGTGCCAGAGGCGGTTCAGTACAATTGGCTGTTAAAATCACAGCTAGTTCCAGCTCCTGACATCCCCAGCAAATCTCTGTATGCACTTCCCTGCCTGCGCTTACGCTCTGAGGGCTCCTCATGCTGCAGACTCCTTGCCTGCTTTCCAGCATTTTTGCATTTCCATTTCCAGGCAGGTGCATCAGCCTCTCCATGCCATGGCCTTGGAGGATCCTGAAGTCCACCTGATCTCTGCCCACACACCTGCATCGGCAGTGAAGAAAACATCCCTAGTTGACCAAGCTGACCTCAGGCCACCCAAGGGAGAGCCGCTGACTCCTGTCAGTTCAATGTCTGGATCTGCCTGTCACACAGCCCAAATCCCAACACCACCACAATCAGAGTAGGACAGACACCCATCTGGATCCACCATGAGACCCCTGCCACACCCAGCAAGAGGTAAGCACACTGCCAAATCACCCACCCTATGCATCCATGCCAGTGCTCCATCACACCCACAGCCATACAGCCTAAACCTTGCCACGCCTGCCATTTTCCAGGGACCGCTGCTCTAGTGTATGCTGCAACTTGCCTCTTCCCATACCTTCACCTACATATCCCCAATACATTTACTGCTCTCCTGCCACATACACCATTCCTGTCTCACACAGCCCAGAGCCTTGCCTTTTTTATCCTTCAAAACTCCCAAAGTCTGATGTACACATATGCAAGGCCCCCCAAATAAACACAGCTCTTACAGCTCCAGTCTTACAATACTACTCGTTAGTCGTGAATGGAAATTTACAGGGACTTTAGTTGTGGTTTTACTCCCCAACAGCATAAGCTTTGGATGCATTACCATTTGCAGGAACTTCCTTCCAGGCACAAGAACACAAGGTTATTTCTAATGATAGAATAGTCAATAAAATCTGGGGACAGAGTATGCTCATAAGCTTACCTATGCTTTTGATAACACTTTACAAATCACTGGCCACGTTCTGGACCCGAAGTAAACAGGCAGTTGATACAATAGCAAATTAAACCACTTAACTATTTACTAAAACAGCACTGTATGACATCCATGTGTTCAGTTTAATGGATAACTTGCCATTCCTTTCCTCATTCTGGCCTCAATCCAGTACTACTCCCAGCTTCTGCTAGTCATTTCCAGCTGTGGCCCGTTATAACTGGGATGAACCTAGCATGCTTGATTTATATTCATTTCCCTCTCTTATCTCTTTCATTCATGTTTTTGCTTTAATCAAAGTGTTGCCATCATTTGGAGACTCACATTAAATTTTGACTTTCTTAAAGACCACCTAAAGTGGTCTGTAGCTGTGCACACTGCAACAACTTGAAAGGCAGAGTCTTTGGGGGGGGCTATATAATTTGCACTGTCCGTTGAGTCTTGTAAGCTAAATGTTTACAAGAAAGATGAAAATCCTGTTTCCTTTAACAAGGGATATTAAGGCACCGGATGTAAGACCTCCATGAGTGCTATGTATGTGTCTGTCTGCAAATGAATGAAATGATGATAAAATATCTTTACAGCTGCTTTACTCCCCCTAGAGCCCTTTCTGATGTGCCAGAAAAATAGATGACTCCTTTTCAACACTTTGCTGATCCCTAGCAAGGCTAAAATAAACCCTGTAACAGGTGCTGATTATAATAATAAATGACATGAAAATGATGCATACAGTATTTTTTTCAGTTTTACTGCTACTGGAAATACTGCTCCTTCCTGCTCTGCAGGAAGTTCTGGATAAGCTGGAAGAGTGGGCCAGCAAGAACCTTATGAAGTTCAACATGGAAAAGTGTAAGGTCATGCACCTGGGAGAACATAATCCAGGAGTGTAGCACAGACTGGGATCCACCTGGGTGGAGAGCAGCTCTGTGGAAAGGGACCTGGGGGTCCTGGTGGACAGAAAGCTCAACATGAGTGAACAGTGGCTGCTGCGGCCAGGAAGGCCAACAGGATGCCGGGTTGCATCAAAAAGGGCATCACCAGCAGAGATGAAGAAGTCATCATCCCGCTCTACTCAGCGCTTGTCAGGCCACACCTGGAGTACTGTGTACAGTTCTGGTCCCCACTACACAAAAAGGATGTGGACAGGCTGGAAGGGGTCCAGAGAAGGGCCACCAAGATGATCAAAGGACTGGGAAGCCTGCCATATGGGGATAGGCTGGGAGAGCTGGGTTTGTTCAGCCTTGAGAAAAGGAGGCTTAGAGGGGATCTTATCTCCATGTACCAGTACTTAAGGGGTAGCTACAAAGAAGATGGAGACTCCCTTTTTACACGGAGTCACATGGAGAGGACAGGGGGGAATGGACACAAGTTGCTCTTGGGGAGATTCCGACTGGACACCAGAGGGAAATTTTTCACAGTGAGGACAGTCACCATTGGAATAACCTCCCCAGGGAAGAGGTTGACTCGGCCACGTTGGACACTTTCAAGAATCATCTGGCAGGGTGCTGGGCCGTCTTGTCTAGACTCTGCTCTTCCCAGAAAGGTTAGACTAGATGATCCCTGAGGTCCCTTCCAACCTGTGGTTCTTCCCATGTTCTAAGCCAATGCAATTCCCATTGCCTGGGAGTAAAAACTATCTTACCTGTACCTGGGCTTATTCCCTTCTTTTCCTTTTCTTCCTCCCAGCTCTCCGGCATATCAATATGCACTGTCACCTTCTTCCTTTCCATATCCTAAGTTCCCAAAAGTTTGGTCTGAGCATAATTTATTTCAATTCCCAAGCACTCTTTGCAAGCAGATAACAAGCCAAGGGAGTTACTGCACAGAAGCTAAAGGACAGAAAAAACCTTCCATCAAGCCACACTGTACACACAGAACTGAATGACAGTTAAATATGCATTGTAAATAGATGTTTTTTCCCCTTTTGCTACCCTTGCACAGTACAATAAAAACCACCAGGAAATGGGGGGGACTAGAAACACATAGTTAACTGTACTTTGGGACATCTGTATTACTAAAAGCTATCCAGGCAACATTTTTCCATTGTAATCAGTAGCACAAACATTGGTTTGGCCACCATGCCATCCCCTTTGCTTATCCAAGGCCAAGGTCCACTTTTTCTTCTTTTTAGTGCTCCAATATTTGACTTGCAGAATTTCTGAGTAGCTTGAGGACACAAAACAACTTCTCAAACAGAAATACTGCAATTGCTATAAATCTAAACTGTGTTGGCACCTGTTTTTTCAACAGGTGCCAGAAAACACAAAGTTTTTGTTATACAGGGTGCCAAGTCCAAGTGACATAAAATCCCTTCTCTGTTAGAGCACCTGTGATTCTCATGCATGTTCAGTTTGGCAAAATGGGGAGATAGAAGAGGACCTGATCCCAGTACAAGGAGCAGTGCCTCTGTGAAAAGGGCAGTGAGCTGAGGGGCCAGGTGGGGATCTTCTCTCTTCACAAATTTTCTAACAGAAACAACCAATGTAAAGTATTGAATATAACAACTCATCTGCTACATCACCACCAGCTTTAGAATGAAAAGTACCTTAAGAATCACTTGTTCTGCATTCTTCTCTGACAATCATTTATCAGAAAATCATTCATTGTTATTTTCGAATGTCTAAGTGAAAAAGAATAAAAGTCCAACATCACAAAAGAACAATGATATCATGCAAGAACTGATCAGCATCAGAATTGAATCCCTGATTTAATATGTGAGACTTATCAAAATAAATCATCATTTGTTCCCAATACTGCTATTTCTTAAGCTAGCCATGCACAAAAAAAAAAAAAAAAAAAAAAGCCTGGTGTGTCAGCTGTGTATGTCCAAGAAACAGAGAACAGACGCTACTGTGGAGACTTCTAAGAATAAATACCTTATACCAAAGGGAAAAATGGAGGCATATAAATTCAGAGAATAAACAAACCATTGCCCTCAGGTTATTCCCCTAACTGCTCCATATTCAGAAAAATACCTCTACCCTCTGACATGTGGATTAAATCAGTAGGAATCCCTCAAGTGTAAAACAGGGCATTCACTGCTAATCTCACCGAGATGGACATGAAACATGACATCACTAATCTGTGGGGGAAACAAAGCAGCCACTGTGTTAAGCAACTGAGGGAATGTAGAAATCATTTATTTAGCAGGCATAGCCTTCTAATAAATGTAATGCCAAACTGCACTTAATACGTGTAGTGTGACTCTTAAAATACAAAGTTGCCTAAGAGTGGTCTGTTGCACAAATTTCATTACAATTAAAAACTTGCACATCACTGGGAATGCAGAAAAATACAACCACTATGCAAAGCCAAGGTATCAAATTCTCTCGTAATAGAAATCACATTGTATTTTACAATGACGTGACATATTTCATTCCTAAGTCATGTCATGAGCCTATGAAAATCTTTCATTAAATGAATGCTGTATGTCTCCCTTACCACGATGTGCCTGATTAAAATGCCACTATATATTTTTTTTCTCCTTTCCTTAAAGGCCTAATCCCATAATACTTTATAAAGATCTTATTAAGTAGAGATTGAGCTCTTTTCTCCCAAACCTTTCATCTTATTCAGTTTGATTAGGGTCATGGGGCCAGGCTCATCCCAAGTATAATTCCACCGTAGTCAAAAGAGCTACACCACTGATCGTAATGGACCACAAAAGCAAATATTTGGTGCCCTACATTTGGCAGTACAAAAGAATAATATCGTATTTAGTCTGTTTTCAGTCTGAAGCATACTTTGATATATCATTCGAGATGCTAATGAGTCAAACAGCCATTTACAAGAGTAGATACTCCAAATATCACACGCTACTAAAATTAACTCCCTATTCTTCATACTTTGTCCAGATTGTCCAACCATTTCAGTAAACACTTTGGATATGATGTGCTGCTTAAGCTCTCAGGATGGAAATTATCTCATGCAAGTTATTTTAACTGATCCATCTGAGACTGAGTTACTGGAATCCCCATGTCTGCTTAATGGTCAGAATTCACCAGTATCATCTCTCCTACCAACCATGAAGTAACTTTACAGTAAATTACAACTAGTTAAAATTGCCTAGTTCTAGATGTACCAATCCCTATTACACATCAATTGAAAAAATGTCATCTAAGGACAAAAACCACTGAACTATGAAAGATCAACAATGATTTTTTTATCTTCCTGCCCAATACATTCCCAGATTGCTGTTAATTCTGCCTTGTTCAACAAGTATGCATTGTACACAGGGACTGCACTTAATAATCCACTACTCATTTGGAAGGAAAATGAGGAAAAAATAAATGAAGCTTAAAGGATGAAGGGATAAGAAAACTGTGAAAGTTCTTGGAGCCACATTGTTTCTGACCTGCAAATATTTATAATTTTTATCTCATCACATAAAACTTGGACTTTGAGATCCATTCTGTTTAATATCCGCTTTTAGGAGGTTGATAGGCCCCATTCACATTGCATACCCCACGTTTACTGCTTTTTCATTCTGTTAATAACAAAAAGGTGCCACAGATAATTAAAAACAAACTCAGTCCCAGCATTCATTAAGGAAGAAAATATGATCTTCTGAAAAGCTGTCACATATAATAAAGCAGTATTATCTGCCTAGCATTACAGTGATTTCAAATGGATAAGTCTAGAGAAAAAAAATCCACCTAAATGCACCTAAATTAATTGCTCTTTTACAAGGGGGAGCTTAAAAATGCAGTAATTAATTGACCTACTGTTTGAGACAATTTCCCTATAGTTAACAATCACTCTTTCAAAAGATGAAAGAGACAGCTCTTTCATTTGAAAAAAAAAGGCTAATGAAATCAGTGCAAACTACCATTGCCAGTCTTTTCAGTAGACGAAGCATAAAGCAGAAAAAGAATATCCATGGGATAGGATAAATTCTGAAATAATTTTTATCTATGCAACTTCACTGCATCTAACTGCATTATTTTAAATTAGGACTGGGGTTCTTCCAATACCCTGACATTTTGAATATTTAGCCCTAGGCCCATAGTTACCTGAGTAGAGAGCAGTGTAATTTGAAATTAATTGAAAAAATCATTTTAGTGTTTGGGATTTAGAAAAATATATGGGTTTATTTACTATAAGAACATTTTACTTACTTGTTCATAACTCTGAAACAGATTGTGCAAAATACCTTGAAACATGGTTTATTAACATATCTGCAATTGCCTAATTTATTATGGGTATAATTCCTAATAATTTTAATTATTTCTCAAAAAAAATAATAGAAATTGCACACACATTCCAAATATATCTAAATCCTGGAAATATATATGGGCATATTGTGTAAATGCTGTCACTACTGCTTGCACAACATACAAAGTTCACAGGCACAAGGCAAACTCAGATCCATTAGGATTTGAAAGGAGAAACATGTGCATGGCAGTGCCCCCACATAAGGGACCTTGCTCTCACAAGTATAGAATAGTGTCAAATTATGTAAAGGGTATGTATAGAAAGGAACACTGCATTCCTAAATGTCGTGATTTCAGCGACAATGCAGATTTTGGAAAACAGGAAATGCACACAGTACATGAGATGTGGGCACACCGACAAAGTCCTGTGCAACAGCAGAAGAGTGCTCTCTATCTGATGTCTCCCCTTCCTGATGATGCCTGACATAGCCAGCATTTTTGGCTGCCACTGTATATTGACCTGATGATTTCAGAAAACTGTTAGTGACTCCAATGTATCTCTTTCTAAGCTGTAATTGTTCAGTATCAAGTAAGCATAATTTAGACTATTTTCATCTAGATACATTACCCAAATTCATATACATTGAAGTTCATTTACTGCCTTTTTGCCTGCTTAGTCCTGTGAGGTCCTCTGGACTATCTTGCTGTTAATACAGTATTTAATGACTTGAAGATTCATGTTGTCTGCAAAATTCATTATTTCACTGTTCACTTCAGTCTCCAGATCATGATCTTGCATAAAATCAGCACCAATCTATGGCAGCAGACGACTGACTCTTCTTGAACCAGGAAGTGACCAATAAGATCACTGTTTCTTTGAAGTCAAGGTCACCTGGGTTTTTTTTGGTTGTGTTTTGGTTTTCAGCCTTTGATGTGCAATCTTCTCAATAATTTTTTAAAAATCCAGATATATAATACCCCCACTGAATCCTTTTTACTCTCATACTTTATTGACATCTTCATGCAACTCCAGTAGACAGTAGAAGAGGATTTCTCCCAAGAGAAGTCCTGATAGACCAAATTTATTCATCTGCTTAGTGATTTTATTCTTTAGAAGAACTTTACCATCTCACCATGGACAGAGGTTCTACTTATCAGTCCACAGTCCCTCTTTAGTGTTCCATCTAGAGCCCATCTTGCAGCTTCAATGTAGATTTCAAAAATATTAGGACTGGAAGCAACATGGATGTAAATTGTGACTGTGCCAGCCTTGATAGAAAGCTTATGAAATACAGGATTTGCAAAATGCCTCCTGTTACTGAAAACGAAAGTATGAGAAGACTAACATTTGTTTAGTGTAATTTTTCTTAGAATTTGCAAGCACCTAATGATTTCAGATCAAAAATAGACCCTAAGGAAGAATGGAAATTTCACATCTCACAGCTGTGAGAAAAATACCAAGTACGAACAGCCTATAAATTTGAGGGAAGCTCTCCAAAAGCTGTGGCTTTCTCCCTTAAAAATTGCCCTACTTCTATGAACAAGAGGATATACACAGAAGTTATCACATATTATATGTGGCTTTATAGAGCTATGCTAAGGATTTTTATAATATCCTGATGAAAATAATCTATGTATGTTATTTTGCAATTTAATTCCATAAATTTAAATGTTATTGACCTATTAATATCAAAGATCATAAAATTCTCTTAAAACAAATGTAATATGGTTTTTAGTGGATATTTGGGCTGGTTTTTGTTTGTTTTGATTTATTTAGTCAACAAACATACACAAATAAAAAAAAACACCAAACTTAAGGCAAATGCCAATACACGAGACTTACATTTTCATGTTTAAATGTTCTATTATTCATTCCCCCTTTGCACACACAGTACACATTTTAAAAAACATGTCAATGGATTTCACTTTAACAGATTTATTAAAATATGTAGATAACAGTTAATGTCTTTTTGGTGGGAAATAGCTGTGGTATATGCACTACCGGATCAGATCCTTTAATCAAACAAAAAACCGTCAGAGATTGTTCCAGCTAAGGATTAATTGTGCCAACTTAAGTCAGACGAAATATATTTTGGCATTGCTTCTGACAGATGAAAGTAAAACAAACATTAGGGATCAGCTTGCAGCTAACAATATGCAAAATTAAAGAATATAAAAATTTTAAACTTTCATGGGAGTGCTGATTAGCTTTTGTTCTAAAAACTGCAGAGAAGAGACTTTGCTGTTAATCTTGTTACACATCCACTTAGCAAACAGAAACAAGGATCCTTAAAAACCCTGCTATTCAAACAAGATAATAGACACTGAATGAATACTATGTATTAGTGGCCTATGCAAAAAAATGGTGTTTTTTTATTATTGGACAGAAGTAAAACAGTAAAAAACTTTAAATTATCTCTAAAGTCATGTATGACTGCGTAAGCTGATTATAATAGAGTATAATTTTTCATTTGAAGGTTAAATTCTCTATTAATTTTTCATCATGTTGCCATCTCTACTGAGCACAGTTACTAACTGCAGTAAAACAATAGATTTTACTGTTTGAATTCATGTGGTGAATTCAAGACACATTCAGAGATCTAGTAAGCTCAAGAGTACTGAAGCCCAAACCAGAATTATTGCATAAAAATAAAATCCAAACATCAATCTGAGTTTTCAGCTTTTTTTAAATTCTGGTAAAGGAAGAAAGACTTGTTAATTTTGATTACATTTATTCCACAGACTCATTTATTTACTTAATGAAAGCAAGACTTCAATAGCTGACATCTTAAATGCTCTTAAATAAAATGCATGAAGAATAAACAGAATGTGCACAGAAATATTTTAAAGTACCTGAATGAACTTCATATACAAATAATAGGCTTAAAAATATAATCTACTGTAAAACCAGAATTAACTAGCATCCTACTGATGAAGAATATTTCAGAATATACTTTTCTTTGTTAAAAGCCATTTCTTGGCACTTTGGAGAGCACAGGTCTTAATAACTAAACAAAAACTGTTATCAGACTGAACTATATGTGCACTCTTGCTTTGCAGTCTGGCTCCTCAGTGCCTCACAAGAATGCTGACAAAACAGCTACCTATCACACCTTTCATAAAATGTTTAGCCAACAAGCACCTCAAACTGCTTCTCTTGTGTTGGTATTAAAAAAAGAAATACATATATACTCCTAGTACCTAGAAAAATATCTAGGTTGTCTCTCTTTCTTACCCTACGTTTTTAACTAGGGCAGAAGCAGCTCCTGACCATGAGAACTTCACTACGTTGCCTGTCCCTCTGTGCTTTTGCTAACCTAGTCTAAACACATTCTTTGTTTCATAAATGACAAATGAGTTCTTGCATGCAATAACACTTGCATCAAAGCAGCTTTAAAATAGATGTAGATTCTATGAAGAAAGATTGAGAAAGCACAAATTCTGATGGAAGCCTTCTGCTCAAGGTTGGAGCCCCAGGAGAAAGAAAAGCATCTAATTTAAGTCAAATGTATTACCAAAACAATAAATAGCGTTTCCGTGGTAGTATGTATGGTAGCATCACTAAGTTCTTTCATGGACTACAGTTAGAAGTAAGGCAGTTTGAAATTTTGTCTTTTGTCAGACAGTCAGGAAAAAAAAAGTGACAAAGTTTAGGCCTAAGAACATTATTGCAGCACCTACCACACAGGTGAGCAAGCTGCCCTTTAGCCCGAGATCCCTGCCCAGCTTCCTGGAGCTTCCAGCTCCCCCTGCTCAGAACAATGCTCACCAGGTGAAGAGACACCCTCATCCTCAGAGTACAATGGTACATGCAGAGAGTACTGTTGGAGTACAGTTCATTAGATGGACTATTTTAAAGCAAAATTACAGATGAATACGTAACAGCCTGCGGGAACAGCTGGACTGTAAAGTACAAAACAAATCACGTTTTCATATATTTCACTTTGAATTACTTAAATTTATATCAGATCACCACAGCATGAGACCAACTGTTACTTATCTCAGAAAGATATTGTGCAACTAGATAAAAATAGAGAAACTGAGGTACAGAACGCCTTATGTGATTTGTGGCTTATCAAAATGGAAATCTCTGCCTGAGAAAAGACATACACGCAGTTTTCTCAAGTTGTAATTCATTGTTCCAGTCCACAAGCAGTCCCTGAAAGAGCTGTCAGTCCCCCTGTGAACCAAGTCAGCCAAATCTCCACACAGATTAATCTTGACTACCACACTTCAGATGCCAGTGGACATAAAGAAATTACAACAGAAGGGAAAAAACCCAATAAATGAAGTGTGTACTGAGCTGCTAATTAATGTAGGCTCCCTTTACTTCAGCTATCTTGGGGTTGTAGGGTGGGTTTGGTTTTTTTTTTTTTTGGTTGTAAACTACCTAACTTCCTTACAGTAAGACAATGTGAGTCAAATTCTGTTGCTAACTCCCCAGTGTTAATAAGAGAAGACACTCACACTTTTTTGAAGCTGTCATCCTTATTATCTCCTTATACTCTGTTTACTCAAATACAGTATGAGGCAAAAAATTCATGAGTATGAAAGAAGGAGGAAAAATGTAGAAGATAAGAAAACATTAATAAGATTGCAAGGCAGTAACAGTGGAAAAATATACCTTAAAACAGTATCATGTGAGATCTTTTTACGTCCAAAGGTGGACTATAATTTTGGATTTTACATCACTTAAAGATACAGCTTGCTTTTACAATCTACCTGCTTCCCTGTATAGCTATTGGAAGGCTCCTCAGTGTCAGGCCATTAATCTTATGACCCTTAAAACATTTCTTTATTTAAAACTATGAAGAACGACCTTCACTCAAGCACAGTTGCAATCAATGGAGAAAACATTAATCACTTGAGAAGTGTTGTTTTGAGACTCATGAAATTGAAATGAATCACAATATGAAAAATGCAATTATTTTTAAGGGTTTTGTTTTGTTAACATTCAGTCACTCAATCTGGTCTCTTTGCTTATGCGTTCTTTGAGGGGGGAGAAAAGTGTTTAACTGTTGTTTTGGTCCTTGGTACATGCTCTCTCTGTCCCAGGGTCTGCCTCCCTCGGTGCCACACCACAGGCTGCCTCAGACACATCTCACCTAAACAAACACAAAAAAAATTGCAGCCTTAACAACATCATGACAGTGGTCTCGTTCCCATCGTTATCTTTCAATCCAGCACCTCAGTTTAATCCCACACACAAATAAACCTGAATTTCCCTGTGGCATGACAGTATGATTATCTGCCCTTCTGTGGTTTTTTGTTGTTGTTGTTTGAAAAGGCTCTGCTTTCATCACAGGCCTACTAACACGTGCATTCAACCTTGTAATAAGTAAGGAATTTACTTCCTGACTATTTATTGACCTATTAGCTTTGAAAGACTGTTTATCTAATACGTCTGATCCTGCAAGGAGCTTAATAAATTGGTGTTCAGAGTAACATGTCAGTGAATCAGCTCACAAGTACAGCTGGACAAGAATAAAAGCAAGCTGATGATTTCAGTACCTCCTCTTCCCTGGCAAAGGTGGCTCAGAATAGGTGGAAAAATCAAGATGCACACAGTGACTTCCTATCTGCTTCACCAGTTCATCACATGTGACATCAATCAAATATACTAAAGAGTCTGCTTGGACAAATGTGAGGTTATCAGAACTACAAAAATGTGATCTCCATCGTAGACATATTTGAAAACCATTTTCAGAATTTTATAAATTTTTTACTGATTTTGCTTGTGCTAAATAACTGAGAAAAGTTTTATGCAAAACACAAAATCAATCCTTTTAAATAAATTATTGTTTTACCTTCTGGTAAGTCATGAGCTGGTTTGCAAAGTGGTCTAAGAAATGCATTGGGTTTTGGCTAGTGCAGAAACATCAGGTTGTAATCAGGAAGGAGAACTTTAGTTTCCTGTTGTGATGGTGGGTTTGCTTGCAAGAGAAGATGGTTGCCTGACTGCCTTTCCTCACAGAGGACAAGATTACATGGACTCCTGACACACTTGGGCTTTCCTTTTAGGCAACAGCAAGGCTCTGGTGTCTTTTCTAGATGGCAGAAGATTTGCTTGAGATTCTTAATGTCAGAAGGGATTTCAATGGACAGAGCCTGTCCCTACTGAATTTGAAGGGAGTTTTGCCATGCAAGCAAAGAACAAGTAATTTGCCTACAAGTACCTACATACAGATCATACAACAGAAGTGCATCTCAATAGCTCTTTCAGGAATGATCCTGTTAATTTATTTGAGACATGTTGTGTGAACAATAAGCTCTGCCTGTGTTAAAGGATTATGATCTATTTCCTAATAAAGAAAAACAGACCTATCAGAAGAAATACGTAGATTGCGAATATAGATTGAGCAAATGATGCCCTCAGCTGAATGCACCAAAGCCAGCAAGGTGGTAACAAGTTAAACAATACAATGACTTTAGCTACAGGTAGCTAGATACAGGCATCTCTCATCAGAGACCTAAGCTTTCCAAGGATGCTAATCCATCAGAGAGCTGTAGTAATTGCCTGTTAAAAAAACCCAAAAACCAAACGCAAACAACCAGCCACACAATAACAAACTTTAACCTTCATGGTTTATGCAAGGAAAAGAACAGGGAATAATGTGCCACTTCTACAACCCTCCACTTCAGCTTGCCTTTTTGTGCTTGGAGAACGCTATTAATGACATGTTCCTTGGGTTTGTAAGTCTTCACAGTTAGTTTCAACTGTTTTTGATTCTGCTCCAGTGCCAAACTTCATTTGCCTTGTGATACAAGAGACGTAGCTGGTAACATTTCAGACATCAATGAGTAATAATACAATACCATGATTACAGGATGCTCGCAATGCTGGGTGTTGAAGGGCTTAGGAAGGGTATGTCCTCAGAGCGGCAGGTGGAGGACGTGCATGAGGCAAAGAAGAGTCAAAGTTATTCTAACCAAGTCAGCTGTCTTCGCAGCCACTCCTCCTCCAAAGCAGAAAAGAAGTAAAACAAACAAACAAAGGAAAAAAAGGAAATATGTTATTCTTGTGACTGTTATGTTAGGCTGCCCACAGACCTGGGATAATCTAGTGCTTCAGGAAGACAGATGATCTTCAGCATAAGATGAAAGATTCAATACCTGCCAGCAAGAAAATTGTGGTGACACCATCAAGCCTAGAAACCATTTCACTACCTAGGCCACAGAAGTTCTGGTGAGAGGTGGGTTGGTTCCCCCTCACCCCACCCCCACTATAAGACTTAAAACTGATTGCTTGAAAACAAACATAATACATGGCTTAAATTTTATAGCAAGAAATAGAGACTAACATAAACAATAAGGTCACTAAGGATAAATTAGGAGAGGAATGCTCTTTCCTGTCTAATAGAGAATTTCAGCTTTTGATGACAAATATGAAAAGCCCCTTGCACTGTAATGAAATTTAGTAACTTGGTGCTTTTAAAGTCTTCTAACAAAATGGCTTTTAAAGTAGTTTATGCAGATGTAAAGTTCATTTGCCTGAAGAACCCGTGTTCTATATGGAAGGATCATTTCAATGAAAATGGACAAATACATATTTTCTGTTAGTTCTGTTCCTGGCAAGGCCTCCTACCATACAGTACCTATATTTACCCTCTGCTACAAAATGAATCAAGGAACTGAAGCTGAATCCTATAGTCCTTTCTCATACTAATCTCCTCTGCAGAACTTGCCTAATGACTCAAATGCCAGTGTGCCAATTTGAAACTTTCATCTCTAAACACCTATGATTTAATAGTACAGAAATTTGACTGCAAACTCCAAATACAGAGCACTTGTTCTGCTCTGGCTGGTTTCAACTGATGTTTTTGAATTCCATTAATTTTAATGTACTTAAATTTCACTTCTCCAGAAGAGGCAAATTCACACACGTACACCTATGTAAGTATTTTTCCTATGTAGATCAAAGGAATCTTTGCAAAATAATGTATATATTTGTCCCTCATTTTTCCCTCAGAGTGCTCAATAAATTCTTACTCTCCTGTGGCTATACTGCAGAACCCTCCCTTTTATTCAACAGGTCGGCATACAGATCTCAGGATTTTTTTCCACTCTTTTGCTGTCAGAGCTTACAATGGATTTATAAAAGACCGTGTTACATTGCTACAAAGCTGCATTTTTTATTTTTGCTTACACATCAAAAAGTCCCACTTGCTAAAGAGCATCACAGCTAACTAGAGGCCAAATATGGTCACTGAACTAAATGTTCATCTTTTGCTAATTATTTTCAAATTACATTTAATGGAAAGAATTTATTTGTTTGCCTATTTTTGTCTCATTAGCAACACATGTAATTTCATTTACGTTAGTTAACTAAGTTCCACCAACCAGGCAATCTCAGTCATTTATTTCTTGCAAATTTTCCTTCATCTTTGACAAGACAAAGAAAGCTATTGTTTGGAGCAAGTTTGTTGGTAATGGGGGAGGGGTTTTCGATGAGGGATGGTAACAACTGTTTTATTAAACACAGTGATTTGATAAAGCCTGGCAGTACCAATTCAGTGTACCAGTCATCAAATAAGAAATGCAGTTGAGAAGAAGGAAAAGGAAAAAGTTGCCATAAGGTGTAAGCAGAAAAAAATCCACAGGGGAAGAAATGATACAAGGGGATCACTGATGACAGAAAATTTGAGCACGGTGCGCTCTGCTGTGTGAAGAATGCTGTTTCTTAGATGAGCTGCACACTAAAATTTAGCAAGAGATTTTACTTTATAAATAGATTGAAGGCAGTGTGGAACTTGTAGAATCAACAATTTCAGCTCAGACTTTAAAAAACAAACAAACTTTAATTTGCTTCACTACTTCTCTGCATAATTTACAGTACCTAGCATGTAGCTGTGTTGTCCCCTGGACTTGTTAATCAAAATCACATTTTATAAAACTTGCTTAACTCATGTGAATATACCAAAGATCAGGTCGGAAAAGAAGTGATGGACTGCTTCCATCTGCATATTTTTAACCTCACCTATAAACCAGAAATAAATATCTCTCACTGTTTTCTATAGTGATTTGTGAAGCTCAGCATTATTTTTGATATGGGATATTACTCTACATACACATAAGAAACAAGCACAGAAAATAGCAACAATACTTAGCTAGTGAATACATACTTTAGAGATTTTTTTTTCAGACCAATACCTAGTATAACTGGGATTTGATATGCATTTTATCAAAGCCACATTCAAATAGGGATTTAGACAGAAAACTCTGTGTTATTTTCTATAATGAATTGACAGCAACAGTTTATATATTCTAAAGCCACACTTTCATACTGGAAACCTTAAGACAGATCTGACAGAATAGTTTGATTAAAGCAGGATAATAATTTGAAGAATAATACCCTATTCACTGCTCTGGGTCAATGCACAAAATCGAGGCTAGGTGGACACAAGCCCTATATGCTCTACAGAAACCCCGATTGAAGATATTAAAGAACTGAAACGTATTTCAACAACTGTTCATTGAATGGGTTCCACAGTTCATCCAGTTCTGTACAACTCTGCACAAATATATCTAAACTGAAGTTTACTTTTGCAAGAAAATGTTAAAATAAAGAGGCATTTGTTTCTTTGGCTCTTTTCCTTCACTTCCAACGATGTATCCACACAAACATTCAACTGTCCTTTATTTTTAACAAGCATTTACATGGGGGCAACTTAATACAGTTAAGAGTCTTCAGAAAGGTCTTAGAACAGACCATGGCTTTCCACCTACTAGAACAGAGCTAAATACTGTTCTTAATTCTAGTGGCCATTTTCATACCAATGAGGTAAATCTGGGCAATACCTCAATTAATTACATTCTACTCAGTGACAAACTAGCAGGCCAGCATTCTGCCTTTTATTTTTTCTTCCAGCTTTTATTAATTTCTAACTCAAATAACTTCCATTGAAGACTAAGTTTATCTAAGACATTATTAGGATGAGATGTAAATTCCGTTTTTATCATGTAATCTTGAAGTATAACAGCATCATGGGTGCAATTATTTGCTTTCTTGATGCTAGTTTCTTTTGTGTAATTTGCAGAAGAAAGGGCAGTTGGGTGTTTGTGGCCGTGCCTTTAAAGTATTAAACAGTGTTTTGGTAAGTTCAGACACTCAGCAATGTGGAACTTAAAATAACGAGGAAAAGTCAGTTATAAAGCTTTGGTGAAGGGGGTATTCTGGAAACATGCCATCCTCTACATGTAGTCTGATCACTCTGTATGCATCTTAACAGAAAAGGATATTAGCGGCTAATCCTTTGTTTGGGATCCATTCCAAATTTACAATATCAAGTAATTCAAGTTGGTGCGAAACTGTAGCCTTGGGGATTATCTCAAGAGATTTGACTGAAATTCACTTTCCTAAAGAAACTTCTTAGCACAACAGCCTGGGAAACAAATATAAGCCAGCCTTATTTTTAACAACTCTCACCTTGAATTCTTCTGTGCCCCTGATAGTCTTGCATTAAATGGTGTACAAAGTAGGAATAGTAACCTATAAATGTGATCTTTAAGTTTGCTAATCCTCTGTTACAGCCCAAAAGACTGAAAATGCCTTATTTTATGCCACCGTACCTTTGCTGAGCTTTTTCAAACACTATGTGACACAGCATATACTGGACTTTTAACACATTTGTTAGAGAGATTCAGTAAATTCCAGGTTTTTTCCACTATGTTTTGTGGAAAACAATATTCTAATATGGGGGGGGGGGGGGGGGTGTGGGGGGGTGGGGTGTGTTTGTGGAGGGGGTGTGTGTGTGTATCCTCTTTCTCCTCCTCCTCCTTATTTTGGTGCTCTAAAATGCATACTACGCAACACTTTGCTTGCTTGACCTCAATGGTGCCAGATCCCCGAAATGGCTGTGTAAAAAAAAAATAAAATTTTGACTGGCCTTTATCAGGTGGTCTGAAATCTACACATGAATAGAGCTCAAACAATATCTTTCCCGAACCCATGTCATTAAATAACAAGCCATTTTTTCCACTAGTTACAGAATGCTAATTATTGACATAACAAATACCCCAACCATAGACACTCTTGAAGATGCCTCAGGGTTTTTTTTGATTCATGCAACATTCCTTTCAGTGAGAAACCTTTCCATTGAATTATATGATAGGAATTTTAATTATTCTAATTATGAGTTTTATTTTAATTGAGTGGCAGCTGAAAAAAGTGGGTTTAAGTTTTAGTTATAAAAATTAGTTGTTAAAGGTTTAATTCTTATGTCAATAAGGCTTAAAACTTTCCCATTAGCTAGTTCCTACACTAAACTTCTTAAAAATGTTAAATGATTGTAACAACATCAAATAAATGCATCCTCACAAAAATATACACAAAAGCAGTAATTTTCAATGGCATTAATATGTAGAAACATCACACTACTCATCAACATTTTAAGAGCTCATTGAAATAATAAAGTGGCTACAGTTATTTCCATTAGAAGGTTTATAAATAATATCTGCTGCTTGGTACATTAAGAGAGCACAACTGCGTAATAATTGAAATGTCAATACATCTTCCTTGTGAAAGTTTCTTCTTCTAAAATCAGGCATCTGGCTTACTGTAGGAAGAATGCACAATTCCTACCTTCTCCTTCTGCCTCAACATTTGATCTGTGGAGCAAACTACTGCTTGCCATTCCCATTCACTAGTTCCTCCAAAATTAAATAAAAGCATATGCAAGAAAAAAAGGTATTATTGCACACTTATTTTTGTAAAAAAAATCTCTTTAAAACACACACACACACACAAAGTTACAGCCCTGTTGCCTTATTTTTCTCAACTTTTTCATTTTGAATCAATGACAACCTAAAAAAGGGGGGAACAAACAAGGCAAAATACAACTTAGATAACTGTCAAAGTCTGATAAAACTAAGCCACTCCAACAGCATAATAAGAAATCATGAAGTATCTAGTTCATTACTTCTATTGTTATAAAGAGTTTCTTTATTATGCTGAAATCTTTACTTCCAAAGAGTTTTCAGTTACATAACCAGATTTTTCATGAACAATTTGGAAGCTGAGGTTCTGAGGGAAAATAAAAGCTTTTAGATACTGGTGTCTCTAGCTGTTTTACTGATACATCTTATCATTTTAATACTAGCAGATAGTCCTTCAGAGCTCCCTGAACATTGTATTGAAACTTACCATTTGCGTAAATTAAAAAATAGTTGTTTTCTGACACAGACCCAGATCCTTAGTTCAGTTCACAAGGATGCTGTGCTGAAATTTTCCATATCAAATCTGAGACACTAGAAAAGAAAGAGGTTTAATCCCATAAAATAGGCTTGCATTGCTGTCCCAGTACCTGCTCTTCAGTAGACTCCAGGATCCTTCTGCATCCAGATGACTGGTGGAGATTTTTATGGTAAAAACATATTGACCTTCATTCTCCTCAGCTTTTCCACTTTGCCCGACTGACACAAGTATTACTGATGAGTTTATGAGTTCCTATTATTTACCCCTTTTTTCCGGAGCCAAACCTCTCAGGTTCTGATTAGTCAGAAGATACACTGAAAGAAAGGCAGTGGGATTTTTTACAGTGAAATCCTGGTCTAATTGAAGTCTTCTTCCATCTCAGACATGCTGAGCAGATAAGGGCATTTTGTTCACTGAAAACTGATGAGATTTTTTTTTAAATCTGCCAAAATGAAGTACTCCATATTTTTGTGACACCTAATCAAAGTCCCACATCAAGGTCTGTGAAGAGGAGGAATATATAAGAAGGGGAAAGCAGGTTCATTGTTTAATAGAGTGCTCTGTCATAGTATGAAAGTCTGTTAAGTAATTTCCTACACCTAAAATCTGTCTGTTTTAAGAATAAGATCTTACGTAGCTGATGTCCTAATCAAAATTTCAGAATAGCATTTAAACATGAACATCTGCAACATTATAATATGAAGATCACCCAGGTATATATTTTCACTATCTCACCACTATTATTACTGGTCTTTGTAGGCCTGTTCTCCAAAAGTGTTTCATAACAGGAAAGGTCACAATAGAACAATTTATCATAACCCAGTATGCTGATGTTAGTCCAGTCCTCAGTTCTGTTAAATCAGTTCTATTAATTAGATAAAAATTTGGTTTAAGGTATTCTTATGCAAATTTCCTCTGCATGAAAGAATTTTCCATTAACATAAATTTCACATTGTTACCAATACAAGTGGTCAGAAATGCATCTTTCGCACCTAGAAAACAAATGGAACCACAGCGGCACAAATGAAAATGGAGAAGAAAGATAATTACAAGAAAACAAAACAGATTTCAGCAGAAAATTGGTGCTTCAATGACAGGCAGAAGCCACTGGTAAACACAAAGATGCCTGAGCTTGCTGTTGGACATCAAGCCATGACAAAGCACCAAATTTATGCTGTGTTGCGGCCCCAGAACTGAAACTACAAAAAAAGCGGCTTACAGATGCTTACACATACATCTTACACATCTTCAAGTACATCCAATACATCCTTTATCACACATCTCATTTGCCTGTGCTTCAAAGCTTCCAGCAGAACTGCAAGGCATCACACGGCCAGTGCTAACATGCAGGAATAACTGCAGGCTGCAATAGATATTGGACAGGACACAAAGGCTAATATTTGCAAAAATACCATCTCTTTAAAGCTAAATACTCAGGAACTGAGTTTTATATCATCTGGCACTTCTGTTTGGATGTATCCTAAAAAGTGATACTTCCTGATTCATACTGACACTTTCTTGGCATTCATGCAAACAGAGAAGGGTCCTAACAGAGCGAACGATATCCAGATCTGAACAAAATTTTAATTAGTCTGATAGCTTTATATAAATTACAAATGAAACTTTAGGGCTATCAATGAAATGATATTCCAATTTTAAGAAACATACAATGTATTTTCATCCTTCAAACTAATTATGCTGGTAGGTCAAACTACAAAATACAGCTGTTATTCTGAGACCTTCAAGTTCCGCTAACTCTGAACTCTGTTTCATTGAACACTTTCCACACTTGTTTCAATGGCAACAGACTGAAAACACAGAAAAATACCCACTTTAATTAACTTTTACTCCTTTCCAGGGGGTGTTAAAAGAAAACCAAGAGCTATTATAGAGGCAAAGTGAATGAGCCTTCTAGGCAGTGAAGACTATTACATTCAATTGTTTGGCAAGACTTCTATTCAAGACTAACCATTTCAGAGACTTATGTTCTTAATAGAGCAGACTAAAACTCTTCTGATGAAGAATTTTCCATCAGAAACTGCTGATTTTCTGGATCAAAGCGTTTTACGGGAATGTTTATTCCACTAAAACTTCTGATGGAAACCAGGCAGGCTAGCTGGAGGGCTGGCAGATCAGCTTGGAAGCCTGCCCTACCAGCCAGCCAGCCTGGCAGGAAAGCAAGCAGGCTGGCTGCCCAGCACATCCTCTGCCCAGTTTGCTAGTCCCCCTCCTCCAAGAGGTCAGGCAGATTATGTTTTAGAATTATATTTATTATTAAATTAGTCAACATTATGAAGAACAAAACACAATATTTCAACCTTATCAAAAAGAACTATTCCAATAAGGTTGGCATGAAAAGATGTTCCATTTTTTCAGAAAAGTAGTTTAGAAATTTTCTTATGTGAACAATATTTATATTTTTGTTTCAATTGAAAACAATAAGAAAGAAAGCAAGTGAAACACTGGAATTTCTGCAGAATAGGAGCTCCAGGTTTGAACTGTGTTGAGCTATATGTAAACAACTCCATATTCTAAACCAGAAGCCATAAAAAGCTATGGCATTTCTACAATAGCAGGCAGAATTTGAAGACAGTTCTTGCACAATAGTACCTTTACTTTTTCAATAATGTAAGGAATTTTGCAATTTGACAAAGCTTAGGGACTTATGAAAAGGATTACTCTCTTTTCTTAATCATTCTGAATTTTTTTTCTTTAAAGTGAATTGTTATCTTTATAACTACCATGGGTTACGCTGGCAGGACTTGAAAAACACAAAATCAGACCGGGGAATTAAAACTCCTTTGTTTCAAATAGCCCCCAAGAGCATCTGGGCTACTTGATCACAAGAGCAGAAGCACATGTCTGGCAACCAAACACAAACACCAGTTGTCACCATGTCCCCAAACACAATGAACCATCTGACAAGAATGAAGTTTGCATACCATTTCTTGACAGGAGCTACAGTTCTGATGTCCAGCATGAGTGGAGAAATAAACCAGCATGAGTGGAAAAACATATATTTGGGACATGTGACATGCACATCTAGGATGTGCAGACTGCATCCTCTACAAGAGATGTCCCTATTACCTGCCAAAGGGCTAGATATCACTATTTTTAACTTAATATTATTTCTTATTTAATTATAGTGGCAGGAATAAACTTCTATACTCAGAAACCCTGACCACACTTAAAACTACAATAGCAACTTCAATTCCTGAAAGCCTTGTCAAAATTGTCCCTAGAATAACTGCACTTAAAAATTCCATTGATGAAAAAAAGGAATTACTCTGTTATTGCTTACTTCTTTGCAAACTTTCAGTGAAAGTCTGCAAGTTATTTGTTTCATTTTGTGGTGCTGGAGCCATACTGGTATGTAGAGTTTGGACATTCTCGTACACAAGATCTATTTCAGCTTTATTACATTGTGCAGCTGAGTGCCATGAATAAACTAAACATAACCAAGAGGATTCACAGATATGCTTCCCAAGATACCTTGCACCATTGGTAAAATATTTCTACCAGAAATATAATGCCTTTTACCAGTTTGATACTACCATTAGGATCATCTCTGCAAATATTCAGCAGCAGTAGTAGAAGACTGCATTTAAAGAACTAAAAGTAGACTTAGAACTAGCAAAAAACTGTTTTGGTTTTTTCTCTGCTGAAAAGTCCTTGTTTCGATAATCTTCAAGAGTCAACGCTATCTATGTTCACAGCATTTAAAAATAACTTTGCACTTACCACGTCTATTCCCTGCACTGCAAACACTATATATAGCATGCATGAACTCATGTTAGAAAGTAAAGGTGACACAAGCACAATGACGCAAACAGGACATATAGATTGGGATGTATTTATAGACCACAAAAAGACATACCATGCCAATATTGCTTGACCCACTAGGCAAGGACAAAGCTAAATTTTCTTTGCCTACACATTATATACACACAGATCAACTGAAATATATTCTATCCCTATAGTACCTAAACACCATGGAAAAACCAAAATATACTGCTAATATGGTGGTTCTGCCATGTGCCATGTACTAAAAAGATCTGGAATAAGAGAGAGAAAACACCTACTTGAAAGTACTAACATTGCAAGAAATAGCGTTGGTGATTCACACAGGGAATATTCACACAGTTCAACTTAGAGCCCTACAAATTGCAACAGAAAGAACTCCTAAATTATGTATTTTAAACCTGCAGGTAAAAAGGTAAATATTTCCTCTAAGTGGCACCTTCCCCTGAGTCAATATTGATTCAAGCTGCCTATCACAACAGTATTAATTTTATAAAATAAAGCTAACTCTGGAGTTAATCACAGTCAGGCTTCCAGTACCTTAAGAATAAATGTTGTGAACATGTCAAACATCAAGAGATTCCACAAAACTGAGTTTGTACTGGTTTTATCTCACTTAGTTAACCTAAATTTCCCAATATGAACTAATGTATAACTTTACCATGCACAGCTTCCACCAGATGCAAATACTAGATCTCAGGTCACTGTTTTCAGTTGGTACAACGGGGCAGCAGGACACTCCAGTCATTCCACCTTGTCACCAGATGTATGAACCTTGATCAGAAGATTAATAACAGCTTCACCCCAGCAGAGGAGCTCCAGAGTGTGCTCATGAACCCCACCATGGCTGCCCAGGCAGACAAAGAACAAGTTCCTGTTCATGAAACCAAAAAACCAACCGAGTTGTTCTGAAAACATTCATGTGAAGCACATTACATTGCTAATATTGGCTTTGTGAATGAAGTTGAACCAAAGTTACTCGGTGAAGTCTCAAGCTGTCTTTAATGTGAGGTTTTGTTTTGGTTTTAACTACAGTAGAGGAAGAAGGCATGATAGGGAAGATGGCTTGCCTTCTCATTTGTGAATTCTTTACATAAGGCAGATATAGATTTTTTCCAAAGGCTAAATCCTCCTTTCTTCACCCATGTGAATGAAATCATGACATTGGGAATTTTTTGTGACTGCAGAAAGCAGAATTTACCCAGGGCTACCCACTTCAAAAGCTGTTTAGCTATTAAGGTTTTTCTCATCCCCACTCCATCCCCCCTCTATCCCCCAGGACCTTTCTTCACCTAGGGATTATAAGTCACCTGCAGCAGATCCTCAGCTGATGTAAATCAGTACAGTCCATATAAACTAACAGGACTTTGATAGTTGTTATCAAGTGAAGATCTGTTGGAAAATGTGCCTCAGCTTTAAATCTTGCACTGTCAAACCCAGGAATCATTTGGATAAGTTTACAAGATCAAGGTCTCTAATGGTCCATAAGTTTAAAAGTCTGCTTTTCCAGAAAACTTCCTAGCATAAGTAGACTTCGACAGTTAACTTTGGTAGAAAGAGATCCTGATAACTCAATTAATTGGTTAAGTTATCTGAATGATTACATCGCTTGCTGTTTTAAAAGTATGTATGATTTCTACTCTGGTACTTCATTAAAGTGCTACAAAATGTATAACTGTTGGGCATACACATAAAGGAAACAAAATCAATCAGATTTAACACCCAAGGCAGTCCTCATAGTAGTACCAGATATCTGAACTGAAACGATAGAATTCTGTAACTAGAATTTTACTGATTAAGCTGCATAGAGAGGTCTTGTGGGTTTCCATCTTTTCTTAATCCGATATAAGTTTTACTGGCTCATTACTGCCAATTAGGAAAGCCTTGACTTCAAAAATTTATTGAATGTTGATGAAGAATAACACAAACTCTTACAAGGTACAGTATTAATTAGATAGTGGACTCTGAGTAAACTCAGGTAACGCATAAACAAGAGTAAATATTCAAGTTTTCCATAAACGGTATTATAACATCATAGCTATAACACAACACTTGGCTTATGACCGAGGAAGCATTTTATTTAATCCCCAGTTTCAGGGCTCTTACCTGGACTCAGTTCAGTATGAAGCAAGGATCACTTGTGTGACTCATGGGGGTTCTACTGCATTGCTGAAGCCATCCACTTTTAAAAGCAACTTCTAATCAAACCCAGACCAAGAGTGACAAACAGGACTTACTGACTGCTGTTCTGTGGCCTAAATGAAGAACTCAGTAAGAATTTTCAGACTAAGGTCCTAAAGGCTGTTTCAGAACAACCAAGACAATTTGTGGTAATAAAAACCCTTACAGAGGCTAGTAGCAACAGAGAAGTCCATGACTGAATAAGCAGAGATAATGTTCCTTGTCCCACCTTCTCCTAGGGATCTCATTTTGCCATGGCTTACACCACACCTGATCTATAGATTAGATGACGCTCTCAATCCTTAAGACTCAGAGAGACATAATTTATTTTAAAGTTTTCCATCTAAACTGAATTATCCTGTATTTCCTCATGCATGTATCCTGGTTTTGGCTGGGATAGAGTTAATTTTCTCCCTAGTGCTACTGTACAGTGCTGTGTTTTGGATTTAGTATAAGAATAATGTTGATCACACACTGATGTTTTAGTTATTGCTGAGCAGCGCTTACACCAAGTCAAGGACTTATCAGATTCTCATGCTCTACCGACTGAGGAGGCTGGAGATGTGCAAGAAGCTGGGAGGGGGCACCGCCAGGACAGCTGACCCAAATCAGCCAAAGGAACATTTCATACCATATGATGTCATGCTCAGTACATTAACTAGGGGAAAGCTGGCCAGGGGTGCCATTGCTCAGGGACAAGCTGGGCATCGGTCAGTTGGTGATGAACAACGGTTTTTCATTCACATCGCTCGTCTGTCTTTGGTTGTATTGCTCTTTTTGTCATTTTCCTTTTCATTACAAATTATTACTATATTATTTTGTTTCCATTACTCTCAACCCAATAATATTCTCACTTTTACTCATCCTATTCTCTCCCCATCCCACTGCGGAGGGAGGAGTGAGCGAGCAGCTGTGTGGTGCTTGGTTGCTGGCTGGGGTTAAACCATGACAGCATGCAAGGTGTAACTGGGGAGTACAGAATAAGTAACGCTGAAGTTTGTCTGGCACAGTCTGTTTTTTCTGATTTTGGGTGGCTTGCTTCCCCATCATAATTCAAAATGGATTTACTTAGTCAATAGTCAAAGCCCAAAATAACCAGCAACCCAGCAGTTAGCATAGTCATATCATAACCTTCCTGGCAGGAATTAGAATCAGCATGTCTAACATTTGAAGCATATGTCTCAATCAGTAAGCTTATTGACTTTCTGTTGCTTTTACTATCTGCCTTTTCACTGACAGATAAATAAAATTAAAGGCTTATTTTATCTTGATGTAGAATAAAAACAATTTAGAACTTATCAGAAATCTTGTTTTCTAGCCACTTCATATTCACTGAATTAGATGCTGACAGGACGGTGTGAAAATTACTTATTATCTATGCTTTTTAATGTTAACTCTTTCTATGCAAATATTGAGTAGTAAGTAAATTCCTGCACTTCTCTACCGAAAGAAGAATATTTTGAAAAATTATTAAAAAACCTGTTTTTTTCTTAGGGTATGGGTCCAAGCAAAAAAAAGAAAAACCAAATAACCCCATGTATATGTGCTTAATCTGCACACACACACCCCCCAAATCCTCACTGGAAAAACAAATATCTTACTAACTTAGAAAAGGAGAACAATAACTACACATGTATAAGGGCCACTTGCAAAATCAAATCCATGTACTGGTCTGTAGCAAGAACCTTCTTTCCTTTTTACAATGTCATCCTCTGAATATTAGTGACAGGTGATAGGAAGTTTTTTGGCTACGTTAAAGGGCTTCTCAAAAGCAGACCCCAATTTATAGCAGCATTAAGCATAGCTTTAGAGTGTATATGGAGTGCAAATGTAAATGACACATATTTCAGTTTGTAGCACCATCTCATGAATTTGCCATATAATACAAACACTGCAACTTAATGAAAATGAGGCAGCGGAAGCTCATAAGTCTTATTTGTGTTCTATCATGAAACTATCAACACTTGTAAAATCCTCAGAAGCACAGCTACTAAAATATATTTATTATCAGGTAGTGTTATCTGTTCCATAATTTAACACTGAAGCTAGATTTCTAACAGTAAACCCCATTTTTTCAGTCATTGCCTCCTCCTCCATAGCTTCCTCTAAAAAGGAATTCATTTCTCTGAAGTGTCACATGCCATATCACAGTCACAATTGGGATAAAAACTTTCCTGACACGCTTAAGAAAAACAGAGAAGAAAGATTTAAATATCCCTACATAAAGATCTATCTACATTTATAAAATATCCATGGCCTGAAAAAATGTTTGCATATATACAAATCCTTATATACAACTTGAGTCCGTCTGATGGGCACACCAGGTCTCCAAGGGAAAAACTTTCTAATACTGGAACATTAAAGTAGAGAGTGTCAGGGGCTGAACAAAATGGGCTGTAAAGAGAAGGGATTACACTAACCTCAAATGCATGGCAGTGGGAAAAGGCTGGTTACCATGACCATCTCTAGTTTTTTTCCTATTTTTTTTCTTCTCTTTCAAGCAATTCTTTGTACAGGTATCTGAAAATTCAAGAAGTACATCAGAAACAATCTCTTAACACCATCTATAGGAACATCCAAGCTCTGGCTGCAGAAGCAGTTGTCCCCACAGATTCCCTGGAACTTGTCCTCAGAGGGTCTGTACAGGCTTTAACTAGCAAAAGCAATATTGCCATCCAAACCAATTTTAGCTTCAAATTTTTCCACTGCTCCCTGGCTACTCTCTGCCTAATCTGTACCCTGTGTCATATTGGTGATTCAACTCATCCCTCCTAGGGTACGGGAAAAAAATCCTGTTGTGAGATCAGTGATGGATATGCATTTCTAAGGAGTTTTATATTAAAAAGGAAAAAATTGTCATCCTTTAAGCCATGATTTGATCAATTTATTCTCCAAGCACTTTGAGTAAATTTATCTGACCTTCTTGTTAATTTTGTCAAACAATAATTTTGTATGACAATGGCTTCGCTGCTCTCATTATTTCGTCCTCGCGAGTTAAATCCTCTGATCTCCATGCAGAAAAGTATGGGACTCAGAGTGTTTGTCCAAACACACATTCCAGAATTTTACCCAAAATAAAAGAAGCAGCGTCACATACATTACCATAGAAACAAACTACCACAGACATACTTATTAAGGAGAATGAAAAGCAAAAGCTAATTTATAAAGACAACTCACAGTCTTCAGTCTAATAGACACAATGCTAATAGAAAAGAAACAGATTTTATTAAGCACTTAACAAATAATCAAAATAATATTACTATGCCCTTTATTTAAACAGGGGCAACTATCATTTATATGAAGATCAAGTAAAGAGCTTGATTCTGCAACCTTCATAGACCTGCAATAACATGCTCCTGCTTAAATTCTTCACATCATTTCATACCAGCCTCTGATTTCCTTTTGCCTGACTGTCCTGCAATTTTCTCCATGGCATCCTCTCCATACACTGAAGATGAAAATGTGATCCCAATAAGTCACTAGGACTAGGGGCAACAGACCTTACCTAGAAGACATTTTTCAACAATGCAACACTGTTCTCTCTTTGGTTTAGTCCTCTTTTATTAAAAAAAAATAAATATTACTTTCTTCAAGAAAGAGAAACAACTCTTACAACATAATTGTCTTAGATGTAGACATGTCTATATTAAGGACACAGTAACAGTGATAAAGGTTTGTCCTTCCCTCCTGCAGCTTGCTATTCCTATCTGTAACTTCACAGAAAAAATAGTTCAAAGTAAGAACTGTAAGGAAGATCCAGACTAAATTCCACTCATTTCAGATTGTGCACTGCCTTGAACATCTTCAGGACTCCATAGATTCATCCTAATAATGAACTTGCCACTGAGCCCTTCTGCAAATTCTAGAAAGCTACACACCACACTCCACAGCCTTCATGTCCTGCGGTTGACCTTGTATGCATGTATTGACAAATTATTTCCAAACCCATTCAATTATGATTTTTTTCTTACAGCTTGGCCATGAAAACTTGAATTTTCACACTATACTATTGTTTTGGTGAGACTAGGATAACGTATTTTGAAAACAAACAAAAAAACCAACATTAAAAAAACCAAACCAAACCCAAGACAGATAAATGTTTTACATTTACTCCGATTTGCACCAACGAAGTCTATTTTAACTTGGGAATGAACATTTTAGAGAGTCTTCAATAGGACAGGAATTTCAGTTGTGGATTGCATTTGTGCGAATGCATTCTATAGATTTACCATGTCTTAAGTATTAAGTTACTTGAAATACTTGACAAAAAACATTCAACCTCTTAATAACATCAGAATTTTACTGATTTAGCAACTCTGGTGGACCAAATCTTTCTGTTCTCCTCCCACTGTTGAGCATCTATATGTATTCTCTAGCTTTATCACTGGATAAAGGAAAAAATATGAAGAAATCAAGGAGAAAAAGAAAGCAATATGAACTATTCTTTACTTTTCGAAAAGGTAATATTTAAATCTTGACACATAGGTCCTATTTCTAGATAAGGCAGTGCTTATATGCAACTGTTAGCCATGAACTGCACAGAATCATGATAAGCAACTGAATGCTCTGAAACAGACACACTTTGCTTACATTTTTAAAAAATTCGAGACTCTATACATTTTTGTTTGAGATTGTGTACACTTAGAATTTGCATTTGTACTTAAATCTTTTCCTATAAAAGATTCTTTTCAAACAATGCTGTTTGGTACAAGTAACTTATAAAATAACGGTAAAATGAAGACCTGTTTATAATGGTTCCAATTTAGTCTCAAAAACAGATCCTGTTGACATGTAGTTCCTCAAATATTGTAATTTCAATATGCTCATAACTATTAACTGGGAGAGCTACATCCATTTTAATCTATAGACCATTTTGAGCGTATCTGAGAAACAGGCAAAGCTAAAGGTAGACATTTAAAATAAATACATACATGCATAAATAAATAAATGGAGATGCAGAAGATAAGTGCATATTCTCCCTGTCAGTCCCCCCATCACATCCTTCCACATACTGCTTGCCTTTCATTCCCATGTTTTAGATCTACAGTCTTCTCTTCCTACACAGAGGCAATGCCGATCAGGTTCACATAGTTTCCTCACCTTTGGGAGAGAGGACTTCATGCCATGCTCTTGCTACAGCCTTGAGACACTGTATTCAAGATGCTGAAATCACAGTGGTCCATTAATGGAAGTGAAAGAGATTAGAAGGGTTTTTAGGTACAAATCTTGCCCGTTATGATCTCCGATAAGGTGATGAGAGGAGAGGACAAGCTTTTAATTGTTTCCTCCTCCCCGCCCCCAGTCTTATCATCATTCTACCATAAGACAACACACAATAAAACACATTTTCCTTTCAGCAGGCTGCAACTTCAGGTGAGGAAAGTTACAATTATTCCTCTATATTTAACCGAGACCTTGATTCTTCATATAGATTTCTGCATAGTCTCTTTTAGTACCTCCTGCTACCTGCAGTTATAGAGGTGAGAGTTGCCCAAGCCTCTTATTGTAGCAACACTTCCAACGATGATTTAACAACAAAAAAAAACCACCCACAAAAAACAAACCCCAAAAACCCCACAAAAATTACAAAATAAAACACAGATGTGCAATATCCAAAGTCTTATATGGTCTTAAAGAGCCTGGGAATTAAGTTTTTATCACTCTCCATAAGATCTTATATGAAGTTGCTGGTTACTGCAAAGGACCCAATTAGATCTTTCATCGACTCATGCTGGGAGAACGTGGCAATCGAAATCGTGAGGGCTGAGACAGATAACTGCTATGCCCAAACCTTGCTTTCAGTTGCACAGATATCTACCTTATCATCAAGTCTCCAATACTGAAAAAGCATACTGAAAAAGACACACATATGAAAAAAAGAACACAATAAAGGTGACAACTTTGTGATGAAACATGTATGCACATATATGTGTATGAAACTACCAATAATTCCGTTTCATAGCTATGCATATTCATATATTTAATAAACTTTAAAAAATGAGCAAAGTGATGAACAACTGGATAGTTAAAAAGGATCAGTATTCATTGCACAATAAAAGTCAGAGCTTTGGACACGCTTGAATTGTGGCAGACTACTGCAGTTACTGGTCATCTGACATCGTAAACTGCACACTGACATAGTAATTTTTCAGATAATTATAGCATGGGTTACCAAGACCTTACATATGGTGTGTTAAATAAATCCCTGTCTTGACAGATGGGTGATAGACTGCTCTCTTTTGAAGCTAAAACGGCCAGTTTTGGACTCCTTGCTGATGGCAGCTCTGCCCTCTGCCAAGCCTGTCGTGTGGCAATGCTGCACAGAGCACCACGTTGGTAGTGCAGGGCCACAGCACCGGCCTCTGTTTGAGAAGGGCAAACAAACAAGTGGGGAGGGGGAGAGACATGTTTGAGACCAAAAATTAAACCAGCTATGAAGAACAGATAAAAATGTAAGTATCAATTTCAAGGCCTGTTCTTCACAAACTAGACAGTCCTCCCATAAAACTATGCTGGTTACGCTTTAACTCCCACTCAAGTCAACAGTTCAGACAGCACTGCTTTCTACATTTCACATACTTTCTGTTAAAAAGAGAAAGTGGGCAAAGTGAACATGGAAAAAGCAGCTTACTGATTCCTCAACATACTGCCAATGAATTTTTAATGAATAAATTTTAAGTTTCTTCTCTATGTTGCAAAGCTCTCCCCACTCTCACCTTTTAAAATAAAAATAATAATAATAAAAACCCCAAACAAACAAACAAAAAAAAAAACCCCAGGAAACAGAATTCTATTATTTCCTACAACTTTAAATTATAGGA
The DNA here is from genome assembly GCF_963921805.1 of Phalacrocorax carbo. Lineage (NCBI taxonomy): Eukaryota > Metazoa > Chordata > Aves > Suliformes > Phalacrocoracidae > Phalacrocorax > Phalacrocorax carbo. Next base: position 36,467,730 of record NC_087520.1, on the reverse strand, counting down.
GAAACCTCTTTCACTTTGAAGTACTACAGATGCATATTATATTTTGAACAAAACCCTCAGATTTTATACCATTCCTTCTCATTTATGTTGTCAGATGCACCGTGGCATTAGGCTTAAAAGCTAGACAACATTACTGCTCCAAAGGCAGCGTAGCAAACAAGAAAAACAATTAAATTCTGTATGTTTACAAGTGAAAGTCTGCTGTAAATAACCATGTCAAGGAGATCTTGCTGTGGGAAGGTAGGATCAGAATATCGATAAGAACTGACTGTGAGAAGGAAGGAATAGCGATCAGCAACAGACTACAGAAGGCAGAGCTGAAACAAGAGAGAAACCTAGATTTAGCCAAGCTATGGGATAAAGAAAAATAAACAAAAGTAGTAAAAGCCAAAGAAATCCTAATAAACTGGATTGGGTGTGGCAGAAGGTGATGGGGTAATAGAATAGATCACAATTCTATGATTTTCCTGCTGCTCTGCATGTCCTTTATGTTTTTTTGATCTTTCTTCAAATGTTTGATTCCCATTTGTTATCTCATTTGCAGTAGCCTGCTTCACACTGCAGAATACCCCAGACTGGGAGGTGTCTAGCTCTATCAAGCTTTCTAATCTACAATGGGAGAAAAATTATGCATATGACTGTCTGCAAGACGCAAGAAACAAGAACAAAGCAAACCAAGACCATGTCTATTTTGTTCCATACTCTGCTGAATAATTGTTGTAGGACTAAGGGATATTTCCCCCTTAGGCTATGTTCTGGTTTCAAGTAGAATAAAGTTAATTTTCTTCCTAATAGCTGGTACAATGCTGTGTTTTTCATTTAGTATGAGAATAGTGTTGATCACACAGTGACGTTTTAGTTGTTGCTAAGTAGTGCTCACACTAGTCAGGGACTTCTCAGCCTCCCATGCTCTGCCGGGTACACAAGACGCTGGGAGGGGAGAGAGCTGATCTGAACTGGCCAAAGGGATATTCCATACCATCTGACATCCATCTCTGTATATAAGCTGATGGGAGTTGGCCGGGGGGGCAGTGAATGCTGTTTGGGGGCGGGCGGTGCATCAGTTGGTGGGTGGTGTGCAATTGCATTGTGCATCACTTGCTTTGTATATTATTATTATTACTACTGTTTTACATTATTTCAATTACTAAATCGTTGTTATCTGAACCCATGAGTCTTCCCACTTTTACTCTTCCGATTCTCTCCCTCATCCCACTGCAGGGGAAGGAGTGAGCAAGCTGCTGTGTGGAGCTTAGTTGCTGGATGGGGTTAAACCACAACAGCCTAATAATCTGAAGATACTTTTTCTCTGACCATGCCCAATGCTGAAAAGCATGCTAAACTGCCAATATCCACCACTCCAGAAGTGAGAATGTATCAAAGTACTTTGAAGTCCTCAGGGAGAAAGTCCAACACAGCCAGCCCAGTCTTTGTGATGTTCTCATTTCTCTTTCAAGTGTCTTCTCTTCAGAGAAGAGAGGATCTGATCAGTGATGAGCGTGGCCTTATTAAGAGTAAGGAAACTATAAAGTAATAGGAAATAAACAATGCCGAAGAGGAGCCAGACTGCAAGGTTTCTACTTTGTTAGCATATTCTGGCATTTAGAAATAATATAATTATACAAACAGTAGTATTCATTACTAAATGTTTTGTCAATAAAGTCCTTTAAAATAATCACATTTTACTTTTTTTTTTAATACTCATCAGGGCTTTCATGGCATAAAAAAATCCCCACCAGTTCTACCCAAATCTTACACTGTCCAATAAAAAAAAACCCCACAAATTAAAAAAAAACCTCTCACTATGAGAAAAAGCTGGCCATAACTCATTCTCAAATCATTGGGTGGCATTAAGAATTATGAGAAATCAATTATAATCACTATTAAATAAGGGGTCATCATCAATATGCCAGTAGTCTTGACAGAAATGTGTGTTAAGAGCAAAATCACTAAATATAATTTCACACAGATATCTCTCCTGTGATCTGTATACATGTGGAAAGCTAAAGGAGGAAGGAAAATGTTCACTACATGTAAGACTACAACAATGAATAAAAGCTAAGTTGATTTAACAATGCCTAATATGACAGCATCACTGCAATTAAGATATTCTCCATAAATAAAGAGGAAAAATCACTGAAATCTATGTAATCATTTTTATAAGCTTGCAAATCAAAGTAATCCAGCAATTTTGATGCCCAGAATTAAACATCAAATGGCAGCGTCTAAAGCATCACACAGCTTTGGCCAGCTACACTTCATTGAGAAGTCTCAATTTAGCCGTTTAAATTTATGTATTTTTTCCTAAAACTTCACTAAAACAGGTATTATGTATTATAATCTCTCTGTGTGTGTACACACACATCATGTACACACGCACTATATACCAACTGCTACTGAAATAAAAGAAAGGGTGACTGAAAAATACAAAAAAAAACCCTGTGGCCTTTATTCCCCCACCTACGTTCCTCACCCACTGTCCCATATTACATTTGCTGTTAGGTTTCTTCACAGAAGCCAGGTGCTAAGCTTCTCCCCATTCACAATGGAAATCCATATAATTTCACTGGTAAATTCAGTTTTTGTTCATCCTACTGTTCACAAAAACCTTAAGAAATGGCCATTCCAGAAAATAAAACTATGTCAAGTGCCAACATTAATAAAATAAATTAGTTCATTTTAGTATCAGTCTTAGACTTTCACTGATATGCTACTATTTGAAGCCTTGAACCTGCCTCAATCCAAGAATGCACCTTCAGAAGAAAACAATGAAAACCAAAGAATTCTACAGACATAAAAAAACTCAAGGGCTTTATGTCACTTCAACTTTTATTTCCAACGTACTGTTCTGAAATGTTGCTGGATTTTTTGCATTTGGGTTTTTCTTTTAAGAGTTGAAATGACTTATACAGATAATGAACTGAGCAAGTAGAAAGAAAAAGTCACAGATTTTAAGGAACATTTAATTCCTCTTTATATATGCATGTCAGCTGACTAACAGATCCTATGAGAAAGCCTCAATCCCTTTTTCTGATAGCAGGTCACCACAGTAAATATTTTTCTCCAACATATGACCCAATACAATCTTGCTGTTTACCCTCCTCTTGGTATTATACTGATGTGATAGCTGACACATGCGTAGTTTCTTCTCAAACTTATGTCCACCACTTTTCAAAACTTATTCTCTGGAATGAAATAATTGTTCATGAAAACCTAAAGGTACTTCCTCATACTCCTAAATGACAGAAATAATTTCTGCAGTTCTGCCATTTGACTCCTACATAAATTCTTGATATTATAGTCTTGAGATACAGTTTCATTTGTAGAAGAAACCACCCTCAAAAGGCAGCAATTTAATTGCAAATAGCAGCACTTGTAGTGCCAATCATCTTCTAAGAAAAGCAGGATTGAACCAACAGATGCTGTCCTCCTATTTGAATTCTGGCTCTTGAACAATTAGGATCTTAAAGAACTAATTCTTACAAGCTCCTCCTGCACAAAGAAATAGCAAAATACTTCTGTGCTCATTTGAATCTCAAAATGGAAGCATATTCGTTTATATTCTGCAGCTGAACATTACATCTCCTTAGTATTTGACAACCACTGTAGCAGATTAAATGGTCTGTGCAACAAGACGTACCTGCATTCAAAGTCAGCAGAGGGAAGGATACAGGAAAAAGATAGCTGCAGGAGGCAATGACAGCCAGACCTAAAGCATTTTGTGTATTTGAAATTTTTTCCAGCCATCTGTATCTTGTCTTTACAAAGTAGTAGTATTGTATTGTTTGCCCTTGATGAGATATAAATTAAGAAATGTTGCTAACACACGTTCTTTTTAAACAATTGAGTAGATTCTCATTTCAAAGGACATTTTAAAACCATTCTCCCTTACAAAACATTAGCATATGCTTCTTACGTGCTTCTGAAATAAAATTTGTATCACTACAGTCGCATGGTGTTATTCTCTCTACAATAGCTAGTATCAGCTGCCTTGTTGTTGAGACTTGAATCAGAATTTCCTTGCTGCAAATGTTTTCTCTCAAGGGTATATAATTTCATCTCTCAGTCCTCCTGAAAATTATAAAGCAATCTAAAAGCATCCTCCACTCCTGTTCCTCATATGAGTATCTCTTTTTCACCAGCTCTCCTTCCAAAAAGAAAATCAACATTAATTCAATAAATAGATTAAAACAAAAATCCCAATTTCTTTTCAGTAAGTAAAAAGTTTTATTTTTAATCAATCTTAAAAAGTAGTATTACTTTTAACATGTTCAATAAAAGCAATGAGTTAACAGAACAAAAATGAAGGCATTACGTACACATTATAATTTTGTTTTCATTTGTTGTCTTTTTTTATTTATTTTGGTTGATTGGGGTTTTTTGTTTTTTGTTTCTTACAAGCCCTATTTAATAACAGTAAATCTTGGACTGTTATTGTGTCAACACACACAACTCTTGACCTTGAAACCTGTAATGTTTATCATGGCCTCGCTTTTAGAACTACCATCGCTACAAGCATGTGAGATATTGTATTTAACTAAATCAACTGATCAGTGCAAAATTAACAATCATTTTGTTTTAAAATTACCTAGTGTTTCATGTTCCAGTATACAGTTGATTGATTACATAAAGGTATCCATATTCATAATAGTACTTCACAAGGTAGGGATAAAACCAGGTATTTACATATTTTTAGACCAACCTCTATTCACCTGAAATGCCTATAATGGCCTATGTTGGCTTGAATTAAACTTCCATTTCCCCATAAGCTCCAGTTCAGGAGAGATTTTGTTTTCATATGCTGCAGAATTATGCACCTATAATTATTTTAAATTCTTACATAAATAGGCTTAATTTCAGAGTCCCAAAAGAAAACAAGAGCACGTTATTTACCACATAGTTCAGCAATAAATGGAGGTAAGCGCAGATCCTGCTAATACTAATTCAGGATTCTGACAATTCTATTAAAAAAAAAAAAAGGATATTCATTTAAAATAGGCAATCTCCCTTGGTTTTTGTGCCAACCATCAGAATGGAATGGATCTATTACAATAAAAGCAATGCTGAGTAGAGATTCCACCCCAAATTTAGGTTTAATCATACCTGACCGATTGAAAAAAAACAGCCTTGCTATTGAAAAGAAGTGTTGGGGGAAGGGGAGGGACACAGCTGATAAGCAGAGGAATAATAAGGTAGTATCCTTCTGGGCACAGAAAATCATCTTTCTTTAGAATAAAGTGATTTTGTGCTGTAGATTTAGCCTGGATAGGAGAGTTATGCAAGACTTAGACTTAATAAATAGGTGTCTTTTATTAGGATGAAGAGACATGGTGTCTTAACCACACAGGACATGTGAACCGTTCCTCATTATCCACCATATGCATCATATATCCACCATATGCCTTTGAATCTGTCATGTGAAGCAAGCTCCTGCATTTCCCGAAATACTCCACTTCTACACAGTGCTATGGCCATATTGATTACTGATAAAACTTTGCAAGGAGAGTTAGCAGAATGCAGCAAATGTAAATCAAATCAGCAGGACTACTTCTGATCCAGTGGAAAGATTCTAACTGAGCCTATTTTGCAACTAATAAGGCCTCATGTGAGTGAGGCTCCTCCTTTTTAATTTCACATTTAGGTAATGTACAAACAGACAAATTCTTTCATTCATGCTAGTGTATCTGCTGCCTCAGCAACATGCACACCTTTTCAAAATCAGAATTTGGAATATTGAGTTTATCTTCAAATAATGTTTTTCAAAAATAGCCATATTTCAAATACCATCAACTTCTGAAGTATTTAATTACCATCACATTGCTCCGTAAAGTCACTGGAATACCGAGGCTTAAATTCAAACGCTTTGGCACAACAGGAGAAAAAGTTTATGCCAAACTTGACTCATGAACAGGGCATATTTTTGAGAACACTACAAATGGCAGAATAAAGATATCGGAGATCCAAGGTCTATTCAAATTTCAAAGTGAATGTTAGAAAGTCTGCAGTTCTGCAGATGAGCGCACACGTACAAGCCCAGAACATGTGAGGATTCCTCCATGCTTCATACATGCCCACTCAGGTACACCAAAAATCTCTTTCTTTAATGATAGTGATCTCAATTCTACAGTTTACAATTATTCCACAAAAAATTAAGCAAGGCACCATACAGAGTAAACAACTGGTCATCTTGCTAGGACCTTAAATGTCTAAACCTTTGCTTTTTCTAATCCAGTTTCACTATTTTGCTGTTGGAAGACTCAGTTTTCATTTTTATAATTTTAGTCCAGATGGATTGCAGGCTTGGATAACAACGTAAAACTGGTTAATCAACTTTCATGCCATATTTATGCTGCAACAGGGAGATTTTACTGTTGCCTGCAGTTTACCCGTGCATACTGTAGAATACAGCCAGTGTTTTATGCACCCTTAAAATTGCAGGCTGCAGCCCATCAGTGACCCTAAGCCTGCTACTAACAACAATTTCTTGTCTTTGCTGAACATAGATTCAGTTAAATTTAATTTAAAAAATAATCACACCCCATCCAGCAAGCAGAATTATATTTCACCAATGAAATTTGTGACTTCTCAGTCCTACTAGCTATCTTGTGTCAGAGAGCCCAGCTGAAGTCAAGAAACATGTATTTTCAAATTAATTTGTTATGGCATCACTATCCCTGTTCCTAACAGAAGTTTTTGGCCAAATGAAGAAATTCCTTTTACAGAAACTGCAGTGTAACTGTAGCTCTGATCATCATATTTTGACAATAGCGCTGCTTGGTTTTACTGGAGTTATTTGCCCCAGTATGCTAAGGGACTTGCATGGAGAAAACTGTCAAAAGCTGGTATGGTATTCTGTGTTTTATAAATCACTTGTGGACATTTATGCAAGGCAAGGAACATAGTAATTAAAATCAAATTCTATGACTGTTCAGAAAAGTCAAGACTCTGGTAGCAGTCAATGATTAACAGCAGATATTTGAACTATACTAATTACATATAGGTTGCAATTGAGATTTTTACTCGTAAATTATAGTGTATAATGTATTTTGCCTAATCACATGATCAAGAAGCAGAGGAGTGGGAAATTACTCATATTTCAGCAACTAGCTTTACTGCACCATGATCACTGAAGCACTGGGACCAAGCCAGTTTACCCAAAATTACAAAGGCGATACCAGTGGACTTTAACCAATGCATTCAATTAAAGTTAGCCCTTAATAGCTCATTTCACCTATACATGAAATCTGGACGACAACATTAGCCTATCCCACACTGTGGTTGTGGGTTTCTTGGGTTGGTTTTGGACTTGGAGTTTTTTTAGCATAATTTTTTTGTGTGTTTTTGTTGCGTTTTGGGTTTTTTTTCTGGGGTTTTTCATTTGTTTGTTTTATGATGTAGTGTAGCACAAGTCAAGTTCCTATGGAGATTATATGTGGCAGATAATTTATATGTTATTTAGATTAATAAAAGTAGAATATCTGAAGGCTTCATGTAATACAGAAATACACTTTATTTATCATAAAACAAAGGTAGTTTATTTCATTAGTTTAAAACACAGAGACAATTGATACCTGTCACAGCAGGCAACACAGTTTCTTCTCCCAGTAAGAAGCATTCTGCCATTCCCAAGGTAAAGGATAAAACTAAAATATTATAGTTTAAAAGCAGTTGTAACATGGGAAGCTATAAATTCATCAGCAAAGCAGGACTAAATATCATCTGCGGGTACCCTGGATTAGTTTAAGGAGAATGGAAAGGCACAAAAAAACCCAACCTACAAACATGTGGTGGGGGAGGATCATTTGAATTGGCTCAAAATTTGGAAACATTACAGTGAGTTCCAGCAGCAATGGTTCAGCAGAGTACAAATGAAGTGACTAGAAGAAATATCTTCTCGGACAATTACAAACTACTTTAATCACATGGCTCTGAATCTTGAGAGGGATACACTGCTATCTACAAATTGCTTAACCCCCATCCTACAATAGCAGTTCCTGAAATTTCATTTTCCTGCTCTTTTTCTTCGTCCATCAATCTCTTATATTGCACTTTTTAAAGCCAGACAAGGCCAGATCATAGTCTCTCAATACCTAATCTGAAATTTGTAATATTTTATTGTCATAACTAATTTTGGCCTTTGAGCTTTCCAAGAAGCTGCATCTGTTTATACCAAAACAGTTATTTTCATAACCTCACTACTTTTATTTTATTACATTATTTCAGTTCAATACTTTTAAGTACAATTCAATTAATTGTTGATAATGCCTTTTAAAAAAAAATCTTAATTGAAAAGTTTGTTTCTTATTGAATAAACCACACTCTAAGTAATAATAAGCTGCTTTAAGTTTATCATCATGTCAGCCACCACAAGCAATATCTATTTTCTAAAATAATAAAACTATGCTGACCTCTCAAAACCATTCCACACTGTGTCTTCATTCCTTCTATAACAATGCACTCAAATGCACAGCAGCAACAAACACATCTGGGATTTAGTAGCATAAACAGTCCTACCACCTTTGTGAGAGGACTCACCTGTAGTGCAGGTCCGGAGCTGACTTTAATGAAATGCAGAAATATGCAAGTTGTTTGGGTCCCAGGAACATGAAGGAGTTGAGTGTCATTTACCTTCCTTATAAGGTAAATAAGCATGACGTGTGTCTGTGCGTACCTTGCTGATGTGCCTACCTTGTTACTGGTGCTGAAGTTGATATGGCATTCATAACTGCTACACCAGTCGCTTTTGGGACAGTAATACAATGTCGAAATCCTCTGACACAAGCAAGAACTACAGAAAGCTTCAAAAGGGTGAAAGTAGTGTTAATTTAATCATGGAGAAAGGTCTGCTTTGCAAAAATACTGTACTGAGCCAAAAGGTGATTTGTTTGCAACAACATGGACTGGGATACTACTCATAGTGGGCTGAACACACAAGCCCCAATTTCCTCTTTTTAACAGTGACCTCAAAGAAAGGTACATAAACTCCCATAACAAACAGAGCAGCTAGTCCACTTCAGCACATTTTTGTGATTAGTTAATGACCAAACCAAGAACATTAATCATGCATTTATTATTAAAACAAAATACATTTTTGTCAGAGTTTGAGTGATGATGCTAGACCAAATTAGACACTACTGCCACATGAGGCAGTACTTTTGTTTCAGAGTATGTAGGCCATACCAACTCAGCACAATTCAGCTTCAAACAGGAACAAAAGTAATAAACATTTCTTCAAATCTCACCTCCCTCACCAGTCACACTGCACTTCTTTGTTGTAATTCTGTCTGTCTCTGCTTGTCCCTCCATTGGTGTTCCACCCTTCTTCCATGTGTCTCCCCTTAAAAACAGAAGAAAAAAAAGTCTTTCAGTCTTTTATAATCAAAGGTGTGTTATTTTCAGACCATAACAGGAGATATACAGTACTACCCTCCTTTTGTCTTAGCAGTTGAGATGGTTAGCTCCTTGCACTGAAGAACCTAAATTTGTGCAAACCCATCACAAGACCCTAATCCTAGTAACTACCTTCATGTTATTAGTGCATACTTACTAAATTTAGCGGCGTAATTGTGTTTAAATAAGGATTCACCTTCAACTCAAAAAATAAACTCATTAGATGTATCTTATCCTTGTCTGTGAAAGTTAAAAATATCAACTGTGTGCTCCTTTTTGAAGCCTTTTTGCTCAATGTTCAACAGCAAGGAGCTGATGAGAGACTTCCAATTCCAGACCAATGGTATTTCCAAGACTAGGATTTGCAGAATTGTTCAGCTTTTGATACAGAGAGAGGCATCCTTGCTGTCAGTTTTTATTTTTTACTGATCCACTGATACTAAGAAATCCTATTTGAAATAACAGAAGACACTGCCTTGCAAAAACCTGTTCTCCTATGCCCAAACATCCTAATTTCCACAACTGCCTCATTAAAGCATTTCATAACAAACTCTTTACAACCTTCCTGGGATAAGATTTCTCTGTTCCCCTGTAAATGAAATTCCTGGGTTTAACTAATATTGAAAAGAAGGGGTTCCATCATTACTTGATAAGGAATGAGAAATGCTGTTTTTAAAGCTTCAGTAGAATTTCAACTATGGTATATGGTTGCTGCCAAAGTTTCAACCATGAGTAGGGAGAGTATGACCACCCTTAGTGCCACACAGATGTGACTGTCACAGCTGGTAAATGGCACAGTATATTAAATCTGGCACTACCGAAAACCAAAAGTCATATCTACAAGGCTCAGCAGAATAAGCCATCTTCCTTCTGTTAAAAATCTCTTTTGTAGAATTAGACCAATAAAATATACCTTAACTTCAGTATTGTGTAAATCTTAAATTCTTTTTTTTTTTTTTATTTCTGCTGAGATATTTCTATAATCATACAGAATACAATATATTTTGTGTACCTGAATGGTAAGAGAGACTTAGAAAGCTCTCTAAATCATATGTACCTCTAAGGAACCCTTGATATTGTAAAATGAAAATAAATATGATCCTGTAATTTTACAGGGGTTTCTCCAGTGATCCTTAATCAGCCTTGTAGTATATAACTAGATTCACCAAAAAATTAAAACCTAAACTCATGTACCCAGGCTCCATTATGATAACTACTTTAAGTACCCAGTTACACAGTATTAAGGGTTGTTCCTCCTCCTCCTGTCTGAGGAAAGGATCAAGGCAAAAAAAAAGTAGCCATACAAGTAGGAAACTTAAAGGTTTTCAAAGCATGGTTCTTACAGGAACATCATATTAAGCCAAACAACTCCACAGGTACAGTTTCTTGAAATATCCTCTAAGAGTCTAGGTGCCAAACTTTTCCACTGAAATCACATGTATTCTGCTTTAGGTTCAAACTAGATTCAGGATTGAACTTTTTAATGGCAACAAGCATATTACAGGAGCATAATACCTAGTGTGATGCTGATTTCGTTCATTTGAGCACCAGAAATGATACTTCAGTGTCGAGAGTGGAACACTGATGCACAGTCACACACAGAAATCTGAAAAGCAATGCTTTTTGGTTAAGCAGGTTTAGCAGCTCACATTTATAAGGAGAGAGAATTAGAACCAGAAAAGAATATAGGCCTCCCCAGTGGTGAGGAATAACCACAACATTTTGGGTGTTTTATAAAGCAGGGGAATTCATAATTAAACATCTCATAAGTTGCTTTAGAGCAAACAGGCTGCCATGGGAATCACTAAAGAACATTAACATGAAATGCTGAGACTTCTCTTATAATCCCATACCTCACTAGAAGCTAAATAATTTATTTTGGGGTGCAAAGCAATTATTTTTTTTTTTAAGAGTTATAATTCTGTTAGAACATTTTTGCAAAACAATGATGATAATGAAAGTATCAATTCCTTTTTATTAAATAACTGCTGATAAGTGCAGAGTGTATAATATTCAAATTCAAATTCCAACAATTACCCAATTCTAAGGTAGAGTATACTAAGCTATGCAGTTGCTTGAGTACTTAGGTTCTCAGTTTTTGATGCCAAATATTCTGCTATTTTATATAAGCTTCTCATCTATTCAGTAATTACTATGAACCAAGTTACTAATGGAAATGTCCTCCTTTCTCTGTCGGATTTCTAACTGAACAGAAAGCTTTTGCATAACACAAACCAGCTGCAAATGGATCATACCAGAGCCACATAGTGACACAGCTCCCCATATAATCATTTCCTATATGAGTATGTCAATATTAATAAACCAAAGAATTTCAACTATTTACAACCAATTATTTTACCATGCTTTATAGTCCTTCCCTTGACATCAGTGCCACTGTCAGGCATTAACTATGTGGTAAGTCTTTTGAGATGAACGAAGTTTCCCTAAAACACCTCTGTTTTTAATTTTAGCTATTTATTACCACCTCCTTCTCTCTAGATTAGGTCTATCTTTGCTGAGAACATCGCACAGCTGTTAAGAAATACCGTGTAAGGTCACTGCTGTTTGCAAGTACAGAATCTGTATTTTAGAAGTTCAGCATACAGGTATGGGGTGGGGTTTAATACTTTTTTTCTGCTTATGTCTGCAGATGGGTCTCAGTGTGCTGCAGATATCCTAGCCTTCAGTTTCTCTGGAACAATCAACATGTGATAATCTGTGCTATACTTCCATTAACTATCCCCAACACAGTTCAGAGTTAGTAAGCACCAGATTTCTTTCACCATTTTAGCCAACTCAACTGGAAAAGAAATTCAGTCTAAACCCCTGCTTCACTGCCAAGTGATGAAACTTTCCAGAGGGTTACAGACCTAGAGCCTATTATAACTCTTCCATTATTGCTCCCAGTATTTCCTTCAATTGTTTTCCTCCTGGTATGATATACAATTCACAGTAGTGGGACTATTTTGAATGAAACATCTATTCATAGCTGCAAGGCCTCCATAAAACCAATGGTGACTTTTAGTCCTACTTGCCAATGTCCTATGTTTTTACACATATATCTAGCTTGCTAATGAGAAGGGAAAATAAAATTGGGAAAGGAGTAAAATACAATGTTTTAGGATTTAAGCCATCATTAAGTGATAGAAACATGGAGACAATCTTCCTTTTAAGTGGAAAGGCCCATATTACATATTCTTATAGAAACACTTCTGAACCTGCCCCTAAAGCACAGCTTATTCTTCTCAGCAGCAGACACACATGATTAGGTATCAGAAGACACATCCAGTGAGCCCTAAATGTCATCAGAATTTTTTACAACCCATCTCTCCTCAACATCAAACATATGAATGTCACAGGAATGACCCACAGGTTTAAGACATGTAGTTTGGAGAAACGGGGGGGGGGGGGGGGGGGGGCAGGGGGAAGAGGTGGCCAAGCCTAAGTTGAGGCAAGACATAGTTAATTCAGGTAGGAAAAAGGATGAACTTTTAAGAATTGCCTACAGCTATGGATGGCATCACCTACTGATTTTTGCCAGGCAAGAGTGATATTGAGGAGTGTGTGGTTTTTTAGGATCCTAATGTTATTAAAGATTTAATAGCTGTAGTTTCACATAATGCCTACTTCTATTTGTGATTCGTCAGAAAAATCTTAATTCCTCTGTCAGGAACAGCCATAACAAACTTTGGTGTTGATCAGAACACTGTCCTGACCCATCCTCACACCTCAGGCCGCAGGAGATGCATTCTCTAAACATGGTGTAATGAGGCTGCAATTCAGCCAGAAAACAACCCTCATATTTTCTAAAAAATGATGAATGTAGTGTTTTCTAACAAGTCACAAGGTATTTCCTTAGATACTGTGTTTTTAAGTGTAGACTTTCTACTGGCAGAGTCCACAGTTGACAGTGAAATTAACAGCCCTGTATAAATCTAAATTGCACACTCCTTTTAAAGAAACCAAAGAGCTTTGGATAACCTTTAAGTGTAGTTTCTTCACAAGAAAGAAACTAAAATTTAAGACATTTAGAGTGCCAAGCAAAACATAACCCATACACTTTCTCCTAAATATACCTTGTGTATTTTTACAAATCATGCTCAGACAAAAGAATATTGTACACTTGGAGGATGCATTACCTCCCAGAGCGGAGCACAGCAGAACAGACATGAGGCCTGGGTCTTTAAACAGCATTCCATCACAAACTCCTTCCATTCCCTGTGGGGAGCAATTTCCAATCTGCCTTAAGCACAGGAATGGAGTCTCTCTGACTATTCTATATATTATTTTTTCCAGTATAGTCAGGCTATGAATGATTGCTTAATATTTTTCTTGCACCTATCTATTTAGGAGATGTGGAAGTGGGGGAAGGTAAGGAAATCCTATTTTCACTAGAAGAAAGCTATTTTAGGTAGCATCACCAAGATTCAACCCCACAGATTTAATTTTATAAATATTTTTAACATCAGGCAGTGTATTCTGATCATTCCTATTCTCAATTAAAAAACAACAGCAGAGGGCTAAAAGGTTTCAAAACATGCATTTCACTGTGGCATGACATCAATTCTCTTACCTTCTCTGTAAGAAAACTCACAGAACAGCTTTCAGAATATAAGATATCATTCTCTCACTTGTGTGGTTTTTTTTCCTTAGCTGAAGAGCTTCCACGACAAGCAACCTTAAAATAGGTACTTTTAGAAAGATGCATCTTGGTGTGTACTTGTAGCTCCATAATTGTGCACAGATTTTCTTTTACCCTGATTGTTAATGATCATGGCAGTGCTGATAATACTAAGTATACAGCAGTGCTTGGGAAGTAGGTAGCTAGCATCTGCTATTAAGTACATTAAGATTTTCTACATGTATTGAAAGAGTCATAAAAAGAGGTTCTAAGTCCCAATACCGGAACTATCTATACTTTATACTTCCAGAGTACAAAGAACATACTTAATTTGTTTCAAAGGTATTAGTCATATGAATAAAACCTAAAACACCTAACTCTACAGAGCTTCTAAAATACTTTGAATCTCTGATCAGTAAATAAAATATATGTAGCCAAACCTCAATCTTTTCTTATTTTTCATACATATACATGGGATTTATTGGGGAATGTCTTTATTCAGAAGAACGTTCAGCAACTTAAAGGATTTCAGAAATAGAGCCATACAAAAAGAAAAAAACACTTTAGTATGAAATCAGCAGCATTTTCAAAAGTAATTTGAAATTCTACTTATACAGCTATGAAGCAAATACAGACATATTGGATTTATGTTCTTATGACATGCATACCACTATGCATGAATGAAAAAAATCATGCCTTAATTCCACACACTCCCAAACCTACCAGTATTAGCAAATACATTTGTTAATTCAGATAATTGAAAATAGGAAGTGAGCACAAATTATCTGAAAACTGGTTTTAGGAGCACCTAGCTGTCAAGAATTTTGGTTTTGTTCTGTTGCTTTGGGTTTTTTTTTGTTTGGCTGGTTGGGTTTTTTTGTGTTTGGGTGGTGTTTGTTTTTTGTGTGTGTTGTGTTGTTTTGTTTTTTTTCTTAAACAGTAGTCTCGTTCATTACAGAAACATACCTGACAGTACAATATACTTCATGTAGCACTCATGACAATTTTGTAATAGAAATCAGCTGCTATGATTTCCTGTAGAAAGCATGATTCATTCTGGATCAAGACCAACTTAAATACTTTCTGCTTTCAGTTAAGAGTTAGAAATTTCTAGCAGAAGATGTTTAAATTGATTAGTAGACTGTTTTACTGCACTTTTAACCCTTCTTCTCAAACCAAAAAGCCCTGAAAACTCAAGATGCCACCTACAAACCTGGTTAAATCTAATTTTTTTTTTTAAAAAAAGATCATAGGCAATGGGGCTTTCATAGCAAAGTTTATATTTCATTGGAGGTTCCAACACTAAGAGTTGTGTACTCCTATAGATGGCAAAACATACACTACAAAATTTAAAAAGTACTCAGCTACAGAAAGGTTGTTTCATCCAGCCAAAAGCAAAAAGACAAAATGTAATTATTTGGCAAGGAATACACTTCATTTTTACCTTATGGTACTGAATGTTATTAAAAATGTTTTAAGAATCACATTCACCAGATTGCTTTTGAAAGCAAGCTATATAGCAGTATAAAACCTTTACATTTTTACACTCAGTCAATATTTAGCATTCAATCTGAGGAATCACACCCCCACACTTGTAAACTAGAAATTCAAAACTCTTCCCTGGTCAAAATCCAATGTAAAACTTGGGACCTCTTCCTTCAACTCCCAAGAGGAAACATGGAGAGCAAAGTGCCACAAACCCCTCAAAATTTGTCCCTATCATTACAGGGTCAGTGAGTGATTTTGCAAGTGGGTCTTCTAAAATGTTATTGCCATGTTACAGGTAAGAAAACAAAAGGCAATGAATGGACTTGCTGAAGATGAACATCTATAGAAGGAAAAAAAAAACAACCAAGAGATAGAGACCTACTAGCAAACCCATCTCTCTCTCAGATTGGTTTCTGGTTTTGTTTTAATCGTCATTGCCAAAAAGTCTTTCACAGCAAATAAACTCATTATATTGCTTCAGGTTTCCACAGAAATATGCATGCATGATCCAAATCTCCCAAGTCTTCATCTACTAAGGACTTTACCCCTACAACCTGAAAATAGCTATTACACATGGGAAGAATTATTTCATTTTTTATGTAGAAATTTCTGGTTTAATATTTTCTATATCCCCTTTGATTATTTAAAAAAATGTATTGTTTTATCTTTTTCAACATTTATGGTTTTCTTTAGTATCAAAGGAAGCTGAAATCTAGGGATCTGTATGAAAAGATTTTTGTTCTCACACAAGCATCAGTGCAGTCACAGGTTTCAGCTATAGCCCTGCTGTTTTTATTTATCACCTTTGATTAAGAAATAAATATGATATTCTCCCTTTATGCAGGTGGCAAATCTCTTCTGAAATCTGGAGCTGTGATGATGCAAAAGGAAACAAAAGCACTGCAAGTTTATTGTAAATAGACTCTGATTTGTGAGACAGTTCTCTCAGGTTTTAGAACTGTAAATTTAACCCACTGGAATCAATAAATTCTGAATAAGATTATGTTACAAGTAAAAATACATATGATTTGACACAGATATCCATCAATCTGTAGAGTCGTCATTTCATTTTATTCTCTGTACCATTTAAAATATACTTGATTAGAAAAACTAAATTCCGTTTTTAGTAACAATACAGTAATAAATAAAACACTATTTATAGATCTTTAAAAAGTATTTGGAATTTTTTAAATACAATAAATACAAAAGAAATAGTATCTTCTTATATAAAGTAGGTCAAAGCCAATATTTTTTCCATCTTCTCTACTTTAAATATGCTTTGAATCCTTCTGGATTTGATCAAAGAGCAAAAATATCCAAGAAAATATTTGGATTTGCCCTCATAAATGAGTTTCACAAAATTAAACCTCCATCTTTAAAACGTGCCAATACCACTCAAAATATTATTTATAACACCTTTAGGAAACTTTTCATGGCAAACATATATGGTATGTAAGTTCACTGTTCACAAATTTGGTTTGTGGTTGGCATGCCCTTGTCAAAATCTGGCATTCCTAATATCAAGTGAGTCTCTACAAGAGATACTCAGTGAAAGTCTACAGGAATTTCTCAATAAAACAGACCTTTGGTAATCATCAAGTTCTTCCCATTTCAACCACTAAAAACCCAACACATTTCTAAGTTGGCAAGAATTAGAAAAACTGGTCTTGAAATTAAGTATCAAAGCACTTAAGATCAAGACACAACAGTGTTTTGCATTTGTAGAAGTGAATCAAAAGAGGACTTAGGCCACACAATTTCTACACAAAGAGAAATTTCTTGTCAGCCAGAAGAAGCAGCCAAGTATCTGGCCTAGATTCCCCAAAACCACAGAAGAGGCATTGCTTTGATGATGAGATTTCATTATAAGATTCCTTGGGTCATAGGCTGAAATTAAGCTTTAAATGCTTTAATACTTGGTTTGATTTACACAAATGGATTTCCAGCTAACACCCCCTTAACTGGATGCAATAATACATTATCTTTGACTCTTCTCTCCCTGAACAAAATACAACATCCACTGTTTGGTAGCCACAGCTATTGAACACCTCTTTGTCAATAGGCTACTCATTTGTTGGTAACTGATGTTGGCCACAAACGATGAGCAGGAAAATTCCTCTGGCTGTGTCAAGAAATAGACTAAGAGCAACTCTTGTTTTTTTTATGGTTTAGTTGGTAAACTCTTCGCATTATTCTATATAGTTTGGATTAGTTTCAAAGTCCCATTCAAAGGTTCCATCTATGTGAAGGAGGGAAACAAAACAGCCAAAAAACCCCAAAAGCAACCTTATTACCTTTATTTTCCATCATTGATGAACATTGACTTTTGGCCTGTATTTCAAAAACTAAATTTAAAAAGTGTTCTTAGGTACTAAGAGTTATTACTTCTTTGTTAAGGACATTAATGTTTATTTAGGCTATGTAGACAACCTGACAGCCTATATACATATCCTAATGTTTAGACATCCCAAGGCATTGTAGTATCATAAATGAAATTAAATTTCTCCTCCTGTGTCTCATAAAAATACCTTTGTTTATACCACTATCATCATAATTCTTTGTAAGCCATATTACTTGCCCAGAAATAACTACATAAGAAAGAAATGAGTACACATTTATAGTGAAAAGATTCTAGAAGCTTTATCTTAACATTTCCTCACATCATTTGATATGCTTGGCTGGACCTCTGAATAAAAATAAATTATCGCTTTAAGTTTGAAGGTGTACTTTTGTAGTGGATTAGAATTCCTGCATCTTTTCATTTGATGACTGCTTCAGGCTTTCTTTTCAGGCAGCTTCAAAAGGGGGAATATAGATACACTTTTTTAATGCTGAGCTGCCTTTTTAAGCTGGACAAATAAGAGCTACAATGTGCTCCAAGGGAAACAAAAAAAAGGAGCACATTAAAAACTGTCATTTGTATGAAGAAAATAACTCCTGAAAGAGACATTTCCACATTTCCAGGACAAATTCATCACTATCCCAAGCAGACTTTTTCAATATTCTTATTAAGCTTGCTGTGAAAGTAAACCATCTACAAAAAATCCCACCTATTTTCAAGTTTAAATACCACTTTGTTAAACTTCTAAATCATTATTAAGATCTAATGACTTAGGAAGCTTACATAGTAATCGATTTTATCAACAGAAAAATTATTATTTCATTATGATTCAGCAGAATTACTGAGATATCCAGTCAGAAAATGCCTACAATCTTCAACTTTGTTCAGAATGTAATTCTGTGCATAATATTTAGTCATCTGTACCGACAGAAAGAAAGTTGAAGAGAATTGTTACGTAGTTTATATAGCTTCTAGAATCTTCATTTATTTTGCTAGTAGTGTGATTTTTCACTATAGTAGTGACATCAGTATAGCTCCTGTTCTGGTTCCGCCCCACTATCAGAATATAGTTTAGTCCTCTGAATTTACTAGAATATCACTCCAGCATAAAAACTTTTTCTATAGAAATTACTGTATCCAGGAATGGAAAAGATGCTACTTCAATTGGGCTGTTACCTCACAGGAACACAGATTATTATGTACAGAAATGTTTTGAGAACCTTGTCCCTAATCTTCAGGATTTCAGTTTATGTCCTGCACAGGCACAGAGAATTATGCAAGGCATCAAAGAACCAGGGCCGATGACCAAATTCTCTTGTAACAAAATTAAACCCCACTTTGACAATTAGTTTGTAGAAACGTTTGGAAAGGTAGACAGGTCTGATTCAGTAGGGATTCATGCACATTCAGCAGAAGTATTAAGGTCTGTGAGGAGCAAAACAGGAGAAAAATTCTGAAGGACTGGACAATTGGTAGATAGATATGGATTCAGCAGAATTACTGAGATATCTAATTTCAAAATGCCTATAATCTTCAACTGTTATGCAATATTACTTTTAATGGCAACTAATAAAAATATTTTGCTTTTTCAGCAGACCAGATGGAAATTTATCATCAAATTGTTTTACAACTTTTTTCCAAAGCAGACTTTAGAATATTACACGAAATGCCATTTTACAAGACTAGGAAGAGCTGTTTCTTTCAGTGCTCTATTAAAAAAAAAAAAAAGCCCCAAAAATATTAAAATAAATACATAAAAATACTATTAACTTCTACCACCACTCAAGCCTGGTCTAAGTCCTGTTCAAGCAGACAGTAGGATTGTCTGATTTAAGAACTCAATTTTTACAAGCTCTTCAGAGGAATCACAAAATGATGGCATAGATATCTTACAACTACAGCAAGGGGACGGAACTATAACATGGTGTAGAAAACTGCTACATTCTGTAACTCTTTGGCTAAATGGAACACTTAGTTTTGTCTCTTTACTGGTGGGATGTTTCTAGGAAAATATTTAGCAAGACACAGGGGCAGAGATTCTAGGAATCTCTTCATAGAGTTTTCCTTTCAGCAGAGCCGATGTGCAACAACCACGCAGCACAGAAAACAGAGAGCTGTGCAGAATTCCCATTGCTGCACATCTAATAGCAATTACGAAACCTTAAGAAATTCCCAACAGCATCATTTAAAAATAAAATTTAAAAATATCTTTGTAATTACTGTGTTTCAATTCTTAGGAAAATAAGCTGCCTTCAACAGAATCACTTTACAGAAGTTGCAGTCTAAAAACTCCAACGAAAAGGATTGTTTACCATAGTCAAGATGCCTGATCCCATTGTATCTCAGCTGCCAACAGCACACAAAGAGCTCATATAATTTAGCTGAGACCAATTCTTTGATCTCAGGCAGGGAATCTCCATATTACTTTTCCATCATCTTCACAGATTATGTGTGACATTTTGTTGTTTTTTTTATAGCTACTTATAAAATATAACAACATATAACTTAAATGTGCAAATGTTTATTACAACAATTACAGGTCTGGCCAAATGAAATACCTAATGCTGCAGTCATAGAATACATGAGCAGTCATCATAAATCTAGATTCAATTCTGTATGCTGGGTTGTGCAAATAAGCTCAGAACAAACACAAAATCCTCTGAAATTGAGAGATTCAGAGTAAATGAGGCTTTTGGATAACACTATAGTAGTTTAATGTTCTGATTTTATAAATGTTGACTAGCAGAATAGGGAGACAACTTGCTCCTGACTAATACATTATCCCAGGAGTAATGAAACAGAACTGACAGATGTGAAAGAAAGTCATGCTGATATTTTCTAAAGATGTATTGCTTTTTCCTTAGTAAAAGAAAAATAACAATGCTTTCCAGGGAAAAGCCAGTTGTATATAGCCATATTTTAACAAGGTTCAACCAGGACAAAATATCAATAGGACCCAAAAAAAAAAAAAAAACCAACAAAAAAGTCCTAAAGCAGTGATAAGACAGGCATCTGAAGTTGATAAATTAGTTTTACCAGGCACAATAAAATTCTCTGCTCTGTACATCAGACAGTCATTTAGGGCCTACTCCACTGTAGCTCATTAAAAATTTCTATTGACTTCTGTGATCTTTGGTATAGGAGCTGAGATTTTTTTAACTATAAAAGAAATCATTCCAGTTTGCACAGGTGCAAATTACAGTACCAAGCAGGAAAAAAGAATTGAGACCCTAATGTATCCTTTTATGGTATAAATAACAATTTAAAAGGTTGATCTAGTAACACCGTGCAGACAGCTGTTAAATGAGACCTTCTCTGGGTTGCTGAAGGTGAAGAGCACTGTGGAAAAGTCCAGGACTCATCTCTCCATGCTGGAGACCGCAGTGTCAAATTGTAGGACAAACTTAATTTCACTGGCTCAAAAAGCACTGAACTCCTCTTTTTTGATATATTACCTTGATAATGGTACCACTACAATAAGCTATTTTAACACCCTTGTCTCATTTTTTTTAAATACATACTGTACATATTTAGGCCTAAGGGAACTCATTTTCTATGCTAGCTGCAAAAGCTAGTTTCAAATTTTTGTTAAAAAGTGCCAACCATATAGTGATGCACCTTTTTCTTATGGTGCACAATGTTGGGCTCCTTTTTGCAGCATGACATATAGGCTAGAACTGCACTCCAAATCACAGAATCATAAAATCACGTAGGCCAGAAAATACCCACAGAGGTCACCTCATCCAGTCTCCTGCTGAAAGAATGCCCAGTTAGAGCTGCAACCGACCCACATTTTTCTTAGCCTTTTTCTTTTGCTGCCCATGTGCTCCTATAAGATATCATGGTTGCCTTTCACATCCTTCTGGTTTTTTTTTCCAGCTCCAGGTAAGCTTTTTATTTCCTTATTCTACCCCTGCATGCTCAGGCAATGTCTCTGTATTCCTCCTGGTTAGCCCATTGCTGCTTCCACTTTCTCTGCACCTCCTTATTGTGTTCGAGCTCAAGAGTTCCTCACTTATCCATGCTGGCCTTCTACCATGCTTGCTTGATGTTCTAAACATTGCAATAGACTCTTTTTGTGCTTTGAGGAGGTTGTTTTTGAATATCAACCAGCTGTCCTGGGTCCATTTGACCCTCCAGAGCAGTCTTCCATTAGGTCTGCCAAGAAGATCACTGAGTAAGCAAAAACCTGCTTTCCTAAAATCCAAGCTTCAGATTTTACTCTTACTTTATCTTACAGGATTTTAAATTTCACAGTCACATGGTTACTGCAGGGAAGAATGTCCCTGCCCTTTATAACTTTGACCAGTTCTTTGTTGTTTTTGAAAAGGAAATTCAGCAGAACATCTCCCCTACTTAGCCCGCCATTCATCTGCCTCAAGAAATTGTCTTCTGCTTGCACCCAAGTCTATTATGCTTCCAACAGATTTTGGGGCAGTTGAAGTCTCCCATCAATACAACAGCCTGTGCCTTCCCTACATATGTGAACATTAAAATTTATTTTACTTTCACCAACACTGCATCTCAGTGCCTATTGACAATACCACCACTATATCCACTATATGCAGCAGTGCTACCACCTGGCCCTGTTTGTCCCTGCAACGCTGCCACTCAGTTGGAGGATATACTACTACATATACCACCTCCTGAGAATTACAGAGGAATGGTCCTACCATCAGGAATGAGTTGAACGATAAGCATAACAAAGTGGCAAATTAGTACAGTGCATTTTTTATTTTCTATTGCCTTTCACTGCTTATCTTCCTATTTTCACCGTTAGATTGTAACTATGCTCTGATACAAGATGCTATTACTAAAACCGAAAGTACCTTCTCATCAGCTTGACCCTCTAACTCCTATATCCAAACAAAGGTATACAAGTCACCCTATTTCACTGCAGTTACAAACAGTGTGACAACAACAATTCAGGAAAATAAATACCATAGGAAATTGCTGCCTTTGCTTTTAGAAGCAATCAAAACAAACTCCGTTTGCTCACAGAATTTTTTGAACAGCATAAACAAGAGACTCGCAAGCCACATGATCTTTCCTTTTCTTTTCAACTCAAATAAGGAACATTTTTCACGTCTCACTCCTCTTATGTCTTCATGATATAGTGACTTTTTCCTCCTTCATGCTTAAGCAGTGCAACTGAATGCTGATGAGACAAGACTAGGTGCAACACCAGACAGTCACTTCTAGTGTGATTCCCTGAGCTACTTATTACCCACCCAACTCAGGATGTTGCAGAATGAAGACAAAAATGATACGCAGTGAAATAATACAAAAGGGTGGGGGAGCAGGAAAGCAAAAAAACCCAAAGCAAATGTCCATGCTTAGCGCTCATTAAGAAGGTTTTTTTATTATCACAACAGTATATATATTTCTAATGCATATGGTTTAAAAAGAAGAGGAGTAAGATTTGAAGAAACACTTCTAATTTAACATCTAGATATCAGTCTATTTAGACTGATTAATCATAAATAAGGAATGGAGTCTAAGCAAACTGTATCTTTTAGCTAGCAGCACAACTGTCTTTCAAATGTTCAATATTACAGGGAAAAAACTGACCATTTTATATATGGTGAACCTACCCAGCATGAATTCCTACAAGTACATATCAATCACCATGACCTTAATAACTCTTAAATGTATATATATGTCTATGTGTGTTTCTATGTAGCAATATATTAAGGTGTTCAATAGTCCAATTCCTAGTCAAACACTTCACCCATGTAATTCCTGGGGTCTGGTCTATAGGTCAAGAGTTAAGACTCATGTTCAAACGCATGCACAGCTGTCACACATTCTACACACTTCCCTGTTAAACTAAAATGGAAAATGATTTTGAAAAAGGCCTCCCCTAAAGATGGGAAATAACATGGATGTCCTATTGCTTAACACAAACGGACTCAAAAATTTCATATAAGCCAAGTGTCCAATGGTCTCACAGTAACAAGACTGTGGAGGAGTAACACTGGTCTTCTTCTTGATGAAAATTATTTAGGAATTATCATCTGTACTGTGTGAAGTTCAGCCAGATAGTTCCCTGTTACTTAAATTTCAAAATTTATGCCTTAATTAAGCTACATTCCTTCCAACTGGCCTTCTTCCCATGAGTCTTAGACAGGAGGGTATTTGTTTGCCTCTAATCTTGAACCAAGGCCTGAAGCAGCGCAAGATTCTTTAAGTATACTGTGCGTCTCTTCCGTATTTACCAGAATGTAAATGTAGTATGTATGTATCTGAAATATATCAGAAGACAGCCAAACAATTTTATCTCCATTTTCAGAAACACTATATGGCTGCTAAAAAAATCTTTCAAAAGATTTTCTATTGTTTAACAGCTTGCATGAGTATTAATAGGTTAAGATTAAGAAAAGGAGCTTGAAGAAAGTATATTTTAATTAACACTGATTAAAATTTAAGACGTGAAGCAAGCGCATGAATATGAATTACAATTCATATGCGGAAGAGTTGTCCTTTGCTAAGTATGAATAATATACACAGAAAAATATTACAAGAGAAACACATATCACACCTTAGCTATTATGCAAAGTTAAGGACATGAAAGTAACCTTTTTGGTTTGTTATGCCTTCCTAATTCAATTAAATGAGAACAAAATTAAGATGAGGATTACATTTGCAAAGACATTTAGCATCATTAACAGTGTCTGCCGAAGAGCTTTTTTCCTTTTTATTTCCTTAAAGAGAAAACAGGAGCATGGCCTTTGAAACTTTCTATTTTTTAAAAACAGAAAGGATAGTACTTAATAGTGAAAGAGTAAAAGTGAAAATTTTAAGCCATAAACAGCTTATTAATTCCATTGATAAGGAACTCATCTGACATGACACCTGCTTTTCCACAATGGCATTAACTCACATTGCCAAAAGAAAAAACAAAAACAGTCTCAGTTTTAGCGCAACCATCTAGCAATGCGACAATTCCTCATTACCTTTTTTGTTGTTAAAACAAAACAAAAGCTTGCCCTCTTCCAATGACGTGTCCTCAAAACAAATACAGAATGAAATCCAGATTTACATTAATTTAGGGCAAATTTCAGCCCTTCACAGGTACAACATACAACGCTCTTAAAAAAAAACATGAATATGAGTGCACAATAAACTGTTACAAGTACACACAGCAAGCTCCCTACTCCACCATGCAGGGGGGGGTGTGTGTGCGCTCCCAAAGAGAGCTTAACACACTTCAGTTTGTGCACTAACATGAGACATCTAAATCATCCCTTCTAGGAAAAAAGCAGTATGTGTGAGGAGCAGGCTTACCAAGCATGCTCAAAAGAAAGGCTAAGCTCATAGCACTGAAACAGAGCTGTACTGGTGTCTGTCTGCAAGGAACCAAACTTGTGTGTGCCAGTCTCAAACACAGCTCCTCCAAGCATCTAAAGCCAGTTGTGTAAACAAAACAAAAACAAACCCAAAAAAAACCCCACAACAACAAAAAAAAAACCACAAAAACAAAAAAATTCTGTGAAATACTGTAAACAGAAACCTAAAACAAAAAAAAAAGGCAAACCAAAACAAACAAAAAAAAAAACCCCAAAGAACCCACAACCACACATCACAACATCCACACAACTCCTAGTCACTGAAATGAACAATGTAATTTTTACTAGAGAGGAAAGAGCTGATAAAAGACTCCAGACAAAGAAAAAAAAATAAAGATAGTTTCTTGATCTCTAACTTAATAATTAAACTACTTCCAAGTCTGAAATGGAAGCACTAGATCTTTATTTACACCATTTTTCTCTTACTGGCTTGTCACAGATTCTGTAGAAGAACATCTATCTGCATATCTTGTTAGCAGTACCCAGCACATTGTCTACAGACAGCTTTCCTGAGTGTCAGCTTCCACACATGAATCTGACACGAGCTCTCACTTTCCTTTTATTATACTGAATAGCTTAATTTCTACAGTGGTTTTCCCATTTGTTGAAGATTCCTGTAGAAACCATATTCATAACCCAGATACTTCAAATTAAGTGACATTACATTTCCATTCCTAGAGAACAGAGACAAATAAATAGCATCAAAGAATTTCCTTTTACATTATTTGCTGTTGTCTCTATCTTCATATTGATGTGCAATTCCTACAGAGTAGGTTGCATATTATGTAATAGCTACGTGTATTTGATAATGCTGTAAACAACCTGCAAAAAAACCTTATAAAACTTGGTCAGGCATATCTGTTCTTCAGAAGGTTCAGAACCAGGCTGGTGACCCTGCCCCCCCACCCCGCCTGAAAAAAAATTTTAAATAGCTAATGGATACTTAGCCTTATCTTGCCACGCTTACATTATGAGCTAAAGGACATTTTCTTGTTATTTTATGTGAAAATACAATAAACACCATACCCAAACCATTCTGCCTTTTGATTCTCTTTAGACATTTCAATTGACTACAATGTGTGTTTTCAGACTTGCCAGGTATTTCTCATTATAGCAATTGCTAAATAAAATTTCATTTCCACTGATAATGAAAATCTGTTACAAACTTCATATTCCAGTCAGCATTGCCTACAGTATGCAGAGACGTGTCCAAGCTAAACATAATATATGCAGCCTAGGCTCTAGGAAGATGATGCTATTGGCTGCCTGAAAAGCACTACTCTATTGTCCCACTCCCCGCCCGCCGACCCACGCACACACACCCATTCCCAGCCCTGTCCTTTACTCCTCATTCACTGTAGGCATTTGTCTGCTGAGAAAATAGAGGCTGACAGGGAAGGTCACTGCGACCAATTGTAAGTCTCAGCATACAAATGTGCCTTTTAGCTGTTGGCTCCACAAACAGTGACCGTGTCGTATTATTGATAAATCCTTGAAAAGGCTCTAATGCATCTTCATTTCAGAAAACAACTGCCTTCAAGGTTGCTCCAAGAAAATAAGCAGCCAGAATGCTGAAGAATTCTCAAAGTTGGCATTCTCCTGAAGATTAAAAGATAATAACACTTCTATTAGAATCACTCTGCAACGCTGTATTGATCTCATCAGGGAGGCCACTGCAGGTCTAATATGAACAGAGCAGTTTTAGAATTAATCACAGGGGTTTTTATTACGGTTCATAGGGCTCCTCATTCAAATGGCATCGTTTGCAATATTTATGGCCTAGATTGGTTGCCATTATTAAGTGCAAGTGTGCCACATGGTGTCTGGCCTGCTGTGTTAAAACACAAAGTCATTCTTCAAAAGTAAATCTTATCTAAACTATGCACAAAAAGCCAATTACTTTTTGATTTACATTTTAATTTCACATTCAGCTTTCCCCTTATATACAAAACCCTTACTTAATCTTTGTTTTGGATTAACTAGCACAGGCATACAAGGTACACTTCATAGTTTTAAGTAGACCGTTACAGCATATTAATGCACTCTGCCCAGAAAGATATGCATTTGGTCAATGACAAGCTACAATTTCTCTGTGAGAGAAACAAATGAAAAGGTGGAACAAATGTAGCACCTTGGAAAGTGGACTGGCCACTGATCTTCAAGATAAAACTGACTCATTAAGGCTCTCAACTAAGACTGTGTATTTGAAAATTAAGGACGTGTTCACCAATGTTATAGCAAGCCCTCACTGACCAGTTAGAGTAGTAACTTAAGGTACAGCTGTTTAATTTCCATGGTCCCTGCTTTTCTCTTTTTTTAAATCTTTGCCACTTCAGGAATGATCTAACTAAGCATTGGTGTTTACCCACCTCAAAAGTATTTTCTTTCCATGCTGATGACAGAAATTTGATCTGAACAAAGGTGAATGACTATATGCACTCCTGATACAAAGTTAATAAATGACATGAAGTCACTGAGTGAAATGACTGAAGTCATTAGGAAAATATTTGTGTGTGGTTTTGGTGGGGGGTTTTTTTGGGTTGTTTTTTTGGGTGGTTTTTTTGTTTTGTTTTTGTTCTATCACAGAATCACAGAATCCCAGGTTGGAAGGGACCTCAGGGATCATCTAGTCCAACCTTTCTGGGAAGAGCAGACTCTAAACAAGACGGCCCAGCTCCCTGCCCAGGCGACTCTTGAAGGTGTCCAACGGGGCCGAGTCAACCCCTTCCCTGGGGAGATTATTCCAATAGTGACTGTCCTCACTGTGAAAAATTTCCCTCTCGTGTCCAATCGGAATCTCCCCAAGAGCAACTTGTGTCTGTTCCCCCTTGTCCTCTCCATGTGACTCCTTGTAAAAAGGGAGTCTCCATCTTCTTTGTAGCTACCCGTTAAGCAAGAACCTTAGACAGCACTCTCCTTTTCCTCACCAAATGCCAAGATGGTCAAGTGAGCTCCAGAAGCCTGCAAGCATACTAAACAACAATTAAGCCCTACCATGCTCACTCAATTTGTTTTACATTTATACCCCTATGATAGGTTTAACTATCTCACTGTCATGTTCTTAAAATCATCCTGTACTAAAGCAAAGGATAGTCTGCTGCAAACAGTGAGACTGGGAGGTGAGGGAGCTGATTCAGGCTCGTTGCTGTTGGCTGGCAGGAAGGGTGGTGGTTTTGTCACTGACTTTGTATCTTCTCCAGCGTTTATAACCCCTCTGAGATGAGCAATGCCAGCATAGCAGAGCTTCATCTTTCTTTGTGGAAATTACACAAATTAGTAACCTTTGCATAGGCTTCCATGACTGGCAAAGCAAACTCTGCAAAGACTTTATTATAATGAAAGATGAAACACTTCAAAACACCTCTCTTACCATCACAGCTTCTCTGGGATGAATAATTCTGACATTTCAGCAACGGACTGGCCTACTAAGGATGCAAAGAACAGCCACACACAGAGTGAAGGGCACCTACTGGAAGCCGCCAGGGCCATGAGGGCAGCCTGAGCCTCACAGCTCCCTGAGGGGTGACCGACCGCCATCCTCACCCCACAGCTGGGATCCAAGGCTGAACTTCCACAAAGACTAATGGCGAATGTAATGCTTTGGTCAAGAAACACACTGACAGAAGGGGCTGAGGGGGGACGCCTTTTGGCTGCATCTTTTGTCAGTGGAGAAGCAGGCCTGCTTGAGACCACACTTAGGTATCAACGTGACTTATTTACAAATGTATTCCCAGGTGCAGATTTAGGCTAAATCAAGTGAGAAATTGCATTATATGCAAACAGGGTCCTCTTTCACAACTGAATCCTTTTTGTCCCATAGAGACAAATCCACACTACCATCTGATTTTCCTCCTTTGTAGTTTTTAACACTTTCTCCTTTATTTACTAATCAGAAATCTGACTGAAAACATTTAGCTTTTGGTTTTATTCTGTTTTAACTTCAGTTTGATTCTGAAGATAAGCCTTACTGTATAACTACCCACTCCAAACCCAAAGTTTACATTGGTGTTTCCATCACATCCAGCTGCACAGTGAAACAGGTTTGGAGAACATGGGAACACCTCAGATCTTTCCCCACAAAACACAGCATTTCTCTAACAACCATGAGCACTAACTGAATGTGCAAGACTGGCATATTAGGCTTTAACCATTACCAACATTTCACTAAAAAAGAAAGTCCTTTCTGAAAAGTAATTATTTAAATAAATTGTGTTGTTCAAAAGGGTTTCCAACATTCCTGGTAAAGTATGTCAATAATTTGTGTCCTAAAGCTGAGTCCATTGAATTTTTAGTGATTTTTGGGCAAGAAAACTACACTGACCTTTGCAAGGCTATGTAAGGAACCTACACACTAATTTCCCATTAAATCTAATCATTAACGTAAAATGAAATGAATAAGAATTGCTTGTCTAAATATCTCTGTTGACTTTAAAATCCATCATATTTTCTTAACTCTGTGTACAAGAAAGCTTTCATTATGACATTCATTTCATTTAAGGGACAAATTTTATGTTGTAAGCACATATATAAATGCTTTAAAGGATGGAAACACATTTAAGGAACTTAGAGAATAATTGTATTAATCTCCTTAGTCAATGGAAAAGAAACAGGTATGCTGCTTCATGCTTGTTTTTCCTGAAATCACAAGGTATGAAGCAATAACACGGAAAAGACAAAATATAAATGAATCTGCAAGTGCCTCCCAACCCCATTAAGACTGCAAGAGGTGAATGGTTACAAGCTCTTAATTCTGTAGACAAAACCAATGCCATGTTCTGCTGAGATACATCTGCTTTCTAGTCCAAACCTATTCACAGCATTCCCTGTCTCAGTTTAGTCCTTCCAGGATTTTTCTGTGAATCATCTCCACATATTTTTTGATTTTTCTAGACTAAATGACCTGAGAAACAAAGTAACCCCTATGACTTTTAAAACCGTATCATATGCTTGATTACACACACATGCACTTATTTTCATCTTTCACCTATACTGACCCACTCATAACTTCCATGAACAACTTGTACTCTAAACAACTCTCTTAATGGCTACCAATGAATACATTGGTAGCAAAGAAACCAACCCGTCTGAATTTCAGCCTGATAACCAATGACAGTGTATCACAACATGCTATTGAAGCCATTTGCTTCAGCTTTCTATTTTCTACGCTTAGTGGCTTATTCATATCCTTGTTGTTAATCACTGTACTATAAAGCCAACTGCGTAGTATATAATATCTCCTAAATATACACAAAATGAAAAATGAGATTGGAATACAGAGGTCTGAACACCTTTCCTCTCACAACATCCTAGGGCATTCACTTATGCTCTTATTTTCATAGCTAGTGAAATAAGTTTTTTGTGGGGTTTTGGTTGGTTGGGTTTTTGTGTGTAGATTTTTGGGTTTGGGGGTTTTTTTTGGGGGGGGTTCTTTTAGTCGGTTGGGGGTTTTTGGTGTGGTTTTTGTTTGTTTGTTAACAATACATATTTCTATGTAACAGAACTTCTGAAAATGAGCACTTGCATCACAGCACCATCTTATTTACCCATCCTTACTGGCTAGGCTCCTGAAATAACATATTGACTATCACTCTCACCTATGACAGATTCAAGCCTAAGTCTCCTGGAGTGAAAGATTAGGAAGTTAATCCATTCTGAAACCTTGCTGCAAGCTATTAATGCTTTAAAAAACAAAAGTGATGGATGAATATTATTCAGGTCAAATAAAATCAGAGTGCTAAGAAGAGCTAGCCAGTTTTCAGTTCCATCAAACAGTGTAAAAAAAAAAAAAAAAAAACAACAAAAACCACAAACCAAAAAACCACACAACAACACACCACAGCCTACCCAAAACATAAAATAGGGCAATTAGAATCAAAATGTGAATTTAAAAATGGATATTATTACAGGTTTGTGTTCACTTAAAGGAGATATTATAGTATTAAATCAGTTATATAGTTATAATACAGTTTTTAATAAGTTTATTCATTGTCTGTTATAGGATGTTTTGGGGTAGACAGCTCTGGTAATAGCACTGTTTTCAATATCTTCCCATAATGTCATTTTCAGTAAATTTGCAGCCTCTTCCACACGTGTATGTTTCTGCATACACAGTGTGTATATCTTGATACACATATATATTAGTGCAGTATCTTTTCCACCATTAAATCTAGCTTCCTCATATATATGTGTGTATATATTTGTCTGGAAAGATAGCCTCCTGAAGACTCTAAGTGCTGTATTCAATACCTGAAATTCATGTTTCAGGCTTTATTGCATTTATGCATTTTTTTAACTGAAATGGCCTATGCAATACTGTTCAAGTGGTTGTCATTAATTATACACTTGTATTTATGTCATAATTTAGTATGCACTTGAGAACCATAACTCAGATTCACTTAGATTTAGTTACCCAGCTAAAAGGAATGAGGCTAATTGGTACATGAAAAGGGTGACACTTTGACTGGCTAAGATGGGAACTCCTAAAATAGATATGACCAGAAAATATCTGCAGAGGACTTCAGGAAAGACTGGGTATTTCAGGCTGAATACATGGAAACTGTCCAGAGAATATGAAACAGGGCAGCATGCCTTATTGGGGCGAATTACCCGGTTCCACCCAAGATGCAAGAATTCTCTGTGCTTTTACACATACTTAAGATGCCCATTGAAGATTTAAGAGGTACACTACCTAGGAGCCACTGCTATGCTTCCTGTAGCTTTCAAATGAAGAACAAAAAACAGGGAGGCAAGCAGGCAGGAGTTCCTGAAGAATGGGAAAAAGAAATACAAGCCAACGTTTTTTCTTACACCAAGTTTTAAATAATGCTGCACTGAAAATGAATATATTTTGACAGAATTTTATTAAGCAGTAAAGAAGTCGGCAACCAAAAAGCCCAACTCAAAGTTTAACTCTTAGAAGAGAAATGTCTCTAGGAAGAAGTGAGCCTTGTGAATGAATAAGGTATGATGAGATGCAAACTCTTGCTGTAAAATCCAAATTCTTAATGTCCTTGGGCACCCAATTACTTGAAAGGCTATGCAGACTTTTGCAGACAGGGACCAGCACCATTAATTTTACTGTTTAGCTCGCAATACAAAGCATGCATCAACAGCCTACGAATGCATCCCAGCTGTGACACAGCAACAAGTGTGAATGGCACTCTCTAATGAGAACTAGTCTCCCCATATTGTGCATTTGCTTAAGAATCCTTATTAGTGTAAAAACATTAAAGATCAGCACCAGAATGTTGCTGTAGTTTGTGAAATATGACTCTCTACCATACAAAGGCATTTGCTTTGGAGGTTGACCCAGATACTATAATGCTATAGAACTAATCTAAAGAACAGGTATGTCACCATTTTTCCTTGAGTTTATTTTACAGATAAAATGGTAAGAAACTGCAGCACAATTATAGAGGCACCCCTTAAAAATACTTTCTTAATTTTACTTGTTTTCTATCACACGTACTGCACTAGAAACTGCATGTGACTTCCTTAGCTTGAGTAAATCCATACAGCTCTGTTTTCTATAATGATTTTCAAATCACCAACCAAAAATTACTTTTAGACAGAAGCTGACAGGCAAAAATCAACCCCTCATGGACACATTTTTATTTTACTGTCGCTGAAAGAAGTAGGAACTTGATAGTAGTAACTGTTTAAATATGGCAGATAAACACAACTTCTCTTGCATAAAGATACCCTAAACCAGTACAAGTTGCTGACCTTCCATCCAGCATAGCCATGACTTACAGTAAGTCCACAGGTAGCAGCATCATCCTACAATGAATTACGAACAGTACAGCTATGTTTAAGTAGGAACGCATTCAAGACATATTTCTAACTCTCAAAGCTTGTTAGTTCAGGCATGCCATTCATGTGGCAGTATAACACAGAAATCCAAGCTGAGTCACAAAAATTCAGAACAAATATCTTCCCAGACCTTCTGGTTTTGCAGCCGCTCCAGAAGCAAGTCTGGGTTTGCTTGCTGTTACCAAACGTGTTCCCATGGCTCTGAAAATGTAATAGGGAAATGGTTTGAATCCTGCAACCAGCATAAAGCTTCGAAGTATTAGAGTGCTCTGATCCTAGGCACTGTCAAAACACATAACGAAAAGGCAAGGATGAGCAGATCTGCTGAAACATGCTTAAAGATGCATGTATATGCCAGTGCAATGATTAGATATTTTACCTGACAGTGTTAGCTACAAGCCAGCTCTGTAGCTCTAAATAGCTCAGGCCTTCCACACAACCATGTAAGCAGTTCAGGCATAACAGGTACTATCACAATTAGGCCAGGCCAACAGTGACACACACAGTCACTGCTCAGCTGCCTCTACCCACCTGTAAGCAGCTGGGAAACCAAAGGGCTCTCCAAAGCACAATACCACGGCCTAACTGCTTTGTCCAGACTGGCTATCTGCCTCTTCTGCAATCCTGTCCCCTGCCTCCTGCCTTTCTGGGGTGTACTTCGAGATCCCAGTTTCCACTGTTTGGCAAAACACCCACCCCCCCCACACACAGGAAAACACCTGGAGTTAAGGTAAAATTTCAAATGTGGAGTTAACCCCCAATTTCTTCCCAGAAACGCTGTTTCAAGGAAGATATAAAATATTGCAGTAAAGAGCATCACACGCATACATCACGCTCTTCTATGAGCTATCAGCTTTGATTTTGATGCAAAAAAACCCACAGCTGTAGACATAAGTCAACAACCACTTTTAGACATACTTAGAGAAGGAAGAAATCCCCCAAATAAGTCATCTCCAGTCAACTGACAATGCACCATTTCAGAAAAACAGTTTTAAACTCTCAGTGATATACTTATTATATGCTTCACTAATTCTTCGGACAGAAGAAAGCCATGCATGACTACATAACAGATGTAAAAGGCAGATGATAGATGGACATCCTTTTGATGGCATCTGACTGCTGGATTGCTGGTTTGCATAAATATGAAAATATATTTTTGTGATACAAGCAAAGGCAAAAGGTGACTTCGCCTCCTAGTCTATTTGAAACTGCAAAGTTTTTTCACACTGAGAAAAAGCCTGGACTGTGCTTTGGGTGGAATGATGAACTAATGCCCCAAATCCCTATAGTGTAAGTCTGATTATATATTTCTAACTCCCGTTCAGGGCTTTAATATGGCAGAGATTCACTGGGAATTCATGGACTGAGATCCATTTTCTGGGAGGTGTTTACTGCAGAGAAGCTCACCTTTTTGTATTGTATGTTAACATTCCCCCTAATTATTTTTGATTCCCTATGCCCTCATCAAGTCCCTGAGATCTTCATCTAGGGACCACATCTAAAACCCCCCTCTTAATCTTTTAGATCAAAGTGTGGACTGAATACAATCGAAGTCAACTTATGGGATAATCTCTTTTCAAAGCTAGAATCATAAATAATAGACAGGAAGGGTATAGCAGGGGGAGGTTACATAGCACTTTTCACCTGAACAACATGAGAGTTTATATGTATGGCTCCTTGTTAACAGAGCCCACAAATAACAAGTCAGCTTTAGAGGGGAGAGTAGATACACTTGGAGATGGAAGGGGGTTAGTTAGACTTATCTTTACCAACTCACAGAAAGTTTGAAAACAAAACTCAACACGTTGGCTTAGAAATTAGATGCTCTTTTACTTAGGATGACAGCCTGCCTATTCACCTTCCAATGAAGAAATATACTGGAAAAGATATTTTATTGCTTATTAAACTCTTCACAGTTTCCATGCCCAGAAGCCACTAAGAAAACCCAGGTTACTGCAGTACAATAACTATACGATACCTCCCCTGTGGCCCACCACACACCTTGCCACAGAGCAGTGACACCCAACATGTTTACACAAAGAGCAAAGATGCTTTCTAGACAAGCTGCTTAGTGACTTGGAAATGTCTCTCCACAATGCTCTACTAGACCACGCAGGCGTGCCTAGCATAACTCAGGTTCAACTCATCTGAGGCCACTAAACCCATAGTGTTCATTACCCTGAGTATCTATCATCCAAGCTGAATATTAAGCTGTTTCTACATCAAATCAACTCTCAGTCAAGCACAAACTGATAAAGTCTCCACTACCTGTAGTGGAGCTACACTATTTCTACCATATACAGGTTTGGCGCTTCTGCTGTAATTATTATACTTTTTTTATATGCTCCTCAATTCACTCTCAGTGTAACCCTATTTTCAGAAGCCAATTATCATATCCTAACACATATTTCTAATTACTAGAGATGGGGAAATTGTTATACTCCATCTACAGTTCCTGACAACAGTACCACACCTACTTAATTTCAGCTGCCCGTATTTGTCTGGTGTAATGAAAAGAATTCACACACAAGAAATGCTGCGCCTATTCAGTGCCTAGCTGCATATGTCAAATTATCAACTGCCAATTCATACTGGTTGAATTCCTTTCATCAGTGATAATGAATCACTTCTGTTAGCATATGGTTACACACCATGTGTCTGACTATACTTTTGCCCTCTGAAAAATTATCTGAAGAGCTATTTACTGAAGTTTTAGATATGAAGAAATTCAACATTAAAAATTATTGATGCCCACCATTATCTGTTTGCATACACAGTCGGCAGGCTGGGCATCGAATGTTCACATAGCAGCGGTGGATTAGTATTTTTAAACTATTTCTATTATTGACTTAACCACTTGAAGCTGCTGGAAGCAGAGTTCCTGTTACAGCTGTTAATGCAAAAGGCATTAGGGAAAATCCCTACTGTGAAGGTGTGCAAAAATGTTCACACATAAAATGGTGAGATTTCACTTTTCATCAGCATCATGTACAACTGAAAACCCCCATTTTTATTCAGCTCAGCTAGATAAGAAACATGAAAGGGGAAAAGCTACTATTTTCTTTTTCTCGTTTACTTTAGACCTGTCTAAATACCGGATCCTGCAGTCTACCCAAACTGAGTAGCATTTTTTTCTTAAGTTGTTCCATTAAAGCTAATGCAACCACTTGCAGAGCAGGGCTATTCAAAGAGAAGAACGATATCAGTGTAGCTCTGCATGATCACAAATCCATTAACAAAATCCCTAAAAATAAAGAAAGTAGCTTTGTCAGAACTTGGAAGGGACCAGACCCTGCATCACTGTTACAACAGCTCTTTGCCAATGCAAATAGCAAATTAGTTTCTTAATCAACTTAAATTAAAAATTACTAAGTAAATAACTGATTTCCAGAACATAAATCAAGAAGAAAAAAATCCACTTATTTTTAAGTTTTGTCTTCTCTGCAGCTTAAAATTTATTCTGATTGTGGCTGATTGTCGAGTCATATTCCAAAAGCTACTAGAATAGTTCCATACTTGGCATGTCTTACTTTGAAAACTCACTCTCTTAATTAGCTATCCTAAAACAACTCCTGTGAAGACAAACTCTTACAAGGTTCATGAAGGAAACACTTCAAATAGTGTAATGATTTTCAAATTCACTGATGGACATTACATCCTTCCCTTATTTTTCATGTTAGTGAAATCATTCATTGCCTTGATAATACTGCACTTCAATTCTGTAATTTGAAAACTAAAGAGTACAAAATTTTGGAATTTGGGCAAAAAAGTTCTAAAATACAAGTAATAGGCCTAAGTATGAAAAAACAAGCACATACCACTGTCACCACACAAATCCAGGCGTATTTCACTTGTGCAAAATAAGAAAGCAACGTAATTCTTATATGTAAGTGCAAAAACCTGCCCTATAACTAATTCAAAACACCCTTGCATACTGAATATTTGTGTGTCTGTACACTGTGATTAGCCACTGATTAGCGTGCTGAACTGCTTCAACTAGTTCACCAACATCTAAGCATCTGTAGCTCTGTTGACCTCAAATGGCATTCAAAGCATCAGTAGTCACACTGGAACAAGGGACATTCCATTACCTACAGACTTAACAAAGCACAGGGGAAGCACTGAAACAAGTTGCCTTTTTAAAACATTACTATTCTATTCTGGTTTTATAAACAAAATTCCTCTGATAAACTTCATGGTTCACTACTAAGCTACTAGCATGCTTTTTTTAACACACTTGGCCTATGGGTCCACGTCGTACGTAAAAAGTGTCCATTGCTGCTTTCAAATACATATCTGGCAGAACTGTGAATTTGAGGAGAATTGTTTTCTATTTGAATTGAAAACAGGCAAATGACCAAAAAAAAAACCAAAAACAACCCAAAACCAAACCCAAAACCCCAACATCCCAGAGCAGAATGAGATAATTGCACAAATCCAGATTCTAATCAGGAAAATTATTATAAAGAACTTTGGCCTGTAAGAGATCCAAATGTCTAAGGATACAGTACAAGTTAAACACAAAAATTGTCTCGTTTGCATGCAATATTTCAGTGGTGCTGATCAAAAAACACTGCTTCTGAAAAGCAGTATGACTTAGATGTATAGTCCAGGAGAGAGGCGATAACGTACCCACTGAACCCATGGCTCTGCGGGTAATGCCACTGTTTGACACCCTGTTGTTGATTATACTCATTTTCTACTTCAGCAAGCAGCAAAATTTTATGAGATCCACCCCTATAGATGTTTGTTCCCTGACACAATCTGGTCTACAGTTACAGAAGTTGCTAAATGTGATTATTGCCTGAGAAGCAAGGAGGAAACAGAAATATTATAACCAAATATGCTAATCCTAGCGATTCCTCTTCTGCCCTCCCCCGCAACAATAATGTCAATATGAGGCACTGTCAGTCAAACCCTGCAAACTCTACAGGGAAACAGAAACCAGTAAATTAAGTTGATGAGCAGAAAGACTGTCTGTTTAGTTATATTTGAAGATAGCACATCGATGATATTGCTTTATATCTTTCTCAAAGAGTAGTTGGGGTTTTGTCTGTTTTAAGCAAAGGTAAAACTGTTTGTAATTACCTAGCTGTCAAAGTGTTGCATGGCTGTAAATGGGGACAGACTATTCACTCCTGTTGGGACCCAAAGTTTATACCTGTAATAACAAGTGTCTGATACTGTACAGAATACAAAATAACTTTTGGTGCAATTCCTTTATTCATTATTTCTGTATATTATGTTTCTGAACAGTCTGGTCTCATCCTGTAAACAAACTTATTCTCTTCTTTTGCTGCTTTGCCCCTCAGAATAATTTAACTGAAAGCAGAGCACTGTCCCCTCTGCCCCACTTCCCTCCAGTTACTTCTGATAAATTTGAGGCAATTAACTCCCTGCATCAAGCAGGTGTACTTGTCAGCGATCATTCTCCCTGATGCATTAAATTGCATCCTTACACCAGCAAATATTACCAAACAAAACAGCATTCTGACAGTTTCTTATTTCCAAGCATATTGAAGGGTTACATCTTAGACCGATTTTACTGTTACAGACTTAGATTGAGTCTCCGTCTGTAACGTTGTCCCATTCCGGGCTGATGATGAAAACTGAGCTATCCATGTGCTTAATGGTACTCATAAATGGAGCTCTTAACAGTCTGTGGTAGTGATGGTGTTACAGTTGG
This sequence comes from Phalacrocorax carbo, assembly GCF_963921805.1. Taxonomy (NCBI): domain Eukaryota; kingdom Metazoa; phylum Chordata; class Aves; order Suliformes; family Phalacrocoracidae; genus Phalacrocorax; species Phalacrocorax carbo. The sequence goes on along the minus strand of NC_087520.1, from coordinate 36,429,043 downwards.
TGTTTATGGAATTGTTCTCTAATTCCTTTTTTTGGAAACTGAAATATTTTTTCCTAGGACTTGCACACATTCTGACAGAGAATGGTATTTTTCATGAAATGTACTTGGCCTGCAAACAGCAGCAGAAGGGAAAGGGAAGGCAAATGAGAAACAATGGAATGAGGTAAAAGGTAACTATGTGCCCAGCCGGAGAGAATATCATCCTAAGTGTGATCTCAGACACAACCACGGTCAAGAAAAGTGGCATCAAGTTATCCGAGCACACAAGGAAGACGTCTGGGCCCATTTGTCTTGTGGTAACCTCTTTCCAGACAAACATTACCTGCTAAACTCCTTGCTGGGGCATATCCCAGCTGCCCAGCACCTGCAAGGTGGTAGGAGACAGTACACAAGCCACAAAAAGAGATCCACACTACACATTGCTCTCATTATCATGTCAGCAAGGGAAGGATTCAGTTTTGTGAAGAGACATGAAGAGGAAAATGTAATGATCTTTGTTCATGAAGTGATTCCTTTAAGGTAAATCATTCACATCTAGGATAATGCACTCAGGAAATATACAAATCCATATGGATACCAAAACTTTCAGCCATAATATTTGTGCTTTCTTAATATTCATTGACATTGAAATCTTTCTTGACTTGTTACTTGCTTTTTAAGATTTCCCCTGGTGTACACACGATGTGTAATATCACCTGTGCAATTTCTTAAAACAGCATTTCAACTGACACTTTGAAATTACATTCCCATTTCAAATGGGACTGAAATAATTTCAAAATGGCAACAAAGGTTCCACAAATAATGAAATAAACAATTCACTTAAGCTAAACCATTATGCCTCAGGTTAACCAGAAAACAAAACTGCTAAGTGGAAAAACTCCTGCTTCGGCTGGGGAAGGCAAGCTTGGAAGATATTGTTTATAACCAAATAAAGTGAGCATGACTGGGTGGCTTAAAACATTTTATGAGACCTTTTTTTTTTATGAACACTCTTGTCTGAACAAAGAATTTTAACTCTTGAAAAGCAGTCTTAGAATCAAAAATCTTTACTGAATTGTTTCATCTGATCGAAGTGCTGGTTTCAAAAATTAAAAAATCTTCTTCTCCCTCTGCTGCATGGACTGTCCCCTTCCACCTCACTATACCAGAATACACTCTACAGAATTTTATCAATTTGGATGTAAATATGTTTTTTCACAGCTGATGATTTCTTACAGCATTAATGTTTTTTTGAAGTAAGGTCTCTTAAACTATGTCTATGGCATATCTGATTCAGTTACATCTCTCACCACAAGTACCACTTGGACAGAGGTGATTGGCCAGTAGTATTTTGCAAGTATAAACACTAATATTAATAAAATTCTACTCTTGATTATATTGTGACACAGCTGACAGGAAGGTTATCTGATATTTGCAAACTGGTTAAAGCCCCTCACCCTGTCACTGCAACTGTGAACAGTCAAAAGAATATAATGATAGAAAGACCTTCTGTATGCCACAGAGAAAGTACTTTAATAATTTATAAGCTGGTCAATGGGGTTTAAAAGCACTCAGACATGCATTAAAATGTGTCTAAGACAGGAGCTTGAAGTCAATTTTCAATTGATTCTGTCTAGCAAATGCCGTTTAAGAACCTCAGAGTGAGTTGGGGGAGGGGGGATTGGCTTTAGTTTTTGGTTTGGGGTTTTTCTCCCCCCTTTTTTCTTCTTTCTCCTCCTCCAGAAAGCAAAAGGTTAATTAGAAGGATATCATTCTGGTTTACATCCCACAAAGTATGTAACTGCAACATTTCAATAATTATTTTTACGTGTGTACCATACTTGAAGTAACTTAAAGAATTTAATTCCCGACAAAGAGCTGAGAATTATGTAATATAGTGCACAAGGTAGATCATAAAAAAGCAAAGTTATCATTGTTTCACTTAAGTCTGTTTTAACTTACAGATTTAATGCTCTTCTACTAAGGAAGAACAAGTTAGGGAGAATCAATTTCACAATTTTAATTTATGAAGAAAAAAAATCTGCCTACACTCTAAGAGGTTGGAGTTGTATTGATTTTTCTGTTTTTCGAAGGAATGCAATATCAATTCTGTCTGCAATTATTTTGCATTGCTAATCAGCTCATTACAAGCCAGTAAGACAATGTTAGTTTATGGTACAATACACTTATGGTTCATTTGTCAATACTAATAAAATTTCACAATGTATCAGGTAAAATTTTTTTGTCATTTATGATATCTAGGGGCTCATCTGCGTATCTGCTTTATCGATAATGATACATCTACCAGAGATGGTAAAACCATGTTGCACATGAGGAAATACAATATTTACAAAAGAGGAAATGTCTTTTGGACTGTAAACTGAGCATCTGTAAAGCAACAAGGAATATCCAATTAAAGGTGCTTAAATGGAATAAGTATTTAACTAGCAGCCTAGTTTTAGTAGTAACAGTATATGTCTTCACACTGGGTCCATAGTTCTATGATTCTATAATACAGAGATTAAAGTAAAAAAATGACATGTAAACCAGACTATCCCATCCAAGACAAGTAGGACTGCTACATGCACTCCACATTGAGTAGAACTACATGTATACCAAGCTCAGTTACAGTAAAGATGACCCAGTAACATTGCTAACGATACCTAAACTGTCTCAAGCCAGATACAACCCCCCAAAAACCCCAAACGCACTCATACACTCCTGAAAACTCCCACACTTCAGCAGTCAAATTCCTCCTCTCTTCCAACAGGCTGCCTGCCCAGCTATTTTGCAATGTCTACTCTGCACTTGAAAGTTTTTATCTACATCCTGAAATAAGATCAAGTTTAAGTAGACAGTACTAAGAGTTGCAAAAGCTAGACCCTGGTAAGTTTCAAATCTCTGCTGAAAAGAACAGGGGCATGAACAGCTTTCAAGAAAAGGCCGACAAGCACCTATTATAAATAAATAAATAAATACGTTTTCCTAGCTTGGTCCTAAAAATACATCTGCACATAAATATGTCCATTCAGCTTAAGTTTTCCAGAATGGTTCAATCTAAGCCCATTCCCAAGCAGACGAAGACAGATATTTACCACGGGAATTGCACACAGCCTCAGTAGAAGGCTTTTTTATCAGCACAGGCTGTTAGGTTTTTTTGAACCAGATTGGGTGAATGTCAGTAGTTTTGAACACTCACATAACAACTTAAGGTTTTATACTAAAATTACATTACCTTTTTTCTTTTATTTATTCCTTTGTCCAGCCTTTTTTTTTTTTTTTAAAAAAAACACTTGCTATATTTCAGCATCCTGCTTGAACGAGATGTGTAGTGAGGAACATCTTTGGTTTTCCATCAAACTAAGTAATTAGAATGCCAAAACCATTTACCCAAGTCCAAACAAACATCCCAGCTCTTAAAAGAAGAAAGACGACACAAACCACATCTTTTCAATCTAGCACATTGCTATTACAGTCTTCAGACAAAGCCACTAAATACAAAAGCTTAAGAATAAAGTTTATCAACAGGCATTTATTTGGAATTTCTGATCATGTACCTTCCACTATTAAGACATAGTCTTAAATGGAACAATAATAGTAACTTCATGTTTTACATTATGGTTATATTTTTTTAACATTGTGATATTATCTGCTGGATATCATCCTTATTAGATATTAGGCAGTGTATTTATCATACTTAAATGCTTCACCCTGAGTGTATTTTTATCAATAGCTACAAGTGATAAGAAATACAGAGTACAGCAGAAATTCAGCCGAACACCAACATTACCATCCATCTCAAAGTTCCTAATATTTTTATCCATTGTGAAAGGTGATTTGCCCTGAAATGAAATGTTTATCTTGGATAGTCTACCTCACAGCAGTAGCCCTTCTAAACAGTCCTTGAAAATACTTTCAGATATTATCTCACTCTTATTCCTCCTTCTTCCTTCTTTCCTTTCCCTATTAGATTCTAGGCAGAAATATTTGTTCTTCCTTTTCTGTGCTCAGTGTGGGTAGACTGGTGGTGTGAAGAATTTCTGTTCTGTATATTATACCATGCAAGAGGCACCCTGATGTTTTTCTAACACTGAACTCCATTCAGCACAGCAGTACCAATAGACTAGCTAAAATACCACTGCTTAACCAAGAAAGGAAAGTAGGACTATGGTAACAGTTATGTTTAAATTTGTTTATGCTCAATAGACACAGAGAGAGAGAGAGAGAGAAGGATTCTACAAACAATCTAAGGAAGCCCTGTATATTACCTCATTAACTTGCTTTTAAGCAAAAGACAGCACCTTCATCTTTGCACAGAACTTAAACATTAAAAAAAAAAAAGCTGCTGCATTAAAAAAATGCCTTTCAAAGACTATTTGCATTGTTGTGAGGGAATGAAGTATTACATTTATAGTGGAAATAGATCTAGTCACTAAACACATGGCTAGTAACACCCACACTTACCAACTATGCCAAAAAAGAATTTTTTCCACACAGATTTCCACATAAATGATATATTTGTAATTTTCACATCTTACTGACTATCTTGGACCTGATTTATCTCACTGTCTTCTTTGCACTGTAAATCTTGGAGTACACATCTATAATTTAAAAGGCACAGGGCCTACAAGTTTTATACGAGAGGCCTATCCTCACTCACCTTGCCAATTCACATAAATATACCAAGAACTTGTTTGTATTACATACCTTAGGTCTTTATATGACAATAAAATAGTACAACAAAGAGACCAGAGCAACTGAGTTCATTCCAGATCTATGAAAGAAAAAGGTAATTTTAACTTGAGCATAGTATAGTATATCAACTGGAAAGTCAAAGCTGGTCAGGTGCAATGCTAACCAGACTTCTCTGTGTAGCAACCACAGAAAATTGGCACTCTTTAGACTGGTCTATGATCACGCTACATGGTCAGAAAATAATGTTTTTCCATAATCAAATAAAGACTACAGTCTAAACACAACAAGCAAACTCCCTGGGCAGTGGCATTTACCTTTGCTGTAAGCCTGTCTTATAATAAAGAGGAGACAAATTAATTTTCTGTTGAGATGTTTCTACAGGGTATTTCAATTTTAAATAAATTCGAATATCACAGTAGCTGCACCAATGCGATTCATCAGTGTGGCTAGCATAGCTAGAATCAAAAGAACAGACCATGCCTACGATCACACAGCAAAGCACTGTCATCAAACATGCACTTTTGTGAAAGCGTGAAATGTAGACAAGGAAGATCAAGTTGACACTCCCCAAAACATTCAGCCATACCACCCCTAAAGTCTCTCAAAAGAAAGCAAGTTGTCATGGGATAAGAAAGTTCTCACAGGACAGGAATAAAGTGGTACATATTCTCAGTGGGAGGAAGAGTGTTACGGCAATCAGGGCCAGTCAGCAATGTTCACAAGGAAACAGGAAAAGGACTGGTTAGGTAACAAAGTTCTCGAGAAGTTGCACACAGAAACTGCAGAAAGCCCTCCCAATACCTAGTGACTGTGCGATAAAATGGCAGACGAAATATGAAATATAAGTAAATGAGGAAAAACCTTAATTTTACACTTAAAACGTGGGCTAAGTACAAATTCTAAGAAAAAAGCACTTGGGCTTAAAAGAGATCCATTCCATGTTCCACAACCATGACAAAAAGATAAATCAGAACCTTAGAAATGCGTAGTCATACCCTGAACACTGTTTATTGTTTTCTTCCTCCACCTCTAAAAGACTACAGATTTCCTAGACACACAAAAATGGACAAAGAGCAGGAAAACAAGCTAAAGATGTGAAACAGTTTCAATGTGAGGAACAGCTCTATGTGTACGTGTACGTATGTGAGCATGTGTACATGTGCATATGTTGATATATACACACATGCATACAGTAGAGTCTTCTGACTAGAAGACAGAACTGAAGAAGGATATGACAAAGACCTGTGAAACTCCACCTAGTCTGAAGAAGCAATGATCAGCAGATCCTGTCCCTGCAAATGGAAGACTAGTGGCAACAGAAAAAATTTGTTGTGTTCAGCATTAACAAAAAATATTTAACTTCTTCACTCAACATACAGTTAAGTGGCACATTCTGCCCCTGGATTCTAGGAATGCAAAAAACTAAAAAGAAAAAAAAACCACCACACAAAAATCAAACCAAAACCAAACAAACAAAAAAAGCCCCAAACATATTCCGAAATACATTAAATCAGCAAAAGAAAAATCTGTCAAAGTCCTTTAAACACACATGCACAGTAAATCTAGTGCGGAAAGTCTAAGTCACAACACACGGGAGCCTGGGAGAACATTCTGGGGAATTATTGCTACATTTCTACCCTACTCTTCCACAAGCATCCTCTGTAAGAGAGCAGGAAGCTTTTGGTATAACACACAGCTGCAAGGTTAGAAATTTAACTAGTTTTCCAAGTCCAAATCTAGACAACCATTACTGTTTCTCCTTAATATATTTTGTGATAATTCAGGAAAACCGCTTCGTACAATTAAACATGGCTTCACATTCCATATTCTGTTTTTATTTACAATTCATATGTTCCTATATCTGTGCGGGCAGGGCTGCCCACTTCTTACCCAAATAAAGCAGAAAAATGGAAGGTCTAAAGCAATTAGTCAAACTACACTGCCAGTACTTAAATGAACCATCTGTTCAAAGGTATATAAGACCAGAGTGTTTTTGAGCCATAAGGCAGCTCTCTCATTTCTGCAATAGCTATCTGATGTGGCAATATTCGTCCTTGGTTTGGAAAGGTTATTCGTGTTGCTGTTTTGTAATTAAACATTAAAAGGGCATTAATGTCATCCTCTTATGTCACACAAAGATATAATTCTGTCATAGGTTGGCTTGTGGGGATCTTGTTTTTGGCAGAGGGAGAACGTGCATGAACATTTAGGGTGGGAAAAGCCACTCAAAAAAATTTTCAGAATTCATTGTGCCAACTGTCATGTAAAAAATAAGGTCAAGACAATGGACTTAACAGTATTTCACTGTGCCACAATGAAATTCCTCTTGAATGAAGAAATTTGACCCTGTCTTACTGCTCAACTAGAGCTTTTATTTTAGATGGAAGAGGGAAGCAAAGGGTAGGAGATTGCTTTTTTGTCTCCTCAGAGCAGATCTAAAGCACGACTACCTCCAGCATCCAATTCTAGAAGTATTTTATTAGTACATCACTGACATTTATATATGCCAAGACTGAACATGCTCATTATGACTGTTTATTAGACAAAAGGCTACTAGTAGAATGATAATTAATCAGTTGGCATTGATTGAAATTCTTGATGAAATGAAACATGAGCTGTTGAGAAATAATTGAATGTAATCATAAAATCTATGAATCATCCATAGAAAGCACTTTTATTAAACCAGAATTCATAACTAAGGTATTTTATCTAGCTGTTTTTCTCCTCTTTGGATTCTCTCCTGTTGAATAAAAAAGCCAGATGTTCCTATAGCAAATCTGAAAAGAACAGACATCAGTTAAATATCCATGCACTAGTAGAATATGGGTTTTGATATGTGACTTATTAATGGACTCAAAGAGCTATTATGAAGCACAAAATTAAACCTGGTATTTGCCATAATTGTTCAGGAAAAGTGAAACACTTATGTTTAAAAAAAGTTGAAGGCTGCTATGGTTTTCCTAAAAGAAGTGACCAAAGTAAGTTTTCATTCTACTGTAACTGAAAAATTTAAAATCAATTCAGGACACATCTAGCTATTCTTTCTCAGTACCATTTTCTGATGGAAGAAATACATAATGCAATGTCACAATTTCAAAAGCATTGACAGAAATTTCTGTGTTCAAAGGGATACTAAGTTGCTGTCTGGTTGGTTTTTTTTTTTAATCATTAAATGAGTAAGGCTCCCAGTATTAAAAATTGCAGACTATATTAGCATGAAACAGATATTTAAGAATCAGGATTGAGTTAAGGTAACCTCATTTTCTGAGACTGTAATCAAGTAATTTTATATAAATTCTGCTTTTAGATGTCCTGAGTAATGATCAGCGCATCCAGTATATGAATTAACACCCCTTACACTCATTGATATTCAAGTAAAAACAAACTTTGCCCTGACAGAAGTTAAAATATTTGTATTACAAGCAAAATTGTAACCACTTAATCCTAAATGTTAGATTAGACAAGAATACATCCTTATTCATTTAACTTTATATTAAACAAACTAAAAATCTCAATGTTTTCATAGAAATTCAATAAGAATTTTTGCTTCTGCTCACTAAAATTAAAGTCTTTAAAAAAAAAAACGCCCCAATTTAAATGTGTGTTGTTACTATCATGAAGATGTGAACAAACACAAAAGGTACAGGTTTATCTATTAAATCACAGAAACCTGTACCAGAATATTGAGATACAGAAATATTTCTGTTGCAGTGGATCATGCATATCAGGATTTCTTACTTATATCCTTTTTCTCGTGTCCACAGAGAGCAGAGAGTAGTTAGCAAGTCATAAGAACAATTCTTTCTTCAAACAGCAGGTAGTCACAACGTGAAACTGCAGGTGGGACTAACAGGTAAGCAATGACTAAAAACATCTTCCGATTTCCAAATGTATTTCTTTTGGATGAAGAAATATATTCTTTACACAGCACTAGCACCCATGTTCACTACAGCTAATGCTATAAATTCCTTAGTTAGTATCACTTATTCACAGCTAGCCCAAAAAGGAAGGCTAAATTATGCAGCACAACCTCTGAACTCTCTACAAGCATTATTTTAGCATCCATCTGGCCATGCAAACAGAGTACTGACCTAGTTCTCTGGGGGAAAAAAAAAAGGAAAAAAAAAAACAAAGAGTAAACCTTTGCAAAAGTCCCTTTAAAAAAAAAAGGTAAATCTACATGCTAGTTGAATTAGTGGGAAAGAGCAAAAAAATCACATTGTACAAAAAATTCTGCAGCATATGATCCCACAGCCACCACCATCCCCTTTGCTATAGATATCAGCAATGCTCTAAAGGCATTCATCAAGGATGTGTCAAAGAATATGACCAGGAGTAAGATAAACTGGTTGCATTATCAGACTTTCAGCCTCTGTTTTCTTCCTAGTACTGTTTTCCTCTGCCAGAAGTACTTATTTAAGAAGTCTTGAGCTTACATGTTATAAATGAAACTAATAGCAGAGCATGGGCAGCTTTTAATTATTACATTAAATACAAAAACCACCACAATCAATTCCTTTAAAACACAGCTGAACTCTACAGAGGTAAAATAAGATGCAAACTTAAAGAATCAGTACATCACCCAAAAATGCTTTTTAAAGCAAAGTCTTCTGCTTTTTTTTTAATATACATTATGTTTACATTGCTCAGCTGCATATTCTCTTGCATACCCTCTCTATTCTGATGTATGTATAAACCTTTAAATAGACAAATATTACCGTAATGACATTATTTTATTAAGGCACTCAAAAATACCTAAATTATACCCAAAATGTGACACCCATGGAACATAACTAAATTGTTAATTTTTGTTGACGTGGATTTTCAATCCCCAAAACTTTCCCAACAAAGAAAGAGTGATTACATGGAATGCAGAAATCTGATTTAAAGCATACTTGAAGGGAAACTACTGCTTTTGTGCCATTACCAAAACAGCTACAATGGCAGCAGAAGTAGTACAGCAATCACTGAAATTTTGATATCATTATGTTATTTAGATATTTCTCCGAGCAGAATGATATGACAGAGTGACTCTTGCTACCACTGATAGAGCATCTATGGTAAGAAGACAGTACAAGATGGGCACAGGCACAGTCTGCATATTACAGATAAAGACAATACAAATGCAAGCTCTAATAATAACCTCTTGTAGTAGAATTTTATCAAATAGATTTTTTTTTTCCATGAATTATTTATCCACACCTACATTTCAACAAAAAATGGCCTCATTCAAATTAATTGAAGCTTTCCTATAGTATATTTGTTAGAAAACACTATTACACATACCCTGGTTTATGTTATAGTCCAGCTTTGTATCATCGCAGGTATCCAGTAATTATAAGTTGAGTTATTTGAAGTAAATAAATAGCTAATAAAGTCTTCATTTACTTGTTTAAACCATCAAATAAATGTGGGGTTTTTTTGCAGAAGTCTGAGTAACTAATTACAGCTTTTTTGGGTTCTTTCTCTGCTATTATTTCTGAACTAGTGCATTTATTTAAGATGGAGTGTTCTACAATGTTAAAAAATAAAATGACTTCATTCAGAAATTAAAAATTTAACTTGCAGAAGATGCTGCTATAACTAGAAGCCATGAGGATTTAATGAAAGTCTCAAAATTCTTTTAGTATGACAACAGCAACCATTCCTTTTCTTCCTCATCAGTGATCTTCCCTTTACTTCCACATTCTGTGTATTAAACAAAGCAACCAGGGAAAAAAAGCCCTACAGGCAACCTCATCACAGCCTTAATGGTCCCTGTGAAACTCCATTGCTTAGCTCCTCTCAGGTTCCCTTCCTGCCCCACCACAGGCAAAAGATTAATGGCATTTTCCCCATGCTTTGAGTTTATTCAAGCCAGACAAATGACGAAGCTGCAAAGTGTATTCCAGTTTCTGACCAGCCATACCTGATGTCCCTCAAGAAAAAAGCTTCAGCGATGTCCAACATTGCTCAATTGTTTGGTTGAGCAAATTTGTTAGTCTCTGGTTGCATAGCAGGGGAAAGGAGGCAGCACTGCTGGAGTTCAAGGAATAGTTCTTGTAAAATTAGAACTGCTAAACATCAGATTAGAGACAGACATAAGTAAAAAAATAAATCCATGTTTACAGCTTTTAAAGAACCCATATTATAATGAACTTATTAAATCATATATGACTTATGTTCATGACTATGTTCTGATATCCTACCGTGCCACTGTGCACTACCTTAGATACTGCAGTTGCCTTATGCTTTGCTAGGAAGAGCGAGGAAATCTCTGTGGATATTGCTGCTTAGCTTACCATGTAAGGTGCAGCAGTATAGGAGGAAAGCAGGGAGTGAGTGCTCCTGTGGGTATGGCACAGACAGAGCACAGACGATTATGAGAAGACAAAAGCTGGAACAGGAGAAACAGAAGGGCTGCACCGTGAGCTAAGCAGAGCAGAGGGATGAGGCTCAAAACAGGAGGATGGGGTTTTATTTGCTGTGGGATATCTTAGTATTATGTACATAACCTTTAACTGTAAGACACAAACGTTAGATACATTTTGCATGTGCATGGTTTCACAGTAGTATCAGAAGTGGGTTAATTTAAGGAAAACAGATTGAGGAGTTTTAAAGGTTTAAGAAGGCATTGGTAGGAGGTGACTACCACATAATGATTCTTCATAATGCCTGCACATGTGGAAATACTCTCCATTTATTTCCAGCGTTCCCCTCCCTGCAGCAAACATGCTGCCTTTACTTATCTTACTGCTTTTCCCCTCACTTCCTGCTCAACTTTTCTATACCCTCTGAACTAGCCTCCCAGTATACAGCGCCATTTCTTCCTGCATTTCCTCAGGCTGCTCTAAAATGGTGCAGCATACATAGTGCAGGAAGAAGTGCTGCTCTCATTATACTATTTCCAGCCTGACTATAGATGTCTGGAACTCAATGGATCTACTGTAACATCAGTACAATACTTTGTGGTCCCAGTACTAGGAAGCTGTATGTATTTCCCTCTAAATAAGAGAACAAACTCCTACTGTGGACTTCCTACACATGAAAGCTAGCAGTTCTAGCCTAGCCCCCTCTGCTTTCACACCAGCCTGAACCATATTGTGACACTGCATCTTCCATACAGAACAAATATAACCCAAACAGTTTCAATTTTTGTGCTTCTAAAAGGAATGGATCTCATGATAAATACTACATACATCTCACCATCAACAGTGGCAAATATAAGGTGTGTTACTTGTGTTTCAAACAGTATCTACACCCAGCAGGAGATCAAACAGTAGGAAAGGATGTTTTCCTTTGCTAGTTTGTTAAACCAAAATGGCACATAACATTGTCCAACTGAAAAAATATCACCCTGTGTTTTCTGGAGTGCATCCTGTAGCACTTACTCTGAAACAGCTCTCAGCTGCTTACAGGATGCTATCCCCAAACACAAAACTTGGGCTTCTGCCACTGATGGTTATGAACGCAGACTTAGTAAGGTTTGTCTACCGTATCATCTTCCCATAGATGATTTGTTGCACAATCATTCAAGGTATTGAAGGAAAGTCCTGACTCCACATTTACAGCGGTTGTGAAAGCTGCTGCCTCCTAGATAAGGGTATGCCCTCTAGGTGGAGGAATTATGCCTCAACTAATGTTGAGGTCCTACTGATCAAATAAAGGAATCCTCACTGTTCCTGAAGATTATCTACCTTCTGCTTAGCTCAAGTGAGGATTTAGTACCATCTTTACAGGTGTCTTACAAACTGGGAAAGAATGTTCCTTTACAGAATTGATTTTGATCATATTTTAAAAGTTTTTTAAAAGGAGGGGGGAGAGCAGGGGAGAGAAAAAAGCAGCCCCTGCATTCAGCAGTGACCGTGCATAACGAACAATGCTCTTATTTAAACAAGGTCAAAAGATGATAGGATGTTAACCTTAGCAATATCAATGCAGTTACTATTTTTTCCTCCTTTTTATTTCAAAGGCCAGTTTCCTTACAGCCAATGAACTCCAAATCAGACAAAATAAAAATCACATGGTCAATACTATTCATTCAGTTATATATTTGTCTCAAAGTGAAGAATTTATTCCTGATAACAGCAGATCAGATCATGAAAATAAAAGGCCTAATTTTGAACTTGTTCTCTTTACAAGTATATTACAAGAAGATAACTCTTGTATATTTTTCAGTGGTAGCAGCACTGCTCAGAGCAAAGCTATGAAAGTCACAATATTAACCCTGCTGCTTACACACCAATTTTCATGTCAGAGTCAGATCGGCAAGTGGCCCAGTCAGAGAGAAGATGCTATTGTAATTAATACTTCTATACCCAAAACAATGCTAACTATTTAAAGTACTTCTTTCTGAGTAGATATTTTCAACTAGTGGGCCTAACAGAACTGAGAGAGCTCTTCTGTGCACAGGTTTGCTCAAAGAAAGGTTATTCACTGTCAGATAACTTCAATTTGAACATTTTAAGTTGGCGGTATCCTTAAATACAAATTCATAGTTCCTTTGCCAGTAAGAAACTGATATGAAGCACTGAACTTGTTATCAGGTAATGAGAAAGTTGAACTCCCACACCTAGTTCCCAATTTCAGTCATATTTTCTCTCACATTGAATTTTTCATTCCCCAGTTAAGTGAAGCAACCAATATCGAGAGTATTCATGAACGTTTGGAAAACTATTTCTGTTCTTGAAAATAAGTATTTGTTTTTGCCTGACCACCCTGTGTGTTTTCTGCGATAGCGTGAGAAAAGAGAATTAAATGCAGAAGCAAACTATTAATAGCCAAAAGATTTTGCTTTCAGTGTTTCACGTACCTGCAAGGTAATTTTCAATCTGGGATCCTTGCATGTAATCAGCATGGAAAGGGGAAATTTCAAGTGTCTAAAAATTCCTTAGGCTTATCTCCTGCTACCTGTTTATGTGCCAGAAGGTCCTTCTTCCATTCCAGATGGGAGTAAGAGGCCCCTGACTTGCACAGAACCCCCCTGCTGTATAGAACAGGATATACAGACAGGGACCAAAAGCAGTCTCCCATAGCAATTTAGCTCGGTAGCAAAAACTCAAGCTAGAATGCCTGTGTCTTATCCAGAATCTCATTCCTTCAGTGCGTTCAAGTATCAAATTAGTTCAGCCTATAAAGGCAGTGGTCACCTGTCACAGTAAAACTGGTGACAAGGTTCAGCAGATGAAGTTGTTCTAATACAACTAATTCAACCAACTGGCTACTTCTTTACAAGAAAATATGTCATTTTCGCAAATTGCACTATTCTGCAGTCCCTCACTTATCTTAATATTAATCTAGAAGGAACTCCTTATTTCAGGTCTCTTTGGACTGAGAAATGTCAGTCGCTACCAGCTTCTGAACCATTTTGTGTGTTCTTTCAGCAACAGCTAAGCAATGTCCAAAAATCGCAGCATTTCAATGATCCTTACCCAGCTCTGCTGCAGTGACAACCAGAGTATGAAATAAAAGCTCCAGACACTCTTATTAGCACATATATTATACTTACTACATTTGCAAAGGACTTAAACTTACCTAAAACCATCAACTTCTGCTTTTTGTGTCATTGTGTATTCTGCTGCACAAGACTATATACATTTAGGCAGCATCAGACATGCAACATCAATTCTAAACAAACAGGAGGTCACAAAGCTCACATTCTCAAAGCTATTATAGAAATTGCAGGCTTCATCCAATCTCAAATCCCAGCGCTCACTTAAAAGCTCTAACCATGTAATTAAATGTAGGTCAGCTTAAAAGTGGACAATTCTTTTCAGACTTTATACAACACTCTTCAGTAAAGCCTGCAGCAATTCTGTTCTTTTATCTTGGAGGGCTGACAGATCGTTGTCAAAACCAGGGTCTTCCAGGTAAAGAGTTTTAACGCAGAGAAAAAGGTACAACAGTGTAGGAGGAGATGCTTAAAAGAGAATAAATCTCTAGCTTGCTGTCTTCAAAGCTAAAATCCTTCCCCTGTCTGAGACATACTGAGGACAAGTTTAACCCAGGGTAATGCTTCTGTAGTCTAATGGCCTTACGCCAATGAGTATTTTGACCCAGTCTGTCTGAGACATGCCTGGAAAAATAACCTTCTATTTTCCTCATGGTTCTGCTGCACAGAGGGAAATCTTTCTTGTCACTCCCTCTAGCTCTCACGTCTTCAGTTTTGTCTAGAAATTCTCCCCTGACTTTCTTCATCCCTACTAGCTATTCTTCATAAAAGCAGGCCAGATTAGATTGTCCTTTGCTCCACTGGATTTTATTCAGATATATACTACTACAAGTGTTGAAGAACCTGGCCTTGGTTTCTGGAGTCCTGCTATGGTTTCTTTTCTAATCAGAACAGAGAGAGCTATCATAACAAATCAATTGCTTGACTTGAGGAAGGTATGTTTGGACAGGTTCTCACAGCTACTGTGTGTTTTTAAAGCTAAGTAACACAAAATGTACTCAAATTATTTTTCATAAAGAAGGAAAAGCTGTTCATGGGAGATGAAGGGGCATTGGACACTGGGAAAACAAAGAAGAACAATGAAACCCTAACATATAGGTAGAAGCTGCCTATGCAGGAAAGGAAATATTGTCATGTAGCTTTACAAAGCATAAACCAGCTTGTTTTTCAACTCAGCCTACACTCTTTTTCAAGTTAGATTTATTTTAATGTCAATGGAACTACGGTCACTGAGGCTTTTAGCACAACTAGATCTACTCTATAGAATAAATGGAATCATATTCATTTGCCTTACTTCTACATATGAATTTAAGTACATTTAATACTTCTAGTCATTTTACTATTCTTGAAATTGTTTCAGTGCGAAAAGAATATACTCATTTGCATTCCCATTCACAGTTACCTATACTTACTTTTTTCTTATCTTTCAAAGAAAAAAGAGCAATGTGTTCAGTGTTAAGTAGTCACAATATTCATTATCAATCTATTCTAGAAGACATCTAAGCATCTTAATCTTTTGTTGTGAAATCAATTCATAATTTCTTTACTGAAGATTAAAGACTGCCTAATCTAGATGTAATTTTTTTCAGTAAATGTAAAAATCAGTGATACTGTACCAGTAAATAAGAGAATCCAAATCATGACAATAACTAAGAAACATAATTCAAACCAAAACAACAAAAACCATATAAATGGACCATTAAAAACCTCATATTTGGACAATTTTTCTACTTTAGATGTTTTATCACTATATTAATATGAAAAGGCATCTTCTACCCAGTTTAATTTCATGTAAATAACATGCCAAGGGAAACCAAACCAAACCAAACAAAAAACCCACAAAACATACCGACACCAGCAAGGTCCTTTTTACTGGACAATTTTCATTTCCACAAGGAAGGTCCGTGTAATGGCATTATTCAACACATTTTGAGCCAACAGATTATTCAAGATAAATGAGCTATAACCTAGAAAAGAATCTGGGTTTAAGCACTTGTTTCTCACCCCCCTTTGCTCCCCCCCACTTATGTTTTTGCAGGACATGGCTCTCCTTCCCCAACACTAATAATACTGCAGTAAAGGTTTCTGCTGTGGATCTAGTG
Source organism: Phalacrocorax carbo (assembly GCF_963921805.1). Classification (NCBI taxonomy): domain Eukaryota; kingdom Metazoa; phylum Chordata; class Aves; order Suliformes; family Phalacrocoracidae; genus Phalacrocorax; species Phalacrocorax carbo. The sequence continues at coordinate 36,412,837 of NC_087520.1, read as the reverse complement.
CTACTATAGCAATCAATTCACATTATTTCTGTATTATTCCACAAACAGATCCTAAACTCTGTTTTTGACATATACCGGTATGATGCAAACCTCTGACATCATCATTAGGATAATTTAACACACATTCAAACAAACGGCAGCTTAATTTGTTGATTCTTGATATGTCTCTTATTCATGCAAACATATAAAACTTAAGGAAAATATTGTGGTTTCCACATTTCTGTTCAGGGCTTTCCAGAAAGACATGCATACAAGTTTGTATAGGTATACATGCCTCATTTATCTCATTCTCGTAGTAGCCTGATGATCTGGATCGATCCATCCATACATAAATCTGCACAGCAGGCTCTCCTTTCCACAGTATTCCTGGGTATCAAGCTATCCACCATAGAAATACAAACACTCAAAATCCAGCACCACAGTACACAACTGTTAGTAATAGCAGTATAAACGTTTTGCATACTTGACAAAAGCAAGTCCAAATACTAAGAGGGGGGTGAAATTTTATCCTTCCACTGTAGCAAGTTTTGACAACTTTTATTACTTTAGAATTAGACTCCACCTCCCTCCCCTCCTCTTTTATTCATATTAGCATCAAAATATAACATGGAGTGTTCAGCCATTATGAACTAAGATACAGCAAGATTTATTGTACAACCTGTGCCATGAGTAGGATACCTGAAGTGACACATCATGCCTTCAGTCTCTGATATAAAGCTGACATTTGATACAGGTCTTGAACAATGTCTTCTTCTGGCCCCAGAAGAGAGATCAATTGCTCTCTCTTCACAAGTTAAAACCCTTTACACCCACCTCTCCAGCATACTGAAAACAGCTAGCATTCTGCTACTACCATGTCATCCCTTTTCCATTCCTCCTTTCCTCAATCGCATGTTGAATTGAAAGGATTAAGCTCTTATATACTTGATTCCCAAATGGAGAGAAGGTGGTGCTTCTTAGACACCAAAAACCATACGTAATTCAAGTCATAATTCTGAGCAGCCCTTTCTAATAAAAGTTTATGAACGTTGACATGAAAGATATTTTTAATGCTGAGCTCCAATTCTCCTACTTGAATGGACTCCCATTTGTATGAGTGGATGAGAACAGGTCTGCCAAACTGGAGCTGGAACTGAAACAATTCAGTCAGTCCGAAGTTAAATACACAATTATTTATGCTATTACACGACATATTAATTAGAGGAATATAGGTCAAAAGTACTAATGCTGAATCAATGCATTCTCTTTATTCTTCCAATCACAAATTACTAATATAATTTTATGAATAGGTAATATTATCTATATGCTCAGAAAGCATACCTGTGCACAAGTCTTTAAAAAAGAAAGTTAGGTCCTTTTTAATAAAGCAATGAAACAAATTAAAAGCATCACCCATTTCTTCCAAGTTATTATTTCCACTGGAAACATAGATGATGAAAAACTTTCCAATGCTGTTTGTAAATACTGAACTTGAATTTCAAAGTTAGGCACTAATCCATGGAAACAAATCAATGCGGAACAGAAATACTTGTGACATATCCAAACATCATGCAAGTAGCATATGTCTTCTCAACTGATGTAATATGATTCACAGACTTACAAGAAGAATCCTTCTTGTATGATGAATATGGGAAACAATTTAAAACATTTGTTATATTAACTACCCACGTGCTTTCAATTCTACATGTACAAGGCCATAGGTACATGTGGGAAAGCTCTGAACACTAGGTGTTTGTGAATCTGAAGTCAGCTGAAAGCTTAGTAACTGGCAAGCCAGAGGTAACAGCAGATATAAATCTTATTCTGATTCCCAGAGAATTAATACTGAAGAACGTATATTACTAAGAATTGCTAATTTGGGGATTTTTTCTTTCCTTTTCTTGGTCCTTCACTATTCTTCACCTAATCTCTTTGAATAAAGACATATTCTTCATGTCAGGTTTTGTGTTTTTTTTTTTTAAATAAAATAATCTTTGTTTCAGCACAGAGCTGAAATTATCACAAGGGCAGTAAATTAAAGACTTAGATTTTTACAACCAGAAGGGAAAACCTAAACATTCAGTAGTAAGATGTACAGCTCTTCTTGCCTCCCTCTCTTCTATTTAGTTTTTACTTTTTTGTTTTTTTTTTTAAAGACAGAACAGAAGCTTCTATAGTCTTTCATGCCTTTTCTATTTATGGAATAGCGTTTGTCTCTTTAAACTCATCCCTTTGGCATTCTTCTTGGGACACAATACATCTGCCAAGAACATAGAAACCTCATTAGGAAAATACTTCAGTTTGTGGAAACAAAAAGTCAGATGCATAGAAACACAAACATGAGCCTTATCTTTGTATTCTAGCAGCCAAGTAGGCTTCAAGGAAATCTCTGAACCAGAGTAACAAAGGTAAATGAAAATTAGAAAGTGCATTTAGTAAGTAATATTTTTTTTTTCAGAAGTCTTGAGATTCTGTTCAAGGACAAAGCAGCTTTTTTATTTAAACTACTAAATCCTGCACATGACAACTCTGTTCCCAGGTTTGGCCTTCATGGTTGAGTAGTTATGTTTTCCTCGCACTGTTGGTATTACTTGGTCTCTTGGAATCTTCTTAAAAACTACTGGGAACCTGATAATATTAGGGAACTGGTTTTAATATTAAGTGTTAACAGTAGAAAAATTAGATTATGATTAGGTAAATATAAACAAATCATAAACTTCACTCCAGCATTAGCTGGTGTGTCTGCCTGCCAATTTGCAATCAATTTTTAAGTAGTCTCACTGGGCCTTTTGCAAGGCACCACAATTTTCCTAATACACACAATGTGTAGGCTGTATGCCTGAGCCTGCTAGACAGCGCTTGTTTCACTTTCAACAAGTTACAAACTTTTTTACTGATAACATATATTTCAAAGTGAATTATGAGAATATTCCCAGATCCCACCATATCTGCATCAAAGGTGGCAAAGCCAGCAAGAAACCAAGGTAAATAGGTAACTGTAGGTTCTCCTAGCAGAAGGATATTATGCAATCCCTTCACATAGGCCCAATTTCAATAGAACATGAGGTGCATAAAAAATGTCTAATTCAATCTTTAATCCTCAAAAATAAGGAACACAATTTTGATGGTGTACAAACCAATGAGTGATTTATATTATATATACATGCTACAAATATGAAGGGTGCCACCTGCATTACTGGTTTGTATACTTCTTGTATATATCCTCTCTCTTCTTAAAAAAGTTTGAGATTGGTGCATCAAAGGGGAAACATCTTATTTTACATACAACCTAACTTTTACGTATTTGATTAGCTTGAATTTTCTTAGGGAATGACAAATTATTCTTTCTGAGGACAAGCAAAGACTATGAGCAGGGTAGGGTAATGATAACGTGAGACAGAGCAAGCCGGGCAGCAGAAGCGGAAACTGCCACCTATGGAAGCCTCTCAGGAAAGGCAAAAGAGAAAATTACAGCAATTTAGCAGACTTAAATAACTGGACTGGAAGAAAGGAACCTTTCTAAAAGGGCACAAACATGGGAAGATTATTTACTTATGAGTCTTACTTCAGTCTATCTCAACAGTTCTTTGAAAGCTTTCTGCGGTCTACTTCCATTTCTTTTGCTTAGAACCTGAGACATTTCAGTAGTTTCTGTCTCTCGACATCAAGGAAAGATATTCTACAATTCTACCTTAAAGTTCTGGTAAATTTGGGTTTCAGTCATCACGGGGAAGAACTTAATTTATTCCCAGGTGTTTTTATAAATACCAAGTTAAATGAGCACAGGATGCACTTAGAGAAGAGATCAATAAAATGGCCTTCATATTAAGTTTTGCTAGAGTCTATTGATCATTACCAATAAATGACCATTAACAGAGTCTCCAATTAATACTTCAATCCAGCAGAAGCAAATGTTCTTGCCACTGCAAGTGAAGAAATCCCCTGTACCATTCTGTTTGAAGAGCAAAGCACAGAAGTCTAGCTACAGATTATATCATACAACGTTTGAAGTAGGAAGAAAAGGAAAATACATGATCTCCAAAAAAGAAGAAATTCCATTTTTATTAAAAAATTATTCACCAAATAGTCTGTTACAATTATTAATACACTCCAGTACAGCCAGTAATAAAATTACTGTTATAGAGCAGAGAATTAAAAAATTTAAATAAACAGCTATACATAATCAAAACAAAATTATAAGAATTTAAGAATTTTTTTCCAAACTACATTAAAAAAAATATTAAAAGTCATACTAAAGACTCCATTCAGCAGCCCCCAGTATTGCCTGAGGTTTCTGCTTAAATAATGTCTGGGGCAGGTCTACGGATGTCAACCCGCTGAGAGCTTTAAAAAGCCCAGTGAATAATCCTGCACAACTCTCTCGCACTTGACATTATTCTAGATGTTTATCACTGTGGCTAACGTAAACTCTATTCTATAGTTATGAAGTGTCAGTCAGTGCTACAAATCAGAAACTTCAATATCCAGCAGACCCTTCCAAACACAAAAACAACACAGAAATTTAATATAAAGGATCAAAATAAAAAATAATACCACTGAATGGTATTGCATACTCCAAATCATTCATCTTCAACACTATGCAATCACCTTACTTTACCTGGGACTGATAAATATTGGAAAGTAAAGCCAACTACCACTTTTTTTTTTCTGATTTTAAACAATAAGTTTAATTGAGTTTTCAGGATAAGAGAAACACTAAAAATGGAACAACTTTGAGTATTTGGTGTTAAGTACTGAGTTTGTCACTCACTATCAGTTATCATTCTTGTTTCCTGGTCTAATACCAGCATAACTGACATTTTTCCATTTCCATAACATCAACTCTGTCATGCTTAAATATCTTGTGAAATATAACACTCAAAATTTTCAACTTCTAAGTTATCAGCATAAAGGGAAAATAATGCCTGTGTCATCAGTAACCTTGTATGTCATACAAGGGTAAAACATCCGATGTTCTTCCTTTTTTCTAATTATTCGATAAAAGTTGTAGGTACTGACCATCAGCTTTCCAGAATTATTTATCTCATCTCTATCAACTGGCTCAAGTATGGGAACAAGTTTTAGAATTTTGGATACTGCAGACAAACTTGGTATCAACTGGATCCACTCTGACATCTTTTGCTGCTGGATGATGCAGCTCTGCTTTTATTCATACCATGTTCCTCCCACTCAAACCCTGTTCTTCACTAACATAGCACTGCGTGATAAGCTGAAAACCCATTTTCACTCTCCAGAGCCTGGACTTTAGCAACCAGTCCCAAAAGCAGAGACCATATAGACCAGTCCTCCTGCCATCAGTCCAGTGTTTGCTCCTTGGACTGCTGGCAGTAAATTGTTTAACTTGAGTTTTCTGGTTTACACTTCAACTGCTTGGTTGAATACATGGAGACCTGGCACATTAAATACACAAGACTGACTGGCATTACTCATTTTTTCACAGCATAATAAGTAAAGTTGCTTTAGAAACTAATAAACATCTTCACCTACTTTTCCCTGGAAAAAGAGCAAGAGTGCTATCCCCGTTGAAGGCTACTTTCCTATACCTCATCAAGCATTCTAAGAGGTTTATGGTGCATTTTCATTCACCTGATCTCAAGCAGCCTGAAGTAAACATTTTGTTGAAGGATGCAGATGGCCAGGAGAATATTATGAAAAATTTCTTTACTGAAAGAGTGGTCAGGCATTGGAACAGGCTGCCCAGAGAGGTGGTGGAGTCACCGTCCCTGGGGGTATTTAAAAGATGTGTAGACGTGGCCCTTCAGGGCATGGTTTAGGAGACATGGTAGTGTTGGGTTGGCGGTTGGACTTGATGATCCTAGAGGTCTTTTCCAACCTTAATGATTCTATGATTCTATGAATAAAAGGAAAAAAAATTAAGAAAATTAAAATGAAATTATCATTTTCCTCCAAAAGGATTATCACTTGACCTTCATACAGAGGGAAAAGCTTGTTGAGGGCAGTGTATTTCATAACCGGCAGCTTATCCTGTAAGACAGCCACAAGCCTGCAGACCGAAAATTTGGTCTCTTCCATGTAAACAGGATCTGGTCCTGAGCAGGGCTGAGTACACTGAACTCCTGGAGACTTCAAATTGCAAATAATTGAAGCCAGACTTTTATTCTTTTTAATACACAGTGCTCGTTAAAGCCTGTTTTCTTGCTAACCCATTTTCACATGAATTCTACTTGTCTGCACTACTATTTGTCATTCAACATCAGATAAGCTGTCTAACCACCTGATACCAGATAATGGCTCTTAAATCTGTTTCAAAACTTTTTTAAAGGGAACAGAAAGCATTTAGAAACTAAAAAGCCAATAACAGTCTCTTCCTTTGCATCTACAGTCACCAGTGAATGTCCTCCACCTCTGCTCCTCCCTGCGTATCTCAAAAATGTGCCATCTCTTTCAGAGTAGGAAGTTTCACATAGGAAGGAAGTCGTATGCAGCTTAAAATGTGACCAGTACAATTCCCTTTTCTCCTCATTCCCCTTCCACCAACTGAGTGTAGCTCAGTGGGTGTCAAAGGTGCAAATGTATCAGGAAAAATAATTAGCTAACGCTGTTCACGCATTGAGTACAACTACTTTCAAAAAATTTTGTTTATGTCTAACAAAAGATCTTGAACAAACATCCCCAGCAAAAGCATCTTCTCCGAGTCTTCCTCTGAATACCTGAATGCTGCATTATGAAATCTTTATTGTACAGTGATCTTAGCGACACCAATGACTGATTGCCACTGAGAGGAAAGAATATAATGTGACGCTGTTTATTTCAGCATACCAAAAAGTGCTTTTTAGGAAAAATGGCAGGAGAAGGTGCACCTTGAAACATCATGCTAGAAAATAAATACCCTTCTCTGGCAGCATTAGGTAAACAACAATGAAAGCTGAATTTCAGCATAATTTAAAATGAAAGTAAAAAATTATTACTAAGTAATTATTACCAAAATAAATAAATAGAAAAGTATTATGTATGTTTCAGAGGTCCAGGTGTTCTGTAATCTTTCTCTTCTGAAGTCAGGCTACTTCAATTTACATTAGCTGATGACATAACACAGCTTTAATACTTGTAGTAGATTGAAAAAGTTTTGTAATACACAAAAAAGGCCAGTCTGCATCAACGTGCAGACTCCAGGCATGTTCAGATCAACAGAACTGGCCTTTGTCTAGAACAGGTTTTTATTACTTAATCAGAAATATGTTAAAATTCATGAACACATAGTAAATCCTCACTTTGCCGAAACAAAGGACATTTGTAAAGTGGTCTTCCCTGAGTTCTCCAACTTTCATACGGCAAGTTCCTTTTACTGCATGGTTGTATTTGATGACTCAGTTTCCCACAGTTTTGCTCTTTTACGTATGGTATCCATAATTTCACAACTTACATATAGGTTATAAGTTTTGGGTTTTTGTTTGTTTTTTTTTTTTTAAATACTTTGCACAGAACCAGGATCCTCTAAAAGAAACGCAGGAAAGCACAGCTATTTTGCTTTATTGCTTCCAGCCTAACCAGGGTGAGACTTTATAAGGACCTTAAGAGGAAAGAAGGTGACAAAATGCCAATAAAAACCAAACAAGATAATCTTTTCAGGAACTCCTTAAAAAAAGAAAAAAATCTTCAAAAAGATGTGAAGACATGCAACTCTATGATAGGTTTATCATGAAAGCCAGGTTAGTGAACAGGAAAACAAACTGGAGACAAAAGAAAACAAAGGAAATCTGAACAAAACCTCCTGTCCCATAGCTAAACAGCTGCCTATCCTCACCCAGGTTATATTTCAATACTATTTTTAACACTGAATGGCAAAGCAGTAAAAGTCAAACACATATTAACATGTAAGCCTAGCTTACAGCTTTTGCCTTCAGTAACTAAAAGGCTGAAGGTGTTAGAGAAGGCGGCCATGCGATGGCAATCAGGATGAATGTAGGTAGCAGCTCCTCTCCAATGTGTGCAATAACACTGTATTTCTACATTAGCACTCTGCAGTCATGAAGAAGTAGAAAAACGAGGAAAAATCTTGGAGATCCTGCATCACTGCTGAGCCCCAAAAGCTCATGAAAGCTTCTGTGGCCCAGGAGCTGTGGAGGCCGTTTATCTTATTGAAATGAGTCTCATGGGAGTGCATTTAATTTAAGTCCCTGAAGTTAACACCATTAGAAGATACATTTCATTTCCTTGATGATTAAAAATTAAATACACAAGTATTTCAAAGCTTTTGAAATAACTTAGAACTAATGAAGGACTAATTGCTTCACTACATGTCTTCATATAATGATGTATAAAAAATTGGTGTCAACTGTCTTATGTCAACTTTTGCATCAGTTAATTACATGTTTTCCATCAGTCATCCATAGTCACAATTAAAACATTAAAATACCCTTGTAATTAGTTTTCTGTTTTAGGGAAAGAGAAAAGCAAAGGAAGTGTTAAAACTTAGTTGTTTTTTTTTTCGTTATTAAGCTGACACAATAATTACCACCATCTTAGAAATCAACTCCATGGCTAGCTGGCTAATGGCTGAGGCTTGATTCACCATTTGAAAACTCTGGACTGGGGCACATGTAAGTCCACTAATTTCAGTTAGTTCTTCCTTATTTTCTGAAATATCACATCTAGTTATTTATCAGAATAATAAATATTGATATTTCTTCTGGAAAGAAGTCTAACATATGAAATTTGTAGGCAACCACTACCCCTGTCTTCATGGGAATAAAGAACAAGCAGGACTGGAGAGAAGGTACCTTCATCACATCTTTTACATTCTGTACTGACGGGGAGAAGTCTGCATAAAGCAATTAGGAAACTAGTATGTAGCAACTGTAGAAATGCTGTTTGAGACCTAGTTAGTGAGCAAATCCCATGTAAGCAGCTGTATTGACTTATTCGAGTTTCTTGCACAAATAATTAGCTTAGTTTTAAAAGATATTTTTAAAAGAAGCATAAAGACATTACAACAGCTCTATGTCAGAAGCTTCCGAAATACAAATGAGCAATTACAAGGAAAGGCTGATTTACTAGAACTAGAACTACTGCTTTCTGGCTCCAAACTAAAGTTACTGCTTCAACAAGGCCAGGAAGTCAAATCAAGCTGACATTAAACAGATACTGGAGAGACAAAGAGTATACCAGAAGCTGTTTCAGAGATAGTCAAGTGATATTGCAAGGCAGTATCTCAGGCTTTGAGGTATTCTGTCCCAGCCTTCCAGAGAATTAAATCCTTACAAAAAACACAGAAGAAAGTACACACAGAAAAACAACAGAAGAATCACCACCACAACGAATGTACCTGTATCAAAATATAGATGTTTACCTATGGAGCCAAATATATTTTTTTCAGAAATACCTTGTTCTAAAATTTTAGTTCAATTCTGCAGGGAGGCAGTCAGGAACAAAACAGAAGTCAGTGAATCTTACTCAAGCCATCTGAAATAAGCAGGAAAACTTCAGACAAAGTCTTCACCGGAGCATGCAAGTCCTGTGATTTAACCCAGAGAGGTATCCTGTGGCACTCCAAAACAAACAGTAGGTACCTTCAGAATGTTAGGCTTGTTAGAAGTCCCAGAAGCTTATGAGAAACTTAATATGATTATTACCCAAGAAAACAGTAGTAATTGGATCCAGCTGTTCCTTAGGATGCTGAGGATTATTTTTGGATCATAGTACCTCAGGATTACTACAGGTAGTCCCATTCCTGGTAAACTACCAGCACAGCTCAGGCAAACACTGTAACTGACAAGAACCAGACACAACCACGTAACACTGCATTTTCACAAGTGATAGAAAGTTCTTTAAAGGGCATCTGCAGTTGATCACAAAAATGCATGATCTGAGGGTGTGGTTTTGAGATTAATGGAAACTAGAATCTGGATATCAAAAAAAACTACTGACACCAGTAAAAAAAAAAAAAAATTAAACAGCTAGCTTTTTTCCAGTTCTCCAAAAGAGAGTATTGAAGTTTAACTAAGAGCATGATTCCACACAGCAAAGGCATTTCAATGGCAAAGTTAACTCAGATCTCTAGCACAAGTGTTCCTGCCTTTGCTATAATGAAATGACTTCCACATCTCTCAAATCTCAGTTTGTACATGTCTGAACTAGGTCTATTAAATTACCTCTCAAAAAAAGGAAAAAAAAACCACACAAACAAAAAACCCCTAACTCATAAAAATATCTTCCCTCGCCCCCCAAACACTACATTGCACTACCTGGAAGATTAAAATGAAAGAGAAAGGACTTGAACCAATTCAGGCACCAGAACCCTGGAGACTTCAGCATCTCAATACAGGCAGGATTTATAAAACAAACAAAACAAGTCAGGCTTCTGTTTCCACACACCTGGCTGCAAGCAGAGGGACAGAGCACAAATCCATCCACTGCTAAGCCACAGCCCTAACCTCTTCTCCAGGAGCATGTAGCCACGTAGCAAGCGTAACCTCAACGACAGGCAAGGACGATCCGATTCCTTCACCCTGTGCCGCTAGTGGTGCATCACGCTGGAGCTACACCTATCGTTTGCCATACCCAGCAGAAGGTCAGACAAGCACAGCTCTGCTTCGAGTAGAGACGGATCTAAATGAAACACTTTGTCTAACAGCATTAAATGCATCCTAACCTTCAGTGAGTTAAGATGAGTGCAATGGTACCTCACTTGAAAGAGTCACAGGGGCACCTCTCACTTCAGAATGATTTCTTGCCTCTTCAGAGTGTTTTACAGATTGCTCCTCAAACTTCGCGAGTGGATCCCTTTCAACTGCCATTTACTTCCCTGGAATGAACTTGAAATATGATGGGCACAAAAAGGAATAATAAATTACGTAATGTGCAATTGCCAAAAGGGATGTGCACTCACAGAACCCTGCTGTGTATGTTCTTCTCTTGCATATCTGACCTTGAATCACAACCTTAGATGAGACACACTCAGTAAGGACAGCCCACACTGCTCTGTAATTCATTGCTCTACAGAATACCTGAATATACTGAAGTAAGCTTTCACAGAAACAAAATTATTTTTCCAAGCTTACAGGAGAGACCTGCTTTCTGTAGTGAGGACTTGACTCTCTCCACTAGATGCAGCCATGGAAAACGCTCCCTACATGCATACTCCCAACCATGTCTAACTGATAAGGCAATAAGCATTGGCAAGCAGAGCCTGTTTCACATTTTAACCTATCCTCATTTTATATCAACAGAAAGACATTTTATTACCATCTGTACATAAAGAAACTTGTGGGCATTAGTTTCATTAGACTGTAAGACTTAACACTTATTCAGAGCTTATTTCACCACTGCCTGAAGTACATGAGCTGCTCAGCTGGCATTTTCTGCTGCTGCTGAATTTGAAACTCTTCAAAAAGGCTGAAGAAAAATCACTGGAGGGTGGGGGGTAGCTGGATGCCAGCATCATACAGGGGGAAATCCCTGGTGTAGGTGACTGAACTCATGAAATGTATAGTTGCATTCCTCAGTCCACTCTTGGTGGTCACTGTCTAACACACTTTTATTGAAATAAGATTTTCAAATCAGAAACCAAATTAGAAAAGCTGCTTTCATTGTTCCTCTTATCCTTTCCTCATGTATTGATTAAGCTTCCCTCTAAAAGGGTTTAAAATAATAGGAAGCTTTAAACACTAAACCCTGCCTCTGTTTAGAGCCACAAATTATTCATTTTATCTTCAAATACGACGTGCATTCACCGTGGGAGTGCAATATATAAATCACTAAGAAATATGCTCTTATGTTGCAACTTTGAAATGAAGTAATTTGAATTACTTTTAGAAAAGTATACCTTTTTTTTTGTTAGCAGGGTCCCAAAGCAAATGCCATTTTAAAATTTGCATGTAAAATGTTTTTAAGTTAAGAAGCTGAAGTGATTTTCTCTTCTGTTTTGCTTTTGGTTTCCTTCTCACAATACACTGTTAGCAGCCCTGGCTAGGAGCAGCCCATATCTGCCCATCCCATGGCCCAGTAGGACACGATGGTGCCAGATATGCACCATGAACTCTTTGGAAAAAAACTCATAGTTCTTCCTACAGCCAGACAAGGAGCATATTGGGGCAGTTCACTTCTTTCAGAAGTAAGTTCAGGAAAAAATCCTTTGAAGTACAATCTGACAGCTGCATAAAACCACTTCTTAAACAGAGAACCATAGTTTAGATGTCTCTGAGACAGAGCAGCAGTCCTAGCCCTGTCTACAATTTGTACTTGTCACAGAGCACTGGCAGGGGGCGGTGTTAATTCCCTGAGAGGGCACAAGCACTGACCTCCTTTTTTTTTTTCTATTTACTATAGAACAATCTAGAATGGAATTTCAGATAAGAGACACTGGTGACAATTCTGTATTGAAGTATCTAAATATCAGAAGTTGCTTACATATAACCTCTCATGACTGATGTTGCAACACTGAAGTTGGTGAGAGTTTTGATATCTACATTTATGAGCCCAAAAGCAGGTGTGGCCCCCCCTTTTGGTTTGTTTTTTTTTTTTTCAATGCAAGTCATACAAGTCTTGCCAACAAGGGGGGCCAAAGAAGTATGCTGGACCAGTCCTGGCTCTACAAATCATCCTGGAAACTGTAGATATATTATTCAAAGTGGTTTTCATAAGCTGAGAATACAAAATTGAGGGAGGAGATAATAGGCAAATGAATGTATTTTGTTACTGCTTGACAACTTAAGAACCTAATGAAACCACAGCCAAAGTGCCAGAGATGAATCAATTTTTGTAAGAAAACCAAGAAAAGGCACTTTCTTGCTCTCTTTTATAAAAAAGTGAAGAGATGTTAATAGCTTATGCCATTAGGATGAAAACTCATATTCAACAGATTTTAAACAAAACAAAAAATTTTCCCCTGACACTACCATTGGCTTAGGTTGGTAGCAGGTACAATGGAAGCACTGTGTTTTGTAGGACTCAGGGCGGCTGATAGCATTTTAAGCTCCACATCATCTAATGCTGCTCAGAGCTTAGGCTGCATGTTGGAAATGCCTCATAGTGCCAGTATATCCACAATCGCTGCTCATGTGAAAGTGAAGCTATGAGTAGAATTACGAGAAAAAGTATTTACTACATAGTGTGTGCAATAAACCATGTTAAATTGACATACAGTATTTCCACTAGCAAAACTTCCTTTTTTTGTAGTGGAGTGACTTACTCCATCTACTAATATTCAGTAACTTGAATTTTACTGCTACTTATAAATGAAGTAAGAAACCAACGTATCGAGAGGGATGTAATAAATTAACCAGGAAACACGTCCCCAGAAATAATACAGTTCACAGATGTTGTAGATGTTGGGAAAAAAGGAGAAAATACATTAGTCATTTAATGTCCTGTATCAGAGTAATGAGATGGAGTTGTGGAAAAATAGATCTAAGATAGATCATTCAGCTAGCCTGCTTAAAAATCACAATAGCCAATACAAGAGTTATCCCAACTTGCTTTGTTCTTAGTGAGTCCTTCTGAGTAAACAGCAACAAACAGGTAATATAATTTCACATATATTTCCTCTGAGAACAGTTTCAAGGATCTGTTTATTGTTAAAGAATAATTTGGTGACAAAAGATCAAAATATATAGCAAAATTATGAATACAGGCTTTTTTCCATTGTGATTAGGTAAAATACAAAATACACACTATCTCAAAGTATCTCCCCCCAAAAGCAAACTCCAAAACAGCAACCCCCACAAAAGACCCAAACCTGCAATATTTTTTGTGTTCTTTTATATACCTGACTGCATCTGCTGTCATATTTCCACCCCCGCCATCATCCCCCCCTCAAAGAAACATCTGCTCCCTGATGTCTGGAATTATAATTTACAAGTATAAGTGCTCACTCTGTCAAGGGACGTAAAGTTTAAAAGCTACAAGTATTAAGTGATATTTTCTGTGTCCTGTTGTCAAAGCTAAAAGCTCATCAGTAAAGATATAATGTGGATTTTATCAATCCAGTCCTGGTAGATCTTTGCCTGTGTATTAAAAATTACTGGCCAAATGCTTGTCCTATGGAATTCATTGAGGACTTTGAGGCTGATTGCAGTGGAAACAAGAAGCCATAGTCTAGTTACTATAGTTTTAGTAACAGTCTTTGCATACACATAGTGAGCAAGATTTAGCCTACATTCAAAATTGCTATATTCCCCAGCGTTCACTGAAGTTGATTCAAACCTTTACATTTTTCAGGCAAATGAAAAAAATATTCAGCTTTTTACCAACTTTTTTGATTGATGCTCAGAAATAAGACATAAGAAGCACAAATCCTTATGGGAACAAGGCTACTTTTGCACCATAATTTTAAGAGCTATGCGGCCCCTCTGTTAGCTAAATCAAGATGTACCATCATCAGGCCAAGCGGTGTGGTGACAAAGGTTCCTTAGCTGTCTCCCAAGAGGTGAAACAAAAGAGTAAACACCTCAAGTGTATGTACATGAATGTTACCTCGACTGTGTGCAAACAGGGGGAACTGGACCTCCGTGCCCACTCAGAAGGGTACGACATCATAGGAGTAACTGAAACACGGTGGGACACCTCAGATGACTGGGGGATCACAATGGATGGTTACAAGCTCTTTTGTAAGGACAGGCAAGGTAGAAGAGGTGGAGGAGTTGCACACTACATCAAGGAACACCTTGAATGCATCGAAGTGAACTATGGTGATTGCGACTGCTCTACTGAATGCCTCTGGGTTAAAGTCAAAGGGGTCATCTCCAAGTGGGACCTCACAGTGGGCATCTGCTATCGACCCCCTAACCATGGTGACAAAGCCAACGAAGTGATATTTGGGGCACTAAAGCAAGCTTCTGGCCAACAGAACCTGGTCCTGATGGGTGAATTCAACTACCCAGACATCTGCTGGAAGAACAATAAGGCAGCTCACATGTCATCCACCAAGTTCCTGGAAGGCGTACAGGACTGTTTCCTGATACAAATGTTAGATGTGCCAACCAGGAAGGAGGTGCTGCTGGACTTGCTATTCACAAACCAAGAAAGCCTGCTTTGTAATATCTCGGTTAGCGATAGCCTTGGCTGCAGTGACCACAATATTGTGGAGTTTGGGATCCTGCTGAGTGTGCTGAAGGTCAGCTCTAAGACAAGGGTTCTGGATTTTAGAAGAGCAAACTTCAGTGCACTCAGGGCTCAGTTGGGAGGGATTCTATGGGAAGCTTCCATGGAATAAAAAGGAGCTAGTGAGAGCTGGGAATTCTCCAAGAACTCTCTATTGGAAGCACAAAGCCAATTTATCCCCTACAAAGGAAAAGGAAGTAAGCGGAGCAAGAGGCCCCCATGGCTCAACCATGACCTCCTGGGTCTACTCAAATCCAAAAGGGAAGCACACCAGAAATGGAGAAGTGGAGGATTATCCGCCAAGAACTACAAGGGCACAGCCAGAGAGTGCAGAAACGCAGTCAGAAAGCAAAAGACCAATTTGAATTGAAACTGGCTGTAGACATAAAAAATAACAAGAAAGGGTTCTTCAGACATGTCAACCACAAGCAGAAAAAGAAGAAAAACATAGGCCCAGTGTTAAACAGAACAGGAGAATCAATCACCAATGATGCAGAAAAGGCAGAGGTCCTCAACACCTTCTTCACCTCGGTCTTTACCAGCACTGTAGTGTCCCAGGCTTTGGGAACAAAATTGCCGATTGAACCAAACACCGACCCACCATCAGTGAAGGGAGAGTTAGTATATGAATTACTACAGGAGCTTGACCCCCACAAATCAATGGGCCCTGACAACATCCACCCTAGGGTGTTGAGAGAGCTGGCTGACATCATCGCAAAGCCACTCTCTATAATCTTTGAGAAGTCATGGAGAATGGGGGATGTCCCAGAGGACTGGAAGAAGGCAAATGTTAACCCTATCTACAAGAAGGGCTTGAGGGAGGATCCAGGTAACTACAGGCCCATCAGCCTTACTTCAGTCCCTGGGAAAGTTATGGAACGAATCCTCCTGGGGGCCATCACAAGTCAAATGAAGCACGTGATTAGGAAAAGCCAACATGGCTTCACTAAAGGCAGATCACGCTTGAGAAACCTGGTGGCCTTCTATGACAAAGTGACTGGCCTGGTTGACATGGGGCAGGCAGTGGACACTGTTTACCTGGACTTCTCCAAGGCCTTTGATACGGTCCCACAAAATCTCCTCCTGAAGAAATTGATGTGTTATGGCCTAGACAAGTGGTCTGTGCAGTGGGTGGGGAACTGGCTGACAGGCCATACCCAAAGGGTGGTGGTAAATAGCTCTTTCTCAAACTGGCAACCTGTCACTAGTGGAGTCCCCCAGGGATCGATATTGGGCCCAATGTTATTCAACAACTTTATAAGTGATCTGGATAACGGCATCAAGCGTAGCCTGATGAAGTTTGCTGATGACACCAAGTTGAGTGGGGAAGTAGGCACTCCAGAAGGGAAAGCTGCTCTGCAGGAAGATCTGGATAGGCTGGAGGAGTGGGCCAGCAAGAACCTTATGAAGTTCAACAAGGACAAGTGTAAGGTCATGCACCCGGGAAAACATAATCCAGGAGTGCAGCACAGACTGGGATGCACCTGGCTGGAGAGCAGCTCTGTGGAAAGGGACCTGGGGGTCCTGGTGGACAGAAAGCTCAACATGAGTGAACAGTGGCTGCTGCAGCCAAGAAGGCCAACAGGATGCTGGGTTGCATCAAAAAGGACATCGCCAGCAGAGAGAAAGAAGTCACCATCTCACTGTACTCAGCGCTTGTCAGGCCACACCTGGAGTACTGTGTACAGTTCTGGTCCCCACTACACAAAAAGGATGTGGACAGGCTGGAAGGGGTCCAGAGAAGGGCCACCAAGGACTGGGAAGCCTGCCAGATGAGGATAGGCTGGGAGAGCTGGGTTTGTTCAGCCTTGAGAAAAGGAGGCTTAGAGGGGATCTCATCTCCATGTACCAGTACTTAAGGGGTAGCTACAAAGAAGATGGAGACTCCCTTTTTACACGGAGTCACATGGAGAGGACAAAGGGGAATGGACACAAGTTGCTCTTGGGGAGATTCCGACTGGACACCAGAGGGAAATTTTTCACAGTGAGGACAGTCACCATTGGAATAATCTCCCCAGGGAAGAGGTTGACTTGGCCATGTTGGACACCTTTAAGAGTCGTCTGGACAGGGAGCTGGGCCATCTTGTCTAGACTCTGCTCTTCCCAGAAAGGTTGGACTAGATCCCTGAGATTCCTTCCAACCTGGGATTCTGTGATTCTGTGATCTGTTCACCCATACTGGTGTTCTGGCACTTCCTGCAGTAGAAAAGTAAACCCAAACACAATATACAACTGCAGCTCTGCTTTATACCTTACTCCAGTAATTAAGCCTCATCCTTCCCCTTAATAAATATTGAACTTCAGAAAATTTTAATATGAAATTAGAAGTAAAATGAACACAACCTTAAGGGACATTTCTTCATATACATTTAAGTTTACTGCAAGACCAAACACAGACATCACTAGGAGCACAATCCCAGTTTGAAGAACATGTATTTGCTTCCAACTGAATCACGTTTAAGAAAGTCCCAATGTGATGTAGCTGCATGCCCTCAGGTACAATTTCTTAACCTTTCTGAAGTGCTAAATTTGAACCTGAGATTGTTATTCTGCAATTAAAATAATTTAAAACAGCTAACATAACATATGTGCACAAGGAAGCAACTAGAGGTCACAAGGGCAACCTAAGTTTTTTTCTACTTTTTAGCATTTGTGTGCTAACTTTTAAAAAGCCCATAAGGATGCAAAGCAGTATTTTGACCTTGATATTATGAAGACAAAAGATTTTTCCTAATACGTAGAGTTTGCAAAACACCTATATTCAAGCTATCTTCTACAACTCCAAAGAGAGGCAAGACTCTCTACATTACTTGAATGCTACTGTATTCTACAAATAAATGCTGGAAAGAGTGAACAGATCGCATAGCTCCAAGTATCAGATTCATTTTGAGATGAGTACTCTGGACCAAAATGCCCAAAAGAAGCTGGAATGTATCATGTTGACAAGTGACAGACATTGATCTGGTACACCGGCTCAGAGACTGGCAATTAAAAGGGCAGACCGCCCATCTAGCTGCCACCATTCAGGAGACAGCAGCCTAATTTCCAGTTTGTTTTCCATAACTTCTGCTTCTTAGAAGCATTTGAAACCCTCTTCAATGACTGAAAAGGAGATGCTTTGAGCTTGGCAAGGGAAAACAATAATAAGGACAAACTGATTCCTGTTCTGCAAGCTCGTGTGGGGACATACGGTTACACAGGGAGCTGCTTTACTCCGCTAAATTCCCTTTCACAGATGACAGTTTGGGGAACGGCAAGGGAGCTGCTACTCGCGCTCTTGCACAGATGGATGGGAAAAGGACACAGCCGACACCCCATACAGCAAGCTGAATTAGGAGTTAAACAGAGCCAAGAAGAGTGTTTATGGTGTTTACTCCCTCCCAGTAACGGAAAATAGCTTCATTCTAATTCTCAGGCTGAAAATAGCTGAGTGTAATTGAACATTCAATAGCAGTGCTACCAGATAGCTGCCAGGGCTCAGTCTCTCCTCAGCCACACACTCTTGTTTCCCTCGCTGTACTGGGGCTGTGCTGGCATAAAGGGCACAGCCACACAGAGATCCAGGTTAGGGAAATGATTCGGCAGAAAAACAACTCATCAGCAAAACATTATCAGTTAGCCACCTCCCTGATTTGGCTTAACATACAACAGTACTAATTCCATTATCAACACAGGTGGAAGGAAATGACAGCATGAGAAAGCAGAAGGGAGAACAGGGGCATGGCTGCTGAAGCCAGAACTTACATCATAAGTTATTTGTCCCACTAGGCTTTAAGCTGTACCCCTGCTTAGCCCTTCTCGCTTCTGAGCCAAGGGAACTTAATGTGTCTTAACCGGTCACACTGCAAGGCATCACACCTACCTATCATACACCAAGGCAAAGCACACTCAGATGTGACAGAGTATATCCCTTTGGGAGAGGACAGAAGACTTGCTGGCAGAGTGCTGCAGTAACCTCCACCATTCAGATAAAAAGGACAGGAGGCCACTCTTCTTGTAGGGTCCCTTTAACGAAGAGGGCAAGATTCTGTTTTACAAAGGACAAAAATAAAAAAGGAAGACATAACTGCAACCTTGAGATTAAGACATGCGAGCTGATGAATGCTCCCCAAAAAAACTTAACTATGCTCTAATCATTTCCTACATCACAAGCTCATAAAGATCTGGTAAACTGTGTGGAATTACTATATTTCAATAATATTTCTTGAAGCATGTAACTTTGAAGGGTGTTTGTCATGACGACCCAGATCTGAATTCCTGGATGAAAGTTTGCTTTTACCTGTGCTCTTAGATTTCACACTGTGATATTTAAACATAAACATCCCACAACAGTCAGGAACAAAACACATCACCTTGAACAAAAGCTGAGTTTAGGTGATCTTTCCCATCTATATCTATTTAACATCAAGAACTTTTTTTAATGCTAGAGCTGCCATATGTATATGAGCTGTATTAATCATACAGTAATCTTAAGGATTTACAAGTTGTAATCTGAGCACCCTACAGCTGTGAAAAAAGCAGTTTCTTAATTTACGTCTCCAACATAATTTTTGTAATTTTTGAAAGTACCTTCTGTTTTGGTGGTTCTGTTCTTGATTTGGTTGCCTGCTGGCAGACCTTGTGCAGATTAGTCTAGTATTGCAATGTTGGTATTTACACTAGTGCAAACAAATAGTAAAATAGGACCAAGCAGCTGCTTTCTTTTTAGTTCCTATGCAAATGAAAGAGAAGAGCTTAGCCATGTCAGGCTCCTTGTTTAATCACATGACCCAGAGTCAGTCTTTTCAAGGTAAAACTGCCTTCAGCTGGCACAAATCCCAGTGTCTTATTCTGGCTTTATGGGGCTTTTCACTGCTACAGCTGTCAAATTAGTGACAGTTCAGTATGGCTTGTTGATATGCACTCTCGAAAAAGTACGAGCAAGGCTGAGACCATCTGATCTCATTTTTACCTCTTATACTGTTCTGAACTGTCATACTGGATGTGTGTGTCTCTAACACTTCAGGGTAGTGAGAACTCCACAGTGGGTCTGAGAAGTTCAAGATAAGTTCATTAAGCCAATTTGTTAATCATCTCCATGAGTTGTGCTCCCATTTCTTATGAGGCTTTGTGTAATAGATTTAATAAAACCTTAATGAAAATCTAATTAGAGCCGAAGGTCTTTGAAAGATTTCTTAGGGGTTTTTTTTCTTTCTTCCCCATCCCTCCCCCCTGCTTTTTTTCCCCTTTTAATTATGAACAGTAGGAAGAGACAAAAAGGGACAGTAAGGGAAGTGACAGTAACAAAGAACACTTCAGAACAAGCTATATATTTTCAGGGGTTTTTTTCTTTCATATTAGTGTGCATCCACAGCAGACAACTTGGTAAAATTCTTGATGTTTCTACATACTTATATTCCACCACAGGAACTGGTGTAACAGGAGGTACTCAGACAATAGTTACAGCACTAGATCTGCATAGCTTTTCTTCAAATAGGTCAGTCTTCCACACCTCTATCACTTTAATCCCACAGCTCAATGTATCTGTCTTTGACGAATTATCTCAGTCTTTCCCAGATCTTCATAATTTTATATATACACACTTTGAGTTAAAGAAGGCAGTACCAACTGAGCTAAACTACCCATAGCTTTTGAAAAAAATTTTTACTGGTTTGTTTTGGTTTTTTTTAATTATTTTTGGTATCCTGAATACATATATATTTAATACTTCTTGTGTTTAAACCACTTTAGAACACAGAAGAAAGCCGATGAAAACTCAATGGATAAATAAAAACATTACTATTCAAAGATGCATTTCAAGGATGCCATAGCTCTTGCTGGTACTGGCTCCAACAGCTGACAGGACAGCTGAGGATGAGTCCCATTTCAAAGTCATCTTAGTCATTCACCCTTTCCTCGAGCCATAAATTCTGCGCCTAGCTTTAGGGTGGATATCTAAGCATGCAAACACATACTGTGGCTCTCTAACTGCTGTGGCATACACATTGCATAAGTAACCAGGTTGTTTTTAGGGAGGTAATAAAACCAAATGTTAGGTTACTGTTCTATAAGTCTGTACAGCTCAAAGAGAATATTTCTATATGGAAGGTAGAGTTACACATTTCATGTGTGTTGTGTGCCTCCCTCTCCCCCCCACAGTTATTCCTCCCACAGTCTATTTGAACAGGTGATTAGCTACACTGGGAAGAGACAGACTTGCTGATTTTACCTACAAATTCTCAAGAGATGCCTTTGCCCTGCCCCTCTGCCCCCTGCCCAACTGAGTGAAGGGGAGGAAAAAACCAACACAAAACAAAAAAGCAGCACAAAAGGTGGTGGGGGAGAAAAATTGCATAGGAGTCAACTCAAATCAGACAATTTTACTTCTTAAAAATACATATTCAGTATCTTATACTGATGTCACAATATATCAGTATTTCACAGTTTATTTAAATATCAACAGTTCAAAACATGATTCACCAATGCACATATATATGCTATGAAATACAGTTACTTCAAATATTTGTAGGTTTCATGTAAATATGGAGGGAAAAGGGGTTCTATATAACAATTCTATATGCCGTCTTACTCAAAAATAGAAGCAAAAGTAATTATTTTTCAACTCTTACCTCTTTCACTTAATACCTTTGTTTCTAAATATGTACACATAAGAAGTCTTTAAGAAAAAATGGTTTGGGATTTTTTTTGTTTTTGTTTTGTGGGTTTTTTTTGGTTTGGGGGTCGGTAGTTTTTTTTTTTCTTCCCCCAGAAATATATGTGTGATACAGGGATTTGTTTGTTTGGAAGGTTGGGGGGTTTTTCCACCTCCCTGAAAAAGCAATGTTTTTCAGCAAGTTTTACTGATGAAGAAACTAAGCTTGGCTACTAAGTAGACCCTTTAAAATATCCAAATTTGCATTTATAATACAAAACCAGCAACTTTATTATTGCTTGTTATTAAATAGGGGGAAATAGAAGGGAAAAAAGAACTGCAAGCCATTACACCTCACCTAAACAGTATGCAAGATGTCAAAGACCTTGAGGGACTAAAATAATTAAATCAATTTGTACCATGATTCAATAGAAACAAATGACAAATAGTTTCAGCTGAAAAGAACAAACAAGTGTACCAACAGGGAACAAAATCCTGAGGTCTTTGTTCAGTCTTAATCTGGCAACTCCCACTGAGATCAACTGACTTTTCTGGAAGATGCGACAAGTTTAAATTGAACAAGGCCGTTAGGATTTTCCCCGTGAATAGATTCTGTACAGGAGCATCACAGAGGTAGAGCTGTATGTCATACTGGATAATACACTGAATGTGAGTTAACAATAACACACTGTCACATAAAAAGTGAATGCTATTTAGGTCACAGCACTAAGTATGTAAAATAAGCACTATTATCCAAGTCCCATTAGATCTCTGGCAGAGCTTGTGTCTTTCGGAGCAGATGCTTAGGAGATGGACAGATCAGAGGGATTTCAGAGAAAAGCATCTAAGATGATAAAAGGTTTGGAAAATAAAAACTACTCTGAGAAAACACCACATGCTAACAAAACTTTAGAAAGACAATAAATAGAAAAAGTAAGGAACTCACTGCAACGAAGTTGTCAACGTTGAACTAGATAATTGTATTTCCTAAACCTTTCTAGCATTAAAAACACTTGTGCCATGCAGCAAAATATATAATGCTAATAACATTCATCTACTGCCCAGACTTCTGCAGTTCAGTGGTAAACTTGTTAAGACTATTACTTTGTGTTTATCTTCCCCATCCCACCCAAGCCACCAATAATACAAATTGAGTAATAGAACATTTTGCTGGAAATAATCTTACAGAATACTAAGGGTAGTCGATTGGAGCCTACTAACTTCACTTCACTTCCTGCCACACTACCCAAATTTTTAAGATTTCTAAAACCTCAGACATTTAAAACCTCCTTTGAGCACATTTTTCAAAGTCCATAACAAACAGACGCACTATGGTAGGATATTATTTGAGTGCTGGAAAATAGAGCCTTACATTTACACTTAACAAGTTCAACCTGTGTAACTCATCAAAAAGGAGTGACTCTGTGCTTCAGTGCTGTCACTGAGCAATACAGCACTGTGCCATTAACCCAGCCTAGCTCCAGCTCAACTCTCTAAAGACAGCCATGCCAGCACAGTGCTGCATCTGAGCTAATTAAACACAGAAAAGGAGGAAGGGACAGAAGACAAATTAGATCAGGAGGAGCATCCCACTGACATGTCAATACTGTTTCCTGGACTTTCACAAATCGCTCTACAGAGATACGCGTTGCACAATAAAACAGCAGAGAGGCTCCTTTTCCAGGAATAAAATGATGGGCAATAAGAAAGCATTCTAATGAGGTAAGCAGCAGCAAATGGGATGCTGAACCCAAACAAAAAATCAAACTGGATTAAGGCACAGATTTTAAAAGTAAGGGCAAGCAACCAGCGGAGCAAACTAGCAAGAGAGATGATTAGAAGACTTCAGTACATGATTTCCTCCCCCGCCCAGAAAGAGATGCAAAATCACATCCAAATATCCAGCTGGGTTCAACACAGTGATAACTTATGGACTAAGTGTAAAAGGTCATCTTTTCTGCACCCTTCTGGCCTTAATAACCTAAATTAAAAATGTATTTGATGCTATACTGCAGGTCTGGAAAACATACAATTTTTATTACTTTGACTACAATCATGGATGAAGTGACGTACTGCTTTGTAAGTGCCCTTTCAACTGAATACAAGAATACAACTTTGTGTGGGAGGAAAACTGAGAACACTGCAATATGCATGATAGGAATAAACAGCAGCTGTCTACACATACACAATACCCATCGCCAAATTATAGCACAGGATACCAGGCTGCCCCCTTTCCTTGCTGTAATTTACTTGCTACGCGCAGTAGCATGAAATGAGGAGGTACTGGAGGACAAAATGTTGGCAGTGCACAAGCAAAACATTTATTTCCCTAGGTGTGGATCAAAATTGTATTATTTATACAGAAGTGATGACACAGAAGGCATTGTCATAATAAAAGACTATTTTAGAATATGTGCAACCCAAACAAAACTGCACTATGGCCATACTTTGTTACTTAACTGGAACTGGAGTGGCTGAGGTTTGTTAAATCTTTCCTCAGCATTTCAGAAAGTATTCTTTCTTTATTTTGTGTAGACTTATATTGGCACCCCCAGCGGGATTTTAATTTGCCGTGCTAAATTGGACTGCTTGTCAGGTAGCTTTTCAGTCACCAAGCCAAGCAAGCGAAAGTCAGAGGAAACTGAGCACCTAACTCCCTCAGGCACAATAAAAATAAATAAATAACTTAAAACCTGCCTTTCTTCTTAGGTTAAGCCAGGGCTGCTACAGGAAGAGCATTGGCCATAAATACTGAGTCCCAAAACCTGTGCCCTCTCTTTATTACATAAGGTAGGCAGCTGCAGTTCTTCCAATTCTTGACTTGCTTCAAAAGCAGATGGTTGTACTATGAAAAGAGCAGAACAAATGGTTTTGTTTCCCTAGCAGCATTTTCTTTAACCCACATTCATAAGCACAAAAGTCAGGACAGAACATTCAACACACAAAAGCCGGATCACTTCTCCAATATTATCATTCATGTTATTTCTCATTTCTATTTCTACGTTCAATATTCAGAAGAAATACACTCTTATTCTGATTTGTCTTCTGGAGTAGTTTTGGGAAAAGGTCCACAAAGGTACAATTGAGAGCATCTTCATCTTTATTTGTACCTACTGTGTGATAGGCACAAAAAAAACATGGCTTACGTTCCCAAGTGACTGAGTGGCAGAATAAGTCCAAGTTTTAAGCTTGAAAGCTACATTCATACAGGGAAATCTGTGTTGAAGGATTTCCCATAATTCTGTTCATATAGTATTCACTCAGTTCTAAAAGTAAACCTGACCTAGGCCTCCTAGCTGTCCTACAGTATGTGTCTTGTGAAACTACTCTCTCAATTTTAGTAAAGGACTAAATCCCCTTTACCAAAAGACAGGTGTTCCATATTTCCTGGGGATGCAAATTAGCAATTTTACAGTTCCTTTAACATTTCAAGTGCAAAACCGAAGGCTTGGATCCAAGGAAATATATGTCATTATTTTCTTTTTATCACCAAATTAAAATATTCCAGGTTATGATCCATAAACATCTTTCCTATAATAAACAGAAATATAACAAAATCAAGTCCTCTGGCAAATCTTGCAAGACAAAGAAATCTCACTTCAATTACATTAGACAAATGTACAGTACATACCAGATATGCTACATATAGATTAAACACACACAATCAATGTAGCAGAATATGGAATAAGAAGTTCAGTTTTCCCTAAACAACCAGCCTCATGGTAAGAAATATAAACTTTAGAACAGTATTAACTATAACTGTCAAGACACAAAAATAGTAATTCTATTCTCTCAAGTAGGAACTATATGATTTAGGAAAATAAACCCAGAATTACGTAAATGACTTAAGGTACAGACATCTGACTTCTCCAAGATCTGTAGTTTTAGCATGACCATCTCCAGCCCAGACAACCTACAAGATTCCAACTGGCACATTTAGGCTAAACTGGTACCACCACAAAGGACTCAGGGAGCAGCCTACGTGACATTTCGTCATGGCATTGGTCTTGAAATTGGACACACAAACTTCTTACACAGTGGAAAATGAGCTGTAGCAGGTATCATGACTGTTGCACAAGATATCACCTCTGCTTCTGACAATACTATTTCCATGTCATTTTTATCTACATACTGTTACTGTTGTGCAGTTTCAAGAAATAAACAAAACAAAAAACCACACCAGCCAAACAACAACAACAATGGCAGCAGTCCGAACTATTTCCCCTATAGCTAATCCTGTAGGGCAAGATCTGTAACAGCTGGTATTCCCAGGTTCATTAAAGTCTAGAAAGCAAAATAAAACAAAAATCAATACTAAAATGCAGTTTTAAAAAGGGATGGGAGTTTACCTTTGCATTTAAGATGATTACTCTTTCTTGGGGGGGGGGGGGGGGGGGAAGACGTGGCAAAATTTGGTTCCTTACAGTTCTGAAATACGTCAGAGCCTGAGAGAAGACCCAGAATACATATCCACGCTTTTCTAAGATTCCAAGATGCACTTAGATTTGTACTCTCTTCTGCTAGCAGCATATATTTTCATTTTAATAAATATCTTACCCATGTGCGTTCACATGCATGCATGTATCATGGACAGTTTCCCTATTTTGATTACATTTTTTTCAGTCTTCTGCAAATTAGCAAAGTATACAAATACAGAGGACCTCTATGAAACTGATCCAAAACCAAATGAAACCGAAATCTCAGTGAAGATGTGGGAAAATTTTGACTTACATTTTCTCCAGACAAAAAATAATAATTCTCATTTTTATTCTTAGATATTAGTCAAACTGTTGCGTAATTACACCTATTATTTTAGTAATTTAGCACTGGAAATCCAAAGGGCCAGGTAATCAATATCTCTGCTGCTTTCAACTATTCTCAGAGGTAACATCACACAATGTTATCAGTTAATGCTTTATCAAATTATTTTAAAGAATACCTGCTGGTACAGTATCTCCCCATTATTCACAAGACATGTCAGGTAACATATGATGAATATTTCACTAGCGCTTTTTTTTTTTTTTTAATATCAGAAGTTTCCTGGAAAGGTCTCTTGACAAATTTCATATACTGTATGGTATAACTTAAGAAAAAGTTTAGACATAAATCCAGTTTTCAAAAAAGCAAAACAAAACACTGAATTAATAAAAAAAAATCATTTCAGAAACTCAGTGAAGTGCTTGTTGTACTTCAGGAGCCATAATCTCTATAGGTGGGATCGGATGTTATAACAGAAATGAGCGTCTCAAACATGATGTGTCATCAAGCTAGAAAGCATTTGTTAAGGACAGGGGAAAACACAAAATTGAGCAATCTAGCAGAAAAAGGCATATCCCAAGCTAAACAAAACTGTGTAATATTGTTTTTACTGTTATCAATATCGTGTAAAAGCACTGAAGATGTATTAAAACACTGCAAATGGGGAACAGCAGAAAACTAGATGGACCACAATGGTAAGAGACAGCTACATTTAGACATATAGCTGGTGCCAATTTTTGAAGCCTAATTTTTAGGTTGCATTGAGCTACAGTCTTACAGATATAGCTCTTGCACGTGACAGCTGCTCTCTGTAACCATTCAGAAGGTGAGTCACCCCTACACATGAAGAATCAATAAGATCCAGGAGTTCACAGCATTATTACATTTTCAATTTCTGTCCAAGTAAAAGTACGTGATCCCATACCCTCTAGATTTCAAAAAGCCATTACTTTAAATCAAAACCCAAAGAAAGCAGATTAAATATAAATAACAAAGCATTTTAACAGA
Source organism: Phalacrocorax carbo (assembly GCF_963921805.1). NCBI lineage: Eukaryota > Metazoa > Chordata > Aves > Suliformes > Phalacrocoracidae > Phalacrocorax > Phalacrocorax carbo. The sequence goes on along the minus strand of NC_087520.1, from coordinate 36,385,380 downwards.
ACTCTAAAGGAGGGCAGAGAGTCTTGAAATTTGTTGTTTTCAGTTGTCCAACCTGTCACTCAAAACTCCGAGTCGAAATGCAAAACTTACTTGAGTATAGCACTGCAAGTATAGCAGCAACAACACAGCAACTGCTTAGGTCTACTAAACAAAACCTGGCAGAAATAAAGAAAGGGAGCACCTTTTAACTGTAAAATGCTATGGAAAGGTATCAACTACTTCCACAAACTGATGTCTCTCGTTAGCAACAGCATTGGTGACATGCATCAGAATTCTTGGTGGTATTCACTTTGTTAACTTGATGGGTTTAACAAATTTTGCTGCAGTAAGATCCTCTTATCCCCATAACAACATTAGGATCTCATTTTATCTAATTTATCACTTATTTCTTAATTTTCAGGCCAGCTGTTGCAGTGTCATAGCTGATAATTTATTGTTCTGTGTTGTCTAACAAATCAACTTTGGACACTGTTCAACCATTGCAGCAAAGGCTGCTCATGCTTTACCAGTCAGGTCTGTTGCTCCAACAGAGAATAACCAGATAAAAAGGAGAAACCTGCAAAATGTCTCTGTGCCACTTTGATCCAGCTAGAGAATGGCTGACATGCATCTCTGCAGACTCCTCTGTGGGATACTCTGAAGCACATTTACTCTTTCAAACATATTCTCTTAATTAGGTGAAACACTACTCCTTATGAGAAATCTCTTTTGAAACCAGGAAGAACCCCTCTCCTCATACTCTCACTATAGTGACCATATCAGGCTAGTGATCTCCTGTAAGCTCTGCAACACTGGCTTCATTATTTTGTCACTAAAACACTGATTAGATCTGCACCTGAAGTTGTAATCCATGTGGATTTATGAAAGATAAAATAACTGGGAAAAATAAAGCAAAAGAAATGTTGACAGAGCAAAGACTACAGAAAACAGGAGGTACACTGCACCCTATGTACAATCTAAAAGCTATATGGAGCTCCAAATTATTTTCTTTAGGGTTGATTCCTAAATAATCCTGTGACTGAGCACACACCAAACACAAAGCAACATAAGCATAAGAATATATATTGACAGAATTTTTCTGAGATATTTCAGAAGGCTGTGATTTCAGGGGGTTAGGTTGGGGGTGAGTGTGTGGGTGTGTGTGAGCACTTCCATTATCAGGAAGTCTTACACAAGAGACAGTGTGGCACACATTATAGTCTATAATAAAAATTGCTGCAGATTTTTATTTTTAGAGAGGGCACCACCTGTTTTGACAAAGAAACCTGAAGGAATGAGAGATTCTGAGATGCTGTATCTATCCAGTCAGAAGTTCTTCTGGGACTAGATTTGAAAGGATCTTCAGAGAATTAATCTGTAGTATCACCAGATGCTTATGCAGGAGCACTCTGTACGGATGGGAGAATGCACAGAAACATGACTCCTATACACATAAGTACCAACATCTCTTTCCTGGGAGTTTTGGACCAGTAAGCCCACAGCAATGCAGCAGATAAATAGTCTAGCTTAAAATTGCATGAAGGAATTCTGGTAGATAGAAAGAGCGTACACATCTGACATCCTAATCAACCTGCTCAAGATGTTTTCTGTAGTGACTGTTGCAAACATGAATGAAACAATGAACAAAACAAAACAACTGTTGAGCTGATTTCTCCTTTTGCCATGCATCTCGCAGCTGGGTAGATAGCCACACATGAAAAAAGTTACAGCCCTAACACTCTGCACTACTTCCTCCCCTCTCTGCTGTTCCCCAGCAGATTTCCTTGGGCCTCAATTCATTTGCTGCCCTTTCACTTTTCCAGCTCTCACCACCATCTCAGCCCCTACAGCTTTCTCTCTGCTGCCTCCCAAGGGCCCCTTGGCCTCCCAGGTCAATCCTACACACAACCCCTGCCTCTTCTGTGGCTTCTTGCTTGTGTTGTGATTTCCTCAGGAGCAACTGACCCAGTTATAAACTAAGCTCTCAAAAGGCAAAAGGAAAACTAAACCCCCTTAATTTATAGACAAGCTTCTAAAGTTTGACAGGAGAGCTGATGAGCATACAGCACATATTTCTGAGCAAATACAACATTAAACAAGTGATCAGTTCCCATTTCCAGGACACGGTTTCCCTGGTAGCACTGCTATAGCTGCATGTTACTTGCCTATCTCGCACTGCTGGCACTGCAGCAGTGCTAACAGGCTGTATAATATTAAGCATGCATGGCTGAGAATTTTATGAGGTTTAAACCCGAGAAAGACTGAAATGCAACTGATTGGTTCTGGGTGCTTGGTAGGTATGACAACTTCTTTTGTGATTAATTTTAACAATAACTTAGTTTTAGGATCCTCTGACATAGAAGTCTTGGCTGCTACAATATTAAATAAGAGGCAAATCCAAGGAAATGTATCTGTACTAAATATTATTTTTTTTTAACATCATCTTCATAACATTTCTAGATTAAGATCTCAATTGAGAAAGCACTAACGTATCTGTAAGTGTTATTTTTGTCAGGACATAGCAAAACAGTTTTATGATTCCTAGAACCAGTTTTGGATAACTGTGCGCTGTAGTTTCAGACTAAAATTCTCCAGGTAGTGCACATTAAGGCCAAAATTTTACAGCTGCTTCACAGCTTGAGCAAAATTCCAAAAGGGAATTAGCTGTAGCCATCACGAGTCAAGACCTTCTTCACCAAGCACAGCCCTTGCATGCTTGTGCCCATCCTCTCCAATATTGTAATTTGAAAATTCAAAGCTGACCACACAGGTTTATACCTTCCTTAGAGACTTACTGCCCAAACCATAGCAAAATTATAGGTACAATCATGTGCAAATCATATTATAGGCATCAGAGAGCACAGAACTTCAGTCCTGAAATATTCCTTTAGATACTGGCTTACCTGTTTTCACGTTTCTACTAGAATTTCTCCGTATAGAGACTATCCTCATAAACACTGAGTATAACAATGCCTTTCCTCCCTCTGCATGCTGACATCTAGCATTCAACTTCCAAATTGAAAACAGGAACTGATCAGTGGTTGAGAAAAAAAACACCCTGTATTGAATATCAGAGCAGAAGCGAAGATTACTCTTCATTTATAGTGCTTCCAGTCAGTAAACAAACACAAGTCTGCATCACTGGAGGCAAAATTAAAACACAGTTGTTTAAGACAGATTCTGGATGGCACAAACATACTGGCAAAATTCAGCTAGGAGCAAAATATCTAACAGCTTTGACAAGCATTCTCAAGCTGAAGACGTTACTAATTGTAGGTGCCCCTGTATCTCTACTGTCATCTAGAGTCCGGCTTAATAAAAAACCCACAAAAACTGGGGTAGCTGAGGCCCAAGGGAAGGACCCCATCTACCACCCTGCAAAGAGGCAGTAACCTGTAGTGAATGGCAGAGCTGATAATTGGCTTTAGATGTTTTAAACCGCACCAGTGAGACTTTGCAGAGGATATCCATTACAACCCAAGGTAACAGGACTCACATAGTGCAAAGTTAACAGGGGAGAGCACTTTTACAGTTAAGTTTCTTAAGAACTTATGCTATCACACTGCCTGCACTCTCCCTTCCCAGTACCTTCCAAGTCTGCTGGCCAACATTAAATATTATAACATTACATTACCTTAACAAAAGAGATGGTTATGAGAAACCCTGAATCTTGTAACATTTCAAATGTTACAAGATACTCATCTATCTGAACTATTATTTGCTGTCCTGCAGAGATAATAGAACAAAGAAAGAGAACTGGAGAAAAAAGAAAAAAATGTATAATTAATAGCTCAAAGCAATTTCTTGTTCAGAGATGGTAAGTGCACAGGAAGGTTTATTAGGTGAAATTACTGAGGCAGAAACACCATGATGATTGAGGAAATTTTTGGTTTATATCCCATAGTTTAGAGATAACAAGAAATGAAATAGGTAAGAAATGGTTTCTTCCATAAGTTTTCTTACTTACATTCTTATCTATATTTCTTAAGTAAAAGTAACCAGTGTTATTCAAACTTAACTTTATTTCTTAACACATACAGAGATGAGTTGGTTTATTATGACAAAGTAGTTAACTGTATTTTGAGGAAAATTAAGTTTCTTCCTTTATACTTTAATAAGAGGTAACTGAAGTATGAACTTCTGTCAGAACATGCTGACCAAGGCATGCTGTCTTTAAACCATTTTTTGCTGCTAAATGAATGTCCCGTTCTTTTGAAGCCTACAACGTACAGATTAGTCTCGTTTGTCAAAAGAGTAGAGTGCAATTGAGCTGTTGTTACCCTGAGTTCTGAACACTCTTCCTCTTCTTCCCAATTTAAATTGGAAGTGCAATAGGGATTAAAATAAATAAGTGTATTTATTTGACTCCAGTGCAACTACTGAGCTAGGATACTTCTTGTGATATATTCTGGGAAGGGATTAAAAAAGGCTTTATCTGAAAACAGCAACAAACAGAAACAGTAGTTACTAACTAATGGCTTCCTCCTTGGCATCCTGGTAAGCTTTAAGTTTCCTGCATTGCATGTTTGTACTTGTCTATGCTTTGACTCCTGCTGTGTCACCAGGTTTCAGGTCACAGCAAGAAATGTTAGTGTCACCTGTAGAAAGGATGTGTGCTGCCAATGTTTAGAGAAGCAATGAAGCTCATGAACAAAACAAGTGAGGGGCAGGGGAAGAAATCACTTAAAGAAATTGTGAACACTCCCTTGCAAAGACAGAACAACAATAATTATATGCTACAACCTGTATGAAAGAACAGGATCAGTACAGCAAGCCATTACATGTACATTTAAACCTTCTACCACCTGAAGTAAGCATGAATGGAACTGGTCATGCCACCATTTTCAGCAAAATCAGGTATTTAAAATTAAATAAAATTCAGCTTTTTGTAATAACCCAACCCATTCATGTCCAGAGCAAAGAAAGACTATTTAGAGAAATTAGTAAATCTTATGTGATAACGGAGGATCACCTGTGATCAGAGCCAGCAAGAGGAGGAGGGAAGCGTGGCAGAGCAGGAGGAAGACTCTGGGAAACCTTTAAGAGTGTGTGGGGTCGGTGCTCACTCTGCTCATGGAGGTTTATCTTGCTTGCAGAGCTACACTATGAGCCTGCCTACTAAAAGTCTTCAGTTTTGAAATTGTCTTCAGTGTTTGTCTACTACATTCAAGTGAGTGAACAGCAAAACTTCAGAGCCAATGTTATACTGCTCCGAGTTTTTCTAAGGAATGTGTACTGGCTGATCCCCCCCACAAGAACACACAAGGATAAGTAACTTTTTTTACCTCTGGCAGATTAAATACTATTCTGAAATAGTAAACATTAACTAAACTGTTAAGCTGTTCACCTGTGCTTTCTAATGTCCATATTTTAATTTAAAAGACTGAAAAGAAGGTGTCTCTATGCCTTTCCTCAAAAAAAAACCCAAACAAACAAAACACCACCAAAAGAAACCAAAAAAAAATGCAAAAAAAAACCCCAAACCCAACCAAAAACAAACCATCCTAAAAGGAACAATAACAACAACAGCAAAAAGAAAAACCTCAAAAAATCCCAGCACCAAACCCCAAAAAAGACAACCCTTAAGCAAGGGTTTTATGTTAGTTGTCCCATGGCAAATACAAAGCATTGCAAGCTGGCCCAAAACCTGCAGAGGTGAGGCACTCCACCTTGTTTTAAACAGTCTTACAGGCTTTAGACCTAAAGAAACTATTTCATTTCCTATTACTAATACAATGCAGTTCTTTCCATGTCTTTAATAAGATGAGAATTGACCAAAACACTGCAAGTTAGTCACATGAATTTTATTTTCTCCCAAACTCCATGAAGCAGCTTATAATCATCACTTATCACTGTATAATTCATCAGGTTTGTTACTAATATACAGGCAATAACATTGAGCTCCTATAACATTTTCAAGAGTAGCGCTGAAAACTTATTGCAAGGAAAGCCAGCGTCAATATCTTCTTGCTGTAAAAAGAGAAGTGACACAAGTGGCTTGCCAATAAATAAGCAAATAATGACCTCACCCACATTCAGGTGGCCGACAGTACTGCTAGAGCATTTTGTTCTATTACAACTATAATTTGTGTTTTATTCACCACAATAAGCTGCATTCCAGCTGTGTGTTGCTTTCTAGTCAAGCACAGGCTTCAGCATCCGTACAATTTAAGAGATGTAAAGAAAAAGCAGTTCCAAGGGGATTCCTGTGATGAATGACACCCCAAGCCAAGAACATCCCCCAGAGACAGAAGGTAGACGGTTCAGAATTCTTAAGCTCTGATATGGTTGTTGAGGGTAAAATGGTTTTGACCTTTGAACTCAAAACTTAGGTAATCCCTCCACTGATAATTGCAGCAGGGCTTTCTCAGGCATGGACTCACCTCCACCCCTGAATGCCTAGAGAGTTAAGACATTCTGCTTCCCAGTTATCTAGAACTGCGGTTCCTCCTTTTGATTAAGAGACTGAAACCTTAATATCCATATTTTTGTTATTTTCTGGCAAGTCTCTGCGTTACATCTGACCAGCAATAATGATCTTAAGTTCATGTAAATTCTACAGCAGGAAGATGCTCCTTTCACAACAAAGCAGAAATTGGTAACAGCCTGCTACATCAGTGCTGTACTAGTTAATGCCGCTTACCTGCCCAGTACAAAATCCAATACTGAAGTTCAAAATTGCTAATTTCCCATTGCTTGAGGCACAAAGACATTTCAGTGAGTAGAAGCAAGATGACAGATGTAAGCACATTCTTCTGCGGCCTCAGGTATTTAGTGGCTTGTTGTGGTTTTTTGCTGGGTATTTGGGCAGTTTTGGGGGGGCTTGAGGTATATTTGTTGGGTTTTTGTTATGTTTTGTTTGGGGGGGGGTTGTGTGGTTTTTTTTTTTGAAAGAACAATTTTTTTAGAAGAACCTCTTTCACAACTGGCTAGGTTCATTTACATCTTACAATGTTGGGAGCAGAGCTGGACTATATTTCATAGTCAGCTAATGCAGTAATGTCAGATGGTCACAGAACCTGACATCAGGCTGTGGTCCAACAATGAGAGTACACAGTTGAAAACATGGTGATGGATTCTTTAAGGATATATACATTTGTATCAGTAAATGCAAAACAGAAATCTAATTCCATGCATTAAGTGTGTAAAATACCAGTAATTCACTGAACAGTAGATTGTGACCTTATATGTAAAATAAGTCATGTTCATCCATTTTTAATGAAGCATGGTAGTATTTGCACTCCTCCTCTGCCCCAGAGAGTGCTGTGGGGCACTTTCTCAAGTCCTGGTAAAGGTCATTTAGTTAAAATCAGACTTTTCCTGTTTTCTGGGTTAGTGGTTTGGGGTTTTTTCATGTCTGGCTCTGCTTTTTTTAAGGAATGGGTGAAATTTATGCTTGCTATGACTTCTCAGGGAAAGAGATAGTGAAGGTTTTTGTGCAAGTAGATGAGGACAGATGAGTTACATGGTATAGGCTTCATGCTCACATATTATACGGGGGTGTTAATCAGCAGGGATCCTTTACTGCAAAGTAGAGATTTCAAAGACTTAACAAAAACTTCTGTTGCCTTAATCATTGACTTCTGGCACTTGCTTTTTCTCAGATATCAGACAACTGGAAACACATAAATGAAGCAGAAGAAAACCTAGAAGATCAAGAACATTTCCACAGATTAGTTGAGAGCTACCAATATTTTACACTTTACACATTTTATATGCCTGGCAGGATTCTTTTCTTAGAGTGCAAACACTTCCACTTTCTCTTCGTAGTGTTGCCAAATGTCATCTTCCCTTGGTTCCCAACTCCTCCATCTTCCTCACAACTGCAGCTTAACTACACCAGCAAATTAATGAATCAACTGTGTTTACACCTACTACTCAAAGCACATCAGACATAAGGGACTTTGAGTGCTATACAAAGATTCCCCTTACACACACAAAAAAAACACCAAAAAAAACAAACTGTAAAATGCATACCCATTATACCAAAGCCAGTTAAGGTTTCTAAACAACATAGTTGTCCACATCATTAACCGAGCATTTAACTAAGAATAATAGCACTTAAGAAGAAATATACTGTTCACATGTCTTTCAATTTTTAAAGTCAAAACAGTGCATGTGTTACCAAGTCTTAACTTTAGCCTAAGGAATGTATATGTATATATGCACCTACACATTTCTCTTGAAGCTACTCTGAATTATGATTCGATACCAGGTCTGAACATATCAGATGTGGGGTCAGAAGAGAACAAAAACATGCTACTTCCTTCTGTACTGTCCCATTCCTCTTTTAGTGTGACATGTACTCTATTCTCTTTATTTCACCTGCAGTACGTCCCTTTCACTGTACCAGACCGGGCTTTAATAAACCTAGCATAGTGCTTTCAATGAGTCCTACATGTGATTACAACATGGTCTGATTATAAAGGCATTAGCCAAAATTCTGCTTATTATCATGAAGAAACAGTCTTTTGTTACCTCTTGCACTTCTAAACTTTTTCCAAACCCTGAATGGATACAAGTGTGTCTGAAGGTCCCTAAAGAAAGGCAGCCATTTAAACACTTGAAAGCAGTTATCAGTTTGAAAACTGAATCCTCCTAAAAAGAAATCGATGTGGAAATACTTATTTCCAAACACTGTTATTTCTAGCTGAAAGTCACTTCTGACACCATGTCACCCATCCATAAATCTCACAAAATTCTGATATTAATAGCACAGCACTTATATATTAATTGTGTATATACATATGTATGCTTGCCTTATTTCTTTTACATTAGAGAGGCAGCCTGCCCTTAGTTGCTGAAGCTATGAAGTGTATTAGCTGGGCAAGAAATTGCATCTAGGCTATTTGATAACAGCCTGGATGTGTTGGTGTGTTTCCAAGAGCAAGGTATTTCTAAAGCAGTGAAATCTGGATTCCTTAAACATAAGCCAACACCATGCTTTTGAACTGTCACCCTATTAAAACGCAGCTGCTGAAAATTTAATATTGTAGGCAAGCCGCATCACAAAGTGACTTAACATTGCTGGTCCTGAATTATTTGAAGCAAACAGAGTTAATAATAGAAGAGGTTTCGTATGGTTACAGCAGTTCAACAGAGATCAAATGCCTGCAAATGTATCCCAATTTGCTCAAATGGCAAGCGTTTCCTATCTGCCTGCTGGCTGAGACTGACCAAAAGAGAGAACTTCCTCATGTCAGAAGTCACTCCTGCAGTTACTCATTTTTATCTTTGCCATATTAAAAACACTTCCATTCTTTTGACTGTGAAAAAAAGACACCAGCATTAGCACTACCTAGTACTTTAGCTAGGAAAAAAACCCAAAACTATAAACCCACAAACCTCAAATATCCCATTCCTACATGGGGGCCTGAACTTACAACTACCAGCCAGTTTCTGTGCCTCTCTGTACCCCAGCGCAGCTTCAAGTACTAAAGCAGCATCCTCTTCAGCACTCTGTACCAAAGACCAACATCCTGCTGACATCCTGCAGAGCAATGCCGGCGTGCAGAGAGAAAGCCAAACCTGCTTTTTCTGTGGACAAGTCTTAAGCTTTAACAGACTTAAAAGCTAAGGTATAAAGATCTTTAGAGGCTTGACAAATGTTTGCAGGATTTATGGCACTAACTCTTCCCATCCATTTACATCACAGACATCTGTTTAGTTGGAGACTTGTGGCTTGATTAATTCGTTTATTATTTCAAATGCCTTCCAAAACAGGATAATTGACATTTTACATTGTAACTATTCACCAGTTTGTCATTACTATGCATTTTAATTAACATGAATACCTAAAGCTTGGGATTGAAAAGAGAGCTAAGTCATATTAAAGTCAATAACTGTCATCTTTCAGTTCAAATTCAGACACAGAACAAAACTAGACACGTCTATCAAAGCTGACATTTCAAAGATACTAGTTAAAAGGGGTAGTACCAATTCAGGATTTTTAAAGATGCTTGCACCAAATTAAAGAGCAGTGGTCAATACTCTTTTTTAAATAAATTTAAAATCTTAGGTCAAGTGCAGTACTGGTACACATTAACTAAGTACCGTTAAACTTCACTTAAACAACATAGTCAAGAAGTAAGCACAACTCCATCCAATTTCCAATTAACCAATGCTGAAGTCATACAGGCCTTGTAACTCGGCTGTATCTAGCCCTTTCCACACAAGGTGTTCTCTTCTTCCATGGCAGTGAAGTTAGCTCTGAGCTGCCAGATTTAGATTAAAAAAAATCAAACAAAACCCCACCACACAGCCCCCATCCTACACCTTCTGAAGTGATGCAGGAAGGAATACCGATTATACGCTTTAAGCACAGTATGTTTACATCTCACCTTTAGGTTGCCCTGAGTCAGTCTTCCTTTGGTGAAAACCAAGTATATCCTTCAGGAAACCCTTTAGCTTTCACTCATGGATAGTTCAGTTCCACTCCAGATAGTTTTTCTCCTTCAATTACAATTTATGAGCACAAATCCACCTCCTATTTCCTAACTTTGAATTAGATTGAATAAGTTTGAATTAGATTGAATAAGTTTGAATTAGATTGAATAAGTTTGAATTAGAATTCATGCTTTGTCATAAACCATCTTTAAAGATAACTTGATAACAATATCAATTAAACTTTGCAAGAGGAAGACATATATGGCTTCATTTACTGTTCATTGTTTAAAGTAGGAAAATAGAACTTTTAAAATACAACTTATAAATAGCAAAATCAAGAAATTTTTTGTTAAGAGAGTGTTATGCTGTCATTAGGTTTCTCATGAAAATGTAACAATATACTGGAGTGAAATTATAAAGCTAAGGAAAGAAACATCCAGTGGTAGATGCACAAAATTTTCTATGTAACCAACCCCTATTACATCTAATAAATTCAGATATACATTAGATAACATGTTTTTAAAACACGCTAATGATTAAATATAAACAAACACACACACCAATTGTTGAACACAACAGGGGAGTAAGGGAGATCAAGGTGGTTCCTTTTAAATTAAGCCTGCAACTTTGTAACGAGACTGAAGAACAATTCTGCCTGATATATACTGTCTGGAAAAGTAACAAGCGGTAATCTACTGTGCATAGTGCCAGCTTCTCTTTTGCCTTGCAAGCTGTAAAGATACAGTCCCAGCACCCACCCCACTAGATGCATATCCGCACAACGTTCCTTTGTATCAGTGCTCTTACAGCACACAATTAAGACAGAAATCACCACTTTAATGAGCCATTTTGATGCTGGACTTATAAAAGATAATTATAAAAAGAAATAATCCTGAGACATACCAAAATTTAATTCTCTTGCGAGAAGCACAAGAGTGCAGGAGTGCAAGCCAAGAGAGGGTTTATAAAGTAGAGGCGGTATCACAATCAGTATAGAGCCACTAAACATATGCCTATTTCACACGGCCAGTAACTGCTCACACTATCCATCTTCACTTATTCCTGTATCTTCTTTCTGCAAATATCTTATAACGTTATCAAAACCAGAAATATTACAGCCAAGTAGTAGTGATACCGTGATTATGACAGCAGCTGACATTCACACTGTGTGTTATGTTTTCCTCTACTCACTGTTTCCCCACAGTAATAATTGAGGTGGGCTATCTTTTACCATTAAGAACTGGTAAGCAGAGTAAACAGATTTCTGCATTAGAGAAAGCTAATGGAAATGCTCCAGGTATATTTTCTTACCTTTTATCTTACAGTAAAGATTTATTATCCAATGACATAATCTTAACGTTGTAACTTTCAGTAGCCCTGACCTTTTAATGTTTTTTACTTTCTGCTCTAAACTCCAGGTTTGCTGTCCCTGACCCCAGGTTCGGGTTTTCTGTTTTTATTATATTTTTTTTCTTCCCCACACTTATTTTTTTCTTTCAAGACCGCAGAGCATTTTCAGACTTGTTATTATCCATTCTGCTACCAACTTTGTTCAATAAGAGTGCAAATCACTTGCGGGCAGAAAGGTTGGCTGAGAGCAAGATAAAACATGTTCTCTAAGGCTAACTGATTATGGTTTGAAGATATTGTTAATGAGTATCTGACTCTCTGTCCATTGGGTATACTTTACACATGTTTACTTCTACTTCTTTCTTAAAATGACTAGATCCTCAAAGTGCCAGTTAAACACTCACATATTGCAGTGATGGGTGCTACAGAAAACCCTTAAAAGGTAGATCTGGGAGCTCAGATATGGGTTTTCATACAGCAGCTATAAAATTCCATGGCTTTGTATTTCCCAACTGAGGGAGGTTTGATAACAGCAACAACACATCCTAAAAGAAAAATCACGCAACCTTAGCATGGAAATAATTGAAAAAGTAATCATGGAAAGCAAATCCTGTGGGTGGAAAACAGGTGAGGTGCTTTGTTCTAATCAAACAAACAATGACAAATAACCCATGTTTATAAGCATTTCTTAAATAGTTTACCAGGTAATAGCCCTGTGCAATTTCGAGCGCTGCAAATGGAGTTATTCCTCCAAATCCTTCCAGTCAGTCCATTTAAACCTAAAAACACCTCATGGAGCCCAGATGGAAACCTCACCACCAAGCGACTGCAAAATTTGGGAGTTGTCATTGCTGCTTACATCAAGGCCAGGCATAAGGTTAGCAGTTTGCTCACCTTCCAATTAATTTCTTCATAGCCACAGGCTGTCAGGTGATCTTTGCTTCTTTGTAAGGAAAGACACTCAGTCTCGTGGCAATAATTCTGTGTTCACCCCAAAGCCATGTGTCAGTCACAGATATACCAGAGCTGCCAGGGCTGGCAAGCCTCTGCTTTCACCAACGGCTGAAGGAACAGTTTTCCTCCCAAACCAATACTTATTTTCCCCTTTTCTCCAGCTGTTACAAACACATGTTCATTGGGTATCTGGGCTTGCCAGGTGTGCACATCACCAGCTGCTTAAGTGCCAGGCAACAGTGGGGAGCCTGCTCAGCCACTGCTACCGCAATGAATGCCTCACACTCAGGCCAAGATCAAATTCTGTTTGATGCATAAAATGGGTAAGTTTGTATCAGCGACATAAGCTTCTCACAGACACACTCCATTTAGAAGAATCTAGTCCACTGGTTTGACCTGTATATTTAGTTTACTTACATTTGACACCAGAAGCTTACAATTCCCATAGACAAAATGAACCTGTAAATTAGCAGCCTGTTATTCACCATGACTGTGTTGTTCTCTCCTCAAGACAGACCTTTAGTTAAAATCCTGTTCATCATGAGTGAAATGTAATCCTAAATCACCGATGGAAATTGAACATTGAATTTTCATTTAATGGTCTACTAACCTTAGTTGGTAGTTTTCTTTTATGTACACCTTAAAGTATAGATATAGCAGAACACCACCCTCCAATTAAATATTGGCTTAAAGTGTCCTCTACAGTCTTGCATCTTATCAACAGAGACCCTGAGAAAGCCATACAATGCATAACCTCAGAAGCATTCGGCACCAGAAAAGCACAGCCATTTTTTCTCATGCTATTTTTCACTGGCTTGTTTGCATCACTGTATAATGCAAGTCTAAAGAGAGTTAGCTAAATTAACCATCATAACACTATAGATAACTTGCGGAAATGCAACATATTGCCTTCTTTTAAATCAGAATGTTATTTAAAATTAATTGGGTTATAATAGTGACACTGTGCACTGAGTAATTGAGTGAAAATTGCTATTAAACAGCCATTGCCATCACCACATAATTAGTACACTAGCAGCCCCTACTTAAGGCATGAATCTTCTGTCCCTGCAAATGCAGGGGTCAGGCAGTTAAAGTGGCCTCTAAAAACCAAGGCAGCACTTCTCTCCTGGCTTACATTAATGCAACCAAACAGGCATCTTCCTGGTGAAACAGAAGGGGTGGGGTGGAGGGCAATCAAGCAGCAGCAGCTCCGAAGGCCAAGCAGTCAAAGCTGCCTGGTGTGCTCCCCTGCCCTGCCTGCTGCTGTGAGCTCAGCACTCCCAGCTCCGCCATGCAGCCCTGCCCTGGAGAACTGCCTGTACTTTCTGTCTTCCAGCTGCCCATGTAACTCTTCTGCCTAAACGGCACCAGTTTTTGGCTTAAGCTTGTTGTCTATAGCTTTGGATCTTCACGCCTGCCCTGCCTTCATGCTATTTTAAATGCTATTTCTTCTTTGGAATAAAAGATATTTCAAAATAAGTCTGAAGTCCCAAATGAGGATGAAACCACATCATTTCATCTCAGCATTTTTGTTTTGACAAAACATGTTAACTTTAATAGCGTGGAAGGAATTTTCAATGCACCTAGCTCAAAGTTATCCAGCTCTGTTTCATCTCAGGGTAGGATAAATGTCCAAGGCATTTAGATATTTCAGCAAAGCTGGCATTTGTTGGTACTGACCTGGAAATTATTTGAGATGTCTGAACCCCTTGTTCTACATAGTTGTGCATGAGGCATGAAACGAAATCTATCACTGTTCTTCTCCAATTCAGCTCTCACAGAACTCACATTAAAGTGACCCATGTTTTCAATAGAAGCAGAACAGGATGCTGGAAAACTCATGTTTGCCCAACCTAGGCTCCCGTTGGATGTATTAGAGTCCCATTGAGATCAAACCATTTGAATAGCATGTTATTATTGTCCAATTTATTTGTGTATTTTCAAAGAACAGCTTGGATGCTACTTCACATTCTTTCCTGCTTATATCAAACCAAGATTTTGCCCATCTCAAAATAAAATAAAATTAAGAAAAAAAAAAAAAAAGAGAGAAAAGCCACAAACTAATTCCATCATCCTGAAGCCAGGAAAAACAAAGTGGAGTGATTTTCACAGGAAGAAAAGTTAATGCATTTTGGAGCATAGAGCACTTCTCTTAATCGCAAAAATACAATACCTCAGATCACTGACCCATTTGCTAGGAGTGGTATCAAATTAAATAAGTACAAAAATACTCTCATTCCCAAAGCACTTTTTTTTCCAGGGTGATACAGCAGATTAAGCACAAATTCACTTACTCCCTTACTCTATCAATATAGCAATTATTATACACAGCAGGAATTTAATTACTCTCATGACATACTCAGGCTGTTCAAACCGCTTGTTGGGTTGACTTCCATGACAGCTACACATGGATAAGAAGTCCTGTCACTTCCTTCCACAGGCTGGTCAGTCAGTCTAAAGCAACGCCTGCTCCCACACGATGCACAGACACCAGCAGCCCCAAAACCAATATGCCCGGCAAACTCATCAGAATGAGTGGCAGCAGGACAGGCAACAGGTTACTGCTAAAAACAGCCATGCAGCAAGTTATTTCTCAAGAGGCACAGGGTGAAGGAAGGGAACGGTTTCACGTGACGGATGGCAAGAAGCACTGCTGTCATGTAATCACAGCCTGGCAGGGTGCAGACTGGCCAGCTGTCCTGGGGCTGGCTAAAGTGTAGTACAGGTCTTCATCCGCAGCAAGGATCCTCCTCCATGCCAACACAGCATGAGTGTTGAGCAGGAAGACACACACCATGCCTAGCTTCCATTTTCCCAAGCTTTTCACTTTGTGTTCTCTACACCAAATGGCAGAAATATATTTTAAAAATTTTTAAACCTTAACAAAAAGACCTCAAAACACATCCTCCCCCAAACCAAAAAAACCCACAACCAACCAACACCCCACCCCCAAATTAAGTTACACTGTGGAAAAGAGAAAAATTTGGTAAACACCTACCTGTAAGTGCAATTAAAATGCCAGTTACTCATTAAAATATGCATCTTAAATAGCTAAATAGTTTCTGATCTCATTTTCAGAATAGATTTGTTGCCAAAACTTGCTGCTGAAACCACTGGATACCATTCTTCAACAAACAGAAGAGATTCAGAAAATTCATATATGCTTTTGTGGACATTACTGCCCTTTAAAATCATTGGATATGCTCTGTATTAAACCATATGCAAGTATGTCTAATTTTCATCTTTGCCAACACCCTGAGGTCTCCAAACAATCAGAAGGGTTTCAGTGTTTCTAAATGAAGTGTGTCCCATATAGTCAGAAAGAGTAAAAAAAACACCAAACAAAACACCACTCAGCAAAATGGATTACCTTCCAACAAGCTAAATCCTTCATTACATGAAAAATAATTATATCATGGAAGTGACGAACAGACTAATTTGTACCTAAAGTACTTATCTACACAAAATAATTTCTGTTTATCATCACAAAAAAAAAGTTCTATAGCTAAAGGCTACACAAACTCATGTGGGTATGGCACAAATCCTTCTCATAGGAAAAAGACCAGAAGCATGAAAACCCACCACGAGGTTTTAAATACACCAGCAACCCCCCCTCATTTTTGTAAATTGACTCTAGTGTACAGCTTCAGCTGTATAGCAGATTCAGGGTAATAAAATTCTGTCAAATGAGACCCACTGAAATGCTAACCAATAAATGTAGATTAATGAAATCACAGCTGAAGAATTATTATTTATATCAAAGGGATACTATCAACAGTGATTACACTGATGCTTGATCTTGAAACAAACACCTCTGCTATAAGTACATGCTAATACTGCTTTTATTTTCTAGTCTCGATGAATGTTATTTTCCCCACTGTGCATGTCTCTTGTTTTCAGTTTTGCAGTAGAGGAGGTTATTTCTGCTCAAGCACAGACTTTAGAAGTCTCTGGTAGCCCCAAAACACTGGCCTGCTTGGTTTTGCTATAATAATGTAAGCACCTCTCATCTTATTTACTTGGAAGCTTACTGCAGTACGCTTTATTACTTCTAGAAATATCATTCTTTTCATTTTTCCTTTTGATCCTACAGGTGTGATTAGAATGGTGAGACAGTAGTACATAAAGCCTTCGTGTAGCTAGAGAGAGACAGTGTGCAAAATAGCACTGCAAAACACCCAGTAACTGCTGCAAGAGTTCTACAGCAGCTTGCTGTGCTTCCAATGTGGCAATTAAAATGACATATTAAGGCTGGTCTGGAGAATCAGTTAATTGATTATAGATAACCCTTCAGAATCAGCTTTAGATGCTATATTGCATTTCATAATAATGACTGGAAAGTTTTAAGGTGCGTATCTGGCAAAAATATGTATGTATATGTATATAAGCATATTAAAGCCTTCCTAAATGCATTATCCTAGCTACTATTTATGAAACAAGAGCCCTGTGGACTGTAAAAGGTAAAATAATGAAAATCGACATGCAAGTTAAGTCTTGTTCATCTTTTTTCAATTCTGAAAGGAACATCATTACTGTATCAATCATCCATCTATAAACACTTAAAAATACACATACATAATCAGTAATGATTTGTGGAAATTGTGAAGTAACCCTCCTGAGTAAGTCTTTCTTCTATAACTATGCCTTGGGGCCATGATAATCAGCATAAGAAGCAGAGAACGGATTTAAGAGCTTTCATCTTGTAGTTGATTTGTGTTCTTCCACTTACAGTTCCTACGTAGGTCTGCATCATCCTGTACTGGTGTGCTACTGTAATGCATTTCTCCAGAATTCAAAGCAGATAACCCCATCATCTCCAAGCAAGCCTTCTGAAAAGGTATTGAGGAGCAGAGTTCACTGTTGCCTTATTTTATCCTCCTTGTTGCCCTGAAAAGTTGCTCTGAGACCACACTTGCCTAATTCTTCCACTATACAGGAAGTATTGTTGGGGGGTGGGGGGAGATAAACTACTGCATAGTAATTTACAATAAATCACTCCTGAACCCATCAATGTAATACTCATTTCAATGTATTACTACAAATATTTCTATAGTATGACAGAAGACTTACTGGTATAAAGATTTGCCTGAGGGCTGAATGTAATCAGAGACGGGACAGAATAAAAACACAACTAGCTTGTTAGTACTGCTGTATAGAAATATATAAGGAACTCTTAAAAATGGTGAAACTCATGGGAAAAGATGGATTTTTCTCACTAGCTCTTCTCAGGAAGTCAAGACCTTGCCACATTCAATACATTTTTCACAGTGATATTCCCACTGATTTGAGGAAGACATCTGGTTTAGCCTACAGAAAGATTTTATTCCCCAACACCTGCTTTTTACCAAGTCCCATAGAATTTAGTACGGTTTATCAGGGAGGCTGAAAGATGAGCAAAGGGTTTGAAACTGCAAAATTACCTTTTCCTTATTCTTTCAGTAAAAATGCCCTCAAAAATAAAACAACCCAGAAACAACAATATAGGGATAGAGATACACGGATAATCAAAAATTCTAGTGCTTTTGTGAAACTAGAGTGTTTCTCTTCCCTTCTGCAAGTTATATTTCATCACAACTGACCAAACCAGGTAAAAAGAGTGAAGAATAGAAAACAGGTTGGTCCAAAGCAATATGATACATCCCTGTCCAATGACTGAGGACCTATGGTTTTGTGGGATCTTAACATGGTTCTCATTTCCTTTTTTTTTTAACCTGCCAAATGAAGTTAAACATTTATTTTGTAGCCCATACTATATTTGTAACATGAACTGTCTGCTTTCATTGACTAGATTAAAGTGATCTGAAAACCAAGGAATTACAGGCACGTACCAAGTCACAGTGAATCCTGATATTTACAAGTACCTGGTAAATGCCATTTGCTGTTGCAAAGTAATTCTCCACTTCAACTAAGTGCAAAATTAATAAACTGCTGATATGGACAAAGATCAGTGATTCAGCTAGGAGGCTGTAAAAGTCCATGACCACCAAAAGGGAAGGTCTATCTCCTCCATCCCTCATGCTATTCTAACTTCCATCTCAGTTAAGCCCTTTGCCCCACATCAACACACTTGCTCACAGCACTCCTCACTGACCTAACTTCTTTCATTAACCCAGCAAAAGACTATTCCTTGGGAAACTGTCCCAATGTGGGGGAGGAAGCATTTGAGGTGAACTGGCTCACTGAGGAACACTATGTGAGAAACACCTATAGCACAGGGTGGTGAAAACACACTACCAGAGCATCTCTCAGCCAAGCTGAGCCCAAAGATCAGTGTACGTTCTTGCAAATGAATTACATACAATTTTCAACTAATTTTTTTTCTCCAAAAACTAGATGACTAGTCTTTTAACAATGCATCAAGTGGGATGCGAGCATGGATGAGGCTGAAAACAATCAAAGGAAACAGAAGAATGTGAAATACTGTTTACCAGTAGAAAATACAGAAGAGAAAAAAAAAAAATAAACAAAATCTGACTGACTTAAGAATGAGGAATCCTGAAGCAGACTACCTTGAGTCTAACACCTTTTAGTTACATAAACATTAGCTCCCATTTGTTTTTCTGTGCTGATATGCTGCTGACTCGGATGGCCAGAAACACATCTTCAGCTGCAGGTTTGTGGGATAAATTGCAGGCTTACAGCTAAAACATTCTACAATGTGCCAGAGATTGAGAACTGATGAAAATTTCTCTCTTGCTTATTGCCAGACAGGCCTGGGTTCTCACCTGAAGTGCTAATCACAGCAAGGCAGCTATCATGTTGGAGCTACAGCACCTATGGGTCGATCTACAGTTGCAATGACAAAGTTTATTTTCCACATAGGCTTATAGCCTATGAATTGCTTGCAAATCGCTACTCCTTCTGTAATAGTCAGTACCATAGGAAGAATTTCATTAACCAAAGTATTTTTACTATGTTCAAAATAGGCCAATACATTAACATTCACACAGACACTTGAGTTTGCACATGTATATCCAAACAGATTTTTCATTAGATCTAGACCTCTCAAATCCTGTTTCCCCCCTACCCTGTTAAATTCTACTGATTTCTTCTTCTACTCTACCACTTCCTGAATGTTTCTGAGCTGTTTCAGAAGGAAACATTAAAACCACTGTCAGTTTTCACACATCTGAACTATCTACAACTTCATTCTTTAAAGTGGTCAACTTCTTGTTCCTCTTTTTTTTTTTTTTTTTTTTAAATCCTCTTGATGCGTACACAGCCTCACCTGTAGATCCCCATCTCTGGGGACAGGCAGGGGTTGTGTCCTTCACTGGCATTCACATCTGCCTCAAGTTATGTTTAGTCATGTGTTGTCCCCCAGTCCCCTCCCAACTCATTACATTGCCATGGATTGAGCATTTCTTGGAATACATCATCTCATTCCTATCTGTCAGCCTAGGCTGCCTTCTGCTTAAGACATAAGGAGAGGCATTCTTTCTCCTTGAGGGGTGACCAAGCAGACAAGGCCTCTAGTGCAAACTCTCTTCAGAAAAAAATGCTAGGAATTGCATGGCTACAGAATAAGCTCTGGGGAGCTGAAGTGTATAAAATGGCAAAAGCATTTTTCTCTGGCAATACAAACAATGTTTGCTGAAGCTGATGACTGATATTGCTCCTTAAAACAATTTTTTTATCATGAATTTTTGCTAATGAATTTGGGCTGTTGGGGTGGAGAAAGGACAGCTGCTCAAGACAGTTGACTTCCAGTTTACAGTTGGAACATGTCTCCTCCAGGTATGCAACCAAAAATATCCAAAGTTCAAGAATTTTGCTGCTTTGCCAGCAAACTGATCCAGCCAACTGTTAATCTGTTCTTCAAGATACCATGGTCATATAAGATAACATTCAGAATTTCATTAACCTAGAATATTTCAACCACTTTTTCCTTCCACCTCACAAATAAAAGTAAATGAGATCAAGTTTTTCCTCACATATTATTCTCACCACATTTGTCGTGTTTCAGGTCTATTTCTTGTCTGAATCATTAAAGTGCCTTGATGCACAACGGATTAAGTACTTAAATAAATAGTTCACTTTTCCTCTAAATTGCAAAAGTTATTTCAATTTTTTAAGCTGTTCACAGAAAACATTTTAAAAAGGTAAATATCCTATTCATTGTGCAAATAGAGAATATATTTTCACAGCCAACTTTCCTAAAAATGTCTATAAATGCCTGTAATGAGACAAAAGTGGTAAAAAAATTTTTTTTTTCTATTCTTGTTTTAAAAGACATAATAACTGTTTCAGATTCAATGGACACAAGCTTGAACTACTCAGAACCACACTGGCAGGTCAGCCAGGCATTTTCAATGACCCCACTGCAAAAAAGGTTTATGCCAGAGCGAACAAGCCCTGCCTGTTTGGACTGTGAACACTCCTGGGAGAAAAGAGGAGCAGCTCTTACACTTAGTTCATCTGCTGCCTGGAATGAGGAAACCTGGGTAGCAGGCTGCCTCACTCCTGTTCTAACACTCTTACAACAGTACTTGTCTGCCTTTAGAAACAATACAGAAATATTTGTTTAGATACTGTTTATTTCAGTATGAAAGATGCTGGCCAAACATTTCCCTTATGTTATTTTTATGCCCCAGGGCAGTCTCAGATGGGGATTGATGTCATTTGATTGAAATATTTGCTGTAAAATAAAAGATGTTTATTGTTCATCTAAGAAATCCAACATGAGAAATACAGAGAGGCTGAACTTAACACTTTCTCCTGTGGGCAGCACATCCTGCTCTCTGACTACTCTTCACATCTGTTTTCACCCTGCAGTCTTGCCACAATTTACAGAGTCATATTCATAATTTCTGAAGTGTCTGGAGCCTAAGTTAGAAGCCTATCACCCTGGGCTCTCTACAGAGCTAACTTAGAGAAACCATCATCTCGAAGAGGCAATTCAACCCATGGGAGCTACTAACCAACCTTATTTCTTTCTACCATCTTCACAGAGCATGTGGACTCCTAATTTGGGAGGTTTATATAGGTGCTTAAGGTTAGGCAGAATTAAATCCATGAAGCCAGCCCAAATCAAGTACTAGGTAAGTCAACATTAGACCCACTGTGGCCACAAAGGGACCTCTGACACTGTTAAAATAAACCTCTCTGCATAAATCTATATGAATAGTCAATAGGGATCATTCAATAAAGATCCAATTTCCCCTTTTATAATCCTGACCTGAGTTGAATCTCTTGCTCAAACTTACCCTCTATTGCTCCTGCATTTCCCAGCTAACTGTACTATTCCTGATAAAAGTATCTAGCTCATATCCCATCCTGGGCTGAAAGCAGCACCAGGGCCCCACATCTTCACACCAGGCACAAGAAGTCCTGGTACCTTCCAACACAGGGCTTCCATGCAAGCCAGGGTTCAAATCAGATGGATGCTCTCAGACAACAGGCTCCATACACAGACAAGTGCTTCTTACTTCCAAATAACTAACATAGAAGTGCATCTTGTAATGAATTATAGGTACAGTTCAAGCTCACCATTACATCTGCATCTGCTCACTGGTGTTTGCCAACAGAGTATCATAAATACTTCATTGCTGACTCTAGCAGTCATTTCCACAGTGAAAGCACCTTTGTGCTTTGGATTGTTCTCATCTATAGTTTGGCTAATGAGGACAATTCTTCACCACTTTCTCCAAATATGAGCTTTAAAAAAATGTTACAAATCCACTATAATACAAATCCTCACCCATTTGAAAAGTTTGGAAGTTTTAAATGCAGTATCAGTAGCCTACACCTGCAAATTTAATTTTAGAAATACCACTAAAACAACAAAGGAAACATTTGTAAGTGTTTATACTGAGAGACAGAACCTCTGGAATCAAGGAATGGAGGAAACTTTTTCCCTGTCCCTGATAACCTGAGCTGTCCATGTTGTAGAGAGAAAATTGAACTCTAGGATGGGAATAGCAAAGTAGATTTGTAAATGCAGTAAAATAATTCAAAGTTCATTTCAGTTAATGGAACACAAAAACCCACTAGGAAGAACAACAAAAAAAAAAAGGAAATAGGGCTTGGCTTGAGCATGTGCAATTAGGCAGTAATGTTCGGGTATCTCAAACATTTGTACATTTTTATGTATGTTTCTATATTTTCAGTTCAGAAATTTCTTAAGCCATGTGTAGCTGGTACATTTAATGACATCTATAGATCTTCTTAACCTTTTAAATATACATATATAGCTACCTCTGTCAAACATCTCTAAAGTAATTGAGGGCCATTTTTCTCCCTCTAAAACATTAGCTAGAAAAGCAAATACTTTCATAATAACCTCTGTCATACTACACAAAAAAAAAAACACACCCAAGGAATTTATTTTGATGGAGACTCACAGACATGAAACTCATCCAACTGTCTAGATAGGAGAGACAGGATATATAACACAATATCCAACACAAAGAAGTAGTAGGGATACTCCTTACAAAACTGATTGAGTATTTATTGCTGTCACAATACTCCTCAAAGTGAATGACAGGATATAGTTGCTGGTTTTAATAACTTCTCCTTACATGAAAATAATTCACACAGAATCACAGAATGGTAGGGGTTGGAAGGGACCTCTGGAGATCATCTCAACCAACCCCCCTGCTTGAGCAGGCACACCCAGAGCAGGGGGCACAGGAACGCATCCAGACGGGGTTTGAATGCCTCCAGGGAAGGGACTCCACAGGCTCCCTGGGCAGCCTGTGCCACTGCTCTGGCACCCTCACAGTAAAGAAGTTTTTCCTCATGTTCAGGTGGAACTTCCTGTGTTCCAACTTGTGCCCGTTGCCCCTTGTCCTGTCCTTGGGCACCACTGAAAAGAGTCCAGCCCCATCCTCTTGGCACCCACCCCTCAGATATTTATAAGCATTGATAAGATCCTCCCTCAAACTTCTCTTCTCCAGGCTGAACAAACCCAAGTGTCTCAGCCTTTCCTCATAAGAGTCATGCTCCAGTCCCCTGATGCTCTTTGTAGCCCTCTGCTGGACTGTCTCCAGTAGTTCCCTGTCCTTCTTGAACTGGGGAGCCCAGACCTGGATGTAGTATTCCAGATGTGGCCTCACTAGGGCAGAGCAGAGGGGGAGGATCACGTCCCTCGACCTGCTGGCCACACTCCTTTTCATGCACCCCAGGATACTGTTGGCTTTCTTGGCCACAAGGGCCCAGTGCTGGATCAGGGTCACCTTGCTGTCCAGCAGCACTCCCAGGTCCTTCTCAGCAGAGCTGCTTTCCAGCAGGTCAGCCCCCAGCCTGTACCGGTGCATGGGGTTGTTCCTCCCCAGGGGCAGGGCCTTGCACTTGCTCTTGTTGAATTCCATGAGGTTCCCCTCGGCCCAGCTCTCCAGCCTGTCCAGGTCTCGCTGAATGGCAACAAAGCCTTCTGGTGCATCAGCCACTCCTCCCAGCTTGGTGTCATCAGCGAACTGGCTGAGGTTACACTCTGTCCCTTTGCCCAAGTCACTGATTAATATGTTGAACAGGACTGGACCCAGCACAGACCCCTGGGGAACACCGCTAGTGACAGGCCTCCATCCAGACTCTGCTCCATTGATCACAACCCTTGGAGCTCTGTTCTTCAGCCAGTTCTCAATCCACCTCACTGTCCTCTCATCTAACCCACACCTCCTAGGCTTACTTATGAGGATACTTCACTTCCATGACTTCACAGGTATGCTACTTTTTCATTTTTCTGCTAGGAAATGGGCAACCTGGAAACACAGAGGTTTTCTGTAGAAGTAGTACAGAAAAGATCCAGTAACTTGATAAAAAGATATTAAAGTTAGTATACAGAAAATGGATAAGTGTATTGTGGTCTAATAGAAACCAATCACTACCTGATAAATCAGCATGAGAGACATCAGCATAAAGAAACAAAAAGTTTACACAACCGAAACATAACATGGGAGTACAGAGTTATCCTAAAGAACGTTAAGAGCACTGAAGAGGCACTAGATTATTGGGGATGCAAGGGGAACAACCACCACATACCCCACGGTAACTGCAGAGGGTATTTTACAGTTTCAGACAAAAATGAAACTGAGCCAGACATGCAATAGAGCACACTGATGAAACAAGGAATCCTTACATTTGAGAAGGTACAAAGGAAACATATTAACTAAAAGCGCAGCTCCAGGAAAATTTCTTCAGTGATATTTCTGTAGTATGTACAGTATTTCTAGGTTGTTTCTTTTTATTAAAAAGAAAGAAAAAGAAGGGACGAAACAGTGATTTGCCCTTAACCCTTTAGAGCCACTAGTGTGTCCTTGGAATACAATTCTTGCTCTGCGTAATACCAGCAATTCAGAGCAATGCTATGGAGGGAAATTTCTCTTATTTTCCCTTCTCTGCTAATTAGACTATTTTTAAAAAGTGCTTACCAAAATTAATGAAGAGACAAGACACTGACCATATAACTATTAAGTCTGTACCAAAAATGCATATACTGTAGCAGAGTGGCACAGCTACCTGCTGTACACTGCTGACATGAGATGTGTGCCTTTGCTATAACTGTACCCAAAACACAAGGAAAAAGGGATTTCGTTTCTCAGGGCCCTGAGCTGATTATAATATATGAGTACAGACAGCTCTGAAAATTCAAGACATTTTCTCAGAGGTCACAATCATATTCATACAACGCAGCACAGCTTTTGTTTGTTTAACTTCACTTGTATGTTTTAGATCCCTTGTTTGTCAGCCATAAAAGTCACTTGTGTAACAATAATTGTAGTTAATAGGGCAGCTTCCCCAACATCAGACAGGTTTCATTAAATTTACAGGTTTTCTGTGAAATACATAGTGGAAAAGATGATCCACAGTTTGTTTTTTTAATGCCTAGCAGACCAAGTACACTGAACTATGTTAATTAGTCTACAAGTTGTACAGGAATATCAGAGAGGCATTTTTATGAGATATGGTTATTATTAAAACATAACCATATGCATATTAATTACAACTGTTCATTAGAGGACATTCGAAATATTTTTCCTCCAGACCGTGGAACAATTATCACGGGAAAACACTTCATTGTTTTTCTAGTCTGCTCTGCCCTAGTGCAGGGGTTACATTTATTTGTTGTCAGAGGCGAGCGCTATTTTCTCTAATGGATTGGCATTTCCAGGTCAGATGAGGTCAATCTATAACAGCAATGTTTCAGGGCTGTTACTGTGTTATGCAATCAACGCTGGGCTAGTTCAGCCTGGAGCCATTCAGGGTTTGGAGACACGAGTTTAGCTGACTGCCAGGGAGAAGAAAGCAAGCTTGCAGAAAGAGATTGATTTCAATAAATGATAAACTCACACCCACTAAATAGCTAACTATTCTAAATCAATTAGAACACAGCAGAGATGGAATGATACATGATGTCTACTAGCAAAGACTTTGAAACTATTATTTTCGAAGACTTAATTTCCTTTTACAGTATACTTGGAATAATATTTGCTTCCTTGAGACTAAACCATCCAAGTCCAGGGCAAGAACATTAAGTCACATGAATACTTTTGACAATTTTCACCGAGACTATTTCTGTGAATGCAAACAAATTATAAAAGTACACTCAGGCTGTGAGAAAGGTGAGTTTGCCTTCTTCCCATTTCTGGTTTATATAATCTTCCTTTTACCCCCTGTTTATACAGAGGCTGTGATCACTGCAGAACTAGGCAGGGAACTCTTGGTTTTCTTGAAGGGTCATTTTGCAACACGTCTTAGATGACTGTTGGGGGTTTTTTTCTTCCTTTTTGGTAAAGCCTGAACTTTCACACAGACACCAATGCCTATATGAAACTTCACAACAACTGAAGATCGTTCTCTCCCCTCAAAAAAGAAGTCCTCAAGAAACTGACAATAATGATTTTTCTACATTTATCTTTGCACAATAGCCAAGACCTCAGGCTGACAACTCTTAGTATATGCTGTATAAAGCACCAGCACCCCCTCAAACAGCCCATTTCCACCCAATTTGCTCACACTTCTCAAAAAAGGTGTTAAGTAAGATTTTGACCTTCTGTTCACAGTGGTGATAGGCCATGTATCTTAATTCAAATATATCTCCATTTATTTCTTAGTCTAAGGAACAAGTTCTTGAGAATAAATATTAATTTCAGACCACTTCAAGGGGAGTCAATGAATTAATAACTTAAGTCAGAAAGATATTCAGATCTTTAGAATAACTAGACACCAGAAAAAGAGAGAAGCCCTTTCTTGCTGACACAAAGAATGATTTATTCTTTTCAGCAAAAATCTTGTCAATAATCCCTCTCTTATAAACATACTCTATTTTAAATATTTTTGTGAAAAATCTAGAGACGCAATCCTGTACACACTAAAGCACACATCTCAGTCAAGTAGCACTGAAGTGTTGATACTAACTTAACCCATCTTCGTAGAGACTCACATTTTTCATTCTGTTTATAATTCTGCAAGGTAACTTCAGTTCCCCAAAGTAAACATCTCAGAGATACATAAATCACTTCTTAACAAACAAATACACTATCATGTACACACAGCTTACTATTGCCTTCATATAGCATTTCCCAGGATGCTTCTGACCTCTGCTTCTTCATCTCCTAAGAGGCCCATAAGAGGCATAAATATTCCTCAAGATACCAGGGGACTGTTTAAAACCCTTCAACAGCTACGATGAAAGCAAGAATAAAACAAGCAAAAGATCAGCTGTCCAAATGGCAGAAAAGAATGAGCCAGGCTTTTCATATCAGTCACGAATCTTCTATCAATGAGATACCACATGAAGTTTACAAAGGTAACCTAAATGCTAAAAAACAAGTTTCAAGCTGACATGACCTAAATGAATTTTTAGGTTTCAGTTGACTGCAATACAATGTGTGCTTCCTCTATCATGTAAAGGTTAATAATGTCATCAGTGAACAATCCTAGTATGCTTGCAGAGTGCTAACATGGTGGGAGATGCAGAAGATAGCAATACAAGTACCCTACCTCTTCATCTCACCACTGAGGATCACTGTGTATTTGGAAAAATTATTTGGAGGCTACTAATAAAGCCTTTAATAGTCACAGCACACGATGAGGCACTCATACTCCTTCTTCTTGCTTTTCAGCAATGGAAGCACACAGAACTCATCTTACATATTGAAATAAAATGGGAATTTCAAGCTACAGCCTGATCATCTCTAGTACAAGTCATTGCACCCTGAACAAACAGATACAGGCATAAGGAATGAAAAACTATGGTGCTTGTACCGCTTTAACTGTGCTAACAAACCAAGTGCTACCTCATGTTTCTCTGTTGACAAACATAAATGATACACCTTGGCACAACATCAAAATGCGAAACTCCAAACAAGTGGAACTAAACGGTCAGGGACCCTTGAGTAATGGACAGTCCTCACTGTACACACCATCTCCATGCAACAAGGGCAAGCCATTTTTAAAAAGGAAATTAAAATGCTCGCTACAGGTAATTTAGGATTATAGGCTAACACTAATAAAATTATGATAAGGTTAAACAGCTGGTATGACTTACTCGGAATTTATCTTTGGAGTTAGTAACTGCATTTTAAAGTGATGTCCCAACACCTGAAAAGATAAAGAAACTATTCCTCAGTTAAAAGGCACAGCTGGAAGGGCAAGCATAAAAGATTTATACCACATAGTTTTGGTGGAGAAAAATGTGGAAATATATTAGATTAAGAAAGCAAATGAACACGAGGAAAAAAATTACTAGTATTTTGCTCTGGACAAATTTATTTCAACTAATTCTCAGCCTAAAACTTTATCAGCACTGAACATGTGCAAAATTCCACTGAAGACAATAGGACATAGTTATATTTTCAAGTGTTTGTTAGATCAGGGCCTTACCTCCCAGGGAGGACTGTTTGCTCAGAAGTCCAATTGCTTACTGCTGGGGAAGATACTACTTCTTTCCTTTACTGCAGCTGCTATGGTCTCTTTTATACTATTAAGCTTCTGCAAACCTGCTATCACAAATGTTTTGTGCCATCCAGCACACACACACTATCACCTCAGTTGGCCCAGTTTGGTTTTTAATCAGCACCTCCCAAATACATTCCCTACCCTTTTGAAATTAGGAGCAACGTTGGGGTTTTTTTGACAAACAAACATGCATGATGACAAATACTAAGTCAATGAACTAAAATGGTCATTCTGACACCTAGCCCTAATCAGCGTCACACTGTGTAAGTCAGTGGAGTAAGGCAAGATAACCAGCTGAAAGTCTAGCTTACATGCAGATTTTGAAAAAACAACACTTAATTATAATTCTTCCCTTCACCTTTGGGCTTAAATACAGAAGAAAATTACACTTTTACCCCAAGCGACCTGAACAAAATGCTTTCCTTGAAATATATAACAAAAATATGTTAGAATAAACACACTGTATCATCTTAGAGTTATAGCAGTAGAACAGCTGCCAGATTTCAACTGTATGACCCAAGCAAAACCTTGAGATGCTTTCTTGCACACTGTACCTTGGAGATTTCATAAATTTCTGAATTATTACATTCTTCTTGTGTGTTTCCTGTCTCCCTTGTGCCAGCACTGGCATGTGCATTAGGAAAAAGAAAAATAGAAACCCAAGAAAAAAGGTTGCAGTTCTAAAGGATGAAAAACCCACAGTTGTAAGGAATGCAAGTCGATTCCAGAGAAGTATCATATACAGAGCCTGCAAATAAGGAGGAAAGCTTCTCAATGTCCATTTATTTTTGTTCTAAAATATGGATATCTGCTGCCACAGAAATTTCTCAGTTCATACAGCAGCAAACAAGTAAGACACCGGGGGGGGGGGGTGGGGGGTGGTGTTAGCTTATTGTTTGCACACATCAACCATGAACTCACTTCTGAGGGAAGAATGATTTCACGATTAAAGCACTGGATGGGGACCCTGGAGATTCGTGTTTAGTTCTTTTCTCTCTCACAGACCCTTAAGCATGTCCTTAGGCAAGATGCTACCCTACCTTTTAAATGGAACCAATATTTTCCAGCCTCTCACCCCTAGTCCTCTTCATTTCTGCAGTAGCCTCCTAAGGACAGAGAGAGCTCATACTTCGCAGTGCTTGGCATGGCATGAACATTTCCTGGCCGAGCTTGGGGCACCAGCTCAGGACCAGGGCGGAAATAAGCCGTCTGAACACACAGTGCTGCTGTAACATCTACCACAGCATCTTCAATCTGCTAGAGAAAACCTGGAGGCAGAAGCTTAAGTTATCTAGTTTTAGGAAATCATACTATCCTGTGGTATACATATACAGTTTTGTTTCCTAATCATGAGCCCTCTTGCTAAGTAACTCCTTTTGATAAAAATTCCTCAACTATTAGAAAAAGGCTCAAGAAGGTGGACTGATTATCAAGAGACACTCTGTCTCTAAGCATGCAGAGAGCTGAGCTTAACTCTGAAGAATATGAATTACCTTATTTATGTAGTGGCCTCGCTAGTCATGCTCACTAAAGATGGTTTTCGATAATACAATGAAAATTAAAAACAGCATAAATAAATTGAATTTCATATAAGACTGAATACTATAATAGTTGCACTATTAATCTGATTCAACAAAAATGTGAATTTGAATCCGACTTCCTGTGTCCATTGCTCAAAAGCAGCAACAATTCATCACTAGGAGAAACAGCATCTCTGCTCCAAGTTTGAATCCCAGCACACTGCCCTGGAAGACTCTGTTTAGTTCTATTCTGAAAATGGGGATTTGCACAAAAGATAATGTATTTAATAAAATATATATGCAGTAAGTTATTAGGATCTTCAAGATCTATGTAGAACATATGAAATGCAGTAACACAGCAAACATATATTTATCCAGGACGATTCTTGCTATATCAACCACATATCCAATTCACTTAATGGTTAAAAACACCATCTGAAGAAAAGAATATACTAAAATTAATCCTGACTTCATCCTCTACTAACTGCCTTTGTTTTCTCCTGCCTTATGGTCTATGCATACAATCTTATAACTTTATTCACTGTTATTTGAAAAGAAATTTTAAGCCTCTTCAGCTGAGTGCAGAAGAGCACTAAAAGTATCTTTAGAACTCCACAGAGATGACTATGTAAATATGGAATGTCTTGCTCTAAAATCACATTCTGTCACAGAGCTTATATAAAACTAGATAGGTGTGCTTTATTTCAAGAATTAAATAAGAATATAATTTTACTTTTAAGAACAGAAAATATCAGTAGATATTTTCATATATAATACACATACAGGTGTGTGTAGATCCATAACATGTTAAATGTATTTTGCCATATTAGGACTGATTTTTCAGTGTATGCTGTTGATGTTTTCGTTAGCATGTTTGAATTCACAAAAAAAAAAATCAAAAGTCAAAGATGGAAATCTATTCAAATATTGTCAACAAGCTTTGGGGTTATTTAATGTAACACATACATACAACTGAAGTGTATTATTTGCCATTTATAGTAAAAGCAGTAGAAGAGCTTCCCATTAGGGAATAGACTTAATTTATCTATAGGGTAGGTTAGAAATTGCACTAATGTCACTGCAAATGCACTGGAAAGAAACACGAGAGAAGGAAGCTGTTACATCATAGCTTTACTTTTTTATTGTTTCTCTATTTAAATTACATAAAGCAAAACCAAATGTTTTGGCAAATTTTTAAAAGTAAAAAATGTGCTGTAAACTTCACATTTTAGTTTTGAATGGGAAAGAGCTTTGAAATCCTAAAAACCTTTATAAAACAGAATTTCAGGTCTCCATATAGCTCTGATGAGATATGTTTGTTCAAGTTAATTATATCTGAATGGCACTTAGCTGTGTTTTTATGGCAAAAACTTAAGATCTGAGTCACAAGGCACATTACTGCAGGGGTGCTGTTAAGTTGGTTTTGGTTTGGGTTCCTGTTTGGTTTTGGTGGTTTGGGTTTTGGTTTTTTGTTTGTTTGTTTTTTTCCCCCCCTCTATAACTACCATTTAATCACTAGCTTTTAAATACTAGTAACAGATTACTTCAGTTCCCCTTCAGTACAGTTTAAAGACTATAAATTAAACTGATCTATCCCATAGGAGTCCTAAAACCTAACAAAAAAACTCATCAAGAAGCCCAAGTTCACACAAGAACGACAGAGAACCTAAGTAGAATTCAACTTAGTGAAACTGTTTATGAGCTAATTTCCCAATACTAAAGCTAAGGGAGTGTTTTAGAGGAATTTTAACCCCCCTAATTCATATTTGAGGCTTAAAATATCCTCTTGAAAGAAGGAGTTAGGGGAAAGGGTTGAGGGAATACTGGTGAGCAAATGACTGCAGCCACTCAAAAATAAAAAAAGCTGTCTTCTTGAACAAAGGCAGAGTTTCACATTACTTACCCAAGTTTGAAATACTATTTCCCACCTCAGAACATTGAGCTGTACCATTTCCCCCCTTCCACTAATGAGCTAAATTAAATTAAGAATGACCAGAATTGCCATTTCCTTTCTCTCTTTCACTCCAAATCCTTGTCATCTATGTGCATGCGTGCATGCACATAAACCCCTGTCCCCTCCAGTCTTACGCAACTTTAGAAAACATTCCAAAATTATGGAGACAGCGTCTGGGATTTTATTTTGAAAAAGTCATTGAAGCCAAGAAACTGCTAAGCTCTTTCTTCAGAG
The DNA here is from genome assembly GCF_963921805.1 of Phalacrocorax carbo. NCBI lineage: Eukaryota > Metazoa > Chordata > Aves > Suliformes > Phalacrocoracidae > Phalacrocorax > Phalacrocorax carbo. The sequence continues at coordinate 36,353,103 of NC_087520.1, read as the reverse complement.
GTATTAAAAAAAAATGCCAAAGCCCACATTTTTTGGAGAAGCACTTTCATAAATTCTAACTACAGTACTTAGGAAAATTCCTAGTAGTGTGACGACAAGTTCAGTCAGAAGCTGAAAATAGGTTTGGCATCAAAATGTATTGTAAAGAACAGACAAGAAAGTTTAACCATCCCTCTTTGCTTCCACATATTACATGCCTCAACTCTTGCCCTAAACATCAGTAACCCAACCACACTTCCCAATAGTTGGAATAATTTTACATCTCTAATATCACATACGCTCACACAAAAAAATCATACAGTTATAAAGAATTTCCTATTAATGACAGGTCTTCTTCAAAAATACAGTTCTGAAACAACACAAAATCTGAAGTTTCCAAATCTATAAGATAAAGGCCTTCATGGTAACAACTATGACAACCTGCATTTACTGTGTTTCTGTAAGTACGGGCTGTAAATGTACTAGTAAGGATCACCTCCATAGACAGGATAAAATACTCTGGGTTTTCCTATAACTTTCCAGCCTCTCACCCCTACTTTTTTTAATTTCTGCAGTGGATGCCTAAGGACAGAGACACCTCATACTGGACAAGAGGAATGACTTCATTTCTGTGTTCAGGGATCAGACCTCTCTTAACAATCTCATTGACATGGACCCTCAGCCAGACAGCCATTGATCTATCTAGAATTCTATCTATTTTGACAAGCAAATTAAAGAAAGTTCTTATGAAATATAGTCAGACATACATTCATTTTTGCCTTATTTTCAGTGATGGGGCAGGGGGGGAATCACAAGATCCCTTTACTGCAAGGCATAATGCTATTTCAGATGCAGTTCATTAGCAGATTCTTTATTACTAGCTTTTATGTAGTTCAAGATCAGGCTAATTAGCTGGAATATATCACTACTCAACCTTTCCACCATCTTCACTTTTAATTCTGTTCTGCTTAGTGTGCTATGTTCTGCTTAGTGCTATGTTAGTCACATAGGAATGCATCTTTTTTTATTTTCTTATTTATAAATACTTTGGATTCAAAAAACTCAAACAAATTCAATTACATTCTGGAATCAGGCTAATACTAAGAGAAAATTTTCAATTTAAAATATAATAGTAATTTAAGCCTGTTATTAAAAGCTGCTGTAAGAGACAGTTGCACTTCAAGTTGTTTCATAAATTTTATTAAAGCAAGGCTCTCAATTGCAGTGTCTAAATCAACCAGATGCTACAGCCATGAGACAGACAAATCCATTGAACAAATCCCAAATTTGTTGTTCAAGCAGGAGTCCCCTTCAGAGAGCATCCTAAGCTCTGTACTGTTTCATGAGCGATTTGTATAGGTTATTATAACACAAGCCATTAAGTGAATAAAATGCCTCATTTATTTGTTCTTCATGACGATACAATTTCCTCTATGAAGAATCTTCACAAATAAAAACTGGAATTTTAATTTTGCCTTTTTCTTGAAGCAAAAATAAGGACAAAACTGAAGCGGGCGTGGGGGCAGGGCAGGGTGGAATGACACCCAACTCAACCGCAACAAACATATTTTTTGAAGAATCACATATAGAGGTCTTCCCAACAAATCTAACCTTTTTATCTCATTACTCAAATAATATGATGGTCATTGACTACCTCATTTTAGAAATACATATGTGCATGTATATAAAAATGGAATGAACACCAAAGCAATGGTTTAAAATGAGATGCATCAATAAACTATGGTACTGACCTACAATCAATTACAAGTTTCTTTTCCAACTAATTGAAACTTATAAAGCCAGCCTACAAAATACATGAAACAAGCTACTACAAACCTAGAAACTGCTCAGGTAGCTAATACAGCAATGTTAGCAAAATTAACAGATTTAAAGATGTTTTAGTTACAACATACAGCCCTAAATAGCCAAGTCCAGAGCCCAACAGGTTGCTTAATATGGCTAAAAAAGACAAGGGGAACAACATAATAATAATAATTAAAAAAAAAAAAAAATCACATTCACCGAGTTATCTTTCTGATTCTTTTTCAAGTCAAACTTTCTAACCAATGATTAATCAGCTCCAAGCCAGAGAAACTGACTAACTAAAGCACTATCCGAGATATACCAGTTGGGGGATCAGCACTTGCTCAGATGACAAAAAATATCTGACACATGCAGAACTGGAAAAAATGCCTGAATATTTGCAATATCCTGACAGACTGCATATATCCCAATACATGAGAATAAAACTGTAACTACAATGTAAGTTTGCACTGAGGAACACAAAGATCTTTTTCCCTTCATTATACATGCACACTCTATAAATTCTGGGCTTATCTGTTGCTTACAAGTCAGTCACAAACAAACTTCGTTGAGACAAGCTCGTTTAGAGAAGGGCAACTCTAAGCATCCCAGAACTTCAGCTTCGCGTATTCTCCATGCTACGTCCCCCCCACCCCGGGTGTAGGCTCTCTTTCCAATGCAGGATACACAGGGTTCATAAGGATCCAAGGGGAAAATGATTTCATCCTTCTGTGCATGGTGATGTACATAGCTGTCATATGTCTGTCAAATCCTGGCAATTTCATAGTTTCGACAAGAGACAGAAACGCCTTGCACGCTTGCCAAATGGTCCTGACAACTCTTAGGAGCACTAATTCAATATTAAAGTTTCAACCAATTCCATTCTACAGGAAAGGTCATATTTCAAAAACAATTTTATTCTAAATCAGAATGCAAGCTGGAAATGCTGAGGATTCCCACCCGCCCAGCCGCCATGCAGCAAACAACAACAATGAAATGATATGTTAGCCCCGAGAGTTGCAAGTCTCACAGCTGGACCATTTCACAAAAGTGATTTTGAAGCAGGAACACAAAATTTGAGACACCTTAGCGTCAAAGCCAAAGCACATCAACCTTCCTATTGGCTCATGGGGGGGGAGGATTATACACTTGTTAAGCGCATAAAGGTCAAATAAAAATGTGGATTTTAGGACTGCCATCATACCTGACCTTTGCTGCTCATATGAGGCTTCAGGAAAGAACATTTTTCTATAAAATATTGATAAGGCAGGCCTCAAAAATAGCTTAGCAAAACCTCAGTAATATAAGACTAATTATTAAGTATAAATCCAGTAAGGAGAGAGTAGCTTTTTCTCAGAAAAACTTCAATATGCCTATGTTACTCTTGTCTACTCTGCAACACAAGGGACAACTTCAGCTCAGCTAAACATACATTATGTCACATGCTGACAGCACCACAGCTGGAGTAGTGCATTTAGGACTTGTAACTAACCACCACATAGCAGGACATCACAGTGAACTTGGTGTAACAAGAACAAAATTTCAAGCGCTATCCAAAGTGGGTAACTGAAGTTTGCTTGATGACACCTATAATAGTTATGATCACCCTTCTATTTTTCTGGGAAATAGAGCCCGAGTGGCACTTAAAACTGCTCTACCTTTAAAGTCTTGTCCTAAGGAGAAGACAGAATTTCAGGGCATACAAGTAATCTCTAGAGATACTCCGGTTACAAATCCTGTGACTGTCAGCCTGGGTGCACACCAGGGTATAGACACCAACTGCCTAGGAAGACGCTCAGTGAAGATGATAGCAGTTATCTGTGTTATCTCAATTGTATGTAGGTATTCAATGCTTTTGTATACAAGAAGTCTACACCTCACTGGAAAAAAAAAAAAGATCAAAATGCAAAATTACAATATTCCTAATTAGCAAACATAGTGAATAAAAAACCCAACCCTCAGAATGACATAGGTGTACAACAAATACTTATGCAAACAAAGGAGTACCGTACCAAGGAAGTCAGTCACACAAGCCCAGTTATCTAGTCTGGCCACTTCGGCAGGAGAACCTTGATTATCATTATCTGTGTCAGCATGTCAACAGAAAGAACTTTCTATTTTCTAACTGCTTTTTTGAGATTAGCCTTTTTTCTTAGAATGTTCCACTAATTGTTTTTTTTTTTCCACTTGCATCAGCAGGAGGCCCAATTACAGCTCTATCTTCAATTTGCAATAACCTCCTTTTTAAATAGTATAAGTCACCTTTTCACCTTTTATTACAGAGATAGCATAAAGGTCTAATAGAGAAATAGTGCAAATCCTAAATTCCATTTTTCAGAAAAAAGATTTTATAATCATTGGTCACTTTTCTCGATTTAATTTAAATCACTTTTACATCCTAATATGACCTAGAAGAAACTATTTCACAGTCATAGTTCTCTATATCTAGTTTTAGGTTTTTAACATTGTATAAACTACCTCCTGTTTTTACCAATTAAATACATTTGTTTTTTCTCCAGAAGTCCCAGCATCACTGAATCTATTGTCATTCACTAAAGTGATTTTTTGTTTTTTTAAATACATAAGTAGGCCATCTATCCTTGGGCATGCAGACGGTTAACCTTGAAAGCTGCTGTATGAGGTTGACTGATATGTATTCGTTGCAGAGATGAACAAACTGGGGCAGTATTTAGTTGGAGTAAACCCCTGAGATGCTATTAGTTGTGATTTTAAAAAGACAGCTCTCACTTCCACCTGGAAAATGCAATTATGCCATAGAAGCATAGTTCAACAAAATAAACAACAGCTCAGACCAGCAATTTACAGAACGATGTGCACTACATACTTTAAATATATTTGAGAAACAATGACAATAAATCAAAGGAAAGTGCTCATTCATTTTGGGAATCGGTTCACCAGAAAACCATGCAGTTTCCACTTTGAAACCACCTTCTAATCAGTTACTAACATAACAAACATTTTAAAATAGCTTATGTAAGTTAAATCTTTGACACCCATTAACAACAATTAATATAATTGAAAAAGAGTTTTGTAAGCTTTGAAGAAAAAAAATGAGCCTTACTTAACTCCACTTAGCACAAACCCTTTCAACTCAAGACAAAAAACCCACTGTACTCACTGGAGAAAATTAAGGTTAAAAAGGAATAGGACTGAAATCTTTAAGACACCAGAGGAACTAGCAGGCTAGTGCTGCTCTTGCTTTTCAGAGGATAAAATGCTCTGAAATAATGGTTAATGCCAGAAGATGACTAGTCAGGTTGGCACATCTTCACTGAAGTAAATGAGTTTACACCTGCAGATAATTTGGTCCTAAAATGTGAGACTTGCTTCCAAAAGCAGTGTTTTCTTTTTAAACTAGTGATGAAAAGCAGCAAGGCATTTCATAGCTAGGATTTGGACTTTCTTGTGAAAGTAGCCCTAAGGCTTTCCTTTTCCACCTTTCAGACTATGAATCTGACTGAATAATCTCAACTCTTCTGCTAGCAAGACAAAGTCCAAGATGAATGGACCTACCAGAGACTGTTTATAGAGCAAGAACTGTCATCCCAAGCTCTGCATTCCCATCTCTGATGGGCTGGGGCCCTTTCTGCCATTCAGCCATCTTGCCCCTCAGAAGCACAGAGTGCTTCATGCAGGGCTTTCTGCTGCCTCCCCTCGGGCCATCAGACAGCTAACTCTGTCTCTACTCGCTACAGATCTTAGCGGCATCTTTGCAACTGGGCATGGTTGCCAAAGATTTCTTCAAGTTACACTTTGGCGTGCTTCCTTCCTAAGGATATGAAAGTGCAGCAGAATCAAATTAAAGTGCCTTCAAACAGGTGCATATTTAAAGTAACTAGGTAGAGAAAGAAAACAGGAAGGAAAAAAAAAAGTCTTAAAACCCAGTTTCTGATATTTAACTTAACCTACTAGGAATCACAACTTAATCTCAGCATTAAAACAGTAGCTATGAGTAAGTATTTAAATGCATTTTAGAAGAAGAAAGCTAATACTTTAAACAAAAAAAACCCCAAAAACCCAAAAATTTAAAACCCACAGTAGGAGCATAATGCACGCCATCCAAGCCAAGGATCGAAGAACTCACACATGCTTCCTGGTTTAGCTGGAAAGAAATGAAGTATCTGTCCTGCCACACCTTCTGTTACAGCCTAACACCAAAATATGTAGCGACAGATTTGTAGGAGGAAAAATAATCCTGCAGACCCTACCATTAAAGAACTTCATCATTAGAGCTGCACTAGGAGTATAACCCTTATACACTGAGACTTCGCAAAAGAAAGATTACTTTAACTCTAATTAGATTAAAATCTAATAACAACTTAAAATATTTCGCTTTTGTGAGTCGCAGTTAGGGAAAGAGGGTGCTTTTTAAGGCACTCTACTCTGTACCAGTTACCTGGATTTCTTCTTCTGTTCCAGGCCAAACTAATTTCCCTGATCACTAGTGGGCAGCAGTCTCCAGCAGTTTCAATGCAGCTGAGGATCATGGAAACAAATGTTTCAGGCTCCTTGCTGACTCAACCAAGACTAAAGTTCTGGGAACAACCCCTTCATTTTCCTCAGGAACAGCCAAATGCAGAAGGAGCTTTTGATTCAACTGCTGTATTGCACCTGTTTTACTCTTTGAAGAGCTTTATTTGTATATGCTGTGCAAAGATAAGTTAAATATTAGTGGAAATACACTAACGGGAGTATGTATTTCTTGTAGCTGAATTGTCTGTACTGGCTATGGGATTTGAAAACACTAAACAAGACTTGAGAGCACAGTATATGGGAATCAGTTGCTATACATGCTAAACCAAGATAGATGTTATATTCCAACCTGAAAAAAAAAAATAATTTTTACTGCCACTGTCAGTATAATTAATAAATAACACCACACAGTGACACAAAGACAGAAGGGGTCAGCATGGAGAAAGCAACACAACTGGCAGCAGCACGACAGAGTCTGTCCTCCCATCGGGATGCAAACACCACCATCGAGCAGTGAAGAGATAAAAACCGGTTTCTGGACTACAGTGCCACACTGATTGACTAGCACAGCACACACACAAGGAACCACAATAAACATTATAAACCAGAGAAAAACCCTGGCCCACTCCATGTCTCCAGGTGTCCTGAAGGAACAATGGTTTTGTAGGCACCGCCCTCCTGAGGTAGCTATTGCTGTGACTCATCTACGTTAACACCTGAGCTGATTAGAACCACAGTTACTACTGACAGGAAGATTTTTGTTGACAAGTTTCCATACCAGCTTCAGGCAAGAACAGACACTGCTTTTACCACCTTTGGAGACATTGTCAGCCGTTGGCATCAGCACACACCGAGAGGCACCTCAGGTTCGCTCTGGGGAGGCCTGGCCTGGGGGGCCGCTGCCCTGCCGAGAGACACGAGGACCATCAGGCTGCAGCTCTCCTGATGAGAGGGACAGGGCTCCTGCAAATACCTGCGTCTAAGGATCACCACAGGTGAAAGGAATTAGGCTTCCTGGCCTTTGAAAGGGAACCAACCTTGCGCAGATACTAGATAGCATATGTGACCCTGACTTGAAATCAGAAGGGAGCGTGAGAGAGGTATAAGAGCCAAGCTTTCTCACCATGGGGAAAGAGGGATTCCAGGCTGAACAAAACAGGGTGTTTAATATGAAAAGCAATGGATTTGGGATTACTGTTATACCTGCAGTAGCTATGGCCCAAAGCAAAGAACGTCTGGGGCTGTGTGGTAACCTGGCACCTGCACTGGGGGGGGCCTGCTATGCCTACAGACCCCAGCACCCCCCTCGGATTCTGCTGCCTCATGTCTTGGCCACAGCAAACCATAACAAGAAAAAATCCTTCTCAAGAGGAGCTCAGAGCTAGAGGGTGAAGAAGGTAATGCACCAAACCACCCATATATCATCCACAGGAGAGTGCAAATTGTACCAGTCTATCCCTCTGCTTTTATTACAAATACAAACAAAACTAAAATATTTTGGAAATTATGAAATTTGGGGTAGGCTGCATTTTATCTTGGCCAAATTGTCAGTCGAATTTGATACAAATTGATTAATACCTTCATATATCCTTACCTGTAGTCTTGCAAGGAAGCAATTGTGAGTTTCTAGTCAGAGACATACACTGCAGCGAACACATCCTCTTCTCTTCAGCACACAAATAACAACCTTGTAATAAGCTGGTGAATATGTGTTTGGTTACTTAGAAGAAGCACATTCTAAACAGTATGTGACAAAAAATAGACAGCATATTGCTAGTAGCCAGTAAACACTCCCTTTTTGTCCAAAAGCCTGCATTTATAGAGAAGTCATGTCACCGAGCCATCCCTGTTGCTGTAGTGTTGCAGGAGGGACAACAGTGAAATCCCGATGGCACCTTGTTCACAAAAGCTGTGACACAAGAAATTCCTACAGACGTAGACACAAGTCTAATGGGGACCCAGTGCATCTGACGCAAATGAAGTTGGCCATTGGTAATCATAAACTAGTGGTGGCTTTCTTAGGTTAGTGATAGCATTGTTGTATGTGCAATAAATAGATTAAAAGAGGTGGAAAATCTGCTGAGTCTAAGCAAAGTGCTGCATATGCTGTGGAATCATTGACAGCCATAGATGAGCTACGGAGCCAGGTAAGCTTATGGGGTTTTAATGTGTGATTAACTTTAGACTTATACCAAAAGGAAATTTCTGTCCAAGGAATTTCATCCATGAATTTTCCAAAGAATTGCTTTAGAACCGATGTGTCTGTGTTGTATTTTATTTCCAAAGCTCCCTGCACTGTTCCTGTAATTTCAGCTTCCCCTCAGGGGTGCATTTTCTCAGGAGATCTCCCAGGGAGTTTTTGGGTTGCATAGCGCTCCCATTTTTCCACTTGAGAAATTTGGAAAGAAATGTTTGAGTGAGCACAGAGTTCATAGTGCACCATGAATAGCACCCTGGGATACACTGCGTGACAGCCTTCATTCACATGGCTCAGTCCCTTAGCATATGGAGGTGCATTGCTCTCCCTGCATTGCACAACACTGCATGTGCACAGGCAGCGCTTGCCAAGGATGTCTGAAAAGCAGCATTCCAGGAAGAGGGACTTGCTGAAAATCTAGAAACTACTAGCAGGCCAGGATCTTCTAAATTTTTTTCACTTCCTGGGTCAATGGGGCTCCATTATTTCCCCAGGCCTTATTTATCAGTCTTCAAAACCACCATCCCAGGATGGATGTCTCTTCCTTTAAACGGCCAGCACATCAGAAATGCCAGCAGGCAGTAGCTAGAGAATGCTGTCAAACACACACGCATGCATGATGTCTAAACAAAAAACCCAGGCCCATAAGGTGAAATCCTAACCACGATGCTGTCATTCTTGTATTCTTTATCTGAGATTTAGCAGGTGTGCAATCCTCTGTTTTTTTTTTAACAGGTGGAAAATGTCATCTTGTCATGAGAGCTTCAACGTAAAACACACTAATGCTGTATTGCAGTGGTGTATATATCTCAACGTTCATCACCTCACAATGAGAGAATAGCTTTTTCTATTCTCTGAGCCATAATTTAGTTTGTCAGTTACTGGCAAATATATTTCAGTGTTGCACCCCGCAAACATGTAAAAATATCAAATGCATTGTATTGTTAATAATATGGTTGTAAGTCATTCATGGCAATTAAACTTGCATTACAATTAAATCTCTTCTGACCATAATGATGTTCCCGTTATGCCACTTTATTATTGCACAGTGAAAAGTACAAATAAATGTACACCCTACAAGAAAATGTAATGAGGTATGCCCACTTCGTTTAAGTGCTTTTAAACATCGCCCTTTAGAAATACAAACTGACATAAAAACATATGATATGAAGATCACACCGAAAATATTTTTTTTCTTTGTTTATATTTCTCGACCAATATGCCCACTGAGTCCCAGTTGTATTCCAGTACTCGATATTTTATCTAATGAATACTTTGAGCTTTGGCAGGAAATTTTTCACTGTCATTTCCCAGTTGAGGGAATCAATGAAATTATAGTACTATCAGAATAGCATATCTGATTTCACACCCTCAGCAAGCATTATTTAACATTCTGTTGTTTCTGTCTTCATCATCTACTTTCTGCCCTTAATATATTATGTTGCCTATGCTAGCAAAAAGTAGGGAACAAGTAAAACACTTAGCCAATGAGATTTTGAGACCAAAACTCCTATTAGAGGGATAGAATAAAGAAGACTATGCATTTCACTAGATTTAATACCAAGCCTATCTTTCCAATAGTTCTGGTATTAGATACATAGAAGTTTCTGGCTAACTCCCATTTGAGAAGGAAGGAAAAGTTACTTTTTTAAAGAGCTAAACCCTTTTTTTTCTTTTTTGTACTGGAATTCTAATGCACTTTAACCCCACATTCTGGAAAGATGAATTTAAACCAAAATAAGCAGAGACAAGGAATACCAGAATGATGGAGGAGCTATTGTAGAAAATACAACCTTTGCCATGCTTAGTCTTAGCAAATCAAAGGCCAGGAGTGTTATTTATAGAGGGCAGTCATATCTGACTGGAACGCTGAAACCCAACCCTCCAAATACTATACTTTAAAGGTGGAGTTGGAGTTGGTTACAAAAGGAGCTAAGATGTCATGGCTGCTAGTTATTGCCAGCAAATATATTTATTGCCCCACAAGGCTTCTTGTAGTTCAGTCTTTGTCCATTGCCATGATAGTGGAGAGCTGAGCGATGAAGTAGTCATAGTGGGTAATGGATGGGACTGAGCCAGAGTGCAGTTTCAAGGTGAGCTACCCCTGCAGAACAACAGCCAGATGATGTCTTACCACTCAGGTGCAGGCTTTGAACAAAACGTTCTTTTTTTCCTAAATTGCATTAATTACCCAGTCATGCCTTGCAGGGAACATTAGTTAGTCACTAAAGCACAGTGACAGGAATCATAAGGTTGGATTCTCTCTTAACTCTTTCAAAGCCTTTTGTACTTTTCCTAATATTCATTTGCACCACTGTAAACAGTATTTTGCTGTCTCTCACAAGGGAGCTAGCAGATAACTAATGGATTATTGAAATCACTTTCAGAAAACTCTCCTGGCACCCATCTGCATCTGTAGATGTCTAAATGCATTTAAAATCTCGCCTTAAAGTCCTCCAGGTTGGCAAAGCATGGCTGGAGAAGTGTTACGGAGGTGCAAAATATTATCTCAGTTATTAAGTATACATGTTTCCTTGGATACAAGTCAGGCTAAATCATGCTTTTTTTGCTTATGCTAATAGGCTTTTGCAGATTAATTAATGAAGGAATTGGGCATACTAAAAGAATTACTTGAATGATGCCTGAAGGATTACTAGTTTTTTTAAGTTCATTTGCTTGAAAAATTGAAAGTAGGCACAAAATGTCAAGTTGTGTGTCTGAGTCTTAATACTGTAAAAAAAAAAAAAGTAGAAAAAAGCACCTTTTTCATTGTACAGAAACAAGGAGAGATCTCTTCAGCATTCCACATTATTCCTGTTGCTAAGGAAACTTTCCTTCATCTGTGCTCAGTAAGGCATCCTCAATAATTTGTCCACAGAAGGATGGCATTATAGATCAGTGTCAGAAAAATCAGCTGACAATTAACCAGAAAACTAGTCACTGCAAAGTTTTAACAGGAGAGTTCCCGAATTCTTTTAGAAAGCCCAGTATGATATGTATTTGGGAGAAGCCTGGAGGAACTATAGCAAGCCTGTATGACTACTGTCATCCTGACAATTTCCTTCAAGAAGCAAAATAGAAAAAACCAACAAAACTAATGGTTTGGCTTGGATTTTGTTGGTGTTGTCCCATGCTTACATCCTGTACACTCTCGATTTTACTTTCTAAAAGACAATGTAAAAATACCCCTTTCCAAAAGGCGTACATATTCTTTACTATCATCTCTACTTCCGTCACCTTAAAGAGAACAGGAAATAAAGACATCATCAACGTTTCTGTACTTTGTACTTCCACTGTCTCTGTTGCATGTGGTCATTTTCAATCCATTACACACGCACTACCATGGCTTTCAATACCGTTACTCACAAAACAAGGTACCACTTATGATAAGAAAGAGAGCAGAGTTGTATCTTACAGAAATAATAGATGAGAGCGTGCCATCTAATTTATGTTGTAAGATTTCTTATTCTTTTCCAGCAAAGGTTTACCTGCTTTCATTATATAAGTCCTGAAATGCAAGCCAGCAGCTAGCTTTATTATGCCCTTTAATATACATCAAATATTCTAAAAATATTACATTTCCTGGGGGACTTTGGAATCAGGATTCTGCCACATTTCATGACACAGTAAGGAAGCGGGTCTGCTGCTCCAGCAGAGCCCAGCCCTGCCTAGCTGACCTCCTTTCTCCAGCAGCATATCACCACAGCTATGTCAAAAAAGAGTGCAAGAAACGGGGCTCATACAGCATGACCCTCCTCTGACATGCTTTCCAGAGAAGGCAGCTTCCAGCAGTCACTAGTTAGAGAGGATTAAACCTATTGCTTTACCCTGTCCATTTTGTCTAACAGTCACTAATGACCTTATGTTCTGTGCTTTTGTCTAATTGCTTTTTAAAGCCATTTACACTTTTACCTGGTGTTAAAATATGCATACTATTGGTCCCAGTAGCATTGCTCTCATAGAAAATGTGATATAGGAGACAGTAGACCAAATTTTCATTTGATGTACACTTATGTATGATAAAAATGAGAAAAAGGAAAGACTATGAGGCCCTTTCTCTTTCCTGAAGGGAAGCAGTGGCTGCCTTACATTTTGCCACTTGTAGTATTCACTTAGAAAATACTATGCCTCCTGAAAAGGAGAAGAACCTTGTATGCTTTACCCTCCTATTCCTACTCCATGGCATCTCTCTGCTCTATGAGAATTTCTGGTCACACTGGGTCAAAGTCTATTTCCAGAACAAGTTTTTATTTTCCTCTTTGAAGCCATTTGTTTTAACTTACAATTCCTACCTGTTCCAGAACTAAGACAAATGCAAGTTTCAGCTGAGAAGTATTTCACTTGTACCCTTCGTCACCCAATGTAACCCAACGTAACCCAACAGTATTCATCCTAGGAGATACACAACTCTAATGCATGCAGAACTGGTCTTTCATCTTCAGATCTGGATGTCGACTCATCTGACACAACTTAGGAAAAAGGCTTACCTTTCCAGTGGCATACTTCCAGAAGGGATTTCACTCCATTTCTATAAGGGATTTCAATAATAATATTTTCCTATTCAAACTCCTTTGTTTTCCAGGATCACAAGGTTTCTTCTTTAACAATGTGCACAGCCTTCAGTAGGAAGTCTGTGTATGTGATTTCAGGCCATAAAATCTTTTCTTGTTCCTTCTTCATCTCCTGGATGAGAGCCCACAAAACAATCTGAACATCTCCAGCACCAGTGCGTGACTTTCTATACTAGCCCATCAAATGGGACCACAACATTACTTCTTTGGAACCTGCCAAAACATGTCTTATGCTGTGGTGTATAAAACTGTATGTAATTCCCTTTCTCCAACAAATTGAGAACCTCAAAGGGATACCATTTCTTTTCAGATGGTTTAGGTTTTGCTCACAAGACCTTAGCTTTCATCTTGGTTAGCAGTGAATCTGAAGGAATGGAAAACACTCAAGTAGTGTGATGTCTGGAATATGAAAGATACAATCTGTTGCTTTCTGTGATGTCTCATGAAAGAAAACTGAAATACAAATGCAGTATCATTAAAACGCGTTACTAATCCAGCAGGAATGGAGAGACCTGTGCATTATAAATTTTCACTCAATACTATTTCAAACTATGATTTGTAATCTATTGAGGAAACTGTCATGAATAATGGGTTTCAAGATGACAATAAATTTTAAACTTTCTTGAGTGAAATGTGGATGACAATTTTTTTACCACCATTTTGAAATACCTTGAAGTGGCAGTTGCTGGTTAGAGAAGAAAAAGCCAAATGGCATGGTTTAGATACACAGAAAATTGAAGATAATGATGCATGAAATAACCAGAGAAGAATTGAGGAAAAGACTGGAAAGTGGAAGTGCAGAAAACAGTTTGACCCACCAGTGAGCCTACTCCTATTTCTATGGAAATGAGCTCATTACTGCTAATTTTTTTTTTTTAAGCTCCTAGTTGATTCGTGAAGTGCTTTTTGAATTCCGATAAGGGCTTCATGAATCACTGAAAAAAAACATTTGAACAAAATATCCAGAGTCAAATGATTACCAACTCCCATAGATTAATCAGCTGTCTGAGTACTTTATATAACAGAGCATGCACTAGGAGAGCCAGCTTTTTCCCCTGGTATCATAAGTCTATAATGTTTCGTTCTGCAAAGAAAAGGGATCATGCTTCTGAAATCTAATTCTGGATGGTTACTCCATCCAAGAGGCTGTATTAATAGGAAAGACATCTTTGATTTTTTCCCCCTGCTATTTCCATGTTTAATCTGTTTTAAAAATCAGCATCTGGAGAATTGGCCATAGAATTGCTTCTCGTTCCTCAGAAATAAGAGCATCTGTGGTATTCATACAAATGGTGCTTTCACATTTGCAACCAAGTCAGTATTGGCTGTAGGCACTTCTGAGCAGGCAAGGGAAATGCCTGAGGGCCAAAACACTGGTTCTTCTTAAACCTTCAGGATGCTGAAATAAAAATCAAATAAAGCAATGGATTTAAATAGCAGGTGAGCTTTATTTATTTTATAAACCCAGCAATTTTTAAGACTGTCTATAGGCTTGAACAGAGTACCTGTCTGTGACAGTCGCATTTTAACTGAACAATGCTGCCTGACTTCACACGTTATACATACAGCATCTACACTGAACACCTTTTATTCATTCTCCAACACTTCAAAAAGAATGCCCGTGGCAAATTCTGTGACTCTGTTAATTTGCCTTGTACTAATTTTCAAAGTGCGTGTAGGTCACGAGCTTTCTCCAGCATGCATCTTCTAACAATGCACTTGCTAGAAATTACACAAAATAAATCTAATCCTACTGCATGTAAGTGCATTGTGTCTCTTTTCCAAAACCTTTTGCATTTTAGAAATTACTCTATATATCATACTTCAAGCATGACAAATAGAACAGAAACAACCAGTCCTCACACAGGCCATGCTGTCCTGCAAATCTGCATTCTTTAAACAGTTACAGGACTCTGCACTGTTAATTGCAAACAATGGGTTAATTGACATTTGAAGTGCGAGTATTATCTAGAGATGGATGGATGGACAGACACACACCATTCTGCAGTTATGACTGACCTTATGATTTTCATTTTAAGAGCAACAGAAGGTTGAAAGATAAATTTCACGAGGCATTACATTGGTCTAAATAAGAAAAAAATTGGCATATATAACCCTGCTGAATTGGTACAGATTTATATGGATTTAATTTTCATGGAATTCAGAAATAATTTTGGAAGAAGGTTATAAAGTTATAAAGCATTATGCTATTCAGTTAATAACATTATTAATAATGCAAAGATGGTACTTTCATTGTATATATTCCTATACATTTTGGCAGGATGTGAGACACCAAAGCGGCTTTGTTAAAATACTTCCAAGGTTTTCTTTTTGCATCTTGCTTTTCTACATTTCTCAGGGCACCAGAAGCATAGAGAAATCAGCATTTGAAGAAAAACAAAAGACAGAGGATTGATGTGGAAAAGGAAAATATCAAAAGCTATTTTTCTTAGCTGTGAAATCTTATGACAAAAGTTGTAGAGGTGAATACAACTTTGGAGTAAAAGTTTGTGTGCTCTGCTTATGAAGCGCAAAGTGAAGGCCCAAAAGCCCTGTGTTTATTTCTGAGGCCTTATACTTCCAGGCTTTTTAATTGGATCTTGATTTTTGACATTATTGATGTCTCATTTAATTTCCTATTTTCCTCAAGGGAAGGCTATGGTGTAGGATGGAAGAACAATTTAGTATTTTGGATTAGTCAGAAAAAAATAATAACTAAGATTATTTTCTCTTTGTTGTTTATTTCCACATATAGTAGGGAATAATGACACTTCTTCCTATTCAGCTCTTTGAACTCAAGATGATGAAACTCCTATTCAAACTAAATTAAAATATAATAGTGTCATTACAAATGTGGTGGGTTGACCCTGGCTGGATGCCAGGTGCCCACCAAAGCAGCACAGGGGATGGGGAATGGGGGTAGCTGTCAGTTCATCACACATTGTCTCTGCCATTCATTCCTCCTCACAATCCACCCTGTTCCAGCATGGGGTCCCTCCCACAGCCGACAGTCCTCCATGAACTTCTCCAACGTGAGTCCTTCCCACAGGCTACAGTACCT
The DNA here is from genome assembly GCF_963921805.1 of Phalacrocorax carbo. Taxonomy (NCBI): domain Eukaryota; kingdom Metazoa; phylum Chordata; class Aves; order Suliformes; family Phalacrocoracidae; genus Phalacrocorax; species Phalacrocorax carbo. The sequence continues at coordinate 36,336,998 of NC_087520.1, read as the reverse complement.
CATGAACTGCTCCATGGGTCCCTTCCATGGGGTGCAGTCCTTCAGGAACAGACTGCTCCAGCGTGGGTCCCCCATGGGGTTACAAGTCCTGCCAGCAACCCTGCTCCAGTGTAGGCTTTTCTCTCCACAGGTCCTGCCAGGAGCCTGCTCCAGCATGGGCTTCCCATGGGGTCACAGCCTCCTTCGGGCATCCACCTGCTCTGGTGTGGGGTCCTCCACAGGCTGCAGGTGGGTATCTGCTCCACCATTAACCTCCCTTGGCTGCAGGGGAATCTCTACTCTGGCACCTGGAGTGCCTCCTCCCCCTCCTTCTTCACTGACCTTGGTGTCTGCAGGATTGTTTCACTCACATAGTCTCAGTCCTCTCTCTGGCTGTTATTGCCATTGCACAGGGTTTTTTTCCCCTTCTTAAATATGTTCTCACACAGGTACTCCTACCATCGCTGATAGACTCAGCCTTGGCCAGCGGCAGGTCCATCTTGGAGCTGGCTGGCATTGGCTTTATTAGACACAGGGGAAGCTTCTAGCATCTTCTCACAGAAGCCACACTTGTAGCCCCCTGGATACCAAAACCTTGCCACACAAACCCAGTACAACAACTTTACAAAGATCAGTACTCCCTTAAGCTAGGTGCAAAACAGATCTAGACCAACAGCTAGATGTCATTCCAAAACGTAAAGGAGAGGTGATACACAGTAAAATGATAAAAACCAGAAGTATCTTGTTAGTGCTGCCAATCAGAAATGGGAAAAAAACTTATATTTTCTTTATTTTAATTATTTATATGGGGTTATTATAACAGAGACTAAGAGGATATAAAGACAAAGAATTCAAAAAGTGAAAATTCAAATCACTGGAAAAAGAGGGAGATAGCCCTCGGAAGGAGGTGGAAAGTTTGAGGTAGAAATACTGTAAAGAAGGCTGCTGAAAGCAGTAGTAAGTCAGCACAAGGGAGAATGTCCAGAAAAAATAATGAAAAAGTATTGCTGTTATGCCTCAAATCATGCTACGCTCTCTATGTCCTCTCTGATTGTTCTGGTTAGCCAAAACTATCCTCTTTCACAGCTGTGCTTCCTAGCTCCGGACAGACAACTCCATCCAGATAAGTCAGACTTATCATGGAAACCCACAAAGTTTTTAAAAAGGTACATGGAATATTGAGTGTTTTAAGTGTTTGTAACTGTATTTATGCATAAAAAAATTATTGAGAACATTGTATCACTTCATGTAGTAAAGACAGTGTACAACATGCAAAGTTGAGAAAGAAGTTTGATTTATAGATTGCAGAAACACTATTTGAGTGACAAGGGTTACCTGTCCTCTCCTTACTGAAGTTCTTTAAGTTCTTTTGTATAATTTTGTTTTAAGGCTAAGAACTATGTAATGCAGAAAATTCCAGTTATGCAGCTTCTTATAACATATAAGACCACAAAAATGATCTGAGGATGGAACACCTCTCCTATGAGGACAGGCTGAGAGAGTTGGGGTTGTTCAGCTGGAGAAGAGAAGGCTCCAGGGAGAGCTTATTGTGGCCTTTCAGTACTTAAAGGGGAACTATAGGAAGGATGGGGTCAACCTCTTTAGCAAGGCCTGCTGTGACAGGACAAGGGGCAATGGTTTTAAACTAAAGGAGGGTAGATTTAGACTGGATATAAAGAAAAAATTTTTTACAGTGAGGGTGGTGAAACACTGGAACAGGTTGCCCAGGGAGATGGTTGATGCCCCATGCCAGGAAACATTCAAGGCCAGGCTGGACGGGGCTCTGAGCAGCCTGATGTAGTTGAAGATGTCCCTGCTCACTGCAGGGGCGTTGGACTAGACCTAAACCATTCTGTGATTCTCTGATAAGGCTCACTCATTACTACGGAGAACAAGATAGTCCAGTTCTGCTGAAGAAATTTCATCAGCAGAAACCTACTTCATGGAATCCTACCCAGCATGATACAGTAACTGGAAGAACAGGATCCAAGCACTCTTTGCATGGTTATTTTTCTCTCCAGAAATTTGAGTAGCTCGACCTTATTCTTTTATTTGCCTTCACTTTTCTACTGATATTATATCTTAGTTTGCCTTTTTTAACAAGCCATCATTCAACCGGGCAGGCATCAATCATACTTTTACCATTTTGGTTTCAGTCATCATAAAAAGTTATATTGAAAACACTTTTGTTTTCCCCTAGTTAAAAATAGTTCAATCATACAGAAACGTAAATGGATCATAATTTTGTCCCTTTTTCTCTCCAGGCTAGAATCTGAACAGGAGGCAAGCTCGTGTGGGAACCTGAGCTTTGGCCAAACAAACTATAAAGCTGGTTGTGACATGGGCCGAGACTGACATTCTCATTCAACTCCCAACAGTGGCATTTAATTTCCTTGAAGGGGCAACACAGTTGCCATAATGCAGATGTCCAAATCCACTGTTTCCTGATGGCTACAAGTATTCTCTTGTGTTATTGCTTACCAATAAACATTTAACTAACCACAGAGCACTAGTTTTGCTTATTTAGAGCTACTAGGTGACATTAAGATACTTGATGCAAACAGCATAAATGGCTTCCTAAGTACCCTTTTCCTAGGGAAGCATTTCATGGACACTTCATGGTTACAACACGCATTCTAAGAGACATGAAGCCTGGATAACAAAAAACCCCTTTGTGTTAGAGTGTGGTTTGTGCTATAACATATTTCATGGCTCTGCCATCACAGGTCTCAGTAAAGAACCTCTGGTTGCTTCAAAGAATCATTTAAAAAAAAAAAACAACGTCTGTGCTACATTAACATGCCACAAAAATTAAACAATAGAGCTACTTATTCCCACTGTTAGCCAAGACAACACTACTTACGTAACTATAAGGAGCAGCTGCAATGCTTGGCCCATCTGCAACATTCAAGTCTACTACATGCTGTACAATAAGCCAGAAACTCTTTATTGAAAGAAATGTTTACAGAGATGCCTGAATGCTGTTTCCTTGCTGTGTGTATGCAGTATATTATTCTTCTAGATTAACTTTTTTCCCCCCAGGGTAGACACATTTATGTTTACATTTTAAAAAAAAATCATATAACAATCCATGACCAGTCAATATAAAACCACCAGAAAAATAATATCATTGATCCAAATACACAGTCCCGATAAAGTCCGTGCCCTGAGTGACTACAAAGACTAAGCAAGCCAGTACTCAAGTGGTTTTCCTTGTAATTGTACTGTGCCTTCTCTATACTCCTAAGGAACCAAAAAAAGAAAATAAATACTGCAGTGTCAGTCTCTCTGCCCTTTCCCTTTGTGGATTAAAAAGCTCTCCAGTAGTATATTTACACTTCTTAACCAAGCACGCTGAATTAAGAGCATTTACTCAAAACCTTTTTTTCTGTAATACCGATTAACAGTACTTTCACCTAGAAAATTTTAAACACATGTTTTACTTTTCATCATATTAATGTTGACAGACCTCCTTTATCAGTACTTTAATTAACAGCAAGTAAGGGAGGCAAAGTGAGTGTGACATGCTATTACTTCTGCTTGATTTAAAGTCTGCTTGTGAGACTTTCTCTCAACTCGTAGTTGAAATTGTCTTATCTTATACATTCCCCGGATTACTGTTTCATGTAAATGTCATTTTTGCTGTCCAAAACATTAAAAAAACCCACACCAGTGCTATATAACTACTGTCTCTTTCTGAGAGACATGAGGGAAGCTGTATGCTTTTGATCAAAGACAAGATCCTGACTTCAAAGTAACACCTTATCTGTAAATATATTACACAGTACTCTTAGTAAAGAAAGGGGGAGTCCTTGATTTCAAATAACCTAAGGCTAATAGTGTGAGATTTGCCAGCGTTCACAGAATTTAATCTTACCCCTCTGAATACTTACACAAAATTAGACAAAAAGATTTTAAAGACCCTGGGTTCTCTCCTCTTATATAAATGTCTGGTAGACTGTAGTCCAATACTTCATTGGAAGAACATCCTGGCTATTGTGGACTGAGACAAGAATGTGGAAACATTACAAATTTCAGAAGCATCAGAGATTTTTTGAAAACCTAAGTCTTCCTTCCAGTGACGGAAAGCAGTAGCTATATACCTGCGGATGCTCTAGCACTAATTTGATTGGGATCTTCTAATATTTTTTTGTATTACCACTGGAGGTGTTTGCATTATTTCTTTCACTGCTGCAGTCTAGACAAGCAAAACTAAATTCCAGATTATCTTCAATGGCTTCATCATTTGAAAATGTTGGGAAAGGACACTAAGTTATTTCATAATATTCTAATTAGTATGGAATATGGTGGTATCAGATCATAGAAATAATATTAACTATTTAAGATCCAGCTACAATGCTAATATTTGCCCATGCAAAGAAACAGTTTTGAGCGGGCACAGAGGGTTCAGTTTTATCATCAGCTGATAGCATAATCAGCAGTGCCAGAGTGCAGATATCACTCTTGTCTGTATGTAGACAAAAAGAAGCAGCTTAAGACACTGAAATCAATGATGCTTTTCTGCACAAAACCTTTTTTCTCCAGAAAAAAAAAAAACCACCACAATTCAGTGATCTATGGTTTATAAATCCTATTATTTTAATTACATCTTAAAAAAATAACGCAGCTATCTGAAAGAAATAAATTTTGGTTTTCAGAATTTTAAATGTTGAGTTTATTTTAAAATGTCCTGCTGTTTTACTAAAACTTGTGTCTCTCAAAAGTAAAAACAAAAATTTTCCATTTACCTGAAGTGAATGTTCAATATGATAGAGCACTGTAGAAGCTGTTATTTCTAATTAGGGATTAAAACCTCTTGAATGCTCAAGACCGTTAATAAGCTGAAACAAGTTTTTTTTCTCTCCCATATTTACTCTCAAGATGTCCGTCTTCTCACTTCACTAAATATATTTGCTGCAGTAAATGCATAGCAAAAAGAGCTCAGAGTTCCTTCTTTGGATTTGAAAAGGATCAGGTCCTCCTAGGTTTCTAAATGAATATTTTCACTACCAACCAAAGTATATTCCTTAGTCAGAAATTTAGTGTTACTGCCCATGATCTCCTTCCTTCCCACACCACTTACAAAAGGTTATCATGACGACAGGAAAGAAGGGCAAAGCTCTACATATGATCTCCAAGGTGTGCTAGGCTGCATGCATCCACACTGCAGCCGCAGCATTTCCTAGCATCTTCACATCACAAGTAAATGCTTGTTTGTGTTTGTGCTATATGTGTGTCTGAGCATGGACTTGTGTCCAAACAACAGGCCTGTCCAAGGCAAGAGACCTAAGGCAAATTTGCCCCAGATAAGGTGGTTCCCATCCTTTCTGTATCAGCACTGCTGATCTAAAGTAAAACTTTCCTCAATGTGAAAATGAGATTGTGTAGCAGGTTTCTTGTTAAAGGTCTGCTGGAGACTAACAGCCATGGAACAAGACAACACAACACGAGCCAATAAGTCCTACAACATTTAAATAAAATGTGAACCCACAAAGATGTTCTCAATTTACACAAAACCAGATCAGACACTTTCCAAGGACTCGTGCTGTAAAGACCTGACAGTGACTGTTTGTGCCACTAGCACAGAATACGTATCCTTTAATATGCTTGGCTGCATCTTGCCATCTCTGTACTACTGTCTTGCAGTGAAACTCCCACAACTTCTTGACGGGTGAAAAATTAAACAGTATAGCAGGCGTAGAGGGAATTTGCAGTTTGTACAAGCTCAGACTTAACTGAAAGCTAAAGGCATACCTGGAAACACTTTTGAAATATATAAAATTCATGAATACTTTTCCGTTTGCAGCTGAGACATAAATATGTGTAATGAGCATGTAACAGACATCTTACCTCTCCAGCATGGATATATATCTGCTGCTTCACTCTCCCTTGGAAGCAGAGTGATTTAATGTGCTTTGCTTGGTAAGTCACCCTCCAGCAAAATAAATTTGATTTCTGCTGCATTGAAAAGAATTTAAACAAAATGACCTATCAGCTCTCCCTAGGTTCATTTATCCAAACGTCCATTTCAGTCTTTATTTTCAATAGAGAGAAATTAAACAAGGTTTGTTTGAGGCAATCTTTATGGTTCTTTATGGATAAGTGTGAAGACTAGTCTTAGATGGCAACATCTTTCATATGCATCATATTTCCTGAGTCTATGGTTATACGCAGCATTCTGCAAATAAGTCACTTTCCCAGTTACGTTCCTTTGCATCTCCCTGTCTTCTAAAAGCAAAGGTCTGGCAAGGAAAGGAAAGATAGGGGACTCTCTGTGTTCCCTACCACTCTCCCACCATGCCCTGCACATGCCATAGTCAGAAATTTCCAAACGCATCAGGCTCTGAGTAAACAAGGAAAAAGAGTGGCAGTGTCCTATGAGGCAAATTCAGCTTTTATAAGATATGTTTTTTATTCTAAGCCTGTAGTTGAAGTTTTAAATAATTGCTCCAGCAAATCTGTAGGCCCTGCCTTGGTGATCATTCAGCAGCAGTGTGGAATTCCAGAGGAGCTAGACATTCTTAATTTCCCTTTCCTTGTACTATGGCTCACTGCTCTGTACATCACATACAGTGCATGAAAATAATTGCAAACCACACCCTTTTGCTCAACAAAATACATTTTTAACCATTCTGCTTTTTAGGTAATACTCAAACCATGGAAGCTCCTGCTATGAAGTTTTGTCATATGATTTATTAAACAGTGGAATCTGAATATTTTCTATGGAAGAGAAATTGTAAATCATACCTCTTAATTCAGACAGGCATCTTAATTTGTACAAGCAGAATCTGCACACTAATTAATCCAGTGTAATAGTGTCACGTGGCCATGATTTTTCACTAGTCGTTAGTGAAGAAAATTGTGTAGCAACCACTGGCTGCTTACACAGAACAGGTCATGATACCTTTTTTCATTAACACACTTCTGTCATAATGTTAAAATGCCAAAATCAAGGACATCTCAGTGGATAGTCAAGAACAAGCTTCTTTTTTCAACTAAATTACTAAACAAATTAATTTTTCCACTCTTCACATAGATAATTTTAAACAGCATTTCTAATAAATTTTAGACAAATATGTTGAAAAACTTGTCTCCTGTTTAAAACTGTACAACCTTCAAAACTGTCTAAACTTAGCAGCTCCTATCATTATACTTGTTGACAAATTTTCAACACAACCCACAACAAGGTGCTCAGAAAATACTTATTCAGCAAATGTTTCACAGCACTATCTTAATTTCAGCAGATGTACAACTTCAGGATGTACCATCACCTATTTTACTCCAGAATGAGGGAGGTTTACCTGTCCAGAGAGATCATGTTGTGCACACAGATGGAGGGGGTCAGAGTCTAACTCTAAAGCAAGGAATCTGAATCTGGAATCTTGCACTGGGATTCTCAGGATCTGGTGTCCGACAATGAATTCAAAAAAAGGTATCGTCAAGATCATCGAGGAAATGGGAGCTAAGGCTTTTGTAGAATCCATCCACAGAAGAAATATCCTCTGAAATCTGGGAAGCTGTCTAGGCTTTGCAGAAACTAGAGGCTGAGAAGCAGTCTATGAATGCTGAAATCAGTCAACTCTGTTTCAGTTCAGAAAACTAAAGCTGAAGTAGCTAGAGTTTTGTTTGTTTGATTGTTGGTTTGTTTGTTTAATACCTCTTATCCTAAATGTTCCCCACACACAATTCTTAACAATTCCAGGTGATGTTGCGGATCATAATGGAAACCTTTCCTAAATTAATTTTCCCCAGAAAGCATCTACAGAAGTTTGGAATCTCTCCTTCAAAGACAAACATTATATCGGAAAAATGAGGTCACTGACTTGTTTCCTAGTTGAACGTTGGAGAATCAGGCTTCCATTGCCTAGGAATTCAATACCAGTCAAGTAATTTCTCCCACCTCTCAAACATCTCATATTCCATCTCACTGTAACAATTAAATAAGAATGTACCTGACATTTTTCACAAGCATCTGTTTTCATATTATATTTTACCTCCAATTTGGGTTACAATTTAGCTTAATTGTACCAAATTATCAGCAGGCCATCTTTTGCTCAAAATCTTTTTCTTCTCTCTACTGTCATTTTTACAGGCAGCTCAGCAGATAATTTTATGCTACTGCAGTCACACAAGGCAGATTCTAATATTGATCTGAATTTTCCCCTTGAATATGATTTGCATTCTTAGCCTGATCTATTTTTTTTTTCTTCCCATAGAACATGATTTACATTCATATGTCTGGCTGCTTCATTTTAAAGCCATCTTGAAAAAATCTCTTTCTAATCATCCTTCTAAATTCATATGGGAATAACTTTTCCCTCCAACGCTTAGGAGAGGAAAATCTCAAATAAATCGACACTATTCTTGCAGACTATAATGATGGAAACAGTATTTGTTGATGAAATTAGAGACTTTTTTATAGCTTACTAATAATCTAGCTCTGGGACAGCTAATTGCTAGGGATTGTCATGTCTGAATACTGAGGAAGTGCTCTCAATCTTTCGGCTGGTCTAAATAGGAAAAAACCAGCAAGATCAGCCAAAAACCATCCTTATGTAGTCTCCAGTACAAAAACTTGTTTTGCATAAAGCAGAAGAGATACATTTTCCTCAGATTAAATGTAGGTAGGTTGGCAAAAATTAATCTGCCTCCAACCATGCCCTATTTCTACTTGCCTTTCCTGCTCGTTGCACATGTGTCAGAGGGGGCGTATTGAGGTGTATGAATGTGGCCTCCTCCTTTTGGCCTGTTAGACACCCTCTGGACTTGCTTTCCAGGCTAGCTCCGCTTTCATGAGACACAGAATTGCACCATGCCGATGGCACAATCCATTATATCTAACTATCAAAATGAAGGGGAAACTAACAAAATCGAAGTGTTTAAGTCTCATGGATTTTGCCCAAATTTAAACGTACATCTGGGACAAGGATGGGTGATACTTATATTCTCAGTTGTTCTTCCTAAGTTCATTCACTTTGCTATCTCAGTTTCTAAAAGCACATGGTTTTTTTTATTTTCCTTTTAATATGAAAAGAAAGGTGCCTTCTCAAAATTATTTCTGCTAGGTCTGAATGACAAAAATTCATTTACCTTTCTACTACATTGTTATACCTTTACCATTATTACATTCATGTTTTCCCACATACTCTTTATTCACTAGAGGTAGTAAATATTATACTTACAGTTCTTGAACACAGCTGACATATGACAGTTGTCCAAAAACACTGGAAGAGGAGGAACAGAAAACCTCATTTCCCTAGCATTTTTTGTAGTAGAAGTATTGTATCACACTGGAAAGACAGAATAGGGAGGTTTACTACTTCACTATTCTACTTGGTTTAAAATTTATTATTGCAATGCATCATATGGGAAAGGAAACTGTCAGATTTTAGGAAACCAGATAGGACAGACTGAGGCATAGATACATGTTGAGTGCCTCATCCAACATCAAACATCTGACTGGATGTTGATTACTTAAAAATTCCCCTAAGATGCCAGAGTAAGAATTGTAAGTATACTCTAAAACATTGTATTTTGCACCATACACAATATTTTCCTGAGGCTGAAAGCAAGACAGTACTAATGACAGAGGCCAATACACATTTAAGTGACAGGTAAAAATAGGAAAATCTAGGGGGTATTTCCTGCTTGTACTAACGGAGTACTACATTTTCCAAGTCATTTGAAGTTCAATTCACCTTTAAATTAAGAAAAAAAAAAGGTATTAGTACATTTTACTAAGTTCTCCAACTAATTTAAATAATTACCATTCATACAAATGCTCCCACTGAGCTCAGTTCCCCATTCATACCTTCCTTTACCCACAAGTAGAAAAGATGGGTGGGCCAAAGAGGAATTGTGACTCTATACTTTGCAAAAGGAGGGAAAATCTGCCCCAGAATAGTGATCTTGTGGGACTGGCAGAATATCTTTTGCATCATCGTAAGCTGCATCTCAGTGGTGGTCCTTCCAGTCATAACCTCTGTCAGGTCTCCCATCCGTCAACACTTTGGTACCATTTGGCAGAGGAACCTGCAAATCCAGAGTGCTTACCCTAAATAAGCCACTTCAACTGCGGAACATGCCCTTAATCAGACCACAAAACTGCAGCACATGCATTTAAGTGGGATTTCTTCATAAAAGAACAACTCTAGGCATTTACAGGACAATTACTTTTGCCATGAAACAATTATACAATGGAAGGCGTTCAGAATTTAGTACATCACTATAATTAATGAGGTGATCTTACACAGCACTGCAATCTACAGATTACACATTTGAACTAAATCACATTTGCCTGTGCTATAATTTATCAGGCTTTGGTAACTTCCTAGGCTTTGTATTTGCCCAAATAGACCTAAAGCCTAAAGTTAATAGCTTAGTGACCTTACACTCCATATACAGTAAGTTAAGACATGTAGAAAACTTTAGAGGTTGATTCAGACCTATGATAAAACAAATCACTCTCTAGAGAGGCCTGAATTACCTTCTGAAGACGTCTGTCTCTTCATTGATTATATACCGAGTGGAAGATGATTAGGCTCCTAACCTGTGCAGTTAGAAGGGACAAATCTCTACCTGAGCATTCTCGGCCCTTTACCAAATTGGACCTTATAATCTGTAACATATTTTATATCTCCACTTTATTAATGATCATGTCAGAATGCTCAGAGTCTTTACCGAGACAAGAGAAAAAACAATGAGCAATATCAGAGTATGTCCAATGGAGTCTGATTGTATCATATACGTAAGTTCTTATTACTGTTGTTCTGATTATTGATCTGTTTCTTTGTTGCTGTTATGCTTTTCGACCTGTGTTCTCGCTTATGGAAGTCTTTCTGCTCTTTTCTGTTCTTCCAGAGCAGTTTCTTGGTGTTCTTTAAGCTGTGTAATCTGTGCTTTTGTTTCTTGGTTCTGTGCTATCTCTTAGGGGATGGAGGTCATATAGATTTTTTATTTTATTTTATATTTTCAGACGCTTGCTCATTATTTTAAGGTGTTGAGTAATTACTCTCCTCTTCTAGCTATCATAACACAATTAATGGGCTGATTTTCTACAAAGGTCGGTCATTTTAACAGTGTAGTACAATCACGGGGATAAAAATGAGGCAAGTTAGCTACCCTGATTTCTCAGTCTAAAGAAACAGGATATTTCTGAAAAGGCTTTCAACCTGTTAATCAGACTACCAGAGGGACTAATCCTCTGAAATACTGATTGCTCCTCAATACTTCTTTTTTTACACTCCATACTGCCCCATTAGTGTCCTTTACTAAAAGTGATGTCATTCAGCATCCTCCTTTGTCCAATAACACCCTCAAGTAATTGATTCTTTCCTGTATCCTGTATTTTAGCAATGAAAATATTGCAGAGCAGGGCAGAGCAGGAACCTAAATATACACTATTAAAAGGAAACAGAAATCCTATCATAAACAGATAACCTCTGGAATTAATTTGTTATGAATATAAATTTAATATCATCCAGAGCTATATTTTTATTTGTGCTTGTATCATGTGAGTATTTATTTGGCACTGGTGTGAAAGATTAATTTATTATCAGCTTTTATCAGCTATTTCAGTTCCTTTAAGCATCTCTGGAAGATGCCTGTGATTTATACAGCTAAGTTCTTTTGTTCATCAGTGAATTCATATGGCATTTCATACATGATTTTTATATAAAATACTAAAAGTCCAGCAGCTACTTACTTTAACCTGGCAATGTACAGTTGCCGTTTGTATTGTGCGCATTGGTTTGTTAGGAAATCCAGGGACCCTGGAGGAGTTTTAATCCATGCAGTCAGTAGTCTCAAGTGTCAACCCATCTGCATCAGTCGCACACCAATGCTTTACAAAGAATTAAAATGTCGAAAGTCTTATGGCACTTCTGAAACCATCACCAACACTGAAGCAACAGATTTGGCATTTGAGATTACAACTGCAGGAGGGAAAAAACATAACCCTTTTCAAGATGAGCATAACGTAGGAATAATTTCAGAAACAGCTCTTAATTTTATATGACGCATGCATTATATGTTTATGGAAGGAAGATAGGGTCTAGGCCCCAGTAACTAAATATTCATTTTCAAGATTTTGAAAAGGCTTTCAAAGTGCTCAAAACCCTGCTGCCGTTCACCTTGTAGGCTGTATGTGTCTACGTATTATACAACATGACTATATTAGCAGCCCAAGGGCAGACTAAAAACTGTCAGCTGAAGGAGTGAATTATCTTCTTAAGGCAAAAATATAACTGCTGTTAATATCAGGTTTCTCACAAATACACCACAAGAAGAAGGGTTGACTGGAGAAGGGAGGTGTGAGGGACAAGACATAGGGTTATCTGTAAGATATGCAGCGATAAATTTTTTCTTGCAAAAAGAGAGAAGAGAGAAGAGTTAGGAATTAATAGATTAGAGGATGTTTAATAACCTCCAAAGTAGGAAAGAAGAGAGTATGTAGAGGATGCCTTCATTATGAAAAACAAATTAGGTTTGACATATGAAGTGGTTAAGGCACTGAAAGATAACCTACTTTAATTTGGAAAAAGGTGTGAACTCTGGGTATATTCCCTAAAAATCATTTAACTCTGCTCCAATGGTAGCAAACATGCTTCTGGGAGGTGCAGTTAGATCTGTCAGTTTCAAACAGCTACCTTCTAGTGCTTGGCCTCCTCCTTTCTTACCTTCCAAACGTAGAGCTTGCTTGTTTGCACACATCCATCACAGTGCAACTTGTTCTGGTTCTATTCCTAAATTTCTAAGCCTAAGAATGACAGAGTATTAATTAAACAAGAAGATAATTTCAACAGTTAGTCTAGTACATGAGGTCAATCAAGGACTCCATATGGGCTTGTATGACCAGAGAAAGACAAAGGAAAAGAAACACCTGGCTTCTGACATGAAGGAGATTTTGTAAAACTTCAAGAGATTGAAAGGAGGTTGAGGGAGCTTATATCTGAACTGCAACACTGTACTAATGAATGCCTTAAAAAATACACAACACAAAGCAGAGGTAGGCACAGAGAGTGTGCAAAAAAATGTTAAAATGTTCTCCAAATAAGCCCCAAAATAATGAATACAGAGCAACAGAGAATTTCATATTTAGACTTATTCAAGTTTTCTGAGTCACAAATTAGCACTTTTAAGAGCTTATCTTTTTCCCAATTGACTTTAATCAAGTGTTTCAGAAGCTGGAAAATGTTTTAAGTGAATAGAGCTCTTAACCAGAGAGCCCAGGGAACAGAATAGCAGCTATTTTGTACCCTCTTTCAATGTTTTTGATTTGCTTTTTTTGCTTTGTTGTTGCGTTGTTATGGTTTTCAACACAAGTGTAGCACCACAGCTGTAGGTTTCACAAATAAAAACAGAGGCACAGGCAGAAAGAGACCTTTGCGGGGACAAGTTCAAGCAAAAATATAAAATAATTTTCTTGACAGTGTCAAGCTGATGATCTTTTAAGTGTTCACTTTGCTATGATCTCTAATGCACTTCATGTAGACAAGAGACTGATATTCTCCAAATGACAGAATCCCTTTGTTTTCCAATATATTGTATGAAAACACAGTCACTGTTACGTATTAAATATATCAGAAAAAAAATAATCAACATACTTCATAATATATGCCTAATATATAGTGAAAAATAATACATGCCTTAAAAGGGCTTTAGCCAAATAAAGTCAGGCAACTAATAGCTAAATTTTATGTCAAATGGTCTTAGAAAAATTGATTAAAGTCTCCCGTGAAAAAACCACACCCTGTCTATATCTGTATGGCAATGCAGGAGGCAAATCTTGGAGAATGTTGCATCATAGCAGGCTCTTGAAGTATTTGTTCTCGTTATCAAATATATTGAATTGTATCTAAATATGATCTCTTTAACATACTGTCATTAGATCTTTCCCACAGTGCCTTACAGTGCCTGTTTAATTATCATCTCACACATCTGTCACATCCCTGTGTCACCTACTGTAAAATACCACCGCCTTCCTCTCCTTTGTTCTGGAGCTGGACGCCATACGAAGCTGAAGCCATATGAACCGTCTTTCTCACTTTTGCCTCTAAATGACTGTACTTCTACCATAAAGTCTTAACAAATTTAATTAGTATCAGCAAATAATGGGAAATTAATGCTTGCTACTGATACATAATGTGAAAGCAATCAGCCTACTGTTTGCTCAGTATGATGCTGTGTTATGATCCTTCAAACTAAACTAAGCCGATGGGAGCCAGCCTAGGCACTGGTTGGCTGGATCCAAGAAAACGCTCCTGGGCTTCTCTGCACACGTTTCTGTCAGTGTCGTGATGGCCTGAGCTCTCACTCTCTTTAAAATGTGATTCCTCAGAACAACTGACAGCAGCACACTGATCGTGCACATAAGTGCAGCCAGCTCAACTACTGAATGGAGATCTGGGTCTTGCCGCTGTGCTGCTGCTTGCTTTTCCTCCAGCTGCCTTGTTTCAGAAAGAGCAAAATCCTACCTCCCTTCCTTGGTCTCCTGCACTGACAGCACAGCCACAGGAAGCTGGTTTACCCACAGATGCAGTGCTCACCAGTAGCACCCCACATTTTTTTTCAACGGCTCTCAGAACTGTAATATATGAAGGTGGAGTCTGTCACTTAAGCTAAAATAGACTTAAGCTAATTTTGGATGAGACATGACAGGTTTCCACACATGTCTGCATGCTCCTCTGCATATGCAATCGCTTTCAGCATTTAACATGACAGATCAACCTCCCAAACCAAACTCTCTCTTTGCTCAGATGGTGTTTTGCCTGACCAAATTATTCGGATTTTACCTTAGTCTGTCTCCCAAAATAGCAAGAAAGTTTAGAAATCAGGTTCCATCACAATTCCACTCACTTTCACGCTATTTGAGCATTACCAGGACACAACTCCTAAACCTAAGGAACTAATAGTGAAAAATAATTCTTATTACAAAACAACTGTGTCTTCTAAAACCTTACCTGTAAAACTACTTTTGAAAAGGCTACTTTCTCAAAAAATATAGTCTTTCATTAACTTATGGGAATAAAAGTAGGTACAGAGATGACAAGACTAATGACAAGGCAGCTCAATGCAGTCACAGTGCCCAATGGAGATTAGGTTATCAGAGTTCCAACATTGACTTGAGAAATGTCTTTTGAAGTCATTATGATTTAACAATTAATAGAAAGATTCGTTTGATAGCTAGATGCAGCCAGATAAGAAGACGACATTCTGTTCCAATTACCCATTATTTTGACTGTAATACATTAACAGCATACTTTGAAGCATTTTAATACTCAAACCTGTATAACTGAAAGTTAAAAAATTCAATTCACCAACTTCACTACATTTAAAAAAGAATACTGAGTTCTTTTTTAGTAATAAATGTGCAAATAATCATGACTTTGAGCTGAAATGATTAAAGATACAAGTCCAAACCTGCAAATCAGCGATGATAATTTTCTATTTTATCCATTTTAATACTTACACAATATTTCTTTGATGGTTTTCAAGTATTTCATATCACCTGCATTGGTGTATATTGAACTAGTTAGTAAATGTTCATCCCACTGAAGTCAATGGCAAAAATCTTTTTTTCTTTTTGAGAGTTATTCTTTATTAATTGGGTCTCTTGATCCTGACCCTGTTAATTGTTAACAGTAAAGGGATTGAGAGACCTGAGTCTGTGTTTGATCTGAGTTATAGCTATTGAATGTGCTCTGAATATTTCATGATAAGACTTAGTTGAAATAGCTATTATCTTTTCTTACCTGTACTTCCCATTTAATGTTTAATGCTTCTGTCATTCCTTTCTCCAAAAACGCCTCAAATCCACCCTCCAAATTGTTTTTGAAACTTTCCTATTTCTGAAAATTTAGAATGGACTAGATATTTCTATTGCACATTTCACTTATAGTGCCATTATTAGATTATTATTTAAGTTTTATAAAACTATGGAGCTTTTAATATTCCAATTATTTATGTATTTTATTTTTCCACTATGCACTCTGTATATTTCATTATATATTTTTCTGGTTTACTATTTTTATTTTCCAAGTGCTTCCCCTAGTAGGTTTGCTTGGGGTTTTTATTAAATTAAAAAGTAATATTGTTGATATGTAATTTGACTGGCTGATTATAGAGCTAGCCTTAATTAACTTTTATTCAAGTTCAACTTGTGAAAACTAACTTGCCATAGCCCTCAATAGAAGCCGCATTTCTTTTTTTCCCCATACAGACCTTGAGAATTACTTTGGTGAATGAGTATGTGCCTTTAAAGAGAAAAAATATGAGCTGTGTAGTTGTAGTGGATAGTTTTTCATAAGCATCCTAAATACCTGGTAATATGAAATTGTAGATAAATCCATGTGGGCTGAAAATAATGTCCTATCTGGCAAGTAGTAGAGGATGTGGAGTTACAAACACAAATTTTTCAAATTTTTCAAATTTTGAAATTGGTTCCCATTAATTAAAATAATCTTTTATTACCTTGCTATTTGTCAATATGTTAATTATGCTTATATTTTTCTGAGTAAGTCACAACAGCTATACATTTCCTTTGAAAAATAAAAGTTGGTCTTTTTTTTTACACATTTGTTTGCCTCAGGTTTGAAACCTTATAGAAAACATCAAATATTTCAACACATGACAATAAAATCAGAAGTGGCAGTCTGGAATATTTATTCTAAAATAATCAAGAGAGTTCTTTGATGCATACCTCAATAATTATTTACTACATTTTACTCTTATAAATATGTTTCTTTGCCTTACAGATGCAATGAAAAACTCTTAAAAGATATTTCAAATGAATAATTCAAACAATGACTGACAATATAATTGTTTATATTTTTCCATGTTGGTACATTCACTTTAGTCCTTCAATTTATAAACCAAGTTATCACTCTCTGTGATATTTATAAAAGTTGAATAAATAAAAGAAACTTTGTAAAGATGTCTTGTCATTTTGGTGGGTTTTTTTTACACTGTATTTGCTAATCTGCTACCATTATTTTAGTTCTTTAGCTGAGAGCTTCTGGTACACTTGTACACCACCTTTGGTGGGATTTTAGCTATACTAAGAAAATACATAATCACTGGCAATTAAATTGCCTTATCAATTTTCTGCAGCTTATTAAGTTGTTTTATTGTAAAGGAAGATTAGTGTCTTCAGCTGAAATAGGAAAATACCTAAGCAGGAGTCCATGAATTAAAGCTGTGATATCTTGTACAAACCCACCTTCTGAATGAATTCTTAAAGAGATAGAAGTAAATTGAAGTGGGAATGTAAGGAAATGAAATGAAAGAACAAGCTGAACAAACAAGAATTAAAATACTAACATGGAATTGGAAAATCTTTCTTATGTGCAGCAGAATCTCTTAGGGAATGAATAGGTATCTTGTGAAGGAAAACAGTCTTATATTAATAAAAAAAAAATCATCTTAATAAATCCATAAAAACCAGGACAGCCATAAAGCTACAAAGAGAGATTAGAAACTCAGAATAAAAATCTGCTTGAGGCAAAACAAAAAGATATAGGCAGATATAAGAACAAAATAAACAACAGTAGCAAAGGAGCAGCTAGGAAGATAGGAAATGGAGACCAAGACACAGAATTATGGCTTACAAGGACAGAAAGGACTTTGAAGTTATGAGCTTGGCAGCAGCAGCAGAAGCAGCAGCTCATATAAAAAAGGAAATATGGATGGAGGTGCTTTCATGTCAGCAAAAGCAGCCTCTCCTTTTATCCTTATTTCCCTGTATTGTATTAATGGCTATGGATCAAATTCCATTCAGAGTAAAGGGTAATTCCCAAGCTGGGGATGCAGCACACAGCTCCTATAATGTACTTCTCACGAAGCCTGCACGACTAGTGCCATGCCTGACATTATATCTTAAATTACATTTTGAGTCTATAACTACTTGAGCTTCCCACAGCTATCCCATAATGCAAGACTGGATATGAGAAATATATGGGCTAGCTTAGCTAGTTCGTGTGTGAAGCAGTACAGGTATCCAACCCAAAGATGTGAAGTTATGAATTAATGTTATTCAGAACATAAAAGTAAGATTCAAAATTGATGACTGAAATCACTAAGTAAAAATTTGAATTAGATCACTATCTAAGTCTATGAGACAGGCTTTTGACAACAGAGTTTTTAAGTCAACTGTCACAACAGTGTTACTTGCCTAAAAAAATTTAACATGTATTTCTGAAGTTACTTTTTCTAAACAATAGCCTCAGCTTGGAAAAACAGAGCCAAGAAATGCTTGACTCGTTAACTATTGGGATACAAAGTCATACACTATGGCTGTGAAGAAGTTGAATGAATAGTTGAGTTTCAGCAAATCAATTATGATTAAACCAGGATGAAATTTTAAAGGGGAAAAAAAAACTCAATACAAAAATATAATTCTCCTGGGATCAATGCCACCTTCCTAGTTTTCAGCCAGAGCCAGACAGTTATGTTTAAAAATATTTTCTTCAGAATTCAGACATCTGCTTTACTATGTGTTTGTTTTGCAGGTTTTGTGGTAAAGGGACTGGCAAAGAATGAGGTCTGCTGTTTAAAATTCTGGGCTGCCTCTGTCTTCTTTGTTTTCAATTTATTAACTTATTTAACTGATTGAGAAAGATATTTAAAAATTTGCTAAGGTCTCACTGTAATTCCAAATAAAATTAAGTATGTGCTTAAGTACTTAATGGAATGAAAGGAACAGTAATTTTACTATTTGCTTTTTTGTTTACTATAGACTTGTACTGAACACAGTTCATTGCTTTTCAGAAAACTTTCAAAATTCAATTAAGGAGCTGAAAGCATGCAATAAGGCGAGGCAAAACATCATCCACAAAATATGTAACTTTTTTCTTTTCACTGCAGCAGCACTCCAAGGCAAAAGGACACATGGGCAAAGGGTGGCTATCATTTACAGTACCACTGCATTCTAGGGAAAAGCCTTTTATATTGTCTTGAGTTCTGAGAGAAAGTAAGTTCAAAGGGCAGAAGGTTGCTTAAATTGATCTCTAACTACTGACACAGGAAAGGAGGAATGTACTGGAGAAAGGGAGAAGTCAAAACAAATCTGAATCAGAGGGATTTATATGTTGGTAGCAAACTAAGCTGCCATAAAACCTTGCCTAGTAAGGGTATTAATATAAGTGCATATTGCTCTGTTGGGGAGCAACATGTTCCTCTCTTAAAAGCTAAGACCTTCACAGCATTTATATGTTCTGCTGCTCCAATAAATGATGCTTTGTAGCATTGATTCTGTCAACACTGTTCCTAATCCTGACATTTTCTGACATTTTCCATTTTGTAAAATAAAGAGTTTAAAATTTTTAGCTTTGACCTTGACATAATGAACTGATGGATCACAGCAAGGAAATGGAGATAGCATGATCGTATTTGTTCCAATCTTTCCTTCCGGTGCTATCAAAACTGAAGATTGAATTATAGTTTTTATCTGAGTTGCCTGGAAAATGGATATTCTTTTCTATGGTGGTGGTGGGGGAAATCCCACATAAAGATGCTTCACCTTATATTGGGACAGAAGTCCAAATATAAAATAATTCAGGAAGACTTTCCAGAAGAAAATGCATTTAGAGACAACAACTGGGTGCAGTTTTTTTTAGAGCCTGCCCAATTTAACTACCTCCCTACAATCTAAATGAATATCCAATCTATGATCCAGAGAATTTCCTTTGGTGCTATGAATAAAGCAAGCTGTTCTGCTGTCTCCTGGATAGGCAAGAGCTTGGTCCTTTTAATACTTAGAACTTGTTTCCTACTATTGCTAAGCCAAGTCTTATATTAGCTTTGATGTATTAAAGCAAGTCTTGTGTTGCCAGCAATCATTGTGATCCAGGGCAAGTCACTGGAGTGCTTATGCAGATAACACTTCTCATCAAAAAATAATAATCCAGTTAGGAAGAATTTGGAATAAAATGTTAAGCTTTAAAATGCATACAGTACTAAGAATTGTCTACTCTGTGGTTCAGGGGCCAATCAAGACTGATGATAGTCAAGAGGCAGTGGCAAAACAGTTTCTCTTCTCTCCTTTAATCCCTCTTTTACTAGTAAAAGCAAATCGTAAAGAGAGCAGTGACATATAAAAACTTTAAATGAAATCATAAAATGCACAGATGTGATACAGACACTCTCTTTTCTGCCTTCTATTAATTAAAACAAATGTCATTGCTTGTATTGTAAGACCTGTGATTAATCAGATCAACTTGGCTGACAGCACCACTTCATATAATAGAATCAACTGGCTATATTATATATGTCTTGTCTTTGGAAAATTTCAATAGTAAAAGGCGTATGAACTGAGAATGGGAAACAAGTTTCTTAACTTGCTTATAATACCGTTTCATCACCATATTGCTACGCATTCTCCTTTTGTTCTGTCTTTACTCCCTCCTTCTCTTAGAAGATCACCTCAGAAGGGTTTTGTGTACTGAAATTTAAGCTTCTATTATTTTTTAACAAATCATACTGCGTTCACACATTATACAGGAGGAGAACAGTCATGGTCAACCCCTAGACAGAACAAACAGGCAGCCAGCCTGCCTCAATCATCCAGGTTTAAAAGAAGGTAAGGAACCTAAAGTGTGTCTGGGGAAGCATCCTTTCTGACAAGCAATTAGTAACTGACAGCATAATTTATTCTTTCAAGGCACCATCAGGAACCATAGCAATGGCCAATGATAAACCATCATCCTGTGGGATCTGTACTGCATCTGGTAGTACAGCTTACATATAAATTGGTCATGAGCCACGCTTCATCAGAGTACCTTGAAAAAAGGTTTTGCAGAGATGTTGACGGACTCATATTTCACCTACAAAAAGGCCTTCCCAAATCACTGTGGCCAAGCTGCCATGAACATCTATTCCCGGTGGGATTCTTCAGGAAAGAAAAAGGGAATGCTGAAGGCAAAAAGAATGACAGGGGATAGATAGAGCAGGGAAGAGAAAGAGCTGAGTAACTGGCAGGTGGGAAAAAAAGAGTAGGCACTACAGGCTAAAAGGAAGGAGCTAGGACAAGTGGACGTTAGCAGAGACAGGTGGCTAGTAGGAATGTAACTGGAAATTAGATGGTTGAAAAAGTTTAAAGACTTGTACTGTCATTCTAGCTATTTTGAGTTCTTACGTGGGTTTCTTTGGGCTTCTTCCACATCAAAACCTAATTTGAAGGATTAAATCTTGGCTTGATAACATAGACCTCTCTTTGCTTCTGTGTAAGACTACTTGTCCCTTTCAAATCATTTTAGATAAGTAGATGTTTGCAGATCCCATATGCACAAACAGAAATACACATGACTTACCCAGCTTAGGCCAGGCATCCTCTCTGTCCCTGTCACCTGCTCCCTCCAGGAAGGTCAAAGCAGTGCCCTTCAATTCAGCATAAACCTCAGCACACAGAGCTGAAGGTTGGCAACAGGTCTGAACGGATGAGAGATGTATCAGTTTTCTAAGTAACCCCCTCCAGAGATGCATTCCACATAAATGACCATAACCTTCTGACAAATGGTCTGAGGCTGAGGTTATCTGTACGTTCCTTTCATGGAGAAATCTACAGGATTGAAAAACTGAAACAAGGCAAGGATCTTAGAGCCATTTGTCCACTCTCTCACCTCTTCAGACAAGCCCAAGGACAAGCCTGCAAAAGGCTGACAGTGCTGGTTTCAATGTTGCTTATCTTCAGCATGATCCATATTGGCAGTTTTAACTTAAATCTACTGCTTTGTCTTCCGAAGAGGGATAAGTGCTTTAAATAAATCTTCTCTTGCGCTCTGTGTTAGCACTTCATTTTCTCTACACTGAGTAAAGAATCTATCCTGATTTAACAGACATCTGTGAGAGACAGGAGTAACAACATTGGTCATGAAATCTTCAGGACCGCTCTAGAATACCTTGTAGCAAATGTCTTGGGTCAGTAGTTTAAACTACATCCAGAACAAAGACAGATGTTTCCATGTTGCATACTAGCCTCTTTGTGTCTTAGTCAAATCTTATTGGAGTCAAAGAAAATGACCTGCGCCGGACCTTTTGCCTGGCAGAGGCGGCTGCTTTCCCACACTTTACAAGACTCATATTTCTTTCTGGTTCCTAGATGGCAATGAGTAAGTGAAATTTGAGGCAGAGAATTCAAAACAGATATGTCTACTTGCCTTTTCTCAACCAGCTTGGCTAACAAAAACATTTGTTTATAGTCACCATATTCCATTTGTAAAAACCTAGTAACCAGTGTTGTAAAAATCCCTGAGTACTATTTCTCTTTAAACTATATTCTATGTAAAGTTCAATGTCCCACAAAGAAAAAGTGCATGACTACGTCATGAACATGAGGAAGACAATGACATTGTGTTGTAAACAGCAATGTCAGTGGGAAAAGGCTGTTTGCTTATTTTTATTTTCCCTCTAAAATTGCAACTGTCATGTAAACTCTTTAGTAAAAAGATCAGAGCTAGTCACTAAAGTGCTAGTCAGAAATGCCAGGCACTGCAGAAATCAGAATTTTAATTTGAGTTTTGAACAGAATGAAGCCTTAACATAGCTCTCAAGCTATTTAAATATGGAAAAAATTAGCTGAATGAATGAAAGAAAATAACACAGCTGGTGACTTTTTAAAAAGGAAGAGCGAGACTGAGTTTTTGTAAGTTCAAACAGGGATGTTCAGAAATAAGTTCTTATAAAACATGCAAAAAATAAGATGTTATACAAATATACAACTGTATATCTATTTATCTCTCCAGATAAAGGTTTTGAGAATAATTAATCATAATGAAGGCTTCTCGAAGAAACTTAAAAATACTTAACCCTGAAAGAGGCTGTAAATGTTTGGTTAAGTTCATATATATATATATATTTTTTTTTTTTACACACATATTGGAAAGGAATTTACTGCAAAGTTCTTGTAGAAGCATCTTTTCTTTCTGTATGTTATTTATCTTCACTGAATTATTCTGTAGCATCTGGGAAGACTAATTTAGGCAAAGAAAATTTCCAGCTAAAACCAACATCCAACTTTTTTTATAGTTTTTGGACTCTAGCAACATAATAGGTATTCAGAGAGTATACCCAGACTGCTCCACCTTCATGCTGGGCTGACTTGCAGCAGCTGTCCAACATGTCTCCGAGTGCTTGAGTAGCTTATTTTGCCATCAGAACATTACAAAATGTAAAGTTTTTCCTCTGCAGGAAAAAGACTTAAGTGGGTCAGGATCAGCATATTAACCTGAGCTCCTTAGAATCCTGCACACTCACAATTCTACCTCCCTGAAGAAATGTTTTTCTTTTTGTACAGAATCCCAGCATTGTTCAGTAGAATTCATCTGGCAGAAACGACACATCTAATTTTTAAAAAGAGAGAGAGAAAAAAATAAAAAGGAGGTATAATAAACTCAGGAGCTGTGCAGATGAAAAGCTCCAAGCCGTTCAGGCACTGATAAAACCGAAAGGCCAACTGATATTTATGCATCTGTCCCTGCAGTCCTACTAGCTGTCCTTTCTCCCACTACTGCCAACACTATGGATAATGCTGCACCTTTTGTTCTAATAATATCCATAGTAGCTCTCTTTGCTTCATATTTTCATGGCTTGCATATGTCTGCTTATTTTGATATCAGAGTCTCTTCTGCAAGCCAAATAATTTCTTTTCATGGTAAACCCTCCTGGGATTTTTCTATTAAAAGAATTTCTTTTTTAAGTTTGATAGGTTTGTAAGAGTATTTTAATATATCTGATTTTCCACTTACTCTTTACAGGTTAGCATGGCCCCACAAAATCCTTCAGTGGTAAACATCTGGACTAACTCCACTCTAGATCAGCTAAAAGATGAGCAATGAAGGAGAAACTAGACTGCTAAAGTTAAGTCTCTGCTTCTGCCCTGAGACAGAAGTGCAGCCATTCCCTTTCCCAACACAGGCTCTTGCTGGACCATTGTCTGGAAGGAAATCAGGAACACGCTGCCCGTCAGCCAAGGACTGCGCTCTGCTGTGGCTGGAGGCCACAGTGTATTAACTCACTTGAAGATGTTAACTCACCTCTTCTTTAACAAAGCAGAGGAGCATTATGTAGGAGCCTCCCAAACTAAATGGGAGGTCTAGTCTACCTAGTCTTCCACTCACCTTCCACCACTAGGAGTATTTAGGGCACAGTTGCTTTTATTAAAACCTGTGCACATTTTGAACTCCAGTCTGAAGGTATTTTTCCTTGCCAGTGTTTTTTAAACCTATTCAACAGGTAGAATGTTCCAATATATCACAGCTTTAAAAGCCCAGGTTCCTGTTTTAGATTGTCATTCCTGCAGTATTGAGTCTAATCATTTCCAGTACCACTGAACAACTTAATAGGCTGCAAAAACTTGATAAGACAATGTAATTGCCAGCTTTTATGTATATTCTTAAAATAGCTACGTTCCTCATAAAGGTTGTACAGGATATAAGTGTTAGCAGAAACAATTAAAGAACTGAAACAATAGAAGCAGATTAGAGAATTATAGCATGCAAAAACTATAAAACATTCCAAATAAAATGTCCTTATTCCTTGTCTTGCAATATAATTTCAGATACTGGAAAAAACTACTCCAACCAGAAAATATCATTCACTATGAATAACAAAGATAATATTTACCAGTGCTACTGGAAAAATAGATATAAAGAATCTTGTATCAGTTCAGGTAACTGACGCTCCTGAAATGAATGAACTTCATCTTAAATACCTCAGGTATTCAACCCAGTGGAAAAATAACAGTAATTTAATTATTCCAAATATTGGTGTTCAACACATCAACAATTAGAAGGTACAACCTTTATTTTAAGTTATTTCCACTCCCAGTGTTAACACCTCGCACAAGACAAGACACCTCCTGCTTGTGTTAAAGACCCAGCCTTCTAAACCTAGTGCTGAAACTCATTATTTCAAGTATATCAGATATAGCCTCAAAATAAAATGCATAGTAGCACTCTTGCATCTACTTTATACTAGTAATACTATCTGAATAATTTCAGGGCTCACTTGTATACACTCTTTGGCAGATGCTCCCCTTTCTTATCCAAAGCCAAAAAAACTCAGCTCCCTTAAATAATAATATAACTGTGAAAACACAAACAGGATTATAGAACCGTGGTTTTCCTCTAATCTTGACTGCTATCATTAAAGTATATTCTCTTCTATATATCTCTTGATCACATTTTAATACATGCTTTGTAGCAATATTGTCATGAAGTAATATAGGTTATCTGTTCTATTATGCGTCATATTAAAAAGACAGCAAGGTTTTTTCAGGGCAAACAAAGGGTAAAATAAAGGATTTGTAGCAAAGTGATTTGGAAGACACTAAATTAATCTTACATTCCAATCAATCTGCAAGCGATGAGATACTTGACTCCATCTGTCAGCAAAGTCAGACAGGCATCTGATCAACTCAATGGAAATCCTTTTATAAACTCAAGCTATGATGAATACTGTAACCTTACTTGCAGAAATGGCATGCCTTATACTCACATGCATGGTAATAGGGATGAAATTTGAAGTCTTAATACCTGATCAAGGCATTTCTTTATTTCATGAGAGGAATCACTCCATTAAGTGTTTAATCAAACAGCACAGTTCTATGAAAGGATGAGACCTCTAAAATAATGATCTTGAGAACTCCCCATAACAGAAGATTTCAAGATTACATGACTAGACAGATTATGAATATCTGCTCAGTGCAAAAAATCTCAGTAAGAAGAAAAATTTTCAAATTAGGTGATTTCTGACCTGACCACTATTTCGGCCGATTTCCTGCAGTATAAATTTATGCTGTTGAGATAATCAGCATAAGATATTATGCATGTAAGTGCAGCAAAGACAAAGCAAATGGAACTACTTTGTAGTTCTATCTTTGCTCACATGAAAGCCCAGGTCAACTTTCATTTTTCCTAGTATATTTGATAATCAGATTCTTCATTACCTTATACCTCCAACTGCTACATTACAGAAGGCAATAGGGTAACCTGATACATTAAGGATGTTAAGCTTTTATTTCAATCACATCCAGAGGTTGCAAAACAGCTTCTTCTTAAAACTCAAGCTGTAGATGGACCGACAATACTGCAGTCAAAGCTAGGGCTCAGCTCTATCCACATTAGCTTTTACTATCAAGTTCAGATACTGTTGAAATCTATTAGAAAGCATCATGAAAAGCAGCAGTCTAGCTGGATGTCTCATTCAAATCCCAAACAGGCTTTCCAGTCCATGCTTTGCTCAGTGGTCCTGCAGTCACTATCGTACTGAATCCCAAGAATTTTCACTTAAAGCTGCCTCAGGTTAGTCCATCCTGTAGCTACGCTACAAAGTGGGCCAGTGTGAAACAGGGAGCTTTGCCATTTTTCCCTTTGAATAATGACTTTCCTCCTCTGTAGGAGAGGAAATCTGGCCCCGAGCCACCACAGAAGGGTGTGGGGATTCCTGAGGATGCTGCCCTGCTGTGCTCCTCTGAGCACCATGGCATGTTCTGCCTCTTGCAGAGGCGACATCCTAACAACCAGCCACTACTGAACACAAAGCCACAACAACAATGTTGCTTCCTCCCCTTCAGGCGCAGCCTAGGTGTGCTTCATTCTAGCAAAGCAGACATTCACTTCACATTTGACAATTGTGCTTTTAGCTGGAAGCTGTTCAAAAGACGGCACAGAAGCAGAAAGAAGACAGAGGAAATGGAGGACATTAAAAAAGGTATGGGGATATAATTTAACGGTTGAGGACATTCTTTCCCACTAAGAATGAGGACTTACTATTCCATATTAAATACATATGCTAAAACATACAACTCATTTGGGAATGAAACCTCACAGAATGCTCCAGGTCTTTAGTGGAAACGGCTCACTGACTCAAGGGCAAAGTTTTGCCTTAGTTATGTTGAACAATAAGGTTAAAAGCCTGACAGAAATAATGTTTTGTCAGATTATATCAATCCCTTGGCTTAGTTTATGTTGGAAATTGGGTGAAGCGGGTATTCTAGGGAAATATCACCTTCATTCAATATTAGGAGGTTCTGGAAACTCACTGAGACACACAAGAGCACAAGCACCTGCTGTGCTTTTCCTGAAAACTTGTCATTTGCCACATGGAAAAAGGAGACAGACAGAGGGAGGGGAGGTGTTGAGTCCTAGCGTGGGTAGTTGTATTGCTGACATTTAGCAACAGTAGGCTGACTTTCACTGCTGAAAGTGAGCCAGAAAGGCTCAGAAGAAAGTTTGTAGTATCTGAGAAATACTGCAGAGAGAAACTCAAATATTAAGCAGAGCAACCTAGCAATTGCTCTTTAAATGACAAGCAGATACTGAGTTTGGAACAAGGTAACTATGGGAACCTCTCCCATTTCTAAAAGATGATTACAAATCAAGGCCATGGCCCACTGATCAGTACCTTTATGAAAATTTGTAGACCAGATTCTCAGCTTATGTGCTGACTTGGTCCTAACTGAACCCATCTTGATTTGCACCATCCATGAGTGTAGCCTTAGCACATTATTAGATTTACAGAGATAAAAGATACGTGTCACCAGGTTAGAAATAAATCAGTTTATAAAAGTTAAAATGAATAAATAAATCCAATTTCAGAGCAGCTCCTGATCTCTGAAGGGTATTATAGCTACAGTGATTATGATGGCAAGCAATGATAAAACATGCCAGCACACACAACAGACATGTTTGAGATGACAAAACAAAAATTCTGTAATTTAAGTTCCCCCATTCCATTTTGATGCTGTCTACTCATGCCTAAACAGGTGCTGTAGGAATCAATGATACACCGAAGGCCTCTCCATCTATGAATATGTGACACAAAATGAGCCAATATCTTCATGAACAACTTTTCAGTTTTAGTACTGAAATTTCTATTCCCACTGCCAGAGAGTCATGCTTACTACAACTAACCACTCTGTTGTCCAGCATTTAAAATATAGCTTTGCAGGTATTAAAACCCACTATCATTGTTTAGTTTCAAGGCACAGTTTACAAAGATTTGTAATTTGGGCACAGCCCAAAAGAGTGTCACTTTTCTTGGTTTGATCTAGGTTAACTTACCATGGTAACTTTCTTTTCTTTGTTTCAGTTGTGTGTCGGCTGTTTTACTCATTGTTCATTGTGGATGCTGCTCCTGACACGTGAGAAAAGGATTCTGAAAAATATCAGTGAGGACCTGAATAGGAAAACCTGACAAAATCTGATATTTTGAAAGCCACATCTTTGTTGGCTGTAAGGATTCAGCTAGATAAAAACTGGAAAGAGAAGAGAGCATTTTTTTTCTAACCTAGCTGGTGAGAAAACACATACACATCTGATGACTGTAGACATTATAACAGTAACATGGGGTTCCACTGACTTTAAGAAAAAAAAAAAAAGACACACACACAAATAAATCTTTGAATAATTTAAAGAAAGACACACATAGACTTTAATAAGATACAGCTCTATTGCCTATAGCCTATGGCTTCCCTCCTCCCCCAAATAAATTTTGGGCCTTTTCTTGTTGAATAGTGGCCATTGTCACAAGAACTCTGCATTAATATTCTCATCATAAAGGCACGACTGTTCTAACAGACAGCTCGCAGCAGAATAACTCTTATCTCCAAAAGGGAATATCATTATGGGCTCCAAAAAGAAAGAAGGAGATGGAAGGATGTTGAAGAAAGAACAGAAAACCACTGCAAGAAGATAAATTATTTACACAGAATTCCACCTAGGAGCAGAAAAATCTTTTTTTTAAAGTCACATTCTTTTAAGCCATTGATTTCAGAACAGAAACAGAGAGGTGCTGAAAGATAAATTATAGTCTAAAAACTACACACAGTGCACTTAGCAAAATAAGGGAAAAGTAAGGAATATAACCAGTATACAAAAGATGCTAAAATCAACAGATTCATCTAAGCCACATTTATTGGCATTAGTTTTCCTTTAAAAAAATGTACAATTGCTCTTTTATCATAAGCACTTCACATTAATCCAAGCTGTATCTTGGGAGTTTGTTGTGTATGTGCCAACTTTCATATAAGTGAGACATGGTTATTAGGCTGTTAAATAAAATATGCGAAACTCAGAAGATGGTTGAGATCATTTGTGCATTTTAATTGAATGACTACTGGAAAAAAAGGTATTTTTATCACATCACATCTTAATAGAGCCTCTGGATTAAATACTAATTAATTTGCCACCAAAGTTTGCTGTTAATCAGTTGCATGTCAGCATACATTCTGAGTGACATTTAAATTATAAAGTATAGTGGGATTATCTCCAGTCTTGCAAATTACCTCTTTATAAAAGTCAAAGTAAACATTATGTGCTCACTAGAGGTATCATTAGTCTCCTGTTTACTCTCTGTATGGTTCTTTGGATTATAGGTTGTCTCAGTCTATAGATATAACACATAGATCACCTTAGAAAAAAGGAGTTGCAAGTTTTAAGGCTGACCTTTGAAGATCCAACCTCCAACAACCAACCTTGTTTGCAATTGTCTCATTAGGTTTATGTGTAGCTGACAGTGTTTCTCCACAGTAGAAACTAAACTGAGCCTCCCATAGAGCACCAAAAATGCTGACGAATCCATCATCAGTGCATTGGCCTTGACTCAAACTCTTAGAAATAGTCTAAAAACTACAGGAAATGACAATCCAGTTGGCAGAGGTATGAATAGAAGCTCACTTTCTATCTTACCTCCATATGAAAAATGTCAATCAACTGAAGAGAACAGCTGATGAAAGATATATGAAAACAGATGGACTAATGGGTGGATGAAGCAATTAAAAGAAATAATTGATGTAGTATCTGTAACATTTCCACAAATAGTTACTGTGGTCTTATATTGCAAAAAGTATTAGAAAATCAATTCAGTCAATAAGCAAACCATTTTGCTGAAAGATGAATAATTGTGACAAGGAAGGAGAGAATTAGTTTTTAGCCTTCGTCATGTTTGAACAATCTATTAGTATTTTATAAAAATTCTAATTGAAGTGTCAGCTCCTTTATGTAATGTAAGCTAAGGAAGGAGGCTGTATAAGGGGATTGAATCATCAGGCTGATTAAAAAGCCATTCACTGAGACTCAGTGTGTATCATATATATCACCATATATGACAAACACATCCATTAAAGCAGAACTTCAACAGTAGAGATAAAGACGACAGCAAAATTCCAACTTTGTCACAGCACAGAAGAAATAAAACCATAATTTCTACTGAGATGGACAGATTCCAGTGGCCTCAAATTTGTCTAAAATATTAAGCAAAAATATGGAAAAATCTTGAGGTTTGATTCTCAAAACCTTGATGAATGCTTATTTTTTTAGCACAATGACAGAATATTAGTTCTAAATTATAATTTTGGTCTTATAGTCATACTTTCCAACGATCTTGAACTTGGTCACTGTTTGCAAACCAATAATTGACTCTAGGTATAGATTTAGGGATTTGTCAAATGTAATCACAGGGGAAATGAAAATGTCTTGAGAAGACAAAAAAAATCCAAACTTCCTGAGCATCCACATATTTCAGACAAATTCTTCATTTATCATTGCAACTGTTAATACGTAAACTGCACACAGATGGAACAAAAATATCAAGTATGGAGGAAAGCATGCCGTATGCAGTGTCTTTTCCCTGTCCTTACCTAATTAATGTAATCCTTACACGACCCACAGAGACGCAACCACTTGGAATTTGTGTGGAGGGTTTTTGTACAGTAGACTCACCTTATTCCTTCTTTTTTGGCTTCATCGTCACCACCTAGCAGAAAGAAGTAATTGTCCTTATACATAGGTGGGAGAGTGAGATAGTTACCAAGGAAACGGGCTTAGTTTGACAGAGATTTGGAAACCCAAACCCAGCTGGAGATAGGAAATCTGAGTATCCTCCCCCAGAAAGCATTTGAAAACTAGATGCAATCTGCCAGCAATTAAAACCCAGTTAACTCCTACCTTTCTTGCCTTTGTGAATCCATCTCTCATTTTATTTATCTACTTTTTAATAATTCTTTTCTTCGGCTAAGCGGACCCTAAGCCTAAGAGAATAGTAACGAACACTCCTGAGAGCCCACACCTAAAATGGACACACATATATATCTTTATATTTAGAAGGACAATTACTTTTCTGTATTCAGGTGAGGAACGTCCAAGTTGTGCCCCTAGGTACACACATGAGACTCACTTTAAACAAAATTCAATCAACATAACCAAGACCAGAATTTCTCCTAAGGCCGTGTGATGGACACACCTGACCCATTAACCAAACTAGCAGTAGTTTGGTACAGGCTCCAAAGGAGGTAAAGGTCAGAGCCATGGCTGGGCCAAGAACTCCTCTGGTTCCAGTCTGTTCTCTGAGAACCCACAAAGGAGCCGAGTGGCACAGAGGGCATCGATGCATATGAGCTTGGAACACTGATCATGCAACTGACACATGAATCAATGCTGGCTTTTTGAAGACTCACTTATCAAGGAACAAAGGAAGTTGTGGGTACAAGGAGCCTCATGCATACCTTTCCCATTGCATATAATTTCACTGTGAGCCATCCACTTTATTCCATAAATATGACAGCCTAGCTGAGCTTTCTTTGAGCTTTCCCTGTTAGGCAGCATGGCCGCATGGCAGTCATCTCCCCTTGAGCTGGGACACCTCTCAAGGTTGCTTCTTGAGGCGGAGAGACTTTTTTCCAATGGCAGAACTTTGGTAAGTGAAAGATAGCATGCTGAATTAATACTAATGAAACATTATTCATCCATGTAGCTATTAAATATTACTATAAACTTTGTATAGATAATTCCATTAGACATAAACTGTTGTCCAAGTCTGAGACTAATATTGGACCTAGCCACACCTAAGCTCCATCAGGAGTTTAGAAAGCAAGGGGATCCACTCTGAACCTCGTGACTCAACAGGAAGGTCTTCCTTACCCTTTTTGACTCTGGTCTCTGTGTGAATAATTCTAACTCGATTCTAACTCAGTTTTCCTTTGTATGTTTCTTCCATGCAGTAATTAATAGAGTGAACCTTGCCATCAAACTTACTGAACCTTGGCAAACCTCAGTTAAACTTTGTTAAATTCCATCAAATTCACTGAACTCTGTCAAATTATTGTTTTACCTCAATAAAACATATTGCTGCTTCTCTCTTTTGAGTGAGGCGCATTCCACTCATTTGCGACAGGCTGAAGCTCAGTCCACAGTTCAGTACAGTACAGACATGCCATTGATTACTTGGAGAGGTGCTATAAAAATGATTAAAAGCACCAGGATAGATCCTGAGCTGGTGTAAATCAGTGGCAGTCCCATTGATTTACTCCTAGCCAGAGGGAAGCTAATCTAATTTACACAAGCTAAGGATCTGAGGCCATCACATTTGAAGAAGTAGATAGAGGAAAATGATACTGCACAGAGGAGATATATCAGTGAAATGTAAATATAACACCAAAACAAGGATAGGGAGGAACTGTTTGAGGTGGTTCGGGGTGAAAAGTCCAAGAGTAATGGCCGCGAGCTAGACATAAGATCCACTGCAGAGGGTAAAGATGCATTTTAAAGGATGGACTTACAAGAGAACCTTTTCTTCAGAGAAAGGACAAATTAATAGTATCTCCAGATGCTTTACCTAGAAAGTTACAATTGAATCTGAATTTTACCTTAACCTGAATTACTCAAGTTTAAAAGTGATCATAGTTGTGTTTCATGTGGGAATCCATGACTACAATTTCACTTTTACAGAGGGACAGCAGAAAAAAAAAAACAAACAACAAAACAACAACAAAAAAAAACTACAACATTTTGGAATAATAAAGAAATATACACCCAAAAATCAAGGATTTTTTTTTCAGGCCAAGAATCTATTATTTTTATCTCATACTGAGATACAAGAAAAACAAAAGAAGTCCCCAGAAAAGTCACTGTTGCAAATGAATAATTAGCACTTTTCATGATTTAATAATTTTTTGCCATATTTCAGGAAAAAGAGGTGGTGCAATGAGAGAAAAATGGAGCCATAGCTTTGGTGCAGTGAAACCTTCCCAGCTGAATTCACAAACAGCCTTTCTAAAATCACCTCGAGTGTCACAATTCTACATTTCGGATAATAGTAGATGAAATTTATAAAGTATTCTAAGCTAAAACCTCATGAAAACAAACAACAAATTGGTATCATTGCAAAGCAAATTAAATTTAATTATTTTAACAGCTGCAATTGTCTCGAAAAGGAACTCTGGCTAAACCTTCTGGGATTTTGGTAACGTTATCAAGGTTGTTGAAAATGAAGGTTGTTGTTAGTAACCACAGTTAACTGATGGATGAACTTTGCATAATGCCTTCCAGGGATGCCCACGCCTCATGCAGAGTAAGCTTGTCACCTCAGAGTCCTGACCCACCCTCCCCACTGCAGGAGGAAAAGGGTACGGTCCAGCCTGAGCCAATATGGGTGGGCTTCACTTGCTCTGGGCTGATTATGCTTGAAGACCCAGAAGAATTCTCCAAAATCAGATCACAGCCCTACATGCTCCCTGCCAAAGGGACCTACCACATATAATTTGTTAACCCCCTTTTCCCTAGTGAGCTATTTCAGCAGTCATCCTCAACGTGAGGTCTAGCAAGCACTGCTTTTGTGAACCTGTGAGTAACTGGAGTATGTTCAGTGAATCTGTCCTGTTGCAGTAGCAAGAAATCTTTCCCCCCGAGAAATAAAGATAACACCAAAACTGAACTTTCTATGATGCACCATTTAACCCATCTAGGTGATGACTTGGAGGATGCTTTTTGTATCACTGTGAGTTCTGCTGGAGGTCCGAACTCTCTAGATTTATCTAGTCTTCTGTTATCTAACATACATAATTTTCCACTTTAGGAGCATGGGATTTAGAAGGAATATTGATCAGCTTGTTAATAACTATTCTTAATAATTATAATTAAAAACTAGACATACACACATAGTATCTTTCTATTATTTCTCCCCTAGCATTCTGGCAATTCTACAAACTTTATTTGAAAGCCTGAAGAAGCCAAGTATCAGGCAGAGTGTGGTTCTTCTGAAACTCTTTATTTAGAGTGTTCAGTGGTGAGTAAAGGGATGGCAGAAGAACAGACCTGCATTCCCAATGCCTGTCTGAGATTTAGCTCATCAGCCACACATTGCTGGTGGATTCCAGGAATGGAAAGAAGGAACCTACAGTACAAAGACCAGAAGCTGTGCTGGCATATACAGTAACAAAGCCTAAACTATGGCTTTCTACTTAATTTTCTTGGTTTTAATTATTGACTACAGATGACAAAGATTGTATTTTATCTTTTGTTTGTTCAAATACTTGCAGGTCACATGCATCTGGCTAGCGGAGACTAAACAAACGGCCTATTTAAGTTGAATAGAGTATTATGTTTTTGTACAGTGTCCGATGCTGTTTCTCCTATTTCTTTATTTCCTTTCTTGACACTTATTAGCCTGAGTCATATAGGTAGTTAAGGGGTTTTTCTTCACATTTCTATAAAGGTATCCATTCATGCATATTCTTCTATTATTAATACGTTTCTACAGGTTGGCTTGATAAATACAGAAGCCACTTGCTTTGGGGTTTTTTTTCCCAAAAGAATGGCTTGGGTTTTTTCTAGTCAGATTTTGCATTTTGTTTATGGGCTTTACGAGCAGAAAGAGAATTCTAAGAGGGTTAACTCTCAACAACTGGAAAGGAGGACTGGAAAAATATGGATACTTTTAAAAAAATGTTTCTGTAGAAGCCTGGGCCCAGCAGATTGCACTTCAGTAGACTGAAGCCGGCTTCTATGTATAGCATAGTAAGTGAATCATATAGAAATAACACACTTGGCCCTGTTCCTAAATGTCAGAACAATAGCTGACCTATTCCTCCTTCTAGTTCCACACATGACTTTCACAGAGAGGTTATTGTTTCTGGTAAACAATTTCTTCCTCTTAGAGATAGTTTTTGACTGAATTGAAAAGTTGCAAGGAATTTGGTTTCTGATTGACCCAAAAGACTTTCTTCCTCTTCCTGAAAACCAGTGAAGAGGTCTGGAGGTACTACAGGAAATCTTTTATGAGATGTCAATAGGAAGCTTTCAGGGTATGACACAAACTGGGACTTGCTAAATATCCAGGATACCACTTCCATTTTATCTCAAACTAATGAGCATTTCACACTGCTTATTTAGCCATGTTTTCTGACAAAAGTATAATTTGAAGTTGGATTCTGAGCTATAATTTGATACATCAACTGTAAATTTTCTTGTTTTTCCCTAAGCCAGCCAGTTAATACTATTTACAGTAATGCCATTGTCTGGCATTGGTATACAGTAACATAACACCATGTCATGTAGTTTGACACATTTTAAATTAAAATTGAGCTGACAGTCCCTTCCCATACCAAGTTCCACTATCATTAATCAGCCACATATTGTTCCTGAAATTTAATTGTTTTAAAACTGTGATGTTAATTCAGAGATTTACGGGTGGAGATTGCCAGCTGGCAAGCACTAGATGAGAAATGACATTGACCTTCAAATGTGTACCCACCTCAACCCTCTGAGAGATCACCTTTTTCAGACTGGAAAGCAAAAAACCCAACTCTTTACTGGGAACAGCCAAGAACCTTGAGATTTGGTCTGACTCAGAAACTTTACGAAAAGAACAAATACACTCTTCATACTCCAAGATGATTCTGACTCCAGATTACAAAATAAGACTACTTTGGTTGGTTCCCAAAGCCAGGCTAAGATGCTTTAGGCTTTGTCTCAATAGGCGGTGGCATTGCTTCTTTCCTTGACAAATCTGACGTGCCTCCTAGGTACAGGCTCTCTACACATAGAAATAGACCATTGCTGACCTGGACAGCATGATCAACATTGGCCATCTCTTATGTAATGACAGAAGGTTTTGGAATTGGAGGAGGAATCTCAACTCAAATCAGACACTAGCCATTAAAAGTTTCAAAAACTGGAAGCTCTGGGGTACACTCTTACCAAGATGCCACAAAAGCCAACATTTCTTACTTAATTTTGAGGTTTGGAGATAGAGACAGAATATTTATTACTATTTGATTCTAGTTTTTCTGATAGCAACTAGATTTGACTAGCATCCAAGCAAAAGAAATGTATCTTCCTCAGATCAGGTGAAAATTACACGGACTAGCATATAAATATAAATGTAATAAATCCATTAAGACCTGAAATTATGTGCTGCTATAGTCAAATTGGAAAGACCTTTACTGAAACTAATAGAGGCAATTCCTTTATTTAAGTTGGAAATGTGTGTACCGTTGCAGGATTAAGTGGGAAATAATTTGTACTGAGGCAGTAGTTTCTGGAATTTACCCACATTCTGGAGTCAGCAACTAGCTTTCAGATTTCCATTCAGTTCCAGTTACTGTACGGTCTTAAGAAAAATATTAATCTTTGGTTTAAATATTTGTTGTTATATCATATATCATGTTGGAAGTTTAACATTCTTGAAACAGAGAGACAAAATTAGAAACATCTTGAGAAGAGCATTTTTGTTATCAATCATGTCATCTTGAACATGTTTAGAAGCTTGCTGCTGGTGCCAGGAATGGATGTTTTATTCAAAAGAATGTATTTAAAGAAAATGACAGCGCTTTTCAATTCAACTTTTCTAAGACAAGAAATCTTTCAAGTCTTCCAAGCCATGTGGATTTCAACATTCCAGTGATTAAGACTATTTTCAATTATACATGCTTTTTCCATTATTTTTTCATAGCTTTAGGGTAGATTTTCAACACTCTGAATGAAGAATTAGACATACAAATCACTCACAACTATTAATGGAAATTGCACAGACGGTGGGAGAACTGGTACAGAACATGAAAAACCAACTCATACCATCAAAAACTTGAGAAAAACCTGTCATGAACTCTGCAGAGTGGATAGATTCATCTTTCCTGTTTCTCATCTTGCCAAACTGCACACTTCCAACTTCTAGCCCAGGAAGTGAAAATGTCAAAGAGCCATAAGAAAATTAGAACTGGTGAGAGTACCTCTGCAGTTTCATGTCTCCAGGATTTTCAGAAAGCAACCTTTCAGTCTAGATAAGCACAGAGATGGATGACCCTGTGTGGTCTACACATGCTGGAGCTTCTGGGTA
The DNA here is from genome assembly GCF_963921805.1 of Phalacrocorax carbo. Classification (NCBI taxonomy): domain Eukaryota; kingdom Metazoa; phylum Chordata; class Aves; order Suliformes; family Phalacrocoracidae; genus Phalacrocorax; species Phalacrocorax carbo. Next base: position 36,299,915 of record NC_087520.1, on the reverse strand, counting down.
AGCAATGGTGAGCTCTCCATTTGAAAGAAGAGACAAATATGATGTTCCCATGTTTGGGCACTAGGAGACAATATGCAACATTCTTGCCTGTTTTGATTTGAGTCTTCATTAGAAAAAGAGCTGTGATACTTAAACAATGTTTGTGTTGTGTTTTTTTTTTTTAAATCAAGGGAACCGTTAATGAAATCACTGAAACTCACTTCATTACACTCCTCTGTTGTTTCGGCAATCCACTTTTCTCCAAGAAATTACCTCTTTAATCAATTTCATCAATATAACGTCAAAAATAACTTAATTAAAACATTCATTGAACCAAACAGATTTCAGTCTAATATTTCTTAGGCTTTAATACTGTGAAGACAGGTGCCATTTTCTTTTAGGTTTTAATGACAGCTATAGACAGAGAGATTCCAAGAGTAGAAAAGCTTGGGAAGATGACATGGAAAACGGTTGAAATAAGTCCAAACTCACTACTGCACTTTCTCCCCCCACCTCATTTATTTTTAAGTGCAACAAATGGTGTTTGATTTTGTTCGTTTTCTCATAGCATTGCAAATAGACTTTGAGGAATGCTCACCATGTTTGTATGAATTCAGAGTCATCAATCATGCAACGAGCATCCAGACCAGCAATTACACACCAGGATATTTTGAATTACAATACTGCATTGCGAATCTCTTACTCCCCACATAAACTCTTTACTGCTGTTTGTAATATGCAGTTTCAAAACTAAGCTCAAATAATTTTGGATTTGCCCTCAAGCATGTGTGTAGTTCAAAAACATACAAGCTAGTTTTTGTGACCAAAGTTATTCTCCTTTTGTATATTCTCAGCTAGCAAAATATAAAGGACAATTGTTCAGTTTAAGCTGAAGAAATGTATCATTAAGTAATGTACAAACAGGGCTCTTCATTATACTGTCAGAATTTCCTTGAAAGGAATTTCATCACAATATGATTTGGACTATCTAGCAGAATAATATTAAAGCAATAAACTATATGAAAGTGTATACAAGTGTATAAAAGTGTGCACTTGATAGATAAGTTGGACATCCTGAAAAAAGTTATTGCCATGTTCTCCACTTAGTATTACATATACCTTACTGCAACTCGTAACATTAACTGTTCTACTGTTTAGCCATTCTTACAGCTCACTGGAAAAATAAAGCTGTCTGCTGTCATTTCAGATGTTTCTGGGTAGTAGTTTGTTACCTCTAGACAAATACTAAAATATTAAACTTATGTATATACATAATACCATCATTTTTACAACCCAGAGACTTTTAAAGTTAAATTAAGATTCTTGCTCAAGGGCTAGTTTCTGAATCAAACCTAAACCAGCAAAATGGTGAACAAAGGGAAAGTTTGCAGCTAGAAGTTATGAATTACGCTTTCTTAAAACTGGCTGCCTGTGTTTCATTATTTACTTCTCTGAAGTTTTCTGTTCTCTGGAATTTTCCTAATTTCTGCAATGTTACTTATTGGCATGTCTTATCCTTCTGCAATCACAAAATACAGTATTTAAAAACGGTAAGAAAGCTATGTACTTTACAACACACCTTTAAAAGGTATTTGGAAAATATTGACCTTTGCCTCTTAAAACACCCTACTTTGCTTGCACATTGCCATTCCCAGGTTCTGCTGGGATACAGCGAGCATGCTCACTTGCTGCCAAGGTATCCAGCTTCTTAGCCCACCCTCTTGTGGAAAACACAGATCTGGAAAGAGCAAGGGAGCAAGCAGCAGGGACACATGGAGCCTTACCAGTAGTCAAAGCTGGAGGAAAGGCTTGACCTAAATTTACTTATTTCAGGGATGACTCAGGGAAGTGAAAAGTAGTTTGCGACTTCACTAAATGAAAAGTGTCTTACAGCTATGAAAGGTAAATTTAAGACAGGTGCCAAAGACATAGTACATCTTGCCAAGGAGGAGGAGATTTAGTTAACTTAGGTCATATGAGAAAAAAAGAAAAAGAAGAAAATAAAAGAAAAAGAAAACAAAGAACCAAGAACTTTAAAGCAGTCTGTTTTCATACAAGGTGTTTCTAAATAGCTGACCAGTGTTCACTTGGCAGCATTTCTTGGCATATAAAGATATTTACATGAATCACAAATAATTTATGGCTGTAAGTACAGAAAACTCACTAATGTTAGGTGTTCACCTACCTTGCTAGAACTGTAAATGTTTACAAAAACTAGAAAGAAGACATCTGCTAAGCCTAACACATTGGTAGTTTAGTGAAACAGTTTAAAAATTTATACTTACTGGAATTTTAGTTGATTTTTTTAATATGATTTTTGCAGTGTTGATTTGTGTTCTTATCTGAGAATTAAGAATATATATATATTCTTATCTGAGAATTAAGAATATATATATATATATTTCATGACATAAGGTCTACTACATCAGAAAATCTTGATAATCACTAAAAAAGAATCTAGACAATATCCTAGCACACACATCTGCTCTTTCCCTTGACACCTCTTGGAATAAGGCTGGCAAAGGAGGTAACAGCAGCATTCTCGTCCTTGTAACTCTTCTGGAACATAAGCTATAGTTACACTGCAAGTGAACTCTTATTGCATCATATAGCCTCAAAATGAACAGTAATCTCTATTTTTACTTAGGAGAAAACAGACTGCGTGTCTCATCTGTTCGGCTATATTTTATTCCCAGCTGCTTTTTATGTCCTTGTTTCAGATAAAAGGATATTGGAATCTTTCAAGTGCCTCAGAGAGCCCATTTTGTCAACTCTTCTGAAAAGAAGGCATTCAAAACCTGTGCACTAAAGGGCTAACCTGCATTATGGAGGACACACAACAGCTCTTAGGTCTGTGCACTAGCTCCACACTGACATTTTTCTTGGGGAAAAAAAGGAAAAGCCAAAACCCAAACATAGCTCTTGCCTACAGATCTTTGAACATATGACAAGACATTAATTAAAACTAAACATACAAGAATAAAAGTTGGGCCAATAAGCACATACTAGTTTGAACATATGAGCTGACCTCAAACAAGATGACCTTACAGTGTCTTAGAAGTATACCTAAAGCAAGTTGTCAGCTCTGACAAGACAGCTGGTAATGATCTGGTTTGGCACAAGTTTATAAAAGCAGTCTAACATGACAGAGGTCTTTGAGAAAGTGCAGATTGCCACCTTCTCAAAATTTTCAACACAAGCAATTTTCAATGCCATAATGCTATTGTATGCAGCACCAAAAGGCTCTTCCTATTATTATTATTCTGTATTTTAGTATCAAATGCACAAGAACAGATTTTAAAAATCCATTCAGATTCTAAATAAGCAGCCACATTTTCAGAAGTTCAGCTCCCATTCAGCAATGAAGCAAACAGGTTTTGAGCTTCCAGATCCTATTCTCAATTGAAGTTTAGAAATCTTCATCTGTATGCCCATAAGCAGGAGCTAAAAATTACCCAGTATCCAGTTATCCAGATATCCAGTTCAAGAACCTGTTGTAGGTGCCTGTTCACATATGGTACATGACTCAAAATCAGTCTCCTTTTTTCTCTCTTCCCAATTTCAGCCCTCTCTACCATAACACATTCTTCTACCAAATCACTGGCAGTTGACGAGAAATAGCAACCTTTTCTTTATAAGTAAACACTATTTTACTCTGACACTGAGGACCTGGGATTTACTTGCAGGTTAGCAAAGACATGTTGATATGCTGTGCCACACAGTGTCATGATGCACCTACACAGTACTTTGAAACATTTAACATTTTAAGTAACGTTGCAGATCAGCATTAAAAAGGGGACCTCTTATTTTGTCAGAGTGTTGTAGCTTTACTGAAAGACTGCCATAAGCGGACTACTTCTAATATGCAAATGTAGGAACCCTCAAGCAAAGACAAACAGCACTTCTGAGGGGAAATGGACAGTATTAAAGAAAAGGACATGGGGTAACAATGTAAGTCACCAAAGTGCAGTCCCTGAAGCTCTGACCCTGCCATTCCTGCACCATTTGGGAATTTTTAACGTACAGAGTATGTGCAGACACAATCTCTACAGGCATTTAGAGTACTTCTTTACTTAAAAGCTCTCAGACTTAGAAGACTAAACAGGAAATAAAAATTTGACAACAGGCTTCCTTTTCAATACACATGTAAAATCAACATAGAGATTGGGAAAAAACAACCCTGTACGCAGTATAGGAACAACAAGGTCACAGGAGTCATCTTTACCTGCAGAATTAGAAATGAGTCTCCAAATATCTGGATGAGTTAAAAGCCACCTCTTTTCAAACAAAAAAAAAAAAAAAAAAACCAAAACAAAACAAAGAGAGAGAGAGAGAGAGAGAGAGAGAGAGAGAGAACACTGGTCAAAGAGCAGCATGGACATCAACAGATCCAGGATGCAGAGAATATGGTTAATCATCAGCCTACCACTCAGGAACAAAACAGAGCTTATTAAGAATATTGAATATCAGAAGAATAAAACAGAAAAAAAAACCCTGTATTTTTCATATTACTGAAAAAACTACTTTCCCCTCAGCGAAAACTGTCTTATTAAGAAAATTAGAAATTAAGTATATAATGATTCCTAGCACATCCCATGTGTAAAAAGACTCACTCAGTAATGTACAATATAATCTTTCATTTAGGTCTGGAGTATCATAACAGATGGGGTCCCAGTAGTCAAAAATAAGCACATTATGATCATTGGCAGCTATTAAACTTATGCTAATAAATTACATAATGAAGTAACACATTATTCCTAACGTTGTACAAGTTCATGATTATATTTTAAGGGGAAAAAAATATTGAAAAATTTTGAGGAACACCAAGACGGAACAGGATGGTGAAACATTTAGGCAAAAGAAATTCCAAGCCCTTTTCAAAATCTGAAAGTTACCATTTGTGCTTACTTCAAAAAAGACTCTGGATAAGCCCAATTGCACTTTTCTTAATATCTTAACCAGCAGCAACCATTCTATATTAATGTGTAACAAGTGCCTTGAGACAAAATAAGGCAGCTATCTTAAAAATAAACCATCTGTCAATCAGACAAACCCAGGCAGTTAACTTGACTTTCTCTCTTCATTTACTTACCAATCTTGTGGTCTCATTTATGTAATACTAACTGTAGGTCTGCTGACTCACAAGTAAGTTCAAGCTGAACATACCAGGTGATAGTATTTTCAGGTCTGTTTATTTGGCCTTGACCCTTATATTCAAGTACACACCTGGTTGGAGGTAAGCAATTTGTTTAACATGATTCAAGCTTTATCAGACATTTGAGATTTTTCTTCCCTTCCTATAGTAATTTTCTCAAATAAATATTTATGTTTTTCTGAATAGCTGAGGGTCAGTGCTTATAAATATGTGGTTCAAGGTTCATACAATATTTCTGTATATTTTTGTTATTATTTTTGTTCTTAATCATTTAATGTGAAAGTTGGTTGGAGTTTACTATGCAATTTGTAAATGCTTTGTGCTTTATTGAAGAGTGATGCAGATACACTAAAATGAACAAAATCAACGAAAACTTAGTTACAAAGACCACACTAGGTATGGAAGATATACCACCTTTTCTGTTGTCAGTCCAGTTCTTGCTGCCCCTGTGCTTCTGCATGCTCAGTGATGCCATGTGGCTGGACACAGGTGTTATGCTTTCAGGACCATGCAAGATCTATTGGTCGGACTGAGCTCTGCCAGAAGACTTAGGACATGAACATCATATGGCATTTCCTATACTATGCCATCAAATCCTATGGGCTGCATAAAAAGATGCAACTTTATTTTGATTTTAAGATGAACCAACCACTTTTCCAGATTCTGACCACTCTTGGCTGCAACACACGTACAAATAAATCCTGAAGTGAAGGGACATGATTCATACAGTGAGTCTCTGGGAATGCAACAGCACTGATTAACGCTGTGTGCAGGGCCTCCAAAATGCTTAGGAATGGTCCACAGCCAGCTGAGCACATTCCGTTAGTAAAATACAACTCACAAGGGTTTAGGAAAGCTGTTGTTACTGCAAGTGCTCATCATCATGGGACTCATCTAATGACTGCTGAAGTCAATAGAAATACAGGCCAAGGGCAAGGGACGTTGACTTCATTAAGACTCCCAGTCAATCTTAAAGGATACTCCGAAGATTCTTCTGCAGTCTCTTGTAGCCTTTGTTCAAACAGGTATTTAGTCAATAAATTAGGCTGTCAACTGCAATCCTTTAGAACGATCACTTCTTTCCAAATGAATGATACAGCAATTTCTTAAAGGCAATTCATACTGCTTTTATCTCTTGCTACAAGAAGACAAGCCATGAACAAAATTAGTTAATTGGAATAATGAAAGTTTGACATAATTTTCCAATATTTCTCTCTCTGAGGAAAACACCTTGTTAAAAATGGTATCCCATATCTTCCTTTTCCTTCCCATTGGAGAGAATTATCAATTATTATAATAAATAATCTGGAAATATAATAAACCCAAACAATGTGGTGAATGATCAGATATCCATTTCAAAGTCTGCTACAGTCTAAACTGTACTGCATCAAATAGGATCACCTAGAAATTGTGCAATAAATCCCTGAAGCTCTAGATACTGGTTGAAGTTCTGTTTGCAGCAGCAATAGAGTATTTTACACTATGTCATGAAACAAACAAGAACACATACAAAAAAACTTATAAGAAACACATCTACAACTGAACTCTTGTTATCCTTGGTTATTCAAAGAAAAGCAACACAATAAAGAAATATATTTATCCTTAAATAAAGCATTTTCCTCCTGAGCTATCCATAATCTTGGAGAATATCACTGTAAGACACATTCAGTCCTTCAAGAAACACGATAAGGTTTAATGATCAATACATTGAAAAGGAAGTAAATCTTTCCCACAAAGACAAACTGAAAGCAAGCTAACAACTGGAAATATTGTGGTGTATGTCTTGAAATCTGAAAGTGAGCCCAAGTACTATTATACAACCTTATAGAAATAAGGAATATTAATCCCCAAATCATCTATAGGATGAAGCAGGACCTGATTTACACCTATGCTAAATGCATTGTTTTCTACAGAATGTTACAGGATTAGTTCAGACTGCATTTTTCCTGGTGAGATATTTCTTGCATTGTATGAGCACAGATAATACTTTTTAACATAAAAAAAATTTCCTTGGTCTACATGCCCACTTATAAGTTCTATGTCTTTTATTTTCTCACAAAAATTGTGCCTCTTTTCAGGGCAGCCTAGCAGAATTCCAGCTTACAAATGTATTTATTGAAAAAAAATACAGTGATAACAACCTTTCTTTCGTCTCTGTGAGAAAAGGCTGCCTAGAGCCAATTATTGTTTATTATTCCAGATACACATTTTATGATCACTGTGTTAAACAAAAAAAAAAGTTTCAGAATAAGGAGCCAATATAATATCTTCAAGTCCAATCACATCAGAAAGGATCCTTTACTTGTATTTTATGTTGCTCAGTCTAATTGTCAGGTTTTATTAATTTTGCATGCTAAGCTGGAAACATTAGGCACGGGTTTCTCCTTGGGAGAGCAGCAAAGCTAAAAACAGCACAAGCACCAGAGGAAACTGTGTTTATAATTGCTCTGTTTCTTAGTTGGACTTTGTCAGCTCAACTTGGGTGGCAGAATGACGTGGAGAGAAAAAGCTTACTTTGATTTGGAAAAGGTTGTTTGCAGGTGTCAAAACAACGTCTACTAGGAAACCAAGGGAAAAATTAAATGCTGTGAGCCATTATTGCAGGTGTGCTCTAGTGAAAATTATCGTCCTTTTGTTTTTGTCTCAATAAATATGTTGTGCAGTTGAGGCCAAATGTATCTTGGAAGGAATTTTAAATACTATAAGCTTACAGTGAAGCTCAAATTTAAATATCTTGGTCCAAACACACAGATTAGAAATTATTCATCCTTCTCACTGAAGACAGGGATACAATGCAGGCTGATAATGAACAAGCTCTGAGGACTAAATATGCAAAAAGAGGCATTTCTGACACTGCATGGATCTAACTTACAGCATTTAATAAATGGCCACCTTACAGGCTGTCTGCAAGCAATTAGTGTGCATTGGCAATACATCTCCCCATGCAAAAGAAAACACATGCCATGGTCTGGGGGCACATCAGTGGCTGCACCTGCTGAAGCTGCCCCACAGCAAGCAACCACCAAGGCTGATGCTGGCTCCCCTGCCCCAGTGCTACATGGCTGCTCAGCCAGGCTCCGAAATGGATCGAGATCACAAACTTCATGGAAGTCGTCCCTCCGCTGCCCAGTTCAAGTCTGGGCTTAGGTTTGGGCCAGAATGACTCCTGCACTGTTTTGATCTAGGACCCGTGTTGACTTGAAAATGGAAAACAGCTGTCTGCAGATTTTTTTCAGGACATTGGCTGAAAGAGTAATTGCTCCTATCATCCCACAGCTAGGCTTTGGATTAGGACAGAGACTATCTTTTCCTGACAGTTCATCCTCATATGTATACATTTGATGACAACACAGATTTTATCTGGGGAGAGAAAAAGATCTTCAGAGCACTTCAGGATGTGTAATCTACCCTGAAGTAGTATCCCCTGTAACATCCTGGAACTAGGATTTGGAGTCTTTCATACATTCAGATTTATATTGATTCAAAAATTATTACATGATGAATATTGAAATTGCTCCTCTGCTCCCTCAGAGTCTGACTTTTTGATAAAATATCCTCATCTAGTAGATCTGCTTTGAGGTTACTGGATGAGGTAGGTGGATTCCTAACAATCTAGGTGACGGTGTGAGAAGTCCATAAAGGAAATAAGGTAACATCTCTGGTCAGCTGGACACTGGGTTACCAGTTTTGGGGGCAAATAAAACCAATCCAACTACCACTGGAATTATCTTTAGAGAAAAATATCAGCAGAAATGAGAGAGAGACAGTGCAGGATCACGGGACATAGCCTATCGCTGGTATGAATAGGTATGAATGTCGATGTTCTGCAACAGTGATATACTGTAAAAGGGGATTAATGCTAAACAGGGCACTCTCAACAGAATTCCCTGTGCTGTTGGAAACTATTAATTCTCAGAGAAAATCTGGGAGCATCCATGACTTTAATGAGAGAAGTGCCCGAGTCCTTTACAATGTCTAGGTTCTCAGAAGTGCCTTTGGAAACTGAAGAAAAATATGAACTCTACAAAACAAGGCTGACCAAGAGAAAATACTTCTCACAAGGGCAACTCAAAGAAATTGAGCCTATTTACCCTACATTGATATAAAGGCAAAGGAACAGGTTGGTAGGAGGTGAACGTGCCAATGAAACATTCTTACGGTGAAAAAGTTTCCAGTTTCAAATGTGTACGCCTGTAACCAAAGTCAGTAAGGGCATCTGTATGCTCTCAAAGACAGAAGTTATTGTTTCCTCTAGAGTGTTATACTTTGTTTTTACACATTTATAAAAAGTGGTCTAAATGTCATGATATTAAAAATTGTTAATTTCTTTTTTTTTTTCCTATGGTGGAAGGCTAGCTATGCCACACCTGTTACATGCTTTGCCTCAGTAAAGCTCAGACCTCTCAAGAATGATTTTATGCTGAGTTGGCTTCCATAACATCTAGCGGTGGATTATAAAATACATGCAGGCTTCTGTGTGTGAAAAATAGAATATATACTGAATACACTGAACAATCATTCCCAACAAAGATTAAATACAAATATACTTCAATAAAATGAAGCATGAGACCTGAATCCACAGGTTCAGAGTTGAATTAAGTTTTAAGTTAGGGTTGTCTTTCTGTGTTTGCTTAGCTCAAGATACTTAATTCAGTGCAGCACACATTGACTCTCCAGAGGTATTCATAACAGCAAATTACTTTAGTTGTCTATAATGCTGAAACTGGAGGAGTTGATATATCACAGGTGTCCCTAAACTCCTTTCCCTAAAGTACACAAAAACTGGAAATCCACCGTCAGCTTCCTTATCTGTACCACAGCCATTGTACTAGCCCAATTCCATTAAGTCTAAACTGATAGCTTTAATTCAAAGTACCTTTATATAACCTTATTTACAATAAAAGAAAATGGTCAGAAAAAAGGGAAAACTTCATTTCTGCAACCCACCCTTTCCTTAAACTCAAAAGAAAACCAGAACAATCAAAGCATTTAACAGGTTCTCTTCTGAACCAGAAAATACATGCCAGTATACAAATTCAGCAGCAGCAGCATGTATACCAAGCCAATGCAAAACCCTACAACAGCATTTGAAAGGCACAGCATAATTTCTGCATATTTTGATTAAAAATTTGACTTACTTTTGCTATAACATCGCAAAACTCAAGGTAATCCCCATCATAGCCCAGGCCATTTACATCAAAATGCTACGTATTTGTAATTATAGGATTTCCTTATATTAACTGGCAGCTTTACATCATATTTTCTACATACCCTGTTATCATTAGGACAGCTGCTTATGGTTTATTGCTTTCCTAACAGAGTTATCATTTATCTGTTGGTGAGTGACGTGATTTCTAGTTTAGAAAACCCCTGAAATTGTTAATATTGTAGTTGGAAACTCATATGGTGCCACCTTAGTGTTGCATTATGGTAGCCACTGTGAGCACCTGTCCTGGTTTCATCTGGGATAGAGTTAAATTTCTTCGTAGTAGCTAGTATGGGACTATGTTTTGGAGTTTTGCTGGAAACAGTGGTGATAATGTGGAGATGTTTTAGCTGTTGCTAAGTAGCACTTACACTGGTCAAGGACTTTTTCAGCTCCCCATGCTCTGCCGGGTGCAGAAGAAGCTGGGAGGGGACACAGCCAGGACAGCTGATCCAAACTGACCAACAGGATATTCCATACCATATGATGTCATGCTCAGTATATAAAGCTGGGGGAGGAAGAAGGAAGGGGGGACATTGGGAGTGACAGCGTTTGTCTTCCCAAGTAACTGTTACGTGTGATGGAGCCCTGCTTTCCTGGAGATGGCTGAGCACCTGCCTGCCCAGGGGAAGGAGTGAATGAATTCCTTGGTTTGCTTTGCTTCCACGCGCAGCTTTTGCTTTACCTATTAAACTGTCTTTATCTCAAACCACGAGTTACCTCACTTTTACTCTTCTGATTCTCTCCCCCATCCCACTGGGGGCGGAGTGAGCGAGCGGCTGCGTGGTGCTTGGTTGCTGACTGGGGCTAAACCATGACAGCACCACAGCTTATTATTGACATTACATTTTCAAACACCTTCACTGGCATATCAGAAATCAGTATCAATAATCTCAGAAAACGTAATAGTTCTCAGACAACACTGATATTCTAGCATTTCGCTATTAAAAATTTTGCTTACACCTGTATTAGAAACATGCATTATGCCCCTATATAGAGAGAACCTGAGTCACCATTTGCCTAGAAAGGATTTTTGTGCCATGTTAATAGCTTTTTGTCATGCAGCAAAGAAAATGATCTATGACAATCGAACCACAGTTATGACAGGTGGACAACCTGTGGCATATTAAAAAGTGTAGTTGAAAAAGCTTTAAAATTTATAGCTTAATTATAAAAACACAATTTAAAGCTCATGAGAGGGAAGCAAAGGTAGACCCTTGGAAGTTATTTTCAGTTCAGCAAAATTTACTGCAATTAAGATTGCAGAAATAAGCTATAAAGAAAGTTCAGTAGTACTTTGAGGTCTACATTTATGTCCACTAGCTTTGTGTATATTTTCACTCATGGCAACTGCCATGAAACTGTAACAGCTCTCTACAGCCTTCTAGGCAGCTGGGCAGTCATTGCCTGTATAGAGCAGTAGGTTCACTGGTACCCCACTCACACAGTGCAGCCATGGCTGTGCCATGATCCAGCTTTGTAGTAGACTCCGATCAAAAAGTCTTAACCCTTATGCTTTAAGTTTTTATACCAAATTCTCCACTAAACACTACAAAGAAAATGTCATCATTCACGCAGAATTCATGCAACTGCACAGGATAAATATGAAAGCAGCCAACATCACATTGCAAGACCTAGTTTCCACTGGAGCCTACACTATTACCAGAAAGTTCTGGAAATAGACAAAGCCTTGAATTTTGGGCACCAGCCATGACAGTATATTCCTATCTTCCCATAATTCTCAGGAAAATTAAAACACTGCATAAAATGGTAGATTTCAAACAGCCTCACAAATAGAAAGTATTAGAAGTGAAATATCAATAACATTTTCTAAAAAGCAGTTGAGTGTCTTGGTTTATGGAGTAGAACCTTATTAGTTAGAGAATCCTCTCATCACTGAGCATAGGACTTTATGGAAGTTTAGATTATAATGTCCATTGTTTTGTTCCTGAGTTTTGTTCCACAGCTGCTACCTTCAGTAGCATTTCAGGATACCATATTTTGGTACAAGTGCTTAAAACACTGAAAAGGTCCCTTTTTGCTCAGTAGTAATACAATGGGGAGATGAAGAGTGCAGGAATTAATGCAGGTAAGTTTTTAGGCCAGGAGTCTATAGAGGACAGAACATTGCTTGCAGGGAAGAAAAAAGGGGAAAACAGCTACTTATTATGTTATCTGGTTGTTACTTTTTCCTGAAGTTTTTATTTGGTTGCAATTTCAGAAATATAATTAACAGTCCCCAGGCAAAACTGAAGAGGTGGAATACTAATGGAAATTTTAATCTTCACCATAAGAAATCAAAAACATTTGAATAGCCTACATACACACATATCCATTATTTAACACTTGAGACCAATTCAAATGTAATATCTTCTTACCACCTAGGTCTCCATTGCTTTCTACAGTAAAATCATTTTACCAATTCCATTTCTATGCCCACCTGTCCCTCTGAGAGACATTATATTGGTAAGTGTCATGTTTGTAGAGGTTAAGAATAGTAATCTTAAACCTCTGGGGTTGGTTTGTAATAAGTATGGGGCAGGTGGAATATTTCTATATCAAATTTATTTATTTAGGTTATGGTCCTTACAAGCAAAGTAAAATGAGCCTGGAATCCTCACACAAAAGTTCATGCTGCCTCAGAGAGATATTTTACTTGCCTCTTTATTTCTTTCTTTCCAAGGACTGCTCCAAGATTACTACAGCTCTTCAATGTTTTCCAGCTATGTTTTATCCTGTCTATCACAGATATTCCGCAAAAACAGTCTTAAATGTTCCATGATTTGATGCCTCAGTGAATGAATCAATGAGTCACAGATAAGGATTAGTTCATGGAATTGTCCCTCATTGGACTCCAGTCCTATGCCATATTTCGGAGGATACTATGATATCATGTAATAGACTGTGTATAAGAAGGGAGCTCTTCTCTAAATTTCACAGCTCGTGATGTGATTTGGGTCTAAGCTATATATATGGAATATATACACATACATTTGTATATATACTTCATATATCAGCCAGACGCATTTAAACTGATTGCCCAACAGAAAAGTACTCAGTTACAGCTAGGGTAATGCTCATTTGATAGCTAAGAAAGTACCATTGACCATTTATCCTTCATTTCAGGTTTAAGGGAAGTGTCAAGGCTGACACTGACACCCACCAAAGAAGTGGGGGAAGGAGAGGCAGGGAAGATTAAAAAAAAAGAAAAGAAAAGAAAAATGAAACAGGAAAAATGAAGAAGGATAAAAATAGAATAAAGAAAAGAAATGGGAAGTATAACAACTTCACTGCAGGTGTGAATTGCTGTTCCTTGGTGTTACATCTCAGTAAACAGAATAAATGCTTGGTGGTGTGTGACTGCTTTCCAATCAGTGAGAGCAACGTGCTGTGACTAGTAATGGGTCATCTTTCAGCCTTCCTTTCTATGGGGAAAAAAACAATGACAGTGATTATGGTAGACCAGGACTGAAAAATGGATGGATGCTCCATGCAGTAAGTCAGGAAACTCTCTAATTTCCGAAGTTAAAATCATCATTGCAGTCTAAACTGGGTTTCACAATCGGTGTGAGTTGCTTATAAAAAATACTATAGATATTAATTAACCCTTTGCCCACATCCTTCAGAGGTAGAAGCACAATCCTTAGCGTTCCCTCAACAATTTTTCTATTGTTATTTATGCCATACTATAATAAAATCTTAGCAGAAACAGTGTGTTTCCTGACAAAGACATGCTAGAGGATCACAGTTAACGATGTCTGCAGGTGCTCTATACTCTTGGTAACTATGCAATTTTGCAAAAAAGGCATTTAAATAGATGAAACTGGCAGAAGGATTTACATGCTTAAAAAAAAACTAATATGCACTAACAGTATAAACCATCAGCTACAATAACAAACATATTGCAGAGAGCCTGATTCCATGGTCCTCCTTCACCACAGATGAGTTTCACTGTCACTGTTTTTTATTTCTGGTAACAATGAATTTACATTTCCTAGTGGAAGGCCACTTTTTTTACCATGGAGAGCTGCATCATTGTCTAGAACAGTTACTGCCAGCTCACATTGCCAACAGGTGACACGAATTTACAGAAAAGATTAGTTTGTATATTTGATTCCAGCTCGAGCCAACCCTGAGGACTCAGAAAGTTGTACAGGGATCAAAGGAGGTAGATGTAAGTTCTATCTGAATATTGAACAGTTACGAGCTGTGCTATCACTAGCAGTTTCTGATCTGCTCAGAGAGTCCTCACCCCCATTATTATACTACTTAAAGTAGCAGTTTAATTTCTTCTCTTACAAAAAGAAATTGCAGTTACTGCAGAGCTCTGAATGATATTGAATCAACGTCAAGTGCTCAAGTTCTTTTTCATACATCAGCGTGACAATAGAAAAATGAAAATTTCCTTCTTGTGATCTCACCAAATCCTGATCTTGTTCAAGGGCTACAATATTAAATTTTGTGATTTTACTGTTGAGTTTTAAGTCCTTCCTATAGACAATATAGCTCAGCCATTCCCCAAAGCCTGCAGAAAACTTGGCAATCACTAGTCTGCTGCAGTATTAGGGTACTTCTTATGCTGCTGAACAATATTGTCTTACTATTGCTCTCCATTTATGTTTGCTTGTTTTGTTTCTCTGTATCTGTAAAGGTAGACATAGAATTATGTGAAATCAAATGTTTATTTTTCCATCATGGAAACTTACTCCCTCAGGTTGCCACCTTAGAGAGAGAAATTGTATGTAAATAATGTCACTTAATGTACCAAATAACATTTATATGCAGTAAAATCCTCCCTTCAGATACTAACTGCCTACTCTCTTTTATAGGCTAACACTTAGCAATTAAGCTACTGAACATCTGGGCTCCTGATCGCTCAGTAATCATTTAAATCAAAAAGAGGATCCACTGAATGCCTCTATGGGTCATAGTGTGGAAGAAAAGCCCAAAGCAAAATATCTGTGGCACATACAGAAGGGCACATTTTGAAAGCAGCTGATGCCTCTTATTCAAAATTTACTAAAGCAGTGTAGGAGGCTGAGCATCCTGATGATTTATGTGGGTAAATAACTTAGTGAGATGCAAAGGTTTGCACATCTTTATTACAATAAAACAACACCTGGTGCCCTTTTGTTACCATCTGCATGTTCAAAATAATTTGGTCAGCATTACTGGCTTGGAAGATAGCCAGAGAGTCAAATTATTCACTAAATGATGTGTATGAACTGAGGAATTACAAGCAGGTTTTTGAGGTATGCTAACAACAAAACTTTACAACATGTTGCCCTAGATGACAGCCTAACGCAGCAGGAATGGAAGGCCTCCATTTATCTATGGAGCTTACTTAATAACTGCTCCTTGACATACCTCACCTCTCCAGATTGCCCAGGAAGGGAGAGGAAGACGACATTGCAGTCACCTCTTGCGCCTTACAACTGTATCACCTGTTTGTAAAGTATGTCTACCCCAATAAGATCTGCATGTCCACACTTAAGATTCCTAGTCATTTCAGAAAGAAAAAAAAAGTACTAATTAAAGCAACATTTTTTTTGATGAAGTTTGCTACAGCCAAAACCTATTCACAGAACTTTACTATGCGGGCAGATTTGTTTGGAAAGGAGGTTAAGGAAATGGCAGTACACTGAATGGAGGACAAGCACTACTCCAAATTCTCATGGAAACAATACTTTTATGTTATGAGCAAGGTGGCTAGAACAGAAGGAATCAAACAGCACACCAAGGAGCTACTCATACTACACAATTTTTCTTCAGAAATTGTGAAGGGCATACTTCCTTCTAAACACATTTCAGTCACTTGTTTATTCAGGCATTGATCCTAATCTAATACGGATCCTCTTTAGGACTCAGAATTCCACCTATTTGGACTGGACAGATGGAATTTAGGCATTTCTGTTCCTCAGCAACTGTCACTGTCAGAAGTTGTGAGCATTCAGAGGAGCAACTTCAGAAACCACCATCCATGACCGGTGGTACTGTTCTGTACCTCTTCCTTATGATTGCTGTTTCATTAAATGCATCTTTCAGCAATTTAGCAGATTTTCATGGAAATCAAATGCAAAATGGTTAAAAGAGTCCATGAAATGTCATTAAAACCAAAATACTTCATTTGATCTATAACTATTTTATCAATTAGACTGAGAAAAATCAGGAAATGTACAGAGGTGAGGTGGCCAGTCTGGGATCTGCCTCTGGCTGACCATGGTTTTATTCTCCCTTTTTCACCACAAGTAAATTAAGTAGCTGTGGAGCAACTCCGACCCTTTCACAATCCAGCCACAGTCAACCCAGTTTATGGACATTACAGTATCTGTAAAATTGACTTACCTTTTCTTTTCTAAACACTATTACTGCCCCATCTGCTTCAAAATGCATTGGCCTGAAACATGGAATACAAGTTAGTAGCCTAGAAGAAATGTTTCATGTTCATATAAAAAACAGTGTAGTGAGGCTATTTTAGAGTACAGAAAACAAAAAACAAATCATAATTTAGGTTTCCTTCAAGTGCTCTTCCAGCAATCACTTCATAATAAGAGGTGCATTTTTACATTCAAAATCTAATTCCATAGTTCAAAACTTAGTGTTGGCTTATCCCCTGAAGTATTTGAACATAAAAGAGATCTAATATGAAAATTGGCCTCTGTGAATAAAATATAACTTCCACCAGATTTTTTTTTTAATTGCTGAAAATACTGCTGAAAAGGAAAGAATGCTGCAATATCTGCCTTTCATATCACAATGGAATTCTAGAAATTTGATGGAATCAGAAATTAGCTTATAGTGAACATTTCCCATAACTATGAGCCTTCCTTTATTAATGCAAAAAGGTTATTTACAGTGAATGTAAATAGTAACAGAAGAAGACATAACAACAGAATTCTTGGATATCCTGGGGATAGTTTGCTTACACAGAATTATTTTAATACTCTAACAGGAAGCAAGAAAGGAAGGAAGAAAAAGAGAAATGCTTCTTTATTTAAAGCATGGCTCCACTGCCCAGATGGAGGATGTAATTGCGCAAATCCACAGTTAGCATCATTGTAAGTGGGCTTATTTATACCAGCTGAGGATTGGTACAATAAATAATACATATCAAAGACTCAGATACTGTTGGACTATTCAAATTTCATTGATTTTTTTTTTTAGACTTCTAAAAAATACAGAGTGGAAACAAAAGAGCCACAATCTTTGTTGCCATGATGTTCTGCATAGGAAACTTGTCTCTCTTCCAGTAGCTCCACAGGAATTACATTTAAAAATGCTCAAATCTCTGATCTTCCTTGTTCATTTTCATGAGAACAGACAATGTTGGGGAAATTTGCCAAAGACAGAGTTTGCATTTCCTCTTTTTTGTTGTTTTGTTTTGTTTTACCCTTTGAAACAAGGGGCAATATCAAGCAGTGCTGCCTGTCCAACACTGTTAAATCACACTGCTAAATACAGTTTGTGCAAGTTCCCAGCACTGCAATGATCCTGCTGTGCGTAGTGCCCACAGGCACTTGCTCTGCTTGGAAATTAAATTCTCGAAACCAGATTAAGGTAAATTTACAAAGTGGAATTCACAAAACATCAAAGCATATAATTTAGACAACACCAGTCTCTAAACAATTATAAACTTAATGTGAAATATATATGCGGAGGAAGAATTCTCAAACTTAAGCAGATTCAAAATTGCTCAGAAAACATTGACAGATGTACAAGTAACATTCAGTAGGTGCAACTTACTCATCTGGGTACAGAATACAGCCCATATTTGTTCACTTGAGGTTAAGGGGAAAGTCTGGACTCTAGCTTTAGATTAGCAAAACAAATGAGATATCTACATTGAAACTGGAAAGGATGTATTTATTTATAATTCTATTTCAAAATCCCCTCCCCCATATTAATTTGTCACATAGTAGTTTTCTTTTTACATCAGCAATCCTATTCAGGACATTTAAAGTATTTTTTTTAATTGGTTGTGTACTGAGTTTTTTTAAATAACCTTTGGAAAATGAAAGTGGTTTTATGTCTTCATACGAACAACAGTAAAACCTGCCGCTAATTTTTCTTCCTATGGTCATTGACATCTGAAGGTTAACTTCACCAAATTTTGTCACTTGGTTTATTGACAGGTCTGGCATGACAGAATTAAAAGCTTGAGTGATTCACTGATGTTTAACATTATCAGAACCAGTCCTGTGTAATAGAAGTGAGCACTTTTTATTCCCATATCAATGACCATGACAACAGCCTGTAGGATGAAGATGAACTGAGAATATGAATAAAGACTTTCAAAAATTTTTTATATTAAAAAGTGTTTGTGTCTTGAAAGCATACAGTATGTCAAATGACATAGTAAGCAGTTCTCAAAACTGACTATACCTAACACAGGCTTCCACCTTACTCTACAAAACAAATTGACATTTTCATACTAAAATTGCACACAATATTCTAAGCCCTGCCAGCACTTCATTGTTATCAGTAGGGTTTCTGGCTTCCAGAAGGATTATTTATGGAGATCTTGACAAAATAGGCCTAGGAAACTTAAGATACCTATTTGCTCATGAAAGTAAAGATATTACTATACTCTCTAGCATAGATTTACCTGGATGAGTAGAAGACAAAGATAAAGATATGTTTACAGGATCAAAATCCATAAGGACACCTACCACCTACTCGCAAACAGTAAAACCACTGTGCTTTTTTCCTATTTTAAAATTATAATACAATTCATAAACATATGACTTACATTATAGAACAATGAATCTCTGGTGTCACGCTAATTAAAAAGCTAGTATTACATTACTTCCTCAAGGGCTCATTTTATAATTTTTAGGATTATAGCACATTGATTAATTTATACAAGTTTTTAATCCCCTAGTATTTAATGAAGTCTAGGAACTTGGGAGCGTGTGTATAATTTAGATTTGTATAATTTTATTACATAGGAGAAAAGTTAAACTGGTCATGTACTACTTCATGTAGAAAAGTGTCTGAGCACACCAGTTCAACCATCAGCCTATTAACCATTTGCAATGAAAACATTTGAGTCTAAATTAATTCTAGGGTTATTAGATTATTTTTCAGCTTGCTAAGGACTCCAGCAAGCATCGCTTGTCTTATGTGCTTGTCAACTGCCTTTTAATTAGCTACTGTGTAACAACTGAGCACAGTGGGAAACTAGTATCTGTTCAAGTTATCTTCCATATCATTTAGAGCGCCTTGAAAACGACATTGTCATTATCCTGTACAGCCTCAGATTTACCCATTCTGGCACATCAAGTTAAAATAGCATCCTGCAAATAGAAGTTCAAGAATGCATTGCAACTAAACACAATAGGAACTAGCAAAATAAATTGTTGAAGACAAAATATTCTACAAAGATAGAATGCTGAACTGTGTTTTAGACTGGTCTCTGGTTCATTTTACAGCCTCAGAAATGCAGTTCGATCACCTAATTGTCAAACTGTTAGATCCACCCACAAATCATAGGGTCACAAACAAAAGAAATTTATTTTAAGTCTTCTGTATACAGTGTAAAAATGCTCAAAAGCTACAGTTTCAGGAAACATAATCCTGAATCTAAAACCAAGCCTATACTTCATGGGGGAAACAAAACAAACAAACAAAACAAAGAAAAACCCCTAGGCACTGACTCTTGAAGTCATGTTTACCCGGACCTTATAGTAGGTCAGGGACAGACCCCAACTCCGGGCATTAATCAAGAGAAACAAAAATTTCTGGATGCTTAGAGCATATTTTCTGGTCAAGTGATGGCTACACAGAAACATTACAGAATCTCCAGATCTCCACAAAGTGGAGATACAAAGGAAGGAGACTGATTATTTAAAGCACTGAAATAAGATTATTATGGAGGTGGAGGGGGGGTGCACAGTTCTATCTATAGTGGCACTTCCAGACTCTGAAATCTTTTCACTTAGCATGCTCCAAGTTGTGAGAAATAAAAAGGAGGAAATAAATAAAGAAAAAAAAAAAAAGGAAAGGAAATAAAAAGGAGTAAACTTGCATGGTCACAGGTACAAGTTGAGCCTGACCAGTGAATCTTCTTAAAGACAAGGTTTATGAACAATCCCTCAAATACATGCTGCATGAAATTTTTCTTGTTTTTATCATTTGTTGGTTTTACAGACCAGCCTTTTCAATGTTCTTCTTCTCCTTAATTTGGATTTACTAGATTTAGATGTTTATAAGGAATTAAAGAAAGACACATGAATGTTGGTTAAGTAATAATTAGAACTGATCAGCACATTGGTCTGCACTCTGAGAATTTGGGATTTGCATTCTGCATCACGTCACTTTCCTATTTGGCAGCATCTCAACACTTCCTTCAAGTAAATGTAACCAACTAAACATGGCATCTGTCTAGATGGGTATTGACAAAGACATTTTCTGTTGTATTTATGTTTTCCAAACAAGCTAGCATGATATAAACCACTACTTAACACCTTGCATAGATACAACTGAACATTGTTGTTACTCAGGAGAGTACTTACAGTAAGATAGGAACAGCTACTGTGTTGGTAAAGGTGGTAAGTTGTCTCTAGTATGTGATAAAAGATGTTGCAAAGCCTAATAATTAACTTGAGTTAGCAGACTATTTAAAGAAAATTCCTTTTTTTTCCTCTTTTAGAAAGATCTAACACTGACAGCAATGCTAAAAATTAGACTTTGGTGCTATAAAGTACTCAGCCATAAAACATTTATCACCTCTTGCAGAGGAAACACCTTTAGATTATAAAATATCTAGGTTTATTTCGATGCATAGCGTAGTGCTTGCAGAGAGGTAATTACGCAGCAGGGAGAAGTGTCTCTGTGAAGGCAATGGGAAGAAAAGGTCTTACTTATTTCAACTCCTCACAATTATATTCATTTTCTAAATGTTTTTGAAAATCTTACTGGCCTGTCATGTTTCTACCTCAGATAGCAGAAAATGATTACGGGTATGACTAAGAGTCATGTTTTTCTTTGACAGTGAGGTGCACAGTGTGGAGACAATGATAATTTGGGGCTCAATGACTTGGGGAGCTTAGATACAGCACAAGTAATGAGGCTTCCCTGTACCAGCTTTTAATTGTTTTTTAGTACTTTTAATTTGCAATATTTATATAGATTAAAAAATAAATTCTCCAGATATTTTCTCTCTTGTTTTGCATTTTTCAAATGCAAAATTAAATGCAAATAATTATTTTTCAAAATAATTGTTTGTAAGATGGAGTATGCAGAAATGATACCTGAGCAATACCATGAATCTTTTCAACACCTACACACACTCACAGGAAGGAATCTCTTTCTGTGGTGTAATTTAGCAAATCAACTAGAAGGAGTATCTCCTTGCACAATCCCTCTCTGATTCAAAAATTATTCAGCATTATTCTTTAGGTTTCCATTAAAAATTCCATACAATCTTTTGTAGTGCTATTACCGTGACACTTTCAGAATCACCATAACTCACTCTTCTCACTAGTTATCTACCCTTTTGCTACCTCTTTTTGTCCAGCCACATCCAGTTCACCCCAAATACACATCATGGTATCTGTTGCACATCCTGTCCTAAAAAGCTGTACAACAGTGTGCTTCATTGCACATGTGAGATGTAGGATCCCTTATTGAACTGAGCGGCTCTAAGTCCCTACTGCAGTCATAGCAATAACTAATCCCATGTTCATCCCTTTGAACTAAGTAACCATTTCCCTAAGTGTATGGGACATTACAGTAGCTGACGATTTCTTTGTTTTAGTATGTGTAACTTAGATTATAACACCTATACAAAGGTAAGTGACACTGGCTCTGATGTTCAGCCAAGACTGCCTGGATACCTTCTGTCATAAGACTCCGCTGTAGCTGTTTATAGGTTTCTACACTTGAATTGCTCTGACTGACATTTTCCATTCCAGGTTGATATCTGCCTCAGGTGCTTTTTTTGCTTTTTTGTTTTGTTTTGTTTAAATTTCAGAAAAAAATTATTCTGCTTTTTTAGAGAATAATTTGTGTGGAAAATACATTGTTCTTACCATGGTAAATTTTGCTATTTTATTGAGAAATCCTAGTACCCTCTGTTTCACATCAAGTAAATGTATTAAGAAGCTGGAAAATTTATCAAAATTTAGACAACTTATGAGTTTGGGGAGAATTGCAGATAGCATGCTTCAAAAAGAGCAGATTGCTAACACTGTAAATTGAAGCACTGAAAAGTCAGAATTCAGAGTGGCAGAACTAAGGAATAAGCAGCAGCTTTGCCCTGCTTGTAGGCATTGTAATTATATATCATATAGCATTGTATTTCATAATTCAGAAGCACAGGTAATTGAATTAAGGTTGCATATCTTGGACTTCCCAAGTTCTGAGGGTTTTGTGTTGGTTGGTTTTTGCAAACTACCTCATTCTTTTAAACACTGGTTGATTTTGTTTTGTAGTTTGCAGTAAAATAGAGCTGAATGCAACATATACTTACTTCAAAATACAAATCTAGGGTTCTCTACATAAACTCTGCTGAAAGCACATAAAGGTTTCATGCTAGAAAAAAATCTAAAGCAGACACTTGATCAAACAAGCTATTGTTGGGGTGGATTGCCTGGGAGGGCTTGTATAGCTGAGTTTAGTAACATCAGGAATCCTGTCTGAAAGATGTGTTCAGCAGGATGATCTCTAAATGATTTATGAACAGCTGAATCAATAAGCAACCACTGGTGTTGAAAATGTCTTTTGAAGTAAGGTATCCCAGTCTGCTTTTACAGTGTCTGTCTAGAGTCCAAAATAAGGAAGCAGGCTGAAGATTAACATCTCAACAGGCTCTTGAGGAGTAGGATTTCCTAAGGAAATCTTTCTTAGTCATTTAACTGCTATTGCCCCTCAGACAAAGGTTCTGTTAGAAGAAAATTGAAGAAAGTGTCATGTTAGAAGCTATGGGATCTCTGTAGTGCTAGTGATATGGGAGTTTCCCGTCTGCAGCTGAGAAGTGCTGGTTATTGCTTGTACAGGTGCAAACAGGATTATTTTCAAGAGGAAAATGCCAGAGTTTTGAAATGCTTAGATTTTTACATCATGCATAATTTTTTTGCTTAGATTCTGAAAAAATAATATTCAAAAAATAACCCCACTAAACATATTAGAACACCAAGAAAACTTCCTTTCCTGTTTCCAATTTAGAAATGCTACAGCATTTGGCTGTGAACTTCAGGGGCTCTTTGGCTGTCCTGGAGATACAGGAATAAGCTGAGAGCACTATCGCCAGAGCCAAGGACTCCCCACACACACAATGGTAGCTCTGAGCAAACTGGTGGAAATTCAAGGCTTTGGGCTTGTTGTTGAGGAGGAGAAAATCTGTCACTCCTAACTAGAGTTAGGGGTCCAAGAGTTTCTGCGTTCACTGTCACAATGCAGTAAACTCAACATGAAGACAAGTCTGTCCAGCATGCAAGATTCCTTATGTAAAACTAGGATCAGGCTCCCAGACTTCTGGGCTACTAACCTTAGGACTAAGAGCATGGGGCAACCATTATTACAATCTTATCCTTCAGCTGTAAGTTCTGCGAAAGAGGACAGCAAGATCTATCAATGCACATTTCCATCCAGAACAAGGAACTGAAGTCAGAAATTCTGAGTCTTGACATTCTTCTGCTAAGAACGCCCATAAAATCTGCTACTAGAAGTTGTATTGCTCCACTACCAAGAGTGACAGAATAGCAGCCTTACAGTACTAGCAAATGTGTCATATATTCATGGTTTCAACCAATAAATTGTGACAGACATCCTTCTAATCATATTCTGAGGAAAAACTTGCTGAGTGAAAATTCCTGACCCAACCATAATAATTACATTCAAAGCCACAAGAAGTGCCAGGTATCTGAACGGACTTTAAAAGTACTGAACTTCACTGACTATCAACTTCACAGATTAAAGACTTTCTCTGATTTTTTTTTTTATTTTTTTTTAAGGGGGAGATAACACCAGACATCTGGCTGAATTTTAACATTTCTTAGTAGGGACTTGACAAGACAACAGATTCACAGTTAATGAATTCAAAGCTTCATGAATATATAACAGCTCTAGCTTTGCAAGTATAAGCGCTACCTCCAGAGAGCTAAGCTACAGAGCAGTGATGCTTTATTTTGTCAGGAAGGCTACCCAGCTATGTCACCATAAAATATCAGCTGATTTCCTTTGGGATCGCCACTGGTTCAGAACAGCTCTATCTAGTTAGGATAAAACATACCAAAAACATAAGCAAATAACATAAATCTGATTATCTTCCCTTTCAATGAAGTTTCAAATTTCTCATGACGTATCAGTGATGGATGCAGTTTTTACAAGACCTTGTGGCAAGAATGAAAGCACTCAGAGTATAAGGAGAAAGGAAAAGCTCATCACAGCTTACACACAGAAAAGAGCTGGCACACAAAGAAGGGGTCTCTGACTTGGTGTCTGAACAAACTATTCCAAATGGCAGATGGGTCACTGAAAACAGAGGAGTTTTGTGCTGCCAGCAAGTATTTTTGCTTAAAATGTACTAGAATCTGGAAACAATAGGAAATAAACCAGAAGATCTCAAAATGTCATGAACAATGTAGGCATATGTTATAAT
Organism: Phalacrocorax carbo; assembly: GCF_963921805.1. NCBI lineage: Eukaryota > Metazoa > Chordata > Aves > Suliformes > Phalacrocoracidae > Phalacrocorax > Phalacrocorax carbo. The sequence goes on along the minus strand of NC_087520.1, from coordinate 36,274,973 downwards.
TAGGCTGCATGAATATAGCAAAAAGTTACCATAAATATTCACTCTGATATTTATAGACATTTGCTATGGTCACACTGACTCACCTTGCCATTAGCATTCAATAGACTGGCACAAATATTTGTAGAAAGCAATTTAGAGCCATGGAAACACAACTCCATCTGCCTGGGTATGTTCCCTGAATTTTTTGTGGAGTCAGACATTGTAAAGAATCAGTGTAACAATACACAATACGACACAGACAACTCACTCCTGGTCCTCTGCCATAGAGACCAGAAGCAGCAAGAGCACAACCCAACTATGCATTGCCACCATTTGCATTTGTGTTCAGGCAAGTGCCAAAGTATATTGGGACATTGCTATTATGAAATACTCCTAGAAAATTAACTTAAATCAAGTGTGGCAAATGAATAGTCATAGTAAACACCGATTTTGATATCTAACCATCACAGAAATTACAATAATAATGTTAATAGCATGGGGCAGAGTTCAGGAATACCAGATCTAACGGCATTCTTGTCATTCCTCTTTTCCCTTTCAGAACAGGGAAAATGAGAAGGACGGTACCTGCAATACTAGTTCTAAATGTCTTCCCTTTAACTGTCCCCTGTAAAGGAGAGATCCTTCACTCCTATGTTTATTCTGGATGGCAATGCGTTACACAGGGAGTGAAAGGAAAACCAGATATAGAAGCCATGTCCCAAAATGTTTAAGCTAGTTCTGTGTGTACACATCCCTTCACAATGAAAAAATAAAACAGGAGCTGCCAACAAGATTATTTTAGAGGAAATCAGATAGCAAAGCATGAGTAATTACCTCACTAAATCTCTTTAATCTTTAATCTTAAAAGGAAATTTCAAACCTGCCTTTTAGCAAGCTTTATTTCAGTTTCCATACCCAATTTAGGTGTAAAAAAAATGTTTGGCTTTATTTTTAAGAAATGCTTAGCAGGACTGAACTCTGAAGACTGCGTCTTGTTGGGTGTGAAGAAATTATTTAAGACAAATTATAGTGCTGTCACACTCATACCTCATAGTTTAAAATAAATCTTGTCATCTAATTATACAAGAGCTTGAGTTTGTTTAACAAATTGCTCAGAGGTATTTGTGTGGCACTACATTTCCCTTTGCCTTTGATTATAGCCTATCATTTCAGTCTTTTCCCTCTATAGCTTTCTGTTTTATTGTGGTGTTTAACAGGTTGCATTTATCACATCTCTTCAGCTGGGCTAATGCAGATAAAACTGTGATGTCTCAGTACAGTTCTTGACAGTTCACAGTTAAAGAATTATTCAAAAACAAAGTCACCCCAAAAAGAGATTTCTGCTCCCAAACTAAGAACTTCAACAGTAAGAAACTGGTTCTCTGAAAACAGTTTTGATGTCCCACCCACAGGTCTACTGAGAAAATTAAGGGAAAAGGAAAATTCCCCTTGTGTTTTAGTTCCCATGCTACATTCTCAAAACGTCAGGGCAAACTTGACTAGAATCAGCCGATTTATGATAATTATTTCAAGAAATTATAGTCTGCAAAAAAGAATCTGTCTCTTCCCTTCTTGTTTATCGTTGAAGTCGAATAAGCTGTGAATTGTTCAAGAGTAGTCTTCACTGAGGCAACAAGAAGAGGAGGGGCAAAGAACAGTCATCAGAAAAAAATTAAGTTAAGCACATCTCCTTGGGAAGTGCTTAACCAACTTGATGTTATATCATTGAAAGAATTTAGTTGGCCCAAACATTAAAGACAAGTCTAAAAAATACAATAATCAGCCTCCATAGGAAATGTGAAGCGCTTCAAAAAGTTGGCAAGGGTCTAAGTAACTAGGCCTTATTTTGAAAGATGACATGTCATCTCACAGATGTTATTTACTGTAAGCCAAGAATAATATTTATGGCTTAATCACCTGATCTTCATAATCTGGTTTCTTAGTGATTCATAACTGCAAGTACTTGTGAACATATGATTACACATCCAGAACTGGAAGGCTGCATAAGCCCATCTTAAAACAGGTCAATTAGTGCTTTCCAGTCCTTATAGTGCCAAGCCACGGGAAGATATTTTGTAGTTCTCTGACCCATCTAATGTTACCTATCTCTTGAGATCAAACTCCCCCACTGGTGGTTCTGGACATATTGTATCATAGCTTGGTTCATGTGCTTACTAATTAAAGTCACCCTACAAAATACCTCAGTGTTAAGCTGTGGTTGTCATTAACGAGCTGACAAAACTGAAGTTTGATGCAGTTTTGAGGCCTCCCCTCAAAACTCAAATCAAATGCACCCATTTCATTAAACAATTAGGACTATTTGAGCTCATAGAGAGGGGAATAGCAATTTTAAAAGGGCAATTGTATTTGCTTAATTTTTTTCCTTAGTATTATCTGACTGCTGCTTTTCTCTCCAGCGGAAGAACTACGCTGCATCATCATTCTTTTCAGACAACTATGACACTTTCCTATTAGTGGATATATTCTGCAGGTATCCTAGTCATTATATCATTGGATTCAACAATATCATTGCTGTATTCTGTAGTTTATTTTATCAGGAATAAACTGACTGTGGTTTCTTGCTACAAGCTGAAGGCTTCCAGTATTGAAATTTAAAACAAAAACTGAAAAATAAGAGAGGCTATAACAGCCCAACCTGTTTAGTCTACAGTTTAATAAATTCATCAAAATCAGATTTTGATGGATATATTCACTGTTTCTATTATACAGGATCTAAGTAAAGATCTTTTAAAACACCACCTTTATTCCAACACTACTTCAGAATCAGAAGTAAATGCAAACTTTACTTATCATAGTGATTCTTAGAACCAGATCTTAGCAACAAAAAGAGCAAATAAAATCAAAAGCAGCGAGTCTTACTGTACTACTTCAGGAACTTCAAGTTAAAATAATAAACAAAGGAAAAGAATCTGTGTATTTTCAATAATCAATTATTCCTCAGTAAATGTCTTTAGTTTGTAAAGACTTTCCACTCAAGTCCATCTTCATGTTCTAAAGGAATGAGAGCCCAGCTAATGACTTTATTTCAGAACAAGAAAGATTTGCCTTTTCACTTTCTGTTCCATGCCCCTCCAAGAGACTTTCTTCTTGTTGTTGGCCGTGATGAAAGAAGCTATTTGCTTGTGACAGGAACAAGAAAATCTTACTGATGAAAAGTGAGGCAGCTTTTTTGTTTGTTTCTTGATTAAATCAGTAAAACCCAAAATGTGCCAGTTTCACTTTCCATTTTGAAATGCATTGGACAGCTGCAGGGCAGAATGTTATTCCTTCATTATTCTCTCTATTAGTCTTCAAATAATGCTATTTGGGATCAATGATCACCTCAGACATGCTAATATAAACACAATTTGTTTCCATAATAATTGGCATGCTGCTATTTAGTGCATTATAAACGGCTGTATAAATTAATCACAGATTCATACACTGGCTATGTGCACTGCAATTTGTCTTTACAGAGTTACTACTGTCAGATCAAGTTTTTATCTATTCTTAATTTTAAGCATTTAATTACATTAGTATTCGCACTATAAAACATACAAAGGGGTCTCAATTATCATTGCCCTTCATGAGATGAATTAATTTGTCATAAATCCATTCTCCTGTAGAAAGGAACATCCAAAGAATCACTGTTTAGCTCACGGACTATCTGGTGTTTTCTTTCTGTCTAAATGAAATATCTTCACTGTACTCTTACTGGAGTGCACAAAATGTCCATTTGTCATTGCGCTTTTCATTTGCTTTCAAGTCAGAGGAATGACCCTTCATCTATTAGTTTATTTAAATGTCACTGAACCTTTTTGGGGATTCTGCCCCATAAGTAATGGTACATATCCTGTAAATCAAACCTGTAAAAACATCTCTAGCCTTCACGTTTTGCTAGATTGCCCGTTAAAATGAACCTTTTCTCAAATTATTGCCCTCTGTGTTTCAGCACATTTCACTTCCAGAAGCTGTAACCATGATGGAAAAAAAGCAAAGGAAACAACCAAAAGAATTCAGCATTAGCATGGATCTTTGACTCTAAAGTGTCAGAGTGCCAGAGTCAGAGCCCAGACCAGACTCTGCACTTTGTCCTTCCCCCAACTGCTGTTTTCTTTTCGATGACTTGCTGTACGCTCCCATGCACTGACTGACTACGTATGGATTAACAACTGCAATTTTCACAAGCCACCAGACCACATTAACACTTCTTAGTATATGTTTGTCACTGCTCGTCTGCCTGTGCATTATGAGATGCCTTCACCTTGCACTAAGTGCTCATTGCCCTCTGCCTCCCTCCATCCCATTAGGCAGCTGCCAAACTTTAGGTGAACTTCCCTTCTGTGAGTGAGTATATCCAGGTGCACATTCTGTTCGTATACACACCTTCACCTGCCTATTCTTGAGCAGGAATACCTTGTCATGCCTCCTCTTATAACAATGACTACTGGCCTTCCTGGGCAGGGCTCAGGCCTACTACCACACATTCTTCTACATCAGCCCAGGCTTAAAAGATGCTGACTTTTCTAATGGGATTGATGGAATTATGTCTAAGTTAAGGAAGGGATAAAAATAATCTTCCTTCTCTTGTGAGAGAAAGAAGAAGGGATGAGTTTCTAATGGTAAGAGGGAAAGTTGTGCAAGACCAAACAGAACTGGTGAAACAGATGCAGGAAGGGATTAGGGAGTGCAAAGAAAGGGTAGAGTCTGGAGCTAGCAATATAGTAGCATAACTTCACATATTGGCAGTGAAGCCAAGAGACAATATTGGCAGATAGTGGAAGAGAAAGGAAAGAGGATATGAAAGGATTATTAATCCAAAGTTATCTTATAGTGGCTTAGTCTCCATGCTCAAGATATAGATAGAAATAGTGAACACAGGTGGCTCAAAAGGTCACAGAAGTGCACTTGTCAGATACCACAGAACTGTAGAACAAGTATTTCCTCTTGACTTCCTTGTGCAGCTCATAAAAAGGATTATCCAATGAATGGAAAAGTTTGCTCACCAACAGGTCTATTCTGCATCACAGACACCCAGCAAATACTCCAGAGCATATCTAAGAAGGAGAAGAGCAAAATTATTGCCATGCAGCTAGAAATCTTGCTCTTTGAATGGTGGTTCCATGGCTGCAAGTAAGAGGGCTGCTGAGCCAGGGCAGGTCCTTAAATGAGCAGTGTGACAGCTCTCCTCCCCGCCTTAGCAGGAGTAAGAAAATAATGTTCAGCAAGCTCTCTGCTCACTGTATATGAGGTGTGTTCTCAGTACCATGAGGTTAATCCAGGTGCCTTCATATGAAATGTATAGTTAAGAGAGCCTTTCACTGATGTCCTTACAAAGAACTTCCCTACTTTGAAGTCACACCCATTCCATTTCTTCCAAAATCCCTCTAGGCAGCTATTTTGCCTCTGCTCTGCTGAGTACTATTAACAGGTTTGCCATTAAGCAAGGGGATTAATTTCTCCCCCAAATAGGAGACATTGATCTAAATTTACATATAATTTATGTAGTTACTAAAGAGAGAATGCTGTAAATATGATTCATGTTCTGTAAGCCAAATTAATAATCTGCTAGCAAAAGGATTCATGCTCTCTCCAGTGGCTACTGACAGTGCATAAGAAAACAAGACTCCTTTAGGTGTCTAAAGTAAAGTGATAAGAATCTTCAACGTTAGTACCAAAGTCACTCTAAAATTTCAGGCATAGTTCCGAAATTACTCCAGTAGTCATAATCATCCCTTTGCAGTTGGTCTTCAGGAATTTTCAACCTAAGCAAACAAGAAATTCAAGCAACAATAACAAAACCAGCTCACAAATAAAGTAGCCTAGAAATATGCCTCGAACAAATTTTTTAAACTGTGCCATTTCCTCATTTCCCATTGTTCAGATGCCCTAGCCAGCCATAAGAATGATATAAAGTATCCTCTAGCTATAAACTCCATCCATAGTTAAGTCCTGAAAAGAAAATATGTATACTAATTTTCTCATCATTAAGTCACTAATTAGATTGAAAAAAAACCTGCAACACATTGATTTTTTTTCTTTTGCCCTTGGGGAAATAGTTTGTATATAATTATCAGTTGCCTAACTCTTTACTTGCCCTTTTGTTTTAATAATGAAAGAAACTCTTTCATCTGCCTGAAAAATAGTATCACAATGAGACAGGCTGGAGGAAATATGAAACCCAGCGATGGTTCAGGGCTCTGGAGAAAACAAGCAAAATCTATTCCTAACCTCTTATTGACCTATCACTGGCCTTAGACAAACAAGTTAAACATTCAATTAGTATAAAAGAAATGAACGTGCTGTTTATTAATTTAGAAGAGACAAAATGCAATGTTGTGCATATTAATTCACCAAATATGCCACGCAGCATCTGAACTTCTGTTAGATAAATCCCATCCAGTTTCAGATACTCAGTCCTAAGAGGCAACTTGGTAGCAAAATGTCTTACACACAGGTCTCTGCATATTTGCATTACATAGAAGAAATCTGGAATTAATGATTTCTCAATTTCAATATGTCTTGAACCTTGTTTATTTATCATAGATCGAAACCGCCTAACTCCCTGATATCTATTCATTTTAACTTGTTTTCAATCCTGTATATATCTTCCCATACTCCCTCATTCCCTGCTCTTTGCTTTGATCTTTAACTTCTATCTCTCTTCTGATTTACATCTGATTTTACAACCACTGTCTTATAACCCCATTACAAAAAAGCCTCTTCAGCTCACCTGCCTATCGAGCTGCCTGTCAAACTGCTCTCCTGCCCTCAGTCACCAAGTATACTGCCTTGCATCAACTGCTCCACATCTCCATTGGGCCATGCCCTCGCAGTGCAAATGCCACCAGTGCTACTCGTGCCCCCCTCCTTCCTATCTCTCATGACAGGATGGTGTCCTTGAAGAGACAATATGGGCTGGATAGGTGGAGTGGGCTACAGTGGCTGTAAAACCTGGCTGGATCATTGGGCTCAAAGAACAGCAGTCAGTGGTTTGAAGCCCAGCTGGCAGCTGGTTAGCAGTGGTATTCCACAGTTGTCTGATAATGTTTAACATCTTCATCTGGAGCATGGGGCAGAGCGCATTCTCCACCAGTTTCAACATGGAACCAAACCAGGGAGAGGACAGGGCTGCTGGGCAGAGGGACCTCAACAAGGTGGATGAATAGGCTGATGAGGACCTTGTGAAGTTCAACAAAGGCAAGTGCAAAGTTTGCCCCCTCCTCCTCTCCATCACAAGACTAAAAATATAATCTCAATGCATCTTATGCATACTGTTTAAAAAAAAAAAAAAAAAAAAAAAAAAACCCACACATAACTGCATGAAATTTTCACTCCAAAGAGTGGAATAGACTAAAACTTCTGTAACTGCTGGGTAAGTTGTCCCTTGGCACTCTAGCAGCAGTGTTTCACTACTGCTCAATCAAATATGGATATGGCTGATTTTTTATTCTGTTGCCTGACCTTGAAAATATCTGATCACCACCCATCCACACAGCCTGAACAGAAATCCTCTTCCAATCTGTTGTGAACTGTTGAAGTTAAGAAGTTAAAAAGCTCAGGCTGGTTAATTAGATGTAAGAAAAAATGGGACATAGAAATCTAAACTCAATATAATTCTTTTCTGGAGACAAAGAGGTCAAGTGTGCATTACACCTGAGAGCTTATACAGCTTTTCTGGGTATTTATTCAATACTCTTATTATGAAGCTTCAGGAGGTAGGCAGCAACATCCCATTTCAATGATATGCTAGGAACTGCAGGTACTTCTGGAATTACACCACAATTTACATTGGACAAAAGACAGTTTTAACACAAATAGCTCTGTCCCACAGCTGGAATTCCAAGTATCTGTCAGCATGAAAGGGAAGCTGAATGAACAATATACATTTCTTCCCTTGGCCTCCAAGCAGAATTAAAAAAATAATCTGGTTAAAATATATTTATCTGTCTTGTCTAGTTGGTAGCCTGCATTTGGAATATCCCACTTGTTTTCACACAAACAAGATGTACTACAGGTAGACTACGCTTGGGGCCCCATTTCACACCACCTTCTCAGTTTTAAATGTTCAAAAAGAGTTCAAGAGCTATACTTACATATGATACACAAAGTCAGGCTGACTGTCAGTCTTTGAATGAAATCCAGCACCCCATTGCATTAGGAAAGGTAGGAAGTACAGAAATCTGACTCCAAGACACTAAATACATTCATGTATTGACATGAACATTTTTCACAGCAAATGTGGAATCTTTATACGATGACGGATGAATAATAAAATTTTGTTTGTTCTTTCCTATTGTATATAGATGTTCTCTATACTTGTGATCACGCATATTTCACTGCATCACCCTGTTATTAATACTAAGCTGTTTTGAAAAAGATGTATCTGCTCTTCTTAGCCGTAAATTATTGTAACACCCAAGCTTTTTGCTCATATTTTTTAACTGCAGAACAGCATTTTCCCAGACTCCCAGTTGCATGTTTCCTTGTAATGTTTTGATATGCAGCCATTCATTTCATTGCTATGTTGCTAATTCACATTTCCCTTAGGAGGAAGGTCTGAGGACATTTTTGTGAGAACAGATTGTATTAGCTAAATTTATATTTTCCTCCAGAAGACAAAAAAAAAGTACTGCAGGTGGTTTTGTGTATATGGTTACAGTTAAGACAATTTTTCTTATTAAATTCTATTTTTGCAGAGAAGCCGAGTGGTCTTGCCTTAAATTTAGAGACAATGCAGAAACCTGTTAGTTTACTCGAAACTGTAATAGTATACACTTGCTGGCAAGGAGTTTTACAGAGTGTCTGTAACAAAGGGCAGGAACATGCAGCTTCAGAAGATCTAAACCTGGAACATTTCAACTTGACATTTCATTTGTTTGTATAAATCACTGTGGAGGATGGTTGAGCACTCAAGTTAAAGCAACACTTAGATTATCACATTCTGAAATCATGAGGAAGAGTAATCAGATTGCCTCAACAATGTGAAGCAGTCTTATTTAGTGCTATCCTAAAGTAATTACAGTGCCTAGTTGATAATCTTCTCAATGTAGTAACCTCACAAGCAGCAGAAATCTTTTTTTCATAATAAAAGCATACATGGAAGGATAACAATCGGTATTTTGAAACAAAATCTATTTGCAGGAATATTTATAAGCTGCCTGTATTAACACCTCTTATTTATTAGCAGATTGTCTATACAGAACAATTTGGAACACACAGTTAAATTTCAAAAATCTAACAGTCACATTTGCTTTCTGGTTTGCGTTTCATTAGGTTTTGGGGCTTTCATTTCCACACTGTAAGTGAATAAGGCTACTTCTGGGTGTAAGAACAAGACAGAGTTTGAGTGAGTAGGACTCACTATGTGAAAGTATCTGCTTGATAGTAACGTCTATAGTACAGGAACTATTAAAAAGTGTCTTCAGAATATTTTCATTTACACTTGGGCACATTCTCTGGGAATCTAATGCTGGGAGCCACTGAAAACCTTGGGAAGGAGGTAAGGAAGGAAAACTGACCCATGCAGCTGCTCCACAGCTACTTGGCACTGGACTAGCTGGGCAAGGGAGAATGTCAAAGACGACAGCACAGATCCAAGCACTACAACACAAGGATGTGATTATTGTCAGAGTATTTTATCACTACCTCTTATCTTGCACAGACAAAATTACAGTTTGAGAAAATCAGGTGGGAGGAAGCGGGAAAGATGAAACTACTTTTGCCTTATGGCAAAACTGACTTTTGTGACAATGCATTTTTGACTATGTGATACAAAAGAAAAAAAAGGAATAAATAGAAAATTCAGGTTTTCACAGCTTGGCTGTAGATGAAACACATCTTGTACAGCCATGAAACACTACTGGAATAAGTGCCACTGGGAAAATTAATAACAGGAACAAGTGATCACATGATCACTGGAAGTAGTGAACCCTGTTTTTTATAGATTTAAGTTGCGTGCTTGAATTCACACACAGCAGAAGCTTTGCTTGCTTGTCTGAAGCCCTGCCTGCTTCAGCTTTTCCCTCCATGGTGGCATTACACAGGCTTCTCAGTTACTCCCTGTCTACATTCATGACATCTTTGGAACCTGCTATTTTTGAGAATCTTTTTTTTTTTATTAAATTTAGTTGAAGTTATCTGACTGGATAGACAACCTCCCTACACCTGCCCCATGCTCACAGTGAGATGTTGTAAGACTAGATTCCTTTACAAGCAAGACTAAAAAACCACCCACAAGCACCTTCCCATTCTACCACAATTGAGAGGAGCTTCCATAAACATCTGCCCAAGTAATGCATTATCGCCCTTCAAAACCTGCTTTAACATTCTTCTTTTCTGCGATGCTGACAAAAAACCTGACAATGATTAGTTTGCCAGTGTCCTGAGACCACTGCTTATCTCACAGACCAAAAGTGCTTCATTTTTTCTTGTAGTTTTCAGTTTATCTGTCTGTCCACTGCCTCATCTTGGTTGGATTTAGACTTCAAGCCCTTTGATACACAGATCACCCTTTTATCCCATTTGTTTCTGCACCAAGAACAAAATCATCCATGTCTATAACCAAGATACCAGAATACTTTATTCATTCAATTAATACATAATAATTATATTAATAAAATGCCAATTGAGCAGGATACTTGTTAGAATCATATAGTACTCATCACACTGACCTGCTGTCATTGATAAGGGACTGCCAGTTGTTCTAATGCACTGAATGAGATATTATTCATATGACAAACAAATCTGTCAAATGGCTTTACCAACCTGCCCAAATTCTAACAGCATTTATCCAAAGCAAACCACTGCTTAAAGTTGGCAGACTCATTATTTTTCATATTAATATGTGTACCAACCTGAGGGTTACTACTAAACTATTCTAGGCCTCCCTCTACAGAAGGATTGATGATTGTGCTTTGATTTATGGCTCATCACCAGGACATTATTCACAAGGCCTTGGTAACTCATTTATATCGGTCAGCATGTGCATTTGACTTGACAGAATCATTATCCACATTATCACCAGAACTCACACATGGACCTCTGCCTTTGCTCTGGAATTGATATTGGACTTGAAATCACTAAACACCATTCAATCCACTCCCTCTCAGAGCCACGCAGTGCTGCTCACATTGCACTGTAGCCACATAGTTTTTAATGCCCATCACATTCTTTTTTATGTATCTAATCTATGAACAACACTAACATTTTACGTCTGTCTACATTACCTGTATTTGAGATGTTACACCTGTGTTTAAAATGTCCAATGGTAAAAGACAAAACCTTGACATCATAAAGCTCTGCCACACTATCTTTATTTGTAATGAATTTAAAATCTTATTGTACCTTCAGGGCATATTGTATTTTTGCATTATTTTTTGCAGACCACCACACTCTCTGAACTCACACTTGGTCATACCTTTCTAAATCAGAATAAAAACATCATTTCTGAAAAACAAATTTCTTAAAATCCAGAAAAAACAGAGTTCTACTCTAGCTTGTGAGGCTTTGGCTTCCACACTCATAAACAGTTCAAACAGTTAAATACTGAAATGGAGAGCAAGCAGAAGAGGACGAAGGTTGTCCCTCTTCTGCTATTTAATGGATTGCCTTACTGCTTTAGATCACAGGAAAGAACAAGACATTATAAATAGGGTCTCATAAGCACGTATATTTCATGTTAATGCATTTTGTCAGACAGCCTAGTAAAGGTAATGTTATCTTTAAGCAGTTAGCAGCAAGAAATAACTAGAGAGATTTACTTGGCTTTCAGGCATTAATCACATTCTGTTATCGAGTTATTCTGTGCTTAAACAGAAATACAAACAGTCAGTAAAGATTCGAGAGATCATGTGAGAAATTACCTTCAGCTGAACTACTAATTCTAAGTGCTCATTTGCACAACCAGAACGGTCATTCTTCTGTTGCTTCAGTCCTTCCCCCTGCTGCCTCTTTCAGTGATACAAAAAATGAGAGGTGAGAGAGCGCCAAGTTCATTATTTCTAATTCTGAATGTCACAAGATCATTTCCAAAATTCAGATGATCACATCATCACTTCAGCTTCTAGAAACTCATTTATTTCTGACCTGTTTTGCTATTTATGTAAAAAGACGAATACTGTTACCTTAGCTGCCACTGCTTCTATGTATCTGTGCATAATATATATTTCAGTTTCAATTTATTATCATAAGCCCTAGGATTATAAAGATTTTGTTTCATGTGACAAGCTTTGCACCCATATATTTTTATTTATTGTGCAAGTTAAACTATACAGGGACTTAACTAAGTATACATATATTTTCATGAAATAACCATGGCAACTGAACATACCCCACACTGAACATATCCATCTCTTGAACATCATCTCCCACTAGATCTTCTTTAGCTAACTCAAACATCACTGTGACATTTGTAGCGTGCAAATAAACTATGTATCATGTTAGTATATATTCTTAAAGTTCTAAGATAGAAAAATGTAAAAGCTAGTTTCAAATTGCAATCATACAGGTATCTAAACATTCATTCAAATATGTTTAAGAATCAGCACTTCATCATGGTAACAGCTCAGTCTAAAATAAAGATACATGACAATTACAGCAATGGGATTTACAGAATGTCTGTGTTGTTATTTAACAGCACAAACCAAAAATGCCAGACATGCTCTATACTGACTATGAGAGGGTCTTGCCAGACCTTATAAAACATAAAAATGCAATACATGTCAAACATTGTTTACTTCTCTCACCGAGAGAAATTACTAATTTAGATCTAGTATGTCTAACTCTTTTAATTATTTTACTAGTGACTGCTAGGAGAGTCCACCTAAAGCTATTAAGATTCAAAAGATGTATTCATCACAGGGCACTTCAGCAACAACCTGAATTAGACATGCAAGGCAAAACCTCTGCTCATTTTTGGAAAATTGTAGTAATGGGGAACAATTGTTTTTCTAAAAATGTTGATGTAAACAATCCTGACTATAGCTGACTAGAGTAACGCTTTTTGCTTTTATTTTTTTGTGACACTCAAGACAGGCTCAGAAGCAAAACCCCTCATGATAAGTCCAATGCTACCTTCATATGAACCTGTTTTCTACAAGTGCTTTTCTCTTGCACAAGGTTATGCCCTTATATCTGGGAAAACCAAAAGAGAATTGTTTTCCAGCAGGTCGAGCCATTAGGATGAAAATCCCATCTTTTGAACAAGGCTGGTACATAATCTTTATCACTCTCTTGATTGGACAGGTTTGTGAGATTTACCCATATTCAGTTTAGTTGCCTGGCAGACAAAAGAGAAGAGGAAGGAATCTATGTCAGTCAAAAACATTTCTTATGAAAAAAAACCTAATCTGAAATTAAAAACTGAAACACAATATTTTGCTTGTATAGAGAGAGGTAGAAATCCTGGAAACTTCATTTTAGGAACTAACAGGAAATTAAATGCCAGAATTGTCAAGTTAGTACGCTTTCTTAGTCCCCAGCTCAGCAGGTCACACGCTCAGGATATAGACTCAGGAAAAATTTCTATGACAGGCGGATCTGCTAAAAAACTAGTATACGTAATAAAAATTAGGGAGTGGGAAAAACTCTTTTCTCATTTGTGTTTCAGCCTGAAGCCTCCCTATTATCTTAACACTATGTCAGCCTTTGAGAAACCGCCAGCTAGACTGGTTTGGTAATTAGCTGAAAAGACAAAGGCTAAAGGTCAATTAGCCCAGGAGGCAAAGGCTAATTGCACACTTGTCTGTGGAAGACCAGCTGGGAAAAGTTAGATCCAATGGCCACTCAGAAGTGCTCGTCCAAAGTTTGAGAGGGGATTTAGCGTAAGGAGAAAGAAAGGAGTGGGAGTTATTGGTGGGTTTCTTTTTCCTACTTGTACAGTTAAGTTACACTGGGAATTGAAAAAAGCATGACTCATTTTGAAGGATTATTTTAAAATGAGACAGAATCACAGCTCAAACCAATCTTATGACAATTCCTTTCTCTGCCTGAGGAGACTGAATCCTGAATGCCTGAGGAGAGCTTCCACCTTCACAAAAGTGTTCTAATCATCATTTTTGCTGGTTTAAGGGATTATAATCTTCCCATTTTTTCTTAGGCAATCAAACATTTACTGGAGCAGAAACTATAAATTGAGTATTCCACTTCTTAGGTGAGAACTCTTACTATATGCCTGCAAGATTCATTCTCTGGATCCAGACAACCCCAAGTGGTCCATGAAAAGTAGATCATGTTGTACTTGAGCAAGAATTAGCTAAAACACCATGGGGATGGAAAGCAGGTCCCAGAACTCTGCTTGTTCATTTATAGTGAAATTGATACAGTGAAACCATTTCAACAGAAGAGTTTAAGAGTACTGAAAGCCAATATCCTGTACAGTCTAGAGGGTTAAGCAATAAACGTTGGAGTGCCCTTAATGCTGACTTGTTGGATTCTTTTCTTAATCTTGACCTCAACATTTTTTCCCACCTGAATTTATTTGGCAGGCTCAAGTAGTCTCAAGCTGAACAATACTTCATTTTTAGTAGGAATTTCCTATTCAGTGTGCTTAACTTATTTTGGACCGCTGTATTCCATAGCCTACTTTTCTATACTTTCTAAATGTTTAACTTGCCTGTCAGACCTCAGATGACACCAGAACAGTGGAGTCATTTCCACAAGAACATGCTCTTCTATTGAGGATAACACTGCCTGCACACCCAGGGAAGAGGGCATTATCAGAGGAAGGTGTCTGCTTTGTTTTCTGGGGTTTTTGTTTTTTGTTGTTGTGTTGTTTGTTGTTTGGTTTGTTGGGTTTTTTTGTAAGGTGTCACCTGCATGATTTTGTATCAAAACCAGGTGTCTCTGTTGGCATCATCAACATCATTCCTTGTCCTGTTAAAGAAGTAGAAGATATTTTAATGGGGAATCTTGGTCACCAAGATCTTCCCTGTACTGTGTGAAGAACAGATTATATATGTAGCCATTTTAGTTTAAAATCAGTGAGCTTCCACATCGTCCATTTTGTCTACTGAAAGTTTTGATCAGTTCAACATTAAGCACAGTCATAGAATCACAGTATGGCTGAGGTTAGAAGGAACCTCTGGAGTTAATAGTAAGGAAAAAATGTACTGTAACATCTGCCAGGTTTCCCCTTCCCTTCTTTTACTGTATGATTAGTAAAGTTCAGTGCGTCCAAACTGGCATGAAGGTGTTTAATGTCAGAGCTTAATAATACAGCATACATTAAAAGTATAAATACAACATTTTTGCAGCTAAGAGAAAATATTTGCCCAAGATAAGTTAAAACTGTGTAGCTGTATCATTTAGTGTTTTGCTGGATATAAAATGACCCTTTAAAGCCTTCTGACATTCTCCTCGAAGCTGAGGATTGAGGCTATGACCTTTTCAAAGCCTTCCAAAGAGCTTCACAATCAACCAACTCTTATAGAGAAAGTTTCATTAGAAGCCAAAGACTTTTTTGATAAACGTGGGTGCACAGTTGCCCTCTCTCATGAAAAATGGGCAAAACCAGTTCTTACTATTTGAAGAACAAAGAGCTGTGGGTGCTGAATAAGTTCAGAAGACTTGTTTTGTAATTTGAATCCAACCCACAGCACAGGAAATTGTGATTAAATGCAAGGGGGGAGAAATTACCGTAAGGGGCCTGGGAAGGGTGTGGAGTCTCCATCCCTGGAGTTACTAAATCACTGCTGCAGAAGTGCTGAGGAACCTTTTCTGGTTGGACCCACTTTCAGTAAGAGTTGGACTAGGTGGTCTCTAGAGGTCCCTACTAACCTAAATTAAACGACCAGCTGAAGTTAGCATCCTTCTTCCTCTTTTATTTCCAGTGCTAGGAAGGGAGAAGAGTACTCATAGCTGTTGAGTTGCTAAGGATGACTGAACTGCAGTAAATGAATCTGTCAAAAATAGGATAGGATAGGACAGCACAGGACAGGATTGGATAGATCTGAAATCTGAAACTTGACACCACAGATGTCATCTGTCAAAAAGGTAGGGGTTTCCTCCCAAGTGGAAATATAACAGGGTGATGAGGCTACTACTATGTTCTAGTACAGATACAGTAGAAAGGCTATCAGCCTCCAGAGTAATGGGTAGCCTTTGACTATATGTTGTCACTCCCAATGTACCACCCTGTTTTGCAAGTACTTACAGAACTTTTTAAATTGCTATTCGCATAAGACCAGGAATAAATTGCTATCACATGGGTAGCAAAAGGGAATACAGGAAGGAAACTGAGTCCAAATCTCTATATGATGGGTTTGTTCCCGTGAAATTTACAGCCATCTGTTGCTCAGGTCCATCCTAAAGGCATGAATTCATCTCTTCTAAATACACAACAGATAGTTACTCACACGTACGGTGGTACTGCATCTTGTGGTTAACGAATAAGGAAAAGAAGTTACCACATGTTGCCAGTTAAACAAATGAAAATAGTCATTCTCCTGCACGTGGGGATTTAAACTTCCTCCCTATATTTATCATTGGTATTGCCTAAAGCATTGCCCAAAACCAGAGCCCTAACGATGGCCAAAAAAGGGAATCAGATCATTCTAAACAAGAGCTGCTGAAGGCCTCAAGCACTGAATCTACAAAGTAGCTTCAATGCTTTAGAAGGCATTCCTGTGGGCTGCTTGCTTAAATATCAAAAATAAGCCACTTCTCAAGAAGAAATGAAACAATCTATTTGGTAAAAGACAGTGTTCAGTAAATAAACTTATACAATAACACAGAAAATAATCTGGAAGATCATGATGTAAATATCAGTTCTCTTTCTGTTTATTTTCTCTCACTTTCTGAGATCTCTTTTCCTCTCCTGAAGACTTGTTTCCATTATTTAGTATGCATCAGACAAAGCCTTAGATCCCTAGGCTTTAACAGAGAAGCCACAGTCTCATTTTTCTATTAACAGTATCATTTTTGTTTTTGTCAGCCCTTCGGTCCTGAAGATGCCAGACCAGAGCCATTCATTTTCGCAAAGTCGTTTGTGGCGGCACAGACCAGCCCACTAGGCACAGCACGCAGTGTTTGCATGCTAATGGCACTTTGCAGGTATGCTGCTGTGGCTGCCACTGGCGGCAATGCCATTTCAGAATCCCCTTTTACTCTCTACTGTTTTGTCAATCAAAACAGTCCATTCTTTGCCACGATTCCAAGTGCCAATCTGCCTGGTGTGTTAGAAACCTGGCCAGCAGTCACCTCAGTGTCGTTTCTTGTGCTAACATCCTAGAGAGGCTTCTCCTCCTTGCCTCACTGATGGGTTGCCAACTCTAATTCCTTTTCCTCATGCAGGGTATGTATCTAAAGTTTTTCCCCTCTCCAGTTTTTTAGAGGACAAGTGCTTTTATCAATAGGATACTGTCATTAGTGGTACTATCTATCTGTATCCAAGTGTAACTTCCCCAGGTAGGAAACATTTTCCAGCTGGGGATTGCAGGAATATAGCACATTATAGCTGCTTCTTGCACATGCAGAGGTCCCTATGTAGATGGTGGAAATAGATTACTATGGTGCTGCTCCCATTGACAGCAACAGCATAGACTCAGGATAATACACACTCACTTCTTTTTATTGGCATTACTAATTGTGAAAGGGAGTTGACTAAGCAAACAATTCTGCTCTCTATGTTAGTTCAACCCTTAATAAATCTAGTGAGAGTGGTAAAGCAAGCACCAATTCACTCATAATAATTTCACAACCACTGTCTTCTAGAAAGAGAACTACGGCTGCTTAGGGGAAGAAACAATCATGGTAACTTTTGTTCAGTGAAATGGCAATGGAAAATTCAGCTACAAATTATCATTTTCACGCTGTGACTAACTACATCAATCTTCATGATAGTGCCCTGCCCATCACCAGGGAAGGCAGGGGCAGTGAGCTCTCAACTCTGCTCAGACTTACTGCTCACAAAGACCTTTGAAGACTGACTGCTTCCACAACAGAAAAATACCTGTCATATGAACATCTTAGAGGTTTGACCAAAGAAAATAGTTGAAAAAGAAACCTAATATGAAAACATTTCTGTGAGGAAAGAATTTAAACAGAGAGCTTCTCTGTTTATTAATAGGCCTTGTTGTGTCTCCCTGTTTAAATAATCTGCTTTACATGTTTCAAAAATACCCTTTCAAGAAAGGCTAAAACTTTGGAGGCAAACAGAAGGGGTTCCATCAGAGGAGAAACACGGTGCTCAGTAGCTCTGCACAAGGGCCAAGCGCAAAATCACAAGACTGCCCTCAAGCACGGCCAGTGGTCTCCTGTGACCCACAGAGACTAAAAAAAAAGAGCAGATTCAACTTCTGAAGAAGGCTGGTTGAATTACTTAATCCCTGTTCCCAGGTTCATGATCAATGGGTACTAAGAAGAATGCTTCAGGTAGTGTTAGGGAGGTTACAAAGTCTGGGGTATTTCATGGCAGTTGATTCCTTGCTGGTAAACCAACTGTGAGATGACAGAAATATTTTACAGCTTCTTTTCTCACTTAGGCACAGAACCTGTCAACATTCAGGCTTTCTCCACATTGCTTTGTCATCTGCCTAGAACAGGGAGGTTCCCAGGAGTTTTTCCTTCTTGCACAGCAATGGATGACATGGTCACATACCAGTGCAAAGGCAGAGCTAGGAAGTGTGAAACATTTACTGAGGCCTCTAGGACTGGTCTGATCCAGGCAGGCCCACCCTTAAGACTCGCTCAACTCTTCCACGTTGTTCGTATGATTTCCGAAACCAGATTTAATCAGAGTAGAGAAATAAGAAAAGGAACATTTCAAAAGGTTTTGAACAGTATGAGGTTCATTCTTCTTCCCCCCTCCTGCCCTCCCCCACTCCACCCCGATTTAGTAGTATCAGAAGAAATTTCTGTAAACAAGAGAGATGTGGCAGATTCTGTTAAGATTCTGTCATAAATTATTTTTTTTTTTAACTGTGAAAGTTGTATGAAAAGGAGAGTGGCGCATAATTCCATGAGCTACTGGCTGACACTGAAACCCGGGACACTGATCCCTAAATCCCAGACTCTCAGACTGCCACAGAAAGCAGAAATGCCCTCCTGTGGAGGCTGACACAGAGGGGACTGAGAACTTCCCTTCACCTAAGTTTCCAGTACCCTAGACCAGCTCCTTTACAGATACATGCATATCTCTGTATTGCAGTCTGCACTTTAAATATACCCTAAAGGCAAATTTAATCTCTCTGATTTAGCTTTCCCTCAATAATTTAGTCACACACATCCTTACACAGCACATCCACTCACTCACTCACACACACAAACAAACAAATGAAGGAATGAAAACCTATGAATTAATCAAGCTATTTCCCTGAAGACTCTGAAAGAAGAAAGCAAGAGAAATTGTAAATGATATTTCTATTTGGGAGGCAGCTGGATTTTATCATGATGGGGCCATCCAAACATATAAATACCTGACATGAGAAGGAAGACGATGAAATGAAATGAATGGAAACATTTGTGCTGTCAGTAAGATGAAAGAATAAAGTTGTGGGTGCAACAGAAACTGATTCTTTAAATTAGACCCATATCCTCAGCATCATATTTAATACTTTCCACTAACCTGCCCAGAAACTATTCCTGCTATTCTCAAACTTGAATGTGAGCTGCTCTTTTCTACAGCAACAGTGCTTCAATGCATACTAAATGTGTTACACCCAACAGTTAACAAGTATGGTTGACAGCAGCCTAAGGTGAAGCTAGGATTTGCATTTCATTTGTTATTTGACACCACTTCTCACTTGAACATTGATACAGCTATTTACTGACCATTAAAATGGTTATATATATTATAATTATAAGCCCATGGCTTCAAACTGGATTTATAAAAAAGACATTAATTTCTTTTCTATATATGACCAATTTAGTCCCAGAAAGAAGCTCCAGGCAGTTACTGCATTTAAACACAATAGGATTCTGATTTTTTAACTCAGACCTGTCTCATTTTATCAATATGCTCTAAATGGTTATTTTCTGCCCCCTACACTTTTAAATTACAGGTACACAATGAATGTTTAAAATGAGTGAACAGGAGTCTGAACTTGTTTTTCTAGTAAAGCACTTCCTGAAGAAAGAATAGTAATCATTTCAAATTATTCTCAGGAAGCTAAACTAAAAAAATATAAAATAAAAAAAGGGAAAAAAAGTTTTCTGACAATTTTTACAGACTGCATAATTCACAAAATACCTCAGAAAAATGGATTTGGGAAAAAAAATCCCCATGAATTATAGCATTTTTTAAGTGATGGTGAGTGTGAAATAGACAATTTCTGGCATATGGCATATGCTTTGGAGCTAGAAAAAAAAAACAACTTTTTTGACCAAGGCAGTTACAGACTTTTCTAGTAACAGAAACAGACACGTAATTGGAAAGGCAGATTTCTCTTTTTAGGGAGGTAGAAGACATAATTTCAAAACTGGCACCCGGATGGGGTGTCAATTTGAGTGAGCCTTCTAAAGGAGCCAGTACTGTGATGTCCACTGACCACCTATTGTCTGATGTAGAAATACATTTACAAATGTTGTATTCAATTTCTGCCTGCAGAAAGAAACCCAAGCATTTGGGTTTCACAAGCATTGGGTATCACAATTTACAAATAGACCCCCCAATATTTAGTCTAAAATTGCATTAGTCTAAAATTGTATTAGTGACTTGTTTGTTGTTAAAAAAAACAAGAGCCAGATTAGCCTAACAGTTCCATTACTTTTTTTCTGCTTCTACCGGACTACAGAAGTGAGCAAAGGTTAGAATGCTTTGCATCTGACTGTTTAGAAGTTCGTTTATGGAAATAAGCCAAAATGCTAACAATCATGAGAAGTTCAAACCTTTAAAAAAGATAACACTCACTTATCTCTTTACTGTGCATGCCTGCCTCTATCTCTTCACAGTCCTTTCCCTCTATGATCTGCAGAGGTGATCTTTTCACCCTGTTAAATCATCCTTATCAAGTCTCTTGAATGCAATAACCTCTTTGGCACATTACCTATCTTTTAGGATTTGTATTTAATATATTGTGTTCTTCTTTCTTTTTTTTTTTTCCTAGTAGGTTACTCCAGAGCTCAGAATTGTTGGATTACTGATTGATTTCACAATTACTTTGTGCTATGGGTTGTTTTCATCTGTGTGACTCTCTTTGTTGCAAAATTAACACAAAACATTCAAACAGTAAAAGAGGAAAAAGATCCCTTTCTCACACACACATAGACAGACTTTATTTAATTAAGCACACCTTATTTCAGATTGAAAAAACCTCAGCTTCCTAGAAAGTTTTATAAAACAGAATTATGCACATACCAGGTTCATCATGACCTTAAATCCTTTCTCTGTCCATCATCCATCTTGTTACAGTGGTCTGGGATAAGATTTGTCCACTATCTCTGGAATTAAGACTGTCTACCAATCCCTAACAATAAATTGTACTTTTATGAAGTATAAAAATAATGCTAAGGACTGTAGTGAGGTAGAGTACACCCTTAAAAAGTGAACCCTCCCGTACTGTAGTGCTGTGGTTTCATATATGTGGTTATAAGGAAAATATGACCCCATTTTCATTAATGCTTAATCCACTTCACAAGTTTTGTCTTCTCTTGATTTGATGCAGGTTTAGGAAAAAGAAAAATCTAACATCAGTCTGGGATTGGTATGGTAGGACTCCAGGAGAGTCGGGGGTGTGTCCAGTGTCTCATTACTCTCTGCCTCTGTGCTGTTCATTATAAACAGAGCTAAGGAGGGATGCTGTGGCGTTAGAGAGTGAAGGTCAGCATGAATTCCCCTCGTGAATACAGGAATCAATACCTAGCTGGGTGAGATGAAAAGTTGGTTCTCTGCAAAAACAAGATTTCAGACTGCAACTAGTTACCTAAAATTGCTATTGAATGTTTCCAGCAGGAATATTTTCTTGTTATTTTTAAAACTTAATTGGCAATTATAACATCAAAAACATCATAGAGTTTTTATTTGGATTCTTACATGAGGAAAAAAAATAGGTACTGGCTTTTAATAAAAAATTCCTTTCTACCAGAAGCTTGATTATATTGTCAAACTATTAGTTTGAAACAGCTAAAATAAGGCAAATAGAAACAGATGAGCAATATATCTAGCTACACTTTCTTATATATATGTATCTTTCTATATGGATATGAGTATAGGCAGTTATGTGTCTAAAGGCACTCTTATCCTCCAAACTCTTACGCACATGCTCCATTTTAAGAAGGTAATGAGACTTAGTGACTCTGTGACTTTCCAAGACTGCTATATAAAATGTTTAAATATAGATGACTGACAAAAAAAGGGGAAGTGAGCTGGCTAATATGAGCATGCCATCCTATGAAACTTTGCTTCCGCAGTGCTTTCATTCCACTTCCACCCATAAATTCCTAAAACCCTCATTAGTCAATCGACATTCAGCTTGCCCACCTACCAACCCTTAATTTCTACAGTACCATCACTCCTCAGCCATCTGTTGTTTAACAGTGGACCTGACTGCTGCTCAGTATCTCTGCGTAATTTTTACCTATTTTCTGATGAAACACAATCTTTACCCTTCCCTTCTTTAGATGATTGATTTTGGACTACAGTATTATTTTAAAGACTTGATTGTCAGTTGAACATCTGTCTTTACAAGAGCTCTATCCCAGCAGACTAATTTGTTTCCAGTTATAAAAAAGACACTTAATAATAATACACTGCACAAAATCTCCTGATACGGTAGGATTGGCACCAGCTTTTAGTGAGTGCATCAAAGCTATTCTTTATAAAGCAGTGACTCACCATCGCTTGCATTTATGAATCCCTCCACCAGAGGGAACCTGTTCTGTGCTTGTGATAGTAAATTTATGCTGGCCAGGAGAGCCATACTTTTAAACCACTATTATCCCTGTTGTTATTGACATCTACAAAAAAACATACAGTAAATTTAGCTGTTGAGAATTAAGGAACATTTTACTACAAAGCCTGCTTCATTGTAGAAGGGTCAAGTAAAGAGTTAACTGAAAAATCATGTATACAAAATAACGGTTAAAAAACAGAATTAAAAAGCAGAATTTCTGAAAAAATCACATATTTGGGTGGAAAAAGAAGGGGGATACTGGGAATAAAAAAATATTGTTAACACTCGAAATATTTTTCTGTATTAAATTTGCCCTCTCCTACAGGCAAAATGGGGTCTCTCCACTGGCAGATAAAGATGGTCACAATCTCTGAGCCTGCAAATGAGCACTGCAGAACATCAGACCACTCAGTCATCCAGGCCCATTTCCAGGAACAGGACTTGACTTAAAAGACACCTTAAGGCACTTGCCAGCTCCGATGCAGCAGCTTTCATTCAGCGCAGCACTAGTCCTGGATGATCCACATGCTGCCTTCTGTTACCCACTAACCAGTGATAATATCCAAATGTTTAGGAACTCTCTAAAATTATAGGTTACTTTGTATGGATTTAATTAGTCCTTCTATGCATTGGAGAGATTTTGCCCCTCATCACAGCCTCATAATGGCTTTATCTGACCCCATGAATGGAATGCAAAAGCAGGAGAGACGCCAAAGCTCACACACTTGAACCATATGAATTGTCTCATTGACTTCAATAAATATACTAGTATGAAAATAAATACTAAGAATTTGGCTCAATACATGGAATTTCCATCCAATATATTAGGCTTTCCTGTTCTTTTAAAATAAAAAAACACTTTGGATTTCCTTAGTATTTATGATAATGCAAGCAAAACTCAACAGCTCACCAGAAGAAATAAATTCTTTATCTTTGCATCCACAAAGCTATAACTAGCATTTTTTTAATTCATAGACAGGTATCCTATGTGATTAATTAATAGCACTAAGAAATAGAATTTTGGTATTTTTACTATTTTTGTGTCATGTTCTACAGTGAACTGTAGGTTGGTAATACAATAATAATTTAGAGATAAATTAGCATAATAATTAGAAGCCTAGAAGTCTTTATAGTGTTTTTAATATTTATGCTTGATAAATATTGCTCTATTTGTCAGTTTATGCAGTATAAAGTGAAACTTAATGTAAGAAGGTTATTAGCATAAAATTAGCATAATGACTAAAAAAGCAAAACACAAAGGTAATCAAAAATAACAGAGGTTGTTTCCTCTTGCCTCTCTCAAAGGACATACCTTACACCCAAAAATCTGTGTTATGGATAACAGATTTCATTTAAATTAATTATGAGGTTCTATTATAGCTGTGAAAAATAGCTATCTTTTAACAGTTCTTCCAGAATTTGCTTTTTTGTCTCTTTCAAACTTCTTCCACATAGTCTAGCCACTCAGAATGAGATCATTTTGGTTACATTGCTTAGGAAAAATGACTTTTAAAAAAGGACGTTCATCCAACATAGCAATACCATTTAGCTCTGAATTAGGGATGACATGAAAATGTCATATGAAACCAAAGAGACAGACCACAGATTCATACCTTTAGACAGTAACAAAAATGGCAAACAGCAATAGGCAAATGATAGTGTTATCTGTATCGAGATCTATCAGCCAAATAATTTCTTTTGGGCTTCTAAAGTTCTAGGTGAACGTAACATTTGAAGCCTGGAGTGGCATCCTCAAAGTTCATGGAGCCCAAATCTGATACCAGATACCTCACAGTTATTTTTGCTGACTTGTACAGCTTCCTAGTGAGAGATCTAATATCTCTTTTCAGTCTCCTTTGACTGCAGTTTCCAAAACTTTGTCTTGTACTAGTGAAACCCATGGCTTTATAACAACCTCTTTGAGACAAGGACAATGACCTAGCAGGGATGAGAGCTGCTAGAGGTGAGAGAGAATGGAAAGACTCCAAAACGTTCCTTGAGCTGCTCCGATATGACCTGCATCAGGTTCATGAGGGAAAACGTATGAGAATGGTTAAACCTGGGTAAAGGGGGCTTCGAAACTATTAAGCCATTATTTCTTGGGAATAAATGTAAAAAGCAGTTAAGCTTCCTTTTGATATCAGAAGTGGAAACAACAGCAAACACCTATCCAGAATATACACCAATACTCAGAATTAAGCCCTGAGAATTGAAGAGCATCGCTTGGATGGGTTTTGAGATTTGTTTATCTGTGAAAGACAAAAGAGGGGAGAAGCTGTGCAGGCAAGCATCTGTAGGCCCACACATTTAATCCTCTGAGACAGGTTTCTTGAACTTACTCCGGCACAGCAGTGCCACCCTTACACCCTTTTTTCCTCAGCCCTGCCTACTGAGTTAGAAACCAAGGAGTAGCACACAGGAGTCACTACAACAGCTCTGTGGTGTCTGGAGATTTCTCAAAGCATTCTGGCAATTTCTCCACTTTGATGCCTTATGAAAAAGATTGATACAAACACATGATTGTGTAAAGCGCTATTCTGGGGGTATGTGTCCACTTGCTACTCATCATGTGCAAAAGACCACAAAGTGCAAAGCAAGAAAGCCATGTTTGAACACTCAGTGACTCCACTCCCTATGTCATCTTCCACAACTCAATCCTCCCTATTGCTTGAAAAGAGCGACTAGCACAAGCACTCACCTACAGCTGAAAAGTCAGCAGCCTTCTTTAACCCTCTCCTCCATCTCCAGCAATGAGAATACAGGTGTAACAAGGTGAATTGCATACATGAAATCTTTTTCTAACTGAAAAAAATTATCACATTCTTGACGTTTCTGCCGTAGTTGGTACAATGAATCCAGGTCCTGAAGTCACTCAGAAAGTCAGATCTCCTTGGCAACATATACAGTAAAACACAACTTGGAATTATTGCTTTTTTCTAATACTATTATTTTTATGGTACCCATTATAGTATTACTCATCAGAAGGCAATTCTTAGTTTATGCTGAAAATTTATGATCCTTTTCACTCCACCAGTATGTGTAAGATATACTAATTACCGATGCAAGGATTTGTGGAAGAGATCTGGAAATAATAGAAATGAGCCTTTTAACAGGCACAGTAATTATGCAGACACAACAGATGCTAATAACAATTTTCATTTCTGTGGAAGAATGATTATGGTTTAAAAGTACAATAACAAAGAGGCCTAAGAAGAGTATAAGGGGGCGTCGATGACATGAGACAATGTATGTGTGATCACAATTGTTAATTTAAAAAGAACTTTCACACTGGAATAATCTTAAAACCATCTCTTCAACAGCAATCTGTTTGCCTTTCATCCTATTTTCCTACTTCCTGTTACCCTGGCTCGGCTATTTATCAAAGTTATTTCAATCTCCACTTCTGTTTTCTGTCATAGGCAAAATGTCAGACCAGGTGTAAAACCAGATTCTTGGCTATCTGCTTACTAATAACTCTCCCACAACCTTTCTTAATGCTCTAAATATTTGTCTCTGGCATCCTGGTGAGCTTAAGTAATTACATATCAAATTTTTTTAACCGCTGCATGTGGGTAGTGTGTTGGTTTTGACCTAGTGTCTCAAACCACTCTGTGAAGTGTTACGTTTCAGTGCAGAAGTGGTTATATATCAGTAATGCCTAAGTGGACTCCTATGAAAATACACATACACAGAACAAGAGCCAAGTCTTCAAATTACCACCAGGCTCTGTGTTTAATATAACGCATGGTGGAATTAAAGCTTGTAGCTCCACGTGTGTTAGTGGTAGACTTCCTGTTAAGTCCAAAAAATTGTTCATTAAGATAATTAAAGTTCTGGGCCATCTCACCCATCAATCAATCTTCCTTCTGAGCACTTAACAGTTATTGCTGAATAGACTCTGAAATAACCCATTAACGCAGCACAGGTTTGCCAGAAATTATAGATACTTTGAGATCACTAGGAATGAAAGGTGGCTTATAAATCAAAAGCGTTGTCATCATTTGATGCTCCTAAAGTCTGCTCTGAAGTTACCTTAATCATTAAGGGTTGGTACCACAGCCATTTGCATTGGAAGTCGGGACTGCATTTTCATTCCAAGATCAAAAAGGGAGGTGAACTGGCTGGTGAGGTGATGAATCTGACATTACAGCAGTGATCCTGGCAAGGTATCCCAGAGACAGAAGTATTTATGGAGCTAGCACCATTCAGAACAAAGCAGAGAGTAATAAACCTGTTAAAGATGTTTTCAAATCAAGCCATTTCTTCCCCAAATGTCCACACAAAAAATAGCTTAGCAAATTCCACTACACTGTGGAAGAAAGATTTGACCCCTATGCATGCAATATTTTTTGAGAATGATGCACACCTCCTCTTCACACAGTATGCCCCAGAAGCTACTGAAAGAAAAATTACTCAGTCCATACTGTATTTAAGTGTGCTAGGTGTTTTGTCAATTATTTAATGAAACAGTGGGTATGCAGGCATGACAGCATACAAGAGTTAGCTTTAAAATAGGCACTACCAGCAATGTGGTTACGGTAGCTTTGATTTTAGTATGAACTAGCCCCTTGGTATTTTTTTTTTCAGCTTCTTAGGTGAAATTTGCAGCTTAAGGGGATTCTTTACATCACAGCTGCCCTAGTAATGCAGACAAGGTTCTCCAGCACAAAGTTGATTTGAATAGAGATGTACAAGCAATGCCACAATCCAGATGCCACCTCATGGTAAAATTTCACAATTTAAGGAGTGCTGTGTTCAGTCATACCTGCTTGTGGACTAACCTTGTGAGGGCAGATCAAGTCCCTGAGTGCTCTCATATTGCGACTTTCCCACCATCTAGTGGCTAAAGAGTTACAGATAATAAAAACTCAAAAGTCACGTACCTCATGAAGGGTTGGGGAGGGGTGGGGGTTGTTTGTTTGTTTGTTTTATTAATAAGGCTCCTTGCTTTTTAAGGAAAGGATCAAACAAGGCTACTTTACAGCAGCCATTTTCTGCTTCAGCATCCAAGTTTTCCTGTTAAAAAATATTCTTACTCCTAACATAACATTTACAGTAGATAGGACCCCAGAATAACCCCTTGCAGTGGTATTTGCCAGCAAAGGAAAACAAGAGTTTACTCCGAATGTGATATCAGCCTCAACAACTTATGGTACTTTAAATTAAGGAATTGGTGCCTAAATCACTGCTGACTGGTACCCTCAAGAAAGAGGGGATGAGCATCACAACAGGCAGATCATATTAGAAATATCCTAGTTTGACAAGACTTTGGGAGATGTTAAGGTACATTTGAGAGAGTGTCACTGTGTGCTTGGCCCTCCCCTCTTCTGTTACAGAAGCTGGGACAACACCTGGACACGCAGGGGTAAGCTGGAAGCTGTGGTTTTCTGCACTGTTTGCTGTTAACATATCCAGAGATATTTATGGAATGAAAAGTTCAATCACTGCTCACTACTTTCAGAAATGTGTTCTAGAGATGTCAAAAAGGACGCTTTTAACTTATGGTAAATGCTTGCTTTATATATATCCTTCAAACAAGTGCCCTAAATCTGTTCTGTGAGCATATACAAAGACTAGATATTAGCATTTCTGGTATTTACTGAGATTAATTTGAAGAGTGTTTACAGAAAGTGATGAAAAATAAGACACTGATCTAGCTTTCTGTTGTTCTCTGGCAAAAAACAGCAAGAGCAACACATGAAATGTTCAGTCATAATCTTTTCTGTGACAGATTTTTGCAGGAGTTAAAAAGTACAAAAAATAATGTTGTTTTCCAAAAATGTTTGAGTAGTTTGTAATGTAAGAAACAACCAGTGTAAGTAAATAACCCCTTTCTTTTTTATTACCAAGTAAACAGCATCACACTATTAGCTCTCAACTGCACCTTTGTGATGGAAGAAGCAATGTGAGGAGAACATATTTTTCATGGGTCATGTCATCTAGAAAGGCTAATGCTACCTAAGTGTTCAGCTCAAGGAGTTAAGGAATGGCTGAGAGAGCTTGAGAAGCCAGAGCAGTATTACAATAAATACACGTCCTCTGCTAAATATATGCTAGCCATATTAGGGAAAAAAAACACCCAAACTTTGAATTGGTTTCAAAGTTCTGTAATTTAACTCTTCTTATAAGATAAAAACATCTAGCCACCTTACCAGTAAAAAAGCAAAAGTTTTGCTACCACTTTTGGATAGGACACATCTGCATCTTCCACCTAAAGCATAACAGGTAAAATTGTACAGTGCTGTTCACATATCCCACCAGTTTAGGGAAAAGTTTGGATAACTCATTTTGGGTATATTCCTCCACCTGTCATCAATACATATGTACTCTGCTCATCATTTTCAGGTTCAAAAGTAACACAGGATTCTCCTTTTCTACTTGAATATAGCAGAGTATTTGAGTATTTAAGGGTACACATCAAAAGCAGTTCTTAGGAGTTTGAGCTGCTATAGACTCATTAGTAGAAGTCATAAGATTATTTCCTGTGGTCAAACTGAACACTGAAAAACTACAATTAAATATCCATTTGTCCCTTTCTCCTGCAGATTTTTTCCAAGTCTATAGCGTAACTTGTCTGCTTTGCCAATGGAATCACTTGTACTTTTAATTATCTACTTTAGAATTCTCAGAACATCAGTATCTACCCTTACATTCAACAAAACATACGTGGATTCTCAGCTCCTCCTGCCCTTCTTCCCACCTATGGCACTTCCATTTACTTTAATCTACATTTTCTTTCACTGCAATGCTCTGTGCTAACATATGTGGCCAGCAGGTTGAGGAGGGTTATCCTCCCCCTCTGCTCTGCCCTAGTGAGGCCACATCTGGAATACTACATCCAGGTCTGGGCTCCCCAGTTCAAGAAAGACAGGGAACTACTGGAGACAGTCCAGCAGAGGGCTACAAAGAGCATCAGGGGACTGGAGCATGTCTCTTATGAGGAAAGGCTGAGACACCTGGGTTTGTTCAGCCTGGAGAAGAGAAGACTATGGGGGGATCTTATCAATGCTTATAAATATCTGAGGGGTGGGTGCCAAGAGGATGGGGCTGGACTCTTTTCAGTGGTGCCCAAGGACAGGACAAGGGGCAACGGGCACAAGTTGGAACACAGGAGGTTCCACTCGAACATGAGGAAATATTTATTTCCTGTGCGGGTGCCAGAGCAGTGACACAGGCTGCCCAGGGAGGCTGTGGAGTCCTTTCCCTGGAGACATTCAAACCCCGTCTGGATGCAGTCCTGTGCCCCCTGCTCTGGGTGTGCCTGCTCAGGCAGGGGGGTTGGACGAGATGATCTCCAGAGGTCCCTTCCAACCCCTACCATTCTGTGATTCTGTGATTTTTTTTAATTTTTTTTTTGGCATTGGTTTTGATGTAAACCCCAGCCCAAAAGTGAGAACTGGGCAATGAAACACATTCACTTTCTCACAGAAACAAGGGAAGAAGAGAACAGCCAAACAGGGTCCTTAATTTAGGGTGATGAGGGCCATGTTTAGTACTATTTTGATTTATTTGCAATAGAAGATTTTAAGCATTCTCCTCCAATAGCTATGGGGATGGGAGGAAAAGGAATATCAGAAATTATTGTAAATTAAATATTATAGATAACAGACATAAGGCAATCTCTTACAGACAGATCTTGGTATCTTACACATTGTGTATCATAACATCACCTCCTATGGTAAAAATACTTCAGGATATCAAACCCTTTTGTAGCTATATCTCTGTGATGGTTTATAACTGAAACACTTCCACAAAGCTATTAGAAAATCATTGAAAGAACTGATCAGCTTTGAGATACTTCTTGAGAACTAGCCTATATAATTTTTTTTTCTTACTGCTTTGTGCTGTGTATTTGTTTCTTTCTTTTCAGAGTTTTGGCATTAACTGGCAATACATGGCAGAGAACTGCTTGCCTCAGCATAATGCTGCAACCTCAGCATGATGATACCGGGTCAAGAACGCAGCATCTGGTACGTAGAATAGGGACCTCAGTACTGCAGGACACTGGCAATTACTAAACACGTATCAGGACTGTGGCTACACTTTGGAACAGTCCAGTTATATTTTCACTCTGACTGTCCCAAGGTTAGCATGACACGGTTTCCTTCCAAAATCCAAAAATCCACAGTGGTACTAAGGAAGGGACCATGCTTCATGAAGTATGCAGAAAATTATCTTAAAGCTTATAGCTTTCAGCTTATAGGCTGTTTGCTTTACCTTGCCAATCTGAAGCAAAAGGTATCGATAGCGTGTTCAGAGAAAGACCCATTTTGTTCTCCCTCCCGGTACTGGTAGTTTTGTCACTGGGCTGAGAAAAAACAGAATCTGATCTGAAACCACCAAATACCAAAAATTCACAGACAGCACCAGGGTGAGCATTCATAACAAAGAAACTTCTAATCTGGGAAGCTACCACGCAACTCACCGTCTCCACTTCCTCTCCAGGTTTTCAAAATAGCAAATGCTAGTTATGAACGGCTTTTGTAACTCACGTTCTTGTCAGCAAGATGAGGAATTATTCAGCAGTATTCACTGATTTAAAATAATGAATAAAGAACCCAGCAAGTTGTTACAGATAGTTCATAAACAAAAAAGTTGCAGAGCTCATTTCATAAATTATTCATTCTGAATTCTTTTGCTAAATCTAATATACAGCACCTATGCATATGGGAGGGAAAGAGAGAACATTAACAGCTTTTAGACATATTTTAGAAATGTTCATGTCAATTGTATGTAATTTTCAAGGTTAATGGCTTTTTGATACATTAAAATGGACCTCCCATTTATTGTACATATCCTAGTTGCAAAACCTGTTTCATTTGCATAATCATAAATTGCAGTTGAGCAATCCTCAGCATGTGGTTATTCATTTGATGAAAATGTAAATTTCAATGTTATTTTTGTTCAATTGCATATGCACTGCATTTACTGAATATGAGAAAAAGCATTTTAATTTAACCAATGAATTCAGCTCATTACAACCTACTAAGAACATTGAGCAGCACAGAATTTTGTAATAAAATGCATGTTTAAGCATTGATTTACAAATAACTTATTGGGGTTTTATGTTTCAACACCTAGAAAAAGTTGTTGTCTTTATTTTTATGCAAATAAATTCTCTTTAGAATGTAATGTTGCTCCGCCATTTTAGATACAAAATTAGTGTAGTAACATTGAAAAGAAAAGCATTCAATTAAAAAAAATAATTAAAGGAAGACATTTAAAGCTCACACTGACTGAAATCTCTGGGGGGAAAAAAAAGGTGTCTTGTGCTTGGGACCTAAAAGAGACTCTGATGTAAAAATGAATACTCAGATCAACAGATCTGCTTACACAAGCTGAGAATCTAGGCCTGGCTGCATTGGAAAAGTAGCTAAATATAATTCTTTTTTACTTGTAAACTTGATATATTACATAGAGGCATTCCTGAGAGACAACAGCCATAAACTATCTTGTAGAAGTCTTGCATACAAACTTGGTTCAAGAGCCTTAAATTACCTCTTTTAAAGTCAAGAAACTTTGGAGATAGAGAGAAACATGGAGGAAATGAAACTTTTGTCCTGCCTCCTTCAGTGATGTTTTAACTTTCTATTACTGATATTAGTGTTCATCACTGTGATTGAGCCAGCGGAGCAACTCTCATCATATAGTTAATGAGAGCTCACTCATCATCAGAGCGTGGGTATTTCCAAGCTACAGATGAGAGCAACAGGTGGAGACTGTGATCCTCAAAGGGACCGTTTAGTTGACTGAAATTAATTTGCTCTGACGTTATAACTACTACTTCTAATTAAGCCAAGTTCATGATCTTTATAGAAGAGAAGCAAAGCTTAGAAAGATGAACAAGTCCAAACATTTTGAGATAAGTAAAATTTCTACTGAAGCAACTTCGGACTTAATTAAAAATATATCTGATAATCACACTAATGGGCCTTATTTTAATAAATAATTTTATTGCATATCTTGTGAAGATTAACCTGGATTCTATTTCTCTTCAGAGGTAGCACAAGTATAAGTAATTAAACTTTACAAATTGACAAAATCTAGCATTAGAATTCCATTCTTGTTTTGCTTCCTCCAACCATTCTCTCTCCCCCTCCAAAACACGGGTGTATTCTTCTGCATTGTTTAGCTGCAGTTATTGCTGTCTTCTGGCGTCAGAATAGATTACCTCTAGAAACAACTCTATGACAGCCACAGACATATAAACATACTCCTCCTTTTCACCCAGAAATCCTGACTGGATAGAAAAATATTTGGGACACTTGTCCATAATGTCTTGACGTCCCATAGCTCAGTCAGGCAAATAGCTGGAACATCTAGAAATACCAGAAACATTTAGTGCGCGCACACAGATCCACTTGATGGTGATAAAGGCCAGCCAGTGCGTGCATAGTAAACCTTCTCTACTCATCACAGACAGGACTTGATGTAGCACAGCATATGTTCAAAGCTTTCTGGCCATCCAGGATCTGCTGTGAATGTGCTCCATCTGTGACCCACACATATGTCCAACACAACAGGAAAATGTTGGACTTCCTATGCATGCTCTGCAAACTGAAGGTCATCACAAAACTACAATAGTACAAGGCAAGTGTAGCCTTTGTTATATCTGGTCTGATAATGTCTGCTATGAATGAGAGGAGACATTTGGATTACAGCATGTGCTACAAGCCAATACTCATAACGGGACCATGTGTCCCTGCCAATTGCTAGAATAGCTGGCTTGGACAAATGAAAAACATTCAAAAAAGGAGAGTGAAATATGTACTTTGTTATGCCTTCACTCCAAAACTGAGGAGATTCACAGTCATAAAACCCTGTGGTAGTATGTGCTTTCCTTTGGGCAACTCATTCCTGAATTTCTTTTTCCTGACCTATCTCATGAAATTCCAAGGTATATTTCTGGCAAAACGGATGGATTTTGATGACTGCTGTTTAATACAAATATTGATTACATATATTTTCCTGGTAGAAAAAGTATCTTCTTTTTTCTTAGAAGTTATAGTTCTAAGCAGAATGGAATGAATTTGGAAAGTCAAAATCATCACTGAACTTGTCTACAGTATCTTTATATATATGTGTATTGATATATTTAGCTACAGGATTCAAAATCCTAATCTACTATGTAGTATGGTGAGTTCACTTATTTTCTAAGCACCTAAAGTAAATTGAAAAGAGATTCTAGACATATAACAGGTAAATTTCTAGAAAGAGGCATCCCTCCTAGAAAAGAGAGATGAACACCTTGGCAGCTGGCATTTCTTTCAAGTGATCTGGCATAGTACCTACACTAGCTAATTTTCAGGCCCTGGTTGAGGTCTTTGCTGAGCATTTGTACCAGGGGAGGCTTAGGTTGGGTACTAGGAAAAGATTCTCCACCCAGAGGGTGGTGGAGCCCTGGAACAGGCTCCCCAGGGAGGCAGTCACTCATGGCACCAAGGCTGGCACTATTCAGAAAGCACTTGGACAGTGCCCTCAGAGACCTGGTGTGAATTTGGGGCTGTCCTGTGCAGAGACAGGAGTTGGACTTGCTGATCCTGTGAGTCCCTTCCAACTCGGGACATTCTATGATTCTATGATTCTCTAGGCTGCTGTGTTAAGCCTCACACTAGACTGCAGGGCTCCCCTCCATCAACACGGTCCCTGGCTTTCAAAGCTATGGCACACATTTGGACACAGCCTCCCTTCAGAAGCAGAGCCATGCTTTGTCAAGAATGTAATGCCTTGAGACCAAGTTGGCAGTAGCACTATCATAAGCAGGTACACTGAGTGGCACCTAAAAGCTGAGTGATTCACACCACATTATCCTGTAGAAGTTGAATTGCTAAATTTCACAGAAAACAGTAAGGTGAAAAAAAAGAATAGTTCATAAAACCTACTAACCTATCACTTTGGAGGACAGCATAATTTGGTAGATCAAACTAAGAGCTCTGAGTTCAGCTCTTTGTGTTCTAACTTTAAGTATCTCCTTGTTTGATTAAGACAACTCAATTAATCTGTATTTGTCCCAGTTTCTGTTATGTATGAAATGACAGTATTATTAGTCTGGACAAAATGGCACAATATGAAAATACGGGTTAAAGACAAAATGAAAATTACATAAAAATAATGTAACATCGTTTATGTCACTGCCAAAAATGAAACAAAAATATTCTCTTGGTGTTTGCATTAGCAGTTTCAACTATGACCAGGGGATTAAATAGCATCCTGTAGGAGTAAATCAGCCAGTGGTTCAAAAACATAACTGAGCAAATATGTTTAATGCTTAAGTTTTTCCATCCCATGAAATAAATACACATTTCCAAGCCAGTAAAGCCTCCCAGGTGCCCGGCTGAGAAGTCATGCTGTTGCTTCCATCCCCTCCTGCTGGACCACACCCTCATGCCCTGTGCCCCCAAGGCACTGGTTTTGCTCCATATGTCAATGTGCTAAAGCCATCCTATTTGCTTGCATGGCACTATTTGTATCAATCCTGTTTTGATTTGCATGATAATGACATAAAAAAAAAAACCCAAACAAAACCCAGACCACTAATTGCTGCATTTCTGACAAATCTGACTAGGAAATTCATTGTGTGCAGCTACAGCTGCAAACTGAGAGCTGCCCAGTGAAACAAAATGTAATTGTTTCAGTGAAAATGGAGGCGACATTCTCATATAAGACCACAATGAAATGCTTCAGCATCTATATGCATAATATACCCATAGTGAAGTTTTGTCTTCGTTACTTTCAAGTGATCAGGGATTCTATTTAATTATGTACATAAATAACGGATAGTATTCCTTTTCTTGTACTCCATTACCATTATTTGTTTGTTTGTTTATAAATTATTTGCCAGATTCATTCTGGAAAGAGAAAGGATGGCCCTTCCTCCAGGAAGGTTAGAAACTAAGAAAGACAGAAATAGAAAATGGAGGGAAACTCCATTCCAGTTTTACTATTTTGAATCCAAATCTAACGGAAAAAGAGGACAAGGGTATAAAATTCGTTCCAAATTGAAAGGCAGATCCTCAGCTGGTACCAAATGCAGCTATGCCAAATGACCAGATCCAACTGATGATATAGCCCTGAATTTTCATACATCCTATCAAACGCTGTCAGCAAATTCATTACACTAAAAAAAACGCAACCCAAAAAACTTAAGTAGTAAATTACCAATTAAATAAAATGGAATACTAAATCCCATATAGTATATCACCTACACATTTTCATCCCTGTGAAAAGGCAGGTTCCAATTCTGCCATTAACAGCAGTTCTAACTTCCACACTGCAAAGCTCTGAAAACGTTCTAGGCTGATATAGTCCTTGTTAACTACGTCTTGAAATATCACAGATATAAATTTTACTGTTTCTTTCTTCTACACTCAGAAATAAATCAAAAAGCTTGTTTAAAATAAGAAATTAAATTACCAAAACAAGCCTACTTTTTAAATTTAATAAAGAGTATTCTATTGGTTATTACCTCAAAGAATTTTTGTGCCACAAGACTACGATGGTAGTACGATCACAATTCAGCATTAGTTACAAGGCAACCAGCACAATTATTCAAATGTGACCTATTTTTATCTTAGAGACAGTTTTTCAATTTTGAATTCTGCCTTTATTGAAATGAGAATGAACTTTTTATAAGATTTAAAGATAATGTGCTAGGTAAGACCATGGAGACAAACACATTCCCTACGGCAGCTCACGTTTCTTGCTATAACAGCATATAAAATACAGCTAACCTTTATCGTCAAATCTAAGATGTTTGGAGAACTTAGGCTTCCTTTAATATACCAGTATCTTTCATCCCTGAAGGAAGATAATACAGCGGATCTGGTTATGTAGCCCAGAAGCTTCAACCAGAAAAAAAAAGAAAAAGGAAAAGGTAATAGAAGATGCAACTGGCAGAATAATTTTAATGACGTTGTTTCACCTTTACCCTGATGTAAAAATGTGAGGCTCTTGAATAAACACCTGGATTTACATACTGTGAGTCAGAATACAATTATGTGACCTATTGACAGCTTCACAGCATCTAATCAGTTGCAACACTCTCATGGATCAAACACTTCAAACCATACTCATCTCAACTGCAAAAGCAGCTTCACCAGGTAGCGCAGACAATTGAGGGTATACAAGGTAAATTTCATGTTTGGATTAGGACTGCAGAAGAATCTTTCACAGTCTACTCCATCCAAAATCTTCATGAATAAGGCGCTTAAATTCAGTCATCATTTTAATAGTGAAACATAAATGGTTCTCAGATTCTTTAACACCTTCCCCCCACATAAGGGTTCCAAGGCACCTTCATATAAAACAAAATCATTACTCATGCATTTTAAGAGATTTGAACCTTCTCAGGGCCAAGTATAAGAAGCAATGACTTTCATATCTGAGAAATGCAAAATCTAAAGGGTTGTACGCAAGAGGACTTAGGTTTTCTAAGTTATTGGGAAAAGTTATCATTCAAGACATTCAGAGTTAAAACAGAAGCAGGTATTAGCAATCTATGAGAAAAAAAGGCCAAATCAATACATTTATTACGGTTTTCATGCAAGTTCATCTCAGAGACCTGATTTCAGAACTATTGTGCTCCAAAAACAGAGAACAAGTAGAGCTTCCAGCCAAAGAAATATGACTCAACAGAAATTTATGCAAGGATCATTTGTCAGGCATTAAAATAATCATATAGACAGATTCATAATACTTACCATAGGCAGCAAAGTTACATATTCCAAGAGCTAAAAAGCAGGTTTCTGGCCCCAGCTGAAGTCACATGTTTCTATTCCTCTGACTGAAAAGAGACGAGCACAGAGACTTCCAGAAAAAGCAGGTATTTTTGGATCTAAATTCAGAACCTATGAGAAGGATCTGACTCGTGGAGATGAGTTCTCTAGCTGCTCATACTTGCCCTTGAGATGCACATTTTTCTCACATTTTATGGAATTTGTGAGCAAATATAAAACTACCTATTAAGTTCCACAATCTCCTGTTTTTTTGATAGACATTTGAAACTTCTCTAAAATGTTTCCATGGCTTCTAACACTTAAATTCCATAGAAGGGTAGTAGTCCTAGGCTCAGCGCTAGACAGTCTCTACCTTAAATCCTATTGTTGAACTCCCCCAAGGCTGATGTATAATCTCAGCATGGACATGTACAGACCGTAAGTCACTACAGGAAGCTCTGAAACTGTAAGTTTTCCTAATTCCATCTGAACCAGTGCATATTCAAATGAAGTTGAACCCGAAGTCAATGACAGCCAGAAGTGTTCAAGAAAAGACAAGGATTTGGATGCTAATGGTGTATTGTTAGAAAGAAAGAAACCGAGCAAACTAAAGAAACCTCAAGTTTCTAATTAGTGAGGCTATAAGGCCGCTGCAAGAAAACAGCCAAATGCAGGGTCTGTAAAATAATACCATGTACTTTCCAGCACTTTATATTCTCAGTGGGCCTGATCCAATCCTTATTCAGAAAACATTTCACAGACTTCAGGCACGTTGCTATGCAGTGATCTGCGATCTGTTTCATTAATCCAGAAAAATTCTAACTAGCAACACAACACCCTTTAATAATCCCATAGCACAGCAATGAAGAAGAATGTTTACTACTATCTAGCAAGCCATACATAATATAGCTTATCATCAAACTTCCTTCCTGCAACAGCAGTAAAAGAAATCTGCAACATCCCTTGAATCTTCCACAAATATCAGAGCTCTAAGTACAGAGATAACAGAGTCAAATTAGACGCTGTGCCACTAAAATAACAAATATACCCAATAAGGATTACAAAGCAAGACAACCAAAAAGCTCATCTGTATTTTTATACTCAGTGCATAACAATTTCCAGGCCAAATAAGTGCTGTTTATATGCTGCAGGGAGGTGGCCCAGCCTCCTTTCACAGAACAACTGTAGGTGCAGAAGAAACATCACAGATGTGTCCACAGAACAAGCTGAGCTTCAGTGCTCTGCTCCTCCAGTACAAAGCCAAACTGTATTATACCCCAGGTGGTATAACACACCCATCTGAAAAAGAGAATCATTCCTAGGGCAGGGCGATTAGTATTGTGTATGGCTATGATCTATTCGCCTACGTAACTTTTATTAATATTTTGATATCAAGACTGTTTCTGCTCTACAGCACTGAGCATGACATTTAAAGTCCAGACTAATTATGACTGGCAGACTGATTTAAATAAGAACTGGTCACAAAAAGATAATGTTGCATTTTGGGTATTTAGCACTGTACTATCTATCTTTACAATTGCACCTTTATAGTATTTTTGCTGCACTATCTCTGCAAATCCTTTAATGCTAAACTGTATTAGACCATCTTCCCTCAGCCTTAAATGTATTTCGGGCACTGAAAAAAAACCTCTGTCTCACAGAATGTGGCAAACCCTTCCCTATAATGCAACTCTTTCCCTTCTAGTTTTGTTCATCTGCATAAAGGTAACTTCTACATCTGCCTCAATTAATTTTTATACACCACAGTGAATATGAACTTAAGCAAATAGTGCTATACCCTCACAGCATGGAGAAATGCATGCAGGCAGGCAGAGCAGTCCGCCTGAAGGAGGAGGATGTGAGTTTTCAAAATAGCCCTCTCTGCTGGTGTCCAGCAAGTGTCACAAATCCTTAGTTCATTAAGGAAACCAAACACAGGAATGGTTCTCTGCAAGTAAGTCAACAAACAGAGTTTGAGTTTTGTAACCTGTGAACTATAAAAACATTGCAAGGAAGTACAGACACAGCTGAGCCAATATATTGTAACATCAGTCAATTATCTCTACTGAGGACAGTAACACAAGAGATGATGACTGCAGATATGTAATATGTGAGGCGAAGACAGCAATATACTTTAGCTTAGGTTCCTGCCTTTCAGTGCTCTTAGCCTAAAACAGCAAATTACAGATGCAAAAAGGGGAAGAGAGTCTGGCAATATTTCTCTGAAGCTACAATTGCATTTAGGTAGTCTGTGCTCACCTCTATTGCATTTACATCTCATGAATGCTCTAAGAAACAAATCTGCCAACTAAGTGTCTGCAGAAACTGCAAATTTTGAGCAAATACTGGAGCACTTGCAAAAAATGAGTTCATGATTCAGAAAGACCAGATAATAATGATGGAAATCAAATTAGAAGTTTTATAGTCACTAAGATATGGAACACCAGCCACATGACTTCTGAGTTCAATCAAAAGAGCCAGTGCAATTCAATTTGGGTAAACCAAGCACCTGTAATTGATTTCTTCTGCCTTTAATTTGCAGATACAAATTAAGATTTGTTAGTTGACATGATTCAGAGAAAAATTAAAAGTATATATTGGTTGCCGACAATTTATAAAGAGAAAAAGTGCTGAAAGAGAATAACATAAAACAGTCACTTTGAATTACAGATTAGCTCTAGAGCATCTCCTGGGAGGCATTTCTGGGTACACAGATAGTACAGCTTTGTTCAATAAAATGGAATGCGCTAGAATACAGAACCTTGTATTCATGAATCCTGCTGCTTCCCACAATGTCTAGGTGGTTGGACACATCTTCTAAACTCACATATTATAGCTAGAACAAAGTATAGCTTTATTAAAGTTAATTCTGGCTCTGGTATTTTTCAAACATGCACAATACAAATATTTTCTGCAGGAGCTATTTCTGAATGATTATATCAGGCATCTCCAATGCTGACAGGTACTGAGAAGATTCAGCAAAATAGAATCATCCAGGCTCACCCATCTTCTGTAATCATTGGGACAAAAAATGTGCTTTTCCTATTACTGCTAAAAGATGTCTTTTTGAGTGAAAACTGAATATGTGTTATTTAAAAGGTCATGAGATAACAATACATATTTATCTGTGTGTACAGGAAATGTATATATTGATATTCATTAACTATTTACTAGAAATGTTTGTTTTCTGATACCTTAAAGAATGCCTTCATTCATGGTTAAGAAGAGACAATTCTGACACAGAAATTCAATTTATTAACAGCAGTGAAGGCAGTGGTCTCTAGTGAGGAAGGTAATAGATGGGGACTTGAAACTTGGATTTAATTCAAACCTGTACCACTAACCTGCCACGTGACCAAAGGGGAATCACTTCCCTCTTCTGCATCCTGCACATCCCTAGTCCATTAGGATAGCAAGCTTCAGGAGGGTAGAGACTGCTGAACTGGCCACAGAAGCCTCCCACTCTCTGTTGGATCCTCTAGACTACAGAACTATAGTGACAGTAATCAGGTGAGAAACACAGGGAATGTAACTCCATTTCCATCACTAAAATATATCTTCATCAGGAAAACACGGTGATGCAACATACTTTACTATAAGAATTTCTGTGATAACCAGAGACAGAGTCTAATCACGTATGTTAGCGTGTCCTTACACAGAATAATTGACTTGATCCACAATAACCAGGCATCAAAGCAATGACGGGATCAGTAATTCCTTGCACCAGAGGAAGGACACAGAGTGGAGTTTCTAAACTCCACGAGAAACATTTCTGACCTAATACATTAGAGAGTTAGCTATTGGACTCATGAGGCTACCAGCAGGACTTCCTGAATGGCAGTTAAATACCTCTGAGCTGCTTTTAACATGTATCACGTTAAAGTGGCCAGGGAGATTTTTATCAAGAAGCTAAAACACTCCAAGTTCTTCCACATAAGTGGACTCCAGACCTCCGCAGTTAATCCAGTCTCTGCAACCAAATTCATTGCCGCCTGTGCTTTTTTCCTAACACCATAGATTTTTCTCTGAAATAGAAAGCGTGCTCCATGCAATGTCATATTGACCACAGAGACCTTTCTATAACACCCAAAAGAAAGCTACTTTTACAAGTTCCTCCTAAGGAGAGACTAAGTTTTGGAAAACATTATACTTAAAAGGTTGCACATATGCTTATGAATTTGGCATTTCCTCCATTAATGACAGTTACATTAATGAAGGCTGAGTACAGGAAAGGTGTTCCTTTTATTCATTGTTCCTTATCTGAAGTTTTAATTACAGCTTCACAACTCCACAACTGATTACTATGAGGTTGCGATGATTGCAAACCCAGCAGAGGAATAGCAGGAGGGATCACTGCATACAAATACTCTGTTACCCAGCAGTATCCTAAATATTTCTGATTTAACAAGCAAGGACAGAGGAAAAGTACATATGTCAAATAATCTGAATTTATCAAGTTTTCCATGAAATCCAAATGCCCTTAGAGGTGAAAAAGTTTTGATTAGATGTATAGCATTGTGAAGATGCTGGATATGCAACATTTCTTAAACTAGATTCAAAGTACTCTGAAAACTATTTTCTTTTTAGAAATTGTCAGAAATTCTGACAAACTGCACTGCAGGCATGGCACACTGTAAGTCGCTAACTGTAATTACCTGCTTTATAACACAGTGTGACTATAGTCCTCAGCTGTGAGATAATGAAATAAAACATTTCTAATATTACTCACACAAATATTAATATGGAAAGTGGATATATTAGCTTTCATGGCATGGAAGCACTGTGGGGAAAAAAAGGAAAAATCATTTCTTTTTGGCAGCAAAGAAGAGAGGTCACAGTATGAGAAGGTAAAACACCTGAGGAATACAAATTTTTTAATACAATTTGATGATAATTTCTTTCAACAGCAGTCCATCTTTATTTGCCTCTCTGTTCATACTGCTGCATCCCTTGAGCTGCATGCCCAGCCAGGCTGAGGAACTGCGCAAGGTTAAAGCTCTGCCCCAGCTTTTCAAGTCAGGAAGTTCAAAATCCAGTGCAGCCCCTGATTCAGTCCTGGCCATGCCTCATGTAACACAGGGGGCCAGCAGCGCTGGGCTGAGGGACCGGAGGATGAGCACAACCAGAATGCTGTGCTGGGCACAGGCAATTCTGTACCTTCCACCGAGCTGTGGCCTAACACAGGCACAAATCCGCCCCCAGCTCTGCACTGCTCCTCCAACTGCTGCCCCAAGCAGCTGTTTTGGACAAATGTGGACAAAGCACACACTCCAGACTGGACATGGGAAAAAGATACTGCTGTGGCTGAGGCACTGGGCTGAGACTCAGAACATCTAAATTGCAGTTCTCTGATCTACTGTAGACTTACTGGTCTATCTTAGGTTTGCCAAGAGGTCTCTCCATCTCTCATTTCCCTATGGGACAAGGGACTCGGACCATTTGACTATTTCAACCTCAGAGGCAGGCACACTCCTTTACTCCCTGTTTGCAATGTCTCATGCAGCAGAGCTGCCGTATGCTGCTGTAACAGAATAACAATAAGGATCCTTTTCAAATGGCACTCGCACATATGCGTAGCTCAGGGTGAACATGACAGACAGCTATACACAAGTGAGGATTAGAAATTAAAAGAGTAGGAGAGAAACTATCTGCTAGCAGCTGATAATACTGCAGGGGGACAGTAGGAATAAAACACTGCAGGGGG
Organism: Phalacrocorax carbo; assembly: GCF_963921805.1. NCBI lineage: Eukaryota > Metazoa > Chordata > Aves > Suliformes > Phalacrocoracidae > Phalacrocorax > Phalacrocorax carbo. Next base: position 36,231,747 of record NC_087520.1, on the reverse strand, counting down.
ACAGTAGGAATAAAACACTGCAGAAGAGTTTTCAACTTCCCTCTCTTCCTCTGTGGTGGGATTAGTAGAAAAGGGTAGACTATACATTATCCAAGAGTCATTCTAATGATGTATCACTCAGAGGTTTTCATAAAATTAATCTCTCAATAATAAGACATAATACAGGTTTCATGCATACTAGGTAATTAAAGAGCTTGATGAATAGATGAAAGAGTGAATGTTCTGGATCCTTAAACAAATCACAGCTTTAAATTTCATTAATTTTAAATTTACTCCAAGACATAATTTAAAATTGGCAAAGCTTCCTTACCACTGGAACCAGAATTCATTAAATAAAACTGAACTGTATTATTTATTGTTGTCTCAGGCCAATAAAATACATCAACTTTACAATATCAGCATGACAAAAATATGACAGAAACCCTACAATATTAAAAATTGTCTGAAAAATTCACTGCAGCTCCTGGTTGAAAATTTAAAGAAGATAACCAGTTCACAGATACTTCCTCGGCCTTTTCATTTTCTATCCTGTGCCTAGGGCTACCACACTGAAAGGTTTGTAATAATTTAACCATCATCTGTTAGAGTTTCGAGGGAGGGGAAGGCAAAGAAAGACAGTACTGCTTCTATCTGGTTTTTAGGCAAAGAAAACCATGCAAGACATTTACTAAGGTCTGCTGAGGATGTCAGAGTATGTGTGCAGCGCTCTGAAATACCACAACCTGAGTAAAACAGACACTGTTTAAAGCAGTTCTTCAAGGTTTCAAATTGTAATCAGAGTAAAAACTGTAAAATGCAAATAAGGAAAACCACAAGAGAACAACAATGACTCATAACTGGGAAAATAGTGACTTAAAATATCTCTTTCACTGTGAAATCAGGGAAAAAAAACACTTCACAAGTGATTACAAAGTAATCTAAGAACACAGTGTGGCAATTAGCTGTCTGGGGCAGATCGCGTGGTTTGGTACCTCAGGCGCTGTGCTGGTTTAAAAGCTCGACAGCCCCAAAACGTGCCACCTCAACTCCCCCAGCACCTCGTCCCATCCCTTGTTCTAGCTCTGCTGCCGTCAGCAGCTCACGAAGTCACCAGAGAACTTTTTTCTTCTGTTGAGTTCATTTTCTGGTGGTTTAGTCAGCTAAGCAGGCAAGGAGCACCTTGTTCAACAGCATTGGGCTTGGCAACGTTTGCTATCCCACTCTATTAACCTTCCTCTGATCCTGCCACACACGTGCACAACCCCACAGACACTGGGGCAATTTTTTCTCTGACTGAAGGCATATTGTTGAATTAATATCTAGCTCCGAAGCAATTAAGTGTGCTCCTGTTTTTCAGAAATACAGGAGTGATTAAACTCTGCCCTGGTGCTTTTTGGAATTCAAGTGCAATAATCTTCATTATGTTTGTTCCTTTTGAGATTAGTTGGCGATGTTTCTCCCACAGATGCCTGAAGAGAAACGCTCTACAAATATATGCATTTAACACAAGAGTGGGATAACATAAACTGCCCCTATGCTAGAGTCCTGTATGACATTCCATTCCAGATTCTGTGCACTTCTTTCTAAGCCTATTTTCTTTACTTGTTTTATTATTCTCAGATATTAGCTTTTCATATCTTTGCTTTTCTTCAGTAGGTCACCAATGAAAGTGAACAAATTTCTTAGTCTTTTCCTTATTCTCTATGTAAACCCATATAGTAAGATTATTTTTAACTGTTGACATAACTCTCACTCATGCAAATGCAGCAGATGAAGGAAGAAGTGCAGAGAGTCTTTTCAGAAGTGGCCCCTGCTGGCAAATATCCAGCTTATAGACTTCCTATTGTTTCGCTAATAATTAGAAGCTTGAATTATCAGCTTGCTGGAGCTGCATTGAAAAAAACATTCTGGATGTCATCACTGATAGCATCTTTTATTCGATGACAATTCTCATACCTATTTAACATTTTCGCTAAACTGTAAGACTAAAGGAGCTTAGCAAGGAAACTTCAGTGCATCACTGTGCTTTGGTGAACACCACTGTCTGAATGCAGCTCCCAGTTCAGCAGCTCCCAGTCTTGAAGTGTTCTTGACCAGAGCAATTTTATATCCTAGGACTGAAATAAGGCAGATTGGTTTCCTAATATTAAGAATAATTCCAAACAAACATTTAGACTGCCAAAGGAGTCAAAAGACACTGAAAAAAACACTGATAAACAAATAGACTGAGAATCTGTGATGCTCATGAGATGAGTAAGTGACTTGTTGCTGAAACAGCAGAAGCTGCTGGTCATCTAAGAGCACTCAGAAAAGATATGTACTATCACTCAGAAAATATATATACTATTAGCATGCTAAATAACCAAAAAACCCCCACAATTCTGCTTAGAGGCAATGTCCAAATCTGGATAAAGAAGAACCAGTGTGTACCCCAACCTTTCTCCATTGCCATAAGAGAAGCCTTACTTGGACCACTACTGCGATGTCTCTCACATATTCACATCTGACACCAAATTTCAGGGTCAGGGATATCTGAAGAGCCAAGGTGAGTCAAGGATATCTGAGAGTGACAGAAGGGAACATCCCATTACTCATGAGATACCATGAAACATTACTGTTGCATCTTGTCCTGGGCTGAAATAGATGGAGTTAACCATGTGCATTTTCATAAGGGCCATTATTCTTGTTCAAGTAACATATTATGTCATCAAAGGAATTGAATTCTGAAAAAACCACAGCTTTAACTGCCTGATGAAATCCAATTCTGTATTTTTATCCTCTCTGACCCAGTTCATGAAATTCCACGTATAACGAAGCATCGGATCAAGACTATACCTAGGTTACTGCATGTTGGCTTAGACTGAACCCAGACAACAATGTGGTAATAATGGTAGATTGAAATAAGCAGCTGAAAAGATTTTATCTACCTTTTGATGGAAGAGTACATCTTCTTTCCTTACCTCAGTTCAGAGGCTATATTAGATCCTCACAGCTGTCCCTCAGTGCCCCAGTAGCAGTTCTACTGAAGATTGATTTTTATCCATCTGAGTTTGATGAGAAAGGAAAGACCTTTGCTTTCCAATAATGAGGCCTGTATCATGCCTTTTATTTTTGCAGACAGTACTTCTTTTAAAAGTTCTAGCTCTGGATTATCACTTAAATAGCATGCACCAATGCTGTTATTGAGTTTGTTGTCTAGAAGTTTCTAAGTTGCATTTAAAGAGTTATATTGATTTTTAAAGGCCTCAGCCTGGCTGATGTGGCACCTATTTTGCTATGTAATGAGTCAGCAGTTAGAGCCAACAGAGGCACGTAATACAGTTAATCTCCTTCCTCAAGCAGTTGTTAAATTGTTAGCCAGCATGCAGTAGTCACATGTGGATGCTTATTATTCTACCAACAAACACTGTATTTCATTCTGGTTTGCTTGGTATGAACAGTTCACAGCATATTCCTTGTCACTTAATTTCCTGTGTACATTGTGAACACTTAAGAAAGCTCAGCAGGGTACATTAGAGAAACATAAAGAAAGAACATAGAACATCAAATTACTATATTAGATGCTATTACATGCCTTCAAGTTGGAAGTAGTATGTACTGATTTTTACAGCTTTCTTTTTATCACATCAGAAGAGATCAAAATAACTTATTAGGTCAATTCATCCTTTTTGCTGCCTGTGTGATCATGAAGGAAAATGCAGACTGTGAAAGGGAATATAAAAAGGGGCTATGCCCAGGCATCATTGGGAAAGGATGGGCAAGGAAGCACTACCATAGCTTGCAGTCTGCATCCTCCATCCTCTCGTCCCCATGGGGAAGCTGGGTTTATGCTCCCTTGCTAGCTGGATGTGGTAGCCCTAATGTGCCACATACCCATCAGATACACCATTTCTACTGAGGTGGTATCTGTCCCAGGGCTACCAAATCTGTCCCTTCTTTTCCTCTGTTGCTTCTTCCATCTTCCATTTTGTGTTTCTGGGGAAAGGAGAGATCAGCAAGTGTGGAGTTTGGACATTCTTTTTCAGGCAGACAAGGATCAGCAAAGCACTTCCAGTTACCACCATATGAAATAGACTTTCCTTGAGACCCTACTCAGACAGCTAGCAAAACAGGGACTGTGTTGGAGGAAACATACCAACAGTCCCTTCTATCCCATCAAAAGAAGAAATCTGAAAACTCCTCTGTTGGGAAAAATTTAGTAGATTTTATATATTTTGGCAAATAAATAAAGCAGTTTCAAAATTTACAATTAAATTAGGATACAGCCAATTATTCTCTATTCTCAGCCTGCTTTAATTTCTTCACTTCAGGAGGCCTTGAGAAGTTTTATGCTCGCTGAATACTCTTATGTGCTTTTATGCAACCAAATTCCCTTTGCATTTTTGTACCACTACTCTGCAAACATACCAGGACTATCCCAAAATTAAGATGAAGTAAAGCACTGTCAGTGCAAAGAGGTGCAAGAAAAGCATGTAGAAAAAGGAAAGATTTGAAGTCTTAGTATATTGCAAATATAAATTCTGTGTAAATGGCCTTTTGCTTGCACTGCTGTTCCCTGGAGTTCAACATTGCACTTGTCTACTGGTTGCAATGACTTACAGTCAGGAAATGAACAAAATTTACTGGTAATTACAAAATGTTCTGGAAAAGAATTGTACCACAGTTTCTCTCCATATTCACCTGGCTACATAACCAAACAGAATTCATCAGGCAATCAGTGGGAAGCATGGGACTAATAAAATAGTAGAAAAGGGTTGAAGAAGATGCTTTAAAATACAGAATATTAGTCAAAGACAAGATAGCAGCAGCAGATCAGAAAGAGACATGTTGGATTTCAAAGGTACCAAAGGACAACGTATGGCTAAAGTGCTGGAGCCTGAGCACACGCCTTGAAAATGCCCTGATTTTCAGAAGTAATAAATATCTATTGACATGTTGACTTCTTGACATCACCTCCATGCTCCTGGCTGAAAGTCACAACTCTTACCAAGGAGAATAAAACAAAGGCTTTTAGGGGATGCTATGTTTTAAAATCTTGGCCTATAACCCAATGAAAGAAATGTATAACCACAGTCTCTAACCTGTGACTCCAAGAGGTCAGAGTCCGTGGGCATGACTCTTCATATTTCATGAGAGTGAATATATCTATGAAAGTGGCTGGCAGTTCAGCCCTGTCCTTCTGTTTGAGGGAAGAGGGTTTCTCAGTGGGCTGGCCTTTATCTCCAGCTTTCACTTCTGTCATCCTCCTCAGCTAGACTGTACCAGGATTGTGGGGAAAGTTAGGGGGAATTTTTCTCTTGCATGGGTCAAAAGCAACTGTGTTTGCATTGCACCGCTTTGATGCGTTTAGCAAAAGGTGCAAAGAGCAACGTTAGCAAGTAATTTATTACATCAATTATTTACATTAAAGGCAGGAGTGTCTGTAAACCAGCTGGAGTAGGAGAGTTTATCCAAAAACCATCACTAAGGAATCTAGCTTTGAATTCAATCACTGAAAGAATTGGCAATGAATAATTTCAGCTGACAAGTATAGTGCTTTCTGTCAACAAGTTATTTGCAAACAGGCTATAAATTTCATTAATTTGTTCATTATTTGTGATCCTTTAACAATTACCTTGTATAAATAAATTTAAACTTACAATTAGTTGCTAAGAATGCTTGTTTATTACATGTTACTGAAGTGACATGCCTAGCTTTCTAATGAGCTTGAATTTTTGAATAAGTTCAATCTCCCAAAATTCAGCTTTCCAAAATGTTTCTTTTGCATTGACTGCAGTGCTATTTATAGACAAATGCTTATGAAGCTGAGCCAGAAAAAAATTATTCTCAAGAATAGATTGTTATAACATATAATTAAATTATAACAGTTTTCTGAATATACTCAGTATGTAAAATGTCCTAGGTTAGGTTTTTACAGGGTATAAAACTGAGTGTCACTGTCCAATGCAGAAAGAACTTACAGCTTTGAAGGAACAGGCTCGTTGTTCTCAAAAAGTGTGACTCTTATTTGTGTTTTTTCTACCTACTTCCTAAGATAGGAAGCAATATTTTTTGTTTTAATAATAAAACATCGTAGAATGAAAATTCTAGACAATTACTTTCACAATCGTCATGGTTTTCCATCTATAATCTCAACGTGGAGAAAAAAAAATCCCTGAATTCAGATCACATACATGACATAGTATTTTGTTCCTCATAATGCTGAGTTAAATTAGCTATGGTCACTTGTACCCAAAGAATGCTAAACAGTCACAGACTATATGCAATCTACAAGGACTGCGCTATTATCAGACAGCTGGGTTTTTTACAACATATATTCTAAAAGAAAGCAATGAGCAATGTTCATCATACTTTAGTTCATTTGAGTTCACCCCACTAATTCCACAGTAGCTCCTCCTTCCCCTGCTGCAGAGGTTTCAGACATTGCACCATAAGAAAATTGTTACTTAGTTTTCTCTTGGACTGCTTAAAACAAGAAAATGCGTACATACTGTCATTTTCTCCATTCCAAAAGTTCTAACTACTTAAGAACAATCTTGGGTAGAATTATTGCCAAAAACCACTGAATCGATGTAGTATCAGCAAACATCTACAGCTCCAGATGGACTGGAAACTGCTACCAGGATTCAAACAAAGTTTAATAAAATGAGTTGAAAATAAAGGAGACCCTACACTATATCAATGGTAGGTCATGATAGCAAGTACTGAAAAGGCCACATATGGTCTGACACCTATAGTCCAGCAAGAATCTAGTATTATTTATACTCTTCTTGATTCAAGAAATCTTTTTACTTATCAAACCGACATATACCAGCCTTCCAAGTGTGACCAACTTCAAACAAAATGAAAAAGCATTGGTGCACTGAGCTTACTAGGTTTCCTGATGAGTGAAAATACAGGATGAACAGATTGCAAAGACCACCAATGACCAGGGTTGTATTCTGTTGACTTGTTTCTATCTAACACAGGGTGGTTTCTCTACACATCTTTAGACCAGTTCAAAGATCATTTTCTCTGCATCATTGTCAGTAACAGGAAGAACAAACAGCAAAACAGGTTACAGTAAAAAAAAAACAACACCCACCATCCTGTATCATCTCTATATTTGTATCAGGACCCTGCACAATGTTAATCACTGAAGTTGGTACATCAGCTACCTGACAGGTGTCTGCAAAGATGAAGAGTGAATAAACTATACCTCTTCCAGAGCATATAGTTAAGAAATCTTCCATATCTGCATTTGAAACAAACTTCAAGATGTAACCCAATGCCATTTTGTCTGACCTGTGCTAACCCGCTTAATGTTGGCCTACGTTTTACTTGGCAGTATAATTTTCCCAACTGCAATCAACAACAGAGGTTGTAATGCCATTTTGCACATACTTAATTTGCAAATTTTCTGTTTGCAACACTTTGCCTTTCAAAAGTGGAGTCTAGGTGAGTCACATGAGTTGCTTGCTTACAGTAAAGGTTATATTCCACTTAAGGTTACAGTCTCTGCCTTGTACAGATGCCCTGTAATCATGACAAAGATCAAAACACTACCCATTGGTACATCGTTTTGAATACATGCTATTTACTTTTTTGTAGGTTCCTTACCACATAATGGACAAAAAGTTTAGTTCTTCAACTCAGAAGCCTGCTGAGGATGAACTTTCTTTGTTGCTGTACAACATAAAGTCTGCCCCACATAAGAGTTCACTGCAATGATCATTACAACAAAGGTAAGGTGATCATTCCTTCATGGTTATAACTGCTTTCATGCAGTTATTTACAACAGCAATCCTTTCCTTGTCAATGTTTTAGCTGAAAAAAAAAAACAACCTAGGTTGGATTTTGCAATGGAGCTGAAGTAAATTACACACCCAGATTTTCCTGAAGTTGGCAGAGGCCCTTCCCTATGCTCATTTGTAAATCCCAGCACTATCAGTCATGTCTACGAAAGCTATCTGGAGAAGAAAAATGAGATAAGCAGTAAAAAGAGCACCTCAGGAAAAGAAACGTAACTAAATCTGCTTAAGGCTCAGTTCCTGAGCAGATACTACAAAGGGTCTAAGGTATTCATGAAAGGTAGCAGACAGGTTGCAGAGGCATCAGGTAAGGGACCAACAAAGGCAAAGGCATGGTCTGTGGATTTGTTTATTTTTAGTTGTTGCATAAAAATTTTAATAGTTTCTATTTCAGTGCAATCTTCTGAAAATAAATTACATGGGTTACACACCCCAATTATCCACCAGAACATATTGTCACAGTTAGAAAGAAAACTACCCTCTGACCTTTGGCCAGCTGTAACGATCACAGAACCCTAGGACTGCACTTACAATTTTTCAGAATGGGGAAGGCAGGGAGTATGGGGAGGAACACAACCCAAAAAAACACCAAAGAAACACAACAGCACCCAGGCCCTTATTTTTAAGCACAAATTATGAACTTCGAAAGGTTATAATGATTCCTTTCGGTCTACTGTGCTATAAAAACCTGGGGGACGTTTGCTCACATTTTACGATGCATGCTCAAATGATATAACCAAGACATTGGGTACTTATGTTTATGCAGTGCATAAAACATATTCCTTAAATGTATCCCAAAACAAATATCTTAACATAGCACATCTAAAATAAATATTCTGTTGTTTTGAATGCAAAGAATTTATTTTTGTAGTCTCATTGGCACATAATGGACGAAGAGTTTATTATCCTAGACTCCAGTGCCCTCAGGGAATGCACCTTCCACACTGTTCTTAACCTTTTCCAAAAGAAATAGAATTGCACTTCTTGTAAAGTACATCATTATGCGACAGCAGTGAATGAAACCATAATTCTGTTTACTAGATATTACTTACGCTGTGGAAACAAGAGAATTGTGATTTCTAGAGGGACTATGAGGATCACAAACCAGGCATTTACCTGGACATTTTTATTACATTTTCTTTTATTAATGTTTATCAGATCAAATCTGGAGATAGGAAAATAAGATAATGTTTCTATGTCTTCTCTCAATACTAAATTTTATGATTAGCTATTACACTATGACACATGTTGATACACACTTGACCACCGGGATATAATATATATGGTATGTAGTCAGAGCTACAGATAATAAGCTGTTAACCTCATGAAAAGTTTTACTAAAATGGCTCAATTTTATTTTTTTTTTGGTATATGGTGAATGCAAACTATCAGCTTTTGCCATTAAAAGTAATGTTTACAGGTTTTTATTTCAAGAACTCTGCTGGTCTGATGCTTTGGGCAGAAAAAAATCTATTTGGCTTAAAACCCTGTAAGTGACAAATACGGTTTTCACCTATTTTGACAAAATTATATCAATTATAATTTTTTATTAGCTCTTACCTATATCTCGAATGAGTCAATATCAACAGGAGCACACAGTGCTGGGTACCAAATCCTCTATCAGACAGAGTGCAGAAAGAAAGACGACTGTGTTAAAAGGGTGAAGACAAAGTTATAGCACCAGCTGGAGGAACGGAGAGGAGTACAGATGCCGATGTACTGTAATACATTAAAAAGGATGGGTAAGCAAACCACCTCCCATGAAGTGCAAACGACAGTCTGGCATCTAAATGCATCTCAGGCCTCAGTCTAAACCCTCAGCTCTGCTGGGTGCAATTGTTCAAGATGGAGATCATCCAACTAATAATGAGGTGTCCTGAGATTAACTATGAACTGAATGACAAGACGTTCATCCCTTTAAGAGACAGCGAGAAGCAGAGCTGGACATATGTCACCTCTGAATTATCAGCTATATTACTGTGACTTATGTTTTCACTGCAATTTCAACCTTTTGCTACACTGGTACCGGGCAGCCTTTGTTGAAGAATTTATTTGTTGTATAATGAAGATGCATTTACTTCAACAGCAGATAATGTTTTGTTTTGCCTTTTTATTATTAACTTGTCAAAAGGAGAGATATGATAATAATAAAATGACAAAATGTTAATTGTTGAAATAAATGGGATTTATAATACACCAGGTAATGGTAATTAATTATATGACTGATATACATAATGTCGGTTATTCATAACTACTCTCAAACACTCACAATTATCCATACTTAAATTATTGGTAATCATATAAATAGGCTTAATGAATTATAACAACAATGGATTCTAACAGTAAAAGGGGTAAATAGGCAAACTCTAAACCTAGTTAAGGGAACAGACTTCTGGGAAGCAAATTTTTTCAGAGATGGAGGAGCATACATTAAAGTTAAGTCATATTTTTCTGCCAGATTACATAGTCCATTTGTAGCATAGTAACTGGTGAAGTTTTTAATTGACTATTAAAGCTAGTAAATAGTTTTCATAGTCTGTTCATTTTATTATTTCCAAGGTTCATCACACAGCTTCATCCTTTACTTGATCTATTTCTGAACTGTCCCGGAAGCTTATATTTAAATATGAAAACTTGAGATAGTCAGATATGTTATATAATACAATATGAAAAGGTAAAGTACTCTGATTATAATGGTAAACCATAAGATCCAGTTCAATCCTCCATGTTATCTTTAAGGCTTTACTTTTACTCATGAGATATATCGTAGTACATACACCTTATTTTCTAGATTAACTATGGCAGCACAGTACACTTAATTTTTAATTATATTTCTGCTGCTTATATATAGATTGGTGCGTAAAATGTGTACTCTGTCTTTTTAAAGTATGTTTTTATTTTATCATTTGGGCGCAGATAATAAAGTTCTTTGAACTGAAAGACTATTATGAAAGGTCATCTTGCAATACAAACATCCTATTCCTAAACATCTGACTTAAGCAAAATTCCTGTGGGAAGACAAGATTGGAACCAAAAGCCCTATTTTTAAATGCCCCAAATATTACATGCTAGAACAGACCATAAACAAATTTGAAGCAAAAGTTTACATAATGCAGTAGAATAGCCCCTTGCTAGGAAGATGAAATAATTAGTGGCAAAGTATTTAACACATCATAATTACATACCTATAACATATGCCACTTCAGTAATGATCTCAACTGATAATTAAAAAGTAACAGCAGCTTTGTATTTTTCATTGCAATTGGCTTGACAGGAGGGGGGGTTATAAGCAAACTGCTAGTTTAAGTCAGGCATTGTTCCTTTCCAAATATGTATGCAAATTCATGCACCAGGGAGCAAGACTGTGTGTCCAGTGCCAGGCTTTCAGTTTTGGCATCTATGGCTTCACTGCTCCTGTTTGAAAAAATCATGTATAAAATATTAAATTCTCTGAAAACATCATTTTAATTACTCTTGAAAGACTTATCCAGCTATTAAATGATCCAGGGTTAACCAAAGGGCTACTGCTATAAAACCATTTAAACAGACCATGGTGATTTTATCAAATTTCACAGCTGCTCCTGCAGCAAATGCAGTTTCTCAGAACACAAGATTTCTACTTAATCTGTTAACAGTAATTTTGGAGAAAATCTGCATCAAAGGAGAAATTGCTGCACAGGAACTGCCTGACTGGATTGGACCCGCAGTCAGCCCAGTCCAGAAACCTGTCTTCAGGATGAGCCAGCACCAGATGTTCCCGTGAAAATAAATATATAAATACGTAACACCCAAATCTAATTCAGCCTACAAAAGGTTACTCTGCTTAATCACTTCAACATGAAAGCTTTTTCTCCAGTGTACTTTTATTAGCATCACATCATGCAACATTCTTGCTATTCATATAGAAATAATTATACTTTGAACATAAGTATCTTGGCTCAAACAATGATGGAATCCATAGTTTGATAGCATGGTTTGGAGATATATCCTCCTTTATTCATTCAAGATTTTCCACATTACTATTTTAGTGTTCTTTTATCGGGTTATAATTTCTCTGAATCCTTGACTATTTTACAGGCTCTTATTTTGCTCCCCTTATTCTTCATCCGTGTACAGTGAGCAGTCTCAGTCGCTACAATTTCTGTCCGTGTGAGAGACTGTTTCTACGTCTGACCTGATTCTCAACACCCATAACTTCCAGCTGAGGGAAGCCATACAACACTTCCTCAGGAAATCCATGCCAAGAGAACAATAAAGATAGGGCCATTTATTTTAGCATCAGAACCACAGCTCAGCTAAACCATTGGTTAGCTGCATCTGAGATGCTGTATTTATGCTGTCTTATGAACTGAACTCAGAGGAGAGCACAGATCTTCCAGCCAAACTATGTGGAATTGGCTTGTGTCCACACTCCTCTGGGGTGGTCTGACCACACTCATTTTGCACAATACTTGGCTAAGGTATCCTTCAAGTCTCAGTCCTGTATCCATGAGATATAGCAACAACAACAACAATAATAATTTTAGCTTTTTCAGCTCATTGTACTCAAGATAAAGAAGGCAGTTGGGCTAAAGCTCCCAGGAGCTTTATTTTCCTAGCATGCTGTCAGGGCATGTGCCAGGAATGGACTTTGGATGGAAGGCCTACTGAAATCCTGTTGATGACTTGTCTTGGTCAGAAGGAGGCAAAGCTTTTTCAGCTAATGCCCACCTGCCTGGATGTTGTGGTTTAACCCCGGTTGACAACCAAGCCCCACACAGCTGCTCACTCACTCCCCCCTGGTGGGAGAGAACTGGAAGAGTGAGAAAACGCGTGGGTTGAGATAAAGACAGTTTAACAGGTAAAGCAAAAGCTGCTCACAGAAGCAAAGCAAAACAAGGCATTCATTCACTCCTTCCCATGGGCAGGCAGGTGTTCAGCCATCTCCAGGAAAGCAGGGTTCCATCAAGCGTAACAGTTACTTGGGAAGGCGAACACCATCACTCCGAATGTCCCCCCCCCTTTCCTTCTTCTTCCCTCAGCTTTATATGCTGAGCATGACGTCATATGGTGTGGGACATGCCTGGGGTCAGTTGGGGTCAACTGTCCCAGCTGTGTCCCCTCCCAATTCCTTGTGCCCCTGGCAGAGCATGGGAAGCTGAAAAGTCCTTGACTAGTGTATGACCTGCTCAGCAACAACTAAAACATCAGTGTGTTACCAACATTATTTTCATACTAAATCCAAAACACAGCACTGTAGCAGCTACCAGGAAGAAAACTAACTCTATCCCAGCTGAAACCAGGACACTGGAGGAGGACCCTGGATCCAAAAATGCTGTAATAAGCATGGGGGTTTCATCCTGAAGTTTTGTCTTATTCCAGAAGGAGGCCTATTCACAATGTGGAAATGATCACTCACAGAAAATAGCGAGCAACCAGTCAAGGTAGAGATAAACCTTAGGATTCCCAATCCTTAAACTTACCTCCAATGCCAAATGCAATTCCAGTTGGACAATTGGTCTATTGATAATAAAAGAAAATAATAAACAGCACCATGTCAACATCTGACAGCTTTCTAGACCTGCAGACCTAGCAGAAATTAGCAGTGAACTTGGTTCATGGGGTTTATATTCCCAAGCCCCAAATCTCACCCAACTAAAATAAAAACCACAGATCTAGTTGCTACACTAAAAGAGCAAACAAAGCATTAGACCATACTTGCCCTATTCCTAACTGTGCAGTCCTACAGAACACAGCAATAAATTGAGCTTGCAAAGTTTTTATACTTTTAAACACTAACTGTAACTCCCCATCTAACTTCAGCCCTATGGAACACCCATCCTCCATCTATCTGTGAAAGCCTTAGGATCCAACAATAAATGGGGCTCCTGAAACTACCTCAGAAATAGGTAACATAAAGCAAAGTCTTTACTGGATTCTTTTGGGTCCTTAAAACTAGGAAGAGAGCAGGTGTCTTTATGCTTCATGTTCTGCTTTATGTTCTCTCTTACAATGAGAATGGCTATAAATTTCAAGATAATTCAAATAATTTCAAATAATTCTGCTTACAAGTATATATGAAAGCTCTTTCTGAGTTAGAAAGGTCTCTGGAATGGTACTCAGAGCATAAATTTTTCCTTTATATATCTGCTTCATGAAGTTAGGCTGCATTTGGAGACAGCGAGAAAAACTTCAAACTTCCATAATTTTTCTTTTAATTTACAGGACGTAATAGGATTATCCTTTATATTATGGCTGTGAAGCTGAAAACAGCTTGTATTCCAGCAGCTGGATGAGTATCCTCACAAAAGTTCAAGCTATAAAAGCCACCCACCCCATGAAAGGTCCTCTAGCTTGATCCTATGTTAGGTTAAACACAGCATCTTTTCCTCTTGTTATCTCCCTAGATCATGGTGGTCCATTTGAGAGTTCCCTTTGCTCTTACTTAAGCCAAATATTTTTGACCACAAAAAAATGTGAAGTGTATATCTACAGGTCAGGCTAGTAAGCGCACACATTTGTGTTAATAATCACATCTCTGATGTTGAGAAACTGCAGGTAAGTTACGTACACGTAAGACAGGAAAGTAGAATAAGACATGCTCCTGGCTTCTGGAACATGAAATCAGGCATTGCTTTTTTACCTCCTTTATGCTGCTTGTGTTTTGTTGCTTCCTATCACACAACCATATGCTTAGCAAACTTATAAATAAGCTCAACAGGTCAGCAGTAGACCAGTGTATGCAACCAGCTGTGCAATAAGGTTTACAGGTGAAGCAGCACAACTTCTGTTTTGCCTGAACTGCAGCAAGAAAGGTACTCTGCATTTCCTGATTATTTATGGACAAACCATCTCACCAAGGGGACTTCTGATGAGCAGAGTAATTGCTTGGGTAATTACGATTCTAGTTACCCGGACCTTACCCATGTTCTGCTAAATAAGCCTCTGCCTTTTCAGACAAGCTGCTGTCTGGTCCTCTGTGAACCTGAAAGGTTATGTCTGAACTCCTAAGTGGCGATTACAGTAGGCATGATGTCAAAACCTTCTGTCAAATTACTGTATAAAGTGGATGTTTCAGATTCCTGAGCTGTCAGCGGTTTATACCGCTTGCTCCAAACTGTTGAATATCTCTTCTAGTCATGCATGGTAACGCCAAAAGCCACTGTGATAAAAAATACATTTTGAACAAAGGGTAAACAACATAAATGCTTTTACTTTACAGATGGCAGTCAGAACTCAGCAGATGGTGAAAGAAATCCCGCAGGATGTTCTTCTCTCCCTTCTCCCCTCCCCCCCGCCATATATATGAGCGCATGCGTGTGCGCACAGAACAGCAAAGTAAGTGTCCTGATGAAATACTCAAAAGGCTTTCAGAGAATTTTCACAGCTTAAGTATCTATCCTTTGAACAATATCTTACTGCCCATTTTTAGGACAACAAGATCCAGCTAGGGTGTGGTACAAGAGAGGCAATCAGGAAGCACGTGTCTGCTCGTGGGTTTGACACTAAACTGTGATAGGTGTTTGGACAGGCACTCCTTTGTTCCTTTTTCTTCTCCCATGCTCTGCCCTCTTTATTTTTGTTCTAAGACAGGAAGAGAGGAGACTCTTTCTGTCTCCCTGACAGTTAAGCCTTAAAACAGCTTGTACAATGCTGGTGCACTTCAATCCAGGTTCCATTTCACAGAAAGCGATAGAGAAAGAGCACACTCCGTGGTATTTTTTGCATTTCACAGAACCGAATATAAAGCTCTCCATGAAAGGGAGATATTCCTGACGGAGGGAAAAATAAGGACAAGGATAAACCACAGAGAATCTACGATCCTCTTTTTGCATCAGGTCCTTTAAAAAGGCAGGGGATGAATTAAACTGGCACAGAGCCATGCTAACAGGCATGACTGTTACCAGTTCCCATGGTCACAGGGTAACTCCTGCATGGCACTGCACTGTTCCATAGAGTAGATATCATTTTGCATTTGCATCTTGAGATTTTTACTGTATTACACTTATGTGTATTTCTCATGCAAATGCATCCCAAAACACTATACATGAACTCTTCACAGTTACCCCCCAAAAATCCTACCTGTTGTAGAAGTGTCACTCATGTAGGAAGCACCAGCAGCCCGGTGGTACACAGCAGCACCAGGCACCAGTCCAGAGCAAAGAACTCCATGCTCACCTAAAACTGCATGCGGGATTTCCAGAAGACAGCATTGAAAAATCCAGGCCATAGTTGGTATTTACCAAAACTGAACTCTGGCCTGAAGTTTTTCTATTAGCCTTTTACTTCTGAAAGAAAACTCCAAGCACTTTTAACGCACACAAATAAGCAGAAATTCTCTTTTACTTGTGGTACACAAGAACCCTCCTATAAAGCAGCATACCACTGCATGTCAGAGCTTTGTCTAATATTTACACAGCCATACCATGCACTGACCCACCAGCCATACTCTCCATAACACTAGATTCCCTGGCAGCTTACTCTCCTGGAACAAACTGATTCATTTGAATTTATCATTATGATCACATTGCAACTCCATGTTGCTTCCGCACAAGACCCAAGACAGCACTCATCTGTAAAGCACTGCACTTTCTCCAAAAATATAAAGCACTCACATAAAATGCCTCTCCCTCACTTACCTTCAAGGGGGTGTACTGTAGCTTTGTTTAATTGCTTCAATTTTTCAGTCTCTGATATAGACAGTTTCTCTGATACATATTTGTGCTGATCTCTGTAGGAGTGAGTTTCACATGCATGTACAAAGGGCTGTGAAAACCTTACCTTCTGCAAATGGGAACTCACTTCTTTGGGCAGGTAGCTTCAGTGTGGTACCAGGCCGTCATGGACATAATTGGTCAAACACACAAGAGACAGCGAAGTAGCACATGCCAATATTTTTAGAGATGCCAGTAATATCTGAAGTTGGTCACATAGTCTGAATGGACTACAGCAAGGGGAGCAGAGTGACAAGTTTAGCTATTCTCAAATTACTGAATCACTGAACAGATGGACTGATTTAATATAAACCTACTATAGCCTTTCCAAAATAAGGAGTATCCGACATATGCACAGAAAATTGTACACATAAAACTGCACTTGGCTACCTTGATGCTTACAATTTTGGCAAACTCATAGACAAATCTGTTGTTTAACCAGAGAGAAAAGTGGTATTACTTTTCCCTTACTTTCACAGCAACCTGGTTGTCCACGGCAGAGATGATTTCTCTGGTAGAAAAATAATCAGGTAGAAGAAAGTTGTTGTGTGTTTACATGACACTGAGCACAGCGTGTGGTAGGCTGACAACACACACCAAGCACTTCACACCGTCTACCTCCCCAACTCAGGAAAATGTTTAAAATGACTACATGTAGAGTCTTCCACTCGAAGGTAAACTAGAGAAGAAGGCCTGTTTGCAACACCGTTCATTAAGTCTAGAAACTGTTATGTAGGAGCACTAGGTGTACAAAAAAAAGCAGGTCCAGAAGTGAGAGCCAGGGCTACCTTGCTGTATACAAGAGGATCTGCCCTGAAATTGTATATTATTTCATGGGAATTCATATTTAGGAATGGCCTGGCTTTGGCTCGGAGCTTTTCTTTCCTCACCATTTCAGCCAAGAGACACTCAGATTTAGAACTGTGCCTTCTTCCAGCAATCATACTAGACAGGTTGGCTGTTACTTCCCACTCAAAAATCTTTATCAATCATCAGAATTTAGCCAAGCAGGTGAATTTTTTTAAAAGTGAGCGATATCAGCTGTGATGCTTGATCAGTTAGTCAGCCAGTTCCACAACAAATGGTACATTTAAAACATTGTAATAGAGACAAGTAAACTTCCCAATTACCCTGTCCCACGAATATCTTGGCCCAGAGCTAGGTATACAATCCTGATCTGATCAGGACCTTCCTTTAAATGGAAATTCAAGCTATGCCAGTTCTGGGCTCAAGAGCCCAGTGAACACAAGTAGGCTGTTTGCTAGCGTTTCTCCCCACTCTTCTCTGTCAGCCTCAGGCAACAGAAGGGCAGCCAGGATGAAGAAAAATGCTGCAGTGCCAGAAGTGTGCAGTAGGAAGGAGATGAGAGGGAGCAAGGAAGAGGAGAACACAGCTAGAAGTCAGACATACCAGAGACCCTCACTAATGATCAGACCAGGAATCAAAAGACAGAAGAAAAGTAAGATTGGAAGCACCAGTAGAAATGGAAAAAATAAACACTATTACTAATTCAGGATTGTATTGTCTGGATACAGGAGAGGTTCAAACTCAGACTGTACAGGAAACCATATTTCTGGTATTTCCTGTATTTTGAGGGTGGGACCATGACCTTTATAAGGCTTTCATGATATGATTATTATGGATGTGGGTGTGAATTACAGATGATAAAGCTGAGGTATCTGAATTCTGATAGTGTTTGGAATTTGAAACTACTCAGAGCTCAGATCCAGGGGATTTATTTGGGCTCATTTCTAGTTAAAACACTCTCAGTTGAGGTCATGCAATTCCATGGGATAAGGGCAGTTTCTAAATCAAACCACTAAAGTATTAGTAATAGATAGCTCCATCTTTCTGTCAAGAGCCTTTTTATTTTTCCTGCCTCAAAGGAAACAACCAGAGCAGGTCCTGGATGCCTCTGAGCCTGGTGAACGAGTTAGATGGTTAAACCTCTGTTGGAAATAGCTATGCCAGCTTGAACACTTTGTTTCAGGAAGATTCTCACCCAATGAGGCTCGTATCTCAGAAAAGATCTTGGAGTACTCTACATTAATTAAAGATAAGGTGATATCATTACAGAGATAGACATTGTTATCTTCCCCCCTAATGTTATCAAGGTTGCTTTTATGCCTACAGATGAACACTTCCAGACAACGATATTTTTGAAAACCTCCCATTGTGTTTGAAAGCAGCTGCTAAACGGAATTACAAAGTTTCACAGGGAAGCATATTTTTGGGTCTGATTCACAGTTCATTGAAGTCAAAGAGAAGGCATGCAAAGTCATACTTAACTGTCTCTACTCTGGAAAGCTATTTTTTTTTAGCAAGTGCATGTATAATATTAAATGCACTTTCTTTCATTTTGTTGGCTGTTAAATAAATGTTCAAAGGAGATCCTTTCAAGAATCCTCCTGGGATAAGCTTGACAATAAACCATTACTGGGGCAAGGGAGGGGAAAAAAGAGGCTGGAAAGATTTCAGCTGCTGCCAAAATTTCAAACTATACAGTACTGAATCACTAAGAACTCAGGATGCATTTATTTTTTCTTCAGCACCAAACTCAAGCAATGACTTTTTTTAAGTGTACCGCGACTTCAGTTAGTACCAGTATCTAAAGATACAATTTAACTATCCTTCAAATGAGAAGTTTACACACAATAGCAATGATTTACCTAACTTTATGGGGAAACACAAGCAAGGGATTATTTTAAGTAGGTGAAAAGGGGTTGCTAGTGTTGGCTTAGCTGAACTCCTGTTAAGATTATTTTTATTATTTGACACCTAATACATGGTCAATCTCAATATATGCAGCAGGACCCTGACTCAGACATGTGCATGCATGCATTCTGCTGAGGTGCATATATGGGGGAAATGCTATTATGAAATATCAGAACAGAGCAATGAATCCTCCCTAAAATGGGGACCTCAACCCTGTCAAGATATGGAATTGTCGAAAAGAAACAAGTGGTGAAAACCAGGTGGTGTTTATGTGGAACTTTGTATATTTATGAATTAATTCAGTTTTGCTTTATTGTTTTTCCGTTCTTCTATAACAAAGGAGAGCTCTGTAAGTCCTTAGCTGTATAGTCAGTAAGTACGCAGCATGGAAGAATCTCTACATATATATATCTTCATTTATTTAAGGAAGATCTAGAACTATTGTGTGAATTGTTACTTAAGTGTACTAAAGCAGTAATGATTAAGCCACTTTATGTCTCAAAACTCAAAATCTGCATTTTCCCCTACAGTTCAGACAGGCTGTTAGGTGACACCTCACACACCTTTTGGGGTTTTTCCCATCCTTCAGTGTTAATGCAAGCAACTACCATACAACTTCCTGCTTCCGGGGCTTAAGGGAAATTCAAAGGAACAAGTACTACCAAATTTCCAGATTTAACTCCTGAGTATTCTTTTGTTTGGAAAATTCCAATCATAAGCTTGAGTTAGTTCATGCCAATCCAGGTTCACAAGTAGGCTGGGGAAAAAAAGAAAATCATAGCAAGAGGAGTCATACCTTGGGAGATATGTTACCATGGTTGCTACAGCATACCCCCAAGATCAAAGTGATCCTTTGCTCTCAGAATGCCCTGAGAGTAAAAAGCTCTTATACAAGGTAATAACAAACAAGCTTCATTTAGGTCTATGGAAATACTAAGAGTGACACAGAGGCACCCCCACTGGGAACTGTACTGCACTCATATATAAACCAGGCTCTGGGCTGGATGAGCTACTGTGATTCCAAAGTACAAAATTCCTTCCTGCTTTATTTTCAGAAATACATGGCCTGTACCAGTTAACATGTTTCCAAACTGGTTCTCCTTAAGATTTAGGGAAGGTTTCCAATGAGCACAAGTTTGGTAAAATACTAACCAACTTCAATTAATGCACTTTATGAAAAGGGTCAGACAACCATAGTAAAAGTGCTACTATCTTCAGCTGAAATTCCAATTAATGCCTCGCTGAGAAAAAATTCAAGGCTAACATTTAAAATGCAAGACGAAAAACAGCTGAAATTATAACCTTTCATTTTGGAATTGCAGGCAGATTTTTTATACTTATGTGCTTTGTGATGCAAGTTAGGCATTGAGGTTGTTTTCCAACAGTATCTGAACACCTAATTGCCAAGAAGAAACACACAGGCAGTACTAAAATTCCCCAGAGACACCTATTTCTACTTCTGGCCTAAAAATCTGGCTCTTATGGATTCCATCATTCTGTGAAAAAAAAAGGAGCCATGAGCAAGCGTAACAACCGGAATCTTTGGGATATTAAAAGAATTTGTATGCTATGTAATAATAATACCATGACAACAGTTTGTATGCTAACCTATGCTACAGGTGCATGTGGGTGGATCCTAGCAGCTTGGAATGCAACCGTGAAACCTTTTTAGTGAGATGAAATGAAAAGACAGACTAGAAAGCTACTGTAAAGTAGCTGAAAGAGACATAGATTATGTTTCAACGACCTTCTTGAGATGTATTCCTTACTGGGAGTCATTTAAACATGTTTGCATCCACAAAGAATCTGGAACAGAAATTATTTTGTGCACAGAGGCCAAGAGCTGACATTGTTCACCTGTGGAGTTGGTGAGTTCTTATTTGTGCTTTCAATCTCTTTTCCAAGATTTTTAAAAACTGAAGAGTCAGAGAGGTTAAAACTATTTTTTAAAGCAGTAAGTTCTTCACAGTCTCTTTGTAAATCAAAAGAAAACTGTTACAAGTGTTACATTGTTTCTTATATTGAACTCTAAAAACAAAGTGTAGAAGTGTCTTCTGGCAAATTTAGTCTGGTTTATGGGAAAATTTTTCTATGACCATATCAGCTGTATCAGTTTCAGAGCCACACACAGGGTCAGCACAGTATTAATGATGAGGAGTGCCTCCTATCAGCATTCCCTGCTTACCATTCCCTACCAAAACAGCTACAGCAATGTGCTGCAACTTTGTATCAGTACAATTACGTTCACATTAATGGCAAAAGACAGGTAGGAAAGGTGCTGAAGGGAAAGAAAGGACTACCGTATCCAGTACTACATTACTAGTAAAGAGAGAAATCTTTTCCTACAGCCAATCCCTCTATGGCATCCTCTCCTGATATTCTTTTACAGTGTTTGCTTAGGGAAGACCAATGCAGACATCAGAACCCAAACTGGAGCAAGGCAAGCTTGCAGAATTAAAGAAAATGGATGATACTAGCACTGTTCATCTCTTCTTTTTAATCTCTGAAAGTTTTGGGAAGGAAGCTTATGGTTCCCCTGCGATCAGGCCCTGTACCCTGAGCTGCATCCCTACCTCAAAACTAAAATATTGCCCGTGTCCAGGTCAGGGACATCTGCAAGCCTGGCCTAAAACCCATGTGCATAGAGAGGCAGATGTGTGCTCCACTGCCCTCTCAGAGCTTTTCCTGCTCCACCTGCAAGCAGGAGAGACCCATCAGCATTCGAACTGCAGGGGAAACCTTACCAACAGGCCCTGCTCTCCTCCACATCAGCAAGTGGCAGTCTTTCACGAATCAAGGACTTCTAGGGCAGGGATGCAGGAAGGGCAGGCAATGGGCTGTTGCTCTTTGATGATTAAAGGTTTTCAAGTGTCAAGAGCAATTTCCAAATATCAGTTGTTTTCCTCTGCGTGGCTTCACTGTTGCTTTCTGTGTTTAAAAAGTTTAGTTACATATTCTGAGAAGCTCATCTATAGAAAAGGTAAATGCCTCAGATACAGTGAATCTGATCTTGTGACAACTGACTTCTGAAAATAGTATATTTATTCAATGAGCTTAAGCACAGCAGTCCCAGTTGTTGACTCTCCTCATGAAAATATTGATTCTAAGCTCCCTAGCTTATAATGTTTTGATCCACATTCTGGGCCTATTGATTTACCTTTGATACTTCAATCAAATTGTTGTTTATATCAACAGCAAAAGCATCTGATCTCTCCCAAATAATTAGATTAATCACAGGAGGATCTGTGAAAGCCTTGTTTTGATTGATTATATCTTCATGCTCTCCTGGGGAAAACAGGTAAATTTGAAAATGTAAAGAGACAGTTGTTAGCCTTTTCCTTCCAGCATCTTTGAAATGTTTTTAGTCCCAGTTTACTTTTATGATATCAGGCTTTTACAAGATTGCAGGCTTGCAGTGTGCTTAGTTATGATTTCCTCAGTGGCTGACATTTTGCAACACATAATGATTTAGCCCATCTGAGCAGAACTATCATTACACAATTTATTGTTCCCCAAAGCATTATTTGTTATAGAGACTATTAGGCCTATGAGTTACATTTTATAGAATTTTTATTAGAACTATTTTAAACTCCAAGGAAATTAATCTCTTCCTTCCACACCTCCTGCTCCAAGATTTCCATTTTGCAAAGCAAAGTATTCAAGCACAAAAGAGGTGGGGGTGGTAGGTACTTCTCCTAAAATCATCAGTACTTCTTCTTGCATAAAAAACAAGTGAAGACTCCAGGATTTTACTTTTAAGGGTAAATTCTCCTTTAATTTACACCACAGAAACACCAGTGTTGCAAATGGGAGTTCTGTGCAAGAGCTGAGCCCAGCTGCAAAAAGAATGGTGGAGGCAATGCCACTGTTCAAAAATGTATTTTCTATTTGATGAATGAATTGCTAAAGGGAAAAAAAAAAAAAAGCATTAAAAATTTTTCCATTCTGGAAACAATGACTTTGTACAATAATCCTATTGTTCAATCATCACTGCAGTCTCTATTGGAACCAAGCCCAGAAGGACTAAACATTTTGTGCTAAAACTGTTGCATACCTTTTCTAGGGGCCTTATACATTAATCAATAGTTTTGATTACTCAATCCTATTATTATTCCATTTTTTGGAACAAACTGTTGGGTTATTAATTACACAGAGAAAGTTATTTATCTTCTAGCAGAACAAAAAGAGCTCATACTGTCACTGTCAGAGAGCTGTTTAATGCACTGTGACATGTTGAACTTCACTCAGCTTCATGCTCTTTCCCTCCCCTCTGATGGTGTCATTGAATGATAGGATCAAACCTTGGGTTATGGAGCCACAGGAGGCTTCCCTGAAGATCAAAATGCTGCTGCTGCTGCTAAAGGTCACTTCTGGGAATGTATTTCTCTATTTGAGAGGGAGTTCAGCTATTGGAGGCAGTGCAGGGAAAACAAGGCTTGTCTGATGCTGAAAGTAAGCTAGGCCAAGGGCACATAAAAAATCACTGAATGCATGCAAAAGAAAGGATGCATATAATTGAAGAGAAGGAGGGAGAAAGGAGAGACGGGGGGAGAAAAAGCCCATAGGAGAAACGCCTATTTTTTGGGTTTGTTGTGTTCTTCATGCATGCATAATGAGGGGTAATTAGCTCTCCATGTGAAGTGAATTTCTGCATCTCAGTCAGGAAACAAGAAAATCTTGGAACTGCTCTTACTCAGAAAAAGTAGAGCAACACTACAGAGCAGACCAGAACTGGAGTGGACCAAGAGAAATAATTTTCTGTGCAATACAGTACTGAAGAGCTGAAAGAGGAAGCAAAAGTGCTGCAATGACACACTTAACATTTCTTGAAGATAGAAAAAGAACAAAGGAGTGGGTGGTTTCTTAACATTTCCTTTCCACACAAAAGCAGACCTGTATTTATGAAGACAGTCACTCCCCTGAAAGGGCCACCTTCTCTTACCTTGGTAGTTATATAAGGTTCTTACAATTTTTATTAGCTAAGAAAAGAGTCTTTTTCTTTCACTTATAGCAAGATTTATCATATGGTTGCGCAATTCAGAACTTACAAGTGTAAGAGAGTGTGGGAGCCACCATCTAACAGCTTGTCAGGTCTCATGCATATTCCAGGCTGGCTGCAGCAGTGTGCTCAGGATGATGTCATACCCTGAGCTGCCGAGCATCTGACATCACGCCTTCTGGAAGACTGTCTTCTGCCTGAAAATAGCATGCAAAAGCTCAAGCCAGAACGTTCAGTACCTATTTGAAGTGTACAAGTAGCACAGATTGGACACATGTGGGATTCAGCACTGCTGAAAGAGAAGGAGGACATAATACCACATGTCTACCTCACACAGAGCTTACAAACTTCAATCCATTGGAAGCTGCAAGTCATTTTGTAGTACCTGAATGCCAGATAATGCAAAATACTACTGCTATTATGATGGCAGGCGTAAGTATTCAGCCTTCATCCCTTTGAGAATATTTCCTTTTTACTCGTCCAGGGATTAATTTCTCTTTCCCTATACAATTTGGTGGACAGTGTTCTGCCTTTCTTCTCCAAGTGGTTTGGTATCGACACTTCAACCACTGGTTTCAGGAACCCAGGGTATCTCTTTATTCTGTGTCTCTACAGTACACAGCATAACAGAAGCCCTTTCAATACTTCTAAATATTAATCAAAAGAGGATAGTATGGCACTTAACTTGGATATGGGAAAGGTTTCATTGTACAAGATGCTAAAACCAAAGCTGTTTGTTCATTTCTGTCTGAAATAGTTTGAGGTTTGTATGGCTCAAGAAGTAGGGATAAATTTACAACCTATAGTTTTCTGAAATGAACAGAGAAAAAGGAAATTGATTAACAGAACTTTTGCAGCTGTCTTGGATTCACATCTCTAGTGTTTTAAACTAGTTTTCCCCTGCAATGTCTAAATTGACAAATTCACAAATTCACAAGTTGGAAATCTCAAGAAAGATATATTGATTTTTAGAGGGGATTGGGGGTAAACCACTTTTTCTTTATGCTACAATGAAAATGAATCTTAAATATTTTATGGGATAAAAAAAAAATCTCAACCGAGTTGAAAGTAACACTAATAGAAAGGCCCTGCTTAAACTCCAGTGAGCTCATTCAGGAGCTGGGAAGAGATGACTTTTCATTTATCTAAAATTTTAAAATAATGGGAGAAGTGTTGAAACTAAAAGGCAAAACTCAAATGCTAACAGGTTTGCAGATTACCATGCCTTCTACCCATAGCCACTGGCTGCTGCTGGGTCCTAAATACCCAAATCACTTAAAACCACAGCATTTTAAAGGTCCATTAGACAAATTACTTTCCCCTGAATAGTTAATGAAACATAGCTGTGCACATTCCTCTAATTTCACATATGGCAAAGAGAACTGAAACCACCAGCATATTTTAAAGATTCTGTTTTAAAATGTCATCTTTTGATATGCAAATACGAGGCCAGAAATAATACCACTTCTTCCACTAATGCTCTATCCCTTAAACCTAAGGAAAAGAAGAATCAAATCAATAAACAGCTTCAATTTCTACTCCTTCTGTCAAAGTGCTTTTAAAACAGTAAGCAGCTAAAGTCTCATAGTTAAATATGCCAGGCCAACATATTGCTTCAATTACTGTCATACAACCTTTTTCAACTTGATATCCATTATCTTATCTCTAATAGAGAAATACCCACCCTTGGGAAAGGGCCTGTGCATAATAAACAAGAAAATTGAGTCGTTCTCTTAAGACAGCTGTCACCTGGCACAAGAAGTGGCAATCAAATGATCCAAAATAGCACTCAAGCAGATCAAATTAAGGGAAAAGCCTTTTTTTTTTTTTGGTCCACAGATGTCACTCAACAGGGTCAGTTCCTCTCACCTGCTGTGCTTAAAAGAATTAGTTCCTAAAATGCAAGTCTGAAACAAATGTCCTTCTCCAGCAAAGCCTGACTCCACCTCAACAGGCACTAAATCTGATGTGCTGGACAAAAGGAAACTAGGCAGTGTAAATCATATGTTAAAGACAGAGCAATCTGGATAAACAGTAGATTCCTATTCAAACTTGGCAAGAAAATCAGAGGGAGAGGCCTCTCCATTTTGCAGGGCTCTGGAAAAAGTGAAAAGTCTATGGAAGACTAATAAAACTTTTTTGGCATACCGTCTGGAAGTATCAGCAGTTTCTGATTTTGGAAAGAATGCATTCTGCTTTTAACTTCACACAATGCCTCATTTCTGCTTTCATGTACTCAAGATGAAGAAGCCTCTTTACAAACAGCTCAGAAATCAATACATGTTATTCTGTCTCACCTAAGTATGTGCTCTTTGAAAACAAACTGAGATATCTTGCAACTTAACTAAACATCACACAATAGCTCAACCAATTCTGCCACCAGGAAGTCTGAGTGCAATATGGTCAAGACCTGCAGACTTTGGAAAGGTTGTGGGGCACTGCAAATGAATGGGGGAGGAAAAAACAAAGGGAAGAAAGCCCTCCTTATTCTTCTCTCAAGGGACATAACCGGCAATACGACAGCTTTCATCTGTGACATCAGCCAGTCTGTGCTTCAATCGAACAGAGTACTTAACTCATACTTTAAGCCTGTGAATAGACTAAATTCCTCCCGATTTTGAATAAAAATTCATACCTATTTAGTTATGAATGCCTCACTAGATCAAGGCCCAAGTTACTGGGATGATGAGGTTTATTGCCAGACTGTATAAAGAACAGGAGCAAAGGTTATAGTTTCCTACTCCTTAGATGCAAAAAGGATGTCAAAGGAGGATGAAAGCAGGAAATCTTCCTTAAATGTAAAGCCCACAAACGACACTACCTCCTAACAAACGTTGACACTGTAGTAACAGCTATGTAGACCATCTTGTGGCTGTAATACAATCAAAGTATGCTTTAAGAACTTACTCCATTCTTGCAAGAATTAAATGAAGGAGGAACCTGGATGAGAATACCCCATGTGCCTGAGCCAGATAATAACCATCTGATCCAGAACAAATGGCACAGTCCTCCATGAACCCAGATGCTCCAATGCTCTGGTTTAAATCCGAAAACAGGTTTTTCACCAGTTCAATTTACATGAGGAGTTCAAAAGGCTTATTTTTCATTCCAACAGAGAATTAACACAAATGTCAGAAGTTGCCAGGGAACAGACTGTCACCCTCCAACTGCTTCCCTCCTTTCAAATACTTGGAGAATATTGTACTTCACGTATCGCCTTTTAATCCTGTGTTCTGGTGCAGACTTTTCAATATGTACTTGCTGTATCTGTACAAAATCTGAAAATGCAGAGTAGCCTACCAGACAGAGCTTTGGCTTGGGATTTAGGAGACCTGCAAGCTGTTAAGAAGGCAGCGGTAAGTCACTTCCTTACTCTGTGCTTCAAGTGCTGCATTTTGGCAGCATAATATCGACATGCTTTGAAATTGGTAGGTGAAAAATCTCACAGACGTTAAAACACAGGAGAAAGCATAAACACACACAAAAGACAATCTTGCTAGAAAGGAAAGATGCAAGCAATCTATACAGAACCATCAAGAAGTCAGTCTGTTTCTAACAACTACAACACACAACTTCCATAGATCATTTCTTAAGGTACACTGACCTTGCAGCCAAAAGCATTACTCTGACTGGCAGGCCACCCCATTAACTTGCTTTAGGCTAACCAGTTCAAGAGCTGCAGGGAGTCTCTCACCAGTAGTAGTAGAGTTCAGCATGAGCTGCAAAACTCATCTGAAAAGCTTTGGGTTTTCATTGCCAAGGCCACTGCACTGCTCTTAGTGCCCAGCCAAGGTCATTTAAAGTTAGCCCAGTTATACACCAGATTTCCATTTGCAACACAGACAAACACTTAAAGACAAGGTGGTTCAGTTTTACTAACACTGAGTCAATCTGTGCATTACCTGAGCCCCCCTCAAAGACTAAATAATCACAGCTAACACTTAAGGACATTGCTCCAGCAGAGTCTCCATTCTGGCCCACTTCATCACAGAAAATTGCAAACAAAGCTAAAATTTATCACAAGCATTGTACTAAATACTTTCCAGCTCTGAGGTACTCTTGTAGGGATAAAGGAACAGCATAAGTAGTTTATCTGTCTCCATGCCTCTGCCAACTGCTTCTGATGCAGGGCCCAGAGGACTACAGCATGAAATGCCCAACTGTGCGAGGTGGGCTTAAAGCATATCGAAAGGTAAGTGCCTTCACAAAACACTGTTTTCAATTAATTATTTACTAAAGCTCAAGTTTCATAGGTGCTTTTAAGGTAAAAGACATTGTAAAGTATACAGCATAAAACCTGGTATGCAGCATTTAGACACAGGCAAGTCTAACTTTGCTAAATCCGATTCTTTCCAGCTCTCTCTCATTGTTTCTTCTATCTTAAATACCCAGACTAAGATGGCAATTCTTCCCCATAATAATAGTTAGCAATGATAGGCTGTATTCTTATGGCTTGTACTGCCATAACCACACATTACGATTTCAAATATGAAAATACATTACTGGAAAACACATCTTTAAAACTGTATGCTCAATATATTTGACGTGTGAGCTTGCAGCCTCTAGATTGTTAATTTAAATTCAAAGCAAACTCATAGTGAAAGAAAATTCTGCAATCTGGCAGAAGTTAAAGCAATCCACAGTATGAGTGGGCAGGTGCTGACATCCCAAAAAGCCTGTCCCAAGGAGTAA
Source organism: Phalacrocorax carbo (assembly GCF_963921805.1). Lineage (NCBI taxonomy): Eukaryota > Metazoa > Chordata > Aves > Suliformes > Phalacrocoracidae > Phalacrocorax > Phalacrocorax carbo. The sequence goes on along the minus strand of NC_087520.1, from coordinate 36,202,879 downwards.
CAACTCCGGGCTTTCTTAGCTGAAGTACAAAGTCTGAGCAGGCCAGCCACTAGGCTGCTTATTCCTCTTCTGTAAGTGCCCAGGAGGGTAAAAGACAGTGCACATGAGCAGAGCACGTAAACAGAACCTTTCAGTCTTCTCAGTGTACTTCACTGGAAATCAAATGAATGCTAAAAGGGGAGAAAAACTCTTTGTTGGTAAGATACAGGCTGCCTGATGTCAGTTCCAGTGACAATCACATCAGGCTGACTGCACAGATATATGGAGAGTTCACATCCTCCCAGACAAACTCTGCACTTACTTATTTTCCAAAATAATCATACTGAAAGAAAAACATGCCGAATGAGTTGTACAGAAGGCGACTCCAAAATATTGTCTATGTTTTTGAAAACAAAGAAGAGAAGATAGACAGACATGGTCTGATTAAAAATTAGACCTTGAAAGCACTAGGTAAGTGCAATACCTGTGAAACCCAGGCTCTCGTCCTTCTAGAAAACAAGGTCTGATGGTGATGCCCTCACAAATTACTTTTCATCTGGTCCTCACCACAGCCTTGGCTAAACAAGAAAGCAAGTCCATTCGTATATCTCATATCTAGATATTACACTGGAAAACCTGTACATGCCAAAAAGCATGTCTCCAGGACCATGTAGCACTTTTTCAATATAAATAACAAGACTGAGGAGCTTAGAGAGTCAGGCATCCAGTTCCTCTTACAAAAAAAAAGGCTGGTTAGCTCCCACTGATCTAGGAGCTTGGGTTTACACAGTTGGGTAAAGTTCTGCTTTATCATTTTGGGACAGTTTAAAGTCCATTAACAAAGCAGGCAATTTACCCCCTTTGGACTTCTTAGGTTCCGGGCACTCAAGTCCTTTGGGTTCTTTCACTGCAGGGGAAGCTGATATAGAGCAGCTTACTGACCTGTCACTAGGCATACGTATGTACACCATATGCTTTATACATTACATAATTTACATACATAAAATAATATTTTCCCTCAACTTTACAGTATAATATGCACATTTCATGGTTGCAATGCATTGCAAGCTGTCATGGGATGGCACAAACTGTACAGGCTGCACAACTCACCTGCCAATGCAACTCACTGGAAAAATTCATATTTCTGTCTTTAGAGATGACTGATTTTAAAAAACAAACCAGCAACCTAAAATCCAGCTCCATAAGGGCTTCCACACTAAAACCTCAGTTGTACTAACATATGTTTTGTGTGTAAAGTGTGACAGAGCTGTAGTCAGCAGAAACTAAACTCTGAAGTAAATACTTGGGGGAACTTTTCCTGATGTTATTGGAAAAGAATGCTGTCTGGAGAAAGAGCACTGGGTGCATATTTATTCAGAGGTCAAGAGCATCGCTGAGCTCAGTGTTCTGCCTTCTAACACACTGAGAGAACATGACTTTGCTGGCCAAAGAAATAATTTCTGTACTGTGCATCTGGTTATATCAACAGTGCTGCAGCCTTTTTGTTATTCATAACAGGTTTTAGAGGATTATAATACTGTTTTCTTTTTATTTCAATTATTTTGGTAGATGCTAAGTCTGTTCAGAGAGTGATGGTTGCTTTGAAAGAATTAGGAAAGCTATGCCTTTTCATATATCTCAAGCCACTCTATAAATGTCCTTTTGAAAGATGAGGCAATTCTAGAGACTTTCACAAACAATCCAAACAACATATTTAATAGTAACTGAAATGGACCTGAGCAATTTGATGACTTTCCAGTGTTTAATTCCAATAGTGTTTATGGATGCATTATTACGGAGAGTAATTTGCTTTCTTCAAAAGACCAGCCTAGTTAGTTTGGACTATGATTACAAAGTGGTCATTGAAACTGCAGCCAGTTCAATGGTATCTGTACCTTGCATTCATACACACAGACTGCGTTATTTGCCAACTCTGAGATGAGGAAAGGATGTTTGCTTTGAAGGAGTATAAATCTAGCAGCTCAACAGATGTAATAGATGGGGGTACAATTTGGGCAGCCGTTTGTACAACCTAGAGACACTGCAGCTAGTTCTGTGCTGCAGGATGAGTGCTTTCAGAGGAAGCCAACTATTTCATTGCCTTTCTCCACATACTAAAGAACCCCATGTCTCCTACTAGGAGGACCCTGAGGGAAATGTGATCATCTGACAAATATGTTATGCTTTCAAGGAGTTACTAGCTGTAGGAAAGCTCTTGCTTAAGAAAAAGTTCTCCCTGGGGCTCTTCAGGCCTGACAGGTTCAATGACGCACTTTTAAATGTTTCACTTGAAAATGCTGCAAATGCCTTCATGACAGGAAATTACATACTTAATATAAAAAATTATACAAAAATCACCCAGACCTGCCTTACAATGGATCCAAAACAAGCAAGTTCCTTGGCAGTCCAAGTTCTTGCTGTCCCAGCTATGCTCGCAGACTTTGTCCTTCCGTGTGACACCTCAGTATGCCAGCAGCCATTCCCATTTGTCTCTGACCAGGAGACAAACAGCTTGCCACATTTTCTGAAACAGGTAGAATGTGAGCTTTAAATGTTACAGCCTCTAAGGCTCCACAGTCACATTTTAATAAAAAAATTTAAGGAAGTTCCTTGAGTAGATTAATGTTGCATCGGTACAAAGGGAAATGCTCACTCACTTTATTAAAAGCCCAGAGCCTTCCTCAGATATGTCATAAATGCAACTATGAATCCACTTTACATCTCTATATACTCAGTCTGGACTTCAGTTTCATCACAGCCACTTAATCCCTCCCACACACCATGATTGATTAGTAGGAAGCACAGGCAGTGGAGACTTGGATACTTTTCCCACTCAACTAGAGGTGTGGAGAGCCACAGGAATAATACTTAGAAAATGACCTTGATTCTTTTTTTGTTTTGTTTTGTTTTTGACATTTGTGTCAAAGTACTAAAACTTAAGTCTTTAAGCCAAAACATCCTTTGAGAAGGGGAAGAGGAAAAAAAAAAAAAAGAAAAAGAAAAGGGGAAGAAACCCCCTGCCCAGGGTTGCGTGACATGAAAATGAGTTCTGGTTCCTTCTAACCAGAAACGGGGCCATAATGATTGGGCAGAGCAATGGGATTTTGCATTACTGCTTCATTTTACAATTTGCCTTTTAAAAAAAAGTAATTTTCCCAGATTTTTCACAGTAGAAACTTTTGATATTTTCCTGGTTTCAGTCCTCCTGAAATGTCTGTCTTTGCATTTTGCCATGTGCCCTCTTCCACAGCAGTTTTCCCTCCTCCCTTCCCTCTCTACATTTGGAACATTTTGGCCCTTTACACATTTAAAGGGAGAGTACTCTTGCTTCTCTCTCAGGCACCGCTTGCTCCCTGACTATTTAAAATGCCCTGCTCCTTTCATGAGCTGTGAGACACCTACATCAAGGACTAAAGAACCTAAGCAATGACCCTGATATGTACATCTAGAAAGTTGTTGACCGCATTCACCCTCAGCATAGTTTCACTGAATTTGAAAGACTCACATGTGGGATACATTTGGTCCTCTGTGTTAAGACTTTAGGGACTGATCTAGGGATACATAATAAGCAAAGACATTTGAGGGAGTTCAGCATCTTTCAGGGTAAGGATTTTTAGATCTGTACCTTTGTTCCCAAAAGAGTTAAATGAATAATGAAATCTCCCTGCAGTGAGAACCGCTGCACTTAATTCAGAGGAAATTTCTCAAAGCACTGCCTTGGTGCCTAGCAAATGTGCCTGTCAAAAAGGGTTGCTCCTTCCCAGGTATTTGTTTTAGAAATTCCCTGCCTATAGGATTACACAGAGTGGCTCAGGATAGATTTACACTTTAAGCAGGTTTTCATTTTGTAGGTTTGAAAATTATGGGTTTTATTGGCATAAATGTGACAGCAGTTTAAAGACCAAAATTCTATTTAACAAAATGAACATCAAACTAATAACTCTTCAGATAACCAAAATACAAACTTCTGAAGATCAGCACAATTTCTTTGAGCAGTTAATCCTTTCTTCTCTACAGCAGAAACTGTCAATTTGTACGGTATCTGTAAGATTGTCACTATATCAGATTGGATGCTTCCATTCTTAGGCTTCAAGTGTTTGGACAAATGACAAAACTACCCAGATACCTGATTACACAACCCATACCTCAGGAGAAAATTACATACTTTGCAATTTAGAAGGGACCAAGTTAAACCCCTTACAATCACTAAATTGACCTAATAGAACAGCGGAATTCTAACGTATCTATCTCAGCAGAAATACTAATTCTTACCTTCAATAATCATCACACTATAGAGGAATCCTTGATAACTGCAGGCTGCAAGAACTACTGAAACTAGCATCAAAATTTGTAAGATACTTTGACTTTTAACTCTTCAGGAACCATAGTGCACATGTAGGCATTGTTTTAAAACACCACCAGCAAAAAGTCATTTACAATAACGTAGCATTTTAATTAGATTTTTCAGGCCCTAAAAAGGTCACCTAAAAATAGGACATTTAATCTTGATGGTTTTGGTAGGATGGCTCATCTTCTAAGCAAGAGGGTAGGTGTAGAATAACAAGAGCTGAATCCTCCTAGTGAACCCATTCCTCCATCAATCCCTGGTTTCTTTAAAGTTTCAGAGATGATTTCCAAGCTATTGTTTACTTTTGTATTTTTTGTCAGCCAATCCACAGAAGGAAAACAAATTGGGTAGACTAGTTCTAAACAGACTGCCAATAAAAAATTTAAGCACCGCTATCTAGAAGTAGAGTTTAAACAGAATTTTAAACTAAATCAAAATGTCAGAGTAAAAAAAACATCAATGTAGCAAGCTCTGATGCACTGCACTTTACCTAAGATATTGTAAAAGAACTTCCTCCTTCCTGAATTTGAGAAACCATAATTCAAATGTTGAATCCTTTGTGCAATGGTGTGATGCTCAATGGCCTATGGAGCACATAAAAAGTAGCACGCCATTGCCCATGCTCTGAATAGATGCCTCTTCAGCAGAAAACGCAGGCAGAGGAAATGGATTTATTTAAGAAAAAAAGCCATGTTGAGGCAGGGGAAGCCTCAAATTTCACTGTATGTGGAACTTGGCAGAGTGTCTGGGAAGAGCACTTTCTTCTTATTGTCAGTAGTTTCTTTAAAACCTGGCATTTTAGGCCATGTATCTGAGGTTTGTCTACAGAGGAAATTTCCCATCAGTCATAACTATATTCTGCCAATTCTGCTACGCTGTTCTGGTCTATCTTCCAGTATAAACATAGCACAGAAAAGGAATTTTATTTTTTTCCCCAGTCTGGATTAATCGCGTTTATTCTGGAATACAGTTTCTAAATGGAAAGGTATACAACAACTTTGCGGCATGGACAGGTCTTCAAGAGTTAAAAACAAAATTGTTCCCAAGGAACTTCCACATTTGTACAAAGTGTCAGTGCCCGCCATATGAAAGCCAACAGCAGATAAAACAACTTGGATAAAGCAGGTTGGGGAAAAGGGTTGCTTCAGGTATGGCTGTGAGACTGAAAGGCGGTGATGTGAGAGTTATGAATCTCTCCTTGCTATAAATCACTCAGTGGTGTTCCAGCTGAGTTGAAAAATAAAAAGAAAAGCACTGGGCTTTACAGCACACTCGGCATTGTTTGTTTTGTCTGCCAAGTCTATTCCTCTTCCTTCAATGGAGTGCTTGTGGTTTCAGAATGACTTTTTAGCCGGTTCTGTCTGTCTCTATCTGAGGCCCCAAACTTGCATTTCTGAAGTGTCATATAAGCTGAAAGTTTGTGCTTCTGTTCTCCAACCCTTAGCAAACACGGCAGTGTTTGTGTCTCAGTATTTATGCCATTTCAGCAAGTACTTGGAGAATGAAAACATCAACTCTTTCATATAAGCATAGAGATTCAGAAAACAAAGTTTAATTTTGAAAACACAAACATACAAAAGAAAGCAAGCTACTCAGCAATGCTGGAGCCTCCCACTAATTGGAACCATTCCTTTCCATGCTATTTATCAACTGTGGATCCTGTTTCCTACTGCATCGCCTGCAGTCAGCACCACTAAGCTTGGTTTCAGGTTTCTCAAATGTCATCGTGCCAGGAACGACCACGTTTGCCCAGACACTTTCCTGGAGTTCATTAACAGCCTTTCCCAGTGTGTAAAACATTGCTTTTACTGTGGCTTAAAGAAGAAATGGGGGAGAACAGGAAACAGAGACATTGTAATAGTTGTCATGCTCAAAATCCCCAAATGGGTTTGGTGGGAGGCACTGCAGAGTGCATATCAGCCTGTTCTGCCAAACAACCACGCTCCAGGGACCCTATTTTTCCCCATCAGGATGGAAGCAGCAACGACACTGTGAGAGAAACAAAGCCTCACGAGGGTAAGGTCTGGCAGAAGGCACCCCTGGCAAGTGACTGGAAGATTATTCTTATATCTTTTTAATACATTTTTCTCTTAGTAATGCAAAAAAAAATCCTTAAACCAATATGATTCAAAGTGTTCAGTTTTCATGGTCTGGAAGGGAGCAGAAGACTGAATACAAATCCCGTGACACGCCAGCTTCTACCCTGGCTGTTCCCATTGCTTAGGCAGAATGGATTACTCTTAAAATGTATTTTGTAAGGAATATCAATAAGACTCACCAGACAACAGACATCAGAATTCCAAAGATTTGTCAAACTGCTCTCCCTCTCCATCCCAGTGGAGGGACAGCAGGGAAAACCCTTAGCCACCTAAAATATAATGACTGATCCTTCTTTATGTGGCTTTTGTCAATGCAAGTAGAAGCATTTGTTAAAATATGGAGTATGAAACATCACAATTCAGAACAATTAGCAAAACTGAAGGAAATTTTCAATTAAATTAGATCATCTAATCAGAGGTTATTTTTAACAACATTTTTCCTTTGAGAGAAGATTTAATCCAACAAGAGGCACATAACTCATGGATAAGGGAAACTTCTAAGGAAGAGGTAACACAGATCCGCTTGGATCTCAGATCCTCTTGGTTTTTAATAATCCTCTAAAGGACAAATTAAGGTATGCTACCATGATCCCCCTTGTCCAGGACCAACTGAGACTGGAAAAAGAGAATAAAAAAAGAAAAATAAGTCATTACTGCTTTTGACTATTTTCATTATGGTTCTTAAGATGGTAACCTAATGGTTCCATTTTTTCCATACTTCTCTTGAGTACAGTTAGTCACACTGAGAAACACTACTCTCTTCTCTGTCAACCTTAAGGTTTGTGGATGCACACACAAAGTGCTTATGATGTTCTTGTTGTGAGGAATACCCAGGTACACACTGTCCCTTTTCAGGTGACCAGCCTGACACAACAGTCAGCCTTCATGCAGATTTTAGTATTAATGTCACTGTTTAGACATGAACAATTTACCTATTTATATTTTTTGCTCATATGGATTTGAATCACTAAAGTGCTTCATAAGTGATAACAAGATAAGGGTTTGAAACTCCTAGTACCATCGGTAACTACTAGTAGTACTATTATCTGGCAGAGATGACACTGAAAATTGCCTGAGTTTAGGCTGTGCTTCAAGAAAATCAGCAGATCTGTGAATTTCTAATTCCTGTCTTTTATGTTTTCTGAATCTAATTCATTAAAGCATGCTACTGTGAGAATTCACAGCACTGTGAGAGCACAAATAACTCTAATAGATGAAATTTGGCCCCAGTGAACAGCCTGATGGAGGATCTGCAACTCAACTCAGGGGAACCCCTGACCCTTCTATAAATCCAGAACAGGCTTCCCCTTCAAGTGCCATCCTTCAGGCCCTCTTCCATCAGGGCAGTTCATATGTCAGCTGTAGTAATTTGCTAGTAATTTGTTTCTCAATTATTTCATACTTTGAGCAAATCATGTATCTGAAATTAAAATTAATATTTCCTCATATTTCACATTTTGCTTTCTGCTGTTTCTACTTATTGATTCTATTTTCTACCTCTAATGGCACAGCTCAGTGTCTGGGCTCTATTCCTCCCACGTGCAGAAGGCTGCACAGGGGAGCAGACCAGGCTTCCATGGTGCAGCCACCCTACAGCAGGTTCACCTTCACAAGATGGACATGTTCATGTAAATGCTAGCACACAAAGAAACTGCTTTCATTTTGTAGAACAGCCTGCATGTAGAAATACGCTTATTTGAGTTTACGAGCAAGGTTAAGCAAGCATATTACACATAAAATGCTGTTTTTATGTGAACTGTATGGGAACTTAACCCTAGAGTGCTCTAAAGCCTTCTGTTAACTTCTCTCTGTGGTGTGCATTTAATACTGGAAATATTCACTGATATCTCACTACTTTGGAAAAACATTATTTATTTTAAAAGGCTTTTCCAACAATTGTGGTAGAAGTGTGTAACTTGAGACAGGTTCAAACTATAATTAAAACGCTCTTTCCAAGATTGGCAAGACCTTAGACATTGCTAAGAGACCGAATAACACCACCATTTTGCTCCTTACTTATTTACTTAAGATTTCTATAAGTGTTACTAACTACTAATATGCTTTGTGTGCAGACTTCTGTATAACACCCTCGCTGTTATAACAAACAAGTATATTAGTAAGGCAGCAGCTAGTGTTAAAACTGGTCTTCACTTACAACCTAAAGCACCAGTCCTTACAGGCACCTCTAACGTTACAAGAGCAGTATGATCGACGTTAACAAGCCCATCCACATGTGCACAATTAAATATCCAGGTATGTGTTAGCTGCAGGCGGGATACAGTGAGGTTTGAACTACATTTAACTTCCAGTGAGCCAAAGGTTTGACACTCTTCACCTCGCTGATATAAATTAGCTTGTGAAGTACTTGATTTTTAGCTCAATTCAAATCAATAGAATTCTTTCTGGTAATTTCACTGGGCCCTGTACCAATAATGTAACATTTGACCAGTATTAAAGCAATTTAATCTAGAAATTGTTTCCCCAAAATTTGATAATGATTTAAGGTACAGTGACTCAGAATTTTTTTAAACCTGATAAATGATAGTTCAAAGGCAGACATCTCAAAAATTAGTTGTTATGCATCACTGAGGCTGTCACAAAACCCAGAAAGCTTGTTCTCTTTCCTGTATTGCACCATACAGTAGGTTTCAAAACAATCTATACTTATTTTCTTGGTCTTTTTTCTATTAAAAAAACTGAACAAATTATTCTAATGCACATTTAATACATTATTAAATTAGATGTCACCTGCTCTTTGAGTGAGAAGTAAAGATCGAGTTCTGTCTAGTCAGAGGCGTAAACTCAATCAAATGTTAATAGCTGAATTACTTCCAGCAATAAGATACTAAGGCCAAGCAAAATATCCAAGGTCACTACACTCCAGATGGTACACTAATATATTTACAGGACTGATGCCTCCTGGCATTTTCAATTTCTTATGTTGGGTTGTTTTTGGAACCAATCAAATTGAGGAGCTGGCAGCTGCAATTTGCCCACAAAATTAAATTTAAAGGATTATAACTCCAGATTTAAGCAGTGATTTGACTGTATTGATGTGAAGCCACTATTCTTAGTTCTTGATTTTCATTGAATGATGACCACAGCATATCATAAATTCAACTGGGACAAAACAGACTGGTTGTCCTTAGATCTTTTTTTTCATGTTCACAGCCATTGATTTAAGCCTTAGCTAACAGAGTCAACAATCAGGAAGATAACAAAGGACCCTACATGAAATAACTGCTTCTGATATGGTTGCCTGAAATATTCTGCATTCCTCCACGCTAGGGGAATTTTAAATTACAGGGTTTTTTCATATGGGCAATTATACTCAAGCATTGCATATACACACATGATTATACATACTGATGTTCCTACCTACAGGTGTGGAATAGGTAAACACAAACTTACAACTGTATACCAAAATTTTTGTATTTGTGTACAAGTGAATATACTCTTTCCTAACTGCTGTACCAGAATCCTAAGGATCTTTTGCCAATACTGCCAAAAAATTCCTAGAAGCCTGTCAGTCAGAGATGACAGTGCCTACAGTGCTGATCTTTGCATCCATGCAAGCAAAGCCCACCTACAATAACAGCATGTTCTAGAAAGGGATAGGCACTTATCCCAACAGTAGCCTGAGTAGCCTGCTCAGGTTAATGATGATTTGTGCAGCACAAAGAGCTCAGAGGGGCTCTAGGGTATCCTATGCTATAGGATACTATCATAAACTAGCAGGAAAGGGGCAGGGGGGTAGGAAGCCCAACCGATTACCCAACACAAAAATCAAATGCTTCCAACTCTCTAGAAGTAAACAATGGAAGATGTATCCCCAAGCTTCATTACTTGAGCTGAGCATTGTAGCGTGACCTTTTATGTTCATATATCTATGTGAATAGTCTGTATGTGTACATACATATATATATAAAAATACATGTTACTATCAAATTTTAAGTTGGAAAAACACTGTTCTCAACTTGTTCCTAGGCTTTCTTAGGCAGTAAATCCTGCAGGCTGCTTGTCTTTAAGCACATAGTTTTGGCTCTTAAGTTTACAGTCTCAGTTGTTTATATTGGCAGCAAGCAGAGGAAGGGAGCAAGAGACTGTCAGGCAACATGACTTCAGAAGCAAAAAGATGCAGAGCAAGAACTTTGCTCTCTGTGCTGTCACAACCTTTCCCAACAGGCATCTGAAGTTTCCACTGATGATCTCTACTGAGAAGTCCTGTGCTTTGGGAAATTCTCAGCCCTTCAACACGTTTCTGAACTACATTCAGGAACCAAGACAGCATACTCCTTCAAGGCAAATTTCCTTTACCCACTGGCATATTTCAGAGCAACCACTGCAACTCCTGTGTTGATATGCCATCAAGTTCTTCCAGAAGATTTACCAGTAAACCAAGTAAAACGCAATTTAAAACTTCCAGTTCCTCCAGGTTATTCTGTATGTTTTTTCTATTATAATACGGACATTTGGTAACGTTTTCTTCCTATCCATCCTTCCAGTGACCTTACTGTGAGTACCCATATTTTGCCATATTTGGCTTTTGTCCACATCACTGTGGGTCCTACCTCTCTGACTTATGCTTCTGACCTCCATCAATTCCAGTTTAAAGCTTTTAATACTGCATTAGCAAATCTGTGACCAAAGTTGTTTCTCCCTCTAAATTTTTTATCTTGATGAAACCCTTAACTGTTGCAGAATGATATTGATGATCTAAATATTCCAACCTTCATAAATAAGTTATCAAGAGTGTTCTATTTATATTTCCATGTACGTATACACAAATACATAGACTTAAAACCAGAAATTACTTTTAAGGTTTTTGTAACATTAAATATACAGTAGCTCCTGAGCAACTTCAGAAGAACTGGGCTGGGGGGGATCTTTAAAAATACTTGTGCTCAAGGTACTGGTTAAACCAGGATCCACAACACACCCAGATGGAGCTGGTGAAAAGAAAATGGAGGCATCAAGTTTTTTCTTTTGTAAAAGGCTCCTGAGATTTGGAAAAGGAGGCTGTACTGAACAACCAGCAATCAGGCAGTTTACACTAGATACCTTCAGACAATAACTGCTCACACTCTGAGGAGAAAAATAGCAGTAATTTTTCAATTGGACTTTTTAATATTGGACAGAAAATGAAGCACATAATGATTCTTAAATTATTTAACTGAGAAATAATTCCCACACTTACAGAAATTAAGCCTTTACTAGTGATGTCTCTCCAACCTCTTGCTTTCCAAGCAGGAAAAGGAAAGCAAAGATCAGAGCGATCTGCTGAAGACAGACAACTCAAAATGTTATTTAATAATACATAGCTCCTCTTGTCAGAAATCTCCCTAACGTTACCTCAGGAGAAACAGACGTTGTACACAAAGAAACACCATTTGTTTTTACCTCAGAACGTGACCCAAATAGTGCCTTGTGCACCCACACAAAGTAAGAGCCCACAGTGGTTTTGGCGGGAAGCCGGGCAGTCAGCGGCCGAGGCGGCTCCTGCGTGAGGCGGCAGCAGCATCGCTGCGGTGCGCTCACAGCTCTGGTCACAGCAAAGCCTCCCCGAGCAGTACATTCGGGACCCTCAGGCACTTTAAATGCTTTAGTTACTCACATGTTATTTTTTCCCCTGTGGTGAGAGCAACAGGCACATCAAAGCAAGTAACATCTCTCTTTCAGAGTGGAGTTATAAAACAAACAATTCTGAAATGGTTATGCTCTCGGAGATTAAAAAATCCTGGATGACAAATTAATTCCTCAAAGTGATGAAGTGACATGTTTTCACAATTTCTTTGTAGTAGATCAGGAGGCACAAACCTGACGAGGCTCGAGCATTGGCAGCACTTGCATAAGACTGTGATATGTCTTGGCCCATTTGTATAAATGGCTCCCATGGAAATAGTCTGTTTCGAAATGCAGAAAGCCAAAATTCTGCCATTTTCCACTTGCATCTGCAGCACCCTTAAGTCCCAAATTCAATCTGAAAGTGAAATATAATCTACAACTATTCTGAAGAGAACACATTGATTATATTTGTAATGCCTCTAATACAGCACTCATTTAAGAATTCAAATGCTTTCTTTAAGGAGGTGTGACATTGAGCTTCAGTTTTTTCCTGTATTAAAAATAAAAAGCTATATTGCCCAAGGGTGAGTGGATATAGGGATTTTACTAAGATTTGAGGTCTCCATCTAACATACACTGCTAGAGCTGGATTAACATAAGGATAAATGTGGGATACATCACTGTATGGAACAGATTTCATGATCTCCAGATAACAAAAGCTGAGGAATAACAGCTGGAAAAGAGGAGGTTGGGAATGTTTCTTTCCAAACTACGGGTGGGGCACCAGACATTCAAACAGGGAAATATTCTTGACCAACTTAATTAATGATGGAACATCATTAATCAGATCAGTGTATAATCCAGGTTCAGACCTGTGAGAATCCATGGACTTCCAGTGACAAAGTTTAGATGTCCAAACCAACTTTGCTAAATCTGTCAAAAGCATTTGAAATATGAAAGGTCTGTCAGCCCACCCTTTTCACTATAGTATCTGAGCATCCACATCCAGAAAATTTCAAAACCGCATTTCATATTTACATGGAAAATGTTTGTGTCCATCTGCACAAAATTAAGCCGCATGGTTCAGAGCAAAGGATGAAGGTCAGGAAAAACACTAAATAACATATATTAAAGCAACTAATAAATATGGAGAAATTGCAGAATCTGTGACTAGAACAGAGAAAATGCCATCAAAGAAGTGTTCCTTTGTATTTTCCTGTAAATTATTCGGTTGTTGCTGCATACTCAAGACAAGGGTCCTTTGTCATGCAGGTGCTACAGGAGTCTTTTGTCCAGCCTAGTCAAATGTAAGAAAGTACCTGAAAGGAAGCCTTGAGAATTTGGTGTTGCAAGACCAATATAAAAGATTCCATCTCTTTTTCAGCATATTTCCCATCTTTCCCAGCACCTGACAATGATAGACTTCCCCACAAGAATCACCTGTGATACATTACTTTCACTGTGCAAATCAAGGTATGCACATTTAAATTCTGTCTTTATTGTAGTTACCAGTATCTCCAGTTCTTACCCTATGTATTGTAAGAATCAGCAAGGAAGCATTTAGGCTTTGACAGTTGTTTGTGTCTTTCAGTCCTTGCTTTGTTTCTGGATTGATCGACAGATAGCTGTAAACAGATTTTTGCAATGCTGTCTTAACACAATTACAGTACACAGAATTGATTGACTGTCTACAGGATAGGCTATTTTGTAAAGGCAAGACCCTGAAAGACAAATCTGAATCATAGTTTATGATGTTTGGATAATGCAGAAAGCCAATCACTGCAAACTACTATCCCTTGAGAATTCAAAATGAAGTACTGCATCACTTTTTTTTTTTTTTGAGATGCTGTGCAATGGTGATAGCTACTATTTATAGGGAAAAAATATTTTCAACTATGTCATGCACTTAAAGTTCAGGTTATGCTGCATTTTGTCCTACTACCTTAAAGTGAGCGAGCCAGAAAAAAAGTTAATATGATGCGGTATTTCACAACACACTAACAACACTATAAAATTTAATAAAATTTGTTCCAAAGTGTTCCACACTTTTTTTTTTTTTTAAAGAAAATCTAAAGGAGCAAATTCACACACTGGTAATGAAACTTTCAGCACTCAGATACGCAAGAGACAAATGCTTTGCTATGAGCAGTGAAGAGCTATTTTGAATTTTTAAGCCTTCAGGAGATTTTAATTAGATGATAACATAATATTAGAAGTTATTTATACATATATAGGTATATGTAATCATATATATAAGCAAAAAATGGATGTAAATAACTATGGGAATTTTGGAGATTATGCTACCAAACTGATTTGAGAATTAATAAAACAGAAGTCAGTTGGTATTGTGACTCAGTGAGTTTCTTTGAATAAAATAACCTTTCAGTTTTAAAAATATGCTTTATCTCCACCCACACAACTAGGTGACACAAACATGGAATGGAGGAGAATCTTATTTTAAGGGACAGAGTGTGTATAATCCTACCTCAGAGGATTTGCCCAAAGCTGAAATGCTGTATCCCCACAGTAAATGTTTGTTTCTTCCAAGAAATGGTTTCATTACCAGACAGTAAATTTGGTTCTTTAGATTGAAATTAATAACAACTATACATTCCTAAGCTTTTCAGTGACTCTGTATATGAATAGCTGATATTCTTGGTGTCCATTCTTTAGCAATTGACAACCAGTTATTAAAGCACTTACAAAGCTCCATCTCCCATTTTTATTTTGAGGGTATAAAAAGCTATACAACAATAACAGCACTTAGGATTCTTAATAACTAGGTTTTGCATGAATGCTTTTTTTTCCTTAAGGAGGAGAAAATCATAAACTATTATCTTAATTGTAAAAATACAACTGAACAATCCCTATTTAGGGTCAGAGTTTTGTGGGCTGGGCTATTTTCTTTCTTACAGAGCACTGTATGGCTCAGAGTAATCTATTTTATTCAGACTTACAGAAATTATTAAAAAAAAACAAACAACACCTATTTCTATACCTTCACTGCCTTTCACCTTACCTAGAAATATGTCCTTGTAAGCCTAGCCCTCTTCCCCCGTGAAATCTTCAGGGTCAGCAGGATTGGCACGTGCCACCAAAGCTGCTGTGGCCTGTATCACAACAGGATAGGTCCTCATGGGTAGTTAACAGAGCTGAGAATCAGATACAACTGCCCTTAGATAACCACAAGTGCTCTTCTGATCACAGTCATAGTAAAAGCGCATCTGCAGACTTTGGCCATACGCAGGACCTCTACAGTCTATGTGCATGCTGGACATTAGCTGCACTTCTGCTCTTGCACAACTATAACTTGAAAGATTTCAGCAGCATGAGAGAAAAGATCAGCCCTTCACAAGTCACCTGAAGAATTGCACTGGATGCAGCTTGCAAGCTGCATCCTGGGTGAGACCAATCAAGAGCAAAACAGCCTGAAAAAATTACACAGCATTTACAGGCATCATGTAGGCTTTGATGTAGATTCCTATTATGCAATCCTTGCACTATTGCTAGTTCAACTCATCTTTCACCCCAATTTATGTAGGAAAAATAAAAGTTCAATAAACAGGACAACTCTCAGCTGTGAAAGAATCATAGTTCCCTTCCACTTTTAACTTTCCCTCAAACCATTCTCACTCTGTATAATGGCCCCTCACTTTGGGAAGCAGAACGCCTCCGTGCACATTTTCAGAAAGATGAGCTGTGATGGTTTCAGGAACTCTCTTTGTACAGTGTGATGGATAAGCCAGAAAAAATGATGCATTTTTAGTAGGTTACTGAAACTGCTTTTACTGGGTATTTTAACTATTAGCCCTATGTACAGATGACCTGACAGCCTAGTTTTCCCAAAATGCTCCCGGGGAAGTATTTCATCTATCATTTTATTTTTATGGCTGCCTTCAGGTTGAAGCACCTTGGGGCACCCTACAATATTAAATAAAATAAAACGTCAAAGCATATAAAGCAAGTTAAAAGTGCAATCTAAGGTATAACCTAAGACTGCTGCCTAATTCCAAAAAGCTGCTAGTTATTCTTTAGGTCTTAACTATAAGGGTAATGAATTTCTTTGATAAAAGCATGAAATTTAATATGACTGGGAGCCAGAAGAGGTCACCTAACTTGTATTTTCAAGGGTCTTTCTGAGTGCAAGGAAATGGTTGTCAGTGAAGAGGAAAGAAACCTATAGTAATGGGTAAAACTGACTGGCCTTGAGAAAGTTCATGAGAAATTACAGTAACAGTTCACAGGAATCCTTTTGCTCTCCACAATAACAACTAGTCCTATTTGAAAACTACATGTTCCTTTGGCAAGCTGAAACAGCAAACTCTACTGATGACACAGCTCTTAATTAAGAGCACTTTCGCTGATGTCTATTCAATAACTTATCTGTTACCGTAACATTAAGTTCACTCGCCAAGTGCATATGCCATATAAGTGGTGTGCCTGTTACTGCATTTCCTTACACAACTCTGGATTTTATTTTTGTACATCACATGTTCAGCTGGAAAGAAACAACCAACCGACCAAAACACATGCACACTTTTTATTCTTGTTCCTCTCAGACTGAGCAGATAGATAACATAACTCTTCCCAGAGTCACTTGTCATTTTTCTAGAAATGACAAAGTGGGCACTCATATAACAGATCCAGACTATATATATTACTACTAGAAATAATTTTCAGTGTAATCCATACTACTAAACTCAGCAGGTTTTCTAGCTTCTAAGACATTTTGATTTGTATCCAATGAATTAACAGAGCCCATAATCAGCTTTCTGCTGCGTATTAGTTTAAGCTGTCTCTATGTACTTCTCTATTTTTATTGTGCTTTGCTGTGCCAGAGCCCCAGATGTTGGTTCCCCTCCACAAAACTGTCAATGCTAGGAACACGTACTAGCAGAGCTCTTGCATCGCAAAGGGAAGGAAGACTGCTCACAGTCCTTCCTCTTCCTCATGTACACTATCCCTAGGGACTCATTCTCACATTTGAAAAAATAAGGATTCTGTTCTACCAAGATGCTGGCAGAGACGGCTTCTTACCTGTGAGACTAACATAAATAAAACCTGACATTTTATTTCATGGACAGCGCATCACTTCTGTTCATCTGAAGACATGCAGGAGAAGATGAATAGCAAAACTGTCCAGCTGGCTTATTTTTGATGTCTGCTATGCTTCCTGAGTGTAAGTTCTAGGGGAACTGCAAATACACTTGACCATAAATTATGAGTAACTTATTAATGAATTGAATCTATCCATATAGAATTTCAAGTGCACAGAATACAGGCTGCAAAAATACTGTACATATGCAACCTGTATATGCAAGCACCGTGTTGCTTCACACCATACACTGCTCCAAACGCCTGAGCAACACAGAAACTTCAGCTAGCACAGCAAGATTATGATAGGAGCCTGTGAGTCAACTATCACAGAGAGAGTGACTTATAATGAAATTCCTCATGATATCAAACTTTCTAGATTTTTCCATACTCTAAAGATCTTTTGAAATTAATTCTGCTCTTTCAAATTTGTTAGTACTCCCACTACGTACTCTAAATTCCTACACAAATCAGCTGCATTCATTTCACATATCTGACACACTGACTTTATGCTGGATCATAAAGTTTAGCAGATATTTTTTTTTATGTAGTCAACAAACTGTAGTAGGCACAGAAGCCTAATAACATAGAGAGATATAAATAAATGAAATTATGTAAGGACCCCTTTCTCAGTTTGATCTAAACCATGAACTTGCCCACATTTAAAGCCAAGCAACAGGAGAGTGTTGATGTGCCCAGGAACTCTCACCTGATTCTCCTAAGACAATTGAAAGTTAAAAACTCTTTAAAAGGCAACAGCACACACAACACATGGGCCTAAAAGATATTCTTAGGCCCTTGAAAAAGTCAACTCTAACTCTGAGGGGGAAGGTTTCCCCACCAAGACTCAATTCTCTGACAGATTCTTCCTACTTTTCACAACATATGCAACATGAAAGACACCCTTTTACTAAAGGATGTACACACCAAAAAAAGCACATTACAGGTATTAACTATTGATTCTGGACATCAGCTCCATAAATAACACTGTATTTATAGCGGTTCTATGACATAGAATCTCAATACCCAATGGAAGCCCTTTCTGCAACCAAAAATTAGTGTAAAAAATGTTAAATAAAGCAACAGCCACCAGGGAAATGGTGTGCTTTTGTGGGGATCTCATTTTAAACAAGATTCTGAGCAACTACACCCAGGCTCTTGTTATTTCAATTTTAAGAATAGCAAATCCTCTGCTGTTCTCCATGCATATCCCCAGCTGGTTTCAAATGTATCACACTGCTCACTGTTCCCAGCTCAGCTCCACTCTGACTGGGTCAGTTGCTTTGTTGCTCACTTCCTTCCAAATGCTATGTATCAGGTCACCACAGTTTCTTCTAAATGCTATTTAATTTCATCAGAATTTTTTTTCCCAACCAGAAGAGAACTACAAATCATAAGGTTACCATGCAGCAGAACTTATGAAAACAAGTGTATTTAGTATAAGCCCCACTTAATATATCATATTCTATCACAAGTATAAGACAATGTTATTAGGTACTAAGGAAGATCTGTGCTTTCAACTCTCTCTCTCAGACACGCACACAAAACATCTAAAATTACTAATCAGGAGAAATGATCAAAGGACTCACATTCTTTTTGCATCAGTATAACAGGAGCCAAAGCAGCACTTTGGTGTATTTTTGACTCATTTTAATCCCAAAGTCTAATTGTTAAACAATAACCATTCAGTTGAAAGCTGCAGCATGAAAGTAGTTTTATATCCATCCTTTGAAGCAAAACAAGGAAAATTAACACAGATAATATTTCAGTGTCAAGGAAGAAGTGAAGATTCTTTTTTAGTTTGCTTTTGCAGGTGCTGTCAATGAAACAGACAATAATATAGTATTTAGGCTTCACTAGGACTAAAAGTGACAAGTTCTACAGCAATTGCCCACTACACTTGCTTTCTAACCATTTGTACTGTCCTCCACACTCTAATTTAGAACTGCTACAAAGCCTGTCATATTTGATGGGAAATGCCATGAAGCTGCAATATCAGCAGCTTACATCATGAAATGGGATGCTGTTTCACTGAGGGCCACTTTCCCTATTAGCTCGGGTTTCTTTCCTCTTCCATTTCAGACCTTGTTTCTCTTTCCTCTTTGCCTTCACTTTCCAAGCAAGAGCAGGAGATAATTTGGGAATGGAGCTTTCCTCGTATATCTTTTCCTTTTTCTGAAAATGAAAGAACTATTTGCAGTTCGTGGAGATTTTCAGACATAACCTTTCCCTGTTCTGTTTATGAAAGAATACCACATATGCAATCATACACGCACTATGTTATTGTAAGATCCTCTTGGGCAAAAAGGCACTGTAAAAGAGAAAATGCTTCCAGGTATTAACCAATACAAAAGTAATTATCTAGATTCCAAAGTTTTTGCATCAGTAGATTTGCATATGCCATTACTCTATATAAAAATTATACATGCAAATGAGCTGTGATTATTTCCACGCACAATTATCCCATCTGCACCTGCAAGCATGATATTTGCATATACGAATTAAGTTGGTGTACAGTTTCTGTTTGTTTGTTTTAAAACACATTGTCCATGTTTATTTACATTCCAGTACAAACCCAACATTTTGATTAATTACTAGCATACTCTCACAGTAACAGCAATAAAACACTACCACGTGTAACTAGCCTGTCCGCGCATCCTTCAAGAAACATAACAATGGAGCAGCAGTGAAAAAGTGAAAGAACAAATGAGAGACTGAGTTGTAGTGGCTATACTAAACACGTAAAAGTGCAAACAAAATTTTAGACATGGGTGAAATGGAACATTTATACCTGTTAAAAGCTAGGAAATAATCAGGAACATACCAAAAACCTCTCTGACTTATATCATAAGGCAGTGCCTCTGGCAGGTGGTTTTGACTAGTGACACTCCACACACACCTACTTAGCCATGCTCTACAGGCAGGAAACCTGCCCAGCTCCTTTCAGGCATCTCTCATGCAACTGTTTTTACAATAAATGGTCTTTATTTTTCAGAGACAGTATTCATCTTTTCTCATTTCTCCATTATTACAGTTCCATATACAACACTAGAGAATGGATTTATTATGATTATTTGAGAATTAGTTCTATGAGCCTACATGTAATGCTAAAGTAAATAATTTCAGTGCTTTTCCTTTTTACAAATAACTAACTCAGCCATTAATTGTAACAGAAAAAAATGATTTGTGGAAATCAGACTCATGTAGTCACTAGTTTATTTTGAAACACTATTTCACACTTGCAGCATTGCTCACAGAATTTAAGAAAACCCCCTACAGTACAGTAAACAGATTATAAAACATTGCATCAAAGCCTGGATCTTCAGTTCATTAGAAATAAAAATTCAATCCCATTACCTTCCCCCTTGAAGATGCTCCCTCTTTTATACTAACCATGTGTAGCAGCAGCTTGGTCCAGCTGACCTTAATTTAATCTATTTTTCACAGAAGTATTGCTTCAGGGTTAAAACATTTTTGTTGCTAACCACTGCACATGTTCTAGTACATGGCCCTAAAGATCTTATATCTTTCCAAGAACACCATGGGAGTTATCATTTTTTAAAACATATAACATAATTGATTTGTAATTATCAACAGGGAGGAATACCAGTGCTTGTGTTTGCTAACCTAATTGTAAAATATATTGTTCCTTTCAAGTCTTAATGTATTGCCTCAAGTGATCACCACTTAGGCACCAACAGGCTAGAGTAAATACAGTGACAGCAGGAAGTCTAAGAGATAACATTACCCAGTTCTCACCGTAATAAATGATGTTCTCTTTCTGACTATTGTTCAGTCCATTAACATAGCTTCCGAGGGGTCTTCCCCCAGTGGGATGCGTACCAGGTGTCAGTGCTTTAAAGCAGGATCATACTTTGTAACCTAAACCTACCTTGCCAGGAATTTTGTGCCATATGCTTAGTTAAATGTGGACGCTGTCTATTTAATGCACAAACATCACTTTGCATGCACCCATGGGTACACTCCCACATGCATGTGTGGGCACCCATATACATTATTGCCCTCACTGTAGAAGCTTCCATATTTGAAACCATTTCAAACAACAATACTGAGCTATCTATCAGTCTGTATCTTACTTTTCTGATATTCTCTGTTGAGTGCTTTCTGATTCTTAAGGCAACACTAATTAGAGAGCAGCAATTTCCTCACAGCTAAAAATCTGCAGCATCAGCACCACAGTTAAACTTCAATACCTGTCTTTGTCACTAACAAAGAAAATAAAGACATTAAAATAAAACATAGGAATGAGTTGGCCTGAGGCAAGGCAGGGAGGTTCATGGGGCATATCCTAAGCTGTATAAAGTCAAAACAGTGCCCATGCTTCAGTAGAGCATTCCTTCATGGAGCAGTTCCTTGGGGAATGGTTCACATTTATATTGAGTCCCCACCTGATCAGAGAAAGTATGTCCTTAAAAAGTAGGACAATGTCCACTTTATTTGTAGCTTCTAGATTTTTTTCCTCAGTATCTCCATTCCTCACTCTTCCAACCTTCATTTTTTGTATCAGCTAACATGTTTAATAGACCGACCTTCCTGTTTTGGGTTCCCATGAGGGCTATGTGAAGAAGAGTCTCCCAAAGGATCGATTATGAGGTTCTGTTTAATTTTTATATCCTTTTAACAAGACTTGAGCTAGAATTCTTAGACAACACACATTGTTTGAGCTGGATTCTGATTTGAATTTGGTGAAAATGCAAGCTCTAGGGTTTAGCGCCCAGAACTGTTTTTATGTTCAGTATGAATAATTTTGGTACAGACTTTGAAAATACTCTTTTTTTTTTTCCACTTGCAAACTAAGTTGCCAGTTCACCAATAGACAAAGCTTTCCATGGCAGATTTCAGGCCATTTTCACACAGCAGTTTTTTCAGTCCTAAGATGCACCTGGCTGGATTCTTCCCCAAAGACTACTTCCCTCATATTTGCACAGATTATCAATATAGTATTTTAGGAAGAGACAGTTTTGTTTTAAAATCAAGTTCTTGTGACATCATAAAATAAATACCGCTACATGATTTATAGGAATTAAACATTTACTGAAATTTATAGGCTAATTTATTGTAAAAATTAAGAAAAGCTAGATTAAATTAATAAATTATTCTTATAAGGTGATTTTATATTAATAGTTATTTTGTTGATATGAATGGTTTCCTCATTGCTTGGAAGTTTCCATCACTTACTCACTATATTTTCTCTACATTACCAGTAGCTCACTAAACTGTGAATGTAGCATTAAACTCAAAGGGTGGAGAGAATGTAAAAATTGTCACTACGTTGCATTACTGAGCCAAGAGGAGATTCAAACCGCTCCAAGTGTAGTACTCAATAGATATATAGGGTCACCATAGTCCTATCACCATCAGAGTCTGATCTTTTTTTTTTTTTTTTTTTACTACTGTAGAGAAAATATGCTTAATGCTGAACTTACAGGCATTGTCTCAGAAGAGAGCAGCCGTGCACCAAGCCAAAAAGCAGTAAAATCAGCACCTGGTAGAAGTTTGTTTTTCCACAAACATTAGAAGGGCTAGAGAGATGCAAAGCTGCTTCCTTTAATTCAGCTCTTGGTATTTCTAGAGCGGCTGCCTGAAAATCCATCCCCAGCTCCACAGGGCCCTCCCACATCAACCTGGCAAGTGCCCGTCAGGGCGTGCGGCCATCTGCAGCAGTATGCCCTGTGAGATTCGGATACTCTGCAGAGCAAGGAGGGCCTGAACAATTGTTGCGCAAGGTCAGGCAGAGCTGAACAGCAGCACTGTTTTATAAGAAACACCAGTTGGCAAGAACATTAAAACCCCACTGCTTTCATCAATTGCTGTGACTTTATGGGGAGAAAAGGAAAGTTAGTTACTAGTAGTTTATGTTCACATTGCGCTTTCAAAGATACAAGATGCTGTAAGCACAAATGTAGAAACAAGCTGAAATGCCCTCAAATAGGTTTCATCACTACAGAGGTCTGCTCAAGGACAGTCTTTTAAACTGGCAAAATGCCCCCGTATAAGGGTGTTTTCACAGCACCATGCTGAGCAGCACCCCACACTGCTGGTGAGGTCTCACAAGGCTTTCAGAAATGACACTAGCCAGTACACAACATGCCTCGCTCTCCTCTCCTGCCCTCCTGCCCATCCTACGGCTGAGAAAGTCACCCACTGAAAATCAGAAAACGCTGGCTTTGAAGAACAACAACAAATAGCAATGTTTAAATTGAAAGGGGAATTCCATGGCATTTTATACCTATGGACAAGACTATTTTTCCTTCCCTTGTTTTGAACAGTGGTTGCACAGAGAGCTAGTGTGCCCTGGGAGTTCAGGGAGAGCTCTTTCCCCAGCCCTGCCACCATACATGGAGAAGGTCTCCCAGTCACATGAAAAATACAGAATCAAATGATGGAAGCAGCAATGGAGAAATGTGATACAATTTCTTCATTTCAGAAATCTGGCAGAAATGAAGAGACCTCACATAGAGACTTACGTGTTCTTAAAATACCAGTACACCTACACACCTAGTGGGAAGTGATGCCTCTTCTGCTTGCTGACCTTTGCACTTGGGCTTTTTCCTGCAATTGTGCTCTAAAGGCAAGTTCTTGGCCGAAGAAATCAAGCAGATGTTGGACTTTATTTTCCTCTCTTTTTTTTTTTTAAATTGTAAGACCAACCCAAAAGTGCTTGCAGTAAGGCATTTAATTTATTCCCCTGTAAAGGGCAAAATATACATACAGGCTATTTTTTTTCTACACTATACCTTATTTAAGTCAAGGCTTATATATCATAGAATCTCAGAATGTCCCGAGTTGGAAGGGACCCACAGGATCATCGAGTCCAACTCCTGTCCCTGCACAGGACAACCCCAAATTCACACCATGTCTCTGAGGGTGTTGGCCAAGCACTTCTGGAATATTGCCAGGCTGGTGCCGTGAGTGACTGCCTCCCTGGGGAGCCTGTTCCAGGGCTCCACCACCCTCTGGAGGAAGGACCTTTTCCTAATATCCAACCTAAACCTCCCCTGGCACATCTTCCTGCCATTCCCTCAGGTCCTGTCATTGCTCACCAGAGAGAAGAGATCTGCACCTGCCCCTCCTCCTCCCCCTGTGAGGAAGCTGTAGACCACGATGAGGTCAGCCCTCAGTCTCCTCTTCTCCAGGCTGAACAAACCAAGTGACTTCAGCTGCTCCTCATACAGTTTCTCCTCTAAACCCTTCACAACCTCATGGCCCTCCTCTGGACACTCTCTAGTAGCTTTATCTCCTCAATGTGCTGTGGCACCCAAAACCGCACACAGAACTTGAGGTGAGGGCACACCAGCACAGACCAGAGCAGGACAATCCCCTTCCTTGACCAGCTGCAATGCATCCAGGGCACAGTTGGCCCTCTTTGCTGCCAGGGCACACTGTTGGCTCTTGTTTGACCTGCTGTTGACCAGAACCTCCAGGTCCCTTCTCCGCAGGGCTGCTCTCCAGCCTCTCGCTCCCCAGTCTGTCTGTACATCCAGGGTTGCCGTGCCCCAGACGTAAAATCCAGCACTTGCCCTTGTTAAACTTCATACAGTTGGTGACTGCCCAGCTCTCTCTGCAGGGCCTCTCTGCCCTCGAGAGCATCAACAGCTCCTCCCAATTTTGTGGCATCAGCAAACTTAATTTGTATTCCTTCAAGTCCTGCATCCAAATCATTTATAAAGAGATTAAAGAGTACCAGCCCCAAAATGGATCCCTGTGGAACCCCGCTAGTGACTGGCCACCAGCCCAATGTAACCCCATTCACTATGACCCTTTGAGCCCGACCCATCAGTCAATTACTCCCCCATTGCATTACGTGTTTAGCCAGCTGTATGCTGGACCTTTTGTCCAGGAGGATATTGTGAGAGACAGTAATGAAAGCTTTACTGAAAACCAAAAAGATGACATTGACTGGCTTTCCTTGGTCAGCTAGGTGGGTGACCTTGTCACAGAGGGAAATCAAATTTGTTAGACAGGACTTTCCCCTCGTGAACCCTTGCTGGCTAGGGATAACAACCACATTGTTGTTACCACATTGTGTTAACACATTTCAGGTGTTTTTCAATAACTCAGAATAATCTTCTCCATAATTTTACCAGGCACAGAAGTGAGACTAACAGGTCTGTAGTTACCAGGATCATCACTGCTGCCCCTCCTGAAGACTGGGACAATGTTTGCCAGCTTCTACTCAACTGGGACCTCTCCAGATTCCCAAAAGCATTGAAAAATCTTTGAGAGCAGTCTCTCTATGTCATCAGCCAGCTCTTTAAGTACACTTGGATGAATGCCATCAGGCCCCATCGATTTACAGTGATCCAGCTGGGGCAGCAAGTCCTGCACAAGTTCAGGGTTTATTAGGAGTTTATCATTCCCACAGTCATGGTTCTCTACTAGCCCAGGGCTCTGGGGGTCCCCAAGCCCACCATCAGTGTTGAAGACCACGGCAAAGAAAGCATTAAACATCACTGCCTTATCTATGTCCCTGATTGTGAGGTGACTATTCTCATCAAGCAGTGGGCCAATATTATTTCTGGTCTGCCTTTTGCCATTAAAGTATTTTAAAAAGCCCTTCTTATTGTCCTTCACAGTGCTGGCCAGCTTCAACTCTAATTGAGCTTTGGCCGCACTTATTTCCTCCCTGCAGTGGTGAACAGCATCCCTACAGTCCTCCCATGTCACCTGACCTTGCTTCCACTGGCCATATACTTTTTTATTCTTATTTCTAGAAGAATATGCCTGCCTAGCCAAGCCGGCCTTCTGCCTCACATGCTTGACTTGCTACACTTTGGGATTGCCTGCTCCTGTGCTTTTAGGAGGTGGTACTTAAAAAGCGACCAGCACTGATGGACCCCAGCACCTTCAAAAGCTTTTTCCCAGGGGACCTTACTAAGTAGTTCCCTGAGCAGCCTGAAATCTGCATTTATATCATCACAACTTAAGCAAGTTTTGTTTAGTTTTGGGTTTTGTTCCTTCCACCCCACACTGTTTGGGGAGCACCACAGTCCAATCTCTACAGGCTGCTTTGAAAATTTCATAAAAAGCATAGAAGCATGCTTTTTATAGACACATATATTTTTAAATATGATCCCACCAAGCCATTAATGTCCGCATGATAAACTAGCAACCTTAGCTTCTGCTATTAATTCAACATCTAACAGCAATTTTAGCCAACACTCAGTAACACTTGGTTTTATAAGTAATGACACAGTTCAGAAGCACACTCTGACGGCTTAACCTGCACTGACCTAAACATATATAAAAACTCTGGCTTTCATGTTAGACTGTTTGCCTGATGCATCATACCTACACAGTAAAATACTTCAAAATGTCTCTGTCTGTCCTTAGGGGATTCAAAGAACACTTGAGAATTGTTCCCACTGGTTTCTTATAGCTATAAAAATGAATATTGTAAAAATTTGAGCAGTCTTTTCAACAATAATTTGAAAATATTCTCTTCATGTTTGTCAATAGGTATATTTTACACAGGCCCCTTTATTCAGTCTCCTCTACCCACTGAAAACAAACCTGGTGCAAATTTCACAAAAATACATTTGCACTGTCCTGCAGAACCTCCAGTTCTGTCTTGCAAAGAAAAAAGCTTTTCAACTAGGAATGCTAGGCCACTTAAAATGTCAAAGTTCCCATGTTACACTGGCTGAAGCCAAGCATTGTCATAACTCACAAAGTGCTTCAGCATCTGGAAAACTATATAACTCCTGTTAAGTTTCAGGTCCATAAAGAAAACAGACATACATATAGGAATAAGTTTAAACTTGGATTCACCAAGGGGAGACCACGCTTGACCAACCTGATAGCCTTCTGTGATGGCACGACCAGCTGGGTCAATGAAGGAGAGCAGTGGATGTTGTTTATCTTGACTTCAGCAAGGCTTTTGACACTCTCCCATAACGCCCTTACAGGTAAGCTCTTAGGAAGTGTGGGTTACATGAGAGGACAGTGAGGTGGATTGAGAACTGGCTGAAGAACAGAGCTCCAAGGGTTGTGATCAACGGAGCAGAGTCTGGATGGAGGCCTGTCACTAGCGGTGTTCCCCAGGGGTCTGTGCTGGGTCCAGTCCTGTTCAACATATTAATCAGTGACTTGGGCAAAGGGACAGAGTGTAACCTCAGCCAGTTCGCTGATGACACCAAGCTGGGAGGAGTGGCTGATGCACCAGAAGGCTGTGCTGCCATTCAGCGAGACCTGGACAGGCTGGAGAGCTGGGCCGAGGGGAACCTCACGGAATTCAACAAGAGCAAGTGCAAGGTCCTGCCCCTGGGGAGGAACAACCCCATGCACCGGTACAGGCTGGGGGCTGACCTGCTGGAAAGCGGCTCTGCTGAGAAGGACCTGGGAGTGCTGCTGGACAGCAAGGTGACCCTGAGCCAACAGTACCCTGGGGTGCATGAAAAGGAGTGTGGCCAGCAGGTTGAGGGAGGTGATCCTCCCCCTCTGCTCTGCCCTAGTGAGGCCACATCTGGAATACTACATCCAGGTCTGGGCTCCCCAGTTCAAGAAGGACAGGGAACTACTGGAGACAGTCCAGCAGAGGGCTACAAAGAGCATCAGGGGACTGGAGCATGACTCTTATGAGGAAAGGCTGAGACACCTGGGTTTGTTCAGCCTGGAGAAGAGAAGACTATGGGGGGATCGTATCAATGCTTATAAATATCTGAAGGGCAGGTACCAAGAGGATGGGGCTGGACTCTTTTCAGTGGTGCCCAAGGACAGGACAAGGGGCAATGGGCACAAGTTGGATCACAGGAAGTTGCACCTGAACATGAGGAAAAGCTTCTTTACTGTGAGGGTGACAGAGCAGCGTAACAGGCGGCCCAGTGAGGTTGTGGAGTCTCTTCCCTGGAGACATTTAAAACCCGCCTGGACGCATTCCTGTGCACATTGATGTATGTGTACCTGCTCGGGCAGGGGGGTTGGACAAGATCATCTCCAGAGATCCCTTCCAACCCCTACCATTCTGTAAACATAAAGACACCAATAACAGAGGGAAGGTATGATTTTAAAATTAATACAGGTAAAGCTAATATATACCATATAGCAAAGGTTTACAAATAAATAAAAGCAAATATGACAAAGATAAAAGCTGTAGTCTCTCAAATGTTTTATAAGAAGGGTTCTCATGTATTCTTTTGGTGGTGCATTAAGCAAGGAAGAGAAAAAAAATCTGAAACTGTTACTACAGTATGTGGTTCAGCCTGAGCTGATCGATATAACTTTAAACAAATAAGGAAGGAAGGACTACTGCTACTCCCCTCTAACTGATTTGCTAACATTCACACAGAAACACATTCTGGTTTGAAGTTTATGAAATATCAGAAAATTTATCTTATGGAATATCACACCAGTATTTGAGAAAATGCCCATATACAGGACCAGGTACTGTGTTCTGCAAATAACTTGTTTGGATAGTGGTACCATGTATAGCAAATCATATTGCCTAGACACCACCACAAGAGAAACTTTTGAACCAAATCTTTTCCTTTGACACACATTCATTGTTTACTTTGTATGTTGATCTCATAAGGAATTTTATATTTGCACCCTCCCACAAGAAGTCACCATGCTTCATTTCAAAAATGTGTTATTCTTTTCAGACTTGTAATATATTTTTATCCACTTCGTTATTTGCTAGAACAATTCACTTACCTGAATTAGCAAACATTTTGTGATTGACAGTTACATTTTTCTGCAAACAACATATTAGCCCTCCAAAAAAGAAAACACCCAGGCAAGACAACAAATAAATTATCAGTTAGAAAATACAGATTTGAAATGCAGCTCTTCTGTTTGCTTTCTCAGATCCCAGGACTTTTCACTAGAAAGATACCTGGCCCTAGCACATGATACAGAGAGGAACACTACAGAAAAGTATGTCATAGCATCCTCCTCATGGTACCAGACTGGGGCATATCAAGTTTCCTGACATGGAAAACTTCATATGGCCAAGACCCACAAAACACCCACACAACCTTAGAGAGGTGACAGCAGAGAGAGGTCTGGAAATGGTGAAAATGCTTCACATAATGGAAGAATGACATTCACAGCTCTCCAGTCTCCCTCGCTGCTCCTGGAGAGCGCTATGTTAAGACTGCAGCTGGTCAGCATAACCTAGAGATCATTTCAGAGTCATTTTCTGGCTTGTGTGCTCCCCAGACAGGAGAGCTGAATACTCAGCAGCCCCTCCACTATCACTGGCCCTTTTTGGGGGAGCTGCATTTGAACTATTCAAATTTATAGGAGATTCAACAGCTAGAGGGTCTGCTCCTCTTGTGAGCTGTTGGTCTTCCTTGATTTCATTGTCTTAAGAGCTGAAGAGGGCAAGTCCAGATGACATCAACCCTGTGCAGTAGATGCCTCTCAGAAAAACACATCTGTACATGCAAAACATATGTAGATTTTTTCCCCATATATAATCCCCTATTCCTGACAATTTCAAGTTATGAATAAAGTCTGGATGATCAGGATCCAAGAACGTACACCAGTAAAAAGAAACTGGTGTTTCTTTTTACAGCCCCACCACTGGCTTTATCTCTGGATAAAGATCTCTGGATGGGACAGTAGAAGCAACAGCCCCAAAAGCTGAGCTCTTCTCTTTCACACAGACAAGAGCAGTTACTGCTCTGGGTAACCCTGTTCTTCACCTGCATTGTACCTTCACACGTGAATGCTCAGGTGAACAGATGTAAAAATATTTTAGAAAGGCTTTCAAGAGAAAGCTCTTATTAAAAATCCTAAACTGCACAGTGTGTGGAACAATAACACTGTCTGCCTGAAAATGTCATATCCTTGTCTGAACAGCCCAATACCTTATGTGCTCTGAATAAAGATAGAGATGTAATTGCTTTTCTTGTTACGACTCACTTGTGCATCATAGATTTTTTAATATCCTGCAGAACACATGTATTGTGGGAAGGAACCAGGTGACAGCAGTAAACATATGTAATGTTATTTTTCTTTATGATAGATATGAGCAGGGAAGTCTAAATGATGGCTTAGGTTTTTAATAATCAGCTATGGAATCTTAGGGGGAAAGTGTGCATTTTGCCAAGAGCAAAATCATTAGAACTTTAACTCCAGCCATTGTGGGAAATTTCATTCAGCTAATTGTAGCCATTAAGTGACAGGTTATGCAATGAAATTACTTCAGCCTTGTCTACGTTTGAAAACAGGATGCTATCAGCAAAGTAGTTTTTTCTGAGAATGAATGGGGTTTGAAAATGCTCAGTGTTGTTATAAGTCTAATGGACTGCCATATAAGAGGAGCTGAGCTGATGCTATGCAGCTTTTGAAAAAGGAGCAGCTTTTGTATAAGGAGATGTGGAAGAGTTCTGAAAGAACTGCAGCTGGCGACATCTTTAAGTTTTCCTATACATATGGAATGCCTGTAAGCTAAATAATTCCTAAAATTTTGGTGAAGATTTAAAGCCAGACCACCCACCTTGGCACTTTGTGCACTGACATAGTAACAAACTGCATGAAAAAAAAAAAATTACATTCTTGTAGAACAAAGCATGTTACTGCACAGACTCTTTGAAGATGATTTCTAACAGTCCCATTAACTTCCCACTCTCTCCTGCACACTGTCTAAACCCAATAAAGCCCTTACTGCAGGCATCTCCCCTCTTTCATGGCTTTGGCCCAAGCCCTATAAGTCTGTAAGAGGGAAAGGTTTACAGATTAAGCCTTCCAGAAGGAAATCAGAAACCTGTTGGTTGAAACCATAGGCATGCACAGCAGAGAAACACCTGGGATTTCCCTACATTTGTTCAGATAACACTGCCTAATAACTCCAGTTGGACTGCCAGGCATGCTGGACAAATATGGAAATTCTCTGATTCACCTGGAAAATTTACCAAACAGAAGTGTCCCTGTCAGCAAAAGGCAGATCCATGGTAGGCTAGCTGGGTGAAGGTGTACTTCATGCAGTTCAATAGAGT
The DNA here is from genome assembly GCF_963921805.1 of Phalacrocorax carbo. Classification (NCBI taxonomy): domain Eukaryota; kingdom Metazoa; phylum Chordata; class Aves; order Suliformes; family Phalacrocoracidae; genus Phalacrocorax; species Phalacrocorax carbo. The sequence continues at coordinate 36,171,830 of NC_087520.1, read as the reverse complement.
CACAGTGCCAAAAACAGGGGGAAAGGAGAAGGTGACAGAGGTCAAGCCTGAAGCAGTCACCAGACCTCTCACAGAGCCTGAAGAATCTGCCAGCCTCACTCCAAAGATTCACACTCCTAGCACACGCACACAGCACTGTCTTAAGGAAAAAAGAAATCCCTCATGTTTCCTGAAGCAATGAAATCATTTGAGCCTTTCTATGAAAAGCATACAAAGCCTATTAAGGTGTTATTAATTTAATTAAAACAGCTAATCAGTGTTTTGCATTTGTAAATTATGACCTCAGTTTCTCATTATTAAACTGGAAAATCAGAAACAAGAGGCACACCTGTATTGCCAGGATTTAACAAGTTTGCCTCAAAGCTGTGCCAGGTCAGGGAGTGGGATCAACCCATTCATTTAAATGATGATGCTTCTGGCTGTTGTTGGAATTTCCCTCAGCTGCGAATAAATTCTAATGAAAAAGAAAGCTAAAGCAAATTCTTCCTAAATCCCCAAAGCTCTAGGCTGTTACAAATGAAAAATAGTGCTGATGAATTGAGAGAGTATGTTTCAATTCTAACCACATCCAAAGTACATTAAACAAACTGGTATTAAACTATTGTCCTGGGACAGTATGGATTCTGCTATGTACATGGAAACTAAGGAGCATCCTTCTGGGATTAAAAGTCTGAGCACAGGACCTCCAAAGGGTTTTCTACAGATGGACTTCAGTGAGGGCAAACCAACTTATTTTGTTAATCCAGTGCTGATTTTCAAGTCAATATATAGTTCTTATTTGGAGGTCCTAAATTCTTGTAGCTTAATCTTTATCAGTTACAGTGATATAAGGCAGCTACAGCCCCAATGGGAGATGCATACTGGTGGTTTAACTTGCTTATACACACTGCCTTCGTACTTCTGCTCAATTCCTCAGCTTTCCAAGTCAAACCAGTGGGATCCAAGGCTATCTACTGCAGGCACATATTAACTTTTTTCAGCTGTACAGTAATACGGATAAATCCTGTTAAGTCCCTAATAAATGGTTTCTTTTTTTTCCTCTAGCAGACCCTACGGACTCTTCAGTTTCCTAAATATGTTCTCAACCATTCAAGCCCTCCACTTCAAATGAATGTTCAAAGTCTGCCTTTTCAGGATCACTAAGGTCAGTCCATTACAACCTGTCCTCAGGTTTAGACCTTTCTCCTGCAAAATCAACTTCATAAAAATTGGCCAGCTTGTAAAAATGCCAGCATGCAGCCCTACACCCACATATGCTCAATGTGGGTCTGAGCCACCGTGTTCTCTGTAGGAAAGGCCACACAACTTTGGACTGCAGCTCCACCCTGCCTCTAGAAGCAAATAATTACAGCCAGTTTTCAGGCAGTGCCAAGTACAGAACAACATATCCTCAGAATAATTCCCCATCTCTACTAATTTTCAGCTCATGGACTTCCGCAGGGAATGGCCTCCCAGTGCTTTATAGTCTGGAAAGCAGCCTTCTTTTACAAAAGTTTCTTAATCTCATGTAGGTTTTTTTACATTTACAATATTCTAATGCTATACAGTGAAAATGGAAATTTTAAGAGTTAGATACGTAGAACCAACTGAGAATAATAAAGACGTGAAGATTTAACTTCATTAGGGTTCTTGGACAATTATAATTTTTAAAATATTTTTCCTTTCAAAATTAAGATTCTTTCAATGAAAGGCTCCATGTACAGAGGACAGTATTTCTTGGTCAGAGCAAAGGTGTGCAACTGGGTAAGACGGTTACATTACTTCTGAAAAAAATTCTGCCTTTGCAGATAAACAGGACTTTACATCTCACGTTGTGTCTCTCCACTAACAGAACTTCACCTAAAAATCTGGTCTTTAGTCTCCCACATTCTACCTTACTAAACATATAATTTAAAACCACGAAAAGGAGAAACAGGCAGGAATAATCTTTAAAGCATGCTACCCTCCCTGGTTTAAAAAAAAGTCAGAGTAACCACACTGGTACAAAGCAATAGCAGTTTACTAGCATTCTCAAAAATAAAGACAAAATGTTGAACACCAGTAAGTTTTAGTTTCAAGGCTTCAAAACACCTTAAAAAATAAAGTTCAAAAATTGGGTTTAAGTGCTAAGAACTTCCGTGGCAATGCTAGTGGGAACTAGAATCATCCTGATTTAATTCCCTTGAATTTCAGAAAACTAATAACAGTTCCAAATAATTAGAAACTGTTATTACATTAAAATGCATGATACATACTGATTAGATCATATTAAAATGAAAAGAAGAATTTGAATTATTTACACAAAAAAGCCTCAAAGTGAGGCAAATCTATGGACCATAAAGACAAAGAAAAGAATTCCTCTAATAGTAACAGCTCATTGCACAAGTAACTTTCATAAATATTAGTTATGTCTGAACTGCACCAAATAAAGAATTTACACCAAAAAGAATACCCATGTGTACTTACTGCAATAAAGTCATTTAATGTCTTGGCTATCTCAGTTCAAAACTCATTTTTAAACTACGACATGTAACCCAATGATTCTTCATTAAATGCAAAATATTCAGTATATTACAAATTATCCAAGCCTATGATGTGAAAGGCTTTTGTGATGGCAGTTTTATTTAATATTCATTGTCAGTTTCTCTGAGGATAGACTCAGAACTAGCAAATTCAGAATATTAGTATTGTAATACACTACACGATTTATATTTAGTGTTTTGTGCTAAGTGTTATGGCTAGTATAAGGCGGGTACACTGAACACAAAAGATCAGATGCACAAAATATATTAAGATATCAAACTAGATATTAAAATATTCCCACTGTACCTCTAGTTTAAATCTGTCCATTGAACATGCAAGCTGGGGGAAACATTTCTGCTTTTTTGGTGATTCTTTCCCTTGTCTGTAACAGCTGAGGCAAACTCCTGGCTCTAGCTTCCTGTGCCATGGTAACACTGAAGTAAGGGCCATTATAACCTTCAGACAATTTGGTCCACAGCCCACGTAATGCACAAATGGGGAATGAAATTGCTAACTTTCCTCTGTAGTATCTGTGAGAAGTCTTCTGTGTGTTTTTGTATCAGGTTGAACGTATAATTGCTTAACTTGTGCTTTGCATGATGGATGCTGTTCACAGTCAATAATTTACATAGCTGAAGAAACCATTTGATAAAATGTGACTAAAGAACATAAACGCTTTTTAAGAAACAGTTTCTGCATTTCTCCCTGAATATGTGTGAACTACCGGCTAGAAGCACAATGCATTTACAGGCTGGTTTACTAAGATGATGTATGCAGTCCCATTGCCTGCTTGCCGTCTGTCAATCCTCTCTGCAACTGTAACATCTGTGCCTGCTGGCCAGTTTTAGATAGGGATCTTGAGTTTCTAACAACATTTGTGACTAAATGCTGCTGCAGAGAAGAGTGGTTTTATTAATGCCTACACTGAAGAAAGGCTGCTGTGCAAATTCAAGCCTCCAAACACGAGCCAGTGAATGCTCATGGCAGTCACACAAATGCCACGCTCATTGGAAAGCTTCAGTCACCCCTCCAGCCTCTGTCTCAGCAGTCTGGAGGCAGCAGATACTCCAGAAGGCCATGCTGGGGGTCCCTGGGAAGGGGGACAGAGGAAGGGCAGTCACTCACTGAATAGCTGTCTCCAGTCCTGGCATGTGGGGAGGGCAGTTGGTGCTGGTCCGACAGTGCTTGGGCACAGTAGAGGAGCACAGCTTCTAGGACTGCAGAGCATGGTATGGTCTTCTCTTTGAAGAGAGAATTTTGGGCAAAAGCGTCAGGCAAGCAGAGTTGGTTGATTTCTCAGAAAAGCCAAAGAGTAGAAGGGGACAGTAAAAAGACAAAAGTACTCATCTGACAGAGAGGAGGAGGAGGTCTTGCTTACAGCCTTCCTTGCTGAACTCCTCTGTCCTCCAGGCCTTAACCAGCTAGCTCTGTCCTTACCTCTACAGTCCTCATTGGGTTGCCCACTCTTCAGTCTTAACTGCTTCTTCAGCTTTACTCCAATCACTCTGGTTTCTGCCAGTTCTTTACAAAGAATCATACAAGCACATTATACCCAGGTCCGTCTTTCCCCATCATTTCTTCCACCAAGCGGCAAAACAGCACACTAACACTCCCTCTTCCTGCAAGCAAGTCATTCTGGCCAAAGCCTGTGAGGGGAGCAGGCATACGGAAGAAGGGCTGCAGAGGTCACTATCATATCCATAATTCAATAAGAAAGGTGAAAAAAAGACTGGGGAATACAATGGGATAACCATGTATGCCCAGAAGAGATGGGGGACTGAGCATCCTTGGGGAGTTAGAGTGGAGCAGGTCATCTTTAGAGGAAGAAGGACATGAAGACATTCTCCACCCTGTCTCCTGGTACAGAACGGAGAGATGGGAAGAAGATGATATAGACATTTGAAATCTGTTTTTCTTCAGATTTTGCATTTATTGCCTAAGAAATGGCACCAACATTTAGCCACATTCCCTTCATTTGACTCAGTTCAATCCTGGAAAATCAGCAATTTAAACCTGAGTGCCCCAAACACTCGCAAGAGGAGGCAAGCAGCTGGGCATACCATGCTCAAGTCCTCCCAGAAGAGATGCAGGGCATTAAAGCCACCCATAATTCAGAAGATATTAGGAATGTTGACATCAAGTCCATTGTGCTATTGTTGATCTTCCACTGTACTGAAGGTTTAGGTTCAACTGCCTTGGTATAATTGAATTTAAAGGTCAGTCAGCTCAGACAGAAATCTAATAGAAACCCAGCTCCAGTAGCCCTACTGCTTAAGAAAATACTTGTTAAACAGGAGTGGTAAACTACTTACGCCTCTTAAAAATGAATAAAATTACAATACATCTGAAAAATAAGCAGTCAGCCTGAAATTTAGACTTTTGAAATGCTCAGATCTCTGAATCAAGTCAATGTACTAATAAATGACCAGTAGCAAGTAATAGAAAAGTTTCTATTACACTTGTAGGAACATAATATATGCTTCTACTTGTGTCTTTGGCATTTACGCTCCTGGAAAGTGTTCAGGTTAAAAAACAAATCCCCCAAAAAACAAAAGACCACCGCATGTGCACACACAAACACAAAGACCCACCCAAAACAAAAAAAAAATTGCTTTCTAACTGTGACAGCAGACTTAGCTCTTGTAGAACTGACAGCATGCGTCATACTCCAGACAGGGGCCATCTCTTTCTTTCCTCAGTTCTCCACACAACTGATATCAAGGTGACTTACTTCCCTTGGGGTGCAGATGGCAAGGACTGCTGACAATAACGTGTGTAGCAAAAGATGGGGAAGGAAACAGTCAAGATGGGACTTCCATCAAATACAGTAGGAAAATGAAGGTAGGTCCAATGAAGGAAGATGACATCATCCCCAAAATGAAGTAGTTAATTCATTCTCATGTCCTTCAGAGTTTTCAAGATAAGGGTACGATACAGATACAGTATGATAAGGATATGGTAAGCATTTGTTCTGTCAAAGTCGTTTGCAAAAGTGAAAGGTTAGAGTTAACTAGCATCCTCTGAATGTACAAAAAGAATGGCAATAGTACCAATTCTAGAGATTCCTGCAACCCAAGGAAACACTGCCACCAAAGCACCAAGTTAAAAAAACAAGGCTGACCAACACTCAAAGCACAAGCACAGTCAACTTGGCATTTGGGCAGGCTATGGCTCAGCAAGATTACATTCTTTAATATTGACGCATTAGCACTTTTAACAAGCAGCGGAGCAGAGGAAAGAGGACGGCATCTGCTTCTCAAAAAAGTTTGGCTCCTGCAGAACAAAGGTGTCTCAGAGTCAACTTCAGAATCATTTGCTGACCACTTGAGGAACTTGGCAAGTATCTCCCTACCACTTGTCATCTTCTGCCGAATTGCTCACTGCACTAGTACCTTTTTTCCTTTCTCTCTTCTCCTTAGTGCAGTACCATTCAGCAAGAGGAACAACATTAGCCCCCCAGTATAGGGGGCTTAAATCAGAATTTACTTTTAAGTATTGTATTTCAAGAAAAGTCAGGTCATTCTCCAGCGCAGGTAGACTGCCATCATTACATGAAAGCTTGGATAGTTTCTCTACTTCAGGTTGAGTTTTTCTCAACTTCAGGTTGAGTTTTTGTATGACAAACCTGAGGCTGATAGCCTCTTCCACTGCACAAAATATATAGAATTGGCCATAAGTCTTTAAAGCCCTGATGTATTCCAGTCCATTAGTTTTTACAGCTCGATTTATGTTGTATTACGAGGAGATGTGCTGAACTGCCCGAAAGTACAGATTTGCCAAACTATCCAAAAATCATCTGGAAAGCAAGGAAGTCAGGATACCAGCCAAATCATAAGCAGTATGGCCATTTTGCTACCAGTTCAGCTGGTAATAAATTTTTTAAAGCACTGTTAAACATATCTAGATGAATTTGACTTTAAATCACACTTTCTGCTGAACATTTAAAGAACTATCGATTTAAAATGAAACTTACACACAAACAACTGATACGGGTTCACGTACCACATGAATAATGACAACGCTGACATCTTCCTCTCTTTTAGAGCTTTGCACAATGTACAATTAACCAAGCTATTACATTGCCACACGGTAATCAAAAGTAATTACCTCTACCAGAAACAGCTTTGAGGTGAATGCCACAATATGGAAGAGTTAGCCGGCAAAGAGAGAGTCTCAAGGAAGTAGAGCTTGTGAGAGAAGACGCAGCATCGTTACCATCACAGTACACCTTCCTACCGTAAAGGAGTGAACTACTGTTAAATTAAGCTTCTGCAAGTCAAACACATGTTGGGACTTTATATTTGCTTACTCTAAAATTTACATGACAATTGAAGCATTACCCAAATGCAGAGTCACCACGTAAGCAACAGAGAGCCTGTCTGATCACTTCCATATGAAACCATGGCAGGTAGTGAAGGTTTGAATTATTTTTGCTTCTCTTCTACGCAATATCTGATAGCGAATTCTAGGCTCCAGGGCCATCACTGTGCTGCTTTTCGATTCATACATATTCATGGAGAGACTCTCTGAGAGTCACTTCCCTAACTGACATCTGACAGTTCTTCCCTGACTTCCAAAGAGCACAGCTATTCATAATTCCTCTTGAAAATAGGGCAGATTAAAAATAATATCAAGAACATTTAACAAACATTGGGCTGGCTAACTCAGTATGCAGTTAAGAGCATTCTCTAGGCTTTTATATAGTTAGGTTGTGATACACTGATGTTTTGCACTGCCATTAAAAACAAGCCGAGAGCAAGCTTGTGCCAACTAACCACAGTAAATCAAAAGTGAAGAGAACTTGCATGTAGTGATACATTTGGACATGTACTCTGGAAGAATACTGAACACAAAAAAACTACACCAGATTGTTATTTGAAGACAATTGTATATTAAATACCTCCTCTTGGACAGTATAATTTATGCCATTTTATAAGCAGTTTCAGCAATCCTGCTGCAGTAGAGATGTTCAGATTCATTCAAATATAGCCTCTTCAGGTCAAGAAAATGGACTTAACAAGTGGCAAATTAAAATGTCAAGAGCAATCATATAGACACTTGTTTACAAGACTGTTATTATTTTGTTTTACAGATCCAAGAAGGTTTGTCTTTCTCAGAGCTTGCCATGCTAACATTCTCACCAAAAAGGAAAGGTACCAGGTAACATCAACAGGTTTTTGACATCTCGACTTAAACTGCAAAATTCTTAGGCGAGGTCAGAGTCCCTCACGATTCTCAAAACTTTCATACTCAGTTATAATAAAGCAAAATTTTGCAAGCAAACTGATAGGCACATTTTTAAAAAATTGTTTCTAATGGTCTCTCGCAGAGGGAAGATGGGGAGATGACCTTCATATCATGCTGTTTATAACTGTCATTTTTACAGTGCTCTTTAACTGTATTAAAAAAGTTTGCTTAGCATATTCATTTTCCATGCAAAAATAGGAAGTACCATAAGTACAAATCCCAATTCACAGGCACCAGATGAACACAGATTTCAGAAAATCCTGAAGAAAATTAGGCCAATAACATTTTCTATGTAATGTTTTGCAGTAATTCACAGACTGTCAAAAGACCATATGCTGGCCCCTACTTACGTAGAGAACAATTTGCCCATCACTAGAGTCCTTTGAAGTGGCATCCTTCTTCCCTTCAGATGTCATCAGTGGATGAGAGTAAGAAATTTCTCTATGGACTTAATCTGAAGTCTATTCTGATCAAAGGAAAGAATACCATTTGGGCAACACCAAGCATTATATCAAGATCTTCATGCCCTTTTTTCGTGAGACAGCAAATTATTGGAATAGGATGAGAAATTATAAATATCATACTTTCATGAACACAAGGACGTTAATGGGTAATGATTATATAGGACAAGCTTTATGCTACAGGGAAAAAAAAACCCACTTTGTTCTGTATCAGCTCATATTACAATATTAAAGTGATATGTAACACCACTTGAGTGTGATAGCTTCCAGTAGTTAAATGGTTAACAGCTTTTACTGACAGGTTTGATTTGCCATCTTTTCTACACAGAGATAAAAGCAATGGAATGTCTTGTTTTGATAAGGACTTTGGTTGTGTTGCTCATGTACATAAGGAAATTATTATACCCTTATTTTAGAGGAGATAAATCAAAGAAATGCACTTTGCAGTTGGCTATGTTAGAGGGAACGTTTATGGCACCATCTTAAAAACATACAAGTGAGTCAGAAACTTTGATTAAAATCTTACTATACAGTAATCCACCCCTAGCAAGCAATCTATTTTCTTTGAATTGACAGGTAAAAACACCCTATGATTTCACTACTGATACTTGCCTTGGCAAGAGTGAGGAACTATACTGGAGGTGGAAAACTTAGTGCAGTTTCTCTCCCTCCCTGCTGGTTGAATAACGCTAAACAATCACAAGGAGAGAGCTGGTTTGTACTGTTCTGTTTTCTTTGTTTCAAACCTATATATCCAAATCCTACAAGAGATGAGGTAGCCACTGAGATGATATGATGGGTCAGATTAGATATTTTCATATGACTGAAGCCCATATTCTTGCCTGTATTCTCTACTGGTTCTTCAGAAAATAAAATACAGAAAAATGCTATTGTGGCTTTTGATCAACATATTTTACTTCTTATTATATGACCTTTTAAAAGTTTATTGTAAACTGGTGTTTTGTTTGTATTTTACAGAAATCTTGATTAATATTTCTAGGTACTACAGTAACACCTCTAACAGTCACTATGAATACACTTAGATAAGAATTTTAAGCTCTCAAATGGTAGCTTCACAGATCTCTATTCTTCACTCAGGGATTTTAAAACATTTAAAATATTAATTAAGCTTTACAACATGTTTATTTAACTAATTCTGGAGACAGAAAGATTAAGACAGGGAGGTGAAACAAGTCCATAGCAAAGTAAAATTCAAGTCTCAAAGCCCTTGCATTAATCATACAATCCCAAATACACTGTGTAACATTTAAAAGTATTGCATCTAGTTCTGTCAAAGACAACTCAGGGACTCACACAGGATAAACCACAAAACATCCTCTATGTCAATTTTTTCTTAAGGCCTCTTTAATTAGCAGGTCAGCAACATAATAAACCACAATGGCTCCCTTAGTATCCATCAAGCCAGTGTGTAGAGCAGATTCAGTTTGCTTTTTTTTTTTCTTTTAAACAACACCATGATTATGTTCTAATTCCAGGTACTAACATTTCTTTCAAATTTATTTGCTGAAAAGTAGGTCTAGCATGTAATTTTCAAAGAGAAATCACAAGGTCGTATTATCAGGTTTGTAAATTGCCACTGACTTCACTTTAACAAAAGTGATGCTACAGTCCGTAATGAGAAGGGGAACACTGAGGCAGCTGTCACATTTTACCCACATACCTTTTCATCCCAGGGTCCATGAGGAAAACACACACCTTCCTGTGTGAAATGAACTGCTGGAACAAAAAGCCTGGTTATGCAAGGAGGCTGAATGCCTCACCTATCTCTTAAGTCAGTGGGGGCTGAGACACTCAGCACCTTGCGAGATTGAACCCAAAGGCATTATCAAGTCAAGATTTGAGTAAAAAATAGTTCCAGCTCTCAGACTTTTTGAGGAATTGCATTGTCTTATTTAAACAGTGAGGAACCTTGGGGAGGCTGAATTTCTGCTGTTACAATGCCTGCTGAGGAGGTCTGAATGACATCAATTAAGAAGAAACTTGGCAGGACGTAGTCTGTTAATTTTATGCCATTTACTTCCATTCTCTTAGCAATGCCAACTGTCAGCATTTGAACTGTTTAAGTTCTCTTTTTCTCCTTCTGTCTCTGCTGCACAGGACTGCAAAAGCTTAAGTTGTAAAAGGAAGACTCGGCAGCCATTGTCACTCCAAGCTTCAGTGGGTCTTTTCCTATGCCAAAAATGTCACTGGCATCACTGTTATTAACTCTCAGGAGCACACTATTATTTCCCAGTGCATCTGTTATTGCCAGGATTATTGCGTGCTTGTATGCTAGCTTTTTTCCCTTCTCTGTACCTCATGAACCTTCATATCTCATGGGTGTAACTGCCTCTATGTATTTGTCTCTGCCCTCAGAGATCTTCTGTTGCAGCACATAGTTATTAGAACTGCTGAAAAACATGCTAAAACCCACAACATCGCAGTGCAGGGAAAAAAAAAAAAAGGAGTAGATACAATTTCAATGAATCAAACTCCTTAAGGAGAGCAGTACAACATCATTTGGATTCATTTGCATTTTCTATCTATTTCTGGCTGCTATGAGAAAAGCTGCTTCAGGTATACTTGCAGATAGAACTAAATAACAATCAAATACAATAAAAACCTGGAAAAAATGTTTCTATGACAGTCACGGTCTGCCTAATGTTGGAGCAAAATACCGTATCACATCTGCAAATTATTACTGGTATTCACCAGTCAACAACAACAACAACAACAACAAAGTGTGTTTCATGGGATCATTCTCCAACCCCCCCCAGTACTCACACTGAAAATGGCTGCGACTACCCTGGGCACACAGTCCGGCTGATAAACTCTGACCCAACAGACCACAATTTCCACTGGTATAAATCCGGATTTAAGTTTAAAAACACCCTTTCACTAATCTGATAGGTCCTTTTTTCTGCCTGTAATGGCTAAAAGATAAACTAAGATACAAACATGTGTGATTTTTAAAACTCCACAAAAATTAAATTTGTATTTTTCCTTTACCATTGTATTTCTCAAGATAGTTCATTATTTACTACTTCTTGGGTATTTCTTATTCTTCATCTTAGTTCTTTCCTTTTTCCCCACCTTTTCCTTCCCATATCTCCATAATTTCTCTGTTTTCCCTTTTCCTCATTCACAGAATCACAGAACGGTAGGGGTTAGAAGGGACCTCTGGAGATCATCTCGTCCAACCCCCCTGCCTGAGCAGGCACACCCAGAGCAGGGGCACAGGAACGCGTCCAGGCGGGGTTTGAATGTCCCCAGAGAAGGGACACCACACCCTCTCTGGGCAGCCTGTGCCGCTGCCCGGGCACCCGCACAGGGAAGGAGCTTTTTCTCATATTGAGGCGGAACCTCCTGTGTTCCAACTTGTGCCCATTGCCCCTTGTCCTGTCCTTGGGCACCACTGAAAAGAGCCTAGTCCCATCATCCGGACACTCACCCTTTCAATATTTATAAATATTTATAAGATCCCCCTCAGTGTTCTCCTCTCCAGGCTGAACAAACCCAAGTCTCTCAGCCTTTTCTTATAAGGGAGATGTTCCAGTCCCCTGATCATCTTGGTAGCTCTCTCCTGGACTTGCTCAAGCTGTTCCCTGTCTTTCTTGAACTGGGGGCCCAAAACCGGACACAGCACTCCAAATGTGGAGTACTCCATAAGGTTCTCCTTCCTTTTTTTTGCCGTTCTCCATTCCTAATTTTTCTTCACATGCTCCTTAACTGATTGTCTCTCGCCCTGCCTGCAACCACATATACTCAGTTGCCCCTCACTCCTCTTCACAGCCACTAATCAAAGGCACCAGAAATTCTTAAATTGTACCAGACATTCTCAAACCATTTATGCAAATGTTATATTTCCAATCTTGACTCCAAACCTCTCATTGTTTTCTTCTTTCTCTTCCTTAACTAAAGGGACACCCCCTTCCCTGTTATTATCACTGCCTTCTTTATCCATTCACATTTCTCCATTCAGATAAATTAATTTGTACTAGACCAAAGCCCTTAAACTATTTAGATTTTGGGACAGGTAAAATGGATTTTGAAGGGGAAGATTTACTGCTGTGCCAGCTACTGTCTTGAACCTATTTAGTCTTCACCCAATCTCATGCACACAGGCACAAAGCAAAATTTAGGAAACAAATTTTTGTTTCAGAATTTGCAGTCTGTTAGGGCTCTCTATTCAGTGAGGAGGCTCTGAGAATCTAAACCCACTTCTTGGTGAATAAAAAGACAAACATACCACTGAATCCTTCTGATGACACTGAAGACACCAGGCCCATTTATCGCTGAGCGTTCATTTAAGCCACATACTTCTCAAACATTGGCTGGAAATAGTCCAGTTGCTTAAATACAGGCATTGCTTAAATTCTTGTACTTCTAATGTAGGAAATAAAATGGGTGCTACTTGCTACACAGGGTAGGTAGAATAAAGTAGCCTCCTATTGGGCTTAGAGTATTTGGAAGACTCTGTTGGACATCACTGTAAGGAGTTTTCATAAACTCATAAACATTGTTACAGTGAAAGAAGAGGTACTGAGGTTAATATTAGAGAAGCTTTTATGTTGACCTTGTCTCAAAAAACATTGTCCTGTATGATAGAGGGTTTAATAGCTTGCACTGAAAAAAGGGTAAAAATACCCCAGGCTCCGTTTTGAAATATGCAATATACACAATATTTCCACTTACACACAGGATTCTTGTTACAGTTAATTCTGAGCCAAATACAAGCACTAGGAAATTAAAAGCAGGCATATCCGGACAATGTAGCGTTTGGCTTTTCTGCAGATTGCAATGGTTTCTGTTGACATAATTACTGCTGAAATATACTCCTTAGCAGCAAGCACATTCAGTATAATGCAGGAGCCAAGGGAAAAGGAAGAACAAGGAAGCCAGATATCTTGGGTCAGTTGGGTGGCCAAGTAAGAAACAGTTACTGAGAGCAGATCAGAGAAGCCTGTCATCATTCTTGTCTCCTGTGTGCTTCCTTTGGAGAAGAACGCAGGAGACACAGCGATGATCCGCCCGCTCCCACCACCCCCTGCACACACATGCCCACACACTCTAAGATCTGGAAGCTCAGAGCTCTCACTAGGACTTCCAGTGGCTGAACTTCCCTCCTTTGTGCCAGGCGCAAGAAGTGTCTCGCAGAGATAAAAAGGTGTGTTTTACTGCTCAGAAAATTGAGAAACATTCAAGCCTTGTTTTACGGTTCCTATAATGACAAATTATATGTTAACTTCTAGAAGGCTAAATTTTATACAGTTCTGTTTCATGCAGGCAGTGTGTTTGAAAAGCTGTCAAAATGCATCAATAGCTTACCATTATCTACCCTGCAGGAAGTATCAAGGTACTCAGAGAAGCGAGCATTGTAATATAAGATAACTTTCAGGTGAGTTAGGAGGTAAAAAAGGAGCTATTAGGACAACACATTTATAGCATAAACTCTTAATAATTCAACAGAAAGCTGCAGCACAAAGCAGAATTTAACCTGCAGTTTGTAGGACAAAGACCCATCACTTAAAAATTAATCTAGCTCAATTTTATTAACTAACCATCTTTTGTCATCAATTCTGGCAAACACAGGTTCATTTTCCCCAAACATGAGAACTTAAATCTAGATACATCCTGACTTATATTTAAGGGTGCGTCTCAAACAAGGATTTACTTTAGAGTCAAAGAAACCATAGTGTTAATCCAATTTCACAGATGCAGCCAACCAATTTATTACTCCAGGGAAAAGTATTTTTCCCAATCTAATGATGAACTAAATAAGCATCTCATTTGCCTGTGATCAAAAGTGTTTATCCCTAGTAGCTAATCAGTAATATATACTTGCAATGGCACAAGAGTCTCTCACAAGGTTGTCAAGACTTATTAGATTTTTTTATTATTTTTTTTTAAAGGTAAACACCACCAAGTATCAGAATAGTGTCCATATTTTCATGGCTTTGGCTACAAAAAGATGTGCATGCAAAGTATCAAATGGACTGTAAATATTTCTTAAAGACTGTTACATAAATATTTATACTGCTCCTGGACACAACACTTGCAGGCAGGGCTTACAGGGATTAGCACTGGTACAAGTCCCCTGAACTTCAACACTGTCATGCATTAACTCACATACTTTGCAGCGGTATCATCAACACTGCCACCACAGTGGTATTTCCCAAACACAAAGTACAATAATTTTTTGAAAGAATATATAAGGTAAAAAGCAGTGTTCCTTGTCATAATTAAGCCTTCCAATTTTTACTGACAGGAAGGTTTGCATCAGCCCCCTCTGAAATGTATTTGCACTCTTCCATCCCCAGTTTGTGCTCACTCAGTCCCTGTTAACACAACAGTTCCCACAGAAAGTAAATAAATTACATCACCCAAGACAGTTTGTTCAGGTGATTTCATAAGCTTTTCACAGAATTTTCCTGGTTACTGCGGGTAGGTAACAGAGGAACAATAAGCAAAGTAAACCATCAGGGAACTTCTCTTGTATGAAGCAAACAGATTGTAGGTTTTGTCAACCAAGAGTTTCCAAAACAGGAAACTGAAGACACATCTACTCTAATATGCATCAAGAAATTATCTCTTTTTCTTTTATTACACCATTAAATCAATGTTTCACACAGTGATCTTTTTTCCCAACTCATCCTATGATCTAGGACCAAAGATCTCAATTACAGTCTGAAGAAAAACGAAAGAAAGGTACTCCTGTGTGTTTATTGCTGTCATATAGAAGAATAAGACTCAAAACCTAGTGAAAATATTCTGTTCTGTATTACAGACAAGATTTCCTGCAAGGAAAGAGTGATCTGGTGTCTCTGTTCAGATTAACTGTTTAATATTCTGCTGGGAATGTATCACACACGTATCCAGACAGGAAGAACTGCATTTCGGCAAGCTTAAATACAAAACAGTCATTTCTCTGCTTCAATACCCATGTGCACATTGCAATACAAGTTTCTACCAGTGTTTTTAGTCATTAAGTGTCTTCTTATGCAGTTTTTATAGAGCTCTCTACTGACATGAAGAATACATTACGTAAACTACTTTTTTGGGGGTAGAAGGGAGATGGCATACTAGTAACTTTCTGAAGAAGCCCGCAACATTTCCATGGAAAGGCAGAACATCTCATAGCTACAGCAATGGTTCATTTTGATTCTTTTGTAGAAGCTATCAGTCAACAGCCAGTAGCCTGTTAAATGTATGACTCCGTAAGATTTCATTACCGCCAAAAATACCAGTCTCCTCAGCTGATGAATTATCTCTGACAAGTTATAGATACGTTTAGAGGAAATTTGCTACTACCATTTTTTATGCCAAATGTATTTTGTCTCTTACCAAATATAAACTGAACACCCCATCCAATCTTTGTAACAAGTCAAGTCTTTCATTATGCATAGCACTCCTTTGGGACTCAATGCTTCTCGTAACCCTGAAAGAAACAAATGTTGAATAGATTACATTATGGGGCTGAGTTTTGGTACTACTTCAGATGAGCTGATAATCCTGGAAGAATATATTTGCTAGATTAATTCCCTGTAAAGTTTGTGGGCTATTCTTTCCTACAGCAATATTCGTACTTGTAACACATGTGGACATGACACTTTATCAACATGAGCTGCTTGTGTGATAGACCTCACTGATACTCTGTATGTCCTATTTGAATGAAGAGGAACACTGGCTACTTTTATTTTAATGCATCTTTTAACAAACATTTAAAATGTAGAAATCCAACATACACCTAGAGATGCACCATGCTGCCCTATTCTATTCGAGCAAAAGGGTACAAAGGCTTCCATTACAAGGATTTAAGCCAGAAAAACATCATTCTTCCTTAAAAGTTGAAGTCCCTGGTTTTAGAGTTAGTGTCTGACCTTGTAAGCATACATTTTGTACTTGCCAATAACAGCCAAAAGTTTTGTCCCTGTGATTAACTGCCCAGTTGATTCATAACCCTGAGCCAGCTCATTAAACTCACCCAAAGCTAAACATTTGAAACAGCCCAATCAAACATCTGTAAGTTACACCTGCAGTTAATTGTGGGTGTAAATCTGGATCACCAAAAAGAGAAGCCAGGTCTTATATGCAGCCTTACAAACCAGAGCCTCTCTCATGTCTGCATGGAAACCAAGAGCCCTCCCAGCAGAAAGGGAGGCAGCTCTGGTGTAAACAAACATCCCAGAGTAAATCAAGCAATTACTGTTTTCACACAAAAACCAATTCCTGTAGGAAACAGAAAATTTTTCTTCTGCATATTTAATTCACTTACTTTGCTCAGAGTGCATTTTAAGTTCTTATATTTTTAGCATCAACATGCTTTTATTAAATATCTGATTTCTACTTTAAATTGTTGTGTTTTTTTTAATTTGTTTAATTTAATTTGTTTAATTCATCTTTACTTTTCAGAGGCACTGGTTTTAGACAACTGAGGTGGCTGGTCTCAATTATCCCCACCATTCTTTCCCCTTTATTTTTTCTCCCACCAAAATTAAAAAATGTTTTCTTCTATGTAAATTCAAAAGCAAGCTACTATACAATAAGTAAAAACAAATACATTGCTATTTTTAAAAATAAGGATTTATGAAATTCACCCAGAGGATATCAAATCTGTCTGCCAAGGAACACATTTTAAATTGTTGGTATGTGTAGAGACAGAGTTTAATTGATATCTGAAATTATAAAAATCAATACATTTTAGGATTCAGTGAAGAGAAAAAGAATGGAGTGGCTGTAGTGGCTTGTAGAAGGTTATGGCACTATGCCACAGCAATATACACTGAAAATGAATACATATGAAGAAGCAAAGAAACATTCCTTTGATCCACGCTCAGTTCACTTCAGCTTTGTGAAACCACGTAGGGACTGATTTCCAACACCAGATTAACAACTCTGCCAAACCTCCCTGTAGGCACTAGCACACTAGGTGAGGAGCAGGAACTGCTTAAAGAGCTGCAGGAGCATCTTCGCTTTGGAACTTCAGGAATTAAATGTTGTGGCCACAGAGGTAAGAAACGCACGTCCCCAGTTCAAGGGACAGTGCTTAACTGTCCTGCTTCATAAACATCGCACAGCACTACACCCTGACTCCAGACTACTCAACTAACTAGCCTTTCTTTAGCTACCTCTGATGAGGTAGCAGAGGACAACCAAGGTACTGCTGTTCTGCATCCCTATTTTCCCAAAAATAGGTGGGGAAAAATTGACCCAGCAGACAAAAACTACAAGTCACCATCTTACCTGTAACATAGCTTAAAGAAGATCTTGAGTATTGAAAGAGTACTGGGGGGGGGGGGGGAAATCAAGTATCAAGAAGAAAGCAAATGAAGTTAGAAATAAATACCATTAAATCAGTAACCGCAGGAAAAACTCAGCTAACAACTTTGCTGTTATTATTAACACAATGGAGTACTGTTCTCAAAATATGAGAGAATGTCAGGTCTGTAAACTAATAGTAGCATTTCCTAGGTATTTAGCAATGCTGAAACACCCTAACTTCCCAGTACTATGGAAAAATACAGCAACAGTAGTGGTTGCTTCAAAATTCTGAAATAAAGCTTTTAAGACATCATATTTCCTGATATGTACAGGGAGGGGGGAGAGGCTAAAAGGTACACATAGTTGAGAAACTAAAGCTGAACAGACCAACTCTTATTCACAGCACTCTGATGTTCATGCGGTAAAAGGATAAGTCCTATTAAAATGGAACATCAGCATCAAAGAGGACAAGTAGAAGTTGTAAGAGGAACATAGGAAAAAGCAATGCATCTCAAAAGGATTCCTGCCAAGGAGATGCCAGCTGTCTCCACAGCATTTACTGTCCCACAGTTTAATAAAATACATGGAAATTATTATATTGCAAAGAATGATGTTGTAATTAGGCGATTCTATCTTATGATGCTTTTTCTTACAACACTGCAAATTGGAAACGTCACATTCCTACAGCTAAGGAGACAGGGAGAAACAGAGGATTATGGATTCATGGAAAGATGGAGTACTGTTATTTTCATTCAGAGCTCATAAAACCTTATTTCTTCCCTCTTCAGTAACTGTTTTTGCTCTTAGACAAACAAGGTAAACTGTGTGGAGTATCTGCCTCATCCTGTATATGTTATACAACCAAGAGTCCCATCAGCTTCTGTAAATCCTTGACCCTTGTAGGGCAAATACCCAACCAGAGTGTCAAGTGCAGAACTGTAGCTATCTGACAGTCATACCAGGATCGTCAAATAGATATTAACTAAGAAGCAGGAATTAAAAACAAACAAAAAGAAAAATCACAACTTCGGCTCACGATCAAAATGAGCAATAATATTGATAGGTTAAAAAAAAAGAAAAACAAAATTAAAATAGTTTCCTCCCGCAGTTGCTTCTTTAACGTGTTACTTTCCATACAGTACACACACAACCACAAACAACTCCCTTTCTAATTAAGATGTTGTATTTCTTCTGTCTGACTAATGAGTATCCGATCTGCACATATTACAGAGGTCTGCCTCAGAGTGAAACACCAGATTGCTCCTGTGCCTGCAAATCAGACTGCGCTGGCTGGGGAATGATACAGCGGGGACAGGCAAAATTTAGCGTTCAGCCATTGGAGTCAGGACATTCCGCAGAGGCAGGCAGGAGTGTTTGTCACTTTCTACTTTCACAAAGCAACATAAGTTTAAGAAGCAAGAATATTCTCTAAAATAAAGTTGAATAGTCAGAAGGAGACATTGCTTTAAAATGTCAATCCCAGAATAACTACAGTAGCTAAAACATCGCATAGATTCAAACAACAACAACAAAAAACCCACCATGTTTTCCCTTGTCTACCTATTGTGAAGAATGAGTAAATGAAGAAATGAGAAAGTGACTTGTTTAAGCACTGAGAGTGTCACCAGGTTAAACAGCTCAGTCACTGCTCTATGCTCAGCTGTGCCTAAGTGTCACACTGTCCTTGGAGCAGGAGGCTGAGAGGGAAGCTTGCCTTCCAAGGGAAGGAAATATCTCAACTCACTGTTATATTTCCCCTCCGCACAGCCTAACAAAAGGTCCCCTTTGCCCTGACACTTAGCTCCCTCACTATCTCCTTGGCTATACAAGCAAATTTACAGTTGGAAACCCACAGTGATTAATATATTTCCTTTTGTTCTGATTTTAGCACCTTTAAGCATGCCATTTGCTAGTTGGCTGACCACATCACTACCCAGTGGAAGTTATATATCCAGGTAAAGACCAAAACACACACTGCTACTTATAAAACACAGTTGTACACATGGATCCCTAACTTTTCTTTTGTCTGCAAGGTACTAAGGTTGTCAAGATTACATTGTTTGTAGTATGGACCAAACTGTAAGAAAGGGCAAGTATTCACAAGCCCACCATTTCACAGCTGCAATAGCTAGCAAGATAGTCAAAAATAATTCAGACCTAGTAGAGGTCCCAGCATCACTGTCCAGGGTCTGGATACCAGTCCCCGTTTTTGCACAGGATGTTTTCAGCCATATCAGCAGCACCCTTATATTTAAAAGGATGAAGCTACAGTTCTTGTTGACTGTGAGGAGCAAACTGGTTTCAAAGGGCATGTGTGTTTCTCTCTGGCTGCACAGGATGCTATACTGGACTCTCCTGCACATGTGCATACTGTTCAACCCTCTGCTAATTGCCACAAATAACAAGCACTCAAGCGTGACCATCTAGTGGATTCAGCTGTTCGTCAGAAAAAGCACAAGAAACGGGAGCAGATCCAGAGAATGAAGAATGGGCTCCAGGCCACAGGCAGTGTTATGGGCTCCAGATATTGCCAGGCAGAAGTTGGCCTCCCTTCTTCTGGAAATACTGTTTTCCCTCACACATGCTGCATTTGAGATTTCAAAAAAAATAGACAGCACAGAACAGGGACAGCCCTTGGGGCAGAGGGGAGGGGGAAGGGATTGGGGACGTCTAGGAAGGAAGGGGAGCAAAGCAAGAGCAGTTACTTTCTTCTCAGCATAAACTCTGCTTTTTATATCTCATCCACTAGGCAGAGTGAAGTGATTTATTGCACTTAAAACACAAAGCCATTTCCTTCCTGATGCACAGCTTTTTACCTTTGAATTCCCCACCATCATGTGCTGGTTTTGGCTGGGATAGAGTTAACTTTCTTTCCAGTAGCTAGTGTGGAGCTGTGTTTTGGGTTTGTGCTGGAAATAGTATTTGTAACACAGGGATGTTTTCCTTATTGCTGAGCAGCACTTGTACAGAGCCAAGACCTTTTCTGCCACCAGTGAGTGGGCTGGGGGTGCACAAGGGGTTGGGAGGGGGCACAGCTGGGACAGTTGGCCCAAACTGACCCAAGGGATGTCCCACACCATATGGCATCATGCTCAGCATATAAAGCTGGGGGAAGAAGGAGGAAGGTGGGGACATTCGGAGTGCTGGCTTTTGTCTTCCCAAGTGACCGTTACATGTCGTGGAGCCCTGCTTTCCTGGAGATGACTGAACACCTGCCTGCCCGTGGGAAGGAGGGAATGGATTCCTTGCTTTGCTTTTGCTTTACCTGTTAAACTGTCTTTATGAGTTTTCTCACTTACTCTTCCAATTCTCTCCCCCATCCCATCAGAGGAGAGTGAGAGGGCAGCTGTGTGGTACGCAGTTGCTGGCTGGGGTTAAACCATGACACACCACCACCCCTTCTTTTTTTGCAAATGCAACCCCATCCCAGCAATTTGAAGGTCTCAATACAAGTACGTGCTTGTCTGTACTCAACCCGTTGCACTGACAATTCCACACCAGACTACAGTTCCAGTCAGGATAGTCTTGAACAACACAAGTAACACAAAACAGCCTCTTAACACAGCCTCTGAAACCAGCTTTCAGGGTTTTTTTATTCCAGTGCAACAGTTTGGGAGATCTGCCTACCCAAAACTTGATGTCCGACTGCACCGTCTCCAAAACCATGGAAGAGTTGAACAGGTCACATAAATCCAGATCGGGGACAATGGAAGGTCACTATGTATTGATGACTTCTATTCAAATAGATGCTCACATAAGGCAGCAGTCTTTAATTAGAGACCAATGTGTTTCTGCGGAAGCCTAAGTCTCTTAGCCACATTAAAATATATTCCATAACAAGTGAACGGTAAACCTCAGGGATGTGGAGATGGGTAATATGAATAACTGCTCATAAGCTGTTTGGGGTGTCTGAACAGGTACTTAAGCATTGAGTTGTGATACGAATTATGCCTGGACACTTCAGCTTTCATGTACATGGACTGCTGCCGTGGCCAGAAGATGTCATATTTATTGAGCACATGCAGTCAGTTCAATATGCCCTAGATGTGTCAAAGTTAATTCATCTGCACATGTGCTATACATAAGCTGAGGCTTTGAGACATCTAGGCTTGCTCCAGCCAGATGCAGTTTGGTGTCCAAAAGTCCCAGTCATATGTGACAGATCTCAAATATCTCCAAGACTGGGACTCCAGGCAGAAAAAAAAAGGAGCAGGTCAAGAAAATCAGGCAGAGGTCAGCCCTGGCTTCTGCAGCCGGGGTCAAATTCAACAGAATGACCACAAAGAAAGCCTTTATTGTGGCCAGCTCAGGCCATGGGATCGTTAAAATCACATGAGATCAGGGTTTGGGGATCTGGATACAGCACAGGAAGCACAATTCAACTGCAAAAAGCTCCGCCAGGGTTGTATAACAAACCTGCCAACTACAAGACTGAGTACCTGCACATGAAGACATGCTCCAGGGAGCAACCACAAGGCCTCACCTCTGCTAACTTGCTTGGCTGTGTTATATTGATACCTGGTTCAGCTCTTCCTCCTTTCTGAAGCCACAAAAATCCTCCCTCTCTCCCCTTTTATTCTCCTTTGGTTTTCCCCACAAATGTCTGTCACGGGTTCTTCCAGATGTTACTGATTTCTTTTTGGAAAGATCAGGAGGTCCATCCATACACTTGTTTTCAGAAAAGGGAAACCTACTTTTCCATTTTCTTGTATTAAACATAATTTTTCCACTTTGTCTGGGGTCTTCTAGGCAGGCATTAGTCATACAAGTACAAAGTATTCCCCAATGCAACTGAAATCAATGGGGTAGAAACAAGGCATCCCTCAGTAGTCTTCTATGCCAGCAGTATCACGTATAAAACATACCTGCCTGGCCTATTAAACCTCAAGAGGGTATGGAGTTAAAAGGTTTATTCTGAAGTTCACCACTGCTTTCCCCACTGTTCAGCTGACTCTCCCCGAGGTATTTTGAAGAGATCACTGAACTGCAGCAGCACCTGCCTCCGAGGCTCAGGAACCCCCCCAGGGTCACCTGCACAGCTGCTCTAGGTCCTCCACACGAACACAGAAGCAACACTATGGGTTTGAGGATCTTACACACAAGCCCCAGCAGCAACTGGAGCTCCAGATCAATAGGTAAGAGCAGCTTTGTGTGTAAAAGGAGTATGGATTCTTTCCTGCAATGGATTTACTCACCACATTTGTGTTAAGCTACTAAGTAAAGCTAGTGTCTTCTCTCTGCCACAGTGTCCAGATTCATTTGTCATAGAAAACTGTAGCAAAGGCAGTAATTTTTAATTTGGTGAATAAGAACTAGCAATTATGTCCACGAAAAATTAACACAGTACAGACAAATGCAGTCTCCCAAGCAAAAAGGTATAAGGTGGTGCCATGGCTTCTACAAATTTTTCTCTCATTTCAAGTTTTTAAGTGTTGGTGTTTTTTAGATCTGTCGTAAACGATAAAGATATTTGGCTACAATCTCCATGGATATGAAATAAAGGAAAAGGTAAGAGAACAAAACAACTTCAGAAGGGCTGTGGAAGGAGTGTAGACAAGACCACAGACCTGACAAAGCCCAGAGAAGAGTCATCTCAGCCCCATCATTTTTCCAGTTGCTTAAAATAGCAAATAATTGTTTACAGTTGCTGGATTTAATTTCTTGTTTTCCTCCCATGGGAAGAAAAAAGGTGTCAGCAAAGAAAACCTGAAGCGTAGAATCCAGTTGTACACACAGCCGCTCTGCTTTTAAACTTCTTAATTGAGACTTTCTCCCATAACACTCCTAACAGTCAGATGAAGAGACTGGTCCAAAAGGGCACAGCACAGTTTAATTGCCTGACCCAGGGCCAGCTGACCTTTCATCAGCCAATTGCTTGGCCAGCCAATGTTTTTTTGGCATCAAAAAAGAGTGATAGTAGTGAATTACACTTAGTCACATTACATTCTCTCACCTATACATTGTGTCTGGCCATTGAAGGACAGAATAATATACAGTCCTGATGCCACAGAATCCTCCAGCATATTTCCTCCCTTGAAATGGAGAATTGCCATGAATAGCAATGAGGTTCTTATAAAGAAGATCTTCCCTTTCTGTAAAGTACACAAAATCAGAAAGAACCATTTTTTTCTTCTTTGAAAATGATTTAGAAGAATAGATTTACAAAAGCAAACCCAAGTTTGCTCTAGAATGGAGTATTTCAGCCCATGTTCAAGGTACTATTCGCTATGACTTAATAATTTAAGTGCATTCAACACTCTCCTTGAAATCAAAATAAAGAAAAAGCATGTGAAATATGCTTAGAACTACTTGTATTTCCCTTATTAACAGCATATTTTCCATGCCTTATTTATCCTTTCTGCTGGCATATCTGCTGCAGACTTCGAATCAAAGTAAAGCTATGTTCTTTTTATTGCCAATTTTGACTGGATCCCTGATAATAAACCATTAAAATGACAAGCAAATATATAAAACAAATGGAATCATTGATGCTTATGTATCACAGTTCTTGAATATAATAAGGACATCTCTCCCCCTTCTCTCTTGTCTTACATCTGAAGAGGATTTTTTATTTTTTAGCATAAGTCATAATTCAAAGTAAACCTACTTAGACATCAAATCACGTCTACAGCTAACTCTTTTTGGAGTTTCATACTACATTTCATACAAAATTAAGTGAAGGCAAAACCAGTGCTCATTTGTGTAGATCTTCATACTATTTCTCTCTTTATAGACTACTTTAAATTACTCTAAGTTAAATTTCATTAAACACAGAAAGTATTTCCTGTAAGAAATTAAGTGTCCAGCAAAATTGTCAACTATCAGTGTGATTTATTGGTCAATTCTAGGGAATGCTTCTATATGGATCTGTGTTAGGCTTTATCTTAGCCTTGTAACCTCTACAGCTTCTACACCCAGGGCTCCACACCCAGGTTTGTTTCTTCCAAATTTTGACCATGTTATTGAGGTTGCCACCTCACATCTCTTGCATCAAGCCAAGTGAAACATTCAATACATTTTACTGGAAGTTACCTGACTGCAGATAAGGGAGTGAGGTAGCTTAAACTGGTCTGACAACCAAGCTGACAGCACTAGCCTTGCTGGACCAATACGTTATATCTACACCTGCTTAAGCGTCTGTAAGCTTTCTAACCACAACGACTTTCACACGGCTGCCATAGAGAGACTGGAACTCAAGACCACCAAAATGCAAACCCCAGGATAATTCAGGATTCAACAATTACTGCTCTTTGAGAGCAGTCCTTGGGAATCCTCCCTAACATGGCAGGTCACTTTAATCGCATGAAAAACGAGGAGTTTCCACAGAATTATGCCCACTAATGCTGATATCAAGTGATTACATTGGTCTGCAGTCCACAGCAGTGCACTGCAGACACCTTACCGAGCCAAGCCTTTGTTGTTCTTAGAAACACACCCTACTAGATGACTTCCAACTATGGAAGAAACAGATTTATTTAAAATAAATAAATAAAACAAACCAAGACCAAAAAAACCCATACCCCTGCAGCTTAAACAAGAGTTCATGAATTAAACAAGAACCTAAATATATTTGCTATGGAAATTCTTAAAGTCTCTACCCTTGTACGACTCAAGAAATTTGGGCCAAATTCTCTGCACTATAAATAAATTCACACCAAGTAACTTTTCATTAGCTGGGAGGTTTCAACTGTGGGTCCTAAACATGGAGTGTAGCAAAGAGTATGGGACACGAACACACATTTTAAAATTTGCACACGAGGCATTTGTTCCTCTCAAAGCAAAAAATCACAGAAGTTAAACAACGTTCCTGATTTCTGAAATCTGTTTGCAGAGAAATCGTATTTCTCAAACTTTCTACTAATAATCTACAACTTGTAATTTTGTTTTAAATTTGCTGTAGCTTCCAATCCCCATTTAAAGTCCTAGAAACATTTGTTCTTTTTTTCTGTTTGGTCGTTTGGCAACCATTATAGTTATTTTTCTTGACAAAATAAACAAAGCCACTCAACTAGATTGAACTCAAGCTGTCTTCAGTCCAATGCACTACAGCAGCGTAACCTTTCCACTCAGCAGTAACAGCTCCTATTACAGCTCTAGCAAAAGGACACACAAAACTGTGACTGTTTTACCAAAGCTGCTTCAGCAGACACATCCCATACCCCTGAACTCCACATCAGGACTTGGTGGTCAGCACTAGCCCTAAGTCTGGCACTAGAGGCTTCCAAATGATCATTCTGCTCTTCAGACATAAGCTTTTACTTTTAACTGTCTGAATCCCCAAACCCTGGCAGATGTATAATTATATGAAGGCAAAGTTAGTAAATATTTTAACAGTTCAAAGGATACCTAAAGATGGCTCTTTGTCTTTACTCCATCGCATTCCAGTGTGCACTGGACAAGTCAAAAAGCCCTACTGAGTAGAAGCCCAAGGACTCAAACTGTGGACCTCCAGATTAGACTGGCCAGTCTGAAAACAAGACAAATGTCAACTATCTATTGTTTAAAATAAAAATTATAAAAATGAGCTGGCATGTTTGAAGCAAAAAAGTTGCCGCATATGAAAAGTGAATTAAAATATCCTGTCCAGAGTTCTAGAAGACACATACATTTATTACTCCTATTAATTAAAATCTGTTTGGGCCTATTCCTATTGTCACTAAAGCCAATAGAAAAACACCCTCCAAACTGACTTCTGTTAGGTAGCATTGGCCTACGCATTACAGGGAAATTAGGTTTAACATGTTCCTGTCCGTTGAAAATACATGTTATCTTCCACTTAACAAGCTTTGAGCCAAAGTCCTGCTGCACATTATTAATCTATGGCAAAGTCTTGTCAGCATTACCAACACTTATTTCATAGATCACTTCTTATAATCCAAAATAGCTCATCATCTTAAAAATACAGAAGTTTAGAGAGTCACACATCCACCTTCCAGCAGCCAACAAGCCAGGGACATCAGAAAGGTATATTTAGTGTTAAATGAAGATCTGGTAAGATGGTGGAGACAGCAGCCTGATAACTATATTTTAAGTTCTCAGGATTTTTTAACCAGCTATGTTTTTAACAACAAATTCTGGTTCCCTTAAACTAGGATGGCCTTTGCCTCATTTGCTTTTTTCCTTCTGAACTTGCAGAGCTCACATCTTCAGCTCTTCTCTACAGCCACAGAAACAAACAAAAAAACCCTCTTAAATGTTACACAAGCTCAGAGTGCACAGCACTGCAGCAGATGGTTACAAAGAGACAGTAAAGCTTACATGAAAAGGAATTTAGAAGCAGAGGAAAAAGGTTCACTGCTGCTCCCATTCAGGGCAAAATCATGGTTTCCCCCTCTTGAACATGCTGAGATCAATGTTCAGTTTGGCTGAGACTTAGAGAAGCGCTCCAAGGTGGCCTCGCTTCTTCCGTCATGAAACCAATTTACCATGAACATGAATAGCATTCAGAGCTATTTCCAAGCTTTGTTGTTTCATAACTCAAGACACAATTTAAAGGGAGTCCCAAATTAATGTAACCAAGACCTTTAAGTCAGTCTTATGGTTTCCAAAGAACTGCCTTATGGTTTAAGAAATGGGGGAAGGGGGTAAGCAGTGGCATTAATCTAGCTCATCATGTCAGAATAATGTATGATATAGCTGTAATTAAATTACTGCAGTCTACATGAGCAGACTATCACCTGTCATGTGCATAATACCACCATCACCCTGAGAATTGTCTCCACAAAGACCATTTTGTTTTCTTGTATATTTTATCACTTTCTAAGAGTTCAGACTACTTCTGTGTGCTACTTTTCCCCATCAGTAAGACAGCCTCTCTCCCTAAGCTGTAGGGGTGCCTTTGAAATTCATACATTGGAATTTATTCCCATTACAAACCTGCTGATCCAAACAAGCTTACAAACAGCAAGACCTGTGTCCTATATTTGCTAACCTCCTATCTATATACTTTCAGCCTCTTCCCACATCCTCCATTTGCCTGGCTGGTAACACGTGCTATCTGGTTTGGTCTGGCTGCTGCCTCTCAAAGCAAACATGGATTGAGTTCTGCCTGACTTTCCCCCTGAAGGGGCTTTAATGTAGGTCTTTTTCCTCTAGCTGAGGATTTTCATCAGACTTGGGGGGAACTTAGTATTTCTGAAGCCTCTACATTACTGTCAGCTTCAGTGGAAACCAGCCACTGGATTAAAAAAGTTATTAGCAAGAGGCTGATGAAGATGCACCGGCAGTCAGACAAGTCTAGTGTGTAAAAGCATTTCAGTACTAAAAGTATGAAACAAATTAGTTAAAATAAAACAAAAAATGCCCCACCCAAACCACCTCCCCAAAATTACCCAACACCAAAAACCTAGTCTTTTGTCTCTTAAACAGAATGTGAAGGATGTTAGGGCATCCCTAATTCCATGATACATGGGATTTTAAAAACTCACACAAGTGATTTAAGAGCCTCTGTAAACTGCATTGAGTGTGGCAGAGGCTGTACTTGCACTGGAGTAAGCCCAGTCTTCCTGGCTGGGGAAGCTTAGGAGACACTTGAATCTGGAAGGCAAGGCATCATCAGTAAGAATAGGAGGAGGACAAGAGAAACTGAAAGTTACACACACATTATCGGATAAAACACATTTGTCCTACCAAAATTTAAGTCTGAAACAGTATTTGAGCTTTTACTTTTCACTTACTTCAACATTCTACTTCATGAATGCTATAATATAAAAAGCAATTCAGCCTTAATTATAGTGGTTTAGCTAGGTTGCTATAATTTTCCTGTCCCTTAATTCTCCCCATGTTTATAACTATCTAAGAGCTTAGGCTGTGGTAAATTTTTTATTCTTCGTAATTGCTAAGCCTAAGCGGAGCAATAAGAGCTCCATGCTTAGCATTTCCTTCTGTAATCTAAAGGCATACTGTGCCAAATATAAGCCACTTGAAATAAGTCACTGTGGGTAGCAATGTATATGCTTTAACTCATGGCGCACAAAGTATCTGATGTCATTTTTCAAGTCACCCACATACCTATTCATCTCAAAGCTTACCCCTTAGCCAGACACAATTGTAATACTACTTCTACAGCAGAAACATTCTTCTATTTTTATCCTGTTGTTACTCCTTTGTTAAGTAGTTATAACTTACTTTTTCTACATTTTGATTTTACTGGAGCAATTCACACCTGGAACCCAAATAAAAAGAATTCCAGTGTGCCACCATGTCCCTGGGACGCAGCTCACCAGACCTTTGAAATCAAAGGATGGTGGTGCCAGGGAGTATGAAAGAATTAGATTCTTTACCCAGCAGCTTTCTCCTTACAGAGAGATTTTCTGCTATGCTCTCCCCAGAGTCTATGCAGGAAAACAAGCAACCCTTTCAGCAAAAACAAATAAAAGATCCTCTTTCTGGTCACAACAATGTGCAGATTCTACTTCAAATAGGCAAAGAATTTAAAAGATACAATTTTTTGAAGTGGGGAAAACCATAGACAACATACAAGAACACAGGAGAGATTCTGGAAATTCTTTCACATGTTGCAAGATCCCAAATTAAAGAAAGAAGACGTAGTCTCCAACTCCACTCAGAAGACAGACATTTCCTCAGAATTCACACTTGGCTGTGTATGAGGTGGCCATTGGTGAAGCTAAACAGTATTTCTGCTAAACCAACTCAGATGTTTTGTGTACAGACCAGCTTCTACAGAACAAGGGAGAAGTTAGGTCCGACATGCCTGCCTACACAATCATCTGAGCCCCTCAAAAGAACCTGCCATTCGAATGGCTGTATACCACAGGAACAGCCCTTCTCGTGCTTGCTAACCATTTTCCATTTTCCCTTTTTCATGTATAACTTTAATTTTCAAAAGTTTTGCCCAGGGCCCTTTATTAGGCTCCACTGCTTTACACGGTCAGAGCTACCCTCCCTTAGAGCACCTCACCGTCTGCTCTGACCCTGCTCAAGCTGCTTTCTCCCAAAAGACCCTCATCTAAGGATGTGTGTCAATGTCTCACAGAACAAGCAGACACCTGATACACAGTGGCTAGGAAGCACAGATTTTCAAGGCCAGTTTACAAAGACTTCCTCACCAGGGCCCAAATCTCTGACAAGCAGCTTGCCACAGCTTCAGTTTACAGACTTTATAATTGTTCTGGGAGGTACATTACAGAGTAATCAAAATTATAACAATTCTCAAGAACTGCAGCGGGTTGTGTGGAAAGATTAAACAGCTTGGTCTTATTCTCACTGGGAAACAGGAGACTTAGCAAACACTGAATTAACATTTTTAATATTATGAAGGGGAATTAATAACATGATAAATACGGAGGGTGGAATCAAGTAATAACCTATCGACAGCAGGTATTCTGCTGCTATCTGGAGGCTAACGAAGGAAGAAAATTTTTCATGTGAAATCTCAGTAGGGAGCAGAGCATGCATGCAAGATTCATGCAAGCAAGACAGTAAACGCGTGGGGTAGATGTGGTAGAATACATGCAGCCGTGCAAAGTCTTCACAACTGGCTACACACCAGAAACTCTGTGACCCATTTTAGGCGATTTTGTAGAAGTGACATTGTGCAGCAGGGGCAGGCAGCTGTGATTTCCATTTGCATACATCTAGTCACTCACAAACACAAGAGGCTAGTGAATGCTTTCAGAGATCTCAAATCCATCTATCCATCCAAAATGGTAACTCCCCTCTGGAGTAAAACACATACGGTACAGTCTTTGTTTCTTTTCACTTGTAAGTAAAATAATTTCCAGGCGGTGTTGCCATCATGCTTAATTTAGATTTTAAAACATTCTGGAAACCTTGACGTGACATGAATGATGGCTCTTAAAACATACTCCAAAGCTGCCTCCTAGTCTTCACACTAAATATAAGAAATTGAGAGAAGGAAAAGGAAAACAGGCAGGGCATAATTTGCTTTCTTGATAACTATTTAATCATAAATTTACTTTTTTTTTAAAAAGAGGGTAAAAAAATAGCCTTGCATCGCAACTAAGCATTTGGAGTCAACACATACAGACCTGCGTAAAATTTTCATGTCACCCCTAAACAAGCAGCGTAACTTTCAGACACTTACATCCATTCCTGAAAAAATCTGCATCACCTCAGCACTGGGACTTGTAGGATTAATGCAAACTACAACCAAGGCTGAATATATCAGCTAGTTTTAAGTCACAAAGCTCGGGTATTGCTAGTGTCATAGCTGGAGCCACTAGTATGGCTTGCCTGCTGGAATATCCATCCAGCTTCTTAAGTAGCTTTTGCAGCTCTCTCCAAGTTCCTAAAGGTCCTGTGCTACCAACACCTGCATTAGTAAGCTGCAGCTAGCTCAGGAGAGAGAAGCAGAGGAGAAGGAAAACAGAAGCTACAGGAATGTATATACAAGTCTCTGCTTGATCTCCAAGTCTGACAACACTGACTTTACTAAAGCAAAACAACAGAAATGTCAATTTCAGAGTACATTAAGCTATAGCTGAGCATAGAGCATCTGTATACAAGGGCTAAATCCTGTTATCAAATACAGTTATTGTACTGCTCTGAAGCAAAGCTAACACGCAAGGAAGCCAGAAAGAGTGCTGTGCTCCCTTCAAGTCACCTACAAACACACCATTCATACAACACCACCATAAACCAACAAATCAGCTCCCCATATGCTGGTATTTTATTAACCTTTTAAATTATTTAAATATTTGCAAAAATTGTTCTCATTTTACCACTTAATTCCTTTTTTAGGGTAATTCACTTGGGCTTCGTAATGCAGAAGTGACAAGACGTAGGAAGAAAGGTTAAAAAAGCCAACCGATCCCATTCTGGAGTACAATTAACACAGTGCTTTACTTTCACAGGGCAGTTCTGGCTTAGTAAACATAATGATAGCTTTCCTCCGAGGTTATAATAAGAGGGCATTCATTTTTATTACTAACATACCTTGACAAAGGTTCCAAGATCAAAGACAGGCTGTCAGCATAATTGTAAAATAATACTTTCTTCCCCACTTTTAATTACATGAAATAGCTTTTAATATATTATTAATAACATTCCCCCCCATTAGAGTAAAACTTGATTAAAGGCATCGCCTTATGCAGAAGCACAGAGGAGGTTTGTATAACACAAAAAGGAGTTAGGTTTTGGATTGCAAACAGGCAACAAAACTAAGAAAATGTGCTCACTTTAAATGCAGCCAAGTCCGGGCAGCCTGAAGCAAGACTCGGGTCCCTCTGAGAAGTTTACATCCCCAAGAGGAGCTTGCCATGAATTTAGCTTGAAAGGCCTACCAAATGAAGAGAGAAGTTTTACGCTCAAAGTTCTCTTCTGAGAACAGAACACCCTTCTCACAGAAGAAACTCTGTGATCCCAGAGCCCACTGAGCCTCTTTCTGTTAATTTCAGTGGATTCTGAGGAGTCCTTCCATATGGCTGCTTTAGCCAGAGCTGACGGTTGGCATCCCCCAGATATCCCATGACTAGTTTTCCCATCACACAAGATTATGCTTGGCACCCAGAAGAAAGACACCATATTAATACAAAACATTGATTATTAAGAGGTTGTGCAACCCTGGCTATATAGAAACAATGACACCCTGCTATTACTCTCCCCCAATATTGTTAATATATCAGTAAATAAAAATAAACACCAAAAAAGTACTCCTTGCTGTAATAATTATTCTCAGTTTGACACATCCTTCTCTCCAAGGAAGCGTCTTGCATTTGGAGGTTTGAAGGATTAAGCGGTCTAATAGCTTTCAAATATAAATCAGCAAAGATACAGATGCAAAAACCTTCGGTCCAGCCTTAACATTCACTGAGCCATTTCTGCAGACGATTAGCTGTCCGCAAAAAAAAAAAATATTTTGCACTGTTTTGATTGCATTTAATAGAGGAATTCTGTAGTACAAGACTAAAAAAATTAATTTATAATAGGTAAACTTTTATGGTTGCATTAAAAAAAGTTTAAGCAGAAAGTCAATTTGCTTTCCACGTGAACCATTTAGATGTTTTTCCAAGAGATGAACAAACTGCAGTCATTTCATAATCCCCAAAGCAGCAAATACAACAGCTCACCAATGTTACAATCACCATTTGTTCCAGAGCAGATGCAAGCAAGTTGCAAACTTTCATCATATTTAATGTGGTGATTACACTTATTTTTTCCAAGCTGCCTCACTGTGTAGTTGAAAGGGCCGGCACAGTACATCATCTCTGTAGAGTAACATCATTACTCTGTTAGCAATGGATCAGAGAGGAAGCTCTCAAAGCGGTTGTATGCGGTTTCCTCCCAAGCAGGGATATAAGCACATAAGTAATCCGATGATTTCAGATGGAACTACTCAGACATTTATAATTAGGCATTCAACCTGTGTTGTTAAACTATACAAAACAGTAAGCGTCCCACAGCAAAGTTCCTGGTAGTGTCTAAACCACCATTTTTACTAGGGTGGAAATGGGAGCAGATTAATATGTCTGAAAGGAAAAAAACATCTAGAAACCACAGCACAACTTTCTTTTGAAGATGGCTTGCCTCTGTGTGTAACAGCCATCCCTCATGATGCCTGAAGACATGTAAGTTTTAGCAATGAACAGTGCATCTTGCATCTTATTCAGAAAGTCAGTGGCCTTAATTCTCAGTTCTGTGCCTGCCTTCCATCACACTGGCACCAGCATGGAAAAGCTTCTTAAAGAGACCTGAACCCACAGCCCAGAAGGAAAAGCTGTGTGGTGACCAGTGCATGGCCAGCAGAAGTCAGGGCCTTCAGCTCCGCCTCCTCAGTTAGGAAAATCACCCTTCGATCAGATCAGGGCCAAACAAGCTTTGGCCTTTCCAGACCTGTGAGAGAGCCAAGACCTGAGGTACGTGTGCATGTAGTTTGACTACACAATTTCCAGTATTTGATTTATATTTAATGGAAGAAACACATACCATCTCTGCAGTCCATTCAGCATTTTAAAATAGAGCCCTTATAGTACAGACAGGCAGTTATGCTGCTGACACCCTCCCTATATCCTGGTTTGCTGTGGAACTCCACTCTCCAATGTAAAAGACCCAGCTGCACTGTTGCACATACGCTTTCCACAATAGCTCCTAATATTGATAGGAAAGAAGTAAGATAATCCCAAAAAGTAATATATCCCTTCTCTGGGAGGTTAAGATACCTTCATCTGGAGGAAAAATTGGGTATCTGCCAATTTTAGAATTATTTAAGAAGCTGGGATTGTGTTTATTTCCCATCTACATGAGGGAGGGAAAAGGGATCTTCAAAAAATAGTTGGTCGCTCAATATGGTCTTTTGCAGGACTAAGTTCCTTTGTTATTCATTGAAATTTATAAGTGAAAGCTGGGAGTCACAAATGGAAGAGAGATTTGACTGGCAGCTACAACTTCTATTCGTATGAAAAATCTCTCTGGAAAACATCCTTATTTTGTCTCAGCCTCACCTCCCAGCAACAAAATCACGACGGTGACACTTGCTGTCCTCTTGTGTACGCATCCTCACACTGGAAATTACAACTAAATTACAAACCAGGTTGTCCAATAATCATGAAAGTAAAATTCAGAGTCCACTCCACTACAACTAATTAATTTTCTTAAAACTGCATCCCAGAGTGATCAAATGAGACACGAGCTCTTTCATGAGGGGAAAATCCCACTAGAGTTCCCTAACATCAAACGTAACAAAACACCAGCGTTTCAACATTTGCATCACCATGTTT
Source organism: Phalacrocorax carbo (assembly GCF_963921805.1). Lineage (NCBI taxonomy): Eukaryota > Metazoa > Chordata > Aves > Suliformes > Phalacrocoracidae > Phalacrocorax > Phalacrocorax carbo. The sequence continues at coordinate 36,137,662 of NC_087520.1, read as the reverse complement.
GAACCCCCATGTTTGCATATGTAAGCACACATTTGCATGTAAGCATTATGTATTATTAATATTGATTAATATTATTATTCAAAGGTAGTAGCCTGCCTACGCTCTGTGTGAGGTTTGTATATATGCACACAAAACCAGCTCATGAAATGAAACAAAAACAGATTGCTTACGGTTAAGTTCATTATGAGAAGAGAATATATGGCCATATTAAAAGCAAAGCAAAAAAGCGTGTTCTACCTCTCAGCACCTACTGTTCACAACAGCTCCGCTGTGAAGTTTTACAGCGTAGCACTTCTTTTGTCTACCCGGTCCTGGGAACCCTTTTGCACATTTTCATGTAGTTCATATTAAATATGGGAATTTTAGCTTCTCTCATGAGACGCAGTTCTACAGCTATTTTCCCTAAATAATAGCCATCTGTTCTGAATGACCTCCCCAAACAACTCGCTTTGTTAATGGCAACTTTGCTACAGTTAATACACCAGTTGGGATTACTCCAGCCAACTTTCCATAGGCCTCTATTGTTATGAAAACCTATTATCAAGCAATTAAATGACAGGAAGAATGTAATAAAGTACAACAGTTTTACTGGTATCATTATCCTGGGTGCTGATGTTAATGAAAGGCTATCGCACCCTAGACTGTAATTCCTAGATACTGTCATACAGGAGAATAACTCCCATCAGCAGCTATTTTCAACCTTAATGGTTTGAGCAATTACAGTCCTTGCGTAAGCCCTTCCCTAGTATTTTGCCCCAAATTAAATTAAGGACAGCTCTGAGATTATCTTCAGGGCTTACTGCTCGAGGCCAGGTGTAAAGGACACAAGGCTAGTCTTACCTAAAGCTTGGCCAGTTTTTGAAAGCATTTGTTTCCTTGTCAGACAGGCAAGCCTCGTGGAGGTACATTCACAACCGCTTGTCCTCTGTGTAAATGAAACAATAAACCAGCTTTCTAAATTTTCTATTCTATACTTGTCTCAGAAGAAAATAATGAAGTTTAATTTCCCTTACAGTTCTTTTAATACCCCTCTGGCAAGTTGAATCTCTGGCATGACACCTTTCCTTTTCTTTTCTCATTTCTAGAACTAAACTTAAATAAACCACTCTGAGAAACAAGATGCACATAAGTGCCACAGATACCACAAGATGTCTAAGACATTTCATCTTTCTAAGCTGTCCTGGGCTTGAAATTTATACAATCAGCATTTTGTATTTCTGATATATAACATAGCAGTAGGTCTCAAACAAGTCCTTTTTTTCCCCCACCGTGAAAATAATCTAAAAATTTATGTTGACATGAAGTAGTACTTTCTCTATCACTGAGACGATCCAACTGCAGTCATACTGTTTGGCATAGATTCAGCTAATATGCATTTATAGTTCTCCTTCCTTGACAGAAGGCAGTATATTTACCAGCCTGTATGTGCAGTTAGGCTAAAGTGTTGTTTTTCACTGGGACTCATAACCTCTACTCTTTGGAATATTTATTTTCTTCCTAAGATGCAATAGGGGAAACTTTATGCAACTTACTATATCAATTCTATATCAATACTACATACAGGCTTCTTCCAGATAGCTAAGCAAAATAACTAGATGGAAAAGCTCCCCAGTATAAATTATTGGATAAGAGAGAGACTATCAATTAACTCTTTGTTCATAAGCATTTTTAGATTGTTTTATAATTCAGGTGGTCTTACAGCATCTACATGAATGTTATACGACACAAGTGTTTAACTATGTATGTGGGCAACATGTAGGTACACTATCCCAAGAAGGGTCCTTCCGAGGGAGATTTTTGCCAAATCAATCAAGAAACACAAGATTCAGTTACATCACCTCTTACGGGAGATGAAATTTATTTTGTGGCACTTCTTGGGAGAAACCACAACAGCTGCCAAGCAGGATAGACAGACTTGATTGTCCCTCCAAACCCACTCTTTTTGCCATCCCATTATGCAGGGACAGAGTGAGAATCTCTTTTCCTTCCCCTGGGCCCACAATCCAAGCCAGAAATGGGAAGAACTAATGTGATACCTTACTCCTCTTTGCTATCCTTCACATAAAGTTATGTTAAACTAAAATTATACAACAGAAAAAATGTCTTTAAAAATGTAATAAAGTACAAGGGAAACTTACAATATATAAGGATGTTCCCTGTATATCCTTGTCTACTGGGAAAGAGAAACAGGAAAATAAAACATTAATATAATAACACAGATAGGATTGCTTCTTGTAAGAACACTGATAATAAAGCAGAAGTGTGGAGTTTTATTCTGTAAAACAACTTGTGCTAGCTTGAGGAAGCCCTGAACATCACTCATGCTGCTGAGAGAGGAAACATGCATTTCCCAGCTCCCTTATGAATGCTGAATTCATCTCTCCCAACCCTCTATTGTCAAGCAAAAGAAATATAGCTTAGACTTGTTTAACAGCCACACAACTAACATTTGGTTTTGGTAGACCTTCCAATGTTGTGCACCTTCAAAACCAATATTTTTGACTAATATCCTCTGTTCCTCATCATAACAACTGTTTGGATCTCTTTTTGAGACCTGGCTTATTGAAAATATCTTGCTAGAACGATTGTGTCCTTCATACCTACAGCATAATAGGATGAGATTCTCCTATTGACACGAGTGATGCTTCCAAACACACAGGAGAGCAGTATAACATAGCTGAGCGTTTCCCAGCTCACAAGAGAGAATTTTGCCCTTAGAGTTATCACAATATGCCTTGTCATTGTAATGGACAACTGCTAAAAAGGTCCACAAAGTCAAACAGATACAGTAAAGGATGTTTCTGAAGCTGCAGAAAAGGGTTTTTTCCTCCTTTGTGTCATGGATGAGACAGAGTAAGCAATAACCTGTAGTAGATCTGGATACTGGAGTTTATTTTAAAAAGTCAAGGAGATTAGAGCTTTCACCTTCACTCCTCTCAGTCCTATCTTTCTTCATCAGGTCTCGACTTCACTGCCCAGCAGGGAGGTTAGGCAGAAAGTTGTCTTGCTCTGGCTGTCCAGTCATCCCCCTCACATCTTCCTGGCCAAGGTCCCAGGTCATCTCCCAGCATTTGTCCCCCTACTCATATCCAACATCCAGAATCCTTCCAGCCAGGATCATCACCACCTCCTTTCTGGCCCCTCTTCTTTCTGAGACCACTTCTTACTTTGGGAACCCTTCTTCCAACACCAGCTCTGCTTCCAGAACCGCAAGGCCTCAGTTCTCCCTATCTATTCTATGTACAGAAGCCCAACATGTGCCTCCTAATCAGTGATTCTGGTTTATGTCTCCATATTAACTGGAGGATTTGGGATGTGCCACTTGTTTAATTCAGGCATTATTAGAATTTACAGCCATCCCATACCACGCTTCTGCCTGAGTTCAAAAGTTCAATTTTGGACATTCACACACACAGAGTTACGGGCCACCTGCTAGCGTTCATGCTTTTTTCTGTCTACAACACTATGGTATGAATTTATTAAGATACAGCTTTATGACAAGTAGTCAGCACAAATTCCTGATTAGACCTTAATTACAGAATTCCGGACAAAGCATATGCACAGGTGCCCTACTCTTGATGAAACGAAGTCTGCAGAACCACTGAAGCACACCAAGGGCTTTTCTCAGTATGCTTCCATTCACTATAGGCAGAATTGCAAGCACGTGTGTTGATACAAACACAGTGCCCATCCCACGGTAATCAAGATATTTGTATTTTAGGGCACTGCACACCCTTTATATGAGTTATACAAGGGGTGAAGTGCAATATCTGGACTTTATTTTTGACACTGAGCTTTCATTGAGAAAGACAGCCCCTACCAAGGGGCAGGGTGGGGGAACAAGGGGAGTATCACAGACAAATACATAAAGTAGAAGCTTAAAAAGGTGGAGATGTATGCTGAGAACATACAAATAAGAGGACTCTCTTCTGCTCTCACTTGCACCAGCATAAAACCTGAATGGCCCAAGGGAACTCTGTATAGCTGAACCTAGATAAATAATAAGCTGTGGAATCAAGCCTTGAATAGCAAATAATACCCTTCATTACAGTAGTCATTTCATAAAACTGCCACATTACCTGCCTTTCTACATCAACCTGCCTTAGAATAAGAGGGGTAAGATTAGTATACAGCTGATAACTGTCTAATCATTGATTACCTGCAAACATATAACGCCTTAAAATTAGTCTCTGAAACAAAGGGAAAAAAGCTTGTAAATAAGAAAGAATTCTTTTTAATATAAAATTCTTATTAATTTTGGAAAATAGCGTTTGAGACATCTCGCTTGCTTCACCTATAAAGGCAGAGAAGAGGCACGTTAGTTTTTTCTTTCCCCCTACTGAGTGCTAGTGAGGCAAGCTTATTGCCTGCACACATCATTTGACATCCTGAAAACAGAATGAGTGCTCCACTGGCAGCGAAGGAAGATAGAAACATTTTCAACATTTGTCACATTCCCTGATTGGTTCTCACTGAGCTGTTTGGCATGGAAATGTGAGGAAGAATGGAGCTCTGTAAAACCAAGCACAGGGAAAAGCACTTGCAACAAAGCAACGTCTTTTTAGAAGTGAATGTTGAGTTATGAGACTGAGACAGGAAAATGCATCACGATGATACATTTGATAATGCCTTTTACGCAAAAAAAGAGGAAGTTAATTATTAAGTCCCGATTAAGTATGTGTTCACCACTTTGCTAAAATCCATTTATTTTCAAGAAAGCATATAAGCACACACTCAGCTTCAAAAGGGATGCAGCTTCAGGATGTTCCTCAAGTTCAGCATATACCAGAGCACTTTCCCAAATAGGGATGAACATGAAGAGCCAATGTACCTTCAAATTCCAGAAACTGCTTATCATAAACCTGATAAGCACATTGTCACGTAGCTAGCTGGACCGGAATTTTCTATCCAAAAATTATTATGAAACACTTAAAATCTAAAGTAGAAAAAAATTCAAACAAAAAGAAAACTGAGGCCCAAGGAAGCTCAAAAGAAGGCCATGCTTAATTTGACTAAGCTTTGATTGAAATTCACCCTCATTCATTAAAAGGCCTGAAACCTTTCAGACACCCAAAAATTAACTCTCAGGTTGCAGAGCAAGGTCCATAGGAGCCATTTTTCAAAGGCTGAATTTCCTATACAACTTTTCTCACAAACCTGTCAAGTGAACCAATATAGTTACACAGGCACTTGTAATCCATACATTAGCAAACTCCTATGTTTGTTTTAAAAAATAATACCTAGTGATGCCTACACACAGCCAGCTGACATAAAACCTCCAAAACATATTACATGTATGCACACGTGTCTCCATTTCTGCAGCCACTCGTAAGACTAACATGTTCAGCTATGTTTTATTAACATATATGCAACTATTTAAATAGATTATCAGGTTAGATAAAAATAGTATGAAATCATACAGCTTATTTTGCCTTGACTTCAACAGGGCTGGCGCTTATGCTTGAATTAAGTGGTGCACTTTGTATCCTATAACTCACATGAAGTAGACAAGTATTATTATCTCTATGCACTTCACAAATGGGAAACTGAGGCAAAAGAAGGTTAAGTGACTTGCTGAAGGACACCTGAAAGGTTAGAAATGATGCTATTATGAATGATGAATAGGAGAGTGGCTGAATAACCCCTTGTTTAAAGCCTGTAAGTATGTATATCGAAATGGATTAAAATAGGCTCTTTACTTTTAAAATGGCTCATTGGAATTTTCCAGCATTTTATGTTTCTTTTCTATTACCCTCCACCAGCAGCAAAGAAGTTCACACACACAAAAGCAATATTTAACATTAAAATGCTTAAAAGTTATTCTGATGTCAGTGATGTTGAACTACATAATTTAAAACAAATTCAAAAGATAAGCTTTATCATCTAACCTCCATGTGTCCCATTATACCATGTGCTAAAGCTCAGAGCACTACCTTTCAGGCAGGCGGCACCTCTGCTGTGTGCAGTCAGACCTAAAGAACATTAGCAAACCATCCAACTGAGGGAATGCCCTACCCCAGCTATTCCTATCTTCAACACAACCAAGTCAGAAGTGTGAATCTGCCTTTAAAGTTCAAATTCTTTATATTTGTACCTAGATATTTCCTTAGAACATCAGATTTTTTTAAGTATCCATCCATGCAAGTCAATCCACAATAGATAGTCCAAAAAGCAGTCATATTTGAGCAGTCCTAGTATGTAGCACTCTCCGTTTATTGAAAAGATCAAATACATATACAACAGAAAAACCTGTAATTAAAAATGGAAGGCAAAAAAACTCCAGGCATTTCCTATTGCCCAATACACACAAAGGAGAGTGACTCGAAGAAGAACTTGTAGCTTCTTTCTGGGAACAAACAACAGGCACTCCTGAACTAGAGGAACCAGGGTCACAGGGAGATACATCACAGCTATAAGTAATTCTGATTTTAAGGCTACAGTTAAATGAAAACAGAAAATACAACTGACAGCACCTATGCTTCTTGTCTTTCTCTATATTCTCTTACAATTGACCTTGAGAATACTTAATATTAGCCTAAGGGTGGAAAGAAATGTTCTTCTTCACTACAATCATTTAATAATAGCTTGTCCTCCTTCTGTTCAATATGCAAGTAGACACTGCTTTTATAATACTTTCAGAAGGTGCTTTGTTCATACTGTTAGCTACTGCATAAAGCATAAGGACTGCACATGCCTAAGATTAAAACTATAATACCAGTGCTGGGCATCAAGTATTCAGATAAAACAAGTTACAGTACCATGGCACAGTGTGATACCATGAAAAACTTCATCTGTCATTCAACACAACTATTTAGAAAGCTACTTGTGGGGTGGGGGCTCCTGCCCCTCAACTGGAGGGAAAAACCAAACATACATATTGTTAAATGAAACTGCAAAGTGAATTTTGAGTCAACAGGCATTTTGTCAAGAAAAACATGTCTGCGAGCAGTTTGGAGATGGGGTGAAATCAGATTGCTAAACTGTATTTTGTTCACATTTATGAAATGCTACAGTTTGACATTGTCATACATTTGCTGATAGATGGAGGAGACACAGGCTTTCTACCACCACTGAGCAGCCCCTGAACCCTGGAGCCGCACTGCCCTCTCCCGAGCTCTCGGCACACTCAGCAGACAGAGTAAAGCACAACCTACTTTTCCAGAGTGCATCCATAAAGCAGGCAAAATATCTACAAATGCAGTTCAGGCGCGTTGGATAAACTTTGCCGTTTTGCAGCCACACTGAAAAATGGCAGAGAAGCCTAATGCATGAATACTGCTGCCTGCTGCAGTCCTCTGTCTTTCCTTGCTAGAGATTAAAAAGCACAGATTTTCAGCAACAGTCAGAGGCCAGGGATCCTCCCAGAAGGATGGAACATGAGCAACGATGCTGTCTCAGGTTACCTTCTTGTAAATACAATTAGAACAACTTGAAGTCAGCAATCTGCAGGAAAACCCTCTCTCTCAAGACCAGGAGCTTATCCAGTGTGCTGCAGGATGACAAAACAAGGTCTGTAGAAGGAGCTGGGAGCTTTGCTCTCCTATACCATAGCAAGCAGTGCAAGAATTATTCAACCAAACATCAGGGACAATTCCAAAGATATGCTCTTACAGCAATGCATAGCTGCTTCGTAATTCCAGAATGGGAAAAAACTTGTGTGTTCACATCTGTAATTAGTGTGATTTCTGGAATAGTCATAATAAGTATACAGACCAGCTGCCAGGGAGAAGGCCTTTTGTGCCTAACTAACTAATGCAACCACATACATCATTCCACCATGCAACAAACTTCAATGGTACAAATCTGGATCCAAACTGTATCTAGTATATTTCCCTTAAAAGCCATTTCAGCCATTTAGTAGACTAAATATAGGCTTAATTTTCAATAAAACCAGTTAAATACTGCTTATCTTCATTTTGTCTATCATAAAAGTCTCTTGAAATAATTTTTTCCTCATTTTCCCTATTCACACATTTTCCCAGCCCTCTCATTTGACTTCCTGATTTCAGCTCCAGCCCTGCTTTACAAGCTTATTCCTATTGAAAAGATTACAAGTTCTTTCCCATCTTTCTTCCAGGGGTTCATGAGGATACACATACACCATGCAATTCCGTTTCAAAGGACAGTGAGTTTAAGGGATGATTAAAAAAGCAGTTTCATTTCTTTTTATTTATGCTCAGCGGTGTATTAGAATCATAGAATGATAGAATCGTTAAGGTTGGAAAAGACCCTTAAGATCATCGAGTCCAACCGCTAACCTGTCACTGCCAAGTCTACCACTAAACCATATCCTCAAGCACCACGTCTACCCTTCTTTTAAATACCTCCAGGGATGGAGACTCCACCACCTCCCTGGGCAGCCTGTTCCAATGCCTGACAACCCTTTCGGTGAAGAAGTTTTTCCTAATATCCAACCTAAACTTCCCCTGGCACAGCTTGAGGCCATTTCCTCTCATCCTATCACATGTTACTAGGGAGACAAGACTGATCCCCACCTTGCTACAACCTCCTTTCAGGTAGTTGCAGAGAGCAATAAGGTCTCCCCTCAGCCTCCTCTTCTCCAGCCTAAACCACCACAGCTCCCTCAGATGCTCCTCATAAGACTTGTTCCCCAGACCCTTCACCAACTTTGTTGCCCTTCTCTGGACACGCTCCAGCACCTCGATGTCCTTCTTGTAGTGAGGGGCCCAAAACTGCACACAGTACTCAAGGTGCAGCCTCACCAGTGCCCAGTACAGGGGCACGATCACCTCCCTGCTCCTGCTGGCCACACTATTCCTGATACTAGCCAGGATGCCATTGGCCTTCTTGGCCACCTGGGCATGCTGCTGGCTCATGTTCAGCCGGCTGTCAGCTAACACCCCCAGATCCTTTTCCTCCAGGCAGCTCTCCAGTCATTCCTCCCCAAGCCTGTAGTGTTGCATGGGGTTGTTGTGACCCAACTGTAGGACCCGGCACTTGGCCTTGTTGAATCTCATACCTTTGGCTCCGGCCCAACCATCCAGCCTGTCCAGGTCCCTCTGTAGGGCCTTCCTGCCCTCCAGCAGATCAACACTTCCACCCAGCTTCGTGTCATCGGCAAACCTACTGAGGGTGCACTCGATCCCCTCATCCACATCATCAGTGAAGATATTGAACAGGACTGGCCCCAACACTGAGCCCTGGGGAACACCACTTGTGACCTGCTGCCAACTGGGTTTGACTCCATTCACCACCACTCTCTAGGCTCAGCCGTCCAGCCAGTTTTTAACCCAGCGCAGACTGCACTTGTCCAAGCCGTGAGCAGCCAGCTTCTCCAGGAGAATGCTGTGGGAGACAGTGTCAAAGGCCTTACTGAAGTCCAAGTAGACAATGTCCACAGCCTTCCCCATATCCACTAAGTGGGTCACCTTATCATAGAAGGAGACCAGGTTAGTGAGGCAGGACTTCCCTTTCATAAACCCATGCTGGCTGAGCCCGATCCCCTGGGTGTCCCGCATGTGCTGCGTAATGGCATTCAAGATGATCTTCCTTTGCTGATATGCTATAACTGAGTGACGCACATTATAACTGTATTTAAACAGAAATCATGGCTCATGGAAAGCAAGAGGACAATAAGCCAACTTTTGGCTAAGAATACATTGCTGCAGCTCTATCATGCAAGAAGTTCAAGAGCTTTTGAATTAAAAGGATTTCTGCACTGGAAAGAGTTAATAGACAGAGAAGAGCACAAATTCATACTGTCTTGAGGATCCACATTTTTCACCGAGTTTCCAGGAGATCCCACAGCTGGAGGACTGGTCAGATGATGAACGAGAGCGACTCCCACCCAACAATTCTGCATGTTTATGTCTCACATTTGCAGACCACTACTCCTCACTTATAGTAATTTAATACTTGCTGTTACACATCCAAATATTTTAACCTTTATGCTCACAGTTGTTTCTTTCCTCCAGGCACCTTTCTCCATGATGCTGTGCTCTCTTTCATTTATAAGTATCAGTTCTTTCCTTACGTTTTAAACTGAGCTTAAATTAATGCTGCTGTTCTGTTTAGCAGTAGCAAGAACTTCAACTACCAAAGCACCTTTTCATGCCAAAACATCTTTCTTTGTGCACCAGCAACAATGATTAATGTCAACACAGCTCTGGGAATTGTATTTGTTAATTAACTGCTGCTGTAGAGCTAGCAGGCAGAGTACAAAACATGGCGTTCCTACAGGGTGTACACAAATACTTATTATTTTTCTTATGCAAAAAATCCCAATGGAAGGCTTATTGTTTGTGTTTGTTTCGTTTAACAGACGAAAGAGTTACACTCTCTGTTAGGTATTTCAGGGTAGGGTCTCCTCGCCTGAGCTCCACCAGGCAGAAAACCAGAGCGGATAAACAGAAAAGTAGGTTGGGTTTCTGCATTTCCGAGCCCTCTGAGCTAGGTCACCCCTGGAGTAAGGCAATGTCTGCTCTAAAATGAAGTGTGATAAATTTCTGAAGGGGATTAGATGATATGGTTTTCTGTGATAGCAAGAGACTGACCTCAGCAACCCAGAAAGCCCCTTTCCGGTCCTACGTTGCTAAAACGCTGCTTCCCAGGCACTAGTTATTAACAGCTGTAAGGCACTAGCTATAAGAGAACAGTCTGAAGCAACCTGTGTAGCAGGTGCTGCTGACAGGATCCTTTTGGGGGACCACTTATATCAGCTGGTCCTGACAGAGCGCTCGGTTGCTCTGGAGACCACAGCCATTCGGGGCATGCAGATAATGGGAGAGCAGAAACAGCTCAGTGTAACTAGAATCTATAGCCTGAAACCTTCTGGCTGAGGTCTGCACACCAAACAAACTCATTGAAATATTCCCTGACTAGGAACTGATCCATAACAATAACCTCTCCCCGTGGCTCACTGCAGAACCATTTTTGCTCTCCTGGATCCTGGGACGCTGCTGTAATTGACTCCATCCATTACCTTAAAACGTTCTCCAGTTTATCCTGCCTTTATCACATCTAGCCATTGTAAAAATCTCTTCTGTTTTACATCTTCCCTGTGCTTTCAGCAATGCTATTACTCCTCTAATAAGCTTAATGAGGACACTGAGTGGAAGAGTCTTCACATAAATCATCACAACAGAAAATGCTCCAGAGACGCATATAGCAATGTCACACTGCCCTCTGTTGAAATTTGAGGCACTAAAGTAATTTTTAAACTTCTTATTTCTAAGGACTAAAGGTTAATTATTTAATATTTTTTAGCTGCAACAGCACTTTCCAGCCATTAGAGAAGATTATTATTTTTTCACGGATTACAACATACATATTGAACTAAGTTTAACTAGCTGTCAGAGAAAGAAATCCTTACATCTCTGAAGTCGGGGGGCAGAAGGGAAAGGCTGCAAATTCTGAACCTGAATATTCCTTTCAAACTGGAAGACTTGCCCCAACACCAATCATAACAGACTGAGCCCTTTTAGCAAGCAAGTCATCAATCCACCCACAAGCCAAGCTAGCTCTCACCAAACTCCCATTGACTGTCACACTGTCCGCTTCCTTCTACAGCCTCTGGCAACAATGGCAAATAACCTCTCCTTAAGAAAAAAATACTACAGGTAATATTCTTCCTCAGCAAAACCAGTTAGGCTGAATGACACCCTGGGAGGAGATGCCAAGTGGTCTGCAGGTATCACTAACATTTACCCTCTCTGCTGTAAAGGACTCTACTGCTGCAGAGCTCATGCTGTCTCTGCAGCATATTAAAAACATAAAATACAAATCATTCTTCTTCTGTACTTATCAGATTGTGCCACATCTCATAATTTAAAAATCCCAGGTGACTTTCATGATTACACCACAAAGGGTTTTTGACGCACACAGACCCATACTTTAATTAGCCCACTTCGCTTTGAACACATTGCCCCAGAGATGAGTCAGGAACAATGTTCAATAGAAGTGTCGTACTCTGCATTCAGCAAGTCTATTCTTAGGAGGAAAATTAGACTGCGTGAGAAACAAGCATATACTCTGACCCTGTTCAGCCTGAGTTTACCCTTAGTGGGTAGAATCTGGGGAAAACATCTTTTGAAATTATTGGCCAGAGGCCTCTGTCAGGAGAAGGAAGGTGCTGGAATGAGCAGCTCATGCCGGCTGCCCCTTCATGTTAAAAGCAGAGGGGTAATGCTATAGAGAGGAGAGCTGCACAGCACAGCATATCCTCCTCTGGCTGTTTGTCCTCATGTGGCCAAGCAAAACCTCAGCACGTGTTATGTGCAAGAGATGACGAGAGCAGCTTTAAATTGACATCTAGTTCACAAAGAACAACAACAACAAAAAAAAAGATTGGCCTGTATAATTCAATTATATGCTTTCACTGTTTAACAACAGCACAGTGCCCCCTTCAGAGACATTCACCCCATATAGCTGACAGTATTGAGTCTGATGACTCACAAGAAAAACCCATTTATCCTGATTGTTTGAATACATATTTTTATCATAGGTGTGACACTCACAAAAGCAAAGGCAAGCAAGACTCTTCAAAATCTATTTTCTAATAAAGATAATGTTTTCTACCTCAGTGACAGCTACAGTACCAAATCTAACTTATCAGCATCTTCTCTAATCTAAAAAGTAATTCATCAGCTCTATCAACATATCTAATAAGAATATGCTATAAGGTCTCAACTTTGAAAATGCTAGTCAAAAGCATTTTTAAGAACCCCATGGAGCTTGTTTCATTATCTAGCGTTTGCTGCAGACATGAGAGTATCAGCCTTTCCTCATTTATATTACAGTAAAGAATAGGGGGAGTTTGGTGACTTTAAAGACGTCTTCGTTTCAATACTGAAAAATTATATCCTCTGTAGCATGGCCCAGGAGGACAGGACATGGGGCTAGGAGCCAGGTAAGTCTGACCCAAGTAAGCTATTAGATATGTAAAATCAAACAATCCATTATTTCAATTTCACCACTGCTAAAACAGGAATATACTAGCTGGCTGTTTACAAAACTCTTTCAGGCCTGTGAAAGAGTGAATTATCATCATTTTGGCCCCCCTAGCAAGCTGGGGCGGGTATTTGAGGCCGTGTGAGGATAACACAATGATGGAGTCTGAGCATTCTCTAAGCAACATTAGCTTTAATTATGTATGTACTTCTCCCTGGAACAAAGGTGGTCATAAAAAGCACATTGAACACCTCCCCTTCTGTTAGGAATTTCAACACCAACAGTGATTTGCAGACAGATTACCAGTGTCACTTAAGAACAAACTTTGTATAAGAATTGAGGTAGAAATCAAACTTTCCTGACAGATATACAATTTTTTATTACCAGAACAATGTATAATAGAGAACAGAAAATGTGTATTCTGAAGGCTACACATTAGATGCACACACTTAAACAAAATACACCCTGAAGCCTATAAGTAACATCATCAGTCGTTAACAGATGGAGATCACAAAAGAACCCACCCCAATAGTTGCCAAAAGTAGATCTAAGAAGGACGCATCATTTTATGCTTGGAGCCCAGTTCTATTAAAACAAAACAAAGGAAAAAAAAAAAAGCCCACACTGGGCTACCAAAAATCCTGGGTTAAAACTCATGGCCAAGCCCATGTCAGTCTGCAGGAAATAAAAGGGCATTTTCAACGCTTCAGCTGAATTAATATTTCACCCTCTGTTAAGTCGGCACGCAGAACCATTTTACAACACTCTGGTTTAATTTTTTAGTATTGATCCTAAAATATTAAACTCAAGTTCAGTCTTTAAGACTTGAGATCATTCAAACCCAGAGAAAAATTTCAGAGAGAATGGAGAGAAATAAGTTGAAACACTGAGGGCAGGAGGAGGTAATTGTTTTAATCAGACAATTCTATATAGTCTTGTGCTGATTTTTCTACCAAGAGGAGAATTATGATCTTTTTTGCTAAAAGTTCAACGCTAGAAACTTATATGCCAAGCTAAATGGAGGAAAAGACTTAAAAAAGTTCACATATACCTTGTAATACCACATATAAGCTTAGTAAACGTACATGAGTTTTAGCATGGACACCTGCCTTATGTGTTAATGCCTTTGTTTTTTAAAACATGGTATCAGAGTACATAGCAAAGCCATATATGAAACAAAAAAGGAACCTCAGTTTGTCCACTCTTTTCACTTTTTGCTGCCAAAATCATAATTTTCCCAGTTTCTTTCAACTTTGATTATCCAGTAACCCAATATTGATGTGAAAGTCCAGAAAAGCAATATATATTCAACGCATTCATTTCCCTTTGCATAAAATAAACATGTCTAATATAATTTGATCCACATGTTTAGCTTGCTCTGCTTTCTATTGGATACAAGGCTTAAGTGGGTTTTTTTGTTTATTTTGCTTTTAATATGTCAGTTAGTTTAAGGAAGGCCATTTGATGAGCATGATCCCTTCCCCCCCAGCAGCAGCCAGACTCAGCTTTTTCCTGGTTAAGAACACATGCTTCAGAAACATCTACACATATTCTGTTCTTCACAACTTCAGGAAAAACGAGAAAAATCAAAACTCCCAACTAATTATTTTACCTTATGAGCTGAAGAAATATTACGGGCCTGATTCACTGCTGTCACTATTTCACTTTCAGCTCGCTGCAAGCAGCTAAAGCCAGCTGCTTGCTGCAATGCTGAATCCAGCCCCAGCCTGGCCTCCCCAGCCCTGCACGTGCCCTCAGCCCGCGCACATGCAGAGCGCCCTGCGTGCACCCACAGGCAGAGCACAGCCCTTTCTATCATAACACAGACTTTGTCACTACAGCCATCTGTGCAGGATGGCAGGGTTCAGCAGGCTTGGAATAAGACTGTTTGAGGGTTGAGGAGTAAGGATTTGTAATGCAGTTTCTCTCTCTGCTTCAGTCTCAAAGACACACCAACAACAACGCTGCACCATTTGAAGTATTTTTCTTGCTAAAAACAACAAAAGGATTTACATGATTCAGGTACTACTTTATAACATCAAACAAGACCTCTAGATCTCATATCGCCTTTGGTACAGGACCAAGTCTGATGAGCCCGAGACACCAGCTTTCATTGCCTGCTTGGCTGAACAGCTCCAGCCTCCACCTTTCTCTCTACTGTAGTTTTCACCTAGGCTTAAACAAATAATGGATACTATAACATTCCCTCTCACATACAATATGATTTTTTTGTTCTGTGTTCTTAAAATAGTTGTTAATGCAATAAGCAAACAGATCCCAGCAGGCTGGGATCTAGCTGGCTGGGGAGCACCTCTGTGGAAAGGGTCCTGGTGGACAGGAAGCTCAATATGAGCGAACAGTGGCTGCTGCAGCCAAGAGAGCCAACAGGACACTGGGTTGCATCAACAAGGGCATGACCAGCAGAGGTAAAGAAGTCATTATCCCACTTTACTCAGTGCTTGTCAGGCCACACCTGAGATACTGTGTACAATTCTGGTCCCAGATGTAGACAGGCTGGAGAAGGTCCAGAGCTGGGCCACAAAGATGCTCAAAGGACTGGGAGGCCTGCCATATGAGGAAAGGCTGAGAACTGGGTTTGTTAAGCCTTGAGAAAAGAAGCCTTAGGGGAGACCTTATCACCATGTTCCAGTATTTAAAGGGTGGCTAGAAAGGTGATGGAGGCTCCCTTTTTACAAGGGGTCACATGGAAAAGATGAAGGTAATGGGTACAAATTACTCCTGGGGTGATTCCAATTGGGCACAAGAGGAAAATTTTTCACAGTGAGAACAATCAGCCATTGGAATAATGTCCCCAGAGAAGTGGTGGATTCCCCAACATTGGACGCTTAAGATTCAGCTGGACAGAGTGCTGGGCCACCTTGTGTAGACTGCTTTTGCCAAGAAAGTTTGGACCAGATGATCCTTGAGGTCCCTTCCAACCTGATATTCTACGATTCTATGATATTTCAAAAAGGCCATACCACTTTCTCTCCCCCCCCCCCACGCCCGCCCATGTATAGCTTTTCAAAAGTTCTGTATAACAGCTCTTCCAGAAACAGCTAACACTTCCACTAGTTCCCTCCTCTCTTTGAGGATGGAGAAGAGAAGTTAATACCTCTTCAAGCAACATTAACTTCCAGACCTAGCATCATCTCAGCAGTGCACAGAGTCTCAAGTAGCCTCAGGACATACAGCAGTCAGATGTTCAGTTGGATGAACTTACTTTTCATAGTATCTTGCGTTATGCTTCATTCTGAGGTTTGGGATTTTTTTGCCTACATGCTCTACCAGTTGCAACCAGAAGATACCAAAGGAAAAAAAAAAAAGAAAAAAAAGGCAATTTTCCATTCAGGTTCAAATTACTCTACATCTTAATTAAAAATAAAGCACAAAGTTCTGTTGCACTTTTTAAGGGTACCACCTCATGTTGAGTATAATCAAGTAAGAATGCAAATTTACTATTGCACTCATATTTCTGGGAGGAACTTGCTTGTCCATGTTCATTGGAGGCAGCAGGGCCAGACCAAGCTCTGGCTGCTGAAGACGTAGCCCAGAGTTGTTCCAGGAAGTGGAACAGCTGACACGAGTACTCTGGCATGGCCAGGGCAGGCTCAGCCCCAATTTATTCCACAGAGTTTATCTCAGGCATCCACAAAAACTAATAGACAGTTTTTCTGTCTGCATCGGGGGAAGCAAAGGTATCATGTTTTGTACATGTTTTCCCAAGCAGTTTTCTGTGAATATTTATAAGGTAGGTTTAACGTCAATACAGTTTCAAGCAAACCCAGAGAGCACATCAGACAATATGAGAAGGCACACATTAAATGCTGAGATACTAAGTGAGAGCTCGAGAGAAATAAGCCACAGAATTAATTTATAATGCTATTGTGTTTTTCAGAATAATATGACCTGTTATATATAAGGTACCTATTTAAGTATTTTCCCTTTTCTTCAGCCTCCAGAAAATAAAGTCTGAAAGGCATTCTTCTCCTTAAAAGCGCTCCTCGGTGTTTTATATTACACATGAAATCTGAATTTCTTCTACAATTATTCAGATAATTTATCTACCGAAAATGTAAAATGGATAATTTCCTAGCTATGAAAATACCAGTATTCTGCTTCAATACATGCTGTTATTTCCTTACCTACAAAAAAAAGCAACTGCAATTATTATCTACCTGTTACAAAGAGATTTCAACTTTCTAAAAAGCTGAGATAAGTCAAATTGCCATTCTCAAAGGTCTACTTTAAAGCAAGTAAGGTACATTTTATATTTAAAGGTGAGGTTTCTTCTTTCACCCTAAGGGCTTTACATTCTCATCTTGATGTATTAATTAAAGCACATTTATGGTGAATTTTTAATTATCTCCCTAATAAATGGCATCACAAGGAATAAAATGGTCTCTTCACAAGTCTCTCTAGACTCCCCCGTGTCATGGAAACAGCACTAATTCCACAGCAAAATAAGAATGCAAATCGCTGGGAGGACTGTGGATGCTGATGGGCAGGGACCAGACGGCTGTCTTGCACTCTTTCTCGATCAAGGAGTGCTACACAATACTGCAGCCGTAGTTGGCCACAAAGGAAGATTAGACTCTGCTATATTTCCTTCTGTAATACATACGTTTCCTTCCACTGAAAGTCAGAGGGAAAGACTATTTCCCCCCCTACTCCCTTGGTGACGTTAGTTCCTATACTCTCTTCCCCTGGGCAGTTTATGCTCCTCCGTATTCCTAGGCAGAGACAGAAAGGACAAGACATTTGAGGTATTTCCACTCACCAGTGCTGTCACCATTTAGAGTGCAAAGTACATCTTCACCCAGTGGAGGGCCAGTCCAGGAACGCATGACAGCAGCTGCATTGCGTAGCATGGCCAATCCCAGACCGTGGCAGTTCAGCACCTCCTGAGCTACGACAACTCCACGTCACCAGCAGTCATACAGGAGTTTTCATACACTAAAATATGTGGCTAGCAGAGGAAGCATCATGAAATGCTATGAAATACCATCTAATGTCACTCAGTTTCAAGGAAAAGGAAGAATGACTACGCAAAACACACTGATATTGTCAAAAGAGAAACTGCAAATTGTTGTACAATATAACCTAGGCATTCATATGGTGAAGGTACATGACTCTACCTTCTAAATGTCAAGCAATGACATGACACTGCAGGTGGGAAGTGGGACATTTGCTATCCAAATGGTAGAGGGTGTTGCCTTTTTACCCATATTTATGTACACACATGCACAAAGTAAGTATTTAGGATGGCTTCTAATCTCATGGGAAGATTTGATTCTTGGGTCACTTCCCAAGAGCTACTTTTCAGAAGACACTCCAGACCCTGCCAGACAAAGTTTACAGACCCATACTTATCAGAGAATAAGCCACAGGTATAATAAGCCTCACCACAGTGAGTTATGGTCTCCCCTTTTAAGAAAGGGTTAATAAACGCCTCTAGGGGAGGTGACTGTGGACTGCTTTGCTTTTTATCACCCACCTATCCCTCCTGCAGAATGCCAGTGATCAAATCAAGCCAACACTTCTAAATAGCTTTTAGTGTATTAAATGAGTAGAGATAAGCATTAGTAATTCACTTATAGCTGGAGCCATAGATTTTTGTCTTTTTTTTTTTTTGTAAAAGCTAGAAGCCAATTGGTGTCATGCAGCTAAAGTCCTGTTTGCCGTTTTCAAAACAGACTGCACCCCATAGCCTCGGTACCTTTGGCGTGCTGCCAGCCACTTTAAATATGGAGAGGGGGGGAATTGGAATACATTACTGCAATACAGAAGACTTCATCGATTAACAGGGAACTTATAACTATTTCCTTTAACCACAGTCTAGCTGTTCTAATCAATTTTCTCCACCTTTACTTAAGGAAGTTATTTCAACCATGCAGAATAGCAATAAGTAGTAGCATTTTTTTTTAAATACACACGCAAGACGAGACCCTAAAGCATCATGTCACAGCATTATATAGAACATTAATAGACTACAAGACCAAGACCGTAGCATTAATTGACAATTGCACATTTAGTTATTTGTGAAATGGAGCTTCTTGTGTTTATTGTACAATGCTTAAAGGTCTAACAAGCTGTGGATAATTGAGAAGAACTGATATCTCCTAACTGGTACTGAGAGGTGTCTGTATACATGTTGACCAAATTGATGAGTAGGTATGTAAATAACACTGTCAACATATTTCATGATTAGCATCCCTGTAGCATTTTCCTGTTCAGCTAAAATTTGTTATTAATGAGGCTTTAGCAATTACATGTTTTCCTAACTGCGTCCTCTTAGCTGCAAAGACTTCAGGAGTTTTCCAAGACTTTTCCTCTTACGAGTTCAGAAGCTACTATTCATTCAAGGTGCTGAACAGCAAAAAGTCGATAGGAGGAGTATATATTATGTATTGTCATTACATGCTGACATGATTCTCCTGCATAGCAGATTACGCTACATCTCCAACACGTTGATTTCCTAATAAAGCATATTAATTTGTCTATGACAGTTATTGCCTTAACCCACCACAAATTAAGGATGAAATAAAGTATTTTATTTTCAACATTTTCATTTATATGCTCGTCTGTTGAAGTACAGGCATTATTTTCATGTAAGTTATGATGTGCATGGATTAGATTCACTTGCTTGTAAACTCTTAGTAGCTTCTAATTAAATAGCTTATTTTATATGCAATGCAGGGCAGAGATTTACCACATGCGTACTGTCCTGGCACATGTGCAACTTCCCTTGCAGACCTGCACAGTACAGGCACTACAAACCCCTATTTTTATAATTAACATTCAAAGTCATGCATGATTAGCATTACCCTATAAGAAGAAGAACAGACGCAGAATCAGGGGATGACTGACCTACATCTGCTGAGGCCGTCCAGTTCTGAGAACCCTTAACTCACATAAAAATGCACTAGAAGGCAATCGTTCCTGGGTTTTTTCGGTCCTGGCTGGCCATGGTTAAGTCACAGCTGCTCACAGGGGCTGTGCGTGCCAAAAGCACAAGTAGCCAGACCGGGTAAAGGTGCAAGGCAGCCACTGGCTGAGTCAGAAACACCACAATAAAACATTCAGATCATATATCATGGCCTTAAATTGCAGAACTCTCCCATGGCAGGAAAGGCAGAGCAGAGCCCTTCAGTTTGAGCACTCGGCAGTCAGAATTTTCATCAGCTTTAATGTGTGCTTTATTACCCCCCGCAGAGCCGGCAGCAGGCAGGCTGCCTCTGAGAGACAGGGACAAATCCTCTTAGCTGTATTCTGGTCACAGCTCCTGCTCACAGCTTCTACAATAATTCAGTGTCAGAGCATGGTTCCTCATTTTCATATTCCTATCTCATTTGTGTCACGGGGCCAAACTGGAACAGGAGCATTATTATGCCAGATATTGGAGGGAGGTCACAGATGCATACTGCTAACTACAGCAATTACTGCCAACAGAAAATCAGCAGTTGCTACAGAGCAACAACGTGAGGCATTGCAGCATACCTTTCAACAGGAGGGACACTGAGGACTGCATGAAAGCAAAGTACAGGTGACTTTATAAAGACGATTGTGCTTCCATTTACAAAGCAGTACGTAGTAATCAGGATACAGTTAAAATAAATTTAAAAAAAAAACCCAAGGCACTTACAGTAAAATAGCACAGACAGCTGGAGCCATCGTTGGGGAAGTTACTCAAGTACTCTGCAGAAGGGTCATTCCTTTCTAAATTGTGCTGCAAGCAGAAACGTCTGTAGCCTTCTAAAGACAGAGAAGCCACCAGATCACAGACCTTTGCCCTTGCAGCTAAGGCCAAGCTGCAGCTATAAACCCCTCTGAGGTACCAGGGAAACCTCCAGCTTTCTCACAGAACTACCTTTTCTTCTCCAAAGAAATCCCACAGTGGGTGAGCCCTTCTCTCACTTGACAGTAAAACAGGTACATCAAGTACCTATGGTCAACCTATGGTCTCTGGTTTCCTTCCAGTCCCTTCAGCTGATCTCAGAGCAGCCAAAATTTAGCTATTAAGGAATTGATATTTCCACTCTGACATGAAACACATGAGAAATTACACTATTAATAATCTCTTGCACTTGTCACCCACTGAAGCGTCAACCTTTTGACAGCTGAATTGTTCAGATTGTGTCAATAAGTGACGTTAATAAGTTTTTCCATAATGGTTAGTACATCCATTGGTTGCTAGGCAAACTTTTTATTATAGCATTGCATTAAATGAAAAGGTACAAAAAGATTCATGAAAAACTGGCAAAGAAGTCCCCCTTCCCCAAAGCAGTTTAACAAAAAGCCATTTACAAAATCAAGACGAAATACAGTAGAAATTACTGAGGAATTTGAAAAGGGGGGAAATGTGTCGAATAATTATGCATCATTTGGCTGAGTTTTACACAGCAAAATATTTATCAGAAACTTTGAAACAGTAGTTTCTTCCTGAAAATTCAACAAAGCAAAACATGGATATCTGCCAGTTTCCATCTAAATTATTCCAAATCACTAAGTATCAGTGCAGCTGCTTTAGCATCAAAGGGAGTACTTGGGAAGTAAGGCACTATTCACGGGAATCTATCCCCTGGTTCTGACTTAATATTTACTCTGGGATATGTACCTAATTTCTAAATAATTCACTTTTAGTCATATCTTCATTTTCTGCGTAGACCTAAACTCACCTGAATAGCTGTACCATATTAAGAGCAACAAGGGAGCATTTGTCCCAGAATTCACATTTTTACAGGATGTGTATATAGCTACAGCTTTATGCCCTTAACAGAGACTCTGTCAAGAGGCAGAATATAAAACAAAGACCCATAATTATGCCTCATTCACCCTAGCCATCCTCCACTCCAACAGATCCAGAGAGCTGCCCCTCTCCCTTCCTCTGCCTAGCTTTAAATAAGACACGCAGCCTGCCCCAATCTCTCGTTCCTGCACCACCTCAGTGTCTGCTGATAACCCCTCCTAGACTTGAAGGAAGAAACCCATCTCCTTTTCTTCAAAAAGGAGATTAAAGGATCAAAAACCTCTTACCAGCTCTCACCAGGAGGTTTGGTTAATGCCCTGAAATATTCCCTTTCTTGCAACTCTATGAAGATTATTAATCCTTTCCCATCGAGTCTGTGCCACCCAAGAGCTTTCAACTCCAGCCTGTGGTGGCAGGGAGGCCCCTGCAGCCCCCTCATCACCAGACATTGTGCAACCCGCCCAGCGCACATGGAAAGGATTTTCTGTCTGCTCTGTGCTGCAGAAAGCTCTTGCTCTTCACTTCCAACCTATCTAAAATATTTAATGAATATTTGAAATGGGCACCAACATTTAGTTTGCCTCCTGAAAAACAAGGGGGAAAACATATGGGTAATATGCAGCTTGTTTTGCAAAACAATAATGAAGCATCTGGTAACTTCTCCAGGAAAAGAAATGAAAGCTGAGGGGATATTTTACAGAACTTGGAAGCATACATGGGATGGTGTACTGTTATCCAGCATGTGTCTAAACACACACAGTCTCCTAGCACAGCTTGAGGAAAAAATATTTAGTATATTCATTGTAAATCTCTGGCAAGCACACCATACGGCTACTCTGTTCCCGCCAGCAGGCACAGGAGCCAATCCCGCTCCCACACAGTCAGCCTAGACACAAGATATGCCTGAAAATGCAGAGAGTAAGGCTTGTGACAGAGCTGCAGGCAGAACCATACCTTCAGCATGGCATCAGCCAGTCAAACAAACCCTTCACGTGCCAATGGATTACTTCCTGCTGGGGTAATACACCTATCCTAAAATTCAGGGTTTCCCCGTGTTTAAAGATTGTCATCAAGTCTAATTTTATCTCCTGCTATGACAAATAAGGAAATTCAGTTCGTATGATTTAAGTCTGAGGCCTTCCAGATACCGCTTTTATTGTATTACTATACTACCTATAACCATGTATGAAATGCCAAATCTAACAAGCACTACGTATGATGCACCACACATCGCTCATGTACGTGTATTATCTAGTATATATTGAGCCACACTATCGGCTGGTATTACAGACCCAGGATTTGCCTTACTAGCGTAAGAAAGGAATGCTAATTAGAGAACTGTAAGACAATTTATACCCAAGTTGTTATAAAATACTATAAAAAGGATCGATGCCGATAGAGGAAAGGGCATGCAGCTAGAATACAGTCAGCAAGGACATGATCAAAGCTAGGACAAATAGACTGCAAATACCGTATAATGCGCAAACACCTCTAAGGTATGCATAAGAATCTGTGAAGCATCCTCACAGCAGGAGGCTGCAAGCACATTTGGCGTGGCCTAATTTGCCAACATATCACAGCCAACTAATAAAAGCATTTCTCAAAGACAGGCAAGTTCTGCTGGGCTGGCCTAGCACCATGTAGTAAAATTAAAAAGCTGTTCTCCATACAGCACACAGCATCCATCCAAATCTTTGTTACACTTTCAGCAGTGCATGTAATACATTGTTAGAGTATGTTGCTTTTTGCAGAAATTAACAGTGGGAGGGCATTCATCAGCAGGCAGCCTCGTGTTAGCAAGGAGGACAGTTAGCAGCAGGCTGCAGTTTGGGTCCCTGCTCGCACCTAGCACAGGACCTGGGTTTGCTGGCCCCCCTTGCACCTCAGAGGAGGCAGTTCACACACTCAGCTCACACTCCCTGCTGCCCTGGGGCAAGCGGGCTGCAAGGCAGGGACACCGAGCCCCCGCATCCCACTGACACCAGTGAGCATCTCGGACGCCTCGAGTTAGCCTCCATCTGAGCTGAGGAATATATTTTCCTTTTAGATGCAACTTATTCTTCAGAAGCACCGTGCCTCAGATGTTCTTCAAAGCAACAACTCTGCTTCACTTTCCCTGTGCTCAGGAAACCGCATGGGTAAATGGCACAAGGGAATAGCCACGCCATCAAGCGCCTGGGGTTAAGAGTAACCTCCAGTCACTCAGCATTAGCCCCAGCTGTCATGCAGTAACTCTGCTACCACATTAGCTGCATTGAGTTGCTTTACCTGTCCCCTGCATGTCCCAATGCAAAAGCAAAAAAGACCACCCTGGATAAAGAGGGTTTCATGCCTGTTCCCCAGCTGTAGCTAAAGTTACAGTCTGTCCCTGAACTTGTTCTATTTCTCTGCACCCCTCACTGTAGACTGGCCCTTGGGCTCCCAATACAGGTATCCTTTGAAAATTAGAAGAAGGGGGAAAGGGGCACACTTGAAAATTTCAGCCTTAACCCAAACCAGTCTCTTGTACAAGTATGTGCAATGCCTCAGCTTGCAGATTTCCAAGGAAGAATTAATTATTAATAACTTAATGCAACAAGAGCAGCCGTTTTCATTCTCCTCACAGCTGTCAGGGAGGCACAGATGCAGTACCACCTTCTGTAATTGGAATCTTTATTTTACAAACAGCGCAATAGACTGTGTTTTATCTCCTTTGATCCCTGTGTAATACAAACAAGGCTCGCTAATCAAGGCTCCTTCCCCTTTGTTTGCCCTTCAAATGCTGCAGAGAGCCTCTTCCTGCTGGATATTGTTGTACGTACATTGCAGTGAAAAAGTGTGTGATACAGCAGGCATTGCAGAGAGTTTTTGTCCTGACTTTAAGGTATCTCTGTAGTGCCAACTGGCAGCACATACCAGCCTGGCCAGGTGCTGTTCTCCTAAAGATACCATTATGTACCAACAATTAACAAATCTATCAACAGATTTCCTTTATGATTCTCGGTGCTACCGAATTTAAATACACTGCAGAAGAAAAAATAGTGCCTGGATGGTGTACAAAAGCATATCTAGCTGACAGACCTGTAGCACAAACAGAGCAAAGCAGCTCCACTAAACCACAAAAGGGATGGAAGCGGAAGCAAATCATAACCCTGTGGAAAGTCCTTCAGTCACAGCTGGTGCAGAGGCTATTGGTACAGTTGCCTGACACTTGTAACTGCAGAACACCATCTTCAGTTGCAAACTTAGACAAATCTTAACCAGTAAGGGCATTTCCAAACAAAGGAGACATTTTTCTGAGAGCATTTCAACCACACTTCTACACCATTTCTCAGAAGGGCCCTGAAGAAAAACAAGATAATTCTGCCCAGGTTAACTACAAATTTTTTTTTACAAGCTTTTTTCTTTGAGCAGGAGTATCCCAGTGCTGTGGAGAAAGGGGATAAAATATAAACAACTTTAGTTTTTATGATAACCTGCCTGATTTTGACATAACTTTGTAAGTAAAGTTCACAACCATCGAGTATGTTTCCTTAGAATACAGTAGAGCCAAGATATTTCACAGAAAAAAATTTTCCTTCTGTACTTTTTTTGCCTGCTTACTCTTTTTTGTTCTAGGGGGCATGGAGGATACCAGTTTAAAATTAGAAAAGATAAGTGCCAAATAATCAGGGACAGCAGGATAGATCAGGAGTTGGAGATAACTGGGACTGGCTAGGGAAAGAAATAAATCAACAGAAAAAGGAATGAAAAGCCACAAAAGAAGTTTTGGCGACAAGCAGTACAAAAATAAACACAGATGAATTGATGAGGAAGCAATATACTGGGAAACAAGCACTCACTTGACAAAGAGGAGTGTCAATGGAAAGCCAGAAAGATGGTAAAATAAAGACAGATTGGTTGAAGAGCCAGGAAAACAGTGTGGATGGTGTGAGGAGCAGAGACTGTTACTGAATGGAGCTGGAGACTATATCAGGCATTGCAGGTGAGCTGAGTAGCTGCAGTAGGAAAACCAGGACTACCCGAGTAGTGATTGGGCTCTAGGCAGGTGAGGAGCAAAGGTTGTGTTTAGACACAAACCACCTAGAGAAAGGGCTTGTTTGAAAGGCAAGGAAAAACAAATGAGTTTTGGGGTAAGTGAGCAGCAGAATGTGCATCCAAAGAGCACATCCTCTCCCTAGCCTTAGGGTGCATTGTGGGAATATAGACATCTTCAGTATTTTAGGAATAGGAAAAAAATTATTTAAGAATAATTAGAAAGCTGATTAAAACAGTTATTATACATTAGTTTGTGTATTCCTGTAGTAACCCCGCAGTCCAAGATCAGGGCAGCTTTTGATGGTCTCTTTTCCCTTGGGGTGTGAGCTAGATCTCAGCAGCCGTGGCCCAAACAGATGTTTCTACTGCTGTGAGCTGTGGCCATTTTCTTCACCAGCCAGCGGTGGCAGAATAAGCAGGATTTCTTTTTTTCTTATGCAGAGAATTTGTAAAGGTAGGCGAAGCTTACCTGCCTCCCAGCCTTCCTGCACTAGGCTGGCTGCTTTTCTCTTTGAGCACAAAGGGAAGTGTGAGACCCTCTCTCCAGTGAAACCGGGGTCAGACCCACCCAGGTGCCTCTGTCCTGGTTCTGTGCCCCAGAGCTGCCTTCCCAGCCATCTTCCCTCTCTTCTCTCAAAGAGGCAGAGAGAAATCAGGCGGCAAGGAGATGAGGAGACCTTAGATCAGAGTCTGCATTCCCTACCCAAGTCCCAAGAGCTCAGAAGCTTTCAGCTGCATCCTATTCACATCTTTTCCTTGTCAGATATCCCTTGACAAGAACAGCACCTGACAGGAGGGGAAGAAGGAGGAAATTACATAAGCAAAGCAGAAGTGTAATTAAATTCCCTCTGCAGATGAGCAGATCAGATCTCAGCTGTTACATTACTCCATTCTGTCACAGCCTGGACTGTTCTTTAAGGAACTATCTGCTAAATGAAACTATGAGGGCAGCTTAAGGTTTCCTTTTTCCAAGAAGTCCCATATGCCTGGTCTCTTTTTTCACTCCTGCTGTCTTATGCCATTCTTACTAACGTGAGTATTGACTGGGTGAAGCACAAAGCATATATTTTTAAGGTACTAAAATGAAACACCAAAACCATGGTTGAAATACGCAGGAGGAAAACATGTTTCCACCAAGTGTCAGTCTCCCTGGGGTACAGTCCCAACCTATCTTAGCAATTGCTTCCAGCAGTAACAAAATGCCAGCTGACTGACACTGTTACCATTTCCAAGGCACCTCATCAGTCACAGCTTAAGTCTTTCCCAGTGAGTAACTTAGGAAAACAAAGCCATTCCTCCTGCTCTGATGATTTTCAGAGGCTCCATTATTCTGAGTTACTGACAGATGCTTTGTTTCTCCCATTGCACAACTTCTAGGTGCAAACTACTTTTGGTTTAGCACACAGATTAAGTTAAGAACCCCACCTCACTTTTCTAATTGGAAAAAGGCCTGAGGCAAATTCGAAGAAAGTTGTCCATGCTTCCTTCTTTCAAAATAAAGCTGTGATATCTTTTAAAAGCACACAGATGATGTTGGTGGTACACCAAGTTTTCAACCCTGCCTTGAGAATAAAGAAGAATAAGAGGTTCTAATGAGAACACAAAGTAGTATCATACTAAATGGATATACTTTTTTTGAGGTTATTAGGCAGAACAACCTGAAGATATTCCTTACAGTGGGGAAACCAGATCAACTCCAGATATTTTATGTGCAGGCAGAATATCATCCTGACATTCCTGGAGTGCTTCAAGGGACTATGACAAATTTAAGAGATCAAATTCCTTTAAACCAGATTAGATCTTTAAGACATAAAATGCAAACTACTGATCTACAACAGGCCTCCACATCCCATGTCCAATGAGAAGGTTTCTACACATCAAAAATTGAGCAAAAATGTTGTTAACTTACTTGCAAAACATGTAACCTGAGATATTGCAAGGCTATTATGAAAGGTGCTGAAATAGTGATTCAAATGAGTAATCAAATCGCTTATATGTAAAAGTTACCTTCTTTTTTCAGATACATTTAGCAGCTAACTATGAAAATCTGGCAGGCAGTTTGTCCAACACCTCTTCAAGACTCATAAATTTAATCAGCATAAGTCCAATTTCTTATAAAATTTTATGTCTAACTTTCAGTAATCTGCTCAGCTGAAAGCTATGCCTTATTTGTGTGGGGCATGAAAAAGGAAACAGCAAAGTTTTAAAGTTAGGAATAGAAATTATGAACTTTCAAGAAAGTTGGAAGAAAAAGGAAGGAAGTGAATCTTTCAATGCAAAAATGCAAGGTATCCTCAGCATTTAGATCAGCAAAGACCACATAATGGTGCAATTAGGTTTATTGCACTGACAGTTTTATTTCTCAACCTTTAACTTAATAAGTTAACAGATGTTTGAGAAAATAATTGTTTTATATGGATGTTTAGATAACTTTTAGGGTACTTGATTTTTTTTTTTTTGTTTTACCTAATAGAATGACAATGATAGTTTGAAAAAAATCTTGTTATAGCTACAGTAGAGGAAAACTGTCTCTGAATACCATTTCATTTCCATGACAGATTTATTTCTGAAATGGAGACTCCAAAAACTATCAATTTAATGCATTAGATGGATTTGCATGCATTTAAATTCATGACTTAAAGTACCAGCAACTGTGCTCATACAAAATTAACATGCACACACACTTGCCACATTCCCTCATTACAATATAACTGACCCTTACTAAGAGCTACCACTGTTTTATGTGGTTGAGGGGGTGATTTACATAAATGATCCCTAAGAGGGGATATGAGGGGTCCAAGTTCTGCCTTCCTCAACCGACTTTAAAATCTCAACAAAACTTCTAGAGGAAACAGCTCCTCATCTTTGAGGCAATATTTCAGACCACGAGCAGCTACGCTGGAACAGACTAACAGTGGCCTGTCTGGGAACATGTTTGTGCTTGGTTCAAGAAACAGTAGGTTTGGTTCAGTTTGACTATCACAGAATGATTTCTCATTATATTAGCCACAGAGTTAATTGGTCTTATTTAGGAAGGCATTGAATATGAAATGGAATGGCTTTACAAATATTGCAGTATCCTTAATGACACAGATTTTGAGACTATTGTATTGTATACTTTGGGGAGGACTTTGTACATGCAGTCAGACAGATGGCTGGATGACTGCATTTCTATACAGTTTATTAACTGTATGAGTTACTAATGATCATATTTCCAGCCAGTTTTACCCACAGCTTCTAGCTTTTATGCTCAAAACTGCACATGCAATTGCTTAATCCCTGCACTCAACTGCTCACCCCTCAACCTCGCATAACCCAGATCCCTGCATGCAGTCAGTCAGTGCAGTTCCAGTAAATAGGGTAGTGTGAAGGAGCAGACAAAGATGTCATGCTGGTGTGCACTCAGCAGGTGCAGAAGCTGGCTTTGCACTTCGTCTTTTGTGCCTGCAAATCCCCAGTCATAGTTACAGAGGACAGCTTTCCAAAGCCTGTCTTCTGGTCTTAGGTATAATTTAAACAACAATCATTGCAGGAAAAAAGATGAGCCATTAAAGCATTTCTACACTATTTAAGAAGGTCTAAGTAACGACATGAATTAAAATTGCTAAATGAGTTGAGGCTTCCAGTTAAATGTGTCACTTCAAGGAACCACGCTGCTCTACAGGCCCTGAACATTTGGCCTTCGGGCTCACACAACTGTGCTATGTAATGAGAACATACTCGCCATCGTACAGAAACAAAAGTCTGATCTTGTTAGCGTGTACTCAGACATCCCTCCCAACTGTAGTGAAGTAGAGCAATGTCAGAGTCTCTGGAAACAGCACCTCAGAAATAGCAGAGTTTGCATTAGTTGAAAATTTGAATGGAGAGGTTGTTGGGATGGAGTCGTTTTGGAGAAAGACTTGTGGACCCATAGGCTCGGTTTAAAAAACACTTTATATGCCTTTCTCTAAAACCAAGATTATACTTGATACGTAAAAACCCATATTTTCTCAAAGAATCAAAGT
The DNA here is from genome assembly GCF_963921805.1 of Phalacrocorax carbo. Lineage (NCBI taxonomy): Eukaryota > Metazoa > Chordata > Aves > Suliformes > Phalacrocoracidae > Phalacrocorax > Phalacrocorax carbo. The sequence continues at coordinate 36,107,980 of NC_087520.1, read as the reverse complement.
AACTGCAGTGTATTTCTTAAAAAAAAAAATAAAAAAATCGGAGAGTAACAACCGAGTCATGGCACAATGTTATCCCTCCCATCAAATCCTGACGATAATTTCGTTGTAAATGGGAGCAATAAATGTTTGTCTATCCTAGCTGCAAAGGACATACAGCTTATATGATCCAAACAATTGCCAGTAATATGCCCAAAAGCAAGGAAAAAACATTATCCAGTTTACTGAAGTGGCAACCTGCTATAATACGTTTATATAGTATAACTTGTAGAAATATTCATTCCTCTATTTGCTTAATGCAATGTCCAGCACATGAAAATTATACTTTGTACCATCTTATTTACTACAGGGAAGAAGTTAATGCAGGAGAACACATTAAAGGTCATTTTCATTCTTTGGAATAATTAAATGTAGCACTTGCAGAATCCTTTTGAGGAGATTTGCAACAGAAAGTGTATTTAAGTCCACAGGTAATTGCATTAGAATAAATCCTCAGACAGTGGAGATTTAACAAAGAACTTGGAACAAAACAGGAGCCCCCTTGTCCCAGGTTTTTTAAATTCTCAAGTCAGCAGTGGCCACTGTACACCATTTTGTTCTATGGCTTTTGTAAGCACAATAAGAAAATTTTCTTATAACTAGATTAATGCCAGAATTTCATATTAGAATGAACCTTTAATGGACTAGAAATACAATAGTCTGCACTGTCATTTCATCCAGATCTCTCAATGTTACTGAAAACACTGAAGCCATCACAAAACTGTAAAGGGAAGCTCATTAAACAAGAGCAGGAAATGAACAGAAATTGCCATGTTGCTGTGGACAACAGTGGTGTTGGACCCAGAAACTAATCTTGTCAGCACACAGAAAAGTCTTTATTCATTTGGGGCTGAAAGAACTGTCAGAACTGGTAAGCCAGCACAGGGGAAACTGGGTCTGCAACCACAGTGAGGAAGACCCCAAGAAAGCCCATCACCACTGGCATCGATGAGCAAACACCATTTCCCACCTCTGTTTGAGGTACAATATTTTGGTTAGATGGGACACTTTTAAGAAATTATTTTTAATAGCTATTATTTCAGTGTTGTCTTCTCTTGAGGTAAAATAGCTAAAATATAGAAATCTGATGATAATGAGATATATGGACAAAAAAAGAGGGGGAAAAGGGAAGAGAAGTATCCTGCATTCTAATTAGCAGTTCTAACGTACATGGCAGGAATCACTGCGGTCATACCGCACTTCGGAAGCACAGGAGTGGCAAGCCTGTTTTCCCTAAATGAGGTAATAAAAGAAGCACTGGGATGTGTCAAAATTTTTGGGTACAGGAACTCCACCTTTGTAACACTTTGGTGGTCTTTGCTAGTGCTGGCAGCTACAGGGACAGTGCCTTGTTTGAATTACACTGGGTGACATTCTCAAAACAGTAACAAGCTTATAAACAGTGCGTATCTGGTCTCCAGTTTCACTGAAACATTACATCAGCCTTGAGCTGACCACAAGGGGAGTATGAGCCCTAACAAACTCCCATTTAGTGCTTACTGGGCATCAGCACCCAGCAAAAAGATTAACAACAAACCATGCTTTCAACAGCAGTCATGGGCTTGGTTCAGCATCGTAGATTTTTTCATTTTGACAATTTATCCCTTTCAGACAACGATAATAATTTATTTCTACATAAGAGTCATGAAAACCTGAATGGAAAAGCCAAAGGGACAGGAGCTTTCACCATGTTCTTTAAACATCCTTAAGCTGAGAGCTGGAAGTGGCGGGGCCAGTAAATCAATGACTACTGCCTGCTCATTAATCTTCACGCCTACATTTCTACCTGTGAGGAGCAGGCAGTGTTTCTAGCCATGCCCACAGTCCCTCTCAGGTCAGGGTAACCCTCCAAAGAGGGCAGTGAAATGCTATTGAAAGGCTTCTCTTTCTGGCACAAACATCAGAAATATTTTTCTGCTGAACTCTGCTGTCATCTACATGGCCGTATTTTTTACCCTTAGACACATTACAAGCATAATGGAGAATACATAAATGAATGCACAATAATTATAGATATTTATATGCATCCTGCTAGTGAGAGATCATACCTATAATTCATATGTGGTAAAGCCACAAAATTATGAAGGTCTTCCTACCACTGCCATTTATAAACCAGTGGGAATATATTACGTTTTTATTTCTCATGTTACAAGAGGCAATTTATGACTGTCTGTATATCACATTATGTTTTAGAGGTGATGATAATGTAAAAGCAGCCTGACCTCAAAATGGAATAACTGATTCAAGCAAAATGCCATTTCACAAAAAGTATACTCAGTTTCTTAGAGAAATAAGTAACTACAGGTAAAGCTTTTTAAATTTTACTTATGGCATTCATTTTAGAAAACCATTTTCGTCAAAATATTCCCCTTCTGGGGTTATTTCATTTAATTTTCCTTTTAGGAGCAGAGACATGGTTTCTTTTTTTTTTTTTTTTTTTTTTTTTAATAACAACCAAACATACAAATTCAGCCTATTTCAGAAGCTTTAAATTAGCCCACCCTCTAATCTTTCAGTCTGGTCATTCCCAAGCCATTTTGTGATCAACACTGAACTGCTCCCAGTCCAAATGGAGATTTCAAGGCTGCTACTATTTATCTACCTCCTAATTGTATTGTGAGGCATAAGCTCTTGGTGCACTTACACGCACTTAAGTTACTGTGATGACATCACTAAAACAAGACAAGAATTAACATTGGATAGTTGTAATGCCTAACTACACAGGATATGATGGGTTAGAGTCATACTTACTATCTTCTACTTATAAAAGGATAGTTTATATCGGAAATGCTACTTCTACGTCCTCCACAGAAGCCGCATGCCACTCGAACTCAAGACACGATATGAATGTTCCTTTATCACTGTCATTATTGTCGGTTTTATTATTATTTCTAAGGATAAGAGTTCTATTACATTCATTTGGTTTCTTAACAGCAACACCATTTTGTTCATACCTTTGCAAACCTACCACATTTTAATTTGCAGATTCTTAAGTTTCCAATACTAAGGACAGCATTTCCATATTCCGGTTACAGTTTTTTAAAAGCTGTAAGTTCTGTTCTCTCTTGAAGGGTTGCTTTCTGTGGGCACAAGTATTTCAGAACAGATTAATAAAAATTGACAGCTAGCTAAACTTTATACATCCTGACCTTACTAAGAGTTCAGTTTCACCTGCGTTAGAGCCATTTATATCGGTATAATGTGTTACGCAAGTATAGCTGAAGTCAAATTACACTTAATAAGCTAGACTATATTTTAAAAAGAAGATGAAATAATGGCTATAATATTTAATGTGCCACTTAACTGTCACATTAATAGAAAATCTATCAGTAAAGATGATGGAGCTACAGTGATTTAGCAGTTTCCAATCCAGACCATTAGAGCTTTATGAGTAACACCAGTGAACAGCATTATGGGACCAATTAATACCTTTTCTCATATGGAAAATCAGTGTCTTGAAATTCCTGAGCAGTCCTAACTAAACAGGACCAGTTACAAAGCTACCCAAAAATCAGTCAAGGTACCAGAAAGAGGATCTAGCAAGTGTAAAACATCACATTTTCCAGGTTTTAGCAGGATACCTCTTGATGTGACTTCTATGCAACATCCGAATGATCTGCTGCTACATTACTCTCACAGTGCCTAAAGACAGACAACTCCTTTTCAGCATCAGACAGGAATTCCTTGTTAGACTCACCTGCACTAGCAGAGATGAACAAGCAGAGGTTTTCAGTCAGACCACTTCCCTGAACCAACTCAGAACACATTGTGGAAATACCAGAGATCAGCAGGGGCAGGACACAAGACCAGGGCAGCCCAGGCTTAGATCAGTTTAAACTGCTGTGAAGCTGAATACCAAGAGTGGAAACAGCTGAGGACTGATTTCAGTGTCCACACAGCCCTCAGCAGCTGCTGACTGCAAGTACAGATAACAACTTTCCCATGCTGTGCTTTCACACTGAAGTGTTAAGGAATAAACTATCTGAATCTTACTTTTCTTATATAACTTATTTTACTTTATATAGGTTGTAGTTAAAGTTTAATTTAATATTAAGTAATAATTACATCTGAATTATAAAAAATATATTAAGTTATAATTCAAAATCCATTTATTAACAATTATTTCTTTTTAAATCTTTCATTGTTGGGAATAAAAAAAACAAGCTTAAGTTTGCTTGCTGTATTCTGTGCCTGGTCTACTTCATTTGTCTGTCTTGTCATTTAGCACCTCTTAACTGAAGGTCTTAAACTGATCTACACTGCATTTTATGTTAGTATCATTTAGCATATCCTTTAATTCACTGAATGTAAAAAAAGCCAAGAACTGAAAAATTCAAAAAATAAGCTAACAGTTCAGGGCAGCAAAAGACTTAAAAGCACAGATCAAAATAAACCCTGGGTTAATTTCTCATCTTTTCAGAAAGCCCGCATAATTCTTAAGTTTCCCCATGCTGTGCATACCAAAAGACAAGTTTGGTTTATGGGCAACATATGAAGTGTTTTCTTTAGCTGTCAGCATTTCATACCAGGACTTGAACTACGCTTAGAGTTGCATGATATTTGAAGAAAAGAAAATATTACCTTGATTTTGATTTACCTTTTCAAAGGAGTTCCTTTGAAGCAGTTCAGCAGCAACAGATGTATGTGGGATTTGTTCAGTTTTTAAATTTCTTTTCTAATGAAGGATAACCTACAAATTTTAAACTTTGTAATTCATCTCTTTTTTTCCATAATGCGATTTGGAGACTAGTATCAATGCAAACCGGAGTAAATTATAGGAGTGTGTCTTCCTGAAAATGAAGTATGTTTTCACTGCTACAGCAGTGTGACACAACTTCCAAAAAGGAATGATGGGCTGCTAAGCAAAAATGATGAGGAAGAGATTCTTATCAAGGCTTCAAAAATGTCAGAAGAGGAAGCGACATTGGTTTAACTATGTTGGTTCTGTAAACATCTTGCCATGTCGCAAAAACATCTCTGGTAGCAGACGGGATGCATTTCAGGCCTTCTCTACATATCAGGAGATTATTTTAATTTTTTAAAATATCGTCCTGACAACACAGCATTTCATAGTGAAACAGTGCTTCCTTCTTTTCATGTTAAGGGACCGTAATGTCAGACAAAGGTGCAAATTCATCCCCCACAGTCTAATGCTTGAACTTTGATTAAGCATCTGAACATTTCAGGAACATCAGCCAAGCTCTCTTCAGTCATCAGGGAAAACTGCAATTGCCCAAATAGCCTTCTTTTAACAGAAAGACAACAGCTCTGAGTCATACCATGCCCTGTTCATCCCTAATTCATTGAAAGAGCTGCCAACACAGGTTTAGCGGATGCTACATGGCCCATGTACTTGAAACCATTTTTTCCTTGGGCACTGAACGTTGTTTCCTCAGCCACATGCCAGAACAAGTGAAAAGCTTCATGGTCCATTACAAACACCCTGAGCTATTTGATCATCTGGACATCTGGATTAGAAAGCCTCTAAAGATTCTACATGAAAACACGCTGGTTTACAATTAGGTGCTTTAGACTATATGCTGTATAAATTTGTGCTTGGTGCGCTCTGTGAAAGGCTTTTTCAACTGAAGCCGAAACCCTTGTTTCCATCTTTAGTACCGACCTACCCCAATAATAAGTTTCATGGCCACTGTGGTCTGCTCAGAAATTCGGTAGCCTCTGGCCACAGATAACCATCCACTAGGTAACCTGAAATGTTATCCTCTCAAGGTTAAAAAAGTGTATTTAAGCTTGCTCTGGCTTTGAGTTCTCATTCTTGCGTCCTTCCTGAACTCCCGGCTTCCCAGGAGATTCTGCCCGGTGATGGATACAATGTGTTTTGTCTCTTGTTTTTAAAAGTTGGTTCATTCATCACACTAGGTGGGGTACATTATATAAGCACTGGAATGAGAGCTGGTCAGCACAAAACAGCATGCATGACAGATAAAACTGTGGTGAAAACAGACCTGGGCTAGTATTGAGGAGGAGTCCAGAGAAGTACACAGAGATGTGAGACCTTGCATCAAGCAGCTTGCTGCATCTCCCCCACATCAGCTCTCTCAGTCTCAACCAATGTTCTTGTTATTATGATGCATTAAGGATTGTTAACATTAACCTGGAATAGCACACACACACCCAAATTCAAATTTTTTTCTCATATTTGAGGCCTATTCAGGGAAGGCACCCAGAAAGAAAACTGCTGGAAAACTGCCTGGATTAGTATTGTCTACATAATGAACCCAACTTCATAGACAGAAATTACTACAAGTATTTTCCACATAACTTTTTAATAGACAATGACTTTTCTCCATTTATATTTTCTGCTTCATGGTATCTACACTCATCCTCTTAAGTCACCCATATAACTGCCAAAGAAAATCTTTTAGAAAATACAGACCAGCTTTTACTACAACTGAAGTTGTTCATGTCATTATAAGATATGTCTCACCATTTACTTTTCATGTTACAACCGAAAGGAATTAGGATGTAATTAACACACATCACATAACAAAACTACTCATAAGATTACTGAGAAAATTCCTTTTAAAAGAATTCCCTCCTCAGAAAGAGGGCATTAATATCAGGGTTTGCCTTTGCACAGTCAGATATTCATACTTAGTAAAAAGTCCTCAGTCATGGGAGATTTGTCTATTGTAATTACAGCTATGACTTTGGATGGGTCACAAAACTCAAGAAATGTAGTTTTCATCTATAGGGCGTTACTATTGCGCTGTGTATACATAAGCAAACTGTCTGGTTTAAAACTCAGGTTGGTTATATATGCAAAATGCCAGAACACATTTTGAATTCAGAGTGAAAAGCACCATTGCACTACTGGCATAGAAAAAAAAAATTAAACTGTAAAGATTAAATTTTTCTGCTACTGTTCATTTTCGTGTATCACTAATCTACATGATATGTTATTTAATCTACCAATGCTACCACGGATTTTAATGGGCTAATGTTAATTTTTTTTTTTTTAAAGCTGTCCTTACATACAGAAAAAAGACAGATGTCATAGCCACAGAAGAGACACTCACTGGGCAAAAGATGTCTGCCTGCTGAAGTCAGATCAGCATGCAAGGTGATTACCATATATTGGGTTACAACAGCTCTTCAGGAGGGGATTTCAGATATAGGCAAGGCGAGACACAACCCCTATCTGTTGTAGGAAGCTGATATATGCAGCAAAGGGAGTATGTTTTCTTTTTAAAATGGGACTCTTCTTCTTCCCTCCTCCAAGATCTCCTATTTCTAAAACTTATTAGCATTAAAATACTATACCAACAGAGAAAAACAAATTTCTCCTTTTCCTTAAGTTTTGCTTTGTTTCCCCAACAGCCAGTGTCTAAACTGTGAAAAGAAGAATTCCAATAGAGAAAAGCCCACTTTAAAGGTACAGGTTTAACATTTTACCACAGTCTATACCTTATTTCAGCAAAGACCAAACACAATGTGCTTCCTGTCCCAAGCTTTGTTATAAAACGGAAATCCTTTTGATAGAAGCATAGATGGGTCAAAACAAACCAGAACTACTGTACTGAGAAAGAAAAAAAAGTTCCCATTCCCACATATTATTCTATTCAAAGTGTATTCGATAGCATTTACTGGCATCCAGATTGCGTCTCCCCCTTGCATCACGATACATGTCTTTAATTAAATACCTCCAAAAAGCTGAGAAATCAGTTGCTTATTTTCTCTTTAAAAAAAATCTCTTGTGACCAAGAAGGGGGGACATTTCATAAGTAAGTACATGCAACGAATGTCATGGGAAATACTAGCCTGGGGTGCTTGAACTCCACAGCACCTCCTGGTGATACCAACCCAGTTTCACTCTGTGACAGACGGATGGAGGTAGTAACAGAGAGGTCATCAGGGAGAAGAATACCTCACACCTGACTTCATCTGGTATGTTTCGCACTCTGCTCTCATGAGCTTCAGAGATTCTTTGGCCCTACATGTCCCTACAACAACCATTAAACCTGAGAATGAAGAAGAAACCCTTGATAGCAAGCAGGCCTCCCCTGAAGAGCCGGTAGGAGTCCAATCTGTGTACAGTATACATCTTTGCAGCATCACCAGTTTAGGGCTTTATTACTGATGAACTGCTTTGTGAGCATTTGCATCTTTTCTATAACAGAAAGTAGCTAACACTATAGAGTTATATAAAGCATATGACAAAATGGAGAGAAATGTTACCGATACAATTAAAATCACAGAATCACAGAATGGCAGGGGTTGGAAGGGACCTCTGGAGATCGTCTTGTCCAACCCCCCTGCTTGAGCAGGCACACCCAGAGCAGGGGCACAGGAACGCATCCAGATGGGGTTTGAATGTCTCCAGGGAAGGGACTCCACAGGCTCCCTGGGCAGCCTGTGCCACTGCTCTGGCACCCGCACAGGGAAGCAGCTTTTCCTCATGTTCAGGTGGAACTTCCTGTGATCCAACTTGGGCCCATCACCCCAGAAGTCAGAAGTCAGCTTCTGCTTTCCAGAAAATGAATGCAGCATTTGACTTTAAATGGTAATAAAAGCCTTTAAAATCACCCTTGTAGTTCTTAGTACTTCAGAAAGATATACTTCCAGGTTGTAATCAACCTGCAGTAGTAAATCCAGAATTCAGAACTCCTTACTCATGCTAGCAGTACTGTTAAGGGAAATGGGACAATTCTTTGCAACACAGGATACAGTTAGTTGTATTATCATAAAACTGTGGGTCATAGATCAGAATCCAGAATGAAAAATCTAAGCCATTCTTAAAGATATATGATCTGCAAAAACTAGGAAATCAATATGGAAATCAATAGAAAATAATATTTGACTCATTCACAAAAAAAATTTCTTTCAAGGGGCCTCATCTACATTCAGTCATAGAATTTTAAGTAAGCGCACTTTTAAAACTTAAACTACAGCTGAGTAAGTCAATAAAAATGTCACCCTAGTGCCTTCATCCCCTTGCAGGGGTGGAGAAAAGAGCACTTTGTAGGCCAAGTCTGAACTGAAGATTTCAAACCAATAAGCCGTCTGCACAATGATCAGCACAACAGGGCCCTGTTTCATTCCGAACACCATAATAAACTTCATCAGCAAATGCTTCCAGCAGGTCTAATCTTTGTGGTATTGCACACATTTTTGTAGATGAGGTACCAGTGAAGCCAAAAGGAGGTGTTTTAGCCCTGAAACATGTAGCACCAGTACCAGCTCCTACATGACACTGTAGTAGGGTGGCTTATGGCATGAGCATCCAGTCATCCCTGAAAATATTTTTTGGCATTGGATAGCCCATATCTATTGTTGCTGGGAAAAATCAGAACAGCAGGAGAGCCGTATTCAATCACCCTAGCTTCCTTGGTACTGCAGGCAGGGGGACTGCTCCCTTCTGCTCTTCTGAGGGTTGAGAAACACAGTTCTATTTGCAGTACAGAACAATCTGGAGGTGCTGCAGAAGAAAGCTGGGCAAGAGGAAAACTGGAGGAGCTGCAGGAAGGAGCAGAAGGATATTTAGTGCCTGTGAACTGGCAGGAAAAAAGGTGGAAATGCAGTGTGCTGGCTGGAAAAGGTGGGGATGAGAAGGGAATCCCTAAACAGCAAAAGGAAAAACAAATTCTCAACTTTGTGACAGGAATACCTGCAGTCACCCAGCCATCACCACCTGTTTAGTCACAGCAATTCCCTCAAACCAGCACAGCACACCACTACAAGCCAAGGAATCTCACCGGCACCCCAGGCTCTTGGCTACACCTTACCAATAAAGGTGCGTGTAAATGTGCTTCTCTGCCTAATAGGCACAACTTCTCCTACAGAAGCAAGACAGTCTCTGACCCTCCAGCAATAAGCAGAATGAAGCAAAGATTGTTCCATCACTAAATTGTTTTGGTTACACAAACCATAGATATATGCTGCAAACTGTATTTGTTCATATTTATTAACAAAGGCACATGGCACAGCAGCCTCATTTTCCCATATGCTAGTTAGTCTCTTGCTCTGTAAAGCCAAATCAAAACCTGGAATTTCTCATTTTCCTGATTTGTGATGCATTAAGACCTTACTGAATAGTTCAACTCCATGACTACAGTTGCTCTTCATTTTCCCCTCTACCTCCAGACTGTCAAGTCAAAATAATGCACGGTATTTTTTCAAATATAACCCAAAACACCTGAGCTGGTCAATCATTGCTGAAGAAGTTAATCTACACTTTCAACTATTATTCAAGTTATTGTAAAAAGTAAGTGTTTAAACAACTGTTGTTTACAGCCTCAGTAGAAGCTGCTTATATTTACAATTGTATAATTGTCAGAGAACAAGTCTGCTCCAATAGTGTAAACTGACTCATCATAAAAAAAACTTAGGTTGTTACAGTCTTTCATGTAGTGTATTAAATACCTCAGCCTGCCTGTAGGTACAGCACCACTGTCAAATCATGTTCAGGTACCCATTGTTTTAGTCTTAATTTGTCCTCTCTTAAAACAAATCTACTTTTTGTAATGATAGCAGTAACATCTTTTTTTTTTCTTCAGATAAGACAGGACAGAAAATCTTTGCCGTTGCAGTCAGAGAGGGCTTATGTGAAACAAATACTCTGTGACACACAGATGCACTTCTCTATTTTAGCACTAGACAAGCTCTCCCGTGCTGGGCTGGAGAAGGCATCTTTCACCTGCAGTGACATCCCACGCAGTCAGGACTCCCTCCCCACTTGAACTGAAACGCTCTCTCCCGAGCCACACAGCACGCATTTCCCCCCCACACCAGACGGAATCAGCCAAAGAGCATCACCCACAGCCAACACCACATTCCAGTTTGTTGAGTCACTGCATTTCACTGCTATTGGGTTAGGTGCCTTTCTGTTTCCAACAAGTCAGCTTTTCAAAATCAGCTCATATTTAATGCTTACATTTCGGAACAATTCTGTGCTCATTTCCTACGTGCAGCCCTAGCTGTGATCATGCTCCACAGGGATGATTAGAAATGGCTCGTATTTCATCCAAGCCTCCCCTAAAACAACCTTTCTGAAGATTTAAAGGAAACACATAGAAGGCATTTCTCATTGTGCTGCTGTACACCTGCAGACTGTGGCCAAGGTCAGGAGAGGAAACAACAAAATTCTTCAAGAAAGCCAGTTCCTTTGTCATCTGAACGTGGGCAGGAAACACTGGAAGTGTAATAAGAAAATTTTTCTAATAAGATCTTAGCCCAGCCTTGCAAAAGCCAAACACAGATGATCATTGTAGGTCCCTTCCAACTGAAATAGTCTATTCTATTCTACACAGCTTTGAGTAATAAATGGGCTAACATCTGTCTATTTCAGTCCAACATTCAAACAGGCCAGATCCTCACGTTCACAGAGATTTCTGCGCTTCAGAGCACAGAAACAGCCTCAGAACTCTGGTTTGAGGCGAGGGCAGGGTCAAGGTCTGGGTCAGACCTGCTCTGGCTGAGCTGCCGCATCTGCCAAAGAAGGGCCTGGATTTGGGATCTATTGCTCTTGTTTAACCTCAGGCAGCCTTCAGAGGAGGCAATGTGTTATTCTGTAACACAAGTAATAATAATAATTACCAGCCATCTTATTTCATAGATACTTGAAGTACATTTTAAAATATTGCACTTAGTGTGCAAATAATACATAAAAGGTTGTTTTTTGAAAGTGTTTTAAAATTATGCTTTCTTTTCAAAACAAATTTCTAAAGTTAAATCAGCATAATTTTCTGCTGCAATAAACTGGTGGAAAGTCAAAATAGCTGCAAATCTACTTGCAGTAATTAATGAACATCTATTCCTCATTTATTGTAAATACATCTTTACAAAATAAGTTAATTTAGCAGCATATTTTTTCAGGAGTGCACTCAGGAAGATAGATCCTAATAGAAGTGTTCATGCACAACCTTTGCAAGCTAGCAAGATCAATCATTTTTCTATTTCTCTGAATTTCCAAAATTAATGTAAATCCTGAAAAGTCAAAGCAAAGATTTAACTGCCCTAAATTTTCTATTGTGCTTTTAAATATACATATTCTCTCCTTTGAGATTCTATTTGGATGTTAGTAACCAACTCTTATTCTTTTTAATCTCTGTTAAAGTGTGCAGGGATGGGCATGGCATAACCATTTGTACATTCAAGATGAAATATCAGCAAAAGAAAATTGTCCAGGGCAGATATATTTCAGCATGAATCATTAATTCCTAAAGCTTGAGTCTTTTCATTATTCATTACACATTTTTCATCCTGCATTATTCCCTCAGTTAGCAGAGTTGCAATGAGATACTTAGAGCTCAGAAGTGTTAGCATGTAGCTGGGGACACCAGCCCCATGCCTCAGCACTATAAAACCGAGCAATACGTGGGTAACGAGAAGATTAAAAATTACATTTCTACTGCATTGTAAAGATCACAGTAATTGAAATTTGGCATTTTATAGACCAAGCCCTTCAACCTCTGTGACTAGTTTCCTTGACTACCTGCAGTGTACTTTTGATGCCAAAATTACAAACAAGAAAACCCAAACAGAAATCTTTGGATTTCCATAAGGTTTGTGCTATCCCTATAATATTGGAAGCTAGGAAGTTATTTATGCAATTATAAATATATTTCTTCTGTTAAGAATTAAATGCTATTTTATCGGTTGTAGGGAAAGACTGAAACTTTAAATTCCACATTCCACTGCAATGGCTAAATTCAAACTAGTGCAAATCAGAGCAGCTTCACTGCAGAGGAGACAACATCACAGCAGAGGACGGCCTCCAGTGTTTAAATAAAGGAAAATACTAGCTGCTGTTGCCTCCACATGGATGGCTCAGTTTCAGTGGGTTGGGGGAAAAAATCTATACTGACTGATTTCCAAGCCATTAGGAGTTCTTACACACACACTCACTGGCTAAAAGAGGCACAATGCAGACTGCAGAACAGGAACAATACATGAGGGACTGTCAGTGATACACTTAAACCATCTGCATTTGCACAGTATTTGGCAGCAAAACCAGAAATAAGGCAGCCTAGGTCTGGGGGTATAATAAAGGGAGTGCATATAAATGAGTAAAAGTCACTGAACCAATTTACAAGGCATTAGTGCATTGGCTCCCAGACTTCAACCCCTCAGCAAGAATTATTTTAGAGTAGCTCTCTCCACCCTCCTTTTGGCAAACGCTCAGACACGCTCAGCCCAGCGGAGAGATCCACGAACAGCTTTTATAGAAAGCACATGTACCTTCTTCCCTTTTCCCATGTGCTATTTTAACAAAACAAAACTTCAGTCTGAAATCCTGTGCCCTTGGGAAAAGGGTGACAGCAATTGGAGACTTGGGTCCATCTGATCTCTGTCTCAGAAGCCTGTGGAGTCTCACACGCAGTCTGTGCTGTGCAGCGGAGCCCAGACCCCACGCCTCGCACTCCTCCATCCCCTCACTGGCACCTCACGCATCAATAGCAGGGTGTCGCAGCCTCTCTCCCACTCCATAAAACCGTATGCCAGAGAGATCTGGCCAGGCCCAACTGTGATCCGCCAACCAGCTGGGGCTGGCACACCATGCTCCAAGTGGGCCCACGCCTGCGCAGCAGCGAGACAGCGTGTCTGTGTGTGTGTGTGGCACCTTAATAGGGTGCCGCAAAGAATTGCTGGAAGATGCTCCAAGCGCAGCAGCAGAGCCCTTCTGCCCACCCCTGCATGATGAAACTGGGGGGAACGGAGTCATGATCTGTGACCTGGTGCAGAAGACGCTAATGTCAATGGCATGACGGCATGCATGCAGATTAAATCACCAGAGCCCCAGCAGCTCAGTGTAACAAGATAAAAGGAAAATTTAGAGACTTCAAGGGCCATCAAGGAAAGCATTTAAGATACAGGTCATCTCATGTCCTGTAAACACCCAGTGCAGCTTCCCTTCCAGGAACTTGTTTATTCGCAGACTCATCTGGCACGGAACAAAGCGCTGGTGAGACACATCCCTTCTCTGGCAAGTTTACAAGGGGATACGGTGCATCAGCGTTGGAAAGACACCAAGGTGAATGGCACCCCAACATCACCCTGAAAGTAGCCCCAAGTCTGTGACCAACTTTTTGTTGCACCCTGCTCTTTTCACCCCAACACTGTAAAATCCTACTCTCAAGATAAAACTCCTTCTGCACTTGATTAGCCACATGAATCCCAGAATCACAGAGCTATTTGTGTGCTGCAGCCTTTGGGGTGACATCTCTCCGATGTCTGGAATGGTTATTTGGTATAGAGCTTGCAGTTCAAGCAGTAATCTGACTTCTTATCTCCCCTGAGTCTCTCACAGAACAGTAAGAGGCAGAAAAATATAAGTTTCAGTCTTTTTTGAAAGAAAAATCAACACTATTTCAACCTTTTTTAAAGTTTATCTAAAATCTTCTTCTGTTTTAGAGATTCCTAGCAGACAATCAACTTCGGAACAAGTCAAACAGCCAGTGCTGCTGAGTGCAGGGACTGAGATCCACTACCCTTGGTCACCCCACCACTGAAGTCAGGAGCTTGCAGCCAAGCTTTTAAGACGGCAACATGTGACCCATTAATGGGGAGAATGTCATATAACAGCCAGTATCAGGATGGGCATATCAGTTATGTAAATAGTGTAGGAAGGAAGGAGAGGAGGCCATACCCCTGCTTCTCTCCAGCTCCCTACTCCTGATTTGCTGTATCCCTTACCGAGTGTGGAATCAGCACAGAGTCAGGACACAAGCGCAATGTCCAGAGAAACACAAGACAGGGCTCAGAGGGAAACCTCCCCAGTCCCTCCTGCCCCAGCAGCTCCACAGCACTACCCCTCCATCACCTACTGCAGGCTCTGGTTCTGTTTATTTTTTAAATTATTGCCATGAATGAAAGGTAAAAAAATTCATAATTTTTGTTTAAGTGGTAGAAGAAGAGGTTGTGCTGTTTTGGGTTTCTATTTTAACGAACATTTCAATTAAAGCAGATACGTTCTTTGGGCGAGAAAGTTTCACTGAAATCAAGACTGTTTATCAAAAACATTTCTGGAAAATCTTTGATCAGCTTCACACCTCTGCATTAGACTTACTCTTCAAACTCAAATCACACATCAAGGTTAGTGTGCCTGAGTTAGCCTGCAGGCTTGCTTGTGAAAATCCCTGTAGATTGTGTTTTCAATGAACAAATTAAAGGGATTCATGATTCCTTTATTTTAGTTCAATTGTGAGGCAGTTTCATTTTACAGCTCCGGCTCAGAATGCTACTATGAGTTTTAGTACAATATGGGTGCATTTTCTACCACCTATTTTTTCCCATCATTTCCAAACAAGGAAACAAGATCGTCTGGTATCATTCCCTGCTGAACATTTGAAACACAAATCCTGCAGTCGTTAGTCTTTATGCAGCCAGAAGTCTCATATGATGAGAGATGTGCCTGATTAAGGAGCATAGGATTTAACCTTCCATGAGAGATCCAGTTTAATGAAATGCGTATGGTACAGCTATAATGGTACTCTGGAAAACATTTCAGAAAAATTCTATCGCATGTCCTCAGCAAACATCCAATTCCACCAGCTTTAACCAAAATGCCTCAGCAGTTTTTTAAATACAACTTATATTTTTAAAAAAATCAGAGCTACATTCTTTTGTTTAACAAACCTGGCAAAAGGAAGCTGAGTCAGACTCACTCCAGGATACACACCTCAATCTGTGACAAAAAGGAAAACAGTTACTAAGTGGAAATGACTAAGAGCACTGCACTGCCCTGATTAAAAATCCCAGAAATAACAACACAACGTTCTGCAGAGATTATTCTTTCCACATGGAGCAGTAATTGTTATTTTTTAAACTTTAAGAAATGTTTCTTCCAGAGAGACTTCAGACAACAGTCAGATACAACTGCACATTTAAAATGGGAGGGATTTTACAATGATTATCTGAGCTGTACAAAATTAGCATTTCAGGGTTTTTTTTAGAACCAATGGAAAGCTTATGCTCTCCCCTACCATAATTCTTAGCTGGCTATAAAAATACTGACACAAGTATTACTGTTGTGACTGAATTTCAAATGTTGGCAGACCTTAATTTGCACAATGCTTGTAACGTGCTCATTTTAGCAGGATAGACTACTAGGTCTAACCTTTATAAACTGTTACAAAAGCATTCTTGAGCTGTATTGCTGAGTGTAAAGCCCTTCTCCGGTGAGAGTTGAATATTAGGACGATTGCTTTTGAGAAATTAAAACACCATTAGTTGCAGCTGTGTCAATAACTGTCTTTGGTTTTCATGACTGTATTTATTAAGAAATGCTTATTTATCATGTGGAATTTCACTGTAACTATAATTACTTGCAAAGAAAAAAAGAAATCCATGCTCACTCAGTGAAAGGCATGGGCTGTTTTATCAACTTTGCTGGAATTTGCGCTAGTTAGGAAAGCAATGAACTTTTTCCTACCACTACAGTTTCCATGAATTCTTTGAGGAGAACTTCACAGAACACTGATCAGGTGGGACAGTGAACAAGCACTACAGTGAAAAACTGAAACAAGATGCAACCAAAAGCTATTATCATAAGAGTCAGCCTGCTTTGCTCGCTATGCAGAATGCAATGAAATTGGAGTTTCTGATCACCTGAACAATCTTCTCAGCAACAGATAAAATATAATTCTGAAGAAAGATGCAAGCTTTAATCTCACATTCGTTCTCTGCAGTTATCAATTCCATTAACTTATACTGACCCACTCACAGGTATCTGTGTATAGCGAGAGCAGTCAAATTTAATAGATTTAGCATGGTAATGAGGGCTCTGTTTCTGCCCGTTATAACACATTATACCTTTCAGCAGTAGCAAGGTGACAGTTATTACTTTAGATACCCAGAAATGTCAAATTCAAACTATGCACAAGCACCTTTAAAGCAGAGCTGAGTTTTAGCCCCTTTATCCGAGAAAGGAAACACTATTTTAAACTTTACTAGCATAAGTAGCCTGGAAGATTGCTCAGGCACCAGCATTTAAATAATACAGGCTAACGTCAGAAAGTTTCATAGAAAGAGATGCTGATCTGAATGAGACCCATCTAATCCAGGTGCCACAAAGTCATAAAATAGCAGCTAATGAACATCTGTGGGAAAACCTTGGGGAAAAAGGCAAATTATCCAGTAAAGACAGCGGGATGTAACATGGAAGTAAGCTTGTACAGCACTGCTGAACAGAACAATGAAAAGGCCTGGTGTCATTTGGAGAAAGGAACAGCAGACAGACACTGTGAAATGACAAGTAAATAAATATCACTCCTTTTACACATACCACCAGCTGCATCCATGAGTCACACAGAGCAGTGGAAAGTTGCTAGATGCTAAGGATTCAATTCATTTTTTACCTATTCCTTTCACTTCCAAAAGTTTGACTATTAAATAAGATTTCATACATAAAATGAAGGACCTAAAAAGTAAGTATACCTTCCAGTGTTGTCTGATCATGCACAGGATGTTTCTTGTTAGCAAACCTTGGTGTGAATAATATTTGGTTTAAAGCATTACCCCGTTGCTTGCAAAAGACACCAGTCACCAAAGAATTTTCCCAGAGTCTTATGATTTGGCCCTAATGATAAAGAGAAAGAAGTCTGAGAGTCTAAGATCTACAAGAAAACCTGCTTGCTAGCATTTTGAGTCAGCAGCTTTGAAAATGTGATGAAATTCACTGCCTAGGAAGCACAGCAGTGCAAATGTCTGGGATTAACCAGAGGGCGTGGGGGTGGTCTGAAACATCAGGAGCTTTGCCGCCCGTGGGAGAGGGCTGCAAAGGTAGGTTCTTCATTTGGTAAAATCTCAATGGACATTTCCTCATAGCCAGAAAGAAGACTTAAATAATCAGTTCAGCAGAGATTAAATCTATTAAGTGTGATGTGGAAGGTTTTGAGATACTAAATCAGGTTTTTAAATTTTAAATGAAAGTATCTTCCTCCAAGCTTATAAATGGTTTTCAGTTATTCTACTGAGCTCTGAAAGAGAGCATGATGAAAATGCCTTTAGAAACTTTCTCAATTTTTTCCTTGAACTTTTCAGCAGAGATGAAACAAGTCAACTAATACAAAGCTTATTTAGCAGGCATCAAAACAGACCTCAATAATCTAGGCCTGTTGCCTCAGGGCACATATAGAGAACATCGGAGTTTTCCTTTTCTGAGCAGTGGACGTGAAGGGCTCCCTTACACTCATCCTTTGTTTAGATTAGCTAAATAGCATGCTTACTCCCAAGTCCACAGATACTAACATCAAAGGCTATGCAACGGTTGTAAATACAGTTGAAGTCATTTGCAAAAGTGAATCATATCTGAGACTGTTGGCTGCTGTGGGTACCAGATTATCACTGAGCTGCATCCTGACCAGATAACGGCAGTTCCCTGGAAAACTCCTATCAACATCCTCCCTGCTCTTCTCTCATCAGTGACACAGGAATGGCTTATTTTCTTGTAAGAAAACTTGACTCTAGTTAGTCTCGTACGTAAGACTTTGAAAAATGTCTCCTCATTAGTTGCTTATCTTTTCTGAATAATTAATGTATCTTTTTTTTAAAAAAAAAGCCATTCATCTTTGCTACTGTACATCATAAAAATGTGAAACAATCTAACCAACCTCAGCCTTCTAGCAAGCCAGGAAGTCAATGACATCACCTGTGCTGGACTGTGACGACAAATAGGGACTAGAGAGTTTTTAACTGTGGAACATTATTATTTAAAGTCCTACCTAAGATACATTGAATATTTGCTTACATTTATTGCAGCTAGGTCAAAAAAAGTGAGTTTTGAGTTGTCCCACACTTCTCAGATTTTCTTCTGCGTTATTTTGTAGAAAAATTCCTCTTCCATTTGTACTGTACAATGCCAGAGATACACCTTTGCAGTCAGTTCTAACATGCAGATAGGGGTCAGAAAACAGCAGGTGGCACTCAGAAATGCATCACAGTCCCACAGAAGGTTTGGGTACTCAGGCTAGGCTGTAGAAAACCCCACTGGCTCATCAGACCACTGAAAAATATCCTAAGTTAAGTTTTATGTGGGTGACAGTATTAAAGACACTGACACCTGCACGTTGGTGAGCCTCCCCCAGGCTGCCGCTGCCCAGCAAGTCAGCCTCAGGAATGTAACACAAATGCTGAATCTTTCCCTTCTGTCTGCCCTGACTGGTCTCGAGACTTAAAGCTATCCATAATCAAGACATTACAAATATTTTCTCCTTCTGGAAGGCCCTCCTACACTGTCTTGCTTCTGTGGTCATAATTTTACCTGTGAAAGATACTGTTAAATTTCATTTTTACATCCAGCACTGACATTGCTTTACAGGAACCAGTCTAATTCATATGAGGGCTCTTGCTTCTTTGCTTGCAGGCGTAAAAATCCTTATAGATAGGACAATTCCAAACTGCTTTGAAAATCCTCTTTGTGCAAAACAGGTATAGTCTGTGCTGATCAAATATCAGACACCGTTTAAAGCATCATTCAGATGTTTACTAACTCCTCAAACTCTTTATAAAACATTACTAAATAACATACCAACTTTTGTGTTTCCCTCAGAATCAATTTCCTTTTATTCAGCTCCCTCATTAGAGTCAGCAACAAACAAATAGGCATAGCAATAACGACGCTAAGCTTATCTCACTTCCCCCACAACCTTTTCTCACTTTTCTTACTAAGATTTGGAACAATAACAGGATGCCGGAATGCAGGATGGGAAAAGGCAGACTCCCAGCTGGAAAACCTTGGAGACTGGAGAGCTGAACACTCCCAGTATTGCTTAATGAAAAGAGAAGTGAATTTTTCTATTTCATCCTGATTTTCTGTGTGCTGCTTAACATTTTGGGATACTGTTGATTTTAGTTTGCTTGATTTGGGAACAAACCGAAGCTCTACTAACTCTGACTCAGGTAAGGGATAAACAGTATTTGCTGTCCTTCTATGGTATGAAGTTCTTGTCAAAGGTTTTTTGCCTCCACCAAAAAACTAAAGTCTTAATTATTTAAGAAATACCAGCAGACAGGCTGTGAACTTTATACATATCCACAGAATCCTTTGGGCCTAATGCTGACGGCACTTAAACCAAATTAAGTACAGACAACAGCAGAGCTGTTTACAATTGACACTGAAAGAGGAAAATCTCTGACTTTCTTGGGCTATACCACAATATTCCCAGACTGTTTAAAAGAAGGAACATTTTGTGCTTTTTTGTAGTTCTGTTCTGTAATATTTAGATTATGTTGCAGATGCTCATTCATAATGGAAAAGGGACAGAAATCATACTGCAAATTGCACCTGTAAACCATTTAGGAAAGGATTTCACTTGCAGTGTGGGCAGTTACAGGCTTAGTACTGTTTTGAGGAGCAGGTGTATGCTCTGCTGCTATGATTTGATGGAATATGTTTTATCAAAGAGGGAGTTGACTTGTTATCTGTCTTTAAGGTGCTATGGCTTTATTGTGACCAATGGCAAGAGGAGGTGAAAGCCAGCACGTATGCTAGCCAGCTGTGGCATAACTCTCCTGCTAAGAGATTTGTTTAAGGCTTAGAGGGAAGTTTACATTAAAATGTCAGTGATTTTGTCTCCTAAATCTCAAGTTTAAAGTGGCCCAGGTACTTTAGCACCTTAGCCCTGGACTACCAGGTTTTACAGCCCCTGTTCTAAAAGGCCAGCAATTCTTCTTTTAGAAGTTTCTTGATCTCAGTGGTCCAAAAGGAATAATCTTTTCTGACAAGGTATTTAATGAGCAGTGGCTTGATATAAAAAGTTCGTTGAAAAGGCTTTTATCTTATCCTGAAGATAGTGTAGCAAGTCCCTGAGCTAACAAGTTTGCTGTACAGCTTGCAGAGACAAAGCATTTATGCATAAGAGATGAACTGATACTGCTTTTTCTGTAAGAACTCTATTCTGCAATAGTGGGACTGTCACTGTGCACAGTACCTTACTGTGCTGGTTGTCAAGCTGTAATAAAGATAAAGGAAGGAAAGAAATGCATGGGAAAAAGATAGGGAAGAAGATGAATTTCTGTGAGAAAATCTGTTCCATCCTTAGCTACCAAAAACATTAGAAGTTGGTTGCTGCTGCAGTTAACAAAGGTATAGTTAATCAATGTGTCGCTACCTCCACAGCTTATAAATCATTATATCAACATTTGTAAAAGCATACAGTATTACAGATGTTCATGTAGGGAAAAATATTAGACAAAAGCAAGGATACTCCAATGATTTACAAAAGCTTCTCATCTTAGGTTAATTTGTGCCTTGTAACAACAACCAATATACCAGAAACAAATCACAGAAATGCTGACTTGCAATTTATCTGCAGTATCTCCAGGAGTTACTTTTTATCCTTAAATAAAGGGTGACCAACAGGATAAAAGGACACAGAATTAATCTAGCATATGAAAGCCTTAGAATAATGCAGTGTACTATAAAGAAGAGTGTGAAGTTAAAAACTATTAAACAAATTAATTTGAAAGCAAAATATAAACTCAATTAACAAATCATTCCTGCTTTGTCCACAAACTTGGGCTTTATTTTTTGGAGTGCTAGAGCTGCACTGCATTGCAACAAGAAGTATTTCCCAAAGCTTTGCTCTTTAACAGAAGATCATAAAACTGTTTCTTAAACGTTTTAAAATAAATGCTAACACTGAAACTATGCTATGAAATAGCTACATGTCATTCAGCAATCTGCAGCTTGCAGAGCGCTAGATGCAGGACTCAGTGCTAAAGAGGCAGCCTAGGCAGAGAAAGTTCCACCCAAACAGTTAACAGGTTTGTTGCCAGATTTGCTTCACGTCCTGCCTCTGTTGAGTGAAGCAGAACTGAAAACAGGATATGGGTAAAAATCACTGGGGATGGTTTAGAATCTTCTCTGACTTATAGCACTTATGGAACAAAGGACTTCACTGTGCATCCATAAATCAATTACTTCAATTAATATTTCAAACAAAAAATAGAAAAACTTCTTTAAAATTCTTTTTTCTTGTCAGGGTACATATCTACAGATCTACAGCCTTAAATCAGGCCAGCTAATAGTTTGTGTTTTCTAAGAAAGCAGAGGTTCACAGAATAGAGGCAACTAATTATTTCTGGCAGCTGAGCTTTCGTAAGGTATCTTCATGGTTATTTTTTTCACGCATTCATAATTCCGGTTTTTGCTCAGGTTCTAGAAGTTTAATTCAGAGGTTCAAATGTTAGTGCTAAGAAGAAAATAAGAGGTTCTCTGTCTTTGTGAGAAATTTATTGGCCATGAAAATATTTTGATGCATTTTTTTTTAGATGTCTTCCCCTGTGTTATCCTTGTTGGTTTACAAATCAAAAATCCCTCAAAGTTTAGCCCTGACACGACTGGCTTCCCCTCTACCCTAGAACATAGCAGACAGTGATTATTTATGTAAACTGGAGATATGGTAGGACAGAGAGATGCTCAGCTCACCATCACTAAGGTAAAACAATTCCCCTCCTTTCAAGACCTTATCAGAATTTGATCTAGGAGAATAGATATTAGCAAAACCAGAGCTGGATACTAGTTTGATCCATGATGAGAGTTTGCTTGATCCATCTGTGGACTTCAGTTCAGCACCCTACTCCATTCAAAGGGCCTATGCAGGTACATTTCCACTGAAAACACAGAAAGCAGACAACACTCTGGTGCCACAGTCATGATCAGGAGCCACCAGTTTTGCTGCCAAGAAACCTGCAGGCATCCTGCTCTAGAGCCTGTCCTCAGCCCAAGTACACAGCCCACTGCAAACCCAGGAATCCCACCAGCAGGACTAATGCTGGGAATAACGATGTGCAAAACGAATGCACATCACTCACCAATGAATGTGCCATCTACCTCCTCAATTCTGTAATACATCTGATCTTGAAATATTAAAAAATTAATAAAAACTTGTGAATAACCTGTTTACAGTTCTCCAGTGCAAGAATACAAATTAGCCCTTTCATTCAATGACAACCTGAGCTTCAGTCACCTTGATCTGAATTTCAAATCTCTCAATAAGCATGGAACTAGCTATATTTTGAACGTAAGATTGTGTTGAATTGAAGAGTAAGTTCTCTCCGTAACATACTTCTGAAATGGACGTTATTTGTGCCATGAGTCTATTTTGTACATATGGTGCTATACACATCTGTTGGGCAGGCAGTGGGAAGATCTGGGGCCCAGCCCTCCTAGGTGCGAGTTAAAGCCAATGGATGTTCACAGGAACTGGAACAGTTCAAGAGCTGTGTTTTCCAGGGCTGGGCAAAGACGCGGGAGGGCAGAGGGAAAATTTACTCATCCACTGCAGGTGTTCAGACTGCCTACACTTCAGTTTTGGTACTTTGAGTATATCCCTGGAGGTATTTAAAAGACATGTAGTCGTGGTGCTCAGGGATGTGGTTTAGTAGTGGACTTGGCAGGGCCAAGTTAACAGTTGGACCTGATGATCTTAAGGGTCTTTTCCAACCTAAATAATTCTATGATTTACAGTCAATAAACCAGAAAGAGTCAAGCACATGGATGGACACTCTGGCAGACTTTTCTCCAGACAAGTATTTTTCTGTGAGACAGACAGCAAAAATGTCTTACAAAAGATTAGGAGCTGGACGTGAAAGTGTTATCAAGTATCATCCACAAAAGGGTCCAGAATGTATAGTGAAAAATTACTGGTATTTTAGAGGAAAGGCAAGCACAGTTACCTGGGACACTCTGCAGAAATTTTATGGGGACCTTTCCAAAAGACCAGTGGAAAGAAAAGAATATTCTTCTGCCCTAACACTGCTATCAGAAGTGCAAGAAGTTACAGAGCACCCATAGTTAGGGGTGGACCAATGTTTTTAAATGGCAGAAGTGTTTTAAATTCTTTATTTTTCAGTATCCAGAGAGGTCAGTTTTATTGTCCCAGTCTGGTTGTCACCAAAATCCTCCTGTTCCTGTGGAATGTCACCGCCATCCTCTGCCAAAACTTTAGGAGAAAGAGACCCATGTTTCTATTACATATTCTTTTAAGAAGCCTATCAGTCTCCACAAATTAGCAGTAGCCCATCTGGCTTTGCCCTCACTGAAGTAATCCATTTTTCTGCATCCTCCCCTCTCCCCAAGCCCACCAGCAACATCTGGAATGGCCCTCCTGACACCTGGCAAAGTTCACAGGGCACAAGGTGGGTTATCTGCAGCACACACAGGCCCTTGCCTTATTGTGTATGACACTGCAAAGGGAAATTCCACTTCCACAGTATGTCTGGAGGATACAGTTGAATTCCTTCTCCTGCCTTTGTCCACATTTCTAAGCAATGCTTTGGTAGGATCAGTCTTCCTTTTCCCCTTCCTTTTATGACGCTATCTGCTATGAATTTGTGCTCTGGAAATCCTCTAGGAGTGCAAAGTCTACCTTACAACGTACCGCTTGAGGAGACTAAGAGCCTAATGCTGCTCTCACGCAAATGATAGGAAATCCTGCCATTGATGGGAACTGTTCCTGTGATAGGTTCATCTTCATCGGCAGAATCTCCACTGGCACAGAGTTTTCGGTTAGCTTCCCCATTCTTTTCGTGGGATACTCCCTATGCCCAATCCCAGACCCGATTTCAGAGGAGATTTGCATTATCTTCCTGGCTTTTATTGTCATTATCTTCCAGATGTATACGATCTGTCTGCAAGAGAACCAGTTTACTCATGTTAGGGTTAGGCCAACCAATCAATACTACCAATAGGTATAAAATGTTTCACCACCAAATCTATCAATCCAAACCTACAATGAAATAGTATATACTGTCTGTTTGCTCAGTATGCTAATTTAGGGTTTTAGGCTGTCACTAAAATATAAACAAATATTGCTACACTACGCAAATTTTAGTATCATCCAGATCACCAATGCACTCCACCTAAAACACGTATCCAGCACAGAAATTAAGAAGCAAGGGCAGAAAGCAGAAAGCACAAAAAGCAGGGATGCTTTTGTTATGGGTTCATTTTACAAAGACAATAATGTGAACTTGACAGTGACAAAGCTATTGCAGAGCTCTATCATCTGCAGCACCATTTAACAAACACATTTGCTTTGCACACTAGATTTGCCAGCAGCAGCCTTGGTAAAAGTTTAGGATTAGAATAGATACTGAATCCTCCAGTAATTGCACTTGGAGATTACTTAAGTTTCAAACAGGGAGAAAGGGGCACATTTCTCTTCAGAATATATTGCATCATTTTCCGGCCGTGAAGTGGTGAGCTGTGTTACCTGCCTTATATGGATTAATCTTCAGCTTTTTTAAATTAAGAGAAAGGCTTCATTCGCACAAGAAAGGGGTCTTCAGTGGCGGTGACTAAAAGATGAACTATGACAGAAATAAACATTCCATTTAGTCACTAACTAAGGAGGGAAAAAATTCCCACCTCTCCTCAAGAAATATCTCTGTGTTCTGGATTCAGGCAGCAAGCCCTCAAGTGCAGCACTGCTGTGAATAAGAACTTCCCAAACAGGTTACTGTAGAGCTGTCAGCTGCCAGGGGGGTGCAGGCTGCTCCCCGGTGCTCACCGCACTGAGGCCAGCAGGGCAGCAGCAGCAGCCACCAGCCTAGATCCTGGGCGCTGGCTTGAGAAGACCTGTGAGCAGAAATGTCCCTGGGTCAGCCTGCTGAAAGCCCCAACTTCTCACTTTTATCAATTTCACAAAAACTGCTTACCACATGTAAAGAAAAGCATGGCCTGCCTTGAAACAGGGTCACTCCTACAGTCACAGCTTACATGTTGAACTATCAACTACCATGGTTGCAATCTGTTTCACGGAACAATCTCTCCTTGGGTGCGGGTTCCCTCATTGCTTCTGGACTGGGGTTGTAAAATTCATCTGACTAATGACCCGCTTAAGCCAGTGTATAAATAATGGAGCAATACATAACACAACACTGTGTTAAATCACAATCACTCCCACATGAAGACGAATCCATATAGAAAAAAAGTCTAGCTCTAAAAAATAAGTCACAAAACTTACAACAGCTTTCCTCATCTTTTTAAGCTTCCCTGTGTCTGAAGCCTGAATATTCAGGCCCTTCAGCTTCCCTTTATCAGCACTGTAAGCTGGAAATTTGCTTCCCTAGTTTTATTTTGATTTGAAGACGAGATTTCCCTGACAAGAGCTAAGCTTTAAGTGAAAATATTGAAAGGCTCATTGTAAATTCGTAAGAGCAGAAATAATATCATTTGTATCATTTCACAACACATGGAGATTATAACAATGGGAATGTTCCAGGAAAAGACTGTAACTATAGGGGTGGGCAGAAAAGGTCTTAAAGTTTAATTAAGCCTGGTCTGGAAGTTAGTTGAATAAGGGCAGGAAATAGAGAAGAATGAACTGACATTTGAATGAGACATTTTAAAAAGGGATAAAAATACTGAACACTAATTACCAAACAAAATATATCCAGACACACCCTGTTTTTTTAGCCTGTTGCCCAGCCACAAAACCAGAGATTTATGTATATATACATGCTTTCTTTATCTGCCACAAAATTCATTTTCAGAGGAAATACTAATGCATTCAGTTACCCAGTAGAATACCCTGGACAAAGGAAACAGAACACACAGCCAGCCAAACATGGCTTCTCTGCTTCAGATTACTGTTAGCGCAATAAATACAAATTACTGTGATCTGTCCATGATGCTTGTGTTCAAGACAGATACTTTTGCTCTTGAGCTTTTGTTGAAGGAAAATGTCAAAAAAACCTTATCTGCTGTAAACACAGCTACATTGTACTTCAAAAAATAAAGTCATATTTATTGTATACAGTTCCTTAAAGGATGGGGACTTCTCCTTAATCAAAGCTACTCAGTTGGAGCTCTGTGCTAGGAAGCCTCTCTGATATTAAGGCTTTATCTGGAAACAAAGAGGAAGGGGAAAAAGCTCTATAATACATTATTCTCATAGTGTACCTTGTTTTGTCTCAGCTTGGCCAAACTCTTAAGCATTCAGTGACAGCTTTGGCTAATCTCTGTGTACAGCAGAGCTAACCAGGGGGCAGCATCAAAACAGATCAATTCTGAAATGTGCACTTAATTTATTGTAGAAAACAAAGCTTCTGGTTAGAGATGCTTGAGAAATCTTTTTGTGATCACACACACCTCCAATATACCTGAACTGTTCCACTTCTGTGCTGGCATGAGCCAATAATTTTTGGAGGATTCCCTTGTCCCCTTCTCAACCAAACCCCTGCTCCCCAAATCAAACTACATCATCTGAGCGTGGGAGGTGCTGGGGATGAGGGAGGTTCACTGCTGAGACACCTGCACCTCTGTCTCTCCTACCACAGCCACCACAGTTTGGGCTAAGCAGAAGGAAATTGGCCCAAAGCAACCGAGAAAGAAGCTGGATCTACAGGCGTGTAAATATGCCACTGGGACTGACAGAGCCTCAATCATTCTTCAAAGTCAGTCAGACCCTTTGCAGGAATGAGCACATCTGACTGCAAGATTATCCCTGAAACTACTTTTTGGATACAAGGAAGAGAACAAGTTCTTTGCCTGTCTGTAACACTGGCACTTCATCACTATTTTCAGCATCCGTCCTTATCAATAATTAATCTGAATGGGAGATGTTTTTCTCTTAGCTTTATATTTTGGACAAAGAATTCATAGGGGAAAATGTTTGCAGCTCCAAACTATGCATCCAGGGCTTATCCCATGCATCTTATTAGCTGACTTCAGAACAGAAGGGCTGTATTTAATGCAAAATTAACCCCTCAAAATAGCTCAGATTTCAACAGCATTTGGCAACTGTCATCAGAAGATATGTGGCCAAGAACAAATTTTCTGTCATTTAATTGGTAGTTTCACCCCTGCAACATCTGCAAAGCAAATAAATCATACTAGTCATAGGTACTACGAGCTTCCTGATTTTAAAAAAATCTAAATCAACAGAGCACAGAATCTATATGACGCGGTGATGATGAGGTGATAATATTCTGTACCAACACCCAAACTCTGCTTGTGGGTTTCAGCATACTCACAGAACAACAGAATACTCCTGCTCCTTAAGAGTCATTCAGCCCTTATACACATGCTCCCAAAGCTCAGAAGCTGTAAAGAGCTATAGAAGAGTAGCTTATGTCCTTAAACTCAATGCTGTCCATGCTGTCAACAACTAAGAGAAAGCCAAAATCTTCTGTTTATGATAATATATTTATTTGTTATGAAACAGTGTCACAAATTGGCTTAATGATTTAATCACAAATAAGCTTCAAAATATTTTAGTGGCTGGGTTTTACTGGGCACTGTGCTTAAGCAAATTTTGTCTCGTTATATTTTGTACTAACATTTGTATATAAAGTAAAAGGCTTTATGCATAGAAAGACTGGACAATACCACTTGCTGCTTCTTTAAAGCAGTCTAATCTATTTTGGGGTCACTTCAGAGAAAGTTTCTGTAGTAAAGCACTATATGACTATAGTAGCATGGCCAGAGTAAGAACTCTTAAGCAGCACCAGACCACATATATTTCAGTGCTTTGTGTACTGTATTTGTTCAGTTTCAAATTGATTATAAACAGCTCTCGAGTGTCTCTACAGCCTTTGTGATGTCAAATAACATTATCACAAAAAATTAGTAAAGACATTGATTCTGCACCTGCCATAATACATGATCTGCATGCTGAGAGTGCGGAATGAGGAGGATTCTTAAAATTCACCTAATGATTCAGTGTGGCTCTGATAGACCTTCATACATATTTCTCTCCTGGGCGAGGTAGAAGGCCAGCAGTTTTACTAAGGCTGGTGGATTACTTGCTAGACATACCAGGATGCTCATGTGAAAGGAAAACAGTCATCCATTAAAATAACAATTAGACTGCATAACTGATCTGATGAGGAGAAAATCAGTGTTCTCACTGCTCAGTTTAATGATTTCAAAATACTGTTTTACCCTCATCACGTATGACACCCTTACCACAGCAAACAATCCCCACTTAACAGTGCACTGTCATTTCAACCACAGAAGTGATTCAAGAATTATTAATTTCTCTATTCCAAAAATTATGCTTCCTTAAAGTCCATAAATAGACCAGCCCAGTACCTAAAACATGTATTTCATTTGCTTCTCAGTTTTCAGATTTGCAAGTAAGAAACTCAGATAAAAAACAGGTTACTGATCTGATGGACAGAAAAATTACTTAAGATTAGAATAGGAATCATAGCTTGTGCACAAGAAACAGCAGTCCCTCCTGATTGGATAACTTCACTATAAGCTTTTTGACGTGACATACAAAAAAAACCCCTAGCTTGTCTCGGACCTATGTGGAAGTTGCATACTTTTGCATATGCTATACAGGTACATAGAAATACAGTCACATTTTATTAGATCATATATTGGATTCATTTCCACAAACAGAAATGTTTCAGAACCCCAGATGTAACTAAACTAACACTATCCACAAAAGGCTACCAGCCCCTAGGGAACACAGAACAACTAGGCACAATCTATCAGCCCATCTCTTCCAAATTTCCCCAGAAAAAGATACGGTATGAGGTTTTCTTGAATTCTAACAGAAGCCAATTTCAGAGTTGATTCTGAGCTGTACAGGTAAATCAAGATCTAAGCCAAACAAGTGTGCATTTGTGAACAGGAAATTGAATCTGAACCTACACCAGCAACACACATTCAACAGTCTTATAACTAACCCATTCTTTATCAGATAGGAGTCATGTAGGAACGTAGACAGCCCTCTCCAAACTGCAAACATGTGTTTGTAAATTTTTGGAAAATACATATTAAGATAAGGTTAACTAGAAACCGTGAGAAATCAACAGAAGTTAAATGCCCTCCTACCTTTGAGATTTTGGGCCCTGGTGCTTGACTGCCCAACAAACCTTGCCTCTGAATTCTCTCAACTAAATCAGCATTTATCAGCAAAGGACTTTTGTGAGCCAAAGCGAGATCATGATTATGTCTTGCACACCCAGCTAACAGGCAGTAAATGTTGAGTCTAGTGATACAGTTGTCAGGACACCTTTGAACGTTAGTGCTGTAAAAACAGTGTTTGAGCTGAAGTAGCACCACCAACAAAATTACTTCCCTTTTTGTCCCAGAGGTCATGCCTGTATCTAACAGGTCAGATTCAGAGCAATTCAGAGCCAAGATGGACAAGAGCACGAAGCACAATATTGCTGGCCTACTGCGATGGCTGACTGCATCTGTAGCACTGCACTGGTCACAGATTAAAAGAAGCAAAGCCTGCTATATGCTAGTCTTTCCCCACTCACACCAACATTTTTATTTTTGTTAATCTACCCAGCTAAAACATTATCAAGCACATCACTGATGTAAAAGAAACTACAGTAAAGTCAGGAGAATTTACTGATGCAAGATCAGATCCTGCACCTGACTCATCCTGCTTCTCTCTCAGATATGAGGTGACTTCCAGGAAACAAACTGCACATCGATACATCCCTTTCCCATAAAAGCTTCTTGGCAAGGAACAAAGGAGATCTTCGTTACCTCTTACAACTTTCTTCCTCACTCATTTCTCTAAAATCATTCTGTTTACAGCAAATGTCTTCTTAGACCATGCATTTCTTATTTTCAGTTCACACTCAGCCTTTTCGTATGCCCTTCTCTCAGTATTTACTGCAGCACTTTAATCCTGGAGTCAGCAAGTCACTTGCTAAAATGCAAGCAGGGGTGTCAGGAAGCTCCAGGAGGACATTCAGGTAGATTTCATTATTGCTGCTCACCCAACTTCAGTGCACAAGCTCTTATGCACTAGCTTGGAGGGTGGCTTTGTTTCTTTAAAAATACATAAATAAAAAAGAAGAACAACAACTAGAAAAAACAGTGCTTGCCTCACCCATTTTTAGCCAGTTCTGTATCCCAGATAACAGAAAGACTGGGAGGCCAATTTGGCTGCCTGCTTTCCACCAGGCAACGAATCTTTAACATATACATAGTAATTATTTGTAGATCTTTTATAACCAGATGTCTTAATTTCTGAAAAAGGCATCCGTCCTGGCTGAGGACTCCATCCACCCATGAGAGGAAGTTTTATTTTATATCATCCTGGAGATAATTTTTTGGTGAGTTGAACAGACAGGGGAAAAAATCATTAATATATTTTCTCCAGGTCTACCAGAAACTTGCAGCGAAAATCACAGAGAACTTTCAGATTAGAATTATTCTCTTTTTCCCTGGAAAAAATATGAGCAGCCAAAACCAGTCAAAATCAGAAGTGCTGAACTATCTCCTCAGCTGTATGGATATACAGTGCTGCAGCATCAACACCAAACCCCAAATGCACGCAAGGGCGCTCTCACAATACTGAGTGACGTGTGGGGTTTTTTTAAAGTAGCGAGTTTAGTTAAGATATTGCTGAAGTGGCTATTCATTCAAAGGTACTATCACAAGTATAAAATGTCATTTTAAAATCAGTTTTCAGGCAGGCATTTGCACTCCAGATTGTTTAGTCATCGAAGTGGCTATTTACTCAAAGGTACTATCATGCATATGAAAAGGCATTTTATAATCAGTTTTCAGGTAGGCATTTGCACTCCAGACTGTTTAGTCATCAGTGGAAACCACTTCTCAGATGCATAAAATCGACATAAGGACAATCAAAAATATAATACCAGGCAGCCAGGCACTAGGCCCATTTAAATCAGCTCAATAATCTGGAAACAAAATAGCAGCACAGTGTTCTCAGGAAAGGCCTATTTTAAAATGAATCATTTTACACTGCTGAGGACATGTGACAAGACAGCTTTAATAAGAAATAAGAGAAACACTGAGTAACCACCCAAAACAAATTATATCTGAAAATGCAACAAAAAAATGATTGCTCCAAGTCAAATGTTGCACAATTTACTTGGACAGTTTTTTTAAGTGATGCTACTAAAGTTTGAAGACCTACCCTAGTTCCTGTTCTCACTGTACTCACTGTGTGCCCCCAACTCTTCTCACATCGCAAGCTCAAGGGAGCGAATGAGGACCACAGTTTTGCAACTTAGATGCCAAGCAGACACTGGAGTGAAGGTAACAATTATACCTATGTGATTACTTTGCCACCGTGTTTCTCTGGGTTTGTCAGAAGCTGGCTAGAGCACTGTTGTCTAATTAGGAGATTAAGAAACTGGGAGATCAAAATCTGAGACTCTTGTCACTCCTAACCCTGGTCCACTGTCGGGAGATGGCAAACACATTTAACTCCTCTGTGCTTCAGATATACCATTTTAAAGGGATATTGCTTTTTACCTAGCTGCAGTACGTTTCACAGAGAAAAGAGGAGGCATTATCAATTCATGGTTGCACAGCCATTTAAGGTCCCTGAATGGCAGAGTTAAGTATTGCTAGGACTATTTTCTTTTAATAATGCTTTGCCTGCTTACCAGAACTTCAAGCATTGCAAAGAAAAAGATAATTTATCCCCCTCCTGTGTTTGGTTCTTACCTTTCTATTTCTTAATACTCACTGCATTCACACATTTACCTTTGGTCCTGAACATCATGTAGATCAGATACTAATGTAAGAAGTTGATTCTGTATGGCAGGGATGTCCAGGGTCATTTTGTTACTTGACACTCAGTCAGATTCTGCTCTCTTTATATCCATCATGGCTTCATTGAACATAGTCATTTTGAAGGTCTTTAGATGTTATATCAAAGCAAATTTCTGCATCTGAAAAAAAATTCTGAAGTGATGTCTGCTCTGTATCGTAGGGTTTAATCCACTGCAAATTCCAGAGAACTTTTTGCACAGAGCTACTTAGGAATACTGGGGAGGGTGCAGCAGACAGCAGAGGGAAAGATAGTCAGAAAATACTTATTAAACAAAACTAAAGTTACCCAACATCAACTTTTCTAAAAAAAACTTTTGTGAAGAATGTTTTCTCAGCTTTCTTTCTCTTTTAGCCCAGCCAGCGCCTCCTAGTGGGTACACACCCATCGGCACCCCGCTCCCCAGGACACCGCAGGGCCACAGCAAGGCCAGGTTAAGCTGAGCAAACACCCTCCTTCAAGCTCCACAGGTCTCCCAGTTGACTGAATATAGTATTTCAGATATTTAGTATTCCCTACATTTACATGGCTGCAGGCATGACAGCTGAGGTTTGGTTAACAACCAGAAACAGCAAAATTTCCAGTACTGTGGATGGAATAGATTCTATCCGATAGTACTGGTTTATTAGTGATTTTGTTAATATTTTCTGCTTTGATGAAATTCTCTTTTTCACTGGGATTTTTCATTTTCATTTAGATTGTTCAGATTCCAACCAAGATACTGTAGGCAAAAATAATTATTGAGTTTCCAGCTCAATCATCAATAATAATTTTGTTTCCAGCTTTTCTGACAATCAGATATGCAAATTATCTGAACAATATGGACACAAACCTTTCAAAGTGTATTTCTTTTCTGGTCTATGATAGCCAATTTAAGCAAATTTCTCTCTTAGGACATTCCTTATCACTATTTTAGCACTATGTCTGTCTGTTTTTTAGATGCTGAAAAACAAAAATTCTCAAAAATTAGCATAAGATTTCATTCCAATCAACCAGAAAAATACATCACTTCAGCAACAGCTGTCTCCTCATTTACTAAAGTCTCCACACAGAATCTTGGTTTCATTTCTATTTAACACACAAGCGTAGAACAAATTTCTTTGCTAACTAAACTAGCCTCACATAAGAGGCAAACACCAGAAAAAAAAACTCAGAAATTTTTATAAGAATATTTCATCAAATGTGTTTTCATCACATGGAGACCTTATTTATATTAGCTGCTCATCAAACTTATAGTTCATTACTTATCAAAACAACTTGTAAAATGCAAACTTTTAATTAGTACAGTATTGTCTGTATCTCCACCTGACTTTTTTTTAATAATTACCCCCCATCGGCGAGAAGAAACTACACTGTATGAGTCATGTGTCCCATAAATCAGTTTGAATAGCAGAATTTCTCAGTTAACTGTCTATAGTACCCTGCAGACCAAGAGTTATTTGCTAAAATAATTCAACACATAAAATGAATAATGGTAGTGGAAAAAACCATAATTTGCTGAAAGAAAATTTAAGAGCAAAGCAAGAAACTTAGCTATTTGAATAAACCATTCCCCTGCTAACTTCAAGGAACATTTATGGTCCCTTCTTAAATTGAAAAAAGTTTGAATTATTGGTCTAATCAGTTAGAGACAGAGGGGGTAGCTGGCGACTGCACTTTAAGGTAGACCAGCGATGAGATCCCATAGCAGCACACCAGGGAGAGCCACGCATGGGACAGATCGGTCACAGCACACACTGTGCTGTCCCCTTCTCTGGAAGCATGTGGTCACGGAGGTTTTTACTTGAAAGGGTGCATCTTATTTCCTCTTCTCAGTCCTGGCTGCCATAGCAGGCATGAGAAGAAATGAAAAGCCAATCCCTGCACGTCATCCACCTGTCATCCCCCAGAAACTTTCTTGCTTCTGACTCCATGGGAATGCATTCCCCTGCTCAGGCATGGGAATATCTCTCTTCTGCTACTACCTCTGGCATTTCTAATGAGATCTGCTGGAAAGCAAAACTATCATGGCCAGAAAAAGAGAGACCATTTAGTACAGCTTGTCAACAGCTAACATCCATGGAACGTGGCCTTCACACCAGGACAGTGCCCTTATCCAGTTACTGCTCGGCAGGGTCCTGCTTCTGAAGTGTTTGCATGTACTGCCAAAGAAGGGTATTCTTAAACATTGTGATGAATTCGGCTACAGATTCAACAGCAATGGATTTCCAGCTGCTGAATGGAAAGCTTGCATGGTATCATAGTGGGAGTCTTCTCAGAGTCAGACTGTCCTATGAGCAATGCACGTTAAAAGACAGCATGCAAAGTACTCAAGTGTGCAGTGTTACTTCCACCAAAATGAGGAATTTTGAAAGATGCCAAAGACAAAGCAGAAGTCAGTTTTTGCAATAGGCTTTTCTATCTCAGTCTGTGTTTGACCTACAGTGCATACCAGAGAGCAGACCAAACTCCACCAAACTGACACAGAGGAACTGTTAACTTACCAAGGATCCTGGACAAGTATTAACAAGGAATCCATTAATGAGGAGTTAAAGGAAGTGAAGCCACCTTAAAATCTAAGAACACAGAGGTGGATCTGCTGAGTAGAAGGGGCAGCTCAAGTTTCAGCTGAAATGTGCATATATTTTAAAAGATTCAGTCTAGCACCTTCTGTATTATTGACCAAGCCTTCAAACAAGGCCTGAACTGTGAAACACATACAGACCACCTACTTCAGGGGAGAGTTTGCATTTGCTGAATGGATCCTCAGGAATAATCAGGATATTACAGCAGTTCCAGAGCTCCTATACAGATAACCATACACTTGTTATGAATTTGAGCCTTCAATTTCCGATAAGCACTGCCCCTGTATGATACCAAAGGTCCCAGAGTTGCTGTTACTAGTTATCACTCTCAGGAACAGTGAGGGAAGTACCCTGAGGAGTTTGACAGAGGGCATGGCAGGCTCTGATTTGAGCATTAATAAACAGAGAGGCAAATACTAGGAAAATATTACTGGGGAGACACAAGATTTCTCTTTACAAAGTAGATTTATACTGAGACCAGTATGCTTGAGTGGAGATTTGACTATTCAAGTTAAAAATGCTTTCTGCAAGGCTATTTTTAAATGTTTCACTTCCAGTGAAACAAATAGCAACTGAAGCGGGCAGTATTGTCCTCAGTTTTCCCAACTAATCTCTTCAGTACAGCAGTACAGGAGATTTCCACTGTACCAGAGCAGCAAGAGAAAATTACTTTTTAAACACTTCCAAAACTACAGCCTGTACTAGTTGACACTAACCAACTGGTTTCCTTTGCTTACCATGTTTTGTAATTTGATTAATAAAAGACAGACTTGTGCGACCACAACAGAATCATATCAATGCCTTCCAGTTTCCAGTGGTAGAATGCTTGTGTACACAGATAAAACAAAGCAAACCAACTAAATCTTACTCATTTTTTCTAAAAATATTCAGAGCCAAAGTAAGTGCCTTGAATACAAAAAAAATAGCTAAATCAAAAAGTTTTATATGAATCCATAAAACGGCGTAAAACATAGCTTAGCTATTAAAAAGCAACGTCAAAGCCACTTTAGTTGGCCATTTCCTACACAATCACAAAGATGGAATGTTCCTCAGCTTATGCACAACGATGTAGAAGAGAGAAACGTACAGGAAAGCAAAATTTCATGGTAAATAAAATCTTTTTACTGACAATGATGCTGCACCATGGGATAACATTGATTGCCTAGTTACCAAAGAGCAATTTTGGAAACATCTCAGCACCTTCCTGCTGAAAATATTAATTTAATCTCGCATCTAACAACTTGTGTGATGTCAGCTTCTCCATCACAATTAACGGCTTTATTTTTGATGTGCATGCTGACAGCTCCTAAAAGCTAATGGAAAGTAATTTATGTGCAATTTAAAGTCTGATTATTTGAGTGTTAAAGTTCCCTGGCAGTCCTTCGTATTGGGAAGGGGAAATTTAGTGAGAAAATTAATCAGCTTTGCTCCATTAAAATAACTTCTCAATCTGACATGAAAGTCAGGCCTAAAGTTTGCTACTTTTAACCTATGGTGCAAAAATATAGTTTCACCTGAGAATAACTGCACAAATTATCATTTTGTAGATGGCAAAACCTGAGAATAGGCGATAAAGGAACTTTATATGTGTTTTCAAACATTTTAAAAGACAAGGAATTGAATCAATACATGAGCTCTCTGAGCAAGATAATTTGCTACGTTATATTTGGAATTGACTGAAAATTTCACATGAATCATTCTTCCCACAAAAAAAACCCAGATTTTATTCTAAATCAATATTTTCCATATGAAGATATTGACTGCAGCATATTTTGTGTCAGGGCAAGTCAAAACATTGCATTTGGGTTTGTCAAGCTGGAACATTTCATTCAAGTTAACACAAACGTTGATCTGGCTCAGCCCCTTGGTGTTGCTTCCCATGGCTCATCTCCCCAAGAGCCGTGCTCTGCAGCCAGACTACGCTTTCCGTCAGGCACAATGGGCGATCTTCGCTACTGAATTGTCCCTTCAGATTAACTATAGCACCTCAAGTGGATGCTGGCTTTTATGCTATCTTTTAAAACTTGAACATCTTTTATTTCATTAAAATATTTCTTCTGTTTTTTATAGTTGTCATCTAGTTAAAACTGTTTCATGGAAGGAAGAAGCCTGGTATTTTAAATTTTGATGCTAAGGCTGATGAAAAGAAATACAGAAATTAATCAAACTGTCCTACAGAAGGAAAGCCCATTTGCACTTCTACGTGTGCTCTCTCTGGTTAATCTGATTCTGTTGTTATTTATATAGTTTTCATATTTTATATTACCTTCTAGGCTACAGAAGATGAAACACCTCATTCTACTTTTCTCGTTGTCCTTGGCTCCTGCATTTGCTGAGAAAGAAAGTCAGAAAACAAACCAAAACTTTTCTTCAAACAATGCCAGTCATAAACGACTGAAGAGAGACTGGATATGGAACCAAATGCACATCAAAGAAGAGATTGATACTCCATTACCACACCATGTTGGCAAGGTAAATAGCAGTCTGTTAGCAATGAATAATTAGAAATGTAGACAGCAAATGAGTACTTCAAAAAATATTACTTGTTTGTGGTCTAGGCAGAACAGAAGAGAAAAAAAGAAAATAGAAATGGGTCTTAATACCAATATATTAACATGCTAAAATCTTAAGAATGTGGACACAGAGTAAATCAAGAATAATGTCAAAGGGATTCTAATTCTTTTGAAGAATACAAATAAATTTTAGAGAATGGCAAGTATAGAGCATACGCAGTGCAGGAACAATTCCATTGCATGCAGGTGCACAGTTAGGAAGGAAGTCTGGCAGCTGATGTATGTCGATATTTTTCTGGCAGCTCAAGATTCTTTCAAAAACTTAGGAGATCAGCTAATAAAAACATATGCATTAAAAAAAACATACAGTTTACATCTCAGCTTGGATACATAAGTGCTATGTTTAGGAATACTGTTACACAATCAAAAAATTTGTTTCACAGAGTGAAAGAAAATAGTTTTTAAAAAGAATAACGAGCGCTGACCTGCTTGCAAACTCATTTTCTTCAGGGCAGCACTCATAAAATCCTATGATTAACTGCATATCACCCAGACAAAGTTCCTCCAATCTAGTCTTTCAAATTGAACTACTTTGACACTTTTCAGATAAATGCAGTTGTACATTTTCCTCCCATGTACAACAATCAGCACCTGTCAAGGCTGTCTCGGCAAAGTGAAACAGACCTTCCTGGATCAGTGCTGCTCACTGGCAGAAAGCATGAGAGAAAGAGAGAAAAGAGGCCATAGGGTACTCTCAGCTAACACAGGGTATCTCTGTTTCATTTCAGACCAATTCAGTAGCAGATTGAGGAGAACGCTTCTATTCCTGGAGCTGTCCTAAATAAGAGTAATTCACTTTACACTGCGCTCGGTGGTCTTTCAACAGTGGAATGCTTCTGATTACTTTTGCAGTGGCTGTGTTCAGTGCATTGCTCTTGTAGGATTGAACACTTGATAAACCCTTTAAAAGGCCACAGCGGCAGCATGGCAGAACTGAGTGACAGCCGCAGGAATATGCTGATACGTTTTGATTTTATCTTTCATGACCTTGGATGCTTTTCTTTGTATGTTCATCCTCAGTTTTAGAAAATACAATCTTGGAAGTCTATACCTTTTACACTGAATAAGTAAATGAAAATTGAGGAAGAAGGCACAGACTACACTATCTTTGAGACAAGGATGAGGTTACTTCTCACGTCACATCTCCAGCATTGTAAACTGTTCTTCAGCAGCCCCAGCAGCCAGAAGCATGATTAAGTATGCAGAATGAGGGAAGAAAATTTTAATGACATATTTCAAAATACAAAACAGAAATGAAAAAATGTTTAACAGTAAATGACCACTACAGTATAAATCAAATCCTGAATACCAAATGGCTGCAATTTATGAAAACATCAATAATAAAAGGCTAGAAATTCTTGGTCAAACCCAGCAATTATTGATAAATAGCATGCTGAAATAAGAATGCTGATATAGCGCATGGAAAGCTGTGGTCTAAACAACTTTTCGGTGCCACAGTATATTAAGGATACAAAGCCCCTAGAGAGCATGAGAGGAGGGCCACAAAGTTGGTGAAGGGTTTAGAGGAATCACTAAAGTTTGTTCAGTGTGGAGGAGACTGAGGGCTGACCTCATCGTGGTCTACAGCTTCCTCACAGGGGGAGGAGGAGGGGCAGGTGCGGATCTCTCCTCTCTGGTGAGCAATGACAGGACCCAAGGGAATGGCAGGAAGATGTGCCAGGGGAGGTTTAGGTTGGATATTAGGAAAAGGTCCTTCCCCCAGAGGGTGGTGGAGCCCTGGAACAGGCTCCCCAGGGAGGCAGTCACTCACGGCACCAGCCTGGCAACCTTCAAGAAGTACTTGGCCAACACCCTCAGAGACATGGTGTGAATTTGGGGCTGTCCTGTGCAGGGGCAGGAGCTGGACTCGATGATCCTGTGGGTCCCTTCCAACTTGGGACACTCATGATTCTATGATTCTATGAAACCTTCTATCAGTGTCCTTAGATGTGTGAAGGTATAGAAAAGGAAGAACCATCATATTATCTGCAGATTAAATAATGTGCAAAACCATTTGGGATTGGATTAAATTACATTTTACCCCATCTCTTTTTCATTGCATATAATATTAAATTTTAAAATCTGTGGAGTGGAAATGTAATCCTACTGTCATAGCATGAGCCTAAAGACTGACTACAAAAAAAACTGCATGTGACTAAACACAGCTATGGCAGGAATTCTGTTAAATGTTAAGCAATAGAGACTAATGTTGAACAATATCAGTAGCTGTGAATATAGATTTGGTTCTGTAATTCTGTGAAATCTAAGTAAAATCTCTGCTAAGTTCAGAAGGTTACTTGCAAACAAGAGCAGCTCAAACTGAATGCGGTGGCATGTGTTATTTCAGACCTAATGAGGTTAATGATCTCTATGTGTTAACTGCATGAACGATTTATATCTTTAGGAAATATGAGATATGATAAAAAAAAACCAACAACCACTTCTTAATGTAAAAGCAAGCAAGTTTCAGTCTGGATGCAAGTTTCACCCTATAACCCTGCACAACCGTAGCTGCTGTGGTGCTGTTTGTTGAGTAATACTCCAGCTGACATCAAAGGTCTTGATGGTTATTCTGGTTTCAAACCGAGTCTGAAGTAGTCCTGGTTGTGTTTATCTTCTGGTAGAAACTGTGCTGCATCCAGATGCCAAAACCCACTTTTACCTCTTTGAATTGTACTTTCCTTCTAGATCACATCAAGTGTAAGGAACGAAAACGCTAAGTATATTATTGAGGGTGAATATGCCAACACCATTTTTAAAGTGGAAGAAACCAGTGGTGATGTGTATGCATTCGAGCGGCTAGACAGAGAAAAGAAAGCAGAGTATGAGCTGACAGCTCTCATTATTGACAGAAGAAACAACCAGTCACTGGAACCCCCATCTAAATTCATTATCAAGGTCTATGATATTAATGACAATGTCCCTGTGTTTGTACAAAAAGTATTCAATGGATCTGTCCCAGAAATGTCACCAGTAGGTATGTTCTTCCACCACTTATTTCCTTTCATGTCTCTGGTTAAAAAGCAGAATTTATACTAAATATGCTGTTTGAAAATCCTTTTCTAGGAACCTCGGTCACCAAAGTGACAGCTGTAGATGCT
Source organism: Phalacrocorax carbo (assembly GCF_963921805.1). NCBI lineage: Eukaryota > Metazoa > Chordata > Aves > Suliformes > Phalacrocoracidae > Phalacrocorax > Phalacrocorax carbo. Next base: position 36,067,235 of record NC_087520.1, on the reverse strand, counting down.
GATGACCCAACAGTTACAGGTCATGCCACAGTTACCTACCAAGTCATTAAAGGAGATGAATACTTCACAGTTGATGACACTGGTAGGTCTGATATGCAAATGTCCTTACACTTTGTCCTTACATTGCACTTTGAAGAAAACGCAGTTTTAAGCCTTTTTCATTCTGGACAAGGGGGGATAATAATTCAAAAATATAATTTGAACTATAATTTTAAAAGATTTTTCATTCACACTCACACAATGCCACTGTCTGCATCTGGAAATGAACTAACAAAGTCAGGATATCAGGTGCCGTGAACTAAATGAGAACTAAATGGGGTCTTTTTCTTCCTAATATAATTTCATGTTTCCAGTTTAGCATAGGTACCATTCCGTTGACTAAACAGGAATAGGGAATACATAAATTCTGAAGCAACATTCAATAATCAACAACTTAACCCATTGCTTTCTTAAACTTTCTTGTTTAAATTTCGCCCAATTCTAAAAATAATGTCAGTATCTCTTGTAACCATGCTAGTTCTCTGGAGCAAATAGCTCAGATAAAGAGGTGATCAGACAAACTCTCTACCTGCTGTAGTGACCAAGTTTAGACATCACTGGGCTGCGTCTAAGCAGCAAAGACCACTTTAAAGGAATGTATTGTACAAAACCTCCCAAATATTCCCTTGTGTAGAAAGATTTCTAACATTTCTAGCCTTAGAAACATACCACTGTAAAAATGCTATTCAAAGCTGAATGTGTGGCATAAGACAAAAATTTGCTGTCAAAATTAAGAGATGTTGGACATGCTGCAAAATCTAATCATATTCAATGTTATATTTTCAAAGGTGTGATTTCTACAACAAGAGCTGATTTAGACAGAGAGAATCAATCAACGTATGAAATAATTGTTAAAGCAAAAGATGCTCCAGGGTCTTCTGGGGATTCAAGCACAGCTACAGTCATTATCACTTTAAGCGACATCAATGACAACTTCCCCATATTCAAACACCGTAAGTATAATGCAAGCACTGTATCATTTGGAAACCAAGGGTTGACACAACTATAATGAATTTATGTCAGAGTTCATCACAATTCAACTTTTCTTAAAAGTGGACAAGAGTCTTACATATTCAGCAGGTCTTCTGTATTTCAGCCCTGGCTACAGTTCCTGAGAGACGCACACACGGAGGAGGAAATAAAAATCAGTATTAATTCCACCACTTTGTAAAATACCTTGACAATTTTGAGAAATAATTATACTTATATAAAAAATAAATCAAAGTGCTGTCTGTAGAGATGTATAATGCTAAATTCTCAATGAAATATTTTTCTGTACATCTGTAAACTAAGAACAATTTTTAACTAATTTCTAACTTCCATGTACACAATCTTTATGTCTTTTTTGTTGGCTTTTTTTTTTTTTTAACAGCTTCATTTCACTTTAAAGTTCCTGAAAACATTTCAGTAGGAGGAGAAGTTGGCAGAGTCAAAGTAGAAGATGTCGATGAACCACAACATAGAAATACGAAATACAGTTTTGTCAGAGGAGATTACAGGGACACCTTTGAAATCATAGCAAATCCATTCACAAATGAAGGAATCATTAGGCCAAAGAAGGTACTTTTCCCAATTACGAAGATGATTATTTTGTTTTTCCATGTGTAACAAGAGCATTTGATTCAGTTTGGGACTAGCGGCAGGAAAAAAATGGAAATGCATGGAAGTCAGCGTGAAATACGTTCATCCTGAAAACCCTGGTCTGTAAGCTTTGTGAGAAGCAGCACCGGTGATTTACTAGTCCATTCCTACTGCCAGTCCCAGGAAAATCTAGAATTACTGCAGAGCACAAGGGACTATGTCAGATATTCAGGTTACATGCTTCAGGCTCTCTCAAACTTCAGATACTTGGATGCTTCAGAGAGTCAGTGATTCTAAGAGTTGAAGCAGCTGACCAAGTCAAAGAATCTTTCCCTTCTGCAGCCCAAGTGAAACTGAAGTAGAAAATACAAACAAGTCCACCTGACTACTCTTCTAAAAGTGTTCTTTACAGTTCGGCGCTTACTCCAATCTGAGCCACAGCTCCCTTACTTTCCTCAGGGTGTTTTCAGAGCTTCCTCACTAATTCCTTATAACTCTTTAAGAGGGTCCAGACTCTCCAAAGACTTTATTAAGGTTTGCTCTTTTTTTTTTAATTCTCAGACCTACTTGATTTGTACCAAGGGACATTCCTGCGTTATGCAGACCACTGCCAAGCCAAGAGTTCATTGATTTCATTGACTTACAGTAATAAAAAAAAAAGAGAAGGGAGGACTATAAATCACCTCCTGTAATCCTCAGATTGACAGAAGTGTGTTTTTTTCACTTCCAAATGTCTCTCTGTAACTGTTCAGACTAGAAATGTCATTAAGAAGAAGAGAAAACTTTATGGGAAAAAAGTACCAAGTATTCCAAGTCCAAGCAGTGAAGTCTTCAGCTGTGGTCACACTAGGTGTAAGCAGCTTTCCTTCACCAAATCCCAGCCTTCCCCTGGTCTTTCCAAGACCTGAGGAATGCATTACATACAACTTCTGCCCAGAGAAGGAGCAATAAGAGATGCCACACGTACACACACTGGGTGATTTGGAATCAGCTCATCTTTTAACACACAGTGGGCAAAGTTCACCTACCCCACTATTTTGTAACATGCTTTTGGCCATGCACCTGCGTACTTTTAAGTATGCAGCTATGTGAGATAAAATTTCAACTGCTAGATAAGCATTATCACTTCCATTTGCAATGTCTACTTAAAGAGAAAAACAAGAGTCACCACAATGAACTACTAACTACTGTGTATTTCACAGTGCTTTTATAATCGCAGGCAAGAGTGCAAAGGGACCCAAACTTTGAAATGAGTGATAGCCTGGGCATTTCTTACTGGCCTAGCTCCTGGTCTTCCTTCCATTGTGTGATTCCTTTTATAAACTCAGTCAATGGGAAAAAGGAAGTGGATGTGGTTTATCACTAAATGCCCCAGCTATCAGCCAGTGCAGCTATGAAGTCTGCCTTGAATCACTTCAGAACAAAAAGCCTAGCCAAGAAGAGGAGAATCTGGTCCTTCAACCTTTGACAAAAAGGAGCTAAGCAAGTTTTGGTAGCTATAGAATTATAAAAAGAAAATTATTTAAACCAATAAATATTTGCTGAACTTTTAGAATACTGGATGAATCTGTTCAAAACCAGAACTTGCTCAAGCCACTCCATGAAACAGAAGTTCAATTCGGAAATGCTCTCCCAAGAGTCTAGCTAAGATGCAATCTGGTAATATTTCCAAAATATGAATTAGAGCTTAAACTTGCATAGACGATTACAGCAAAGTTTATTTAGACATCTGCAAAGGAAAAATATCTGTGTTTGTCTTTTTTCTAGCCCCTGGACTTCGAAAAAGTAGCGGAATACAGGTTTGACATTGAAGCAACAGATCCCACAGTTGATCTTCGCTATTTTAAATCCGGCGGCTCTAGGAGCATTTCAACAGTCACCATTGAAGTCACTGATGTTGATGAGCCTCCTGTCTTCACTAAACTACCATATGAATTTAAAGTAAGGGAAAATGATCCAGAAATAAGAACACTTGGTTCAGTTTGGGCACACGACCCTGACGCAGCTAAACGGAAAATCAGGTAACACGACACCAGCCTTAATAATTCTATTTTAAAGTGGAGAATACGTTAATGATTCCAAGAATTTGACAAAGAACTGAGAATTTGGCCCTTTTTTTCAGAATCTGCATGCCAAAAAAAAAAAATCCAATTTGATTTTTCTGGCACTGCAGCCATGGATATATATGGTAACCAACAAATACAAACATAAATTACATTTACCCACGCACTTACCACATAAACTTACTGATAAAACATTTCCACATTTATGGGAAAATGCATAATCCTGGATATCTTTACATGGTTATAATTTATTGTTCCATTTTTTTAATTGTAATAACTCTCTCAAGCATGGGCTTTGAAAAGAAAATAGACTTCTGAAACATCAAATGACAATAATCTGGAAACTTTTCTGATAGATATATTTCACTCTCACAGTTTGCATAATTTTAGGGAAATATTCTGAGACCACCTGGTCAAGATATTAATGTAATTTGTCACACAGGAACTCTCTGACCTTCCACTATGAAGAACTGAAATGAAACACAGTATTATCACCCTTGCATTGACGTATCTCTTTTTAAACAAAAACCAGATTTATTCGAAGAAGAGCCAGTCCTAATGGAGACTATATTAGGGTATCCGATACTGGAATTATTCAACTTCCCAAGCCCCTGGACAGAGAATTCAGTTCCTCATACAACATCACTGTAGCAGCTCAGGAAATCCTTGAAGATGGTAAGTGCTATCCACTTCCCTATTTGAAAGAAATCAGTGTACAACTTTACAGAAGGACTGTAGCTTATCAAAAAGGAAAGCTGCCACCTGCCAACCTGTTTCCACTAAGCTATGAATGACCAGGATGCTTGCAGGGATTGCACAATTAACTTCCAAATGAAATGAGTACCTACAAATAGGTCAAATACAGTTTTAAGATTTGGCCCCTAGCTATTATGAAAATGCATTCAGTTTGTTACAAGGAATAGAAAGGGCATGAGGAGACAAAGCAGCTTGGGAAATGGATAAACCTGCGGTTAGAGCAGAAACATCCCAGCCAGCTTCACCCACTTACACAGAGTTACAAAACCTCCCTCCCACGCTGCGGCCCAGGCAGCATTGCTGCACAGGCATCTCCGCAGAGCTTCACTCGTGTTCAGGAAGCAGGGCAGGCCCGGGGCCCAGTCCCAAGTCAGTCTGGGGGAGGCCGGCCTTTTCTGGAGGGTGAAAGATATTTAATAATATAGACATGGCCTTGTCTGTGCCTCTTGCCTTAGTGCCAGAGAGCGATGCTGGATCCCATAGCCACACAGTGTGAAGAATCAGGAAGCCATAAGCAATTGTCATTTTCTTCCTCATAGATCCTTGATGATTTAGCCCAATAGTTTTTAGGAAAATATCTGAATCTGTCAAAGGAAAAGCTTAAATTAACAATGGAGCTAGAAACTCTCCATATTCGTCATGCAGGAGGCACAGAGGTGGATACAAACAGTCGAAAGGGAGAACTAGACAGAACCGAGATTCCAGGCATCTCAGAGACCTGTACTGTTGTTGTCATTTCAGGCCATCTTTCTGACAGAGAATCACATGCCCACGTTCACGTAATAGTTACTGATGTAAATGATAATGCTCCAGAACTTGTTTATCCTGAGGACCCCAGAGTGTGTGAAAATGCTGCACCAGGAAAGGTGAGACAGGCGGGAGAGTTTTTCCCTCAAACCTGAATTATCTACTTGCAGGCTCAAGTGAAAGATGTCTTTTAGTAAAAGTTAGCCTCAGTTTTCATACCCAAGCACCTGATTTCCAAAATGTCGGTAGTCTTCAGGACTTTACAGTCTTGAAATACTGACTTTCATCTGGTTACACACATGGGTTGCACAGCTCCTCTCCCTCCAGGCTTTTAAGTATGGATGTGCATTAGCAATTGAACCATGAAGTACAGTCACACCTTGCAGAGCAAAAATGAGCAATTCAGTTTTATCACACATATGTTCATACATGATACTGAGAATGAAACCATTTCAAAATACTAACAGAAGCATTGCTGCATATAACGTTATTGCAAGTATTCATCGGAGTGCAAATATCTGCATGCACAAATAGTGTTAGTATTTGTGGGTTTAGATGTTTGGCCTCAGACACAAGTATTTAGCCCATACATGTAATATTTTTTTAAATAGGAGACATCACAGACTGGACTCTCTGATGGAACCTGTTAGAACACGCAAGGTGTTATTTCACCTTTAATTTAATCTGTAAAATACCTTTGGGACATAATCATACACATTTTTTATATTTTATACACCTGATCTACCCCAGGTTGAGGTTTTCAAAAACAAACATGTTGTTCAAGAGTGGCAGTCTCAACGACATTCAATGAATTAGAGTCATACTTCTAAGTTGAACACTTGAAAAGACAGCCATCTTAGGTATTTAAATGAGCCATATGTATTTGAGCATAAGACTTTTTTATGCTTTAATTACACAAGATATCCTCTTTTGTTTCCCACGTGTGAATGAAGGGGCGAGACTGCTCTTTTTGAAGACCTACCAGCAAATTACTTGCCTTGAAAGAACTTGAAGAGGAGTATCACAAGATATCTTTTTTCCTGCCCTTTAGTGAAGGGTTATTTAGGATACACAGCCCAGCTCTAACTTAAATATAGTTAATAAGCAGCTTTATCACTGGAGGCAACGTATCCTGAAAATAATGACCTCTTCCATCTTTGTAGGTAATCATCAGGATTTCAGCTACTGACAAGGATGAAGTATCACCTAGAGGTTTCTTCAAATACTCCCTGGCCACAGAAGATAGCAACTTCTCCTTGATTGAGAACTACGGTAGCGTATCCCTGCAATGCATTTTCTCAGCTAGCCAAAGTGTGACACTAGGACACTGTAGCAATGATCTATGACTGGTCTAGCTAAGCTAAGTAACTATTTTTAAAGGCTTAACTTACTGAAAAAAAGATTTTTGTTGCCACCCAAGTTTCACTGGGTTCTCTAAAGGCTGGCTCTGTCTAAGGGGAAGATGTACCAACTGACTGATAATCTATAAGGAAAATCTGGTAGAGATTATCACTTAATTAGATGTCATTACCTCTTCCAGATAACACAGCTAATATCACTGTCAAATATGGACAGTTTAATCGTGAACTTGCCAAAATCCACTACCTGCCTGTCATCATCTCAGACAACGGTGATCCTGAGCTCAGCAGTACCAATACACTTGTCATCAGTGTCTGCAAGTGTAATGAAAAAGGCAACTTCACTTTTTGTGAGGAAAGAGCTAAACAAGTTGGAGTTAGCATACAAGCACTGGTGGCAATTTTTATCTGTATCTTCACAATCCTTGGTAAGTATTTGACTTTTGTAATGTTCTCTGCCTTAAAACGTGGGGATTGTTTTGGTTTTTTTTTTCTTAACTGAGATCTACAAAAGCTTTGTGGCTATAAAATGGTCACAAAGGCAGAAATACTGTAGCTATTTGATTCATCTCACTTGCTCTTTCTATTTAGCATAGTTTCAGCTACAAAGCTGTTCATTCTATTGGAAAGGCTGAGTCACTGAAAAGGTTATTGCACGTATGCGTAATATACTTGATTTACTGTTACTAGGCTCACATGCAGCTATAAAACAGGAAATTTGTGCTGGGGCAATAACAATAGGATTCCTGTTTCCAAAGGCTGAACTAGTCTGGAAACCCTTTAAACAGTACAGTGAACATACATACATACATACATAAATCTGTAAAAAATCATCAGACCAGTACCTACTTCCTGTATTTGGACTCTATCAGAGATGGGGCAACATTTTTTCTTGCTTGAGAAGAGGCCTCCTTTGCAATTACCATGTAAGTAGCACTCGATGCCTGGCATTACAAGATTTACCCATTCAAGGCAGTAGCTGACTCAATGAACTTGTGACACCATGCATTTGTACTCAAGATTCCTCAACCAGCTCAAGAGTCAGTTGTACAATTCCTGTACAGACTGAAATTTTTTGAAAACATATAAATCCTACAGTTAAACAGTACTTTAAACTACTTTTTTAATAAACATGTTTTAAAAAATTCACTGCAGGGAAAAAAAAAAACACTTCAGACCGTGTTACATATCTTAAATGCAATTTGGTTTACTTCCATACTTCTCTGTTATATGTGCTCACCTAAGTTTTCTTTGCAGTTATCACATTGCTCATTCTTCTAAGAAAGAGACACAAGAAGGATTTGAGCGGTCTTGGGAGGAATGTGGCAGAGATTCATGAGCAGCTTGTCACTTACGATGAAGAAGGTGGTGGTGAAATGGATACCACCAGCTATGATGTATCTGTACTCAACTCTGTCCGCAAGAATGGTATAAAGCCAGAAGCAGTTCCCTCTCCATATGCACAAGTCCAAAAGCCTCCTGGAAATATAACTTCTGGTGCTGGAGAAATGGAAATTATGATTGAGGTTAAGAAGGATGAAGCTGACAATGACAGGGATTTGCTGCCATATGACACACTTCACATTTATGGCTACGAAGGTGCTGAGTCCATTGCAGAATCTCTCAGTTCTTTGGAATCAGGGTCCTCAGACTCAGATATTGACTATGACTTTCTAAATGACTGGGGACCCAGGTTTAAAATGTTAGCTGAGCTGTATGGATCAGAACCAAATGAAGATTTTGTGTATTAAGTTCAAACTAGCCATGAAATTTCTCCTTCTCACTACAGATAGACATCAAAAGCCTGCCAATGGCCAAAGAAGAACTCACAGCTCTTCACCCAAATTGTACTAGGCTTTCAAACAGACATGAAAAAAAAACCTGACAGCAGTAGAGTTAAAAAGAAACACACAGATCACATATATTGACTTCCCCCAGCACTGCTATCCTCGCTAACATTCGGCTCTTTCCCCTAAATTGCTGCTTGAGGACCTGCTCCAGTCTTTGACGACACAACTCCTCTCCCTATGCAGACAGACGCTTCTCCTTAAAAAACAGTTTTGTCCCCAGTTTCTCCTTCATTCCTCTCCTCCTGTACTGTTTTCATCAACATGAATTCAATGTCACCATCTGCTGGAACAGAGAGGTTCAGTGGCATTGGGAAGAAAAGTTTTGAATAACCTCCTGTATCTCCAGTCGGCTGGTTTGCCTGGCCCTCTTGTAATATCTTTATTGATATTCCACACTTATGCTTACCCAGCAGACGAGAGGAGGAACATATGGTCTACCACTTAATATCAGAAATTGTTTCATCACTTTCAAAAAGAGGCATGATTTTTCCTTCTTTCCAATTTATTAATTATTCTTGCTTTATGGTCTTCTACTACATATATGAGTTACTACAGATAAAATTAGACAGGATTTTTACATGCACAATCTGGTTTCATCTGTCATTTTTAACAGCCTGATGATGATTTCAGGCACCTTTCTGGTGTGTTAGAATTTGCTCTAGCTAGCAGCAAACTTGTTTTTTCTTTCTGTAAATAGGATATCGGTGTTACTCAATGGAACATATCCTGCAGGGCAGGAAATGTGGAGATCAGGGGAATGTTAAGACTCCAATACTGTAAATCTCTCTAGATGGCAACATAGGTCTCTCTAGATTTCTAAAGAGATTGAATAGGTTTTTTATTCAACATTATTAAAGCAATTGTATTTTTTCAGGGACAAACAAATGAAGGGCCTCATTACTGTGAAACTGTTTTGATTTTTGCTAAGCAGGTACTGTAAAACGGGTATTTTCCACCTAGGAAAATATTGTAGACTTCCAAACCAGAATGCTACACACCCACACATTTGTCTGCATAAAAGAACCGCAAATGTAAGTAAGGTTCTGGAGCCGCAACTACTATGTCCCTGGTAAGCGTGTGTTTAGTTTCTCACCTGATGAAGAGCCACAGAATGAATAGAATCAAACTTCCCATGCAGGAAGTTACCCAGCCAAATACATTTTTCAAAAAGTGGGTCTCTTAGGACAAAGGCCTGTCTCTGGCTTCTGGCAATGCAGATTCCCGTGGCCTTGAACAGGAACAGAGCCCTACCACACAGATACTCAATTTTGCAGAATCTGTGCTGGAGCTGTATGTATTAGTTTAGTTGATTTGATTATTTAAAATTGGTAGCTAACCAAATAACAATAAATCTTTTCTCTTTTCCTAAACCAGTATAGTGGAACCTCACAAATTTGCTTTTCACATATTCATGTCATCTCTAATTCCCACTCCTTTCTTCCAAAACGCTTTCTTGGCAGGAAACAGCAATGCGCTATACTATGATCTCACATTAGTCCTCACTACTGTAAAAAGTTGTCCAATACAATACTTAGCTGGACACTAATGCCTACTACCATCAATAACACAATCACTCAAATTTTCAAATATGAGCTAAAGGAAAACTAAGTAGAATTCTGCCCACCAGTCTAATCAGCTTTGGATCACATCCTTTATAAAAGAAGTATATTTGGGATGACAGCCTTGGGTTTATTTTAAATGTTTTCATTCTTTTCTGTTTTGTTTAATCCACTCAACAGTGCATGCTATTGAGGTTCCACATGTTAGTATATTATAAAGAATGCTAACTAATACTACTTACAGTTTAAGGTTTTCATCAATAACTAAAGTATTGGCTATCAACAGGTAAAGTTAGTTATGAAATATTTAGTGCAGTAAGTAACGTACTTTGGTAAGCATCATCCAGATAGTATTACCTGTAATTGCTATTTTTAAGCCTGTTTTATAAAGCTATTTTAAGGAACACTGTATCCATTTCCACTGTATAAAGATGTTTGCACTGGGTAGTTTCTTTTTGTATTCCTGTACTGTATTTTTTTTACTACATAAAAGCCAATCTCAAGTTTGGATTTTCTGTGCATTAATGAGTTTCACATAGAAGACAATACCAGGCTTTGTACCACAGTGAACTCAACCATAAAAACGCTGGTACCTATGCTCTAAGCGAACTCAAACTAGACACAAATTCACCAAAGGACTTCCTGTAACAGAAGTTTTCTCTTGGAAAGCTGTCAGTAAAGCTCCTGGGGTAAGGAAGAGAAAAGCCTCAACAGTGCAGTCTGGTTTCAGCAGCTGGTGCGCGTGAACCCCCTGACTTTGGAGGACTTGTGTCTGCCAGTGCTACAGGATGCATTCAATTTCCAAGCAGATGTTTGGTATGTTAGCAGTGAGGCATCAGGGTGATTTTGAACCACCACATTTACTGAGATCCTGCCCTTTTTTTCTACTGGAAAAGTACTCCTCTCAAATGGTGAAGGACACACTGCAGAACAGAAAGTACTAACGCCCTGGGTCAGCACATACCACCCACCGGCAGGGAACAACACATGTGCCCACTAACTTTGTGGTCTATCAGTGCTACCTCAATGGGGAAAAAGGATGGCACCCCCAGCAGCCCCTGCCCGGCCCTTGGCCTGCTATCATCTTCTTCTCTGATCTGCTCCTACAGACGTAGCCAAGCAGGATTACTCTGTAGTACACAAAAAGCTCCAGCATTCTCACAGTCCAGGATTTAGATAGGACATGACAGAACAGTACACACCTGTCACAGAAAAACAAAATGACCCCTAAATTTGCAGCTTTAGATAGCAGAGATCCTTACCATTTCTTTTCATTGCTAATAATGACTACCCCAATATATTCCCAAGATTATTCTAGTGCTTTAAAAAAAATCACATCAATATTCCCCCGATATGGCACTTATAATTTACAAAGCCTGCAATAAAGCAGAAAAGTTCAATTCCTTCACTGCTAATTGCCATGAGCAAACTCCAGATCAAACACACTTTTAGCACAAGTTGTATTAAAAACACAATAGATGTGCTAATTATGTTATAATGAAATGCATTTTTCCATAGAAAGAATTTGATTAAACAGCTACTTGCAACTCCTAGCAGAGATTCTCATAAAGGTTTTCATTATTCTTTTAATTAATATGCATTTTAATCTCTTGTCCCTAAAAATATATCATAAATTATTATTTTATTACATTCAGATGCAGAAGTTCATGCCATTTAATAAGGGTTTTTTACTCCCACCCCATTAGAAATTTTTATGAAATAATGACTTGTGATCAGAATCCTTGATACGTATCAAAGCAGCAATGAAAAGCTGTTTGAATATTAACAGCTGGCACACTGCCGCACTTCCCAGATAGGTCAGGTGAGCTGAGGTCCTGTTATCAAAATAAATTTCCACTGTTCAGAGAAAGAAAGAACAATTGTATCAGGTATTATCCGATTACAGTCCAGTACTACTGATACAGTGTCAGGAAGAATATAGCAGTAAATCCACTGAAAACAGAAGGATTATTTATAAAAGGGGGAAAAAATAATCTTTTGCGAGTTCTTGTTCTTCAATTGGTGGGTTCTTCCCTTTTCTCCTTTCAGCAACAAGGGCTTAGAATAGCACCAGAAGGGACCAGCTAACCTGGCAATCAGACCTGCTCAAGCACAGCTATTGTCATCCAACCAGGACTAACTGTAGTGAGCAAGTCACGTAAAGACACACTGTTTTTTTGGAGCTTAGACTTCAGAGTACGGATTCACCTATATACATTTATCTTAAATGTTTTCACTCCTATGCATATGTCACATGCAGGAGAAAAATCTCATAGTGGTAGTAAACATGCGGATACACTACCTTATTTGGCTAGAAATAATAGTTATACTTATCTCCATTATATCTCAGGTAGGGCTAGGACAGAGAAAAAGAATAATCACCATCTTTCCTGACCTATTCTCCCTTCCTCCTTTTTTTATGTTTTTTTTTAATAAATGTTTCAAGTTTGAGGGAGTAAGAAATAAAACTCTTGTGGTTTTACCTTTACATGCTTCCTGGAATGAAAGAAATCACCAAGGTGATATCTTTCCCGTTTAAGAAGCTATCACAATTTTACTGTAGCACAAGTCATCAAGTCTTATCAGGAACTGAATAAGAGTTTGATCAGATCAAAGTGGATGATTTAGCCTAAATCTAGTCCATAGAAAAAGCATGACAGAAAACAAAACAGCAAAGACACCCTTTTAGTCGGCACCAGAAAACAGAAAAGAAAACAAAACCAGCAAAACTCTTTTATGAGCAACAAAAACCCATGGATCTGTGCTGACCTCTCTGAGCTTCCTGACTTTGTTCCTGCCTGACCTGAAAGAAAAGGAAAAAACAGCGTTTCCTTCCACTTATCCCCTGCAAGGGGCTGTCCCACCTGCTTTCCCACAAGATTCTCTTAATTCATTCTAGTTAACCCCTTCATCAATGACACAGTCAATCATAAATCTCCAATTCTTTCATTGCTCATTAAAAAGGAACCTTTACTTGAAACACAGTGCTCTGAATGGATTTAACAAAACAAACAGAACAAAGCAAAGCAGAGTTCACCAGGCAAACACATCTAAAATATGAGCCAAATAAGGTTTTTCAGAAAGTCAGCAACAGCTGGACTGCAAATGGTCCAGAGAGCTCTTCTGGCAGCCTCACTAGAGCTCAAGGCCTGCCCTCTACAAACCAGTACATTCTCAAATAAAAAGGTTCAGAAGGAGGCATCATGTAGCCATCTGGTGCTCTGACCTGCAGAAAACCTCCTACATTGCAGATATTTCTTGGGACAATGTCTAGCCACTACAAACGACTTTTATGCAACTGAGGCAGTGCAGAGAAAACAGACTGAAACGTGAGTCCAAATTCCAGCATTTTAAAACGCCTTTTCTCAACAACTGCCCATGCTTTCCTCTCGCCATTTAAAGAGTACACCTGAAGAGCCTAAATATGCCAAAAACCTGAAAGGAACCTGAAGCGCCAGATTTTACTGCTGCACTTACTGCACACAGTATGTCCCACGCCACAGATGTATAAAATGCACGCTCGTCCAATACCAGAAAATCACGAGTGAATTTAGCATGAGTTCACGCTGTCGGTACTGTGTCATTTTTTAAACTGATCCACGGAAAAGTCAAGCCTCCCGCCGCAGGGACCTCTGGCTGCCATGGCCACAAGCGAACGCCTGGTGGCACCCCATCCCAGCTCTCCGGCAAGGACCGCGCCTCCCGCGCCCCGGGCTGCCGCTCACACATCTGGTTTTCCTATCGACTTCCCACCGTTCGCTGCTGTACCAGCTCACACGAATATCTTATTCATGTTCAGTAAAATTAATAACTCCAGAAAACTAATTCAATCCGTTTCATGCTCTAACACTGACTTCACAAAAATACTCAGACCTTTCCAGAAGACAGAAAGGCTACAAAGCCCGAATTTATAAAGGAAAAAGTAGCGATCCTGTTCAGGCAGGAGTTTTGAAGGGCAGAAAGAGCAGAAAAATAGCTTTGGGGAAAGGATGCAAGCTCCAGATGTCCCTTTTACTCAAACGTCAGTCCAGATCGCCCTACTTGGGGTGTGTTTGCCTGTTTGCCAGAAGGAGTCAAACACAAAGTCCTGCTAGTTTGTCATATGACATTGAAATCTGTTTTTTATTATAAAGATGTTGTCCAACCCTACTTCTTCAGAATATTTTCCTTCCAAACCAAACTGCAACTACTAACCAGGATTTTCTCAAGCAAGAGCAAATAATTTTTATTTTCAGTGACTTGCAAAACACTTGGGTTTTGCCTTGAATAAGTATATTTGTGTATGAACACATGCATTAGCCACTAGTCATTATTTGTTCATTATTTTTACATTATAACCATACAGCAAAACTTTCCCAAGTAGCCAGATAAACCAGTAAAAAGTGTACCAGGAACCTTTCAGTGACCACGTACAAGTTGAAAGTATTCAAGAAATCACTTGTTGCACAATTACAGATTAATGGTTTAATGAAAATCTAAGACTTTTTGCTAGTGGATTTAATTTAGTATTTGTAATCAGTAATTTAATCAGCCTTCATCCTCCTTTCTACTACTACTCCTCTAGACAGATTACTGTAACTCTGCTGATCCATCAGCTCTGCAAATCTCAGTGTGCGGTGTGGTAGGAGAGACAGGCTCTGCTTTTGGGACCCAAAACAATGCTGTCTGCAGATCTTCAGGATGAACTCAGGCTGGACAGTCACAAAGACCAGGAGCAAACACCTATGCCAGTTTAAAAATTGTCTATAACATTTTACTGGGCAAAGGTTATGATAAAGGTTTATGGCTGAGTAAGAATTGTGCACATTGGCATTCTGCTGTGCCTCCCACAGCCATCTTCAGCAGCTCCTTCTCAGCCCACCACCTCTCCTGGCCGCTCCTTTCTCCCTCTTACAGCCAGCTCCAGCCTCGCTCTCTGCCTCCCTCGCTGCACAGTGGCAGCTGTGACGCCCCCCTGTTCGGCAGAAAGCCTGGTGCTCCTATTTCATGTCACCCCCAACACCATATAACCACATCAAAGCTGTGCCGGACTACGCTGACACCACGCTGACCGGGCGCCTCGGCAGAGCCAGCCTCCCTTAGGAACAGGCAGAATGGCTCAGCTGAAAGGCACAGACCTCTCTGAGCACCTACATAACTGATACTGGCAGCACCGTGACAAAGGACTTGCCAGCAGCCACCACCTCTCCAGTGCCACCCAGTCACCCCTTAATTCCTTTTTTTCCCATGCCGCAGACTGAGCTCTCCCACCCATGTCATACTCAGCTCCCAAACACTACGTGCTGCCTGATCCGACGCCACGGCCGGCGGCAACTTGCGATGCGCTCGCCGCGGGCGGGCTGGGAGCCCCGCGCTCCCGCTGCGCTCCCTGCCCACCACCGCCCCTCCCCTTGAGTGCCTGGGGACTTTGCAAAACTTTGCTAAGAAAACACCCCAAAACAGCTCCTTAATAGCAAGCAAATCTTGCTAGGATGAGGAGAGAGGAAGAAAGAGAAACACAGCAGCAGGTAAACTTATAGGTCAAAAACAGGAGAAGAAAAAAAAAAAAGTTGTTTCTCCCTCTGATCCAAAAAGCTATGTTATATACAAGTAGCAAATTGTAGCAAATTCTGTGTGAGCAGAGAGTAGCCTGAGGGGCAGGGCTTCCTCATCCCTCAGCAGCAGCTGAGCCACCTCAGCCTCCTCAGCTCACACATCTGTTCCCCTGACGCACATGGGTCCCATCCTGCCACCATCTGCTCCTCTTCCCTCCCACAGATGCCAAGCACAACACAGCCAGCAACCAGGGCTCTGCAGGAAAACTACACGCTGACCGCAGGTCCCACCCCACCAGGCCTCCTTCTCCTTTAAAGAACTAGAGCACATTTCACCAAGCCGTGCAGCTGCCAATAGCTGAGGATTTCTTCCTAAAACTGCAGTCCTGGCAGATTGCCGAGCAGAAGCGACAACCTGAGGCCTCCACCCAGGTCAGCAGGTCCTGCACTACTTGCAGGCAGCCCTGCTTGCACGGCCTTCAGCCGCTCAGCTGAAGGCAGCAAGGGGAAGTTTTGTGCACCTTCCCAGGCCAGCCAGCATGAATGTCAGTGAAGCTGCCGCTGTGACCTACCACACCTTGGCGTACAGCAGAATAAGCGAATTCCTGGTTGAGGAATTACTGTTTGTACAGGAGGGAGGATGGATAGAGATCATAGGAGTACGTAACACAGCTGGGGAGACTACTCTCCTCCGTATCACTCAGTTGGGTAAGAGCCATCCACATGGATACTGAAACTTCCCAAATGTCATCGCTAACTACTCCAGCTTTGGGCGTCTGATGATTTTCCAAACCCAGAGTATTTTGCCATTGCAAACATGGGGGGCAAGCAGATGCAAGCAGTGCACTGCCTTCCTAACAGTACCATGCTTGAGAATGACATGAGCTCTGCAATTGCAGCAAGGTAAGGATCCAGAGCAGCAAAAACTACAGTGTTTGTGACCAATGCAGCCTGGAGAAGGGTCAGAAATGCATGCCCAGTTGGTTGTGCTGCCTTCTAGTACTCAACAGCAACCAACAGCAGAAGCAGAAGGCAAGGCTAGCGGGGATCCACCGAGAACGTCGACTGTGCAACAGAGCAGGCATCAAGAAATACACCTAGAAAGCTAGCAGAGGGCTAGACGCAGGGCAGTCAGAAATTCCAGGCAGCAGAGCTGTTTCATGCTGACACAAAACCATTATCTTGTTCTGTTGATTTGGCAGTGACCTCTTGTCACCTGAGTAATCACATTTTGAACAGACTCAGATCTGTCTCTCAGTACCTGCATGGATCTGGCAAAACTGCTCACCAAGCCAGGCAGAGTGATCACTTTGAGTAAGTGAAAAGCATTATACCCTTACTGAAGAACTGTAAAAAAGTGTTAGAACATAGCCAGCCTCCTCTTCTTCCTTAACTAAAAGAGCTTTGAGTTAGCTAGAATAATGAAGTGATTCTTTTCAACCCTACTAAAGCAATCTCCACAATTAATTCCCTCTGTGCTGGTTTTGGCTGGGATAGAGTTAATTTTCTTCCCAGTAGCTAGTGTGGAGCTGTGTTTTGGGTTTGTGCTGGAAACAGTGTTTATAACACAGGGATGTTTTCCTTATTGCTGAGCAGCACTTGCACAGAGCCAAGACCTTTTCTGCCTCTCACCCCACCCCACGAGCGAGTAGCTGGGGATGCACAAGGGTTTCAGAGGGGACATGGCTGGGACAGCTGACCCCAGGGATATTCCATACCGTATGATGTCACACTCAGAATATAAAGCCGGGAGAAAAAGGAGGAAGGGGGGGACGTTCAGAGTGCTGGCGTTTGTCTTCCCAAGTCACCATTATGCACGATGGAGCCCTGCTGCCCTGGAGATGGCGGAGCACCTGCCCACCCATGGGAAGGAGTGAACGGATTGCTTGTTTTGCTTTGCTTCTGTGAGCAGCTTTTGCTTTACCTGTTAAACTGTCTTTATCTCAACCCAGGAGTTTTCTCACATTTACTCTTCCAATTCTCTCCCATCGGGGTGGAGTAAGCAAGTGGCTGTGTGGGGCTTAGTTGCTGGCTGGGGTTACACCACACCACCTTCCTAGAAAGAGATGATTAAGCATCGACCTTAATCAGAACTGAGTTTCTTGGGTTTTGTCACAACATCTGCATTTTTTTGGACATTGATGCAAGTACTTGGTAAGCAGACAAGGCATTCTATGGGCATAGCTGTGTATAATCCATCTTTTGTCACATACATCACTTCTGAGTGAACTGGAAGCACCCCATGGCCTTCCAAGAGAAGGGTATCTGGCTCATATCCTAGCTGTGACACCAGACTTCCCTTTTCTTCTCAGGTACATCATGTAGGCCCAGATTTTTGCTTTTACACATCAAGTGTTCCAAGTGGGGCTCCCTTCTGAAAGGTTATCTGGCCATTGTCTTCTGCTTCAGGTGCCATAGCAACCATACATACACCCTTCCCCACATCAACACAAGGGTTAGTTAATATGCACAAAAGCATTCTGAATAAGTAACATTCTCTAATGCTTAAGCATTTTAAGGATGAAAGCTTTAGTACTATTCATTATTTTACAGTGCACTTCAAGGCACAAGAGATTTTTGCAAAAGATCTACAAAGGCTTATAATTAAAATACCCTCCCCTGCATGTATTTACAGCTCTGCATGATGTATATAGTAATATTCCCATTCCAATTAACACAGAACCTGTAGCATAAGGCATGAGTAGAACTTGCATCTCATAGGTCGCTGTGAGCAAGATTGGTGTGTAACACAGTTAACATGAGGGAGAGTAGTCACGTAAAAGTTACCATATTAGGCGTTTAAAACCCGTGGCATAGCCACAAAGGGTATTTATTGCATGCAGAAAACACTGGTAAGAAATAAAGCACAGATTTTATTTTTATGAGATGCTAAATGTATGACCAACATACCTCATGGGAAGGAAAAAGACTTACATTTAGTCAAGGGACTCAAGTTTCAGTGCCTTTTCATTACTTCAATTCTGCCTCTAAGAAACATGTTTATTTTAGCCATTCATAGTACTTACATTGGACCTTAACTGCAGCTGCCCAAATTATCCCATTTTAGACCACAACAAATAATGAACACTCAACTGTTTTTCCTGCATAGCTCTAAGATTGGCTTTTTAAATTTCTAACCACCTCTGATCTCTGATGGTTTTAGTCACCAGGTTCAGAGGCCCTCTGGCTCATATCCTTTACAGCACAGGAAAGGACTTGTGAACCACACACACCTCTAGGTAGTATTTCCTTTGACCACGGAAAGCTCACCCAGGACAGTCCTAAAGACCCCAAAGAACAGCTGAAGAGTTGGACAAACTTTCATTTCCCCGACAGCAGAAGTCTGGGCTAACATCGAGGAATCAGCCTTGGAAGCATTCACATGTAGAAGTTAAACTTAAGAGCTGACACACTTCAAATGAGGCTAAACCGGACTCCAGTTAAGTAAAGAACAAACAAGTAACGCACATAACCAAGGTTCTACACTCTACATGTTTAAGCACTCCATTTTATTTTGATGCTTCTCAAAGGTGCCTAGAATTGCATCACTATAAACAGGACCTACTTCAATTGTCACTGAAGCAATAGGAGCTGTGGCTGCGTAAGCTACCAAAAAGAATCACTTTGACATGCCCCCAATGCACTGTAACACAGGCACTGTTTACAGGGTACTCATCTCAGAGATTTGCTTACAGCAAGCAGTATTAAAGAGGCAATGCCTTAAAACTTTTCTTTTTTGCTAGGAAAGGAGAGGCCTTCATACACCAGGATTCATATGAAGCCCAGTAATGAGCAAATTTTAGTCCAGAATTGCTATAGACTTTGGTTTAAGCCTCTGGACTTATGGCTACCAAAAACCCTGAATGAACATTATACCTTATTTATTTGTTGTTGGGACTCTGAAATATCTGTATTAATCCCAAAGGAGATGGGAGAGACTGAACTCCAGGGTAGCTAAGCTGATAGCACCAAGCTCCTGAAGGAAAACTGAACTGATATTGATCGATTCTCAGAAACAGCACAAAATGCTAAGCACCTTCAATGGCCAAGGAAAGCATCCTTGCATTCACATGCTGGCTATAAGAATATTGTTAACATGCTGCCTTTAAAAGTGGAAGTCTTCCTGAGGCTTCCTTGCTTTCTGAAAAAAGACAGGACATTCATGAAGAGAATGCCTGCCTGAGTCATTGTCAAGGATCCAGAGTGGGCAGAAATTGAAGTTTGCTGAGTCTCTTTCTTCTCCTCACTGCAATGAACCAGCAATGTTCTCTAGGTCCCTTATCAGCTGAAATATTTTGAGTGCAGATCCAAACTTCTGCCCACCCACACGTGCAAATGCAAGTTCTGTGGCTGTTGGATTCTCTCAACCCTGCAAGACTTTCCAATACTGCATATGGCAAGAAAGAAACTGGCGCCGATTACATTCCTCCTCAAGTAGAGGAGATGAAATAGGAACCAGACTGTGACTGTCAGTCCACTGTAATTTTCCTGCCCTCTTTGGAGCACTGCACAACTACTTAACCACGCAGGGATAAGGCTCTTACTGAACACAACACTGATTTCACTACACCCACATGTTCAGCTGCCCGTTTCCCCACAGGCGGGACAGTCTGCAAAGAGTCAACATTGTCCATAGGACTCAGGAATACATCTATTGCTCTAAGCGCCTCTGATCTGAACAAGGCTCCAACACTATGACAGCTCAGTTTCACATTATAATCTTTGGACAAATGTTAAATCACAGCATGGTATATTGCAAGCACCAAATAAAGATCTGAAAGCTGGGTTATAGGACCCTGAAGATATGTTTATCACAGAAACGCTGGTGGAAGCTTAATTACAGTGATAGTACTATATGCTGCTCTGCTAGGCAAGCTATTTAAGTCCTTTCAATAATGTTTTGCTGTAATGGGAACAGTTCAAGCCGCAATAGCAGGTTTGTGACATAGAAACCATTATAGCAGTTGATCTTACTCCTTCCAATGCACTCATTTTAATAGTTTTTTTTTTTCTGTTGCTCCACCTGTCAGTTGCCCTTATCTCTGTAGAGCACAATTGCCTTTTTTCTGCCATTTCCAGTTATGATTTTCAGATTCAGCTTAGAGGAGCTTCACTCAATCTAAAACAAGCATATCTTTTTCACATATCTCATTTATTTGAGGAAACTAAAGGGTTCTTATTGAATGCCAAGCATGTAACTGCACTGCACCCAAGTAACTCTTTTCTCCTAGGTAATAAAGAGCTGCAAGACTTACCCTACCAAGAGGCCTGAGAAAATGAAATACCCACTAGATATTTCTACAGAAGTAGCCGAAAGAAGGAGTAAGACACTATGAGTGGGGATCATCTAGAGAAACAGTTTTCCCAGCCCTGACATCAGATAGTGGGATGCAAAAAAAAAAAAAAAAAGAGGCATCTGCCCTCTTAGAGCACAGTTTGGACTTGCTCAGCTTTAAGTTTGTTTTCCCTACATCCTACTTTCCCATACCAGGAACTGTTCCTTCCACCTAAGCTCCCACACATATTTCTCCTCCCTTACACCTCCACCTTTTCCAAACAAGATCCCAAACCCATCTTCTTGTCACACCTTTACCCACCCAAACAATTCTCTCACCCACACTTCCCCACATCTGTACAAATAATACCATGAGGTTCCTACCTAAATTCATAAAATCCTGTCTGCCTTGTTTTTCTACAATTCTACTTCATGTCATCTAACTCAAGAAAGAGACACTTTCTACAACTGAAGATAGGGGAATAGAGCCTACAGGGAAATCAAGCCCACTTTGCCTACATAAAATTCACAAATGCCAGAGACAGCAGTACCTACTGTAAAAGAACAAAGCATCATAGCACAAATTTGACCTGCAAAGAGCAGATCTATTCAGCATCAATCAGCTTTAAGGTTCAGATTGACTCATCTTCAATGGTAAGACATGATCTAAGCCAATTGGTATACAAACGTTATTATCAATTGTCTGCCATTTATCCTCAGCCTCTAATACCATGTTTAAATATTAAGACATTTTGCTTAATCCCATCTCTAGCTACAGCTTCCCCAGGATTCTGATTTTTCTTATGAGTAATCCTGTTTTTCATGTAACAGCCTAATGATCTGTCAAATAATGATAGATTATTTGCTCAACTAACTGCTTATTTTTTAATAAAACATTCTAAACCATAGGTAATGATTGTAGGCCTGTATTTCTCTAAGGAATAAATAAGGTTGGATCACTTGAATTATTCTTAACTTAGCATAATACAGTAAAATATTTTATTTCGTATGACAGCTTTATATTGTCTTGTGTCTTGTTACATCCTTTTTGTGCATTAGCAGTTAATTCCATTCAACGGCAGGAAGATAATTTTCATAAACTGATCAGTTCTATAAGAATTTCTGAGTGAATTAACCAGGATTTTATTATTTATGTAATAAAACTTGAGATATTAAATGCCAGGTATAAAGGTATACTTTTACTGTACCTCATGTAAGATTCTAAAGTCACGTGCAAGCCCACATAAATAATGGCAGTGACATGCCCAGTTTCCCTGGGTTCCCCTGTCTCTCGTGCCCATTTCATCCATGCAGATTACAAGACCTTCTAGGGAAGCACCAAATTCATGTACAGCCTGCCTAAGAGCCACTTCAGGATAGACAGATTCTGTAAATAAACCTCTTCACAACAACACTAATCCCTTTCCAACAATAAAAGGAACACTCCTCTTTACTCTCCCTCATCCTGGAGCTCCTGCCGCACAGGCTAACATCTGCAGTAATTTAATTGCAGCTGGATATTGGTTTCTAGTAAGTGGAAGATCTGCATCAAGTCCTTCACATGGGACAACTAAAAGGAAAAGAAAGAAAGAGCATGTACAAAAAATCCTAAGTGGGTGGGACACATTTTCATTTTGTTGTCAGTTCACATTGTCAGAAACAAAATGATTTTGAAAGTAATAGAAAATCAGTGTAATAACACTGTCCTCAGCACGGCTTTGAAATCCATTTATGGGAGCCCCACCGGTAAAGCACATATATAATTACAACCGAAGCTGTATTTAGCTCCAGACTAAACACCATCATGAGGCAGTCTGTTAAATAATGCATTTCCCTAGTGCTTTTTACAGAATATGTGATCATTTCATATATTAAATTTATTGTTTTGATAATGCATTCTAGTAGCTTCACAGCCAAACTGCGTATACTTTCTGAAGATTTCAGTGAAGCAGGAAGTATCTGCACCCTGAGAAGTGATCACTGATACATAAAACTTTCACTGTGTTTTAGCTCCACTCTCCCTGCTTCACCTGGAGCTTAAACTATACCGCAAAGAATTAGCAGTATTCAGGGAAACTAGGGTCTCGATGCTCCACCAACACCACAGCCTCACCGACTACAATTCAAGAAGGTTTCCCCGCTGGAGTCTGGGTAACAGCCATGTTGAAGGCCACATGCTTACTTCTCAGGTGGATCCATGAGAAGAGTGAGCAAGCAACAGCTGTGGTCACTCTGCTATCGTTATCACTGCAAGGAATATTATCTCAACATATATAAAATACAAACAACGGCTTCTTACATTTTTAGCGCATGCACCAACTCTCTTAATACCTTTCTTCTTTCTCAGAGACAGTCTCTGTATATATTCACAGAGGTTTTTTTCATTTGTCATGAATATCAAGCCCCATCACTGGCTTTTTTTGTCAGAATTTTCCATGCCAGATGCACATGTGTGTCAGCTGGCATTGGCATTCATGTTGCCAAAATAACAGTAAATCAACAAAAGGCAGCAGTTAGAGTGGTCATACCAGCTATTTTCTGAACAGTTACCATGGGAATATCTTTGTCAATTTAATCTGACATTTCAGAGCAGAGTGGAGACATGTTTTTACATTTTAAAGTGTGGTCACTGGAAACTGGCTTGACAAATTGACATTGCACTCTCCGTATTTATTCTTACTCTGTTATTAATGTTTGTTGTATTTACAAGACAAGAAATTCATTTTCCCTGTCAGGACAAAAAAATGCATCTGGAACGTCAAAATCTACACGTTCTCTTTCCTTCTTAAACCTTGGGAGATTATAATCAACCTTCCTGATGGTACAATCTGCTATGATTGCTCCACAGCAATTATCTCAAACGGTTAGTACAGATCATATAGAATCATTAGTCATTATTTTATATATATATATATATGAATAAATAAATCTTTTCAATTGTAAGATTTAATATCTATTTAGTCTTGGTCTTGACTCTTACTTTAGTACTAAAATAAATGAGTTATCTTCAGTTTGGCCATAGTTATTACTTGGAAGATTGACATGCAATAAATTCATTACACAGAAAATACCGAAGTCTACCATTGCATAAAGAACTAAGAACTTCTGGACAAACCAGGATTTACACTCCCTCGTGCACCAGCTAAACTCGATCTTTGTTTCGCAGTTGCAGCTAACACACAGCAGATGGCCAAAAACAGTTTGCTATTGACATTACTGCTGTCAATTTCCCCTAAATATTGCCACAATATGTTACAAGCCCAACTTCAACCAGGAGTTGAACCTGGAGTTTTACGTCCCCCATAGTGAGCACGGATACAAAGAAATAACCAACAGAGGATAGGTCGATGAACACACTAACTTAACTTTTGAAACCTAATTTGGTGAACTGCAGTAGTTCTCGCTGTGTCACTGTAAAAACCCTTAGAGTTACTTGCGCGGTATCAACAATCCAAGTGCCCCAGAACAAGCAAGGCTCGACTTCTTCGTATATTCCGAAGCCTGAATAATTGTGTTGGCTTTCTTAAAAAAGAATAACCTGGCTCTCAGACTCAGAGTGTCTCACACAGTATCTAGAAGCAGAAGGTAGCACAGGTTGAGTCCTTTTCCTCTGTAATGATGGGTTGAGCAAAAGTGACTTACTCTCAGGAATAATAAAATGGGAATGAGTGGTTTTTTGGCAGAGGCAGGGAATACTGTGAAGGAGTTTTAGATCAGCTTGGAAATCACCAGTTCATACTATGATTTTACTTAGTTTTGTTCCCTCTGTATGCTCATATCCTTAAACACAGTGGAAAAGACAATGATGCTGACTGAAGGCATCACTCACAAGCCTGTACTCAGCTGTGCAGCTGCAGCCACCACCAGAACACACAACAGGGACAGCAGCTCTGTCCGCAACCCTCACATCTTTGTTTTTGGACCATTTTATGTTCTACCAAGACAACCATCCTTACGCTCCCAAGACCAAAGGCCTTTTATTAGATATACAATATTAGATATACAATAGCTCAAGTATTATTAGTGGTAGTGAAAAACCTAAAATGAAGGAGAGGATATAGGATTTGCCCTCATTACTTTTCCTCACAGCCAAGCTTCATCTGTTGGGAAGAGATCGAGGCAAGGGATTGGAATCAAACTCAGGCTACAGAACAGAAATGCATCAGTAAATGCTGTATTACTGGTGCCTTATGCTCCTAGTCCTGTCAACACCGAATCACATCCTTGTTTCTGGTGGTGGATGATAGGAAAGTAAAAATACAGGCATTTGGGACAACAGCTTTTTATTTCCCAGTGCACTTGCTTACATTGTTGTGTAGCAGATCTGAAAAGCTAACTGCTGTATCATACAGGAAAAAAAAAAATGTAGTCAAAAATTCCAGAAATTAAGTAATCTTTTAACAGATCATGACAACAAGGCTCAATTCTGAAGCCTATTACGGTAAACTGAATACTTCATTTACAGTATTTAACAGTTGCTCATTTTGCATACTTTGTAGGCCTGTGCTACCTTGGGACCTGTTTTCTTGTTAGACCTCTGAAACAAAGCAGGATTGGAGCTAATTGACACTAAGGTCAGAATCTGCACACTGTGTTCATGTGCATACTTTAATCTTTAATGACAGCTAGTTACTGACAAAATCTTTCAACAATCTGAATAAAAGAGTCCCTAAAATACTAACCCATTCCAAGTAATAAAGTAGAAAGCATATACCGGAATTAAAAAAAGTCCATTTTCAAGCTAACAATCAAAAAAAGAAAAAAAAAAAAAAAGAAAAACAATAAAGCCTAGTTGCCCTTTGCTTTCTTTGGCCTCTGTTTGACAGTCAGTACATTTTCAGTTAAGCTTGGAGCAAATCTGGATTAATAACAAAGCCATGCTCATCTGTCCAGCTTGTAACGTAAAGTAATGAGAGCAAGAGTGGCAGAGACACAACTCAGGTGCATGTGTTCGTACTATTTCATTTTTCCTACTGGGCTTTTGACAAAAGTCAATTGTCCTTTATAGTCCTAAGGAACACAAAAGTGTCCTCCGTGATTACAAGTCACTAACTCAAGAGGCCCATGGCTTTCTTCCCCTTCAATTCCTTTCTCTTTCCTCCACCGATACTTAATCATAATTCCCCTCTTCAGACAGAAGCCAGTTGTACTGGCTTTTGCTCACCTATACCCTAGAGTGGTCATTCACAACTGGTCCTTTATAACTTTATCCACAATTTCGAGAATATCTTGTTTTGTCAAAAGGATACACAAAAGCTGAATAGAAATTGATGCAGCTGATCTCTTAAATGTGGTCTCACTCACCAACCTTTCAAATGCTGCAGCAATCCAGTTAATCTGATTTCTTTTTGGTATCTTTTTACTAGTTTGTGCCATACTATTGTTTGCTCTTTCCACTACATTAAACACCATGCCCAAGCTGTCAGAGACAACATTTTATCCTAAATCCCAGTACAATCTTTTTGTATTGTAAAACCCTTAGGGTCCATCCCTTTTTCTTTGCTTTGCTCTGCTCCTTTTCTTCCCCAGCCCACCTTACATTGCTCGGCAAATGAATCACATAAGCCACTTTTAACCGTCCTGGTTTCCCATCTCTCCAGATCATTTATCACTGTGCTTCTTCCTAGCAAGTGAAATTCTCTGAAGTTTTAAATTAATTGCCAGTTTGCTTATCCTACTGCACATTTATTTCCACGGGTTAGAACTATTAAACAAAAGAATACGTTACATCCTTACTTGAACCATTAATAGTTTATAAAAAAAAGGTCTTATTTCATAAGCGTTGCCAGTCTCTCAGGATACGGGGAGAAACACAACCTGGAGGTTGCTGATATATTTTTTTAATTTGTTTCATATAAAACCTGACTGCATTTAAATCATCCTCTGTGCAAGTTCTTTTCTGTCACTGGTTTCTGCTTCTCATAGCAATTCCTCTCAAGCAAGAGTCTCACCATTACATAAGACTAAGCATTACTTCCAGGGCCTTTTTTTACCCTCACTTTTGCACGCACAGTGCCAGGGAAACCAGGTTCGAGTTGCACAAGGGTTTCATGAGCCTGAGGGTACATCCCCAAGCATTCTGATCTCCAGTCTGCGTCTCTTCCTTACTATTATGAAAAACGTTCATGGTTCAAGTGAGGAACTTTGCGCCTTTCCATATTTATAAATTATTTACCATCTTCCAGAGGTCCTACATATTCACAAACACTGCATAAATAAAAGAGTAATAAAATGGAGAGATACTGGTTTGTATATTCATTGATAAAACACGAAAGACAATGAATTACAGGGTTTGTACTTCACCAAGGTATACTAAGTATTGCTTGCTTGTACACAACCATTTCAGAAAGATAAAATCAATTTTAGGTCACACATATATTTTATTTTGCTGCCATATTGGCTTTCTCTCATTTGTACTTTTGTTAGTAGATTCATATGCTTGCCTGCACTGATAGTACTGTAGGGCATGCCTTTTTTCCGCCCCCAAGAGCTCTCTTTCGAAAGCCTCTTTAAAAAAGACTGATAGTAAATGACAAGTACTTCACTTCAGTGTCCATCTGTAAAAAATAAGAAATAAATCATAACACTCCTAACCTCTGCAAGGGTTACAGTGACCAACGATCTTTTAAATAGTCAAGAAACTAGTTTTTACTATGAAGCTTTCTTTCATTTCACTGTTCTTTGCTCCTTCCCCATGACATCTGATGCACACAAGCAGGGCTCTGCACATTAGCCAAGTACTGCTTGTACAGGACGTGGCCTCCGCATCGAGGAAGAGGCTTTCAAGTGTGGTACAGCCCAAGACCAGAGACACCCCTTGCCTTAGGAACAGGCATCAGTGTTTTATGGGACTACAAGTGGATCTGATCATCCAAATGCAGGATTTTTAGCGCCAAGTGGGACATCTAAGTCAAGGAACTGCAACATATGAAATTTTTTTGTAATATTCTGACATGCAGAATTACTATTATTACTGGTGGTAGTGGTGTTACTTAATTTTAAATGCTGTGTATGACATAATTCAGTATTTCTTTTTATATATTGTGCATATTTATATTTATGTAATACCTGGGACACATACGTTACTATTTGTTAGTTGGTCATCTTTAATTCCAAAAGTACCATTAGAATTTTTGATATATCCATACAAGGACTCATGGAAATAAACACTGAGACTCTGCATTCACTGTCAGATGCTTTAAGGTCCTTGAAAGGTCGACACAAATTAAATTGCATAATTAACTATAAATTTAATTAAGGAGTCACAGAATGAGAGGGAAAAGAACACTGAGATCAAATTTTCCATTCTACATCCTTAAACATTAATTCAGTTGGCATCAGGAAGACTGAAGTCACAGGCAGGGGAAATATTATTGGCTTTTCAATAACAACCTTGGACCCAGTTATTTCCTAGCACATACACACTCAAAAAAATATATATACACAGAGGCAACAGCAGCATAGTTCACCATCTTCCTCAAACGTCTGCAAGCAGGTGAATAAATAAGAAACTTAATCTGGCCCCCTTCCAAAGCCTAAGAGCATCTTTTGTTCCATAGAAGAAGACAGTTGGTAGCTTTATAAATCAGAAAAACAGCCTCTGAGAATTTCAGCATGACATAAAATTCCTACAGAATACTTTCTCGACATCGCAACTACAGGAATAACGAAGAGCTGCTTCATTCTAGATCTCCTTTCTTTACATGGCCTGTAAAAGAACATGACCTCTGCCTTTGGGCCTTGGTGTTGAAGTAAAATATTTTTTATTTATATGTTCTATCTGTATTAATAATTTAAAATTACTTTTCCTTGACATATTTTATGCCTAAAGAACCAAATGACTTGATTTAAACCCCTAGAAAATATTTTTCAAAATACATTTACCTAAATGCTAGCTGAAAAATGTTATACAGCAACTTTGTATATTTAAAATTCCATCTTTTTCATTAAAAGAGCTTTTAGCACAAAGAAATTTCCTTTTGTTAGTAATTCTACGATATGCCCAAACTCAAAAAAATCTTTAGGATCTTCCTGGGAATTCATTTTCTTTGATCATATTCAAATATATTGCTTGAAAAGTGCTAACCTGAAAACTATCTTCACACTAACATTTCTTAGAAATGTAGTTGTGTGAATATTAAACAAATAAAACAATTTAAAAATCTAACCACCCATCCTAACCCTTCAGGAATTCCATTCACAACAGCTCTCAAAACCATAACCGATTTCATTGCTTCCCATTACTCCTGCTTGAACGACAGCATAAAAATGAGGGGGGTGTGGTGTGGGCTGTGTTAAAATGAGGGAAGTAAAATCCGGACTGAACAAAGGGAATTATACAGCAGTTGTGCTAAAATCCAAGCTACAATTTGCATGTAATATCTCAGACTCTCCCATTTAAAATAAAGTAAAACAGTTGCCCACGTGAGGCTAATCCTATTCACTCTACTCATGCGAGTAGCTCCATAGGTAGTGAAATGATTTATTGCATAAGGCAAATAGAAGTTGCCTTGAACCTGAAATCAGCCAGAACTGCTCCTTTTCCATTTAAATTCAGCAGCAGGTGGGCTCATCAACCGTAAGAACAGTACTTAGCATCAAACAATATATATTGCCACAACAACATCAAAAAATATATATTGCTCATAGTCATTATACTGAAATTTAAAAAGGTCTTTACTTCTGGAAATGAGTGAAACTAACAGAAAAACCACTTTCCGAAACACTCTTCAGAAGGGGCTCTTGTTATCTAAGCAGGTTCCCATACAAACAGAATGTATCTTTACTGTAGGAATAAGCTGAATCAAAAAAAATCACTTAAGAAAAGTGATATGCAAAAAGTACCTACCTGGATTCCTGCCTGCCTTCTGCTGAAGAGATTATTGCCCTCAATTCAGCACTTTAGAGACTGCATCTGGAGCATTATGGGCATCTTTGGGCTCCCCAACACAAGAAAGACATCGGTACACTGGAGCGAGCCCAGTGGAGGGTAACCAAGATGATTAGGGGACTGGAGCATGTCTGTGCAAGGAGAGACTGATCATATTGGATTTTTCAACCTGGAGAAGGCTTAGGGGAATCTCACTGCTGCCTTCAGCTGCATATCAGGAGGAAGACGGAGACAGACCCTTTATATATCCATAAGAGGCAATGGATACATGTTACAACACAATGTGGATTAGATATAAGGAAAAAAGTTTCCCCATGAGGATAGGTATCACAGGAATAGGGGCCAGAGAGATTTGAGCCTCCCACCTTGGAGATGTCCATGACTCAGCTGGACAAGGCTGTGGACAACCTCCTCTACCTGGATCTGCTTTTAGTCAGAGGATGAACAGGTGACCTCTAGAAGCCCCTTCCAACATACGCTGTTCCACAGCTCTGTGAGATCAATGGGAAAGGTCTTCAACTGAATGATGGGAGCAAGGACAGCAAAAAATTAGTGCACAAATTTATGCCTACAAATATCAAGTTTGTACCGCTGCTCCATCCTCTAATGGCAAATTATGTTAAAAATATCTGAAAAACACTTTCAACAATTTTAGGGCTTTTCACAAAAATTAGGTTGAAAATAGAAGTTAGGTATTAAGACTCTCCATGCAAAATATGACTGTCTTTTTCGTATCCTAAGTAAATTTTTGAGAAAGCAGAATGAACACCTGGGTTGGTTGTGGTTTTTTTTTTTTTTCCAAAAGAGAATAATTTGAAAAATTTTCCTTCACAGGATTCTTTTGATTACATTTCAGAACACAGCAAGCTGTGAAAGCATGAGATGCTTCCTATCAAATTCCAGTCCCCCTTTTCCTGACCTCTTTTGTTTTCAGCAGCGAGCACAGATTTATACAGCCTGGTCTGCCACACGGTGGACGCTCCCAGCAAGGTAGTACCCTAGCCCAGGGCCTGGTGCAATCAGCTTGCCCAGAAATGACAGAGCACTGGGAATGCCCAGCACTTCTGGCACAGCTGGTCTAGCACAGGTGCAGGGCTGGCTGAGCTGGCGTAAGACCTGGCCAAGTAACGTGAAGGCAAATATATGTGCATACATTTGGTGATGAGACTCCTACAGCAGCTAGCACTGATGAAATATCACTGCTGCTAGATCAGTCGTATTACCACCGACCAGGCACAAAATTTTCTACACAGAAAAAACTTTCCTGTTCCCGTAAACAACAATTAACCAATTTTGCTCATCCTGAGGCATTTTATCTAACACTAATTGTATAATCCAACTGACATTTATTTCATTACCACTTTTTCCATTAAAAAAAAATAAAAAATATGATTAAGAGTGTCCCCCAAATGTCTTGTTACTAATACATAAAACTTCTCAGTCAAAAAGATGTCATTAGAGCGGGAAGATTTATTTTGCCTTACAAAAATTGGCTGTCACAAAAGGTCCACGCAGGTAGCACAGCAGCTACTACACTTAAGCAGCACTGAGCTCCAAGAAACCACAGGAGATGGTGAGCTGAGTTGAGGAAGTCTGTCACTTCAGCAGACTGCACTAACTGTACGGGTACAGTTTTATAATGAAGTCCCTAGATTGAAGAAAATGTAAAATCATCCAAGAATAAAATTATCTGTCTTCAGCAGGGGTTTCTCACTGATTTTCCCTTATCAGTAAATTGGGAAACACCCACTGAGGATGGCAACTTTGTATAGCTCCATCCATAAGGAATGCCATTCTGAACCTTATCTCAATGCACTTGAGCTCTTAGTCTGTCATGTTCCCTATTTCAAAAGACTAGGAAAAAACTTTCTTGAGAAAGCGACAGAATTCAGACTGGACACACAGGCCACAAACCACCAGAGACAGATGCTGCTTTGGTCCTACTTGTTTTGTGATGTTTTGAGAAAGACAAGCTAACCCAATGTAAACAGATACGAGCAGCAGCAGTTCTGAATATTTTTTATCTTTGTTCCAGCTCTCCCAAATACAGTCCGTAAGCAAAATCCTATGTAATAAATCATTTATCTGGGGAAAATTTTCTTTAATATAAATCTATTTTACCAAAACAGAAAAGCAGAAGCAACAAAAAGAAACAAATAACCAAGTAAACCGCCCATAATATCACCCTGACACAACACATCACTGTTGAGGTACTGCACTATGTGTGCAAATGAGAGTCTGGCCCCAATTCCACAACACACCCAGGTTTTATTCAGATGCACAAGTGAACAAGAAAAACAGGAACCCCTAAAAGCTGAAACACACACAAGATAAAAGGGTAAAAAACTGCCCCATCTCCATATGCATGTGCCGCAGATTTGGAAATTAGTGGAGTGAGCAAATTATACAACATTTAGGTAGATTCGAGATGAGCATGATGAGTACAAATACCAAAAAAGTTATTTTTAACTGTGAGGATGTTTCTGTAGGCTTCACAGAACCACAGGTTGGAAGGGACCTCAGGGATCATCTAGTCCAACCTTTCTGGGAAGAGCAGAGTCTAAACAAGACGGCCCAGCTCCCTGCCCAGACGGCTCTTGAAAGTGTCCAACGGGGCCGAGTCAACCACTTCCCTGGGGAGGTTATTCCAATGGTGACTGTCCTCACTGTGAAAAATTTCCCTCTGGTCTCCAATCGGAATCTCCCCAAGAGCAACTTGTGTCCATTCCCCCTTGTCCTCTCCATGCGACTCCCTGCAAAAAGGGAGTCTCCATCTTCTTTATAACTACCCCTTAAGTACTGGTACACAGTGATGAGATCCCCTCTGAGCCTCCTTTTCTCAAGGATGAACAAACCCAGCTCTCCCAGCCCATCCTATGTTGTACATTGTGTTGTCTGACCCAGAAACAAATGTTCTCTGTCTCAGAAGTAGTTGCAATTCTTACTAGACATAAAGTACAACACTGTCACAGAGTGGGGTCTAAAGCCAGGCTGAGATTGGGGTGGGTGTGGGGATGGGTGTAGGTGTGGGCGTGTGTGTTCAGAACTACCAAACACTAAGAAATTCCCCTGCAGTCAAGGTCAGTTACTAAGGCCTCTATATTCTCCACAGTTTGTCAGCTTATATAATAGTCTAAGCATAGATTTTTCAGTCAAACATAAGTCTGTCAGGACTAAAGTTAATACTGATACTATGGCTAAATCCAGAAAAACAACATGAAGAAAATCAACTTTTCTGATACATATACAGATTCACACCTTCATGCCATAACTAAACAACAAAGAGCCCTAAAACGAAGCCATATGGTTTCCATTTATTGAAACAATAGTGAAGTAGTCTTTCAAGAAGTCAAATATTCTGAGGAGAAGAAATTCATCACAAGATAACTTTTGCAGCAGCATTTTGAGGGATGTTAGGGTAGGGATGTGTACTATAGTTTTGGCAAAAGGCACAGCTATCCCTAAGCCATAATGAAATGTCCTTGTAAATGTCCAGTAAACCTTCATTTCAACTGTCTTAGACTCGCTTAATGTTTGCCTGGATTTAAAAAGAAAAATAAATAAAGAAAAGGCGATCAATAACAGCAGGAAACTTTTTACAGAAAGTCTAGAGAGTTCACAAGCTTTACATCCACCCCAAACTTGTTCCAAAGAGAAATTAAATGGCGTAGACAGTGACAGTAAAGTTGTTCCAGTGTGAGAGAACTTGCTCGCCAGACTACAAAGCCATCCGGGGGCAGGAAAGTACCGAATGCTGCCTACATGCTCGTGGAACATCCATTTCCATT
Organism: Phalacrocorax carbo; assembly: GCF_963921805.1. NCBI lineage: Eukaryota > Metazoa > Chordata > Aves > Suliformes > Phalacrocoracidae > Phalacrocorax > Phalacrocorax carbo. Next base: position 36,033,795 of record NC_087520.1, on the reverse strand, counting down.
TCTCTCACTCACAAGTGGTACCAGCGGGACCACTCTGCAAGTGCCTGCAGGGCTAATGCATGCACGGGAGAAAGAAACTGCCATTGAAGGCTGGTTCCTAAAAAAGTCCAAACTGCTGACAGGTTGTGCCAAAAAAGGCCTTATTTCTTGCATTCTTTACCTAAGCAGCTAATGATGCGCTTTTCTGAGAGGTAAGCAACCAATTATGTAAGCTCATATGCTTTAGTACCCAATGCAACCCTATTTTCTCCGTCTCTAGCACTAGGGTATTTATCATTCACAATGAGAAACGTTTCCAAAATCCCTGGTAACGAGCAGATCTTACTATTGCAAAGTGGGTTTAGCTCTTACTTGGACTACATTCTTCTCCTGGCCCCCATCCAGCCACAGCGAACTATTTCTTCTGCACTGCTCGGCTAATCCCCGTCTATCCCCGCGGGTTTATTCCCAGGCAGTCCCTCCCTTTTAGCCAAAGTGCGAGGCTGCACTCGGCTTTCAAGAGCGGTCATCTGCCTACAGCTCCTTATCCAGGCTGCAAACCCCGCAGCGTCCCTGCCGCTTTCCTGCCCTCTCCCCAGGGGCTGCAGGAGGGAGGGGGAGGAGCAGAGCCGGGGTTACCCCAGGCCCCGGGAGCTGAGGAGCCGCCCCCGGCCGGGTCCGGGCCCCCCCCGCACCATGTACAGCCCCGAGCACCCCGCGGGGGGCCCGGCCCGCCGTGCGGCCTGCGGCGGCCCCGCCGCCTCCGGGCCCCGCTCCCCGCAGGCCTTGCCGCCCCCCCGCGCCCCGGGGTCCCCGCTGCCCTCGGGCCCGGCCGCCGCCCGCCCCCCGCCGGGCGGCCCCGGCTCCGTCCCTCCCCGCCGCGGCCAGAGGCCGGGCAGGGGAGGGGATGCTCCGGCCGGCCCCCGCGGGGCGGAGGTCACCCGCCTCCCCCCGCCCTCCGCCCGTGGGCGCCGGCTCCCTCCAGCCGCCGCCGCTCCGGCCCCGCACGCAGGGGGAGGCGGCGGGGCGCGTCTCCCGGCGGCGGCTGCGCCCGCCTCGCCGCCCGCCCGCCCGCCGCCGGGGAGCCGCGGCGGAGGCGCATGGAGACAACGGCGGCCGCTGCGGGCTGGGGTAAGGCGGAGGCGGCGGCGGCGCGGGGCGGCGGCGCGGGGGGCCCGGCGGGGCGCCCGGCGGGGCGGGGGTCGGTCCGCAGCCGGGCAGGGCGCGGCCCCGGGGCGGGCGGCGGAGGGCTTCCGCGGAAAGTTTCTGTTGGTCGGGCACCCCCTCCCAAAACAGAAACAGCCCCCGCCCGCCCCGGCTGCGTCCCCCGCGGCGCGGGGCGCGGCTGCGGCGGCGAGCGGCGGGTTCCGAGGGCAGAACCCGCCGAGGAGGCCGAGGGGCGAGGGGCAGGAGGCAGGACCGTCCCCGCGGCTCGGGGGACAGCGTGCGGCACCTGGGGGTGCATACAGCCGCGGCAAAGCACGGCACAAAGGCTCTCAACAGCCGAGTGACTGGCAGGGGCTCGTATTTTACAGGCGCGAACAAGCCCAGCTTTTAAGAAATCTAAACATTTTGTGATTTAGGACACGTTCTACTCGTGTGCGTTTTGTTGCCCGCAAGTATAAATCTTTGAAGTGCAAGTTATAAATATTAAAGCTTAAATGATAGGGGGAGTATGTGTATCAAATTTTAGAACAAATTTATTCCAACCCAGTTTGACACACACACGCCTAATGTATTCAAGATGCACTTAAACAAATTAGGAAACAAGTTATTTTGTTTTACAATGGTAGGTGCCCGTTTCAGAGGCTGGTGAATGACTTCACAACAATAATTAGCATATTTATATAACACATTCTTGTTTATACATGGATTTTTGAATCTAAGAGGCATTAAAGTCATCCATAATTTTTCCTGCACTGGAGTGATTCCTGGAAGTATGAAGCAATGACTTGCTTGGGTTTTTTTCACACCCGTTCGAGCTGCATCTGTGCGTATATGTAACCCTGCCCCAGAGAGAGCGGGTGTGTATTGACAACACGATGTGGCTTCAGCTGACATCTGGGTGCAAAACAAAAATGAACTGTTATTAAGGTCTTTTTTTCCCCATCTTTCCCTCCTTAGTTCTTTTCTTCCATCTTCCTCTCATCTCTGGAAGCTCCATCCGTATTGGAATAGGAAGCAATTATTCCAGTCTCTGTAAGTAGTCTCTTCTTGTTTGGGGTTTTTTTTTTTTTCTTAGCTGCATTAATGGCATGCCCTGCAGTCATGTACAGCTGTAGGAATATTATATTTAAAGTTCTCTAGCAGATAAACATCAACCCATTAAAAAGCAAATAGCTTCCTGACTAAGAAAACAACTGAGTTAACCGAAATTGACTTAACCTTGTGATCTTTATACAGACAAAACACACAAATGAGTGAGAGAATTGTCTGAAATAGAGGACCATAAAATTTAGTGTCAGGTACAAGTACTACAATATTTCCTTTTTTTTGGGAAGAAAAAATTCCTCCTTTTCAGCATTTTCTCCCACAACAACAAATTAGCACATTGCTGCTAAAACTGATCTACAAATTGAGCACACTGACATCAGTCAAAATTTATATAATTTTGGCACTCACTAGTGAAACAAATGTGGCTAAAAATTACTTCAAATCATTGAAATAAAACAATTTCTGACATTTGCCTTCCTTCTCCCCTTTTTATGGCTGACTTTTGTAGTTATTACGTGAAAGTTTTTTGAAAAGGAAATGTAACGTTACAGGAGCCGATTCTGCCCTTGTCACTGGTCCTATTCTGGCAGAAAACCACATGTATGCAGGGAAGCAGAGCAGCACGTCCAATCTCTTGGATGAAAGAAAGCCTAATGATAAAAATATATGCACAACAATTAAAACAACCAAGATATCTCTCAGAACAAGTGCTGCAGCTCAAGAAAAGCCATGCTGAAATGTTGTAACTATATTATGACTTCAGTAATAACTTTCAAGCTAAGATGCCCATCATGGGTGAAAAATCACATGAGTAAACCTGAAGTTTAAAGAAAGAACAGGCAAAAAGTTCTCTTATTTACTTAGGAACATGCACAAAGGAACAACAAAGTCAGGCAGCTACTATCATTCACGGAGCAGGAATACTATCACACTTAATGTTCACTGCTGCAACCTACCAACGTGGAGAAGTTATTTGTAGTGTCAAGATCAGCTTATGCCAACGCTAGGTATTTGTAGGATCTACCTCTAAGATAACTTTGGTAACTAGCAGCAGAGTTTGGTTGGTAAAGCTGAAGATAGTGCAAAACCAAGTAAATGCAAAGTGTTGTCTTTCAGTTTGCCTGGTAATCCCTTAAACTCCTAGAAAAAAACATGTTAAAGTTGGGCTCAAGAGCCAAGTTGAAAATTAGTAGCTGCTGATTACAATTGTTCACCCTCTGGTTACCTAATAGGTGACCAACTGGCATCACCTAAGTCATAGAAAATACATACTAACAATACAAAAATGACGGGAAATTGTAAATACTTACATTAGTTTCGCTACATGTGGCAGTCTACCCATTTATTAGTGAATTGCCCGTAGACTTGGCAAAAAAAAAAACTTCATGTGCTTAGGTTGTTACAGGTTAATATTGCAAAAATACTGTTTAGATTATTTTTGAACAGAACTGTTTTACGTTGTGTATGAAAGGACATTTCATAGCACTTGATTGCATATGTAGCCAGTATATGTTTAGTTTGGGGATTCATATCAGAATAACATAATTTCCTATCCATTCTTCACTTTCGTGTTCCTTGACCCTTAGGCTCAGATTTTTCCTTGCCACTGCCCTTCCCAGAGAGACCGCTTCTTCATGGCAAGACAACTTTCTATTGCATTAACTTTAGATTAACGGAGTTTTGTAATAGAATTGTTGCAGCAAACAGTTCAGAGAAGTCTGAGTGTTGCCCTAATTTCCAAATGGGTGCCCACATCTCTTCGAAATTAAGTGTTCTTAAGACAGTATTTTTGTTTTGCTTTGTCCTTAACTGAGTACAGTTCAGCCGAGCCTGACATTCTGGCCTTCTACACAAGGGCTATCGTGTTTAAATACTGTAATGCCTAGACTGTCAAATGTTCTACTGACAGTAACAGATAACAGTAACACAATACCAGGTGGGCAATAACAAAAAAAAAAAAAAACCAACAAACCAAACTGTGGCTTATATTATGCTTTCATAGTGAGCATGGAAGGAGACTGGTGTTATCCCAGGCTGTTTCAATGTACTACAGGAAGGAGACTACATAGTGGATTCTCCAGCTATACAGAATTCATGTATGCCAGGTGCTAGACCCGTTTCCTCTCCGAACGCTGAATTTCCTAAGCAAGTGCAAAGGCCCAGGAGCAGGACTACAGCTTTTCTCATACAGAGTCAGCTGTGCGTCAGGAATGCTGCATCTTGTACAGGTCAAAGTCACACAAGCCAAGTCCAGGCAAGGTGGTCCATTCTTGGGTATTGAATGGACTTGGTACCGTGTGGTTGAAGTCACAACCATTAAGTGATTATATAGTTATGTATTTAAATATTAGGAAATCTATATGATAACCCTATTGAACTATATGTCTCTGCTGTTACATCTAAGAGCACAAGGAACGTCCAGGGGTATGTAAAACGTTAATTTGGATGCATAAATTGGGAAAAACAAAACTATCAAATATGCAGACAGCATTTTAAAATCCAGCATTGACTCCTGTGTTGTAACCTTTATAGATCTTAGAAACTTCCTCTTGCTAAACAGAATTATCTCACAAAATCAAGAAGGAACAAAAGCATTCAGAGTGTGGCGCTCTCCTCTTTCTGCATGAACACCCACCTAAGCCAGGCACAGGGACATACTTCCTACAAAGGAGAAGCGCCAAACATCCTGACCCTGAAACTGGTAGACCCTTGAGTAGACACTTTGGATGCTGTCCCTCAGCATTCGCTCACACACTGTAACTGCACAACTGGCCACCAGCTGTGTTGTCGTTGACTACAGCACCGCTAGCTGTGCTCTGACACCCAGGACAACGGTGGAAGGTTGAACAAACTGCTGCTCGTAAACAAGGAAATCTTTCTGCACACAGCAAGAATAAAATGCTCTCTCCACTGCTACAGACTAGGGAGTCTGTAGCTCTCATTCTCGATGGCAAGTCCTTTATTTTTCCCAGAACGGTCTCCAAACTCAGTCAGTTTAACACAATTATCAGGGGGTCAGTACTCAATGAACATAACTTCTCAGTCATATGCACAGGTGGACCCCAGTGCCTCAGTTCAAACAGGTGAAGAATCTGGGTGATTTGGGGTCTGTACAAATATCTGACAGTGGTTCTGTTGGTTGCAGCAGGTTTGAGACTTACAAAGAGACAAGAGATTGTTTCAAGCCTGTGCGTGACAGCTTTGTTGCAAGCTGGTGTCCTGGGGAGAGTACGTTACGCCAGGAAGCGTAAGAGACAGACTGATAGATCTGCACCGAGACTTCTGCACCCCGCAGCAGTATATTGCACTTGTGGGATGCCTTGCAAAGTGTCAGTGATCAAAGCACCAATGTCAAACACCCATTACCGGTCTCCCTCTTCTCTAACAGAGAATGCCAGAAACCATGTATGTCTCTGATGCCAGGCAGTGAGGGAAACACATGCTCTAGTTGCCCCCTCTTCTCTAAGTGCACAGCAAAGTTTAATCCCCAGAATAACCTGCTCTTTAGTTTCATTAGCTGATTTTTTTTTCTCAAAAGTGTGGATGTTTTCTGAAGGCACCCATCTCTCCTTACAGTCTTCCACGTTGCACTTCAGGCTTTAATAAATCCAGCTGTGCAGAAGGGAAGGATATTCAAATACTTCCAGAACCACACCTCAGAATTCTTTGTTCTTTTCCCCTAGTAAGTCATATCCTGCTCAGTATCTTTCTGCCATCAACTTATTTTATGATAGCTTGAAATCATCTCAGTTACATCAAGAATGATTTCTTCACCTTTTCATTTATTAGACTGGAATCCGCGCTAGGAACATACCAGTTTCTCTCCAAGCCTGACAATTTCTCATCCTCGTTTACAAGGATGTAGGCTGACAACTCCGAATCACTCATTTCCACTGTAACTACTGACTTAATGCTTTAGTTTCAGCAGCTTCTCCCAACTCCTACCTCCCATTCCTGATATTTTTTTAGTGGAGAGAATAGTAGATTAGAGTTCATTCGTATCCAACTACTATGCAAAAATAGAGAGCGGAGTCCAACCCTGCTCCCTATCAAATAAATAGAAACGATGCTTTAGTTTTTGAAGGGGATCTCATCAAACTGGTACAAGCAGCCATACTGAGAAACCTCTCAGGGAAGAGCAGGGGGGAGATACGTTCTAGAGGTGCTGAGCGCTATTAACTCTTGCAGTCTGAAATTTCATTATTATATAATGATTGTGTTTGATCTATATGTTCAAGCACCTAAAAATGCAGTAGATGCCCAGGCGCCTTTGTGCAGGAGAGGTGGACAACTAATTGATAATGAGCTTTTGTGAAATCTACTTAGAGTCTCTATCTTCAGATGCTTTGAAAATTTGGCCTCAAATTCAGAGCTGGCAGAGGCAAGCAATTCAGTTACCTTTGACAGCATTTATGCAAACAGTGATTTTAGCTCCAAGACTTAACACATATCTCGCTAGAACTTCCTGAAATCCCTCAGACTGTTTTTTAACAATAATGACATTATGTGACATTGAGACACCTACAGTCTTCAAGGACCTGTGTGAAGATAATTCACTGGAGGACATTCCAGCCAAAGCCACTCAATCACTGTCTGTTCTTAATGCAAATAGTGCTTCTATGACACTTTGTTTCTTTGTCCTCTTTAATTCTAAGTTTCTTATCTTTTAATTGCTGTTTTTAGTTGCAAGCGTGTTAATCCCTTTACTTTGATCACTAAAATGAGGACTTCCAGCAATTGTTTTCTTTCTTCATTAGAAGCATTATAAAAAGAAACAATGAAATACATACAGTTTTTACTTTTTTTACTTCTGAATTTCTCCTATTGGCAACTAATCTTTGTTAGTTTCATGGTTTAAGAGAAGCAGCTCTGTAAGCATCTGATCCTTACAGGTTTTCAGCATCCTAGCTTTATTTTGAATTAGCTGCAAAATTGTTACAGGATTACTTCTGCCAGAACCATGGACACTTACTTAAAAGACCCGACTAAGACTGAAGTTTTATTGTGCTAGATCCTGCACAAAGTAACTGGCCTTGTCCTTGCAGATTGCAGGTGTCTAGATAACACAAAAGGCAGGAAGAGAAAAAAAGTTTGGTGGAAAAATTAATTGCTTTAGATTACATAGCAATTTAAGGAGAAAGCAAGGCTCTCCTGGATCCTAGATTACTATCTGTCCATTACTTGGCATTGACTCTTGCTAACAAGATACTGCATTAGCTATTTTCTCTTGTAGCATCTTTTTTTCCATCTTTGTCCAATCCCATATCTGTCTTTGTTCTGGAGGTTGAAGGAAGAGACTTGCTGCAAGACAATTTCCAGAATATTTGTTCTACTTTTACTTTTTCATACAACTATTTTATGTAACTGAATTAATTGTCCATAGACAACCTGAATATTCTGAAGTTACACTTAACCTCAACTTTCAGTTCCCACTTAACTTAGGACAGGGAAGTAAGTACAGCTGGCCTGTAATGTTTTTCTAGGTACATCACAAACACAGGTAGGTCTCTATTCCACTGGGAAACCCAAGAGATACATAGACGTGACATATTTTGCACCAGCAAGTTGGAACACCAATCAGTAGAACAGCTTTGAGTCACTCTAAATCATTTAATAGGCTGCTTCAAATTTTTAAGCATTGAAAACAGGCCCCAACTTAAACAAAAGTGTTCAATCAGGAATTTCTACAGCAAGGACTCAGGATCTTAAGGAGATGAGCTTTACAAAAGAGATCCCAGATCCTCTGGGGAGCAAGTAATATAGTACATGGCAGTGTACCCAGCAGATTGCGAGCTATTTAGTCCCAGACAACCTCATATTGAACTCTGCTTCTAATCCATGCTTAACCATCTCCCCTTATTAGCAGAGGTCAATGTTTTGTGCTAAACGCTCCCCATTTATGATTTTTTGCAAGTTAGACTACTGAGGTACACAGTGGCCATTTTCACCTTCCACATGCACAGAGTATGCAAGTCATTGCCCAAACAACTTGCAAGAAGTACAAGACTGTATTAAAAAAGTAGGTCATAGAAAGCCCAACAGAGAACAGAAGAGACTAGAGTTTTTAGAAATGTGTAAACCATGTTTCCTTGTTGTCATCCTAATGTATTGCCCTGAAACTTGCCTCTAAAGGTGCAGTAATTAAGCAGCCTACTATGTGATCCTCATTCCCTGTTCAACAAACAAGTGTAAAAACCCTGCAGTCTTGAACAGACATTAAAAGCTCTGAATGACAAATTAACACTCCTGGTTTATTGCAGGTGCCATGTTGACAAGTAGCCCAACAATATCTAGTCATTTCATATTGTAATTATAACTCTGCCTCACAGACGTATCAGGAGAGGAACGTGAATCCAAAGCAATTTCTGTTTTGGCCTAGAACTTGCTGCTAGAGAAAGAACACACACACACTGCAAAGAGGAGCAACAGAGAGCTGCTATTTGGGATGACTTTTATGGATCATTTGAAGAGCATGTTAAATTACGCTAATAAACATGCTCCTCACACTATACACATTTCTGGAATCAGATGTTCTTTTAGAAAGAATATGGGACATTCAATAATAGATTGAAAAAGCAGTTGCAACGTATTGATGCTATTGTGCAGTGGGGTGCATGCTGTGTAGTACATTTCTTGGCATCAGTCCCAATCAGGAACTCCCGCAAAATCAGAATACAGCAACAAAGATGTTGTGTATACATGGCCACTTTTAGAAAAGACTTTCTTTTTAGAACAGCACAGTCCTAAATGGAAACAAGTGGAAACTGCTTTAGCAGCTTGATCCTATTAGCCAACCTGAAAGCTGTCTAAAAACCTGATAGAAGTCTAAAATAAATAATTAAAAAATAAGCTGTGTTCAGAGTCTTAAATAAATAAATAAATAAAAGCTATGTTCAGAGCCACATTTCTGTGCTTCTGATTAAAAAGATGTTTCTACTGAATGAGCCAAGTTGTAAATTGGAAATTTTCCCAAAGTTGGAGACATAAGATCATGCTTCAGGAGTGCTGAAGCGTAGATGCTTTTTCCCAGAACAAGAATTTTTTCCCAGATTGTCAAAGATGTAAAACTATGATTCCCATATATAGCCAAGGACAGCATGGTATAATGCAGGGCTAAAGGTAGTATCAAGATACCTTAACAGTATGGAAATGACATTTTGTGTCTGTCCTCTGATTTAAGGTTATTGTAAATTTCTTTAGTTGCCATCAGTGCAAAGATACTGAGGAATTGAGGGGCAGGAGAAGTCACCAGAGGGATAAGAATCTCTCTTCCTTCTATTGTGTTTTGCACAGCTTTCTGTGCTGTGCTTATCTAAATCATGTAAGCACAGCAGAACATTAGGCATCAAACTAACATGTGCCATGTGTTGTTTATTCTCTCATCCTCTTGCCAAAGTCAAGAGTTGTTAAATCATCTCTATGTCACTGGAGGGTCCTTCACCACAACTGTCTTCCCACAGCTGGTTACGAAGGTTACAAAGCCAGGCTGCAGGCAAGAATGAGGACTATGATTTTTACAAAGTGCAAAGTTACATTGCAGAGAATAGTTCCTGCTGGTTGGTGATCAGGGCATTATCAGACCCAGTGGTTGATGAGAGAAGTGCGTACCCACTTTAACAGATAAATAATGCAACGGTCATTTGAATAAAAAGAAAAAATTGTGGTATTACTAACATAGTAAAATACAAACTTTGATAATGCTATAAAGTATTAGGTGTATTTTAATGGTGCAGGTTAACTTGTGGATTACTTTTGTGCATCGCATTTTGCGCCTTAACCTAAATTTGAAACTTTGAAAACCATCAGCACACCATTGCATGGCATGCTCCAGTTGGGAACAGGTGGGCTTAGAACTGGGAAATGCTTCTCCAAAAGAGACTTGGTCAGCTCCCTCTCATCTGTAGTAAAACTGTTTTCAAATCCATTTTACCCCAGGATAAAACATACTTTAAAGACAAAATATTTTGTGCTAGCCTCTACTGAGATAGAAACATCATCTTGGATAGTAATGCATTTTCTCACAAATGAAACTGTCTCAAAAGAATTTTTATTGCCTAGAACTTAAACGTTGTTATTTGTTCAGTCAGTCCCACACTGAATGTGATGCCCACCTCTGTCCCTGCCTGCTGCATGACTACAGTGGTTTTCAAGTTGGACTTGAACTTTTATTGCCTGTATTTGGAATGTTTTAGATTGCTCACATATAGTAACCTGAATACAGCTCTAGCAGTGTAATGAAATTTAAAGCTGATTTCCAAAGAGTCTTTCTGCACAAAGGTCTTCCTTGTCAAGCTTAAAAACGTTTTATTCTGTCATTAATGAACTATTTTCTGTCTGTTTTACTTCTCTTTCTCATTATTGGAAGGCCCTACAAAACTATGCAACTAAATGATGTCAGTGTATCCATTTGTGCACTCAGACGCCCTTGTCAGAAAATAGTTTCCTTTTATCTACCATCAAAACAAGACCACTTTCAATAGCACTACTAGTGAGATGTTGGGGGAAAAAAGTTCTTTGAATAACATAGGAATGTAGGAGGGTCTTTTCCCCTCTTTTCCTGGATAATTTTCTGACTTCCAGATCTCCATTAATTTGTTCATTCCTTGCAGTATGTTAACAGATTTTTAACCTAAGAAACTGGAATACGTTTACATAACAAGTTCTTTTTTCAAGTATCTGCTCGGTGTGTTTTAGATGGTCACTGGCATTCCATGGGATATTTTGTAATGTGCAATTAATGTGACAAAAAAAACCCCAACTTACTCTTCTTTGCACAGAGATTCCCCAGCTCCGTTTTAAATTCTGTATCATGCAGCTGCTGTTTGAATGTTTATGGACATAAACAAAACAGCTATTTTGAGTAGCCAGTGAAAGCTGAACACCTTGTTGCTTGCTGGCGTTGCATCTGCAGTGACTGCTCTCTCCTCAGGCATACCCTCAGAACTTTTGGACTAGGAAGGGGTGTTCCTGTTCAGATATGACAAATGATGACACTCCCACCAGCACTCGCATTTCTTGTGCAAATGTTTTGCACAGGTGAATATCAGCATGGCCTGAAATTCTGCTTTGCTTAAGTTACAGGGCTTAGGCTGGTATTATCTCTCCTTTGAGAGTGGGAAATTTCTGTTCATGCATGTCTCTATGCATAAAGATAAAAGGAACCATAGTACACTATCAAAGGACAAGATAAAATTACTCTTTTCCCCCCTCTCTAGGCAGAGATGAGTGATTCAGTTTTCTACTCAGCCTGCAAGAATCAACAGTAGTCCTGGGAAGTGGCTTCAATCTTTCAACTGAGGAGCAAGTAAAAGATTTGGCTTCAAGCAGAGCTGCAGACCCTACTATATAGGATTTAATGTCTCTGCAAACCAAACCTGAGTTTATGTCTCCATAAATTTACTCAAGGCTTTATTAAGATTATTCAAAAATCCTTCCCCACTCTATCAGACTGAGTTCCTACCCTTAATTTGAAAACTGGAAAGGCATTGTGAGGGAGTTACACTTACAGCTAAGAAGCCCTTAATCCAGTCCTTCAGGTTTATACAAGATAGTATATCTCTTTTTTCCCCCCTCATTTTTCCATTTTGTGTGTTAAGCTGGGGCAAAGACGGATTGTTTTGTTTTGGATGTTAAAGGATGTAAGTCAGTCAGAAGGCTAGGTGCCTCAGAGACATGGTACCCTTGTGATTTCTTTGGTTGGTTCACCTAGACCTCATCTGTCTCAAATACTATTTAAATGATCAGCAACAACAGTACAGGAAATATTTGCCTGAGTCTGAGACCCTTCTCACAACTGACAGAGAGGAGAGAGTTTTTTCATTCACCTGGGGCTTTCAAGAGCAGGAAGATTGACTTTCAGTAGACATGTGGCTTTGCTGCTCAGGAAGGAGTTGCTTGTTACACAGTCATTTATTGTTTCTCCTCCTTTCAGATGAACAGAGCATTCTGCCGTGTAGAAAAGAACAACTACAGTGTGGTGACGGACTCTGCCTCTTGAACTGGCTGCGCTGTCACTATAAGAAGGACTGTGGCAGAGACTACATGTCCATCAAGCTAACATGCTCAAGTGAGTTACCCTTCACTTTCCTAAATCACAACACAACGCACTACAAATGTGAGTCCATTTGCTCACCAAATTGGTGTTAGTAGCAATATGCTGTTCTAAACATTAGATTTGATCTGCTTTTGCTGTTGGAAGGGTATGGATATTTAGAGGTTTTTTTATTTATTCATATGTATAAATTATTTATACTGCACGATGATTTCAAGTACCATAATAGACAAATACCAGCAGTAGTGGGAATGGAAGATTTGGTAAAGCTCAAAATGCATTAAGCTAATGTGTTGTGAAGGCTGCTGCTCTGAAACGCCAGTTGAGGGGGGAGAAGGAAGGAAAAAAAAAAAGCCTAAAAAAGGCAGTCACCATTGCCGGAAACAGTTAGACACTGGCAGCTCTGCAGAGCAGTGACTGCTGGCCAGGTGCTCTGCATGTGGAAATGTTAATGTGAATAAACAAACAAACAGCCAGCTGATTAAAATCATATTTGGGCAGGGGAGAGGTAAGAATTAGCGTCAAGTCAGAGATATCGAGTGTATTTAAAGGAGTCATAGGGTAACTTCTGTAAACAGTGCAGATAGTTTTAGCCATTTGTTTTAGAACCAGATTTGTTGTACATAAGTTGGAGGATGAGTTGGAGGATCTCTGGTGAGCAGAAATGTGTTGTAATCTCAGCAATTGCTGTTTACTAGCAAACTTGGTGATGTAACCATCGCAGATTTTTCTGTTCTTACTTTTTGCTCATTATGTTTTCTTGTTAATTTAAAGCTACAGTTTTAACTCTGAAACCTTCCTTTTAACATACCCATTTCGTAACTAGCAACATCTGAGAGGACAAATTACTTTTCGACCTCTATTCTACATGGTACAAATAGGACAGATCACATACTTCTGTCACTAATTACCTGCCAGAAGTATTTGCAGAATTGGGGTTTTTAGTTAACACAACGTTGTACACAGAAGAACATAGCCGCAATTTTGCAAAAAATACCAGACCTTACAACAGACAGAGCAGGTTGACAGCTACTGGCGATACACTTCAGAAGAAAGTAAACCAAAAAACGAGTTTCAGGAGGGAGCCTAGTACACTCCACCCTCTAATGGGCATTCAGATGCACAACCTGCTACCTGGCTGTAGAGTGGTGTTCAAGCACCCATGCAGTGCAAGCACTCTGTAGAACTGTTCGTAGTCCATTAAGTAGAGCAGGACTCAGGTCAGATCCATGGAGCACGAAAGATTATGGGTTTATAACTGAGAATTCAGAAGGACTACAGTTAACATGCATAGGAAGACACACAAGACCTGAGTTTAGGCAAGAGTTCAGGTTCTTATGCTCTTAATTCCTAATCTAATCAGCAGAGAGCTAGATATGTGCTTTGTTTTTTTCTCTGAGAAAACATATTGGGTGTGGTCATGGGGGATTTAATGGGAACACATCAGTTTTTATGATCTTGCATCTTGCCTAGATAACATGAAAACCTTTCAGGAACTTATATCACACAGAAGTATGCATTATTTTCTGCCCTTCTATCAAGATCTGCATAAAGTAAGCAGTGAGTGGCAACGAACTCCTTTTAATATATGTAAATATATATAGTTGTTCTAAATGCAAAGCTGTCAATTCAGTGCTAATAAGAAAAAGCTACAACAATGGCAGCTGTCAAAATAGAGTCAAATAGTCACAGGTATGCTCTGAACACATTGCAGTAGTTAAGAGCTTAAAAATACAAAACCAACAGATCATTTGCAATGGTTACAGAAGCGCACACAAATCAGAAATTGCCTAGAGGAAAAATTCATTATTTTTCAATGGAAAGACTGATTTGCTATTCACAGATGAACCTGAGAGCAGAGTGTCATCCAGTGAGGCACTAACATCCGTCACTTCATATATACTTCACAGACACAGAAATGTTTCAGACAAGACAAGTGTCAAAGCACCTCTGTCATGTGTTGGTTTTGCTGAATAACAGCAAGACCTGTTAGAAGATCAGCACTAATAGAAAATCTACACAGAACGACTATGCAATTAGATCTGGTGTACCATTTCCTTCAGGCTCATCCTGTCCAGAATCGCATTGCTACCTAGCAATAAAGGACAAGGCAGTGACAGAGCTGGATGGAATTCAAAAGCTGACAGATAGATTTCCGTATGCAGTTAGCATCCACTTCGGGAAGTCATGTCTGAACATGTGGCTACATGAGCACATGAAAAAAGTACTTGTATGTATTAAAAAAATCCTTTTGTGACTAATCTATAGGTAACATTGTATAGTTTGTATATAATGGGGTGTGTATATATATACATATGCTTCATCTTTATTCTTTTCCCTTCTACATATATGCAAGATAGAAACACTCCACTTGAATTGTTCATTGTTCTTATTTCTAACTTTCTGCTTTTGTAACATGAACATCTAAACATTTAGCCCACAGGTTAGAAAATGTTTTTGTTCATTCAGCCTATTTCATCCTAATACGTTTTAGAATTTCCTGGCAGGATCCAAGGACCTGTGATGCCCACTGAAGGCAATAGTCATTTAAAGTACTACTCTCCTGAGCCATAAAGTATGAATAAAAGTATCAGGCTTTTACATATTAGTTACCATTATTCTTTCTCATCTTAAATTTGTTACACTTACTTTACAGTTCATGGCATCTCCATGCAGAAATTTAATTTTCTTTTTATTTTGGCTAAGAAAAACTTCTACTTCATATGAAACCCACACATCATTAAGAAAAACAGGTACCAAAAAGGAATTGCAATTCCATTATTGCATGTTTTTCTGTTAAAGCACTAGTAATAGACCTCTTTAAAGCTTGTCTCAATCATATAACCTATCCATCATTTACTTTGTGTGTCCTTGCACAATTTGTCTTGCTGTTTAAGGAAACTAATTAAAAATGCAAGTAGATCTATCACACAAGAATGTTATTTTCTTGTGTTGATGTTTTCAGAGACATGGGGATTGTCACTTTTTTCTTAAATTGAAAAGGCTTTTATATATATATATAAAAGAATAGAAGAAATTGACTTTCATATGATTATTTCAACAACCTAAAAACCTTTCGATAAGTGGCGTTAAGTCACTTAAACTTGTTTAACAACAGACAAGTGTAACACACTCTAGAGCTACAGCTATCAAACTATCACTAGTAAAAAATGTATGGCCATCATCTCCCCACATGTGTTTAGAGGCCACATCTGCATTCCCCACACTCACGCACACAAATTCCCAGGGAAAATTTTGACCCTCTGCTAAATTTCTGTTTCTTCAATGACAAAAGCTGATGTAGTATTTTCTGAGTCAAAATGCTGGTAGTCAGCAGTATGATCACTAGTCTGTGTATTTATGAATACACATTACTACTGTGTAATAGAGCCTATTACTACCTGTAGTTATGATGAATTAACTGGAAAGGAGTAGGAAAAAGACAGCTATTGTCTGGGCATTTTAAAACCAAAACAAAAGCTATAGTCCAAATTTCTGCCATGCAATATGGTATTCCTTGACTGAAAATGCCTCAATAGTTACTAAGAAGATGTTTTGAAATGAGTTGCCATCAGGGTGGAAGTTTATAATTCTCATCATAATGTAAAACCAGTATATAGACAGGTTAAAATTTCCATTTTTATCATGTTACAAATAAATAATTTCAGCATTAAAAAACAAGAGAATAAAGCCATATTCCGCCTTTTGAGTTGCCTGTGAAATCAGCCCTTGTCAAAGTATTCTTAGTTAGGGAAACTGAAAATCACGATATGCTGGAATTTAAATCCCTTTCTATTGCTTAAAGTAAGTTGTTGTTGGAGTAGTGTTTTTATCATCAATGATTTTATGCTTACAGTCTGAAATTATGCAGATGGCAGTGAAAACCTTAAGCAGCATTTAGCATTAAATATTATTAAGATTTGAGAGGAGCATCCATGATGTACAGTTCTTCATCTAGCATTTATATCCTGCAGCTGTAGACCAGCTCTTTTCTCCAGATCAAGCTCCATCAATTAAAGATCATGCCATCACAGCTGCTTACCTCCATCCACTAACTAGTAGGAATCATCCTCATAAACCAGTTGGTGGAGTGCTTAAAATGATTGCTCCCTAGTCTATGCTAAAGACACCACCAGCTAGGAAGGATAGCTTTATATTTAAAAAGGGGGGTTGAATCAGCTCCTCGGATTTTTGCCAGCAGTTTATTAGGAAATTTTCTGTAAACCACAAGAATGATGGTGATAGTAACCCCTAGCAAAAGGAGAAAAACTGTCATAGAGAAGATGGTAGTATCTTCACAAGCACCTATTCTGGTTGAAGTGTAGCTTGTTGTGAAAGCTTGACCCTGAGAAAGAAGGCTCAAGACTACTTCCTGAGCCTAAAATTTCCCGGATACAGGAGGGCGGCATATTGTACTATATAGACAGGGAAGCGCCCATAAATGCTGTTTGGATCACAGTCCCTGCTTCTCATGGAAGGACTGAACATACAAGCATATTGCACAGCACCCAACAGGAGAGCAAATTAACCCTCTGAGTACTACCCACAAGACTGTTTTCCATGTAATTAGCAAAGCACTTGTGATAGGATCAATTAATTACATTGCCAAGCAGCTGGTGATCCTGTCACATAGCGTGCAGAGGTACGTTTCTTAAATTCATTATATGCAGTGTTTATCACAGTCCAAAACATCTTTCAATGCTGATAACATGCTTTACCGCATTATTTTGTTCTGCTCTTTCTATTTTAATTTTGTTCCACTTCCTTCCCCCACCTCTGGATTTCTAGAAACCCAAGATAGCTTTTAGTACAGCTGAGAGAGCAGTAATAGTACTGTTTCTATAAGACAACGAGTGGTTACACAGCACATACAACATAAAGAACACACATATCTTCTGGAACCATGTTGAAAAATCTGTACAATAATTTTACTTTCAAACATACTTCAACATGCATCGAACTGAAAAATATGAACTTTTTCAGGTGCTTCTGAAATGCAGTACAGTTCACTCCCCAGTGAATACTTACAGTCAGGACTTAAAGTACTTAGTTGCTTCTACTGACAGGCAAGCCTGTCATCAGCATTCAAGACCACGGAATTTTTGGTGGACCACAGCTATACAGGGATTCCCAGGGAAGCTGATCACATGGAACTTCACTGGCAAAGCTGGAATAAAACAGCAATTCAGTCTCAGCTACCAACTAATATAATAGAACAGTCACCCAGAAGAACCGGGATAAAATACAGCCACCAAAGAAATAGGAAGGGTTGTCTTTCCTATTGCCCCAAGAAAATTATCCCATGAATCTCTAATCTGGTCAATCATTCCTGTCAACACTAGAGTTCTTAAGAACACATCACAGAGCATGGTGGGTTTTTGCTTTGGGCTTGACTTGATCCTCTCTGATGGTACTTAGGTTTAAACTAGCCACTCTAGTGTGAGTATTAAGGCCTTTAAACAAACACAGAACTTCAGATTATAGAATCCAAAAGCATGGAAGGTTGTGCTTTGTGCAGGTTTAAAAAGAAAAAGCTTTTCCATAGTATACGCACTAGAAGTTTTTGTCCAACAGTTCTCTTTTTTGGTCTGAGAAAGCGTTTTTTCTTTAAACAGAGAAATAAATGGCCAAGTTCCTCAGTCTGTTGTATGTGCTCACTATACATGTACATGCACTCCAGGGGATTTTGGATTTGTCAGTAGCTAAGGGGAATGCATGAGATCTACTTCTTAGAACACTGGCAGTACATCAACCACGGAAGCAGACTAATGATAGAGTGAAAGGGAAATGACTTTCAAATCACCTCCTGCCCACTGTGTCATTAGTGCCTAACCTAATATTCTGGATTCACATACTTAGGCATTGGGAGGGAATAAAATCAGAACCTTTTGTTCTAGCATTTATAAAATCAGATACAATAGTGTCTATAATGGGGGCTTCCTGTACCAGTAACCACTACCATGTGGTCTTGTTACTCATTTAGAATAAGAGATTGCTTTGTATCAGCTCTGCAGGTGAGCAGATCTCAGAAACGTGAAGGGCAAAGGAAAAAGAGATGCTAAGAAAGGAGTTCTGAAATAAATACCTAGGAAAGGGGAAAAACAAAACTGACAGCTCTTTCTCAACCATATTGCACCAGTTTTACTATCCTGTAGCTCACTGAATTCTCTTGTGGCCCACTGCTGTAAGACGAGAATTAGGCCATGGTATTTGGAGGATATCCACCAGTGTTGTGGGAACTCTTGACACTATTACTTTCCAGTTACGAGCAAATGGCAGAGACTTTCAACATTTCCTATTTGAGACAGTGAGAAAGATTCCAGAGGGCTTACACACAGAATGGTGGTTATAAAGGGGAGACAGACTACAGTATTTTACACATTCTTTCAGACCTAGGCATGTACAGGAAAAACTTTGCAGCTAGCCACGGTAAAGTGAATTTTCAGGGAAAGGAATCAGGAAAATCTTGGGTCCGCAAAATCAACATCCACAGTATCTACTGAGAGTAAGAGCAGACTTTCCAGTGAGGCTATATTCCATCATACATTTAGCATATTGCTACAAGATGGAAAATGGCCATGCAATTTCTGCAAACCATAGTCTAGATTTGACAGGGACAGCCCCTCAACAAGTGGTGGATCAAACAAGAAGAATGCAGGGCAAGTTCTTCTGAGAGGAGGGAATCTTTGTTCTTTTTGTAGTACCTCACACATCCAGTTTACTAACCATGGCTTCCAGGCAGTACACTAGCATAAGTAAAGGATAACAGTACTAGTCGGTGTGTTGAGCCATAGCTCTGATATACCTAAAAGGCTGTTTATGGCATCACAGTAATCAACAACAGCTTGACAAGCTGTGTGTGTGCATTCACAGAGACAATTCTTACACAACCAACTTACATGGTTACCAACAGGTGATGTGTGCATACACATACATAAACACATCACCTGTAAAAGAGGTGCCTTAATGTAGAAAGAAAAAATAAAACAGGAATTAATTTCATATTGCAGGATTATAAATCCCCACAATTCAGTTAATTTTTAGCCTCGATAGTTATCTTGGCTTTCAGATACAAAATAGCTCCTTCCTTAGCTTACTCTGAGAGCTTAATTTTAGCATTTAAGAAGCCAAACACTGACATAAAAGTATTTCATTTAATGTGCAGCTACCATGAAATTCAGCCTAATGGGAAAGAGCATCAGCTTTTTTAAGTGTATTCCAAGAATTAATATATTTGCCTATTCCTTCCAGTATCAGTCAACCAGAATCACCACATGAAAAAGATGCATTCTTGTATCTTTCTTCCTCTCTCTTTCTTGTGCTTTCTTTTCTTAACTTGACTGATGGTGATTTTTCGCTGTTAAATCTTCTTGAATCAGAAGCAGAACCACTAAGTCTTAACAAAAGCATTGTACTGCATGTACTCAAGGGAAGCTGCCCTGAGAAGCGATGTATGGATTTGTTCCAGTTGAGAAAACAAGCTAATATTTCCCTTGATGTAAGAGGAAATCACATGTAGAATCTTTGCGCAAGGGTTAACCATACATTTCTCAGAAAATACACTCCGCAAAATACAGTGTTGACCTGTAGCACTTGATGTACTTGCCTTAATCTATGCGTTTTCCAGTCCTCTAGCCAACCGTTTAGCATAGAAGCTTACATGCATACAAAGATGTTATCTATCTTGTATCTCAAACTCCCTATGTGTTTTTTCTTTAAGGCTGTATTATCTATCTACAGACTTCCCTGAAACCATAAGTAGTATTAAAGGCTAAAATTCTGCTTCAAATTTAAACATGTATTTTCATAGGAACCAAAGAACTTGCCCCAGATAGTCATAACCTATGCTCTCACTTCCAAGGGTGACATGAGACTGGAGTCTTTTGTACCAAAGAAATTTAGTGTCTTTCATGTCATTTGATACTTCTCTTTTTATTATTAACGTAATTAAACACTGCACAAAAACTTAAAATAAGGCTGTCATGAAGATTTTACTTAAGGCTCATATTAACAGGAGCCGGGTTTATGTTTGTTCTAAAAGCTGCATCTACACAGATAATCCCATAGATTGCCTTTCCTTTAAGACCCACAGGCCCTTTAGATTAATAATCTCCATCAGTCTCTAGGCAGCTTTATATAAAGCTACGTAGGTAATCCTGCCTATGGAAAGGTCTCTCTAAATCCTGCTTAGAGTCAACCAGGATGGTTAACATAATATTGTCATAAGACTGTTGAGGGAAGTATGGTAGAATACTATCCAGACTTTGATTTTGGACAGTTCTTGTCAGAAAAGCAGATTCCAAGGGAGGCACAGTACTGTTACTTAAACAACTATTACATGAACATAACAGCGCTTGAGATAACAGAGTGGCAACAGTCACTGAAAATATTAAATTTTAACCTAATGAATGCGTTCCTTTGTTTCCATTCATTCCAAGTTAAGCCCATTAGATGTCCTTTTAAAGTTATTCCAACTGACAAAAAGGAATTTGTCATTTCACCATCTCCTTACAAATTTGTATCCAGGCTTCTCCTAGTCCTTGCAAACACTTTGAGAGAAGACATAGACCCTCTGAGGTCTAAGGTTTACATACTCTAGATTGTCAGTGGAGACAGAAAGGTACTCAGGAAGGTGATTTCATAGAGGTTCATCCTGCACTGTAGATGCATCCAATCTCTTCTTACTGCCCAAATGGGAGACCTAGAAAGCATTAATTCTGAAAATAAGCTCCAAAATGTAGTTGCAAAAGTGGGTGAATATTTGCTCTTAATCTGTGTGATACTGTAACACACAACTGAAACAGATACGAAAACCTAGTTTTAGCGATCACTGAAGGAAACAGAAACAGAAGGCAAGTCAGAGGCACTGTCTTAACAGGAAACAACTCCAAATTCAAGAGACCCAGTCTGTCCTGTGTCTGCCAGTTTCCTCCTGAGAAGTCCTTTCATCTTCCTTTAACTTCACTTGTACATAACTATACTTGTCAGCTTTGAAGGTTGCTGTATTATAGGCACTCTAGCACTTTTAGGAAGCAATAGAATGATATTCCTTATATTCAGGAATATGCTTATAATACAAGCTTCTCTATTAGGAAAAAGACTTCAGCACCCCCCAAAAAAAACCTAAAGGGAGGGGGGAAAAGGAAGAAAAACCTGTCTGCATCTAATTTGGGGGCACCTTAGTAAATCAGTTCATAGAATCTTGCTAACTAATTCAGACTTCTTAAGACATCAGATTGTTTGTTTTAATGATAATTTAAACAATCATTATCATGCAATTAATTTCTGAACTCACTGCTGCTTGTTACTCTTATTTCTTCTTTGCTTGCTTAGTCACAAGATGATGCTTTGGCCTTCAGTTAGATTCCAGTTCTTTAGAGCAGTCATGAAATTTGTTTTATTAGGAGAATTTAGATTCTTGTAGAAATTATTATCTACTCTTTCCTGTTACAACAATATGCAGCCTATTGCATACAGAAATGCTGTTGCTGGACTTGCTTATAAATTTCATGTACTAAGCCTGGATTATCAAAACTAATGACAACAATATCCTCTTTTCTTACAACCCTTATTTATCCTTTCTAGGGATTAATGTGAAAGACTGCTTCTTCCAGTGCTGCTATGTTTATTCAGCATATTTTTCTCCTTTATTTGCTGACATTAAGATTTACTTATTGCATATTATACTGCCAACTGAGGGTCAGTATTTGTTAATCTTGCCTGATATAAAAATTCTACTCACATACTTTTGTAAGCAGAATGGATATAATTGAAATAGCCCTCAAGTAACTGTTAATTAGAGCAGAACTTTTATCTGTATTGTGCATCTTTAGTTTGACAACTTATCTTTTCATAAGGATGAAGCTAAGAAGAATAGAGGGTTTAGAAAATAACAACTAAGCATAGAATTCTAGAATACAGTCAACACAAAAGGCAAGCCTGCATGGCTCTGTCACCCTTGCTCTCCTAGCTAGAGAAATTAGCAATGGTTAATGGAAATCAGTAGCCTTAAGAAAGGAGTATGATCATGTACTATCAAGCAAAGATGCCAGTGCCAGGTCTTCCTGAAATAGGATGGTCATTCTGATGATGACCTCTCTTGCCCCGTGATCTTGGGAAATATAAAAGTATATAAATTATTACTAATTCAGTTTCATAGTGAGAAATTATTGGTATTATTGTTATATTTTGAAATATATTGAAATATTTCTTTGTATGATTGCATTTTTTCAGGAAGACAAGCTAAGGTTTAAAAGGGGAGGTTCTGTCAAGGCAGCCTGCCAAAGGCTGCTCCAGAAACCCACAAACACAGACAAGAAACTGATCTAGTTAGAGTTATCTTGATATGCCTTTTCCTTAATCTGTAATACGAAGTCTATGAATTTCAGGAAAAAGCTATTTTAAAACATTTCAGTAATTTTTATTTAACACTTCTATAATACAAACTTTAAAAACAACCACACAAGAAAAAGAGCCCATCAGCTAGGCTAATACTGCTCCCACAATGTAGACAGGTAAAACAATGACAGTTTTTGAACATACATCTCAGTGCTCCCTGAACTGGAAAATTTTGTACAAATAAAATCAAAAGTGCATTTACAGTGCATAAAGTGTGCACATAACGCTTTCCTGAATTGACGCCTAACTTCTTTGTCCGCAGTCTCTTTATAAAGAAACAGCAGAATCCAGCTTTCTGGCACATTAACTTTACAAAAGACAAGTTAGTGGGAAACACTGTATACAGTAGAACTGAGAATAAGACGAAAAATACAGAGCAAGTAGAAAACAGTCAGGAGGGCCAGGGGGCATAAAGCCTCCTTGAAATCCTAAATTCAAATACGCCTTAAGTCATGACTGAAATAATTTGGTTGGTTTCATCAGAGTGGCTAACAGAAGAGACTCGTTCATATCATTACATTGCAAGAGAAGTGTTTATAGCTGCCAGGCTGTGTTCCAGAGAGAAAAGTGACAAATAAATGCATATTATATATAAATATATAAGCAGGGTAGAAAAAAAAATGTAATGGTAGACAAGAAAATATTCTCCTGATCTATCTTACTAAGCATCATTGGAGTCTCTCAAACAACAGTAATTCACAGACCTAGTAAATGATGTTTATAAATTAATGAAACCCTGATGATAGCCTTCCCTGAGAAGTAGAAGTAATCCCCTCAATCCTTCTGAGTGGGTGAGCTGGAGAAATGCACAAACCAGTGATATGTGAAAAGACTGAAGAGTTCAGGGTCTAACTTAGATAATGCTTCTGGTCTAAAGCGCTAAGTCCTTCCCCATCTTTATAACACTGCACTTGCCGTAACAGTTCCATGGGAAAAAAAATTTCTTTGCTGGGAATTAAGTATCCTTTTACAACCACCTTCAGTGCAATTACCCGGATAGCCTTTGTCTTCCATGGATTCAGTTGTCTGGCCCCAGGAGTGCTAGGTTAATTTGAAGCTGAATTACATGCCTGTTTGAGAGTTGGATCTGCTTGGTGTTCATAAGCAAGCCCCACTACTGCAGTGTGACTCTCCTAAGTTCTCATAATCACAGAATGGTAGGAGTTGGGAGGGACCTCTGGAGATCATCTCGTCCAACCCCCTTGCCTGAGCAGGGATGCCTAGAGCAGGGGGCACAGGAGTGGGTCCAGGCGGGTTTTGAATGTGTTGACATAGTTATTTGTGCATCTGCTCTAGAAACAAGGCCTGGGGATCAATCCTGTATCTGCTCTAGGAGCAAGGTCAGGGTGCCGATTCTGCTTCCACAATAGAATTGTTATGGCAGAGGTTTTTATTCACACAGCGTGCTTCACAACACAGCTGTAAAAAGTTGTGGTGGCTTAACTCAGGGAATGGTGCTCTACCAGATGAGGGACAGGAATGGTTAAGGCTGGCATTGTTTTCTGTGTGCCTCCACTAGTGAAGCCACAAGTCTGCTACTAAGAACAAAACCAGCCATTCTGAGGATTCTCCTAGGAAAGAGAAATGTCAGAACTGACACAATGTTTGCAGTAATAAGCTGTGTTGGCAAAATTCTTGTAGATGTCACCAAAATGTAAATGAACTCCACTGACTCAGGGAAGCAATCTCCAGAAGAAAGAGACACAGAACTTATTTGCATTTAGCAGGGGATTACAAATATCATTGTTCTCTCTCCTCCTCTCAGACTGAAACTGTTGGCTCAGTGTCAGCAGCACAGAGGTGCATTTCTCTTTCTTGAAACTAGTTTAATACCAAGAGTATAAAGTGTGTATCCCTGTGCTTGTCAGCTAGCTGTTTCACACATACTTTGCTGCAGGAATCCTGATTCTCAGTACTAGGAATCTAGTATATGATACAGTACAGCAGAAACATGTAGAAGTACATGATTGGTCAGTCAATGAAAATACAAGACAGTCATCACTTCAGTAAGATACAGTGAGGTCAGTTCACAAGCTTTTATTGGGCTCCAAACATTTTCTTGCCCCGAGTACTACTCCGGAGATAGTAGTCAGCACAGGCTTTGCAAAGTACTACAGAAACACCATTCTGGAAATACTCTGTGGAACATGAGTTAACACGAAGGAAAGTTTACCTGACGATAAAAATGCATGAACAAGGCAGGTATAATGCAACATCTTAATTTTTGTTGTCTGGAGGGAAGAAACAGCATAAGGATAAAAAATACACAAAGATAGTACAGGAATGTTACTTACACTTCCCACTTTTTAAGGAATGTAAAGCAAAATATGAAAACTCTAACAGACCTAAGTGCCATACTTTCACTATAAAGAATAAGTAGCACAGTAATCCCCACCACAGAAGAGACAGGGAATCAAGATGGGGGTGGGGGGGAACCAAACCAAAGAAACCCATGTTTCCATAGCAAGTCTCTTTTTTCCTATTTTCCTATTTACATAACCCATGTACTATTCATTAGAAGTAATTGCTCAGCTTAAATAAAAAGTGTGCTGGGAATTCATGCCTCTTCCACAAGTCATAGAAACTGCAGGAAAAATATGCAGGATTAGAACTGTGACTTAACACAGAGCATAAGACACAGGTCATGTGCCACAGAAAGCATCAGTTGGGTTTCATTTAAATCACAAGTCAGTTCAAGGAAGAGCAGAGTTAAGCTATTGCCCTTTTGGTTGTTGACTTACAGAACACATTCAGTTAAAGCACCACTCTACTCAAATGCATTGCTGTGTCAATTTGCAGCCTCAGTGCAACCATCTGTCCTCATAAGACTGCAATGCAATTTGAACACTGCCAGCCCTTTCAGTAGGCACTCATAAAGTGTTCTTCTGACAAAATTGGATCATACTTGTACTAACAGAGGTCAGCGTGGGACTTCGTGTCTGAACAGGCCTAAAAAAGGGTCACAGTCTTGATGTGCTAAAATTGTGCATATTTCGTTTATTGTTTGGTGCTTGAGAAATTGACTTGTCTCATGAGAGATGTTAGCATCCTAATGATTTGGTGTTGGGTAACACGCTACTTTTCAGTAATAATACCATGCCTTCCCTTTGAAAAGCAAGTAAGCATTTAGACTTTGGATGCCAAGTTTCTGATACGTCATCTTTTCTACCAGGACAGAAGAAAAACTACGTTGGATATATAGGCAGTAGATTTCCAGTCATGTAGCTAGCTGTCCATTGCACTGCAAATTCCTGCAAGCACCACATCCTCCCCACTGTGTAGGACACTATTTTATCCTAACAGGGAGCTAACACATGCTAAATAAGTCTACAGATTTTCCTTCTGTAACCCACCAAAAGCCATGTGGCCTGTTACACAGGGAACCACAATGCCCTGCCACATATTACTTATTAAAATAGGGCACCCGCAGCATCAGAGTTATATGGGGATAGTTCTTCTCTCAGTCCACTCCCTTTAGCAGTTGTTTCATCCAAGTCAGAAGGGAAGAGATGGGTAATAAGCCTGCCTCCTCTGTCTCCTCTGCAGTTACGAAGGCCAGGCAAACTGGCATTCACCAAATGGAAATAAAACATGCCTTAAAGTCAGCATCTCTCCTACCACTTTATGGAAACGTGAAAACCTTGCTTCAGACTGCTAAGTTGCAGTGAAAAAAGCCTAATTTTATCAGTAGAAATTGCCAGTGAGAATGAGAAGAGCTCTTTATTAAAGGATGGTAAGAGAAAGCTAAGATTAAGGTTGACATTAGGCAAACTGATTTCATATTAATCCCAATTTGGGATCATAGCACAGCAACTATTTCATTATAATATGCATATATACACATTTGTAGGAGGTATACATGGGTTTTATGCGTTTGATGTATTCATATTAAATTATCTTGAGTAAGAATCCAAAGGACAGTGTTTATAGAGCAAATAAGAGTAGTAAAATATTCCATTAATTCAAAGACATCCATCACAAATGTCACCACATCCCTACCATAGAAAGAAGTTCCATACAAATGTTATATACATACCGACAGGGCCTGCAGCTGCAACCCATTCCGCTCTCCCCAGCCTCTGAGCCCCACATTGCACACTGCAGCCAGGACTGCTTTTTGTGGTAAGGCAACTAATCCTTTTAACCCAGTCTTTGACCTAACTGAAGAGGCTGGTGACCGAACTTGCTGCATCTTCTTCCTGTCCACCCTAAACAAGCTGTCCTGTGCAAGGAGCACAGACAAGGTGCCGGAGCAGAAGGAAGAGGTGTTACTGTTTTCTTTGGCTCTTCAGTGTTAACTAGTAGGACAAATAAGTTGAATGTATTTTTATTTGGACAAAGCTTAATGAAACAACTGGTACAAATGGTCTTTGAAATGAAAGATCCCACTCTCGCAGATGAAGGTTTCCTTACCATCTCCTCCATGGTTTGCTCCTTCTACTCAGGAAGGTACTGTCACCCTAAAAAAGTCACACCTAAAGAAAAAGTGACAGATCAACTACATGTGATTCCAAGGTTTGAGCACCCTTCTCCTATATTTATTCTTGTAATTCAATGCCAATAATGAAGATTAACTATACTGTCTTTAAAGGAACATATTAATTAGAATTTAAAATTCTTACTTCAAGACAGGGAAAAACCTTGAAATTAATTTTTTCTGCTTAAAATTGCTTTTAGAGTTTACAAAAAAAAAAACAAAACAAAAACCTACCCAAACAAACAAACAAAAAACCCCCACCAAAGCTATGATCAAAAACAATTTGCCAAAATTCTAGTGGAGAAAAATAAAAACCTCATTAAAAAATACAACCATAACAAAAAAGTATATTTCAAATCTAATTCAATAAGCTTGTAAATAATTATTATAGTTTTGTTCCTAACTAATAGATGCTTGCATGGATGAATAATTACTCTGATCTCATACCATGACCATTACGCATGCACATTAAACCTGCACATATAAAACTGGTATAAATGCAGTTTTGAAAAAGACAGCATTCCCCCAGCACATCCTACTGACATCCTGCTCATTTGGAGTCCTACCTCACTGAAGTGTCTGCTTCTTTGTCATTTCATGTTTGGAAATAATTGAGAGATGAGCAGATAACTGAGCCAGTGCACAGGATAATTTGACTGGACACTGTATTGGTTCCTCCTATAATGATTCAGGAACTGGTGGTGATGAAGATGTGTTTGGATAGAGTAGTAGTAGTGCAAAAGAAATTACAGGGTACCTGTGCTTCATCAGTGATATCTACGTCATAGTGAGAGAGTAAAAAAAGAAATCTTGTTCTAAATGAATCAGAGTAAATAGGACCATAACTCATACAGTCAGCAATCATCTTGACAAATATTGTAAATTAATGCATTACACATTGTTCATTACTTTTTATCTCGCAGTAATTTTCTAAGGCTGATATATATATATATATATGTTTCCCTTTGCAGAGTTTTTTGGGTAATCAAACACTGATAAAGGGCAACATGAGGAATAAACATACGCAGTATTAGACTATCTCAAATCTTTCTTCACAAGCAGTGTTTATCTCCAAGTAACATAGGAGATGAACAGCAGCAGTGACTTTCCTTTCAGAACCAAAAAGCTCACTGAACAGTCTTAGCACTTTCTGAATCAACAAGGTTGCCCACACCTTCATAACCATTCAGTGCTTGCAAGCTCAGGTATATTGTTAGCAATGAGGCCATCTGTTTTTATCATCAACCCTGTCTTCCTTGGTCCAACCCTAAAATCTGGTATTTTAAGAAACCATGCAGCAGCTGCTAGTTAGAAAAATCTGTGATCTCATCCCCAGAAGGACTTAACAAGATAGTATTAACAAGTGACACAGTAAATATGAACACATCAATTATTTTAATAATCCAAACAGCATGATATTTCTTGTATCATATGCTGTCAGCCCAAGGGAGATGAGAGGATCTAAAGTGAAAGTCCCTGCACTATATGATATTCAGTACAGCCGTTAGAACAAATTGTAGTAGGACAACATACACAGGCTGAACATTATAAAGCTGTAGGTGTAGCTCCATAACACATAGTGGTTATCCTTGTTAACATTTCTAGCACATTTCTCCAATAAATACCAGTGCAGAAGCTAGCTAGAAGGTGGCAGGGGTTCAAATGGGATTTTATTTTTGCATAGCATTCATACCTTCCTTGGTAAAGAATTGCAATCTGTCCCTTTATCTCCAGTAGCTAAAAATAACAACAAACCAAACCAACCAAAAAAAACACCCAAACAAACAAAAAAAGCACCCCACAAACCAAAACCACATACACACACAAACAAAAAAACCAACCCACAAACAGAAACCACAACCCACACCTAACTTCAAACGACATTCCCTTACCAATTTACAGTGGAAGGCAGGACCTCTCCCTTCTCCAAGTCATGAACAACATACCACTGTAGCACAGTGTCAAGACAACCCCACCACTCTGATTAAGACCCCTCAAAAGCTACCTTGTGATGCACAAGACAGGGATGAGGAGTTAAAGGAGCTACTTGATACATGCAGAGATTTCAAACCTTTCCCATTTAATGTTATTTGTTAAGCTTCAGGTCAGTGGGTACTTTGGATTAAAAAAAAACAACCCAAAAAAAAAAAAAAAAAAGAAAGACCCTACCTACTTTCCATTGCCATTCCAACTGGCCATTTTGCCAGTACAGTTATATTTAGGATATGCTGTGAAGTCGATGCTTTTATAAATTCTGAGAAATAGCTGTTCACCTACTACTACAAGGTAATGTAGTATTTCAAAATTTGAGGCAATAAGGTAATTCTGAGTTTCATCTTGTCTTTACAGCAGATCAAAAACTTACTGTTGGCTTTTTAATAATTAGTATGAGGATCATCTCGGCTTTTTACATATTTCACATTCCAGTTACAATAACCATCAGGAGTTCATGCTTACATTAAAGCACATGAGCTTTAAAGATAATACAACCACCTTTTCTAAGCTTATTTTTGTTCAATTTCAGCAAATTGATCAGTCGTTGCATTGTTCTTGCTTTAAGCAATTAAAGTTCGAGGCTTTCATATCAGCATTCACTTGGTTCACTCATTCAGCTACCGCTCATGCAGACCGGTAGTCTTTCATGGAGGCCTCTGATTTCAGCCGTGTGTCTCGCCAGACTTTGGACAGGTGACCTGGTGGAGAACACTGGGATAAAATGTGAATTCCAGCCCTGGGTGGTTGTTGTTACTTGGTCCCCTCCACGAGCCAGAGCACCTTTTCACAGGAAAGGACCACATTTTTACTGCTTTTCAAAGCTCAGTGACTCTACAGCTGTTGGAAGAGATTTTCCCCAAGTCTTTAATTGCAAGGTCATTATGAAGATAGTATCCAGCACAGATGACACACATCTCACTGTATTTTCCTAGGATTTGATATTTCTTTGGTAACCCTGGAACACTGCTTTTCCCCTTTTATTACTTTCAGTACTACAGCACTTTCATGAATAAGCCTTTTTCAGAGTAGCATTCACTTTCCTCCTGCTCACACATTGTGTCTACTGTGCCATATTAAAATAGGAGCTATTTTCATGCTGTCAGTTTCTTCACAAAAAAAATTAATTGTCTACTAATGCAAAGAATATAAAATTTCAAGTTGCTTTTAATCTTTGAATGTCTTTTAATCTGATTATTCACACATAAGAAACTGAAGATGTTCATACATTCACACCAGAATTGAAGTAGCAGTGTACTCAGCTATCTCATGCAAACACTGGTCCGCATAAGAGCAGGTGCCTACAATTTACATATCTAAGTTTAGCATTCTCTTTGAGATGGTGATAAATTCCTCTAATGTGAGCTTTTCACGTTGCCCTCATACTGAAGCTCATTCTGAGTTCTCCTGTATTGCAAGACTATAATGTAATATATAACTTTTTGGTAGGGAAGAAGTATGTTTAGTTAATTTGAATAGAGGCACCTTAACTGGCAACACCATGTGAATCCTCATTACGAACCTAACAATGGAACTCTTATCTGCCAGCACCTAATTCAAATGAATAATTAAGGCAGATAAGAGGAAAAGGAAGAAGGGGTGCCATTCTTTTGTGTGTGTGATTCTTTTTTAATTTGCTAATCAGCAATTGTAAAAGTACTTGCTGTTAGCAAGTATGTAGGTGAAAATCCCTTTGCAGTCATGTGTGATCAGTATAACCAGGGACAGAAATAACTTCCTTTTCTATTACAAAGTTGTTTATATCTTCTCCATGTATTTGCCCATGCACTTGAAAGGGTATAGAAGAGGATTTTATACCAGCCTAGATACTAGTTTCTCCACCAAGAATCCCATAGCTTTTTTCAAAAATTCGGGTTTTTTTTTCTCTCCAGTGGGTAAATAGGAACAATTTAACAGGCAGATTTCTACTACCAATATTAACAGAAGTAAGGGAGGTAGGATGGTTTGCATACAGGCATGTTAGGAGTTAACAGCAGGGCTCAGGAAACAATCAAGGGTCAATCTGTGCTGCAGTGGTGGGTTAATAGTCAAAGGAAGATCATTCTGCCTCACAAAAATAGCAAATTGTGTCCAGAGGTGAAATCACAGTTCTCTGATAAACTGCAGGAACAACAGATAGTGACCTTTAACATCAGACTAAACATACAAAGCACATCCCTTTGATGTGAACACCACTACTGTGAGAAGGTGGAAGCTGGAAGGTATTTCTCTCTCCCTGTTGTTCCGAGCAGTGTCCATAAAAGAGCTTTCGTTTAGGTAGTCTTATTAGAACCACTCCTGCAGGGCACACTTATTTTCTGGGACTGAACCATTTTCTGGTCCCTTTTATTCAAAAGGCCACAAAAACTAGCTAACCTTACAAACAGTCAGTATTCCAGGTTAAGACGTTGCCAAGGGTGCTCTGTGGGCACCGCAGAGGTTCTAACCTACATGCAACACCGTTCATTACAAGGGGATTTATAAAATCATTGTAACTCAAAATTTAATCAAATTTCCCATAACATACAATTATTTAAATGTAGTCTAATCTAAGAAACGGTGTGCTCACAGAAAAAGCCAAAGTTCTTGTTCTAGCCTTACTCTGTATCTTGCTATTATTATTCTCACTCAATCTCCTTTGGTAGCAATGCAGAACAGCGCACACTGCAATTTGTTTCCTTTAGAAATACATTCCTTTTTTAAAATCCTCTTTGAAGGTAACAAATAGCTTAGTTTTTAGAACAGGGTGGAATACCCACAGCTGAGACTTGTAGTTGCCTGGAGAGAAAATGGTGCAGCATACACAGATGTTCTCAGGGTACCTGTAAATATCAATCCTTAGCGTATGTCTTCTGTTTGGTGAACAGCCCAGGACCTCTTCCAACTTCCCAGCAGATAGGAAGGTGTAGCTGCCTCATGTCTAGCAGCTATTAATGCTTACCCTGTGCTGAAACTAGCCTTGAAGGGGAAGCTACATTTTATATATAAAGCATACGCATATACACACTGAAGTTTATAAAGAAAGTTTATAAAGAAAGGTAAATAAATGTACTTTCCTAAAGGCTACACTTGGTTTTTTTGGGGGGTTGTTTCTTCATTTGTTTTTGAAGTCTTTCCTCTGCCACCTCAAATGGAAGAGCAACCAACATAATATTATTCCTAAGAAGGAACTATGCGGAACCTATAAAATAAGCTATATATGCAAGGCTGCAGAACATAATGCTATTCCAGGAGAAACACCACTGCCTATCAGCTGGGGGGAAGTTACTTTTTCCAGTCCTTCAGTGGTGTCAGTGTCCTCTCCTCTCTAAGCTTGACTCAGCTCTGCCAGCCAGAGATAAATATGGGAGAGGGCAGAATACACGATGTGTACCAAGCAGCCCCTAGACACTGCACAGCATATATATGGAATGGTGTTTGGCTGTATGGCAAGTCCTATACTCCAGTTTACCAGTCCTCTAACCAAATGGGTCTTCTATAGTAAGCAATAGTGATTTTAAAGAAAGGGATTTTTTTCCCCCCAGTTTTTCAAATCTTAATGTTTGAGTGACTTAACTATTATTGATCTTTCAGTGTCCTTGAATTTTGGTGGCTCCTTCGGCAACAAAGAGAACAGGTGATTTAAATCATCCCAAGAATCAATATCTCTTTTGCTATTATTGACATTCCTGCAGCTGTCTAAGCAGAAGTCCTAGTCCTATTCAGACAAAATCTGAGGGAATGAAATCGCTTCTTAATGGTATGAGAAAACTCCTTGGTTCATGCAGGCAGCTACTGCTGTAACTTTTACAGATACAAATAATAATGTAAGTCATACTATAGGCTTTGTATACTCTGTGACATCAACACCATAATTCATAGAAAAGTGCATAACAACACTGCAAAACAATTTTAATTCTTTAAAAAAATTCAGGTCACCTTGAAAGAAAGACCAAGATATATTACGTATGATATCACCTCTTAAAGAAAGATTTGTGGATTCTGGCATTTCTTAACAGGTTTCTATCTTAGCAACCAGTTCCTTACATAACTAGCTAGATCAGTATTTCACTTGTAATTATTTTCTAAGTAGTGAACGTCAATGTCAATCATTCCTCTACATATATTTTTTTTTTAGTAGATTACTACTGTTGAAGACTGGAGATAAGGACGGAAAAAGCAACAGGATTATTTCAATTGGAAAAGTCCTAAATAAGAAGCACCACATAGCCACAAGCACTCTAGAAGGAGTGTTCGAGGTATTTGTAGGGTGGATATGATTCCTGAAGCTCAGTTAGTAGTTCAGTCTCAGAACTTTGTTGCAGATACCCATCTTTGTTAGCTCTTTTCCAGAGTTTCAAATCATGTGAGCAGGTTAATGAACGCTGAAGGATGCTGGTTATTAGAACCAATCAGATAGTTCAATGCAACAAAAGGAAACTACAAAACTTCATAATTTAAAACATCTCATAAATTTGAGCCAATTTAATAATAATCAGAAGTGGATAGCAGATTTACAGATTCATAAATGTATGTAGCGGGCGACAGAACACAACTCAGCTGCTCAACAGTTGTTACTGTTAGAGCTAGCAAGAATTTCATCACTGCCTTCTCATTTTCTCTGTGGAGGTAGAAAGTAAAGTTTGTAAAGAATAGAACTTTTCTGTGGAAAATTTTGGCTTTTAGGGGTTTTTTTTCCACCAATATCTAATCTATATTGATTAGATTTTTCGCCTGGGCTACGTCTTGCATGAGCTGTCATCTGCCCTATACCTCTTTAGGTCACATTGGATATAGTTCAGACAGAGGGCAACCTCCTAAAGAGAAGACATGAGACATCTAGATAATAGTTCACGCAGACAGACTGCTGAGGTAAAATACAGAATTATTTGCCAATTACAATATTTCAAGCCTTTCCCTCTCAGAATAAAAAGAAAAATTATTATATTGCTACATTTTTTTCCAAATTCTGTATGAGAAGTTTATGTGCCAAAATACCAAAGTTTCTCACATTAAAACAAAATTATTGCTTTTGCACTGGTCAAGTCCCTACCAACCTAAGTTGGATCTGAGCTTATGAAAGTAACTTTACTTTAATAGGTAAAATAAGATTCTCATCATAGTTATTTCCAAGCCCTGATGTAGAGTTTCTGAAAAAAGCATTGGGCTTGGGTCCTGCTTATAAAATTGTATTAGTTCAAAGTTGTTTGTATAGGAGAAAATAGGGGAAGGAATACATTGTCCATCACAAAGTGGGCTGTTACACTTCCAGAGTGATTTGTTTCACTGCAGTGGTATTTATCATGTTGATAAAATAGACCATGGATCTGAAAATTGGAAGATTTTTCCTGTTAATTTGAAACAGCCCCTATACATGCTGCTGTGACATCAACATAATACCCTAAAGCCACAGCATCTGAAAAGATTTATTTTCTGAGCGTTTATGCAGCCACATTCTCTTTGCTTCTGACATTCTCAATTTGCAGGCTGCTGGTGATCCAATCTTATTCATTCTGGCTCTATAATAAGGATGTCAATGCAAGAAGAGAAAAGTCATTATCTGATAGCCAGCAGACATGATAAAAAGGCAGAGTTAGATATCTCAGAGGAAAGGCCACCCTTTCTGCCTTGGATGAGCTTCTCAAGGTCATGGGCGGCTTTTGTACCTCTAAGTATGCTCCAAATTCACTTTAAGCTGAGTGCATCAGATAAAACTGAAATGTCCCTACCACACAGTCTCATGTTCTGAATAAGGTTTTGATTTTGTTACTGTTAATCAGTGAACAGTATTAACTATGATTAGAACATATATATGCAGTGAGAAAGATCAAAGTGGCAATGTGAGCTGCAGAGAATCTTGGTCTACATTTATGGGTCCTGCCTGGTTAACGGCATTCATATGGGTTTGGATTGTGCTGAAGTATCTCCCATAGTAGCAATAATCACAAGACTTGTTGACCATTTGTATAAAAAGATTTTTACCTCAAATTTAAAAATCAATATCATCTGTTTTGGGGAACTGTTTAAATGTCACAGCTGCAGGAACTGACAGCAAAAATTTCTTTATTCATCAACTTTGCCAAATAACTCTTAAGTACCATTCCAAAAGGTAAGCGACCATCAAGCACAAGTTAACGGGCTTCATAGGCAGTAAGTGGATGAAAGTTTGAGCTGCAATATACATGAGCTAAAGTAGATCAAACAATTTTTAATCTATGAATATGTACACCATACGATGCCCTTTACAAGCCACATTAAGGTAAAAGTTTTAAGCAATCCCTATACAGTTATTATTGAATATCAATTGTAGCTTAAGAGGCAGTTTAATCTTATGCATGCAAATCAGAAAAGCATACAGAACAGGAGGACAACATGTGACTGGCTGTAGGTAGCAGAGGCGAGCAGTGTGAGGAAACTAAATATGCTCCTGGGCCTCCTGAACTGAAAATTCCTTTCCCCATACTATTTGTATGGCTCTTGTAAAACTGATTTATAGAGAGGATATTTCCCAGATTGGTCTAGTCTTCCACTCATTTGCTCAACTTTGCTACAAGATAATAAGATAAATAAGATAAACGCAAAAGCACCAATAGCCTGGCCTGTTCTTAGCATCATCATCGGTTCCTTTTAAATGCTGTTTAAACATTTAACATACTGAGGTAGCAGTTCTTACCCTCTTTCTGTATCTCTCTAGAACATCAGAAGAACCTGATGCATGGTGTTCCTATAGCTTAATGAGTGTAACTGGTGAGCCAAGTGGTTTTATTCTTTTGATGTTAAAAACACACAGATGTGAGTTTGCATTGTAGCATGACAGTCTGCACTACCATAGAGCTGCTTTAGAGGGCAAGAACCCAAACATTCAATGCATTAAAATGTTAAGGCAGCGCGACCTAATTCATTACACTTGACACAAGCCATTGCCATAGCCAGACCTACAAAACCCTTTCTTTAGTGACCAATTTTCCATCTTCCATCCTTCAATGATAGCTACAAACTCCCTGTACTGACCCAGTTTTTAAGTCTTTCTGGGTCCCCAGCTATTCCTACCTTACCAAGTTGCCATCACAGCTGCTGTAGATCTTATGTGATGGAGCACTCAACAACTGGTGTGCCAAGATTAATCTTTCACCAGAGGCACAGAAGGTAGTCTTGTGAGAAGACGAAAAGTAGATTGTGAGAAGCTATTTGAGGAGAACATACCTAGTTTCTTTCCCCTCTGAACCAGTCAGAATTAGTAAAAAGCACAATATTTTCCGCTTTTTTATACTGGGGAGGGAGCATTCAGTTCCAGTTTTATCATTAAGTGGGACACTTAACCAGGGAGTCAGAAGAAAGCATAGATTCACCCAAAGCGTTCCATGTGCTGATTTCAATATCATGTTTGACAGAGCTGAGCTGTTCTCATAAGCTTTTCCTTTTATGGAATTACTGAAAATTATTAATACTTTCACTACACCTAGGGATTGGAAAGGTTAAAAAAACCCCATAAAATCAAAAGCTGTTAAACTGCCATTCCATTTAAAACTGGCAGGTTGTTTGCACAAAAATAAAAGAGTTAAAGTATAAGTGTAAATCAGATACAGGCCAGATCTGAAGCCATTCCTGATGTATACTTGGGATAACCAAGTCCCATAAGCAGATGACATCCTGTCATTAATCTAGTGTGAGAGGTTCCAACCTTCCTCAGAATCCAGAGGAAATAGCTTTGAATCCAACAGAGACTTTTGTTCTTTTTCTGTTGTTGTTCTTGTTTTTTGTTTTTTTTTTTAAAGATTTCTGCTCCTATGGAGCCTTTGCATTCAGTGACTTGAATAATACCCCTCTCTCCCTTGCTACAGTGATCCTCTGTACAAAGCCATTGCCTGTGATCCAAATCCTTTTTCAGCTTGTTTTTGTAATGCACCTACCTTACTCATTTTGTGAGCTCCTGTCTGGGAGCCACAGAAATAAGCAGTGTAATAGCAGCCTGATAGCAGCCGCAGCCAGAGGCTTATTTCACAGCACAGCAGCAAGTGCAGAATCCAGTTGGTCACTTTTGGCCAGACTAAATCATCTTTGAACGGGATCCATTCATAAAGGCAAAATCATCAAAATTTTCATTGATTCCACTATTTTAGCTTATCTGTGTGCCTCACTGGGACATCTTAGCTCCTTCTTACCATCTGTCAGTCTCCTCCCCTTGATAAAGAGACTGCATATTCCAACACTGTCCCAAAGCGGGATAACAAAAATAAGGATATCGGAAACATGCTTTAAGTTGCTTTGGTGTTTGAGACACCTTGTTGTGATTATTTAAAAATCAAAGCATACTATGCACTACCCTATACTGAGCTTCCTCCTACTCATTTCCAGTCCTATACACTTTGTTAATATAGCGTATTTAAAGGTAATAGGAGAATCTAGATCATCAACCCCAAACAACTTGTACTAACCCAGGGCATACATGTAATATGACATTGTTCTGTCAGTGTGTTTCAGCTCTAGTTCAGCAAGTAATCACTAAGCCCATTCTGTCCTCAGGCAAGGCTTAACTGAGGCTGGCATGGATTGTAGAGGTGTATGATTCTGCACAAAAAATCCTTCCAGTACAACACATCAGCACTTCTTCACGAGCTGTTCATGCATATTTCAATCTGTGAAATAAAACCACTCCATGTCTCATCCTCTCCACCAGTGATAATGTGAATCATCATCTTTCTTAAGTTGATAGATTTTAAATCAGAAGAAGAGATTTGGTTATCTTAGTAAGATCCACCCTTAAAATCACCCCCAATTTTTAAAGGGAACAAAGAAAACCCTATCAGTTACAGACACTATTGCAGCTTCAGTGGAGCTAATGTGCTTTCAGGTGGGGCGGGGGACCAAACAAACAAAAAACCCACACCCACAACCATTTCAGTATGGAGAAAAGTGATTTTCATTTCTATGTAGTGCTTCCCTTCTGTCTCATCTGGATACAAGCAGGTAAAAGCTGGTGAAGAAGAGAGAAGCTACTCCTGATAAAGGGCAGCATCTTGGATGAACCAAGCTCCCATGACACATCTGCACACTAAGGCATTTCATTGTGACAGGATCTGACCCAACTGAAATTTCAACATTCATTACTGCCAAGTTAGAAAGGAATAATAAGTGTCCCTTCAAAGATAGTTAATGAGAAGGAGAAATAGCACAACATACACCATAAAAAAGTAGAGTTGTACTACATCTCCTTCAGTTAGGTGGAGTTACTTTACAAGTTGGTCTGTTGAGGTGCAGGAGCACTGGGTAAAATAATATAATGTGATATTTAAGGGTTTTTGCAGCTGGATAATTTATTGTCTAACATTGAATAGATAGCGTGGGCAATTTTCCACTAGTACTCTCATCCTAAATTAAGTGTTTGCTCATCTATATGTGCCCCTTACACTGTATTCACAGCTGCAACAGCCAGCATGTAGCATTTGTGCCACAACTGGTTAGTTACACAACTCCCATCACTGGATAAAAGCAATGGTTTGTGCATCCAATGTAATTAATATTTAGAGGATTAGATATAAATTCATATTTATGCATGTATTGTTTACAGTTTGCAGTTTCATGGAAAAAATACAACCTAGCTCAAAAAAATAAAAAGTTAGCACTCTGTTATTGCTGTTATATTTATGGACTTTTCCGGCTGCATCTATTCTGAATGAAAAAACAGAGCGTTTTTATATACAGAAATGTACAGTTTATCAAAAGAATATATATTTGGATTAGAGGAGAAAAATTTATAAGATGTTCCTTTGCCAAAAGTAATGTCGACATCTTTTGCCCCCAAAAAATTCAAAACCAAAGAATTTATATTAACATAGCATCTCATTCTGTAGTAGTTAGTTGCTTCAGCAATTCCCATAGTAGTAAGTCAGTCTGTAAAGTCTGGCGGACTTGACTCATGGTGTCAGATTGAAAATAATACCCTAAAAGAAGTTTATCAACTGCATATTATTTTAGGAGCTAGGCTAAGGGGAGTTACTCATCTATTGCAATGTTTCTTGTCTTTACCAGAGACTGGGTTCAATTAAGATTAAGAGCATAAAACAAGAAAAAGATTCATGATGGTGAGAAACAAGATAAAATAGATGAGATTTGGAACAGCTAAGGAAGCCCTGAGAAAGTGCTAGAAAAAATGGGCTGCCTTGAAATAAAAAATAACACCTCAAGCACAAGTGGAGAGTATAAGAGAGAGTACTTCCTATCTGAAGTCACTGCTAACCTGTTAAAATTCCTATGAAGCAAAATAGGACCAAATATTAATGCTCACACTGGGTGGCACCACAGGAATCTCCAAACAGTCAATGTATTAAGATACCAGCTGGCTTCCATAGCTAAACACAACAAAACTTAAAAAAAAAAAATCTAGTATACTCTTCTCTTCTCTAGACAGTACCTTCCTGTTAAGAGGATCATTTAGAAGTTGTCCAAGTTTCAAAAGATCTGCAAGCGCTCACTGTGGCCTCTTTTCTTTCCCCCTGAACTTGACAGGAAGTTTCTCACCAGCTCCAGTTTCAGTACTACTTGGCTTCAATTTGAAGACCACAAGTCTGATAATGCATGGAGCAACTGCGCACCCCAGGCTCATGTTCTCATCATGATGGCAACAACGTTGATTCTTCCCTTTTATCTTTGCAAGTCAGCAAAATTACTAATAAATTATCCACCAGTACTTTCAGTTCAGGTGTCAATTCACTGCAATTGTGATTTAAACTAACTGGCACTGCTGCGATATTTGCATCTTGAGAATTCACAAGAATCTCAATAAATCAGGCTATGGAAGACCAGCAGCAGTACATGTGTTGGACACATTACACACAGAGATAGTAAAAAAATCTGTACAAATGAGAAACACAACTAGAATTGTGTAGACTTTGAGGAAGTTTAGTTCTAGTGCAATGGTCATAAGATTAGTGGAATCTACCCCTCAAACAAATATCCCATACCCAAGAAGTCTTTGCACTAAGGTCTATTAGGTCAGACAGTTTTCCATACCCTTTTGATTTAATGTTACAGAATCAGTTTAATTTTCAGAAAATTCAGTTTTTTCTTTTGGCAGAAAATGCTCTGTAAAAGCTCAGCACATTTCTCGGCCATCTATCTTAATTGCATACAAAGATTCTTAGCCAACAGTCAAGTGCTTCTAAAAAATTAACAAAAACTCTACTACATGCTAATTCCTCAGGTTTTTTATATTTCTAGTCAGTTCTCTCAATGTCAAGTGTTAGCCAATGTTAATATACATTGGCTTGAAGCCATCATCATCTTTTTAAGCTTTTTGTGACTGCAAGACACTAGCGGTATATCCCAAAGGAAAAGAGTGGGGAAAACAGTGCTGAAAATTATCTGCTAACATCTAACCATGTAAAAAGCACATACTCACTTTACAGAACATTCAAAAGAGCAAAATTTTATTAGCATTAGTTTCTGTAGGAAACAAATTATCTGTTCAACTGGCATATAGCCAGATATAAAAATATATCCAGGCCATCTTTGAAAGCTAGTCTTGGTATATATGCATCTCCAATAATTTCTTGCATCAATAAAATTCTGGTTTACTCAGTAGACTGATCCTGAGCAGCTAATGGGAGAACTCTTTTTAATGGGGGGTGGGGGGCGTATTTCTTTGGGTTTTAATAAGCTGTGGATTAAGCATAGGAAAACAGGTCCTTATTGCAACTTCTTTTCAAGGCCTCAGCCCAAATTTGGTTACCTTCACTGCATGCCCAAACTGTTGTCCACAAATAAACATACAGAGCCCTCTACTTAAGCAGGGATTCTATTTGCTGAAATCCTGAATCCTTTGTCCCATAATTTCTAATGTTTACCTCCCCTCCATTAGCAGCACAATCCCCCATAAATACCTCTGTGGGCAATTAATTCACATATAATCATATGTCACTAGTTGATTCTCTAGAAGAAACATTATTTAACTTTTGATGCTCTCTCTTTAGCTTGTCTCAAAAGGATACTTGACTTGGGAATTGTACTGGGTTTGTGTGGCAAGGTTTTGCATAGCAGGGGGGCTACAGGGGTGGTTTCTGTGAGAAGCTGCTAGAAGCTTCCCCTTTGTCTGACAGAGACAGTGCCAGCCGGCTCCAAGACCTGCCGCTGGCCAAGGCTGAGCCGATCAGCAACGGTGGTAGCGCCTCTGGGATAACATGTTTAAGACGGTGGAAAAAGAGTTGCACAACAGCAGTTGCAGCCAGAGAGAGGATTGAGACTATGTGAGAGAAACAACCCTGCAGACACCAAGGCCAGTGAAGAAGGAGG
This sequence comes from Phalacrocorax carbo, assembly GCF_963921805.1. Classification (NCBI taxonomy): domain Eukaryota; kingdom Metazoa; phylum Chordata; class Aves; order Suliformes; family Phalacrocoracidae; genus Phalacrocorax; species Phalacrocorax carbo. The sequence goes on along the minus strand of NC_087520.1, from coordinate 35,992,417 downwards.
GGGAGGTGTTCCAGGCGTCGGAGCAGAGATTCACCCGCAGCCCATGGTGAAGACCATGGTGAGGCAGGCTGTCCCCCTGCAGCCCGTGGAGGTTAACGGTGGAGCAGATACCCACCTGCAGCCCATGGATAGGCCCCACCAGAGCAGGTGGATGCCTGAAGGAGGCTGTGACCCCACGGGAAGCCCGTGCTGGAGCAGGCTCCTGGCAGGACCTGTGGAGAGAGAAGCCTGCACTGGAGCAGCTTTGCTGGCAGGACTTGTAACCCCATGGGGGACCCATGCACCCCATGGAAGGGACCCATGTAGGAGCAGTTCATGAAGTACTGTAGCCTGTGGGAGGAACTCACATTGGAGAACTGTCTTCCATGAGAGGGACCCCACATTGGAGCAGGGGAAGAGTGTGAGGAGTCCTCCACCTGGGGAGGAAGGAGCAGCAGAGACAATGTGTGATGAACTGACTGCAACCCCATTCCCCATCCCCCTGCACTGCTTTGGGGGAGGAGGTAGAGAAATTGGGAGTAAAGAAGGGAAGAAGGGAGGGGTGGGGGGAAGGCTTTTTGAGATCTGTGTTTATTTCTCATTTTCCTACTCTGATTTGATTGGTAATGAATTAAACTAATTTCCCCAAGTCGAGTCTGTTTTGCCTGTGATGGTAATTGGTAAGCAATCTCTCCCTGTCCTTACCTTGACCTATGAGCCTTTTGTTATCTTTTCTCTCCCCTGTCCAGCTGAGGAGGGGAGTAATAGAGCAGCTTTGGTGGGCATCTGGCATTATGGAGTAACTCTGACTTTTCATAGTTTGGGATATTCTTGCATTTTGCATTTCTCTCCCTTAATCAGATTTATTATTGAACTTAAATAATACATCTAGAGAACTGGTTTGTGGGTTTTTTTTTAACACTGAGGAAAACAGTTATCGTTTTTGCCACATACAATACAAGTGCATTTCGACTGGAAAAATGAAAATGGGGTGAAGAGTAGTAATATTGCTGCATAGAACTGCTTGCCTGGAACAAAGGCGCAGAAGCCAGACAGAGCTCAGCCCAGTCTGTGGTCACCTGGTGAAGCGCAGGGTGTACCTACTTGCACCACAATACTTCCACGCTGTTTAAGGTGAGGTCTGCCTGCCCATGCAGCTCCTTCCTTACATAGCATCAGGCCAAACTAGGAAGGATGAAATGAGAATGACTGCACCAAACCTAAGCTCTCCGCAAGGCGAGTAGCTAGTTTGAACACTAGGAAAGCCTGGACTAAAGCACAGGTTTGGCACCATACTTTGGTTACTGTTTAAACTTATGGGGGAGCCCAAAGGGGAATAAAATAAGTTTATTTACTTTCAGGTTTTTAATGAGTAAATTTTAAGTGCTCATTGTGATAGTTTTCTATTTCAACAATTTATTAGATATTAAGGCCTACAGGACCACCATACTGCCCCAGCTTCTGCCTACTAAGAAGCCATGTCTTTGATGAAATTCCAGTGCCTCACTATGAATCCCACTCTGACGGAGTCTCTTCCCCCCCTGCTCCAAATCTGTTTCTTGGGATGCTGACTCATCCCACAAACTAAAGCATGCCCTGTGCTACAGCAGCATGCTCCTCTGTTTCACTCTTGCACAAACCTGTCTCTGCAAAACCCTGGAGTCTTTTAATACTTAGTAACAAGACATGATTCCTCTGTTCTGCTCAGAGCCCAAATTCTTGAGTTTTCACATTCCTCCTTGTGCACTGAAGCTCTTTCAGCATCAATCAATTCATGATACAAATATTCTTTCCAGGAATAAGCAATCAAAATTACCATTATGCAACATACATCACTGACTCCAGCAGGATATTCCCCAGTAACAGGGAAATGATTGCCAAGTGACTCCCCCAGAGTCAGTAACAGCTCCAGATATCAGTCTAATAAATAGGTTCTCCATAAGAGCATGAATTCATACAATGGGTCTGTCTCAGCCTGTCTCTTAGGGCTTTGAAAGCCCTTAGTTTTGGCATCTGTATAACCACACTTTGTAAATGTCTCTTTTCACAACTGACACATTCATTCTCTCTCTGCTGTACAGAAGTTCACCTGAACCAGAGCAGCCCAACCAGTGAATTCCCCAGCTACGGTGAAAATGGAAACGATACCAGTTTACTTGTTTCACCCCTTCTGGTGGCTGGAGTAGTGATCGGACTTGTGCTATTTCTATCCTGTGTTACAATCATTGTTGGCAGTCTGCGAAAGGATGGACGGTTAAGACACCCACATCTCAGGAGAGATGCAGTTTATGGTAAGATAGCTAGTTACAGCAAGATAATGCATAACTTTATTAATATCTGGTGCTACACGCAACAGAAAGCATCTCACTGCTGTGCAAGGGATGGAAAAAAATAAAGTAATTTAAAAATAGGATGAGTCGGTCACGGGCAGCTTTGTAGTTTAATAGCATCTTTATGCTGGCACTGAATTCACATAGTACAAGCTTCATATTTAATGGTTAGCATAAACAAGGCCAATGCCAACAGCATTTCTTAAAGAGCTTATTTTCCCTTCACATGGTATAAGATTTCTTCTCCATCGCTAGACTCCTGATAGCTTATTTTCATATCCCATTATAGCCTTGGCATAGCATATAATGTCATTTCTATTTGTTGGAAAGCCAGGAATCTTTTCACTTCTAGTGTGCACCAACCTACAACTGGGCAATTATTTCTTTTCTGACCACAAAATATAAAGATATAAATAGAACAATGGGGCGTCAAAATGTCATTACAACTCTTATCATCATTAATGTCATTAATAACATCAATGTCATTACAGCTGTCATCATCATTAAAGAGACTGGTTTGCTATCAAAAAAGTGACAATTCCTATCCCCCTACCCCCCAACAAAAATACCCTGTACTTTAAAAGGATTTGGGAATATGAAAGAGTTAATTGTAGAATTTTATTTTTGGCCAATTTTGGGTTTGCTGACCAGAAGTTAAAAGCCACTTTGTCAATAAATGTCAGATTCTGAGTATTTCTATATTTAAGAAAAACACAGTTACAAGAAGTTACTCTGTAAGTCTTCAGCTAGTAAAAATTCAAATGATAAATAGATTAATGAATTGAGTGGAATTGAATCAACAATTTTTGTCATCTGTGGTGAGACTCCTATATCTGCAGATTGTTATGAGTACAGTTCTTTGCATATTGTTGGGTTTTTTTTCTTTATATAGAAAAGATAATATTAGTGAGCCACATAAAAATTAATTCTTGCAAATCTTTATTTCACTGATGTAAATCAAGTATCCACTGAAGGCAATTGGACTTCATTTAATTATGTGGACCAGGAATTTTCATGTCTAAAAGAAACACATTTCCTAGGATCAGGTTGTCCACCTGGAGCCAGGAATAATTATTTTTTGCTTTCCCAGAAATATTTACCCAGATACGTGAATAACGGCTATGCTTTGGGAATAAATTTTAGATTCCAAGTGAAATGCAAACTCCCATGGTAAAATAGAGAGAGGGAAAAGGGAAAAAAGAGTCAGAAAAACTGATGTCTGCTATTATTGTAACATCTGTTTTTCCTACTTTTCAGCAGCTAAATTTGGGATTAAATAGTTAAACCCAAATTGGAGTTACTGTTTTACCCATGAATATTTTGGCATGATAAAATACCGACCGTTAAGATTCAATCACTACATTTAACTCTACTGCTATGTTAATTTCAGGTCCTTCAAAAACCCTGAAGCCAAAAACATAAAGGATAATTTTCAAACTGCTTGTTAGAAATAACAATGCTGGAGAAATGGAAAAGGAACAGCATGGTGATATTTTCAGAGAAATTCAAAAGAATAATCATAAACTAAATTGTGCCAGTCTACCCAAGTGAAAATTTTACATTAGCACACACCATCCTGATATCTCAGCATGCTTCCACTGGCCAGCATGGGAGCAGCAGGAGTCACTGTGAAGCTGGCTTCCTTCACTTAACAAGCAAAAGGAAAGCACAGTGCATGATAGACTGGATTAGTTCTGGTAGATTCCTCGAGAATACATTGGCAGAGGTGAAAATTGCCAGGAGGAACAGGCAGGTCAAGTGAGTCTTGCCCTTCACCCTCTGCTGAGAGAGACACTACTTTGTTGTCAGTTTTGTTGTCAGGAGAGAGTACCTTCTCTCCAGGTACTATTTTAATGCATCAAGTAAAAAGGAGGGATCACTTTATTTGGAGGACAATTGCAGGGCCTAGGGGTGGGGGTGAGTGTGGAACTGCTGCATTTCCACAGTTTGGACATTCTTCTGGAAATGTTGAGCATTAACAAAATATCCTCAAAGACAGAAAATAGCACTAACATCTTGATATTTCTGGAGCTGTGAAACTCTTGTGTGAGAGCATTAAGAAAGCCCTGGAGCAGGCAGCAAGATTATTTTCTCTACTATTTTCCAGTTTTTCCTCTTTTTTTGTTTTATTGAGAACAGCATTTTCTCAACACACATACCTACAATCAAACACCTAAGCCTCCTTTTAAAAACCTTCACAGAATTGGCAAGGTTTCAATGTATGCGACTCCAGGGAAGTTCAGCAATCCTGCTAACGTTGGAAGCTGCATGCAGCAGAACTGCCACTCCTTTTCAGCCTTTAAGGCACAAGAAAAGCTTTAGCCACTTGCATCTTACAGGGCAGCACTAAATACATAGCCCCTGTGCCATAGCCTGAAACACCACAGTTCATCTACAGATGATGCTAACTTGTTCTTAAAGGAACAGAAATGTCCTGTGAAACCTGGTTGTTCCAGAATACCACTACTTCCTCTGCCTCAGATAGGTTTTATTTTCTGATTTATGGTAGTGTTATAAACAATTATATTGTCTTAGAGAATCCAGCATGGAGGAAAAGAGCAGCAAATATTAATTGCTTGTTTTCCAGCTCCAGATGGTTTCTCATATGGTGGCTCTTTTGGAGAGCTGAGATCCACCTGCATGGAGGAGTTTCCCCCAGCTTTTGATTTTGGTTCCTATCTGGATACACTTTCTCAGGTCAACGTCATGTATCCTGATTCACCTCCATGGTAAGCACTTTTCTAAGATTCTGAGTGTTAAAGTCCTGCACTTGCAAAGCCTATTAAAGAAGAAAATAAAACTGCTAGCCCTATATCCACTACAAAAATGCAGGTCACACAAACTCTAAGTATAGACAGACTTTGCTTAGTTTGAATGTAAGTTCAAGTTTTACTTAGCAGAATGTATCTTTACTAAATAAAGGCATGGGTAGAGCTAATTCTCATTTGCTGATATATGCATTAAAATTTATCATATTGATGGCGTACTAATGAAACACACAAATTACTTATAACCATCTTTCTTTGAAAGAAGTGATTTTACAAGTCAAAGTTTCACTTCTAGGAGAGAAATATATACTTTTTTCAAGAACTTTCAGTTTACATTTATTACTGACCTTGAGACGGTTCAGATCAGAGTAAACAGAAAAAAGAAAGGCAGGAAAAAAAAGTGCAAGAGACCTTTAACCTTTCCATATTTTTCAGCAAGTCTCACTTCTCGGCTTTCTTAACTCCGGTATTCTATCAGAAAACAGTACTGAAGAAAACATACAATTCTGACTTACCTAGTTATTGTATTTAACGTCCTAATTTAGGATAGGGAGAAATTTGGGGGGGGATCGTTCATCTTGTATCAGTAATCTGTGAAGGAGGATGACTACCATTTTAACCCAAACCTGCTCTGGAGAGCCATAGTTGCCTGGATTGTAGTAGCATCTTTGGAGAAGAGCGTCCTTCAAATATCAGGCAGTTCTAATTGCCTGAGGAGGTAACATTGCCAGGAGAGCCTCCTGCCAAAGACAGTTATTCCAGAAATTATATAGCAGCTCCTTCCACATTTGTGTGCCTGCATTCACAGGATACAAGAATGGCCATCATCAGTGACAAGACTCACACTGTAGGCCCCCTATATCTCCTCTGTTTGCCTTGTGCACCTCAAAGTTAATAAATGAAGGAATTCAGCTACTCCCTCCAATGAACCAACAGAAATTGTTTTAAACAAAACATCACTTCAGGCTTTCTGTAGTGCTGTATCTTGCAAGCAGCAAATAATGGTTGAACAGCTGTGCTCCCCTTCTCTGGTTTTTTTTTTTCCCTTTTCTTCTTTTAAGCAGACTCTGTTTTGAGTTAAACCAATATACTCATAAGACCAGCCCTTTTCTGACTGATTGTATACATATATGCAATATAGAGCAAGTCAGTAGTATGAACATAAAATATACAGATCTTTGCTTTTTCTATTTTATGCTACCTCTCTTCCCACACCTCTCAAGTGGATGGACCGTAAGGTGGGGACTGGGGAAGCAAAGTTCCTCCCACTGTAAAACAAGATCAGGTTCGTGACCACCAGAGGAACCTGAACATATATGTCTATGGGCCCTGGTGAGATGCATCCCAGAGTCCTGTGGGAACTGGCTGGTCTAGTCCCCAAGCCACTCTCCATGATGTTTGAAAAGTCATGGCAGTCAGGTGAAGTCCCTGGGGACTGGAAAAAGAGAAAGATTGCACCCATTTTTAAAAAGCGTAGAAAGGAGGACCTGGGTAACTACCAAGCTGTCAGCCTCGCTTCTGTGCCTGGGAAGATAATGGAACAGATCCTCCTAGAAGCTATGCTGAGGCACATGGAGGACAGGGAGGTGATTCAAGACAGCCAGCATGGCTTCACCAAGGGCAAGTCCTGCCTTACCAACCTAGTGGCTTCTGTGATGGAGTGACTACATCAGTGGACAAGGGCAGAACTATGGACGTCATCTATCTGGACTTCTGTAAGGCTTTTGACATGGTCCCCCACAATATCTTTCTCCCTGAATTGGGGGGATACAGATTTGATAGGTGGACTGTTTGGTGGATGAGGAATTGGTTGGATGGTCACACCCAGAGGGTAGTGGTCAATGGGTCAATGTTCAGATGGACATCAGTATCGAGTGGTGTCCCTCAGCAATCTGTATTGGGACCAGTACTGTTTAGTATCTTCAACAGTGACATAGACAGTGGGATTGAGTGCACCCTCACCAAGTTTGCAGAAGACACCAAGCTGAGCAGTGCGGTTGACATGCCTCAGAGACACGATGCCATCCAGAGGGACTTGGACAAGCTCGAGAAGTGGGCCAGTGTGATCCTTATGAGGTTCAACAAGGCCAAGTACAAGGTCCTGCACTTGGGTTGGGGCAACCCCCAGTATCAATGCAGGCTGGGGGATGAAGGGATTGAGAGCAGCCCTACAGAGAAGGACTTGGGGGTACTGATTGACAGAAAGCTGGACACGAGCCAACAATGTGCCTTGCAGCCCAGAAAGCCAACTGTATCCTGGGCTGCATCAAAAGCAGCGTGGCCAGCAGGTCGAGGGAGATAATTCTGCCCCTCTACTCCACTCTGGTGAGACCCTGCCTGCAGTGCTGCGTCCAGCTCTGGGGTCCTCAGCACAGGAAGGACATGGACCTGTTGGAGCAGGTCCAGAGGAGGCCAACAAAAATGATCCGAGGGCTGGAGCACCTCTCCTACGAGGACAGGCTGAGGGAGTTGGGGTTGTTCAGCCTGGAGAAAAGAAGGCTCCAGGGAGACCTTATTGCAGCCTTTCGATACTTAAAGGGGGCTTGTAAGAAAGATGGGGACAATCTCTTCAACAAGGCCTGCTGCAACAGGACAAGGGGCAATGGTTTTAAACTAAAGGAAGGTAGATTTAGACTGGATATAATGAAGAAATTTTTTACAATGAGGGTGGAGAAGCACTGGAACAGGTTTCCCAGAGAGGTGGTAGATGCCCCATCCCTGGCAACATTCAGAGTCAGGTTGGAAGGGGCTCTGAGCAACCTGATCTAGCTGACAGTGTCCTTGCTTACTGCAGGGAGGTTGGACTAGATGGCCTTTAAAGGTGCCTTCTAACCCAAACAATTCTATGACTCTATTACAAAGTCATACTGTATAATAAATGGGCTTTTAGAGCTGGTGTAAATATTTTAGCAGGAAGCTCACACATGAAAAGTTATTCTGAGCCTGGCATCTAAATTTGTAGGACTTCATATAAATCCACTTAACAATTTAGACTGGTTTTTGGACCCACACTCATGTCTTCACTAATAAAAGCCAGCCAGCTAACACCCAAGCAACAGCTTGGGTGGGCAGTTGGCCAGATTTCTGAGAACAAGCTCAGACTCCTCTGAACAAGCTCTGAGAACATACTTCTTTAGCAGACAGGTCTCCTAAGATTAAACCAAAGGTTGCTTCCATTTCCAGTTTGAAAGAGGCCCAGTAAAGGATTTTCCATCTCTATGGAGTTCTCTGTTTGGCAGGAGATACACAAATGAATCAGGATAGCACTAGATGATCTGTGCTTTCCTGTAAACTCTCCAGCCACTTCTGTAATAAGCCTGACACAAGTTAATTGTCTTGTGCCCTACCTTGTCCTAAGAAACTATTCTGGGACATCAGTGCTAGGATCAGAGAGACATAAAGGTGTCCAACCACTAACTCTTCAAGATTCCCTTCGGAGCTGAGTGGACTGCATCCCTGAGGGGCCCAGGATCTGACTCTGCCCACACAAGTAAACACTGCTCATCCCATTAATTGCAGTTCTGCATCACAGGTCAAATGTAAAGATTATAGTTAATGATTTTGCTGTTTTCTCACTGCTACCATAGTTAAATATGTTAGAAAAAGTAGCTTTTGCAAATCATTAAAATCTGACTGTTTTACATCTGAGCAACACAACTTGGCGAAAACTTCAGGGAAGTAGAGCTTAGCAGATGGCTGAAAGCAAAGCTACGTGGAGAGACATTTAGACTTACTATTAATACATTACATAGTCCATTGTAACTTTCTGTTCAGAAAAGCATCAGTTAAGAAGCATTGTATGAATACATTGTGTTATGTAAGAGCCCGAAAAATTTCTGTATAGCTACTTTTACACTCTCCTCCATGGCATAACACTAAAGTGTATTTTTTCTAATTAGTAGAGCATGGAGATTATTTGGACTGATGGGTGCTAACAGCAGGAAAACTGTCAGACATGGCCTTGAAGCATAAACAAGACATGCTTGACCTTGTGCATTTAAAATATTAACTCATTGGGATTGGTCTTGTTACATATGATAATGTTTTGAAGTGTAGGTTTACTGAAATGTAGCACTGGCTAAATGAATGCAATTCCTCCTTCTAATTCATGCAGCGCAAGATGTAATTTAAAGCTCAACTGGCATGCCCAAAAGCTAATAATGCAACTATAGCATAAACAGAACAGAAATGAAAAGCAGCGAGGAAAGCAACTGCATTGGCAAATAACTTTCAACACATATTTGAAGTGAAAGACTTCAGTGAGTGAAAACTAGCGTCCTGCTGCCACAGGCAGACGCCAAGGCATTCGCTTCATTTAACCGCATTGTTCTAATACAGCCTGCAAGAGGCAACAGAATTACATCACTGCATACGAGGTGCTGCGGAGCTGAGTATTCGTGAACATACCATTTTGCTAAAGCCATACTTCCTGAAATTATTTCAGTAGAAAGCACAACACCTCTATTTGGCCAAGGGGTGATTATAATCAGTCTGTAATGTTTTCATTAGATTTTACAGTTGGGCTTTACACCATGAAACGAGTGGAAAAGGAATTTTAGAGGAAGGCTGATGAAAGAAAGTCAGAGTTAAGAGTACCCTTTTCTATGATTGAAGGAGAGCTAGCTGTTCAGGTCTGCCTGCTCTCGACTCTCGAATTGAAAGTCCAATACAAAATACAATTCATATAAAAACTTTAATCAGGAAATTAATTTATGAAAAATGCATTGGGATGTTAATAATTTAATTGCTATGATAGCTAAATCACAAATTTCATGTGAGGCTCAATCTGATTATCACCATAGACACTTCCACTAACCACTTTCCTACATTAGGTTTTACGTTAGATTTAGAGGAATGCCATGCACAGAATTTTGTCATTAGCCTGCCATAGTTGCAGGGTGGTTACAGAGAAGCCATTTGGTGAATTTGTCTTGACAGACCAAAATATACAGTTGATCCATAAACACCCCGTTAGAATAATTAATTACTTTCTAATGAATCTCAGATCTGTGTTAGCATCTGTCAGATTGATTTTATATGAGGTGTAGAATGGAAATCTAAAACCAAAATGAACTAAGCAGTTTCAAGGTATTAGGAGTCTGTATTTTAGAGCCTGTATCTAACATGTACAGATACTTGTAGCAGTGCTGGAAGTTAAGCTAATGTTTCATAGTCTGTGTTACCAGAGATATCAAAATATTTGTTTCTAAGAAACTTCAGTCATCTGAGAAAGATGATCAGGATATCTAGCAACAGTTCTAAACCACAGAATTCTTCTCACCCCAAATTAGGAAATGTGAACAAATTCAACCAGGACAAAACATAAGAACCATCTCCCTGCCACAGTTTAACATAGGACTTTGAAAGAAATACTCTAAAGCCTGTAAATACAATATTTGCCAATTTGTTCAACATTCACTGTGATGGTAGGGGTAAAAGCATCTCATTTAATTTTTAGGATCATTAAACTTTTAAGAACTATCAAAAAAGCGCTATGAGTATTATTTGAAATTACAGGGCAGGCAGCAGCCCTTTAATCAAAAAAGTCTTCTGGAGTTTGATCAAGATGGCTGTAGTTGTCATTTTACATATCCCAAACACATGCTGTTGACACTGTGTGGATAATACCTTTATAGATAGAAATCACAAGCTCACACTCATGTTCACTGTGCCCAGAGTTCACTTTAACAAACACACTTATACTGAGCTCTCCAAATTATCTTTTTATATATATATGCAATAAGAAAGCAGTTTAAAAATAATTTGAGCTTATGTGTTTTAAATGGCTTGAAGTACCATACAAATCAAGGACCAAGTAAATTAAGAACTATTGTATTTTCTTGACAAGAGTCTCTAAAATCCTAAAAATGAGGAGATCTGACATTCCCTGCATAAAAGAGATTTTATCAACTTTCCACCTTTTGGCCAGAGGAAATGCATTTCACCGCACTTGACTAGTGCTTTTTCACTCCTTAGTGACTGGATATTAATGGTATGTACAGAGCTTTAGGCAAGCAAGATTATCACCTTTTCTGTCTGTGATTCATGACTGTCTAATACAGAACATCACTGAGGAACGACTCTTGAGTGAGATGGAGGGATTTAGCTTCAGGAATAGTTTTAATGGAAACCACAAAAGTCCTCTCTGTATTTCACAGAAATTAAATCTGTCCTACAGTGCACACTATGATAAAAACTTGTTAGTCACCCATTATCCTAGTATTCACATTAGGACACATTGGGAGGTTTTTTTGCTTATTTAAGTGTGCTCACTGTACCTCATCTGGCCATCTTGCCTAATCTATTTAGGATCAATTCTAGAGAAAATTGTCTTGTTTAGGCTTGATAAATTCCAGTACTCTTAATACCCATGTTCAGTCTGCATTGTTTAAATGGGCAGATCCATTTAAAGATTACTTTAAAGTGGCAAAAAGAAATGCTCATGTCTTAAAGACAGACCCTAATTTCCCTGTAAATATAAAAACAAAAAAACCCAAACTACTTAACATACTTTCTTTTCCATCCCCCACTTCTGAGGAAGCAAGTTAGCTGTACCAGAGGGAAGAAGGCTTGAACCAGCTTCCTAGATTTTCTTGAAAGACAGAATTAGGCCTGCAGGAAACTAACATAAAAACTTGCTATGTTGTGCTGTATTCCTTTGCCAAGGCCACTTTTCCTGAAAGCATGCAAGGTAAGTAGCTTCTGGCACATTACAATGACAGTTGGCAAAGCATGAGCTAGACAGTTGTAGTTAAGTTCAGATCTCACTTCAATACCCTTATTAGATCTTCAGTCAGTAAAGTAAAAAATACCACTGGAAATAAAATCCACTGCAAATCATGAAATGGCATAAACCACTTGATTCTTTCTACTCCAAATTCTGAGCAACTAGACCCTCAAAAGCCCCTCCCTTTATATCCTAGTGCTATTCCTGATTAATATTAGATATAGAAATAAATTAATTGCTTTTAATTAGTTAGTTGCTCTCTGCTGCGAAGGGATTTTTACATGACAACCACATTTCACAGCCCATCCAGTGAGCACAGGGAGATTGCCTTAGTTCCCAACATTAAGCCAGCCCTTGAGAGGTCAGTGTCTTCAAGTAAGATCCCAACACGTATCTAGACTAGTATTTCAGACGCCTCTGGTATTTCTCTAAACAGAACCCTGCCCTAGTGAGGTTCTCAGCTGATGTGAGTGCCACCACACCAGTGGCAGCATCATCGAGTTATATCTGCTGTACGGACAGGTTTTCCCTCAAGCTGCCTTCCTTCATCTTGCAATTTTCTACTAACAGATCATCCTTCAGGAAGCCATTTCAGTCAGAGGAACATAGGCTTGAAAGGATCTTCTGCAGTTACCCAGTCCCACCCCTGCTGCTGCAAGTAATAATTTTTAACAGAAATTTACCTATTCCATAACAAGAGCTTTCAATCATTCCAGAATACCTAAGGACAGACCAAATTCCTAATTATTATGGCAATCTTCTTATTTCCAGCTTAAATTTGTTTACAGCCATTTTATGATAGTTTCTTTTTGTGGCATTTCCATTCCTCTTAAATACCCATGCCTTTCTCTTTACTTGCTTCTTGTATTTGTAGTCAAAAATCTCACACCTCTGCCTGCATGTTGTGAGTCTAAGGCACAAAGTTCTCTGTCATCAAAAGTAACTGTTGGGACACTGTATCGTCTGACCAGCCTTTCTCTACCCCTATCCCAGTTTCACTACAGAAGTGCAAATTATTGCTGCATATTAAAAAAACAAAAAACAAAACCACAAAACCCGCAACCTGCAGCAGTGAAAGCAGAAGAACCTGATGAGAGAGGCACCAAGCATTTCTAACCAGAAATTTATTGTGCCATTCGGAACAATCACAACTTAAAGCTGTTAAGTCATTGATAACAGTACTGAAAAAAAGGAATATTTTTCTTTAATTTCCCAGTAGCTAGTCTTCCTGTTGCATACTGCAGCTAGTATTTCCTTCACCTGCTCAGAATTCATTCCTAGAATAATTGAAGCAAAGCCCTTTCTAGAATTATGATCCTAAAACATGTCACATGGCAAATTTCCTCAAATACTAGCAGACCCTAAGCATTCCTGCTAACATGCAAAAAACGGTATTGTTGTTTAGAACCCTGTTTGTGAATTAACTCCATAGTTTGGGAGGCTACAAGAGATCATTTTGAAAAAATTTCTCTTAACTGATTATTATTACTCAACCAGTAATTACTCAGCCAGCTTCACTGTCATTCACTGTATAATAGTTACAGAAATCCAGAGAATAAACACTGCTTATGATCAAGTGGTTATTAGATATAAAATTAAAGTCAGGCTGAAATGTGTCATATAAAATCTTCATCACAGAATTACTTGTTATATTTAAAACAATTATTTTAATTGTTTAAAGCTGACATAATACAGTTCCAACATAATTGTGCAGTTTCAAATGTTATCTGGTGTACCTTGTCATTAAAACACTGTTTACATTTAATTTCACTTTTCATCTGGAATATTTATTCATCAAAGAATCACAACTTCCTCAAGATTATCTTGACACATAGTGCAGAATAAAGATCCAGGCTTTTAGTGCTTATTAACACAAACATTCCTATTGTAGTTGCAGGGAATGGGAAATTCCAGAAATAACTATGAACAGAAAAAAGGCAGAAAAAAATTTCCAGGTTTCCTGTCTTTTCAAGGATTAAGCTACTTAAGCCTTAGATGTTTCCTTGAACAATACTTTGGCTTACATTTTTCGCTATTTAAAAACATGAAAATAGAAAATATTTGTTATTTGTTCCTGGTTACCTAGTCCAAGATCAGGCAGGCACCTTGGAGGTGCATTAACCACACCTCTGGAGCTTAAAAGTCAATTAAGTTAGGAGGTCAGTGTCGCTCTAGAGCTAATAAAAGGAGAGAGGTTCCTCCAGAGTACCTTAAGAGGAGTCTCCCCCTTATTTAAATAGCCACATTTCAAACATGTGACAAAACATTCCCAGAAGATACTCCAGTGATTTTATGGAGCATTGGATCATTCCTTCAGGGCCCTGTCCTGGCTGACACTGCACGCTGTTATCTCTAGGTGTTACATATCTGTAACTTATCCCCTCACCCACTGTCATTTGGGATCAGTCGTAGTAAAAAAGTCTCATGTAATATTATCCAGGCCCAGAGACAGATGGATTTTGATTTCATAAACACAATAAATAGGAGGATTGAAACTGTACTGGAGGAGGTGCCACTTAACTGCAATTGCTTATTCTTGCACTATCATGCTCCGAATTCCTAGGCCCCAACATTTTCGGGGGTTTCTTTTTTAATAAAGAAAGATGTTTTGGCTCTTCATTCTCAGTCACTGTTCAAGAATTAAACTAAGTGAATGACTGAGGCAATCAGTAATATGAAATGGATTGCTATTAAATGAAAATATTAAACTAACGCTTAATAAATCACTGGCAAAGCATGCAAAAGGGAAGTCAAAATATAGTTAGTAAATGCACCTAGTATCTCAAATGGAAACTGTTAGTATCAAAAATAAACCTAGAAAAATATCCTCTCTCATGATATATGTCACTGTAAGAGCAGTTCTGTCAAAAATTATACATTCCCTCATGGTAGTTCTATATCACCAAAGAATATACGTATTTTTAGAAAACACACCTCAAAGGAAGCACTAACAGATTTCCAAGCTGCTGTCCTCTAAACCCAGCTGTTAGTAGATTGCACGATCAGAGATAGCATCATCAGCTGAACTCACATCATCATCAATTGCATCTTTTTTTTTTTCCCTTTGATCCTTTCTTTAGAGAGTTACAGTATATTTGTTACTTTTCTTTATTAGGTAACAACATCATATAAACATCCTTTGTGTTGTTTTCATTATAGCTTAAACCTCTCAGCACATGTATTTTCTATATATAGTGATTCTGTTTACCATTATTAAAAGATGACAGTAGGTCAACAGCAAAATGGAAACAATGCAACAGGAGCAATTTTAGTAGAGTCATAACACGTAACAAATGAACAAAGTAAACAAAAAGACATCTTTTTCATGAAGAAGAATTATTCATTCCCCGAATTTGCCTTTTTTTTACTAGCTATTGTTTGTATCTCAAAGAATTCTTTAAGTAGAATCATCATCTTTCCCCAGAGGGTAGGTCATAATTTATGAATGACAGCTAGTTAAATAAGCTCTTTTGGGTTTCCTTAGCAACAAACCTATCCTAATACTTACTGCAATGAGACCTGACAAATTCGTGAGGTTATTCCCCCCCCCAACATTCTGAGTCAACAAGGTCAGCTTGAGAAGCTGTTTTATTTTTTAAGCAACATTCTTCTCTTTGCAGATAACATTTACATGCAGTAAGATGATGTTAACAGACATCAGCCCTCCTTGCCTTTCCTAGTATAATTATCCCATAAAAACTCAATAGCATAGTCTACAATGACAATGAAGTTATTCTGACAAGAAACAAGGCCAAAAAAAGAAAATGTATACAACAGCATATTTCATGGTCAGTAACCCTTTCCTTCTCATCACTGCCTGTGAGATACACTGAACTTTAGGATAATGTAATTTAAAAAAAAAAAAAAATGGATTTAAGTGAATTCACCACAGGTACTGCAACCAAGGATTTTTTTCAGGGCTAAAAAAGAGATGCATGATGTTCATGAGATGCAGTGTAATGAGTTCCTATGGTCCATTATTAAGTTATTGTAACATAATACTTTTCAAAAGCATTTGCTTTCTTGTCTAAATGGATTTTCCTGTGACCGCTGTACTGAACTTCAAGCATCAGCTACTTTTTACATGTACAATAACTTCACAGAACTGAATCTCTCAGTTTTTGCAAAAGACAAGCACATATTTTTGCTTTCCGCTTAAGTCATGCAAGCTCCATGCTCTTGCATTTTCAGTTGCAAAACATTATACATATACACACACACATATATACACACAGGTATATGTAGGTGTCATTCCCTTAGCAGTTACTGAGGTTGCACTTTTATGATATGGCTAAGAAGTTCTGCCTGTGAGCTGTGGTCTAAGAGCTACCCCACTTCCTCCATCTTGTACTTCTGCTTCCCTTGTGTTGCACTGATGCCCATCTGACTACGGCGTGAGCTTCCAACTTAGGTAGCTAAATCAGTACCAATCCAGCCCAGAAAAAACACTCAACCCAAAAAAAAAAAAAAACCCAACCAAAACAAACCAACGAAAACTTCCAAAAAACCACACACACAACCTTTTTGCCTTTTTAGCTCCAGATTGGGGATCATGGTTTGGAGGAAGTAGTGCAAGGAATGCAGTGGGAGTATGCAGCAGGGCAGGGGATGCTGCCTTTCAATGACACGGACATTGGCTCATGTTGAAACCACAGCTGTACACATCACTGAGCTCTACTGCTGCCACCTTCTCAGATGAGATCAACAGCATTAGTCACCATACTGAAGTGACTTGCATGTAACAGGACAATTTTAATATTACAAATCATCATTACCGATTGTTAAGGACGCACTGGTTCTTTTTAGTGGTAGTCATAGAGGTAGCCATCATTACAAAGTACCTCTTGGCCCCTCTGGTATCGAGGTCTCCATACTAGCTGATGAGAAAGCAGCTCCATCATTTTATTCCAGTTTGCACCGTTTGCAAGTAAAAGCTGTGTCAAAGGTGTGGACCTCACACTGCAGGACAACTTAACAGTACCACTTAGTTTGTGATACACAGCTCACTACAGTAAAATGCAAGAGTCCATTCACCTTTTCTCCTCAAACATGAAGCTTTATTTTAAGACAACAGTACGGATTTAGTCTGGTATCACTCACCTCGGCACACTGTAATCAACCGCAAAAAATGGTTGCTATTAAAATGTTTTATGAATAATTGTTTAAATCTTTTAAGGAATTATTTTCCAACCACCAACATACATGGACAGCAGGTGCCTGTGAAACTGTGTATTACTTCTTACAATACTTGCTTAGAACCCTCTAATAAAAAAAGATCTGGTAAATTATAGATGCATAAGTTTACCTGTTACGGTCTCTTTGAAAGAGGCACTGTGCTTTCCTGTCTGCAAAATAAAAGTCATCCTCATACTGTTGATAATTCATTAGTTATACTACAGGAATACCTCTATAACAGCACTCTGAAAGCATGACCCAATTACTAAGGCTGTTAAACAGAGGGGAGAAAAAAACCTAAACAAATAATAAAAAAGAAAACCCCAACCACAAAATGCTCAGAAGCTAGGGAAAAAAATACAAAGTTAAAGTTGCTTGTATGACCTTAATTCACCTCCTTTCTATCCTCAACAGAAAATGCCAGGAACATTATCTGTAGCCTCCACTACTAGTACCATAGCAATAGCTGTCTGCAATGTCAGCATTGCAAGCAAAGACACGATGCTTAGAAGAGACTATGGGACACTGAGTATCAAGATCATAAATTGCTAATGAAATACAATAAGTTATTTAGGAGAAAAAAAAAAAAAGCTATTTGAATGATTTGTAGTTGCCTCCTTGGCTATAATGATCTATAGGTACAGTTGTGAAGGTGCCAAAAAGTGACTTAATTGAAAATCTGGCATGTGTTCCTTACTGCGCTATTCAATTTTTAAAATGTGAACTTAATTGCCAAAAATGAGAGGCACAACATTATTTGCACTGGAGTTTGAAGAAAGAGAGAATTACTTTTTTATCTGTCATAGATATATTAAGAAAAAGTCCCCTAACACTAATATATTGATATTTGGAATTAAACACTGTCGAGGGTGCCAGGGCAGCGGCACAGGCTGCCCAGAGAGGCTGTGGAGTCCCTTCCCTGGGGACATTCAAACCCTGTCTGGATGCGTTCCTGTGCCCCCTGCTCTGGGTGTGCCTGCTCAGGCAGGGGGGTTGGACGAGATGATCTCCAGAGGTCCCTTCCAACCCCTACCGTTCTGTGGTTCTATAAGAAAATGCCAGGTCTTGAATACCATAATATGCTACCCATTTGTCTTGATGCTTCAAAGTCTCCATCACAAAAGATCATTTTGTAGTTATCCCACCGAGCACTTTAGTTCTACAGAGCTGAGGTACAGTCCATGAAAGATATTAAATTAAATCCAAGGGGAAGAAATGCAGATGATCAGACACCAACAGTAAGAAGGTGGTTCATACTGTGCCCATTTCTCCTTTAGGTCTGTGGCAGATGTCCCTCGCACTGGGCCCGGGCCCAGAATCAGGAGACAGAGGAGCTTCCTCCCTTTTGTGTCTTTGCAAAAGGATTAAAAAATTTTCCACCTTGAAACTCACATAACTGTGGGCTTTTCAAAACTGAAACTCTTACTATGGTAACAAGACCCAGTAGGTGCTCTTCATTAGCCTGATTAAGTCAGTCAAAATCTGTGGAAAGATTTTAAATAAATTCACTGGGCTTTGGGTCAGCAAAATGTAAATTAAGTAAAGATGCAGCTCATAGTAAGTAATCCTGCAAAGAGTGGCTCTTCCTTTCCCCTTGCTGAGTTCATGAAGAGTTAAGGACATCAAGTCCTCGATCTCTGACTGAGGCCTAAGATCTTTTAAAAGATTATCAGGTATGCTTGAAAGCTTCAGTGGGCTTAATAGGGGCTGGACTGAAATCTTTTCCATATGCTATACAAAACCAGTTTGACCTCCTGTGTGCTGGGACTTCTTTCTGAAGTACATAGCAGCTCTATGCAGGATCTTCAGAACAGAGTTATGTTTTTAAACACCTTCCTTTCTGATGGGGAAATTGAAATTTTCTAGTCTGAATTTAAAACCATTGTCCTCATGAATATAAATATAAGATAAAAGTGAGGTAGAAATAAATACACCTGTGGATATTTGAGTTATTTAGTAACCTAGTACTAAGATTTCACTTTCTTACTTTTCCCTTCCTCAAAAACCACTTCCATCACCCAGACCAGCATCAGTACCATCAAAATCCGCAGGAGTGCTCTGAGGGAAAGATATGAATGAGTGCAGCAGAACCAAGTATTTTTCTAAGGCAGGGCCTCCGTGGTTGATTGCGGTAGATTTGAGCTCACTCTAACCAATGCAAGCTGCTCTGCTGCAAGCCACTTATAATCCACAAGTAGGGTTTATTAGCTTGGGTTTAGCCTGGCAGTAATGCAATTACAGGGAGCAGAATGACTGCCTGCAGTCTACTGGAAAGACATATGCTAAACATCTTAAGTTTCAGGAAATGTCCTAGATCTTAATAGTTCTGCAGTTCGTGTGGTTGAGGAAATGGGTTCTTAATTTGTCTGGCTCCAGCAGAACTGTTTTTCAGGTTAACTGAGTAGGCAAAGGTTTTATACAGGAAACATCCCCTCCTTCAGAATTGGATTTAAAATTATCCTGCAACAGTTCAACAAGGCAGACCCAAACAAAGCAGATCCAACATTTAAGATCATGATGTTATGACTCTTCCTCACTTTTGCCTGTAGCCAGTGAGCCAGGAAAACAGGGCCTTCCTTCAGCCCACTAGACCTGGGCTGGTTTGATAGTAAAAGTAGAGTTAGCTTTAGTTTGTGGACAAGCAGGTGGTGCTAGGATAGCCAGCCAGCAGACCACCCAGATAACAGACCAGATTCACCAGTTCTGGTTCAGCCTTCCTTGGGGCCATAGTGCAATCTCTGCAGAGCCCTTAGGCTCAGAGGGCTGGGCAGTGCTAGTGCAGCACAGTACAAACACACGGAGCCTGCTCATGTCCACTC
This sequence comes from Phalacrocorax carbo, assembly GCF_963921805.1. Taxonomy (NCBI): domain Eukaryota; kingdom Metazoa; phylum Chordata; class Aves; order Suliformes; family Phalacrocoracidae; genus Phalacrocorax; species Phalacrocorax carbo. The sequence goes on along the minus strand of NC_087520.1, from coordinate 35,972,619 downwards.
TGTCCATTCCCATCCCCTTCCTGCAATACAGAACATGGGAAAACACAAGCACAAAGACATGCTGATCTATCCAGGGTCATTATTTACCCCTCATGGGCCTCCCTAGGCTGCGCAGTCCAAGCTTCAATCTAAGGTGCCTGCATGCATTCACACCAGGACAGTACGCACTGAGCCAAGTAGCGGAGTGAGGAGGTAATAGTTTCCCCTGGTTCTAGCTTGGTGGCACAGACAGAACTACAAAGCCTGGATAGACCTGAGCTGGTTCTTCACAGAAATCCCACAAACTGGTCTGTCTTGCATTCCTCCTTTTTGGGAAGAACGACAGGGAGTCTGCCAAGTCTCAGAATGACCAGCATGAGTCTGTCAAGATTATTCATCACAACTCTGCACCTCAGCAAGAAATCCTGCTGCCCCTGCCAGCACAGATAGACAACCCACCGCATGTAACTCCTGGCTGAGTACCAGAGACCTGTGAGTCAGGAGGACAGCATTTGATGTGATACTCTACTTTAGACTCTATACCTTATTTCATAACTAAAATGGCACCACCACTTCCTTTTCCCCAGCCATTTTCTAACTTAGCTACTTACAGGCGGCTGAGAGCAGGAATTAACCCCCGCTGTGTTGTACTTACAGCAACTGGTACAACGTGCGCAGCTTTGTGTGAGGCAGCAGTGTTATTCTTCCTGCTCCTGTGTAACTGGCTGTAAGGAGCTGGGCTTACCCCCAGGCACCTCAGCTGAACCATGCTGCCACAGATGTTACTTTCATGCAGGAGGATAGGGTCTGAACTTTCACTGAGACCTCTGGGATTATCTTTACGTATTTGGAGATGTGCTTTTAAGTGTATGCTCTCAAGTGTCTCACATGGCAGGGTAAGCAAGGATGTGGGCTGAGGAACAAAACACCAGATGATCCTTTTCTTCTCGCTTTACCTGCCCCTGTTATGCTGAAAATAACATTCTGTGGCATTTTTCACAGAAATCTAATGAAAAATTCTTTTTTTCTTTCAGCTACGATGAATGTGTGGGGCCAGGAGCAACACAAATATATATTCCCACAGATGATCCCCCCCCATATTCTCTTACGGACCCTTGTCAAAGAAATGAAATATCTATAAACATTAACCTGGAAGAGGAAGCAGCATCTGGGACTACAGGACAGACTGCAAGTTATGCAGTCAGGCTGCAGGACTTGCCACAGCCCATTTCATCCATCTCTTTGTCGTCTCTTACTCTGGAGGCTGCTCCCCTATACGAGACAGTGGTGTGTGAACAGAATATCCCCATCCCACTTGTTCCCATGGAAGTACTGAAAAATTCTTCCACTGACTATCAGACCCTACTGAACCAAATCAAATGAATAAAAGTGGCTCTGTCCTTCAATTCTTCTGAAGAACCCAGACCAACAAAAACATTTAAATGGAAGAATAAAACCTCTGAAAGTTTTACCTATTTTATATCTTTAAACAGGGATGCAACAGGATTTTATTTTTCACAGTGAATTTTGAAAGTTTACCTAAACTCTCTTTGTGCTTCAAAGTGTTCCACATGACATCACACAGCATAAAAGAGCAGCAGTGACAAGCAGTGCATCCAACTGTTTTGAAGCCTTTCAAACTACATTGAAATCAGCCACTCTTAATGTAGATACATGTTATCCAGTCAAGGCTACTTGTTGATTTTATGATACTTTGCATGTGTTAGAGCAGAAGGAAAAAGAAGAGCATTTTGTTGTCTTTGTAGGTATCACTAGTATGTTTCATTCAGTGTCTTGGCAACAAAGCATTTTTAAATAATTCTTTGTCTAAATATGTCTTTCAGTAGACAGAGACAGAACACTGCCTGCAAAACATGACCATCGGTACCATATCGGAGCAAAAGAAAAAGGAGAATAATATTTTGATAGTCACATTTGTCCTTTGGAAATGCCAGTATCAGGCTTTCCAAACCATTGCAAAGCCTGCTGTAAGTCTTCCTCAAAAGAAACCAGCGGCAAGTGAAGGACAGGTGGCAATGGATCCCCAAACACCAATTGGTTTTACCTAGAGAAGCTGTACTACAGCTGTGTGCAGGCCTGGGAGCTGCATGGCCTTCATGGGGACTTGATAGAGCCAAGGGAAGGGCAGTGTCTGGAATCCCAGAAGATGCTTCATGCCAATTCTTGTGCATGACTGCATCCTCAGGCACTAACTGGTCTCTTCAGTAAGGAACCTGTAGTGTTACAAAAAACCTTGACCTCTAGTAATTGCATTAGCGTGATGTAAATAATAGACGCTGGACTTGGCACACACAGTAACAGAGAACCTCACTTTGTGCAGAAACCTCTTTTATTAGGCATGATCCTTTTCACTGAAATTTTGCTACCCACAAATCTAGCCTTTGGTGATAGACCTGGACTTCTCACACATTCAGACGGTAAACGCATACAAGTTGGAGATGCACGCTAGTGGGAGCAGGAGAGGTAAACTGCAGATGTGAGAGTTTAATCTTACATGTTACATAAGCACCCTATCTCTACATAAGGACTAAACTACATGTTCCACCAGTACTAGTTAGCAGAGTTATCAGGGCTCATCCCCACTAAGTCTCTTATGAGGTATTTTCACTGGAAAAAAAAGGTATTTTTTTTTTTACACTGATAAAAGGGACTTCAGTTTACTACCCCCACTGCAGGATATGTAAAAATGAGTATAGAAAATATATAACTGTGTTTAAAAGGAAGCATCATCCAAATTATTAAAATTGCACTTAGATCTGCTGTAAATACTAAATAATTTTCAACTGTAATCATCATTCAACACTCCAAAGATTGACACAATTATAATTAATACTTAGATGGGAAGTAATTATGTGGTTCTTTCTGCTGTATACATTATACCATTACTGAGTCATATGCACATGATGAGATAAGGTAAGTATGCATTTTTTGCTAAGTAGATGAGACTAAGTATGTATTTTGCTAAAATAACAGAATTCTTTTGCAGTTCAGCAAGATTTTAAATATTCTCAGTATACTATACCCAAAACAACAAAAATTAACGGTTTTGCATTGCAAAACTGCTGGCAGGCATTGCCAGAATGTAGGCTGTATTTCACATTTGTAATTTTAAACAGACAGAACTATTCCTCTGTATATAGTACTAGTGTAAACAGTTTTGTGATATGCAAAGTATCCTGCAATAAGAGAAGGCATCTAATAGGGGACAGAAACTAAAACCAACATAGAAATGTACCAGTCAGTTGTATTGGCAGGAAAATAAAAAGTAAGGAAAGCACAGAGGTTTGTTTATTCAGATTAGGACATCGCTGTATCTTCCTGCAGCTCTTGGAGACCTGCCTAGAACAGGGTAAGGCACCAGGACCAGAGACCTGCTTACTTTAGGCTGCTATTGGGGAGGTGGAGGGGGAAATCTAATAAAAAAAATTAGAAGGCAAATGTGATATTTTATTTTTCCTGAAAGTGAGTATCTTTTTACCTGTAACATGGCAAACCTGAAGGTTCTTCCAAAGCACAAGCACAGAGGGCTTTTCACATCTGGCAGGCAAGCCTCTACCTGGTTACAGATGCTTACAGTTTCCGTGCATTTTGGGAAATCCTTTCAACCTGCTTGGCTTTTAACCTGACAGTGATTTCATGACCTTCCACTAACTTTCTATCTCTGGTTTACAAAATAAACTAATGTTAAGTAGGCCTCTGATGAAAATGAGAGATTTGTATTTTACCTCATGATAGAAATGCATTGCTAAGATTATACAAAACTAATCAAAGTCTTTCTTCATTTGATAACAGTTACGCATCCATAGCATTGCGATCTGGATTGTATGTAGCAGCATTGCTTACAGATAGCTGTTTACTCCCTCTTGTGGTGTACTGCTTTATAAAGTCAAGTCATCTAGTCATCACGCTACACAGGGTTCACAATGAGGGACTCGTCCATCACAATAATCCCGGCTTCTTTGTCATACAGGTATGGAAGCCAGCCAAAACACACACTTCCATACTGTAACATTTTTCTCAGTTACCACTATATATGTTATGTCATTCATTATAAACAAATATATATATATAAAAAAACCACCAACCTGTGAATTACAAGCAGAGTAATACCTTCAGTGATACCTTACCACGATCACTTGCAAGAGTGGCTTAGAACTTTCTACTCTTGCTAATCTTTTTAACTAGGTGATATCCAACAAAGTTGTGGGGAAAAAAGCTTATAAATCAAACCCATATATCTCTGCAAACAGACAATACTAGAAAGAGAAGTTTCTAGCTCTAACAGCTTGAGCTGCTACTGCTGGAACAGTGTTGAGATTTCTTGTAATGATGCAGGAAGAACATATTTACGTTTCTTGGAGAATATTTAAGATCCTGGATAAATGTCAGCAAAGTTGACAGACTGTCTCCTGATGTTCCTCTTAAGAAATTCATATCCTCTTATCAGATTTTATCCTAAACTCTCGCATAGTTTTAGTGCCAGTCCCAGAACAGGCTTAACACAGGCCTTTCATTTGTTACATAAATAATATCAGAAAGAAACTGTTCGGACATGCTGTTTCTTGCTATGTGATAACAATACTGTATTTCTGTAGTCATCTCTTTGCTTTGATTTTTCGTACACTGATCTTTACACAAAACTTTTAGTAAAGAACATATATGGATTCGATATAGCTTCTGTGCTTTTTATTGCATTGGTATCACTTCGGTACTACCCACAGCCTTTTTAATCAGGCTGTTAATCGGGCAACTAAGCAACATCGGGCTTCAGCCACTCACATTTGGATTCTACATTTGTAAAAGATCACAGGAATAAGCAGCCATCAGAGCAGTCAAGTCGCTCCTGCTCAGGGGGACAGGTGTGCGTGCACCCAGCAAGGATCAGCCCAGCTCAGCAAGAGCAGGAAGGGAAGAGTCTGCAGTACTGCTGCAGTGAAAGCTGTTACCCTTTTTCAAGGCATTTCAAGAAGCATCAGAAACCCTCACAAACACAATCACGGGTACCTCTGAAATTACTAGGGTCAGGACACTGGAAAATAGCAACATACCGCCAAGGAAAAAGGAAAAGACAGGAAATAACAGGCCAATCTTCCCAGAAATATTCCAACATAACTTTTTAGCACAGCAAAATGAGTAACTATTTCCTGAATGGAAACCATATCAAACTGATGTAACTGGTCATGGTACAGTCTGACAAATCATTCCCCTCCTTAAACTAGGGAAATACTCCCTACATAAAATTATAAACACAGACTTCTGTAAATTAAAATAATAATCATCATACAAGAGGGTATTTATCAATTACTCTGTGTTAGTTTGAAATGATGCATCAGGTGGATTCACATATGTCCTAATGAAAATACTGAGTGTTGCTGGATTTCAGAGCTTTGAGAGAGAAAATGGACCTATTAAAATCATCAAGCTACATTAGAACTAGGAGAGGCAGGAATATGTAGGAGAGCAGGACTGGAATTTGAAGAGACAGAGAAACAGCCTGGAAAGAACGAGGTGCAATTCAGTGAAGAAAACAAACGTAGTTCCTGCACTTGAGAAACATAGGCTCAAATTCACAAACACATGACACAGAGTGACCTGTTAGACTGCAGTAGAATGTCTGAGAATTAGACTGAGACAAATACGGCTAACTATGAGCCAATAATGTCATACTACTAGGAAAAAAGAAAAACCAACAACAGCAGCCTGGGAACATAAACAGTGCTATTATTCTTAAAACATTCAAAATAGCTCTCCACTCATGACTGCTCTGTTAGGAAACAGAGTCCAGGCTGAGGCTCTACAAGTCAATGAGGCTGACAAAGCTGACTGCCTAGAGAAAAGGAACAAGAAGGTTAAGAGGCCTGTTTATAATTTTTCTTGGTTTTGCATGACAGAGAATAGAAGCTGTTCTCCAGTGCCATTAGAATTGAGGCAAAATGGAGATTTAGCATTTTTATAAATTGTAGAGAAAGAACAATTCCACATGTTACTGGAAACGGAAAGGTCAAGGTTTAATCCCTTCCTTCTAGTGGAGCTCTCCATGTCCTCTCTTTATCACTGTCTGACAATGTCTGAGGCTGCTCCATGGCCTGGGAATTGGCAGTTGTACTTTTGTCCCTTAATATTAGCAGCTTTCCAAAGCCTAGATGTTCTGCCAATACCCTCTGGGAAAAGAAGATTCTCTTAGCCCAGACCACATTAGTGACACTGAGAACTACATGATTTCTAACACCATACTGTTGTCAAAGCAAAAAGCTTTCAGTGAAAATACTCATCACCACAATTATACCCAAGCACCTCCAGCTCTAACTGCACTGATATGCTACATGTGAAGTGGGAATTGTAGATAGATCAGAAACTAAATCCATGTTTACCAAATCCCCAACAGCATCTCATGCATTAAAACTTCTTCTCAGCCAGCAAAGCTCATATTCATTTCCCTTTTCCTCAGCTCACAGTAATATATGCTCGAACACTGGCTACTGAACTCCTAAGCATGCGATAAATTCACGGCTTGGATTTCAGGCAGGTCCATATGCATATTTATTCTCACTTGCATTAAAGCAAGAAAAAATAACAAGCAAAATAGCTTCCATGTCCAGCAGAGGTACAAAGTTAAAGCTTTAAGGACCCTAGAAGTATCCATGGCAGTCCATTCATGTTTTGGGTCCAGTGCCTTGATTCTTTTATTTGTTCTCCTGCCTCTCCTATCAATATTGTTTTAATAACCCTCTTCTGCCTAAAGCAGCCCAACTGATATGAAAAAAAAGAGTCAGCTATATAGTATGATGCAATTTACCAGGTATTGGCATTGTGTGTTTTGAATGCCAGGGAAATAGCAACAGTTCTCATGCACAGCTGGAAGTGGCCATTCCTTTCTACTGAATTCCTCTTCTCTCCTAGGACTAATGAACAGGCTTTTGCCTGGTTGTAATCTTTAAAAAAAAAAAAAAGAATCTTTTTGACAGAGTCTGTCTTCTGTTATACTCCAAATGAACCTGATGTATTCACCATGGAGAGACTTTTTTTTTAATTTAAATTCAAAAGACAATGGAGCAGTGAAAGAACCCTGTAAAAATTAAGTTGTTCGTTTTTTTTTTTTTGTCACAGCTTCGCTCCCAGCATGATTTTATATTTCTACAAGAGATTGAAAAAATTAATAAACAAAATTAATACACCCAGAAAAGAGCAAAAGTTCTTGGCAAGACATTTGAGAATCTCATTGAAAAAGGAAGAGCAAGATGGTAGACCTCACAGCTGAGGAAGCTGCAGCTGGACTTTCGGGCACCTGGGTCATGGGCAAGTACTCTGCCCTGTTGGCAGTGATGGTACCACACGCACACCAGGAAAGTGATTAAGGTTCCCTTTAAGAAACAGACTATCAAAGCGTTAGGATCTTTAGAACACAGAATATAAATGCCATCCTTGGAGGCTGTACTAGGAAACTAATTCAGAGAAAAAGAACACAGGGATAGCTAGATAGATGAGACAACTCTGTATTTACTATATTATGCAAATATGCTTTACTGAAAAGTGAAACACTCAAAAAAAACAGCAACAAAGCAAGATTCCCCGTATAATTCTACTAAAACTCCCTAGGCTTTAAGAAAACGCAGCTATTCTATATGATAACAAGAACTGCAAAGATTAAAGAATCCAATCCCCCACCCGGTGGGAGCGGGTGTGCAGAAACATGAAATCCAACCCTCTCATCTGGGTCAATAAAGTTTTGCATATGGCGAGGAGAGAGCTGAGCCGCCTGCAGGCGCCCTACTAAGAGCACAGCCAAGCTTGTCTGTGTATGCATGCACATATGGTAGGGGAAGAAACTCAGACATTGCAGCAGATGGCCAGATGGCCTCATTATAACATGTGGTGGTAGTATGGGGATTTGTCCCCCCTTCCCTCTTGGCCAGATCAGCAATTTTTATACAGCAATTATCCATACAAAAATTCTACAAAACTATTTCCTAATGACATTTCACTTGGAATGATGATCGAAAGCATATGTTTTTGGAAAGCTCTCTTACCTGGAAAGTCAGAGAGAAAATCAGTTTGTTTGCAACACCACACAGCCATTTTCTGCAAGAAAGAAATAGGACTGCAGTCAAGTAAGCCTGAGATTTCCCTTAATCAGGAGACGCCGTACATTCCCAACGGTTATCAGTGAGACAGATATTCATTTTAAAATCTACCATATAAGGAAAACAATCTATAATAAGATGAGCCATTAAAAAACCATCAAGTCAAATTCACACTTGCAGCAAGTCAAGTCAGTGGAGACACCACTGAAGAGCCCAGCCCAGCTAGTCTATAACAAAAAATAAGGTCATGGGAAGCCAATACTGGCACTAATGTGTGAAAGCACACAGGTGTACAACCTTGTAGCTGCCATAGGAAGTGACTCTCAAATTCAGATTCCAAAAATCAAGATTGACAAAATTATCTGAATCAAAGTCAGGTTTGTTTCACAGCTGCTGGGCCTGACCTCCATCTCAAACCCATCCCAGGAAACTTTTCAGCCTCCATAGCAGAAGACACAAGTCTGTCCCAGCCGATCATTGCCCAAACCTAGTCCAGGAGTTCAGAGCGACATACAACAAAAAGAACAACAGAAGAGGCACAAGGCACACACTACATTACAGGTGATCTCATTTCACCCTGCAGCAAAATTACCATTAGGGCAGCTTTCACCCTCACGCCAGCCCTTGATCACAGGGCCTCGCCTGCCCAGGCCCAAGCCCACAGCAGACACCTCCACCCGGGGGGCTCCCGGCCGGCTGGGAGAGCAGCGAGGTGTGGGGGGGGGGGCTGGATGAGGCCCGTAACCCAGCGCTGCCAGAGCCCCAGAGCGGGAGACGAGGGATCTCGCCCAGCGCGGCGACGCGGCCGCCCTCGCGCGACGCTTCCGCGCGACGCTCCCACGCGACGCCTCCTCCCTAGCGCCCCGCGCCCCGCCCCGCGGAACCGCCCCCTCCGCCCTCCCGCCTTTCGCTTTCTGTTCGCCGGGGGCGCCCGCCCCCCCCCCTCCCGCCCTGACTGACACAGCGAGGCACCACTGACCGCCCGGAGCGCGGGCGGAGTAGCCAATGGCGAGCCGAGCGGCGCCGCGGCAGGGCGGGGGCAGCGCCTACCGGCGGCCCGGCCGGTCTAGCGCTGCCATGAAGGAGCCGGCGGCGGCCGAGGAGGAGGCTCTGCTGCTGCGGGACTACGTGGGGTTCTACGCGGCCCGAGGGGCGGAGGGCGAGATGGCGGTGTGCGATGAGGCCTCCCTAAAGGCGAGGGCGCGGCGGCTGCTGGGCCCGCGGCGGCGCGGCGCCCTGGACGTGTGCAGCGTGGCGGAGCGGTGCCGGCGGGCCCGCGGTGAGCGCGGCGGTAGCGTCCTGCGCGACCTGCTCAAGGCGCTGGAGGTGCTGGAGCTGCTCTGCGTCAACCTGCTCCTCTCCCCGTGGCGGAAGGAGATCAGGTCGCTGAAGGTAGGGGAGGGCCGCGGGGCGCAGCTGGTCCCGGGAGCGCCTGCCCGGCCTCGGGGCCTGCGGGGCCTCCTCCCCGGGCCTGTGGCGCCGCGGAGCAGCGTATAGGAGCCCCTTTTGAAGGGGCGAGGGGTGCCCTGCGCGGTGCCAGGCTGCTGCCGGGTGTTCGCCGGCCTTTGCGGACCTTGGCCTTCCCAGGAGCGCTGAGCAGTTCAAGGGCTTGGAAAGAGACCTTCGGTTTTTGTGAGGCAGTAGAGAAGTAAAAAGGTACAATGAAAGGCTCAGACTCTCCTTACTCTGAGTTTTAACCTATAAAGAGGGGATGCTTTTTAGTATTATTTATCACTTTTGCGAACAGTTCGATGCTGAAAGCCAGGGGGGCCAGGGTCTCTCTGGCCCGGTGATTTTGCCACCTATCCGAGCTCTGCTGACTGCAGCTGGTGAAGGGAGTAGGAAACCCCCCGTCGAAAGAGGAAATGTTGCTTTTTACAGCAAGGTGGTGAAGGTTACCCTGCTTCCCTAGCACACTGAACACACCTCATCGCCCAGAAGAGACAGCAATCTCCAACACATGCAAAATCTAATTGTATTTAAACAAAATACAAATCCCCGAACACCCAAAATGCAAATTTATTTCCTGTCCTACAGCAAGAGGTGCTGGTGAGGAAAAGCCATTTCTTTCCTTTCTCCTGCCTTTAGGCCTCATCTGCAGGCTCTCAAACAGCTGGCTCTCTAATTCCTATTCTCCTCATTCATCTCCTTAAAACAGAGCAAAGCATAAGATATTCAGGTCTCCAATTTGCGGGCTCAGCTTTCCGTAACACAGGAATCCTAGGCTTCATTAAAACCAAATTTTGAAGGCCACCATGGGTAATCCAAAGTGCAAGATAGCCTGCTGAAGGCCTAAAATAATTATGCTGCAAGGCATAAGTTAGAGAACAACAAATATCTTGTGTACGTACAGGTGGATTTAAAAGTTACGAGTCATATGCAGAATACTATTTCATGTTTTTCCTGCCTCTCACCCACTCTGATGTCATGTCGTCCCCCCCACAGTGGCTCTCCCTTACTTCCCCTCTAGAAGGAACAGAAGCTGGGGAGTGAAAGGCACTGTTGACACCTTTATATGAGAATGGATGGAGGTTCAGTGCTACATTACACTATGGCCTTGTAGGTTAATGGCCTTTTGGGGGGTCAGTTTTGTTCTCTCCCCCAAGCTTGTGCTTGTGAGACCAACACTTAGGCCTCAGCCTTAGGAAGTAGGTAAGTCAGTCTCAAGCTGGGCAGCCTGAAGATAAAGGTATACCAATTCTGGAAGTCTTGACTCTGCATTCCTGCCTCCATTCTGTTCTGACTTGCCTGAAGTTGGTCGTGCTTAGGTCAACATAGTCTCTCCTATCATAGCATTTCAGACAAAACCAAAACCACTTCCACTTTACAAACTAGGCCTCACGCCTCGGGTAGCTCCAAAACTGAGCAAATATTGAACAGTTTTTTAAAGTCAATACAAAGCAGCAGCACTTTAAGTCATGTTTTGCAGTCAGCTTGTGAAAGAGCATCTTTTGGCAATATTTCTGGTAGAACAGTCTCCCTACAGAAAGGTGCTTTCAAAGAAATGGCAGCTTAATTTTGGGGGTAGTAAAGTTACAGCAGGAGTCTGAACCATGGAAAAAGAAAATGTACGGTCTTGCCACCAGTTAACAAATATGATTAACAGTGAGTGCACCGTGTCTGTTTCTTTAGGAAAAGATTAGACCTCAGTGATTTATTCTATGAATCTTCATTCGTTTAAAAATTTTCTGTTCTTCAGTAGCGCGCAGAAGACTTATTTCTGAGTTTCTTTAGTTTGACTGAAATGATCTTACTGCCTTCCTTTTTGAATATTGATGCTCTTAGCCAGTATATCAGCAGATTTAAACTGGCATAACTTCACTGAAATTAATGTGCTATAGCAAAGCTATAATGCTTGAGAGGCTGACAAAATAATGCTGACAGAAAAGCCTCACTTCAATTCAAAATTCACACTTATAAGAACATAGGTTTTTTTAAAGATTTAAGTAATTTTTGAAGTACTTTTGATTTTTGGGAAGTCTTTCATGCTTCCTTCCACCCGCCCCCACAGTGCTCATCTGTTTTTCAATGTTGCATTCTGTTTCAGACATTCACCGGTAATTTTGTCTACTATATTCAATCTGCACTCCCAGATGACATTGTAAAAACAATACTGGAGAAAATAGGTTACATCGCAACAACAGCAACAGAGTTTTCACTTGTCAAAAAGAGAAACAATGAGGAGATAAAGCAGACTGCTTTTGAAATATTCCTGGCAAGAATTGAGTGTGAAACTATCCTTGAAATGACAAATGAAGAGAAACATGGCAATTTGGAGAAGACCCTGCAGAAGAGAACACAAATGCACCGGCATCATGGAGATAAGGACAAAGAGGATCAGACACCCCAGAGAGAAGACACTGAAAATCAAGAAGACAGTGAGACATCTTTGTGCCTTGCTACTCAACAAAAGTCTTCAACTAATAGCGATATATCCTTTGAAGCTGCTGGGAATCTGAAGATCAAAGATGACATGCCTCAGTTAGCAGTTACTCAATCCACTAACAGGCTTCAGGAACACCAAAGGCAAGTCATTAACACTGTACACTTTCCGGGCAAATGCTCAGACAGCGAGGACTTCTTGATCAAATATAGCGACATTGTCATAAGACAAACACCTATTTTCAGTGAGAATCTTTCTCCAAAAGCCTTTGAAAAAAAGCCAAGAGCCAGTCTAAGTGAAGAATGTGTTTTGGCAGTCACTGCAGAGTCAACTGCAAATGAGATCAGGCCTGTGCCACTCTCACCAGGAGCAAGCGGTCCGCCAGCCTTTGCAATATTTGCTGACAGCTCTTGTGACAGCAAAACCACTCTGGAGTACAAAGCTCAAGAAGTCCCCGAAGAATCAATTGAAGCCGAAATTAACGATGCCATAAATTGCGTAGACCCAGAGCCTGCAGATGAACCCAATGAGCTGAAGTCTCTGCCATTCAAGGACGTTGCATCTGTCCAAAACCGCAGTGTCCCTAGGGAAGAGGAAGAGCTGTCTTTAACTTTCACAAAACTACAAATCAAGGACAATCAGGAAGACCTTATGTATCCAGTAGAGGAAACTGGGCAACCTGAGTCAGTATCATATGCAAGTACAAGTGACAGTCACGCAAGAGAATTTAATCACTCCAAAATAAAACATACATATGTGACTAATGCTCAGATGCAGACCAGAGCAGCTGCACATATTGAGCCATCTTCAGATCTGTGCTGTACTGCTGGGAACACGGAGGATTCCACTACTGGTTCTGATAGGAAGAGGCTATTAATGGATAGTCCTAATGCACATACAGCTTCGGAGTGCTTCAGACACATTAGAGAGCCCCCTAACCTCACCTACATTCCACCACAAAGTATTGATGTTCGGTCTTCACACATAAGAAGGACCAGCGCAAAGCGCAGAAGGAACCTCTTGCAGCCTGAACGTGACTCTCCCGAGTCCAGTGAAGTAAAGCTGGAGAACTATGATTCAAAATTAAATGAAATCCAGGAGCCTTATGTCATTATTGACAAAACCGACAAAGGAATGTTATGCCACCACACTTGATTCTACTGGTGCTTTATTTGTAATCTACCTGGTTTTCTTCCTCTCACTTGTGGCCTTGATCATCTTCTCAAGGAGATGATTAGCTCTGTCAAAGCACTTTTAGGTTTTTTATTTAAAAAAAAAAAACACACCACTGCTTTTGGACAGTAAAAAAGGGAAATAGTTGAGCAAATTCTTAATGGCCCTTTCTCATCTAGAACCTTTGCCACTGAAACGTGAATGGCCGGTCACCTTTCTAAAGCATAGGCAACTTCCATAAATTTAAAACCATTTAATTCATTAGCCAGATTCCTTCTGGCTGTACTTAATGCCAGACAGGTTTCTTCAGCATACTTCTGCCTCCCCCCTCCCCTTTTTTTTTTCCTTTACAGACTTATTCCTGGAGTATTCTTTCAGTATATCATGCTGTACAATGGTAGAAACAGGTAAATATTTCTAAACTGGAAGACCCAACTTCGGAGTTTTACAAATGCTCTACTGGAGTGTACTTCCATTAACTCATTACATTCCTGTGAAGCTGTGCTCTGAGCTAATCTTGCTCCTGTTTTCAGCTGAAAATAAGTTTAGAAAGTTTGATAACATTCCTTTAGGGTTAAAGAGAGAGACAGCCCTGTGAACACTCTTGGTTTTATTTTTGCATCAGGAGTAACAGTTTAGATCTTACAGAGACAATAACCTGTATTACAGGTTTTATACCTGTCTCCACTTGTTACCAAATTTTTTTTGTGGCTACCACCACAAATTTCATGAGAAACACTGAGCATTGTAATCATTCACTGCTACCAGAAGAGGGAGATCCCCAGTGGGTCTGTGCTGGGTCCAGTCCTGTTCAACATATTCATCAGTGACGTGGGCAAAGGGACAGAGTGTAACCTCAGCCAGTTTGCTGGTGATACCAAGCTGGGAGGAGTGGCTGATGCACCAGAAGGCTGTGCTGCCATTCAGCGAGACCTGGACAGGCTGGAGAGCTGGGCCGAGGGGAACCTCACGGAATTCAACAAGAGCAAGTGCAAGGTCCTGCCCCTGGGGAGGAACAACCCCATGCACCGGTACAGGCTGGGGGCTGACCTGCTGGAAAGCGGCTCTGCTGAGAAGGACCTGGGAGTGCTGCTGGACAGCAAGGTGACCCTGAGCCAGCACTGGGCCCTTGTGGCCAAGAAAGCCAACAGTATCCTGGGGTGCATGAAAAGGAGTGTGGCCAGCAGGTCGAGGGAGGTGATCCTCCCCCTCTGCTCTGCCCTAGTGAGACCACATTTGGAGTGCTGTGTCCACTTCTGGGATCCCCAGTTCAAGAAGGACAGGGAACTACTGGAGACAGTCCAGCAGGGTGCTACAAAGAGCATCAGGGGACTGGAGCATGTCTCTTATGAGGAAAGGCTGAGACACTTGGGTTTGTTCAGCCTGGAGAAGACTGAGGGAGGATCTTATCAATGCTTATAAATATCTGAGGGGTGGGTGCCAAGAGGATGGGGCCAGACTCTTTTTCAGTGGTGCCCAAGGACAGGACAAGGGGCAACGGGCACAAGTTGGAACACAGGAAGTTCCACCTGAACATGAAAAACTTCCTTACTGCACAGGTGCCAGAGCAGCGGCACAGGCTGCCCAGAGAGGCTGTGGAGTCCCTTCCCTGGAGACATTCAAAACCCACCTGGATGCGCTCCTGTGCCCCCTGCTCTGGGTGTGCCTGCTCAAGCAGGTACAGTGTTGGACAAGATCATCTCCAGAGGTCCCTTCCAACCCCTACCATTCTGTGACCCAGACACTGTTGCCATTTCCCTTGCCCCGATTCCTGCCACTTAACTCTGCACCAGCTCTGCAGTTCCCTGGACTTTTCTGTAAGCCATTTCATCTCACTAAAATGAAGGAAAAAAACCTGCCATTCCCTGCCATTTTAGTGACGGGGGGGAAAAAAATCGTATCACAGAAAGGTCCCAGTGAACATCAGAGCCAGGATAAGGGATATCCTGTAGGTGGGAGTGGTGTGTGAAAAGCACTGTGCTGGGAAGGAAGGAGAGCAGTATTGTCATATACACATTTAATTAAATTTAGAAAAGTACAGTCATTGGTAATGTATTTCAGCACAGTCTTCAATGCTTTATACACTTGTTACCTAGGAAGACAGTTTAATACCCCTTCAAGTAACTTCTCCAGTAGCACTTCAATGCTAAGAATGTTTTGTTGTTTCATGTATAGTTAAAATATTAGCTGAAATTAATTTAGTATAAATTGTTTATAATTTACTTTCACCCCCAAGAAATTCAAAGAGGAACACATGGATTATACTAGAAAAACCTCAGGAGCTAAAATGTAAAGCTTTGCTTTTTGAACAACTACAACTAACTGCTGAAGTCCTGACACAACCCGATTCCAGCAGCGTAGGAGTAAAACTTCGACCAAGCTAACATCAAGTGACAGGACTGCCTTCAGCTTTGGGCGAGGTTGGGAGAAACAGGTATTGTGAACATGCAGACACAAATCAATACTTCTGCACTGGGTCTGGCTAGCATTGAGGTAACTTTCTTAATAGTAGCCCCTGGGGTGGTGTATTTGGGATCTGTGGCTAAAACTGTTGATAATACACCAGTGTTTTGGCTATGGCTGAGGAGTGCTTGTGCAGTGTCACAGCTTTCTCTTTTTCTAAGTATACCTCCCACCCCTCAATAAGTAACTGGGAGAGGACACAGCTGACCTGAACTGGCCAAAAGGACATCCATACCATATAACACGCTTGGCAATAAAATGGGTAGCAGAGGGAGGTGGGGCTTTTTGTCTACCAGGGTGGCCAGTGCTCAGAGACCAATGCGTGCCATTGCATCACTTGGTTCTGCTCCCCCCCTTTCCTTCACTTACTAAACCTCTATCTCAACCCAAAAGCTCTCTTGACTTTGTTCTTCCTATTCTCCCCTGTCCTGCTGGGGAAGGGGGGAGCAAGCAGTGGTGTTGGCGCTTAGCTGCTGGCTGGGTCAACCTACCATAACCTCCTTGCTTTTCTTTCAAGTACCTATCTGTTCTTCCTAACCATTTTGGTTTTTATAAGCTATATTTTCCCCCTGTGGGGGTTATTAAAATTATGTGGTTTAAATCTCATATTGTGTCAATTATTCAGGAACTCTTAATTTAAAACTGCAAAAACCCCTTCTCATCAGAAATGAAGAGGTCTCCTAAGTATTCATATGACCACCAGTACTGCAGGATTCATATACCTAACATCCCATTTTTATCCTTACTCTAGCCACATGAGGACAAGTATTTAACAGCAACTTACACATGAAAAACCAATACAAAAGGAAACTTAAGTACCACTTAAAAGACACCAACTTGGGCATCTAACTCCATTGATGCCATACTGCTGGCCGTCATTAAATTTGTTAACATCTACTGTGAAAACACTTAGTCTTTACCAAACTTACCCTGATGGGCCTGTGCGCAGTTGTTTCCATCTTCATAGTACCTGGCATACAGGAGACGTAGATCTTCACTTCGCCCCTATTTGAGCAGAGTTTTGGACCAGCATCTTCCATGTCTAGGAGCTTATGAACAACCGCACATGGGGAAAACAAAATATGCAGAGGGTCTTTCAGAAGAGAGGAAGCATAGGCCTAACTTGCTAACAGTGCACCAGTCCACAGCACCAACAAGTCACAGGAATGCTGGTGGAGACAGTAAGGATGAACAATGCCCACCAAACGAACAGTTAAAAACTGCACAAAATTTATTAACTATAAAATGGCCATGTTCTGAGAATCTGCTTTTTGTTAACGTTTGAGTACCTGGATTGAGGAAGAATCTCCTCTTTACAGCAGATTGGCCTGGGCTTTGTGACTGGGCCAGTTCTGTCCGCTTTTGTAAGGAGAGCTGCTATGCACTTAAAAGTTTTCTTCAGATAGATGAGAATACCTAAGTTTCTTAGTGCTGCAAGAACACCTTTAACTTATCTTCCTGTACAAATGGCAGCATTTCAAGGCATTGTACTATAAACTACTTCTGTATTTGTAAATTTCTGGGGTCTCAAGAGACAACTGCTTTACAGTTAAAGATGTCTGTGAAGAGACAGGATTTGAAAACCAGCTGAAATAAAAGTCAGGTTTAATAGGCCTTAGGCAGCAGTCCTTTGTGCACTGCTTCCACATGAGTAAAGTAGAACTGAGTTTAAAATCCCAGTTGTAAATACAGTCAGACCTGAGAAGACAGACAGACAAAAGGGACCATATGATTTCTGACCCCATCTGCCAGCGCCCTCCTGTCCCTGTTGGTAGTAACCACTGCACCTCTCCTTGGCTAACTTAAATAAGAGCAACCCCTCAGCAGCGCTGCCAGCCAGCAAGAGGGCTGCCTGGGCCCCTCTCTAAAGGGAAGTGATGTGTGTATGTAAAATGTGTGCCTATCCTCTGGTGAGCTGTCAGCTTTAACTGTGCTACAGCTGGTCCTGATTTGTCTAAGAATTGAATGGGGATTTACTGACTGATTGGATGTCTTTCCATCATAGAGACAACAAGGCCAATTCTGTTCCCAAATTTATATGCTACACACAACCACTTTGAATGGCTCAGCTCTCCCAGGCCTTGGATTAGAAAAATTCTCTTGATCAATGCAGACACAGAGCTCAGGCAGCAGACTTGGTAGCTGGGTCATATTCACTCACACAACCTCTCCCCACTGGGTCTCTTAAAATAGTCATTTTCCCCTCTTAACATTCACATCACATGTATGCCCTTGCCCTGTCTGGAGCTAAGGTGCTCAAGAAGCATGGCTTGGGCTTAGAACAAACTTTCTAGGTTTCAAAGCCAAGAATGAAAACCAAATTTCAATGTTAAGGAAAAAAAACCCAAACCAAACAAACAAACAAACCCCCAAATCCACACAGCTGGAAAGCATGCAGACACTAAATGAATAAAGAAATTACAATTTGCTTCAGAATTATAAATCATCTGAAAAAAATTCCCTGAGACACTGACAAAGCATACCCGAGAGGGACTGGTAAGGGCTTGCAAAGCATTGATGAAGATACATGTCTCTATTGCTCAGAGTCGCTTCACCACAAAAAGACAAATTTCTGAAACACTGCTTTATCATTTTTTACCTTTCTTGTACCTAAACACTGGGAGAATAACCACCAGTAACCCACCACCATAGATAAAAGAACCACCCATTGGACATAAAGTGGCACAGCTCTCCAAGTGAAATAGCCGATTAAATCCCACAAGGCTCTTTTTCACAGCATTGAATAGCAAAAAAAAAAAAAACGCAAAGTAGGATTGGGATGGAATATAGTGGGATCTGCAGAGAAGCATACTCTCAGTAGAAGCC
The DNA here is from genome assembly GCF_963921805.1 of Phalacrocorax carbo. NCBI lineage: Eukaryota > Metazoa > Chordata > Aves > Suliformes > Phalacrocoracidae > Phalacrocorax > Phalacrocorax carbo. The sequence goes on along the minus strand of NC_087520.1, from coordinate 35,954,193 downwards.
CTAACAGCTCAATACTTTTTTCTGTGGGGTGCAAGGGAGGAATGCATCACTGTTACCAGGCAGGGGGCTCTAGGGCAGAGCAGAGGATTCAACTCAAAGCCTTCTGGCTTAAAAAGAAGTAAAATCAAGTGCTATGTATGCAATACAGAGATAACAGAGCTCCTCTGTTCTGTCACTCTCCTTATTGAGCTGCTATATTTGTTCAGAAATCACTCTTGTAGGTGTATGTTTATACAACACTCATCAAAATGGTGCCCTGATCCTGATACAGCACAAGTAATTATCACATGCCAGCCTCTTAAAAAAATGTTAAATGATCCATTAAAAAATTGATCTGGACTAGACAGACGACCACATTTCTCTTATGTAGGAATTAATCTACCAACTGCTAGTTTTTGTTCTGAAACTAAACTTATTTTTTTTTAAAAAAAAAAAAGCTCACAACTTTCTGTCAGCCCCTTCAAATGCTGGGGAGCGGGGCGGAAACACCACCATAATTCTCACCTGACTTTATCCTGCTTTAGGAACACACAGTTTTTACTTAAACCTCCATATTCTACAGGAGGGTCTGGATACTCCTAGTCCTGAAACAGGACAGTAACTTGCTAGGACAGCATTATTCAAGAGATGGACAGAGACCTTCAGGTCTGATCTTTTAATAGCAACTGATGGCAGAAGACCCAGCACTTCTACAGTCTCTGCAGGAGGAAGTGCACTGAAGAGAGATGCTAGATTATTTCCTGGCGTAGGCAGCTGTTTTGTGCGCTAATTACACTGGTGAAAACAATCTTCAAGGTTTCTTAAGACCTACAGTTTTGGACAGTCACCTCTGAAATGTTAAATCAAAGAGCAAAGATCTCCTAAACATTCTTCCCATGCTAGAAGAAATACACAAAAGGCCAGGCTAAGAATACAACTGTTAAATGTTTTAATTTTGCCAGTGTCTCTAACTTACTTCAAATCAATTTATATGCTGCCCCCAGATATTGATTTGCTAAGACACCTTGACCAGGACAAAGTACATACCAAAGTCTGGAGAAGCCATCCCTCTATCCAAACTAGTATGTATTAAAGAAAAGGCAATACAGAAGGCAATAATCACTTTTCACATATATAGCAGTTTAGATGTGGAACTCATTCTGACAGAAGTAATTAAATCCAGAATAGACAAGATGTATGCAAAATCAGTTATGTATAGTTCAGTCTACAAGTATAGGCTACACCCAACTTATGGACCAAATCTTAGAAATAAGGAGAAGTGGCAGCTTATTTATATGACCCATTCCACTGGTACTGAAGTTCAGTCTGCCTACAGAAAGAGAACTTTCTATGGAATTTTACAACTTGCTACCTAATCACTGCTTCTTAGAAAGTCATAAAAGGAACAAAATACATATCAGACCCATGCTGTTTGCCCTTTTTTCCCTCCCCTCATCAATGGAGAGATTTCAGGAAACAAAAGCAAATAAAATTCCTGGCTTAAAAACAGCTATTTATGATTACTTGATTACTACAGTATTTTTATCCACACATCTATAGCAGACATTTTACATTTATGACACATAACAAACAACCTGTTTGGTGGTGTTTACAGTTTTCATTAAATAGCACAACCTTCCTGTATGTGGAAATCTGTAAACGAAAATTAATAGATAGCAAACCAAACATGTTCTCTGTTGCCATTGCATCTGTAATTTTTAATAAATAAATTACAGAAATTATTCCTTTATATTCCAATATAATTATAAATATCGATAACCGCCACCCAAACTACTGTTTTGATATAATGAAGGGGGAGGGGAAACCTGACCAAAAAGCATAATTTGCTTTCAAAAGCTGAAAAGTAACAGCAAGATTCTTTGTACTGTAAGATTCTCTGTACAAAACGATTAAGTGCCATTTTGCGGACTGTGTGCAAAATATACACCCCTGGCTTCTACAACCCACAATGAAATTAGAATTACGAACAAACTGAAGACAACTGAACTTCAAGTTTATAGTTGTTCTCTTACAGAAGAAAAAAAAACTTAGAAAGTTTAACAGGAGGTTTCAGGAATGACTACTGTCCCCCCACAAGTAAGCTTCAATAAGTAAGATGATTACTGAACACAGTCTTAATTTTAAGATAGAATTCTAAACCTTTACAACAGAACAACTGAATGGCAATACTAAGTTCACAAGCTATAGCATACTAATGCAGTACTTCACTAGGAAATGCTCTCTCAGTGCACTGATCATTAAGTTGTAGTAATTTGGAAAAAAAAGCATCCCACCAGATGGAAATAACAAGAAACAAACTGCATTTCCTCCCTTGGAAAACAATGCAGTCATCTCAAATACAATTATTTTTAGGCATGCCACAAAACTACAAAATAAAAGCAGTAATCTCCAAAAGTAATACCATCAGCTATTGTTCAAAATCAAAATCATGGAAAAGCCAAGTAACTGCAATTTATATCCTCCAACAAGTTACAGACAAATGTCTGTAATAAGTGATCAAAGTACTAACTGTAGTCTTGGACTTCAGCCATTTTTAGGAGCATTCACTACAAAGCTATGACAGATGCTCAGCTACATTTACATAAGCATGTTTTAAAGCACTGTTAACCTTGCTTGCTCCAATTCAGCCAACCAAAACTATTATGAAAAAAAATTATATACCATACTTCAGGAAACATTCCCCTTAAACAGAAAAAGTAATGTGAAAACAGTCCAAACTGCTTCATTAAAAGGATTACCTTGAAGACAACACTCAGAGGGTAAAGCAGAAATTAAGAGGAACTCAATGCTTTAGCTAATGAGTGCAAGAATGAAACCTCCACTGGGTTTCTCTACTCTCCAAGTACCCGTAAGTCACAATAAACTGATCCAGATATAAAACCAAAGACCTGTCTATATTTTTCTTTATTAAAAAAGTACAATCAAAGAATCCAAAACAGTTAAGAAATCAATTAATTTAGGTTTTTTATAACCACTTGAAAGGAACAACAAATACAGTTCTGTGCACCCGCTATTTTCACTAGTTCTCAGCTCCGCCATGATAGGGCCAGTGATTTCATAAACCCTGGAGAGAAATAAGCCCTTTTAAAAACGTGGCTTAAAAAAAAAAAAGCCCCAGAGCCATTCTGCAATCACTTAGGAAAACTTGGCGGGGGGCGTGTTTGCCACTGAATTCAGTGGGTCTGTGCTACGGCACTGTTACATAGCTATATTACTATTTCATGAAAAGCAGAAGAAACTTACTGAATTCAATGAAATTGCAGAACTGTAGGTAGGATTAGAGTAAGAACCCTATTTCAACCTGGCAAGACCCATGTAACAAAACTGCTTTAACTTGGTGCACTTCATTTGCTTCCTCTAATAATAAAAAAGGACATCCCACCTCTTGTACAGAACTACTTCTTTCAAATTACACAAATGCAGTTGTCCTGAGGGGGGAAGGAAACAACACAGGTTACTTACAGGAAGCAGCAGTGAAGTGGGAAATGGGGGAAACAGCCGAATTTTGGCTGAACCAAACTGACACAGTAAAGCTGATGGAGAATGTAAAAACATGAAAGGGAACTGGCTTATATTCTGTTTATGACATGTTTCTGAACATTTCACAGCAGAAGTTCACAACATTCTACAAAGCATATTTCAGAAGCAAAACCCATTATATTTAGAAATGCTGCACATACTCAGAACTCATAAACATGTTTTTTTTAAATACAACAACTACAGACATCTATAAATGGTGTTGCATATTATATGGATTTAGTATTTGGTCCCGGTTTTCTTCATACTTTTCTATCATTTTCTGCATGTCATGGTCAGCTCCAATAACCTTGAAAAGAAGATGATGAACGTTAGAAATGATGATACCACAAAACATGTTTGCTTTTGAGCAAAATAGAACAGGAAGGACTACCACTGAAGCCAAACTGATAATACTCCTAGAGATCTGTCCAATCACCTTTCTGTTCAGAATTTGGCATTCATTGAAAAGCTACGTGTCTGATCCTGCAAACAATCACAGTGAACAGCCCTTAAATTCCACCAGAGAGAGAAGACCAGACTTTTATGCTATACACTCCGGATAGCTGTAAACAATTTTCTGAGATTTTCCTTCTCCAAAGGTTATTAGAAAAGCAGATTTATTTACTTTGACCACTAAATAATACTTCTACTATTTGGAAAGTAAAATCCTCCATATGCTTAATTGGTTAAAACTAAAATAATACTCACAAGCACCGGGCAGGAAACTTTGAATAATGTATGTTTAATGAGCCACTCTTCATAGAGCTGATGAATAGCTTCTAAATATTCCTAGAAAAGAGGCATTCAAAGAACACATATGCCCAGGGATGAAACACACATTGCCATTCTTATACATTTGCTAAGTACTTAAGAACTACATATAAAAGCCAGCATCAGATATTCCCACTAACAAACATAAAAAGCATCAGCAGGTTTCTGAGAAAAATTAATTCCCAGTATAAGGTTTTACTCCATGAAGAGCCTCAAAGACACTAAGCTTACAGGAACACAGTGCGCTCAGCTCCCTTTAAGATCAGGAACCACATTTATCTCCCATAGGTATAATCTGGCTCATGATTTTACAGAGAAAAATACAACACAGAGAAGTAAGGACAAAAAGGGCAAGACTGTGAAGAATATGTATTGAAGGCACTTTCTGTGTCAATACATTTTCCTAAAATTCTCAGTTCACTTTCTCCTAACTCTGACTCAAATTCGTTTAAAAGCATTTCTGCCTTTCATCAACTATTAGGTTTGTTTAACGGAGACCACTTAACATTTTTCATTCATAACTGCTCCCCCCCACCCCTCAGTAGAGCTGCAAAGTCTCTTCAAGTCCATTACAGCAAGGATTTATTCTCCAAGGCAAAATTTCACATGGCGCAAAAATTTAGCTCTTTGCATGGACCCTGAACTGACAATTGCTTCTACTGAACTACCCAACACTAGAGGTACCTTTGTAGTATACAGTATGTCTTCTGTAACCACATGTATTTCTGATCACGCTTTCTTTAGGAGAAACCTTGTTTAATGAAGGGCCTATTCTGCAACTGTGACACAGAAAGTGATCTCTCAATTACTACAGTTTATTTTTAAGCAGATTCCCATGCCAACGATTTTCAAGAAGTTGTTTGTTTTCCAACACAAGCAGAGACACTTTTCACGCACAAACATCCCGGTAAGAGCAGGCAACAGAAAGTGCCCACATAAATCTTCAGCACCTGCAGGCACAGGTATTTGTGCTTCAACTGGGTGCCTTCATGTCGTTTAATAATAGAAAAGCAATTGCTTTTTTACATCTTAGAGAAGATTAACAGTTGATTAATACTCCACATAAATAGTCAGCTATAGTACACTGATTGCTAAAACATAACACTTGGGAAAGTCAGTGTACATGGTAGATCATTTATATAAAATGAATCAAAATTAAATACTGAAGTTTTGGGTTGCAATGGGAACAGCTGCACCACATTTTGGCAACACACTCAGGATATGATTTTAGTATTTAGATTGGAATAATTATGTTTTTAAAGCTCAATGTAACCACATATATTGAAGGAACTCCTTACCAGAGGAATGACCTTTTCCTCTTCTCTGCATCTTCTCTTTAACCTCTCGTAACAAACTTCAGGAGAAGTCTGCAGATAAACTGCCATAACAAAAATTATAATAGTTATGTTCAAGGATCAGCTTTAAAAGCAAAGAAGAAACTTACTTCACAAACTATAGTAGGAAAGAACCCTGATTTGGGTACCACCACTGAACCTCCGCTTTGGCGTTACTGTTAATCAATCCATAAACCACCCAGAAATCCATGCTGTCTGATGCTACACATGGCAACCACTGTTACATTGGGTAAAGTGATTATTTACGACACAAGAAAAAGAATTATTTTTTCTCCCAGGAAGGAAACCCACCCACAGACATGCCCCTCCCAGATCCCATCAAAATTTTACCTATCAAATCAACCGAAACATCAGTGTTGTTCTGGATCCAGTCAAACCATTCAGTTAGGACAACATAATCCACCTCTGGCATTTTTCCACTGAATGAACACAAAAGTCATCACTCACTGAACAGCACGCACAGATCAATTCTAAACTCATTTTTTCCCCTGACTAGAATTACTCCCAATTTACTCCAGCATATGTGAAATGAAAACAAGACCAATATTATGCCCACCTAAACCGAAGGCCTCATAAAGCATTGTTTACAGAATAGAAAAAAAACAAATATTTTTTTTAATTAAAAAGAAATAATACTTACTAACATAAAGTTTCTATTATTAGTGGTTACAAACATTAATTATTCTTCCCACTATGGTTAAGAAGTAATTACTTGGTGACTAAGAAGAAAAACATTACCATGTTGACATTTCTACAGTAACAACAAATTAGTGTCAATGGTATTTATTGCTAAAGTTCTTTGCATCAGGATCGTTTCAAATATATCTGAACTACTGCAGTGCATATCACCAGAAAGGCTTGATTTACTAAGCAGCACTGACAATTCATTACAGAAGCCATAGTAAAGAGCAGTGGAAAAATAATTATACCGTGTAAAAATTTACTCCCACTCTAAGAAATATTTGTGAAAGGAGTACTGAAATGTTCAACATGCTTAATCTGAACTCTGTATTCAGGGAGTATAGACAATATTGGAGACAACTGTCCCAAAGTTACCTCAGTAAGAATAATAAAATGTCAAACAGCTCATGTAAAAGGGAGTCTATATAGGACATATTAAGAATAACATACTATGTTTTTACTGGGATCGGAGTTTTCACTTATCACCATATTCCTAAATAGTCAAATATTACTCGTTTTACATTACTCTGTCTTCAAAACTGGTGATAGTAACACGCACTCCACACTCCTTCCTAAATGCCTCTGCAATAGCAATATAAAAAAGGGATGGGGTTGAGAGCCTCCTGTCCTCTCCAGCTGAATGATTAAGACCAGTTGCAATACTTTACATGGTGCTGAAGAAAAACATTCCACAGATTCTAAACCATTCTCCTGGCAACATGCTTTGACCACTGTCAAAACTGAGCGAAAATAATCCAGAAAGATATTTCCACTTAAGTATGTAAGCAAGCAAAACCTGTATTCATGCCACCTCCTTTCTTTATATGCCATCCAGCTGAATGTCTTGCCTCCCAAAGCACCCAAGAAAATGGAATAACACAATTCACTGCTATTCTTCTAATATATCACTCATATGTGTTTCTGGGTAGTAGGCATATACAAAAGCCAAATACTGATTCTGCTACTTTTGTCCAAGATATATGGGGAAAACAGGAAGGTCAAAAGGAATTAGAAATAAGAAAAAGCCCCACTGTTCTTACCCTAAAAGACAGATAAATCCAGGTCAATTCTGCATTGACCTGCCCTGCAGACAACATGCCTTTGCCTCCCCTGTGTCAGTGGAGACCCCCGGATAATCCTGTGAGGATTCTGGATCAGTATCAAGATCAATAAAGATACAAGTAATGTAAAAGGCACAAAAGGGTGTTTCATTTCCAAAGTCTGCTGACATTTGATTACTAAAGTTTTTACTGCAAAAGTTAAACATTAATGGAATGAGCTTTATATCATAAATAACTATGAATTCAAATGAGACACAGTCAATTGCTAGCGCTTACCCTATAACATACCTTGCATACTCACATGCACACGTTTAAAATCCTTCTACAGTTTTACACCTAATGTAAGCATGTCTTTCAGTGCTAAACTCAGATGTGCGACCACATTAAAAACTTGGACACATGCATATCTCTGCATGCCGGAGAAGCTCAAAGCAATTGCTCACAATTTAAGCTTTCCATCATCGTAAATCTTACTCTATTTCTCTCTCTGGGAAAAAGCCTGCAAAGCCAAAACACAAATACTGAGTGACACTGGATCAAAGAAGAACTGGTATTCCTGATATTCCCACAGCTCTTCATCCCTTGCTTAAACTAATCATTCTCCTAAAGGAGAAGAGCTTGTGTAGACTAGAGATAACAAGGGATTCTTCTCTAAGACGGGGACCCTTAGCATTACCTTCTCTTACAGAAAAGAAAGCAGAAAACAGCTTCTGCTCTTTGCAGCATGCTTACCCCATTCAGTCCAAGTCTTAGTTTGAATAAAAAAGTTCTATTTCATTTTACATACTTTTAATGGAAAAATGCCTTCCATACAGCTATTTAACAATCCCTTTGCTGAAGATAACTGTTGAATAGTTTGAGACTGAGGGTTGTTTTTTTTTAATAATATTTTCAGCAAAATTTAAAGATATATCAGGTCAGTTTTGTTTTCCTGACCTTCCATCAAACAGGCATAATTCAATTTCTACAATGGACAACCTCTCCTGTGTCCTCTGCGTGATTCTTGCATGTTGACTAACCTACACAAGAATTAGGAACGCTCCCCTACAGAGACAAGGAGATTCCTTCTAGGAAATAGTAACAAGGAAACAAAAAGCCTCTGGAGGATACAAAGGAATTTTCCTTTGCAAAGTCCATTTAGTTTCAGCATGATTTTTAAAATTTTCATGCAGCAGTTGATCAAAAATCACAGCATGGCAAGCAATCGCTTTAAGTTATAAGGCCCTTCCCCTGCCACAAAGCACTATTATCCTTCTACATAAAAGTATCAAGTATAGTTTGTATTTTCTCTTTGTTCTTCTGATGGCTAAGACACCACCTTCTAATTTTTAGCCCTTAACGTATCCACAGCCTTTTTGTATCTAATTATTCTTTCGTTGTTATTATAGTCTTGCAATTTCAAGTGTTTGCACCTGAGGTGCCCATAGGTGACATGCGCATTCTCCCAACTTTTCTACACAAGCACGTCAAGCTGGTTTTGTCTCTTTAAACAGGCTTTCCATTCTTTTGATCATGCCAGTATCTCAGCTTCCCACCTGTTTCAGTTTTAGTTCATAAATCACCAAAGAGCAGTTAGAAGTGTAAAAAGCAATGTCAAAAAGCTTTCGTAAAAGCAAGGTACAAAAGCACCAATATTTCCATCTCCCTCCTGGAGGCTCTTTGCCAGATACTTCCAAGAGTCACATTTACTCTTCTCTGGGCTACACAATACCAGTGTTATTTTGTGATCAATTTTTATTTATCTTTAAATATATAAAAAGATATATAATTTTTTTTCTGCTTTTCAATTTACAATTTTTCATCTTATAGTTGAAATTTCTGTTGTCAGTTCAATTGAATGATAGAATGTATCAGCATACTCACACCCTTTGTACCAAAGCATCAATCCAAAGGCTGGTCCAACACAAGGGACCTCCTTCTGGCCCGATACATCCCCCTTTCAGTACCTCCCTTCAGTGGGATTTCCTACCACATTACAGCAACAGCTTCTGCCCTTACAAATAATCATTCATTACAGTCTCCCAAAACCTCCTTGATAAATACGTATCCTCAGTTCAGACTGATGAGCATGCTTTTGTTTGGGGTGGGCGAAATGTTACTAAACACAGTTACCAGATTAGTGTCTAACAGGATGTGTGTTGGTCACCGACTTCACATTTATGTCCAAAGCTTTAATTATTCTTTCGTTCATCATTTGCTCTGAAGTTCTGCTAAATACTGAGGCAGATGAACAAACCTGCAGTTACTAAGTTGACTTTCCCCACCCCCTAAAATGGGCTCTACAGTAGTTGTTTTAAGTCACAAAGGCATCGCCTCTATGTTACAACATTTTCACCTAGTGCGAGATTTCACATGCTTCCAGAACTCTCAAATAGACTCCGTTTAAACTGTAGTTGTGGTTACTACTATTTCCACACTCCCATTATCATCCTGCCTTTTCTTCTATGCAGTTTTCTTTCCTGTACACAGAAGTACATATTAGTTTTTGAGACAAGTCTAGATGATCTTTAAAGAACTACAACACATAAGGATAGAGCAGTGATCAAACAACATGCAGTGAAGCTACAGAACTGCTTGCCATAGGATGTCCTGGAAACTAAAGGTTTACATGAGCTTAGGGGGGAACTGGACACATTCATGGAAAAGAATTTCCCTGTGAGTTACTAAATACAGAAAAACCACTGCTCAATAAGGAAGTCCCTAAACTGTAACTTACTGGATATATTCAGAAATTATCATAAATGCTTACCCTGTTCTTACTCATTTCTTATACTCTTGCACTGCATTTCTGGCCACCACTGGAGACAGGATATGAGGGAGGACAGATTTACTTATTTTTTTAATGTGACTCAGAAATGGCTATTTTCACAAGCCCAAATTTTTCCTTATTTTATTTATAATCCTTTTACACACCCTTATATCATATTTTGGTTTACTATTGGTAGCATCAGCTGGCTTCTAGCTTGCTCTAACAAAACAAAGCAAATGCCTTCTGTCCAATATTAAAAAGTGCTGAAGCCACAAAACATCTTAGATGCCCTTAAAAACGTTATTACAAAATTAATACATAGAGTTCACACAAGCAGACTTAACCACAAAGTTCTCAGTCTTTGGGACAAAATTAGTCTGTCGACAATGAAAAGAAAAAGTCGGTAATTAAAAACAAGAAAGACATTCCAGTACATTTCCACTGCATTCAGACTGGGATAAATAATGTCTCTTTCTGTTTGCCTCGCATCATATTGTGCACCTCTCAACTTTCAAAGCAGTTCTAGTAACAGATTAGGAGCTTATGTAGCATGAATGCCATCTTGTGGCATGCAGCCATTCTCCCTGCAGACAGGGACAAGAAACTGGTTTTCTCTCTTAAGACCACTGAAAAATCCATTAAAACAACAATCTGTTACATGCAATTTCCCTTATAAGGTCAGCATTCAAAACAAAACAAATCAGTGCTGATTACTACACCACTTCCATTAGTATGGGATGGATGAGTTGTACATTGGCCAGATTAATAAACGCTTTTTCTATCTCGGGCCACAATCTTATGCCCCAAAACAAAATAACCTGGGTTAGGCCCAATTGCACCTGGGGGTAGGAACCTGATTCAGGAAGCGACACTTAGAGACAAACGGCTCTTTTTCTTTCTTTACTCACTAGCCTACCAAGGTTTTCAGGCTTATTTTGATCCTATGAATCCTGATTCTGAGGAGCAATAGCATGTGAGGGCCGGAACACTTGTGGCTCGAGTTCCTGCTTGCAAGAAATGCCAATCCGGGATGCTAGGTTGGATAGCACTACACAGTTCCCTCCCTCCTACAGTGTTGTTCTTCATATCCTCATGGGTTTTGACCTGTTCAGTATGCATTTGCTTTGATTTAAGCAAGACTTTTGTATTCAGCTGGAGAGCAGATAACTGTAATAAATGGCATTCTAAATAATAAGATGTTCTAAATACACAAGAGCACTTCTGAAAAGGCTCTCACCTGGCCCATGTCCTACAGGTTTTATTCTACCACTGGGCACCATGTCCCATACAAAACACACTGCCACTCCGACAAAGAACTGACAGATTTCACAGGCCGCTTCGATGCAAATTACCAAATAAATCATGAGCCAATTATATTTACCTTTTTAAAAATCTAATTAAGCCAAGAAAGTAAAGTAGAAATCCATATACTATACCTTTGATACAAATTTTCTACAAAAATGTATTTTGCACTGTGAATTGATCGCTCCATCATTCTTACGGGGGAAATCTACAAAATAAAACTTGACAGTCACTGACTAGTTTACCTTTTTCAGCATGTTTGTTTCTTTTCAGGCTCATATTGCACATTGTGTCCTTTACATTAAAAAATACATAACATTTTCAGTTCTTCCAGATCTTGTGATTAAAAAATTTACTGGGAGGATGAGAACCACAAAAAACAAGTCGTCTTAATCTCACTTACGGTCTCTGCATTATTGAACACCTACATAACTAATTTGTTACTCATATGCAAGTTTCAAAGGTAACTGCAGAAGCACTCAACTAAGCAGGTGACTGGGGGACACAAACAGCAGCAATCCACTTCGGATTTGCAGAGCAACAGAAGCTATTGCTACCTGAATTGCTGCCACCTTCAGGTGTGTTACTGTGTCAACAGCACAGGCCTAACATCAGAAAAACTGTAACAAGAAAACTGACCTTTCTAAAGAAATAATTACAACTGATAAAGTAGTGCAGCCTTAGCCAGTCTTGCACATGTTCAGACAGCACTTCACCTTGGAGAAGAGAGATTCTCTGACACTCTCTGGCCACTGCAGAACAAGGCAACCCTGGCAGCACTCTTTCCAACAGGTTTTCTACACGTTAACGACCATGAAAGAACAATTGCTCCAGCAAGGCTCAAATGGCAAATGAGAGCAAAGCACGGATTAAAATGCAGGGCAATCCGCAGGAATTTTTGAAAGAACATTTTCTGCAACAGAATGAGATTTCTATTATTTTGAAAAAACACCTCCTCTAAAAAGCTAATAATTGTATGTGCGGTATGTGATACTTCTGAAAGTTTGCCCTCACACAAACTCAGAAAATAAAATGCAAGGACAATCATTAAGATAAAGTGTGCCACCTGAGATCAGATCTTGTAATCATGGGATGGCAGATTTAGCACAGAATGTCACAAAAGGCATTTCAAGGAGAAAGAAACAAACAGATCTAGATAAGAGGTAGTGTGTGTGAATCAACACAGAAAAAAAATACAGGAAAAAAAGGATGCAAACCACCTGAAAAAAAGCAATGGAAAATTTTAGTGGAAGTATTTTGGACAAACACAAGCAATGGCTAAATTTTTGCTAGACAGCATGCAGCAGAACGAATATCAATGCTGTCTTTAAGATTACCTAATGTTTGCCAAAGAGTTGAACCAGCTAAATTTACATAGAGACTAATTACAGACAAGTCACTGACGTGGGATTATGAAGAGATTTGTGCAAGTCTAGCTTATAAGGGTGGTGCAAAAAAAGCAGTATTAGTTCGGGGAAGTAAAAGTTCTGAGCAGGTTGGAGGCAAATGTTTCACCCCTGGAGCACGTGTTGGGCACATCAACAATGTCTTTGCACCTAAAAACTCACACTCACTGCAGGAACAAAGAAAGAATGCAAACAGCATCTTAACTTTTGGATACAAAGTTTAAAATATAACTCATAGCCGCATCTAACTGTCTTTTTAAACAAAAAGAAAAATCTGTTTGTTTACCATTGGTCTGGTATGCTGCTCCAACATTGTAAGCTGTATGTAAGTCTGTAAAGTTATTCCCCATCTCGATGCATCTTGGTACATTAAGCCCTGGGGTTAGAGATGGAAACGAGACATTTTGGTTAGGTCAAACAGTAAAAAAAGTCAAGTTGGGTATTTCATAAGCTTTTATGCTACAACAGACTTGCTAAAACAAGTGCACCAAAACAGCTGACACCAGGTTTGGCAAGAATTAAGTGATCATTTGCTCTCCACAATGCATATGTAAGAATTACAGTTCTGGTCCTTAGAGACACTAAGTGAGGCACTTGGAATGCTTGCTGAAATCAACAGGAATTAGTTACCTTGCATCTGGAACAGTCAGGACCAAGGCATAGCTCATATGAAACAGTTTTAATATGTTTAGTAATTTAAAAAAATGTATTTTTGTTCACTGACAGACTGTCAGGATACCCAGTCCACTAAATGCAAATAAGGTTCCAGTAAGCATGCTCTGGGCCCCAGAAAAGGTGTTTTTTAACACAGACAATGGTTCTTCCTAAAGAATCCTCAAAGCAGGTAACTCTTTTCCACTGTGATTGTTGCAATTCCACAAACACATACACTTAGAAGCAACAGTTTATCCTGCAAAGCAAGGAAAGATCTGACTCAAAATAAGACATCATTCACTAACTACTTGCTGAGGTGACAAGCTTTAAGTCAGCAGCATGGCTTCAGTCCACAGATCTGACCTCTTTCTTCTCTCCTTGTCCAAGATCAGAATGAGAAAGTATTCTGAAGTGCTCAGATTGCTGTGATGATGTGTAAGGACACAGCCAAGCATGACCCATCTCTTTACTAATAGTAAGAAAGTAAAGCATCAGAAACTCCTAGTCGGGAGAATTTACTTCTCCAGAGGACCTATGCTAGCAGTAATTGCATCAAATATATATTTGGGCACATGTGGTTTGGGGTGTATCCAAACCACTGCATTGACAGCAAATTCCACGTGAGCTTGAGCACAGATACCCATCTCAGAAGGCAATGAGATTTTTGCAATGGAGGTGATCATACAAGCTGGGAAGGCTGACAGAAGAAACTCCTTCAATCATCCCAGCAAACGCATATCTGCAGATATAGTCAGGGCCCTGACTGCTGTCTCCGAGCGCATCTGTGATGAAGGGTCATACCCCTGGGGAACAGTTCCAAGAAACAATGACTACCCAAAAGACCACAGAAGCTCTGAAAACCTCACAGGACTGAATTTCCCTTATCTTCAGCAGTCAAAACAATATTAACCACTCAGATCCACCCCTCACTTTGAGTGACGTTCTTGCCGTCTTTGAAGGGGGCATAACTATATTTAGTAACAACTGTCCCACTTATGGCTTGCCTTTCTGTGAATTTCTTTAGCTCATACCCAATAAAAGACCCAGTCCTTGCTGAAACCACATTTTATATACGTTTCTATTACATGCATGTCTTAATCACTGTATTTTAGTTTTCATTTTAGCTGTTTAGTTTAGTTGTTTACTTTTAGTTTAGCTTTAGTTTTTGCTGTATGAGACTATGACCATACCTTTCGTAACAGTTTTGCTGATTGTTAAGAAGTCATGCTTGTCTTTCTGCCACTTACCAGGATATTATGACCACGAACATTCCTCCACTTTGTCACCGGCTCTGTCAAAACCTTGTTAAAAAGAATTAGTCCAAGTTAAACATGTTTTAGATTCAAAATACATCATTTGACCCTACAAGTCTACAACTGTTTTTAATGAATACTCATTCAGTAAGTCAGAGTATTCAGGACTTGTATTAGAAAGCTCATCCCTCTTCAAAAAACAGCACTGAATGCTGTAATATAAAAGGCAATAATGAAGACTGTTTAAAAAACAGAGAAATATCATTACATGCCATCTTTTTAGCATTTTTAAACTGCTAAAATAAAACACTGGATTGATTACCTAAAGAGCCTAGATACATTTCACTTTTTCGAGTCAAAACTAGTGCCGTGTAAGGGAAAGAATGGCCTAGCTGAGTACTGACTGCGTTTCAATGACCTGCTCATTCCCTCACAAATTAATTTCTGAGAGCGCAGCACTTGTCAGCAAAGACGATCAAACTGTTATCATATTATTTTCCATTTTATTTTTGTGATCTAACAAACAAAATGTATTCAAAACTTTTACGAAATTAATCAGAAAAGCTTCTGCCCTGAATAGGTAAAATCACAAGAGACTTATCTGGTTCAAACAGGGTCTAAAACTCCAATGATACTGTAGAGCCAGGCTTATGAGAATCTGATAACCCTGGGAAGTTAACTACCTTTTTAAAAGACGTTGCACTATATGCAAATTAAAGTTTGCTATCCTTTGGGCTAATAGTTATTTATTCCATGAGAATCATTCCTATTAAATTACCAAATAACATCTGGCAACCCAGAATTTCTATGAGGAATCCCAAGACAACTTATCAAATGTGTTCCCAGGTCTGCTGGGGAAAGTATTAACAGCTGATGTACACAAAAGCAATGGCTCACTGAGGTTTGATCTTGATTTTGTTTAAAATACAGTAAGCCTGCCTTTCCCCTAATCTTGTTCTAAGCAATATGAAATCAAACACCATAACAGCCTATGAAATCTCCAGAAACAATTCTAACAGATTTTTCATTTTCTATAAAAGCCATCCATTTACTGGGATCTCAGTTACAAAACATAAGTATTTTTACATCACTGCTTGTCTTTATTTTGCTTACTACAAGATACATCTAAGATTTAAGTCACATGAAATAGCTAACAAGCAAGACAAAACATCCCAACCCATGTGGGTTGCTGTTACTTTACAGAGGTACAAGCTGATTCAGGGAATACATAGTTAAATGTTACTAATGCAACCTAGGGTAGCTCAACAAATGTTGGGACCCAAGCCAGAACTTAGCCAGGATAATGAGGTAGCCTTGGGCTGTAAGGTAACAGGAACAGCCTGCATAGTGACTA
This sequence comes from Phalacrocorax carbo, assembly GCF_963921805.1. Taxonomy (NCBI): domain Eukaryota; kingdom Metazoa; phylum Chordata; class Aves; order Suliformes; family Phalacrocoracidae; genus Phalacrocorax; species Phalacrocorax carbo. Next base: position 35,938,088 of record NC_087520.1, on the reverse strand, counting down.
AAACTTGTTGCTTTGGGGGAGTCAGAAAGGCTTCAATACAAGAAGTGCCAAAGCAAAGTTACCACGACATTTGACCGTAAGAAAAGCAGACATACAGAACCATAAAGATAAGGACTCTGCAGAACTACCAAACTCCTTTCTGGAAACCACTTCATGATCCCTGAGGTTCCACTCAGAAGCACCCAGGACAAAAACGCATCAGCCTCACCTACTGCCACTGTTGTAAGGGGCCTCATGCGAGAATGCACTCAAGAGCATAATATTTGCAAGCCTGATGGGGAACGTCCTGGATGCAAAGAACATAGCAGAAGGCACCAGTCGAAACCAAGACCAAAGGAACTAAGGACATCTCCATCTAATTGAGAGTCAGAACAGCTGAAACCAACACACCTCGCAATACACTGACAAGATTACTGGATGGGCCAACTCATGACCATATGTGGAAGAAGGGACTTAAAATGCATGGATAATTAAGATGCAAGTATTATGGTAAGTTCCAGGAAATCTAATGCATATGTATATAACTGAGCAATATAAGCTTTGTCCATCATGACTTGTGGTGTGCAAGTTAAAAGGAGCGATCCCCCTTGCACCCAGGGCTGCAATAAACATACCTGCTTTGTAACTCTCCGTGAATTGTAGAGTTTGTTTCCGCGCCTCAAAACTCTAATCCACATGTTTTACTGATATTTTGGCATCCAGTACTATATTACATACCATCTAAATTTCTCTCCTACAATTTGACTACAAATAGTTGGTGGGGGGGGAGGTGCCCCAGTAAGTGCACGGGCTGACAACCCGCTGCTCCTTTCTCCTTAGCCTAAGAAAGGACAACACTTCTAAGTTAACTGTCAATTTTGACAAGACAAGCAACTGCTTATTGATGTAAACAAAGACAAACATCCATCGAGTACCTCAATGCTGGTAGTTTGTGCAAAATAATCCAGGCATGTTGTTTTTCCACTTGCGATGTTGCCCTCTATACATATCTGGTGAAAAACAATATCACCTTTAAAAACAATGCTACTGCATAGTCGTAAACAGTGTACGTGAAAATACACTCTCTCCATATCAAGCATACAATTTCCTAATACTGTAAGTAGGTGATTTTATAGAAAGATATTGGTGATCAGTTTGGATTTTGTCCCTGCAGACCACCACTTTCTCTCTCCCTGACACACATATACCAACTGCCTCTTTACCAGGCCAGGGGCAGCCTTAGGCTCTGGCATCCATGCAGCCAGCCCATGCTGCCGCATCCCACCCCCTTCGCCTGGCCCCAAGAGCCCCAGAGGTCACCTGCCAGGCTGCTGCTCCTCCACCCTGCCTGCCACAACTCACCTCAGGTACTTCGACTTAACTTTCAACTTAAAATAAGTGCTAAGTGAAATAATAATTTCAGTATCCGTTAAATAGATAACTTAAACCTTAAGATGCATTAATTTTTATTTTCAGAAACGTGCACAATTAAAATAAACTAAGAGAATTTTGTTTCAGCTGTCTTAAAATAATTTCTAGATTAATTATATTCCAAACACAAGAAAAAACCCTCACAGGCAGGGCTGTATAGGGCAACTGCGACACTACGCGCACAACACTGACCCCAAGCTGACACCTGCCCCTACACAATACCAGGCATTTGCACAAACCCCTCACAACTTACTGCAATTTACAGAGCTAGATACGCATAGAATTGCACCAAGTAAGACCCAGTAACGGACCCACCACCTGGGCAGCACCCAGTGAAACAGCCACATCCAATGGCTGCCTATATACATACACTCAGATTATATTAAGAGGTTGCACGTTTTACATAGTTTCTCAACAAAATGAAAACACTTACAACTGTCTTTCTATCATCTTCTTTTATCAGATGTTTATCTAGAATGGAAATAAACAGAGGAGTTAACAAGCAGGAAGGAGGTCTTCATAACTTAAGAGTTATACTGCACCTCTTCATATGAGCCCCTCCCTGAAGTTTTTAGGTTCTGTATTGCTTAATATGAATATATGCTAAATTACAAATCTTAAAGTTTTAGGTAATCATCGTCCTGCACGTTGGTCGGGGCAACCCCCAGTATCAATGCAGGCTGGGGGATGAAGGGATTGAGAGCAGCCCTACAGAGAAGGACTTGGGGGTACTGATTGACAAAAAGCTGGACACGAGCCAACAATGTGCCTTGCAGCCCAGAAAGCCAACTGTATCCTGGGCTGCATCAAAAGCAGCGTGGCCAGCAGGTCGAGGGAGGTGATTCTGCCCCTCTACTCCACTCTGGTGAGACCCTGCCTGCAGTGCTGCGTCCAGCTCTGGGGTCCTCAGCACAGGAAGGACATGGACCTGTTGGAGCGGGTCCAGAGGAGGCCACAAAAATGATCCGAGGGCTGGAGCACCTCTCCTACGAGGACAGACTGAGGGAGTTGGGGTTGTTCAGCCTGGAGAAAAGAAGGCTCCAGGGAGACCTTACTGCGGCCTTTCGATACTTAAAGGGGGCTTGTAGAACAATGGGGACAACCCCTTCAGCAAGGCCTGCTGTGACAGGACAAGGCGCAATGGTTCTAAACTAAAGGAAGGTAGATTTAGACTGGATATAATGAAGAATTTTTTTTTACAATGAGGGTGGAGAAGCACTGGAACAGGTTTCCCAGAGAGGTGGTAGATGCCCCATCCCTGGCAACATTCAGGGTCAGGTTGGATGGGGCTCTGAGCAACCTGATCTAGCTGATGATGTGCCTGCTCGTGGCAGGGCAGTTGGACTAGATGGCCTTTAAAGGTGCCTTCTAACCCAAACAATTCTACGATTCCATAATCAGGTCAAGTAACAGACATGTCTTGACATACACTGACACAGAATTAGCTTAAATTCTGCATTGCCCTTGGGACGACAAAGAGTCGAATGGTGAGTGCCTACACTCATTCGGCAGATTTTTGTGACACTTCCTGCTCCTTAGTTTCAATTGGGAAAAAAATTAATTTTGGAAAAGCCAGTGATGGGTGACACCCACTGACTTCGCAGGCCTAGCTGCAAAGCTGGGTAAGGATGAAGATTTTAGGAGACTTCCCAGACAAGCTATGGGGATGCCTCGTATCTCAGAATTGCCGATATAAGACTTCTGCAAGCAACGCTAGGCTTACCGGTCCCTTAACAAAACAAAACACACCAAAAAAAGGCAGTTTCGGTTCCACAACGCAGTGAGGTACCGCAAGGATTACCGGGGCCTCGGCGTACGGCAAATACGAGGAAGCAGGCTTGTTCCGCCCGCAGGGAAGGGGGCAGGGGAGCCCTGCTTACCCCGCACCGCGCGCCCCCCGCCGCGGCCGCGGCCCCGGCCCCAGCCGCCCCCACCCGCCGACTTACAGCCGCCGGCGCCGCCGCGGCCGGGCCGGGAGCGCAGCGCCAGGCCGCCCGACGAGGGGCCCGCGGCCACCCCGCCCGCGCACGCGGCCCCCACCGCGACATCCCCCGGGCCCCGCCGGCCCCGGACCCCGCGCAGAGCCGCGGGCCGCGCCCAGGCCGCACCCAGCCGCCACATGGCCCATCCCCGCCACCACCGCCACCACCGCCACGGCCGGCGGCGCGGGCCCGCCCCGCTTCCGCCCGCGGCGCGATCGCTTCCGGCGCCGCGGAGCCCCGGCCCCGGCCGCGGGGCGAGCGCGGAAGTGCCCAGCCTAGCCCGGCGCGGCGCGGCTTGGCCCGGCGCCATGGCGGTGGTGGAGGTGGACAGCCGGTTCCCCCGCTCCCTGCGCGGCGCCGTGAAGATCGCCCGCGCGGTAGGCCCTGAGGGGGGCGGCGCGGGGTGGGGGGGAGCCCTGCGGGGGTCCCTCCGCTCCCAAGAGGGCAGCGGTCCCCCCCGGTAACCAGCCCCCGGGCACCCCCGCTCCCCTTCCCGTCCCCTTCCTGTCCCCTCAGCTGGTGGCGTTCGTCACGTTCGTGTGCTTCGCGGGCTCGCGCTCCCCCGGGGCGTGCACCGCGCTGGCCGCCATGGAGGTGCTCATCACGGCGCTGTTCTTTCTGCTGTACTTGCTAAAGCTCGATAAGAAGATGAGCTGGCTGTTCTGGCCGCTAGCTGTGAGTATCGGCTGGCCCTTAAACCGACGGGATTCTACCCGTTTTGCGATTGCCTGTTCAGAGAGGTTGTCGTCAGTTCGGGTACCGTTTCTATAAATTAAGCCCAAAAAAACTGTTTCACTTTTGTTGAACCAGTTTTTTCTAACAGAGGGAGCGGCGTTCTTTTGCACCCGTTGCTAAACAGCCGGCGTATGGCCCTTAGCAGACTGTCCTGTCACAAGCATCATTTGCTTAACTTTTCGATACTGTACTTCTCACCTTTCACACGACAAATTAAACATACGCTTTCATTTAAACATCAGTGACTTCTCTTATCTTCCTTTTTAAAATTTATTTGCTGCTTTAGACTATCGGGCGGAGCCAAGTTGCAAAAAAAAAAAAGTTGAAAAAAAAAAAAGGTGAAATAAGGAAGTTTTATCACAAACGCTTTGTAACATCAAACCACTGGGTGTCACTATCGATCTTACGTGGGTACTAGCGTAATTCTATTTTCATAGCAAACCAGCAATTTTTAATGATTCGTACAATATTGGGAGCTATTTGTGTTCTTCTTCAGGCGGGTATTTCAGAATAAACATTTCGCTGCCACTGGCTGTTTCAGGATATTTTCAACTCGGTGGTTGCAGCGTTGTTCCTCCTCATCGTTTGCCTGTTTGCAACGATAATCAACACCAACGGTGGGACGCTGGCTGGAGGAGTAAGTAGGAACGTTGTTAAGAAATGTCAGGTCTCAGTGGACGTGATTTGAACCTCTTGGTACACGTAGGTCGTGGTAAGACCCTGAAAATAACTTGGTCATGGAAGAACGTACTCAGCAGTCGCAAACCAAAGTGAATACACATTCAATGTTATCTCACTCAAGAAAAATAATCCTCAATCACTAGTAATTTAAAGATATTACTAGACTTAGGAATTACTACAGAGCAGTGCTAATGCTGAAAACTTATAGAGTTTAACTAATTTGAGTACCCTGCATTTACTTCCACAGATTGTAATCCTGGGTGGGAGAACCATGGCTCTTTCAGGACTATCCGGTTTGGTTACACTATTTAAGAAGACATGCCTACAGTCCTGATACAAAGGGCTCAAACTTTCTAGCAGACATGCTGCTGGTACCATCCCCCCTGATGTGAACATTATTTTTTCTGACACAAACTGAGAAATCATGGCAGCTGAAAAGGTTTTATTCCTACTATGACTATAAGATTTTTGTGTACTTAAGATCAAACTAGTTTAATAGCTTACGCCACTGGTATTTTTAATTAAAATTAAAACTAATGTAATTAACATTCATAAACAAAAAGGGGGAAAAAATCAGCTGTGAAAGTATTTAAGTCTCCTAAGTACAAGCTGTAGTGTGACAAGCAACCAAAAGAAACCCAGAACTTGCCACAAGAGTTTTTCAAACTCATCCTAGGAGGTGACAAGGTGGCAAGCTGACGTCTTCCCTGGCAACGACATCCTAAGCAAAAAGCAAGCTTTCTGATAAAGTGACCAGCTATGCTAGAACATGAAATATATATATTCTCAGTTTTGAGGTTAATAGAAATTAAAAAGTTAAGTTGGAAGCAGGAGAATAAGCAGGTAGCTTGGAAAAACAAGTTTGGGCAGAACGTATGACGTCTTCAATGTTGGGAATAACCGACTTGCCCCGAGGCCTGTACTCCTGGGGCGCAAACTGCCTGGAACTGTGCCCTCCTGAAGGAGCCTGCCTTAGCATTACTCCCACTAATCAGATAATTCCATTTTAAAACACTCATCAAAAACTTGTGTGCACCTGGGATCAGGCTGAAGGGCAAGAGCTGACCAAGTTAAGTTAGTGGTTGTTTTGCAAACACATCTTTCCGGTTGCCTGCCTGAAGTTGTATAATTTTTAAATACTTCTGTACATTTGCTGAAGTTTGGAATAGGTTTCCCTTTCAGAGCTTCAGAGGAGAGGAGCACTATTTCTTTTCCTGCTAGGCTTGTGTCTGCAAATGTTGACTTTCCTCTGGGCCAACACCCTGAATTAGGCAGTCCCTAAAGAGACCGAAGTGGGTTCATGTAGGATAAAAGCATTGGCTGGCATAATGCAGCGTTAGCTTAGCTTTCAGGGAGAACACATCATCGCCAGGACAAACATCAAACAAAGCCAGGGTGTAGACTGCTATAGGAAAGGCTGATAGGATTTCAGCGTGGATGTTATTTAATTTATCAGCTGTCTCACACCACATGTACATTTAGAAGGCCAGAACCAACTTAGGAAGATGCATTTACTGCTGCTTTGAGGAACAGCAGATGAGTCACTACAGTGAAAGACAGAGGTTCTATGGGGAAACTAACGCAATTGTTACTTTTATAGGTGTTTGGTCTTGGGTTGCTTGTTCTCTGTGTTGTCGACGCGGTTCTTCTTTTCCAGAAGATTAGCCTTGGTGGACCAAGAGGAAGGAACACTCCTGCAAAATAAGTTTACCATTTTAGTAACAGAACGATTTCTCCATTGATTACTGTTTTTACTGTTCTCTTTTAAAGAATTAGTATTTTCACCTGTTCACCTTTAAATTTCCCATGCATTTATGTATATTTTTACAAGTATTGTCTGTAAGTCTTCCTACATTTACAAATGTAGTTTCAGTGTTGCAATTTCACCAGTATAAGCTTTACCAAAGATTGTCCTGTTTTTCTAAACTTAATTACGTTTTCACCTGATGACAATTCTATAATTGTCTTTCTTCTGTAATAAAAAGAAAATACAAATAGGCCTAAGTGCATTATTTAACATTATTTGTTTATTAAGTGCACCTGTAGTAAAAATTACTTTGTTTAATGTACCAATAAACATTCTTAGGAACAGATTTTTTTCTTCGCCCTTACTTGCAGTTCCTCATTCCATAGATCGGTGTCCTGGCTGATGACCGTCTCATGCCACGTGAATGCTTTATTGCTGTGAGACTTTGTGATCACCAAATTTTTGTTTTTCTGTTCGGAATAGTGCTGAAAATAACCACACTGCTTCCCTGGCATGATGCAATCACAACTGTACTGCAGTGCAATGAAGATGGTAGATAAAATTAAATTAGTATTATAGGCCAGATAAAATGTGTGTCTCTGAGGACTGCTGCTCGAGGAGGCAAAGAGGAAGGTCAGTGCCCTCCAACTGAGACTGCCTGCACCAAGTACCGACCACCCTGGCCATGGAAGAGGGTTTCAGGGCTGACACAGGGCAGCGGGCAAAAGCAAGTGAAGACGTTTGTGAGTGTGGTTGTAGTGAGTTGGGTGTCAGTCTCTTCTCCCAAGTCACTAGTGATAGGGCAAGAGGAAATAGCCTCAAGTTGCATCAGGGGAGGTTTACATTGGCTATTAGGTAAAATTTCTTTGTTGAAAGAGTGGTCAGGCATTGGCACAGGCTGCCCAGAGAGGTGGTGGAGTCACCGTCCCTGGAGGTGTTCAAAAAACGTGTAGACAAAGCACTTCAGGGCGTGGTTTAGGAGACATGGTGGTGTTGGGTTGGAGGTTGGACCTGATGATCTTGGAGGTCTGTTCCAACCTTAATGATTCAATGATTCAAATAAGGGGCACATGCTGTGAAAAGTGGGTCTGTGGTAAAATGCGTACTGAGAGGCCGAGCTGTGCCTTGACCTGCCGGGGCTGCTGCCACCGGCGACAGGGCCAGCCGGGTGGGCACCGACGGGCTGTGCGGGCACCCACCGGCGGCACCGGCCGCAGCCGCCGCGCTCGGGCCCCGGAGCCCCGGACTCGGGCCGGAGCCGGCCTGGCGCCGCCGGGGGTGCCCGCAGCCCGGGCACCGCTGCCCCTGCGGGACCCTCCGGTCCCGCACGCTGTGGGCAGCCCCGGGCAGCCGGCGGAGCTGCCCCTCCCGCCGCCCCGACCACACGGCCGCCACCCCCCAGATTTGGGGATGCTGAAACTTTTTTTCACGTTTCCGCAGTGTCACGATTTCCGCTTCCCTCCCTCAAAAAAAAAACAAAGAAAAAGGAAAAGAAAACGGGCCCATCCCGCCCGCCACGCGCCCGCCACCCGCCCGCCGGGGCAGCCGCTCGCAGCCATGGCCGAGGCAGAGCCCGCGGGGGCCGCCCCGCCGCCGCCCGGCCTGGGCTCCCTCCTGCCCGCCCGGGAGTTCCTCGGCTCCCGTAAGAGCCAGCTGCTTGTCGCCGAGTCGGTAAGGGCAGGGGCACCCGGGCGGGGGCCGGGAGAGAGCAGTGCCCCCGGGGCGGGGGGGCGGACTCGCACGGATTTGGGGCGGGGGCGATGGACACGCGGGACTCTCGGTGGCGGAGCGCAGCCCCCGCCCTGGTGCCAGGCGGGGGCAGAGCTGGTGGCGAGGCCGGGAGCTCCGGTCTCCCCCCCCCGTAACGCGCCGGGGACTGCCGGGACGCGGCGGTGTGTGCGGGAGGGGGGCTCACCCCGCTTCCGAGGTGCAGGGACCCGTGCGGTGCCGCGGGGAGCGGCCACGCGAATGCGGGGGGACCCCAGGGCTGGAAGTTTGGCTGATCGTGTGCCGGCGGAGCACGTTAGGGAACCAAAATACTTGTCACGGCAAGCTTCCAGCGCCTTAAACGTGCTCCCCTGCAGCAGGAACCCCTTTTCAGTTAAAAATGGCTTTGATCGCCTTCTAACCTCTTTGCAGCGTGAATCCAGTCACCGCTGCTGACCAGATTTGCATTATCCCCTAGTGCCACGGATGAGGCATGCTTTACAAGATAGCTTATCCTAAGTATGTCAGCAAAGACCTTAATTTACAGTGTGTGGTATTATATAGAGCATCACGACCCCTCAACTGCTGTCCTGAGCTCTCAAAAACCATGTTCCTCCCTGACCGCACCGAGGGCCGTGCTTGCTCCCTGCTATGGAGCCAGTTACGTTCATGTGAAAGTACCAAGTAATAATCGTTAGAAACAAGTGTGCTCTGATGGTGGAAGCACTGCTCCCCCAGAAATACACTGTGGTTTGCCCTTAGCTCCAAGCTGCGAGATCTGGGCTAGTGATAATTACAGGCCTTTGATTTTTGGCGTAACACTTTCCAGTTTTTTGCTTGTAAAGGCTTAAAGCCTGACAGATGAAATGGTACGCACGTGGTCGGGAAAGAGAAAACTTACCTCCTGGGTAGCAGACATTTGACAATTAAAAGTTAAATTTTAAAAGTGAATTTATTGAAATTAGACTTTCACCATCATTCGTACTAGAAATAATGAGAAATTTAAACACCAAGTTCTCTACAATTTTAGCAGAAGTTTTGAGAGCAGGTACTCAAATATCAGGACAGCTCAAACTAGGAGTAGTAGTAGCACTGTTTAGATGTGTAAGGTGTCTCTGGCTATCCACTGTGCTAGTTCAGGGAAGGAAACACAGAAATTCAGTCAAGAGAAAGGGAAGGAATGGGCAGCAAGCAGGCAGCACCATCAGCTCCCTGGCCAGCCCTGGGGGTCTGTGAGGCTGTGGGCACTACCTTGTAGCAGGCAGCAAGGGGAACAGCCAGGAGATGCGGGGCTGGCTTTGAGAACCAAAACCATTCATTCGGGAGATGAGGATGACTTCCATGGTGGGGAACAGGGGCTGTGTCAGCTCCACAAAAAATGCTGTAAAAATTCCACATACCCCCCATCACTCATGCAGTATCTGTAGTTGGCAAAAAAGCACATTTAGAAGATACCAAAGCCCAACTAACTTTGCTCCTTTGGCATGTGTTTTTGTTACACGCTATAACATGTACTGGAATTTCCTACATAAGGTTACAGCCAGTAAATGATGGCTTTCAGAGAGCCTGGCTTTTTAACATCTCTGAATGATGACATATTCGAAGAATACTGTTTTGGTCACGGGATCAGACTCACCCTTTTGCTGTCATAGAGAAGCATTGATTATGTCTCCTTGGAGTCATAAAAACTGCTCTGTCTTGACAAAACAGGTATTTATCCTTTGTAAGGCCACTCAGGGCTTCCTGAAGGTTTGGCCGGCTGAAAGCAGCTCCAAAATCCCATCCGCCGAAGCTGCCGCTAAGCTTTCTGTGCTCCTTGCAGGCCAGCCCCCATACTTAGGATGTCATTTCCTGGCAGAGGGGAGGCAGCAGTAGTTTCTCTCCAGTTGTCTCAGCTTTGCCAGAAGAAATCCTTGAAGACAACACAGACCCCAGAATAAATCCAGTCTGTATACAATTAGAGAAGTGCAGTGCCAAATAATTGAAGATGAGTCCAAGTTAAATCTGCCATAGTTTAAATCTGTGTTTCATCTTAGCTTTGTATTTCTTGTCTTGAGTGTTTGATTTTTCCTCTTTGACACAGTACTAATGTGGGGTGGGGCTGCGTTCTGCATAAATGTATGTAAATAATATTCATGGGATACAGATTTTGAATACTGTCTTTCGTTCAGAAACAAAACAGGGCTGTCATCATTGTTACCAGATATCTCTGTCACATTATCATTTGGCAGCTTGGCAAGTCATGAGAAGCACGCTTGATTTCTCCATCTTTACAGTGATGCAAATACTGGCCTCCCTGCAGGTAGATCTGAGGTTCTCTGTTCAGCTACAGGAAATGCCAAGTCAGTTTTTTCAACGTTCAAAAAGCAAACCACCCTATACTGAAAAATATATTACCAACGAACCAAAGCAGCAACTTGCAAACATATCTTGACTGGGGTAGATGGTTATACTTCTCCTTTCCAGCCTCCAGCAGAAAGGGAACAGGAGTTGGCTTCAGCAAATGCAACTGTGCTGTTTGTCTACTTGGTGAAAGTAACCTCATTAAAAAGTCTCATGTCGCCCAGTAGAAGTGGCTGGCAAATGATCGGTTCAGCCACCATAAATTACAGCAGACTTCGTAAATGAAGACAACTGCCACATTCACCCCAGCCTCTTCCCTTCACTTGCGCTGCGGGGGGCGGCTGGGAGTGCTGGTGCCTGCAGCGCGGCTCAGGGCGTCCCAGGGAAGGTCGTACAGGCAGCTGCACCGGGAGCGTGGGAGCTCAGCACTGCCGGCAAGCATTGCTGTGTTCGGATTGAAGGAAACTGCTGTAGCTGCTTTTTAAAAATAACATTTACAGATGTTTTCACATGAAGTATGTATCTTTACAGGGGTCGGGTGTAATTTTCACATTGGCATGTAAAGTGCTCTGTGGGCTATCAGGTCTTGCCATCCTGGTGCTTCCTCTAGAACGAGTTATACTGGTGATGAAGCTGATGACTGCTAGAAGCTTAATTATAATCTCAAATTTTGTTCAGAGAAGAAAGTTCCACCACCCACCACCCCACCCCCCAGCTCCTTTTCCTTTTGATCTTCCTGCCTTAGTAATTGTTTTATTCCACCTGGGATAGCTACACAGCCACAAAGAAGCAGTAACATCAAGCACATATATAAGCTTTGCTGGCTTTCCTGACCCTATTTATCCTCACTGCCTTGCTCCTCCACTTTCTAATCACCATTCTTTATCTGCTAGGTTAATTTTTTTCTTTTTTCCTTTATATTTTCTTTCCATACCATTATTTCTTCTATATATTTTAACACACCTCTTAAGCTGCTCATTTTTCCTAAATACTCAAGTTGCTAACTTGAAGGTCAACATCTCATCCATGCTCTTTTCCCTGCTTAGGAGATGCATTTCTCAGTTCCCTCTGTGCTGTGTTGGAACCATTTAACTGCCACTCTTATACCTGCCACCATAGCTTGTCCAGGCAAGATCTGCTCTTAGACATTCTGCTGCTCACCCCGGCAATTTCAGTCAAGCTTTTTTGTTTGTCCTGATGACTACTTTAATTGGTATCTCTTTAGTCCCCTGGAGCCAGTATGCAATGGGACTAGATAATTTTTTTAATACAAATGTAGTATGAACATATAAGGTTGTCCTTTATAAGGTTGTGTCACCTTTGTGGTGTCACAAAGGATGTAGAAATCATTGTGCCTGATTTTCTCCTCTTTTCCTGTCTTCTGTCTTTTCAGTCTTCTCTGAACTGACCTTCATAACTGAAACTTCCAGGTGCTCTGTGTAAAGCCTCCTTGGAAGACAATCCCTGTGCCTTTCTCTGGGTCTGTAGCCAGAAGGTGACCCTTGCAGCTAATTCTGGGGAAACCAAGAACTTCAGCTCCACAACAAGTACAACAGAGAAGTAACTGAATAGCAGAGACCATTAAGCTATCTACTTTCTCTCTCTGCCAGTAAACAATAACAAAATGGACTCTCTTCCAAAAGAGGCACTTTTAAAACTGTTTAAGCAAGGCTGTTCTGTGGAGGGGAAATGAGGAGCGGGTGTCTGACCGCGCAGAACAACGAGCGGAGGGCACGGGGGTGTGCATAGCAGCGAGCAATGATGTCAGCTGCTTCCTGGCATCCACATCATCCCTGACGGGCTGCAGTGGGTCTGTTCTCTCCGCATGGAGGAGGCGGACGCCTTCATGCTCTGCCATGACCTTGGCACTTCAGCAGTCCTCCCTCCCATAAGCAGCACAGTGCTTTCTAACCATTGTAACTAATTACTTTTTATACCTTAAATTGCAACCTGGTTATATGATAAAGTGTAACTTCATAATGCCTGGCCAATTTAAGAAGCCCAGCAATGTAACATTAAGTAATAATTACATGGGAGAAAATTACTTTTTGAAAGTCAATAACAGAAATTCCTTTAAAAAAGGAAAACTAGTTTGTTTATGTGCATTCCCATTCCCACAGAAAAAGTTGCTGAATGAAGAATCAGGCCTCTTTTTTTGCCAGGATTTTTTATAGCCTTCCACTGCCAGACTGTGAATGACCCTGCTCTGTTCTTTGCTACACTAGAACTTTCTGCATCCACATACTCCTCCACAGCGAAGCTGGCAAAAATCACACTAAACTTTCAACAGTAGTGCAGGAACAACTCAGAGTCCTAGCTGCTATCAATGCCAAGGATGTAATCCCGAAGGACAAAGAACCCCCCTGTGTAACAAGTGGACAAAACTGATGAAACACTACTTTTTTTTTTCCTCCTAGAAGCGGCAGTGCTTTCTGAGTCTGAAAGTGCTACTTGCAGCTTGCAACTGCATTGAGCTCACAAACTTCCTCTGTAGTGTTTTTTTTAGCATAGACACAGAGCTGTGAGAAAAATGACAAGATCCCATTGCTTGACCTTTCTCTGAAATCACTTTTCAACATGCAGCTTCAGGAAAAAAGGTGCAGAACAAGTGTGATGTGCAGGAGATCATTTGACAGTCTTTAGAGGGGTCAGGCTATATTCTGAAGGTTGCTTTTGAATTTGTCATTTTTAGAGCAACCTTCAGTTTGCCAGATGATTGTCTCAAAGACTAGCAATCTGGAAGAGTAAGGAAATAGGTCTTCATTATTTCTGGGTACAGACTGGCATATCAATGTTTTTATCATGGCCGGAGAGGCATATTTTTAATATTACCAAATTTTTAGATTACATCAACTGCTTCAGTTAGTAGCACTGCAATTAGATGGTCAGGCAAGATAACACAATACCTACTCACTTTTATAATTCAGAAAAGATAGTAATAGATAACATCCGATATTGCTCAGGCAGTCCGTATACTCCACCTGTCAGAGAGGAAATGATCTCTAAACAAGGAGAAATGAGAAACATCATCAAAAGCCGACAGCTTTGTGGGCTCTTGTATTATGTAGGGCTGTACCTAAGTTACTGAGTAGATCTGGTGTTAAAGTCCATGTCAGGGCTGCGACATAGCCGCCAGGCAGACAAAAAAAGAAAACTGAAGAACAAGCTGTAGCACTGTGGTGTCACCTGACAAAGCCTTCAGGCACCTCCTTTCTTTTGCTTCTCTTGCTCTTTCTAATGTCTGCCTGCCTCTCCTTCCAACGCATTCTAGCGTTGCCTCAATGAAAACCATAGCATCTAAAAACACCATCTTTCAAACCTTCATTCTCAAAATCTGGTCCACTGTTTTGTAGGCGTGTATCTCACCTAAAATCTTCCTTGGGCCTTTTCAGTCTCTGAATGCATCCAAAATGAGGAATGATGCTTAATTGGAGAGCAATTATCACACTTCATGTCAGCTTCTTTACCTTTTGCTATTATCATCAATAATCCATTGAAATCAAGGGACTTCTTGAACATCAAGGGTCTTTTGTTTTTTTTTAAATGGGGCCTTGAGTGCACTTTCCCTGCACAACAGGATGCTGACAAGTAGAGTCCGGAGTGGAGAACTGGGACGGGCTGGACTCAAGCTCACCACTGAAGGTGGTGGTGATGGCAAGAGTACAATTACTGCTCATCAGGGCTGAGGAACGGGAAAAAGGAGACTGCTGTGATCCTACCAACAACTATGGGGTTTGTCTGAGCAAGTAACTGGCCTGTTAACTAGATTTTAAAATGGACAACTAATATTTCCCCAGATGCCAGCTTCTCGGGATCAGACCAAATTAGAAAGCTGAAATGCTCAGACTGATTCTTTTGTCTCTTCAGCAACTTACCTTGCACCCAAGCAGGAATCCTGCTGGCACACCAGCACACTGCAGCAGGAGCCCCGCGGTGCGCTCTTGCCACAAAACAAGTTTCTGTTTGCATCCTGAGCATGTCACAGCAGGGTCTTGGGCACTGCAATGTGTTTCAAACCACTGCAGACATACCCAGTGCCATCAGGGTGAGGGGAAGACAGCAGGAATCTTAAATTGCACAAATTACCATAAGGCTGAACTTAAGAGAACACAAGGGCTCCTTGTTTCACCTAACAGTTAATGCTTCTGACAGAAAAACTTTTTCTCTGTTTAAAGGCAGACAGAGCACAGGAGTCACCATATTGAACAGAATCTATATCGGTGATCTCTGCTGTGCATCTTCAACTTACGTATCTGAAATTTGCCACTCCACCTCCCCTCAACTGCTGTAGTATGATTATTATTTAACACTGAGTTTAATTCTTTCATAAGAGATCTACCAAGTTTAGTTCAGGTCTAATGTTCTGCTATTGAAAGGGGGTTTGTCGGTGGGACCTATCCAAAACGTGTCTCCTCCCTGCTGCTGTTCGTCCCTGTGTACTTCTCTGCCTCCACATCTCAGTTATCACACACTTTCCTTTTAGCCAGAAAAAGGAAGAGTTTTTTTTAAACACCAGACAAGAAAGAAAAAATGTCCTAGATACGTGGTGATTTCTTTTTAAAGCAAGAAAAAATGAAAACCTGTCAAAATTATGTTCCACAAATGCAAGTGAAGCAGTTTCACAAAGCTGAAGTCCAGCCCTTTCTGTTTTTATTCCATGGGGTGGGAGGACAATAGGCAGTGTGATAGGAAGGAGGAAGAAGTCCTCTCTGAGCAGTTTTCAAGTTCTGTTATATCCACGTGTCTTCAAACAGTACATATTGCTTTTCATTCACAGAAATAAAATACCACGTTAAGGATAAGATGCATTGAATGAGTTCCCTCTGCTATACCAAAACTCTAGAAAAACGTGCAAAGAGGCTATGTCAGCAATAAGCAAATAATAATAGGATAAATAACAACAAATAAGGTAAATATTAACAGGTAACAGGCCTTGATGCAGAAGCCAACTCTATATATTATACTGGATTGGTTTCTTAAAACCCAAGGAAACCAAAACAATGCACAGGCATTTAAAGATAAATACAGTATCTTACTAAAAGTGTCACATCCTCTTGAACCTCACCATGCAATCCTAATGGATCAAAGCAATATACTCCAGTTATTAGCATCCTGGGCAAGAACTGCCTTCCTCAAAAAACAGGCTTAGAATAAAGGCTTGTTAATTAAAGAAATTATTTAAACAGGATTGAACTGCCTAGTTGCCCCCTAAACCTAAACGGACTCTTCTGATACATGTATTTGAGGGTTGACTGACCTCTCATAGGAGTCATTATTAATTAATAATTAATTATAGCAGCCTTTTCCTTCAAGTATAATGATGATTTTTCATGAGATACATGTGGTTCCCAGGAAGACATGGTAGCAGCAAATAAATCCATAGATCTGAAATATTTAATGAGGCAAATGCATTGATCATCACAGTCTAAACATTTATGCTTTTCAGGAAGCCACATCTGCCTTCAGACATGCCATCTGGGGAAAAATAATACATCTATTTTCAGTATTAGATGAGTGAGAATGTCAGTGTCCTAATTTAGAGTACGTTCAAAAACTCTTTGTAATCTAATGCTCAAACAGTACCTGCTGCTGTGTTGACCAAAAGCATCTCTGAGCATTGCTAAGGCAGAGATTTGTCTCCAAGAGGAAAAGCTGAATAGAGGAGCTCAGGTGTAAACTAGTACATAATATATATGCAGAAAATATTTTATTCAGCATGCTAGCTACTTTTTTTTATTTTAAGCTCATTTGAAGAAAACAGCAACCAGTTACCATGCGAGGCAGTAGAGCAGTAGGGCTGGAGCCTTTTCTTGGAGGTGACCAACTCCTATTACATCAACTGAAAATTTTATTAAGTTTCTCCAGTTTCCTCACCTCCCACTTTCACAAAGACAGTAGCTGAAAGTCCAGAAGTACTTTGGTGCTGTTTGGTTTAGGTGAAAATGCATTTTCTTTAGCCATTTTCCCATCGTGAAACTTTCTATTTTGAGCCATAAACTATATTCTAAAGGTATTTTAATTGAATGGGAAAATGTCATGGTTTTAAGCTGGGATAGAGTTAATTTTCTTCACTGTAGCTGGCATAGTGCTGTGCTTTGGACTTAGTATGAAAACAATGTTGATAACACACAGATGTTTTGGTTGTTGCTGGGTAGTGCTTAGACTAGTCAAGGACGTTTCTAGCTTCCCATGCTCTGCCGGGTGCACAAGAAACCGGGAGGGGAGGGAGCACAGCTAAGAGAGCGGATTCTAACTGGCCAAAGGGATATTCCATATCATGTAATGTCATGCCCAGTATGTTAACTGGGAGGAGCTGGCCAGGGGAAGGAAGCAGCAATTGCAGCTTGGGGACCAGCAGCATCGGTTGGCGGGTGGTGAGTAGTTGTATCATTTGTGTTTCTGGTTTTTTCCCTTTTTCCCTTTTCCTTTTTATTATATTATCATTATTGTTATTACTATAATAACCATCATTATTGTCATTATTATTTTATTTTAATTATTAAACTGTTCTTATCTCAACCTACAAGGTTTTTTTTTTGGCTTTTGCTCTTCCGATTCTATCCCCCATCCCAGAGGGGTGGGGGGCAGTGAGCGAGTGGCTGTGTGGTGTTCAGCTGCCGACTGGGGCTGAACCATGACAGTCCTTTTTGGTGCCCAACATGGGGCACAAAGGGTTTGAGATAATAACCGTTGCTGGTCACAGCATTGATTCATCTGATCTCAATATTAGTTTATCTGATCTGCATCATGCTGATTTTGAAGTATATGTTAAAAATTGCTGTTGGTTTTTGTAGTTTGCTGGGCTCTGCATTGATTAGAGATGTTTTGTCTAGGAGATCTGTTATTAAAGCACTGGCCTTGAGAGTTATCGTTATTTGGGTCTTGCATGGAAGCTGTTACTGTACTTCGGCTACCACCTCATGGAGACAATTAGCAATTGTACCTCCTCCTCTTAGAGGCTTTTTATGGAGGAAATACAGAATGGCACCGTAGCTACCATCTTATATAATGCCTCCTCCTTCATTACAACTTTTCAGTATCTTGAACATCCTTGAGTAGTTAAGATACATCTGCTGGTATTGCTTTGGCAGGTGGTTTCAGTTCTGTCTAAGGTTAATAAGCAATTTAAGAATATCATCCAGAGATCTGCCCCAAGGCTCGATAGCTACATGTGGCAGGGTATGTGGGATAGTATGGCAAACGCATACTATGTTGTGGGACTTCACCCCTGAACAAGTGCAGAATCCTGAAAAATTAGTAGAATATTTGGAGGAAGTATGTTGTCACCCTGGCAATTCTAGAGAGATACAAATTACTGCAATGTGCCTGGCCCATGCCTATTGAGCCCTGTTTAACACTCTTCAGTACCCCCAAGGGGAAGAGAAGGCCTCTGGATCTAAAAAGATACAGACAAGGAAAGCGACAAGCACTGCAGCCACTCAAACACCCACAACAGACACTGCAGCCACTCCAACCCTGGTGACAAGCATTGCAGCTAAATCAGAGGACCTGCCAGTGCCAGTATCAGTCACCCCTACACACCAGAAGAAATCTTGGAAGATAAAGTCAACTAATTTAGAAATAGATGATGAAGAAGCAGGGCCATCACAAGGAGAGGAGGAGGAAGAGGAAGAATGTGTACAAGAAACGGAAACTACCCGATCCCTATCCTTGAGTGAGTTGTGAGATATGCAAAAAGATTTTAGCCATCATTCAGGTGAGCACATTGTCACCTGGCTGCTCCGATGCTGGGAAAACAGGGCCAGCAGTCTCGAATTAGAGGGGAAGGAAGCAAAACAACTGGGATCACTTTCTAGGGAAGGGGGCATTGACAAAGCAATTGGGAAAGGGAAACAAGCCCTCAGTCTCTGGAGGTGACTCCTGTCAGGTGTGAGAGAAATATCTTCCCTTCAAGGAAGATATTGTATTTTGCCTAGGAAAATGGATGACCATGGAGAAAGGTACCCAGTACCTGAGGGAACTATCCATGCTTGAGGTGATTTATGGTGACCTGGATGATCAACAGTCACCCAAAGATCCAGATAAGGGCCAGTGCACACTACCCATGTGGCAGAAGTTTGTACGGAGCACACCGTCCTTGTATGCAAACTCATTGGCAGTAATGTCCTGGAGAGAGGAAGGGGCACCAATGGTGGCGGAGTTGATTGATGAACTCCGGGAGTATGAAGCAAGTCTCTCTTCCTCCCTTATCTCAGTTGTGGAGAAACTGTCCTGGGAGGTCCAGTGTATGGACCAGTATCTCAGCCATTAGGCGTAAGCATCCCTTTGCTCAAGCAAGAGGATACAGATAACAGGGCATCTATAGCAAGTCACAGAAACTGCTGAAGGGGAAGGTGAATCAAGCCAATTTGCAGAGGTAAAGGCCATCGAGCTGGCCTTAGACATTGCTGAACGGGAAAAGTGGCCAGTGCTCTATATACCGACTCCTGGATGGTGGCAAATGCCCTGTGGCGGTGGTTGCAGCAGTGGAAGCAAAGCAACTGGCAGTGTAGAGGCAAACCCATCTGGGCTGCCACATTGTGGCAAGATATTGCTGCCTGGGTAGAGAACCTGGTTGTAAAGGTACGGCATGTGGATGCTCATGTCCCCAGGGGTTGGGCCACTGAAGAACATCAAAACAACCAGCAGGTAGATCAGGCTGCCAAGATTGAAGTGGCTGAGGTGGATCTGGACTGGCAACATAAGGGTGAATTATTTCTAGCTCGATGGGCCCATGACACCTCAGGCTATTAAGGGAGAGATGCAACATACAGGTGGGCTCGTGATCAAGGGGTAGACTTGACCATGGACACTATTGCGCAGGTTATACATGAATGTGAAATGTGCTGCAATCAAGCAAGCGAAGCGGGTAAAGCCTCTGTGGTATGGGGGATGATGGCTGAAATACAAATATAGGCAGGCTTTGCAGATTAACTATATCACACTCCCACAAACCCACCAAGGCAAGCACCATGTCCTTACAATGGTGGAAGCAACCACCAGCTGGCTGGAAACATATCCTGTCCCCCACGCCACTGCCTGGAACACTATCCTGGGCCTCACAAAGTAAGTCCTGTGGCAACACAGCACCCCAGAGAAAACTGAGTCAGACAACAGGACTCATTTCCAAAAGAACCTCATAGATACTTGGGCCAAAGAGCACGGCATTGAGTGGGTGTATCACATCCCCTGTCATGCACCAGCCTCTGGGAAAATCAAAAGATACAATGGACTATTATAGACGATGCTGAGAGCAATGTGGGGTAGAATATTTAACACTGGGATACACGTTTAGCAAAAGCCACATGGTTAGTCAACACTACAGGATCTGCCAATCGAGCTGGCCCTGCCCAGTCAGAACCCTTACATACTTGTGGAAGGGGGAGTCCCTGTAGTGCACATAAAAAATACGTTGGGGAAAACAGTCTGGGTTCCTCCTGCCTCAGGCAAAGGCAAACCCATTTGTGGGATTGCTTTTGCTCCAGGACCTGGGTGCACTTGGTGGGTGATGCGGGAGGAGGGAGGAGTCCGGTGCGTGCCTCAAGGGGATTTGATTTTGGGTGAGAACAGCCAATGAACTGAATGGTATGCTGTTAATTGCTATATAATGTTGTATGTCATCACTACTATGGTTGCTATTTGCCATATCAATGGTATCATGGTAGGAATCTCCCAAATTAATAAAAAAAATGAACTGTAATTGAACCAAGCAAAGTACAGCAGTGATAGAACAAGGACTAACGTTTTTATTAATTTGTAGAGTTAGGAAACAGCATGGAGATAAAGATATATGGGAGTTATCTATCGTATTGCTCTCTAAAACAGCTGTCTACACTGGAAAACTAGAACCAGAGACTTCCAGAAATCACAGAATAATTAATTCTTAGCTCTTTTCTATCCATCAACAGCAGGCTTTTTTCTTTCAACTCTAAGAAGATTATAAATGCTGAGTTACTTCGGGCTATCTGAGCAATTATTTGGATTTCAAATGAGAACTGTCAGAGTTAAAAGCTTAAAGCTCTGTTTGCTTGGCAATGCCCCACTCTATTTTCAGAATTATGTTGTCAGAACTGTTTATAATATAGAACAAATTACTGACTCAGAGAGGTGCAAATCCACTGAGCTTTCCAAAAAGTTGATTTCACATGCATTGAAATAAACGCCATTACTTTAGATTTACTCCATGCTAAACAAGAAAATTCATTTGGTCCCAGAAAAAAAAAAAAAAGGAAGCAAGATACACTATCACCAGCAGCACTGACAGAAATACGCAGTGAGAATAACGCTTCAAAGCTGCTCAGCTGCCTAAGGCTCTGCTATTCCATGCAAATAACTTGTGTTTTCCCTTTACTGTAGGTGCTGTCATTTATCATCTTTATCTGCTACATTGCATCTGTAGCCACCTCTTTCATGATGGCACCACTCCTGGAGTTTCTGCTGGCACTGTTTCTTTGTTTTGCCTATGCCTCCAAACTTAATGAGAAGTTTAAAGGACTCTACTGGCCTTTGATGGTAAGTGAAATATGCAATATAGAAACACAGATTTAATTGACCAGTATAACATGAGTAAAAGGGACTATATGGGAGTTTAAGCTGACAGTTAACTTCACCCCCTTACTGGAAACCTGTCCATATTGCCTGTCATTCAAAAGGTCCCAAAGCACTCTTTATGCTATATTACATACTGTAGCTTTCTTGGCACTGACACAAAGCATGGTTTTAGCAAAGCACAGAATTTATGCCCGATTCCAGGCAAATGGCTTAGGGTTGGGTCTTCGTAAGTAGGCAACATCAGCCTAAGTCTGACCACTGCCGGGGTCTCCTTAATATTGCCACCCTTACAAATGGGGAAACTGAGGCATGCTATGTAGTAATGCATATACTTTACTCAAATGTTTTCAAATACTCAGGTAAGTGCTGTTGAAATGCAGAGTCATACTCACATGCAAACAAACTTGACAGCTGCTTTTGTCACGGGTGGAAGCCCTGGCCAGCAGATGCTCTTTCACACAAAGGAAACCACTAGCTATTCACTGGGGAGTTTTCAGGTTTGTAGTTGCAGGTGATGACTGCACACTGGCCACTGGATGTCTCTGTTGCTTCAAGCATGCATTGTAAACGGAGCTTTGGTCTAGCAGTACAAATACTTAAAAACATGCTAATCCTATCGATTTGGATTCTCTTTTGGTACAACTTTGCAACATTTCATCAGAGTGAGATTTGAATTAGAGCTCTCAATGTAAAAAATAACATTAGCAAGGCCACTGATGGATAGAACAATAGCAGTGACTTTGACTGTGACTGTGCATGTTTTCAGATGGTTATCTCAGTTCCATCACTTTCCCATTTTCTACATGCATCTGATTCCAGAACTAAGACAAAAAAGCACACTTGTATGTTTATTATGGCCATTATCATAATACTCCAGCCACAGAATGTAGATAATTGACCTCATCCTGATTTCAGAGGAGTCAGGTTTCTAGCAGGATTTGTGTTTTGAGACAGTATCTTATTCATCCATCTGTTCTGAAAAGGCAGAAGATCTAATTGTGAAGAGAGGTCAGGATATCATTATTCCAGCTCACATGATTCACACATGCCCTGGGAATCACAGCTCTTTAACATACAGTTCAGAGACACTGTTGCTCCAGCACATCACTGCTTGTATTACAGGGCATGGCCCCTGCCCTGCAGGGCTACAGTCTCAGCTACAGAAGTACATATTTTGATGATAGCAATGGGTATGGTCACTTCAGGCTAGCAGCTGGAGTTACAAGTGTACATACTATGTATAAATCACAGTTCTGAACACAAAACAAAGGGTTTAGTTCCTAAATGAGGAGTTCCTACAGACAGGCCTACTTCTGTAAGGAAAAAAGCACATGCTTGTTCCTCGTAAGAACTGGTGCACTCCTCCAGAGCCTTTGGTACTGCTTAAAGATGGGACTTTTTAAGGTATTTCAAATGATTCTTCCATTAGCCCTTGCTGCACTCCCAAGTTAAACATCACAGAAAGACAGCCCTTCTCAGCCTGAAGAAAGATCTGCCTGGCATACATGTTAAAAGTAGGATTTATACCAACATCTATAAGAACAGAAGTTCATGCTACAATTCTGGTCATCTCACATTTAAAAATATTTCCCAGATGATCAATTCATCCACTACAAAATACCAGGCTGTAGTGACACTCCAGCACCAGGCAAGTCCACTGACACAGCAACAAAGGTTTTTAATGGTAATTTCTGAAATCATTTTTAGGAGTTCATATGTTGGAATTACATGTCTAATTTGAGAACACAACATTGCTTATTTTACAGGATTTCTTGCGGTGCGTCACTGCTGCCATTATTTACTTTGCCATTTCAATTGCTGCTGTCTCAAAATATAATGATGGAGCATCTAAAGCAGCAGGAGTAAGTAGATGTGAGCTTTCCACTTAGGTATTTTAGCGAACTGCACATGGACATACTTTAGAAACAATTCAATGTTGACCCCATTACAAGTAGGAGAAGTTTCTTTAATTAACTAGCCGAGAATTAGATTTGCCGAAAGCAAGGAAAAAATGGTCAGTTATTTAGAAAAAAAACAGGTTTTGAATCAATGAATAGTTTTTTCATCCTAACAGTGCTGGTCAATGTTAACTGCACTACTTAGGGAAGGCACCTATTCTGCTCTCTCATTTCACCAGCTGTACCGGGAAAATAGATTTCTCTGTTACTGCAAAGAACATCAAGATCCTTCAATGGAGGGAATAATAATAGAAGAAACCAAACCTGTAAATTAAGTAATTTCAACCTCCTACTTCTACTGCTGCATTTTACTTGGATGGGTTGAAACAAGCACAGTGTCCTTTTACCCTCCAGTATACAGGAGAGAGCCTTCGTCGTCTGCATTTTGTGTTCAGAAATAAGATACAGCCTCTCCATCTGCAACTTGACTTTAAGCATCAATAATGTATGCAACAAAAAATTTGCATAATACTTTAAAAACATAGGTAAGAACAATAGCCACATAGTGTTAGCCAGCAGCCCCTACCAAAGCATCCCAAGTCATACATCATTTCAAACCAAGGCCTTGTTTTAATCTTTGTCACTCCATTTAGACATGGAACAATGCAACACAGCATTTACCCTAGCTTCTCAGACTGAAAACCAGCCTATTCTTGCCACACTGCTGCTTCTTTGACATTAAACAGGTAACTTCAGAATCATTTTATCTCAATCTAGTTCACTTTTCAAGACATGTCTCCTTGCAAACCAGTAAAAAGTTATTACCAGGGAAATCTAGGTGATTTCTTGGTAGCAAGGAGATGCCTTGGGATGGTGAAGATGCATGTTATGTTCTCCTCTAGCTCCCAGCAGAGAGTAATGCTGATGCTCAGAATGTGCCCAGGGCCAGAGAGGGATGTAACCTAGGGAAGGGCTAAGGACACATCTGATAGAGCAACTGCAGGGATCACTATAGGCTCCTAAATTAGCTGTAATTTAGTTTTGTGACCCATTGGCACCAACATTTCCCTTCCCTGTCTTCTTAGAAAGACACAGGCCAAAAAAAAAGGAAAAAGTCAAGCCCAAGTTTTCTTTAAGAATTTTTCTTGTGCCAGGCTTATTTTGGTTTATTATTTATGGATGTGAACTGTTCTTAAAGAGAGTATTGTTTGCCATTTTAGGTGTTTGGATTTGTAGCCACAATTGCCTACGCCATTGATTTCTACATAATCTTCAATAACCTGGTTACTTTTCTCAAGCAAGGCAGTTCTGATTCCCCTGAAGGTCGCAAGTCAGAAGGTAGGTATAAATTCCCCACTTTGGTCAAATGAGCATGTAACATGATATTTTCTTCTCCATTTCGCCCTTCAGGGGAGCAAGAGCTCTCAGTAACAACATTTTCTATTCTTGGCTATCTTGGTTTTGTATGCCACAACTATGCTGAATTATGAAGCTGCTTAGTCTTAAAATACAACAACTGGAATTACAGTGATTTATAAAGATAACTAGCAAGCCAGAAATGTAATGTAAAGTTCTGCACCATCTAACTTTGAAAGACCCCAAATCCAATCATAGAAATTATTGTGCACCACAGACTTTTTTCCTCCCATCACAATGTCTTACTTTAAAAATAAGCATCTACTTTTTTTTTTGATAACTTAATAATTAGCAACCATTAGTCCACAATCTTTCATGCCCAATAGTGCTTTTCTCTTTATCATCTCTTTATTGTGATTGCCTCTTATTCAGGGTCAAGCTTTGACCATCTGTGAGCAAATGGCCTTGAGATCCAAGGGCAACACAGCATAAAATTAACAAGATTGTTACAAGATTTCTTTCCAATATAGAAGGCATAGTCTACCTCAAATCAGACAGATCCACTTAGACAAAGATAAAAAGAGGAACCCACTGCTGGGAGTCCAAACCCTTTTCAAGTCAAGTCAGGACACAGGTAGCTATTTTGCAGTACCCAGGAGCCCACATCAGGCATCGTGCCCATGATAGTATTCGTTGCACTCACACAGATGAAAGACTGCTCCACACTTAAAAACAAGTAAACAATCGAAAAATCCCCAAAAACACTCCACACAAAGCCAAAACCCATAAAACCCCTCAAAAACAAAACCCAAGACATAAAACCCAATCCTAGAAGGTATATAGTAATGCTAACAGTTTTTTCTAGGCATTTTAATAGACTTAAATGCTTTGCAAGCCTTAAGCCAAAGAGAGAGACAAAGGAAAGAAGAACGAAAGGAACAGATCAGAGGAAACAAGACTGTTTACCCCCACAAACTGAACTGACCTCCAAAGAGTATCAGGTGACAAGGATACAAAATTAGGCTAAAGATTGATTCTAATTCCCCTGGAGATGGAGATAGAAATACATGAACTTACAAATCTGCGGTGACGCAGCTTTGTGTCAATGATTTGGGCATGTAAGAAGGGCTCTGCCCTGCAGTACTGCTCCTCCAGCACCATGCTCCCATTCATACTGTAGCTCTCAACTGCTGAGGCCAGAAATCCCCTGCTTCCTTGCAAGCAGAGTCTTGAGCTTAGGCAAGATGCACCTCTATAGGCCTATCGGGATTTCTTAACGTCTTAAAGCTTCTGGTTTTCAGATACGTTTAACCAGCAGTGTGTAACCGTCACCCACAGCTAAGAGCAATACTTACTAGTACAGGAAGCATGTCTTTAGCAGACTTCCTCTTGGTGGTCATACTAACAGTAATCGCTGCAGCTTCTTTCATCTGAACTGTATCTGCATTGTAGTGGTCTAAGTGCCTCTCGGCAGCATTTCTTAAGTCCTTTGAAACACCGTTTAAACCTCCATCATATTAGAACTGTGATCTTAAAACCATTCTCCCTAAATAAGCCACATCCTTAGAAGCTGACACCTGCCCAAGAGCAGCATATCCCTCCCAGCAAGAGCTAAAGCCGACATGGAGATTTCCATTTTTCATTTTCACTATTGTTCCTTGTTTTAAATTTCAGAAGACGACTCAGATTCCACCTCAAACTGAAGACCTGAACACCAACCAAGTGTGAAGGGAAGATGATCAAGCACTTTCCTCTTTGCTGAAGGCATGGCCAATTGAAATATCTATCTTATTTCAGCCTTGATATCCTCTTTCCACCTCACTTTTTATGGAATCACCAAAGCACAAACAGGGCAGTAATGTGGAAAAGGAAATTCTTCCCAATGACATTAAAATACTCCTTCAGAACTATGGATTTTATAGTAGTTCAACCTGACAGAGAGGTCTGTATCCAAACAACTCATCTCAATTTGACATTGCCCCTCCTTACTCAGCATTACCATGTGTTGAGTAAATGGGAACACAGTATTTTAAACCTATAAGAGGACCTTTTAATATGCTTTCTTAATTCCAAATCTTGAACACATATCTTTTATACTTCTTGCCATGCCAAAGAAGGGAGGCTCAGAACGCCTCTACTTTATTTGTATTTTTCTTTATTAACTAACAGTATTTCTTTATCTGAAGTCTGAACATTCCACTATCTCAAACACTGAAGGTATAGATTATAGTTAACATGTTGGTTTCGATACATTTATATCTACTGCCTATCCACAACAAGAAAAATTGACAACTGGAAATCTGCAGCAAGAGCAAACCTCAAAGTATAATTGTGCTGCAGGGTAGCTAGCTTATCAAACACTCAGTATCACTTTTTTTAAGCTTCTTGGATGGGATCACAACCCATCTTCTGCAACTTCACCGTAGATATGAGAGAGAACAGATGAGGCATCATCTTACCAGCCCCTTCCTATCATGTGCATGGAAGCCCCTTGTATGTGTTTGTACATACAACAGGTAAGGAAGGCTTGCCAAATACCCTCCAATGCTATCTGCCTATCGAAGCCTGCATATATTTGTGTGCAAGATATCACAGTCTGATCTCATGCTCTGTGTTGCAGACACTGGTCCTCCCATAAGAAGTAGCACTGGAGTTAGTCTACTGGGTTCACAAAACAAACAACTGTTTCCATAAGACTCAGGATACCTGGGCCCCAGGAGGGCAGTACATCCTTCCCACTGTGAAAAGGCAAAAACCCCAACCTCCTAACTAAAGAATGTCTGCAATGAAATTCATCTTCCCAGGCCCTTTTTTTGGTGCATGTGTTTTGGGGTTTTTTTCCTCCTGGAAGGACATGACTTATCTCATGGCCTAGTATTCTGGGGGAAAAGCCTTCTGAGTTTACAAGGCAGTGTTTTCATGGGTAGCACAACCTGCCTTGAAATATCTGTGTCCACCTATAAATGCCTACTGCTTGGAAAAAAGCACTGCATACCATATATATGGCATCCAATAAGTCTACTTCAAAGAAAATTATACGTTTTTAAAAAATTAATATAGTACCAGAACAGATGGCCTTAACAAAAAGTAATTAAAATGAGAGCAGATGGTACTAACAGAGTAAATTAAAAACAGGGATAAAACAATAAGGGCAGATTTCCTTTGGAACAAAATTACTGCTTGGGTTCCAATTCCCTGCTAGCAGCTGGCTGCTGTCAGGCAGAAACACGGTACCTAACAGTGAGCAGGTGCTTGGGAAGGTGCTGGCAAGATTCAGAGTTGTCTAACAGGCAGCTCCTACATCTCCTACTTCTAGACCACTGAATAAAAGCAAAACAAATGGTTGCTTCCAAATGTGACAAATAATCTTTGCTTTTATGAGAGCGCTCTCTTTGGACCTTTTCCAGTACGAAATTCCGCATTTATTTCCTTTCTACTGTCATATTTTACTGGCACACACTGTGACGTCAGGGGACCTTGGCTCATTTTTATATTCAATTGTTTTGTATTTCCTTTTTTTTTATTAAAACTTTACTGCATGTCACAGCTGGAAACTAGTATATGGTTAATATTTAGAATCATGCTAGATTAAACCTCCTTTAATAGAAATGTTTGGTGTGTTTACTTATTCTGAGACCTGGTTTTGCCTTGCTTCTGACCAGTGAGAGTATGGTGTTTCAAGAAGCTCCATCAGGAAGGGCACGGTGTGCTGGGGAGGCGACAGTAGCACAGAGCCAGCACTGGAGACCAATCACTCATGCTTACTTGGCTTGCAAGGAGAAACTTCATCTTCAGTGCATAAACATGAAAGAATTTAACCAAGAATTAGTTTTAGCATATTTAGTAGACATTGGCGATTTTGATTGGAGGGGGGGCTGACTCAGTCTTTTGTTCATCTCCTTCCAGCAATATTGCACTAAGCTCAGACTCTGGGGTAGGGCAGAGGAAAAGTTTGCTTGGTTTTGGTTTGGTTTTTTTGTTTTGGTTTGCTTGCTTGCTTTTTTTCCTCAACTGACAAGACCAAAACAGTGAGAGCACTGGTTTCTCTGCAATTCAGGATTAGCAACGCAAGCGTGTTACACCTGCAGAATGGAGGCCATTTTGAAGTTCTCATTCCAGTGTACCAGCAGGATCATAATCAAACATCTCTTTTTGATCACAATACATTCTTGGTCCAACCAGGAGGCATTTCCAAAACCTGTACAGGCTAACGTATGCCTTCACTACAACTAGAGCGCAACTATTCCTGTTTTGACTTCCTGTGCTGTTGAACAGAACTCAGCAGTAAGCAAACCTAGGCAGCGACGAGAGTTTCCAAGTGTGGAACAAATCTATGTAGAAACAATGCAAGAAGCCTTACGGTATCAACAGTGTGAATCAAAGCCACTTAACAGAAAGGAAAAACAATCAGCTGGCATCACAGATGAATGACTTCATACAGCTCAAGCTGTTTGAGTGTCTCTCCCCCTCCTCTCCCACCTTCCATCTAAAAGCTTTTATACTGTGGAAGTTTTGATCAGTCTTGTGGGTGATTTTGGACAGGTGATGTTAAGGAATTCAAAAGACCTTTCCTAACAGCCTTTTTAGATTCTCACTGAAATAAGAGGCTGAACTGTCCTTTTAACACTTTGTCCATTACTGCACTTAATTTTGCTTTTTGCCTGATATGGTTCAAAGTTCTGTAAGTTTTAAACTTCCAACTGACAAAGTAACTTCCAAAATACTAAGTGAAGAGTGGTATATCTCAGCCTACATAGTATTTGAGAAGAATGCTTCCACCAGCCTAGTCTGTTGGAAAGCAGAAGACAATTTAATGCTCTGCATAGCAAACAGACGTTTTTTCATTGATTATGCTTCTGGTAAGCGTTCATTGTGCAAATTTCTAAGTCTGAATTTTATAGTTGCATCTTCCCCTAGAGGGGGGCCAGCCGCCTTTATCATTAAGTGAGCATGTACTTGTAACCAAACGCTAACAGTGCACATTTGACACCTGTACTTCTAAAATGCATAAATAAATGAGAGAACATACATATTGCTACTAAGCTGAGCTAAACTTCATAGCAGGCAGCTTGTAACCAGCCTCATAAGAGATTAAAAATAATAAAATGAAGTAGCTTCATTCCAGAGACAAAGATACAAACTGTCCCCAAAGAGCAACTGTAAGATATATATCACCTTGAATTTTAAATACGCATGAAGAAGCTCCTCCTAACCATCCTTTAATCCTTTTCAGAGCATAGAGAGAGAAAGAGAGAAAATACATCAAGGAAGCAGAATAAATTTAGATAAGCACTGAGAAAGTCAATCTTGTTACAAGGTACTTGAGGCACATTTTTGCACAGAGCAATAGTTTAAAAGTCAGGATGAAGACACCATCTCTTGATTTTCTAAGTAAACAGGACTGCATCAGAACACCCTCACTGCAAAACAGATTCCATTTTTCATTCTATTTCCTTGAAAAGAAAACAATTATTCCAATGTTAGTTTTGGCCACGTAATACCTGTGCTTTTATTTAATATATTTATGATGCTGTCCATCACATTTTGTTTGCCTGATCCATTAAATAAGAAATCAGGACACTGAAGGAAAATTCAGTATTTAAAAGTTAGAGAGTTTTGTGTTTTTTTTTTTAAATTCAACACCTGACAAATCTTGTCTTGACCAAAGAACACCATGGATAACAACACCAGCAGCAATATAGCATTAAGTCCAGCATTAAGTCCTCTTTGTTTCCAAGTTCATTCAGGCTTGATCTCTAAGCAGGTCCAATGGCTGCAACACCACAACAGATGAGAATTTACTCACTGCTGACAACCCCGCAGAGGCAAAATGGACTGGCCCATCTTCTAGCGGAAAAGTTGTACAAGCACAGGACTCTCCTTAGTGAATCCTTCTGTAGAAGCTCAATCATGCCACCACCTTTGTCCACCTCCCCACGCACACATTATCCCACATTAACCAGTGTTTCAAGAGCATCACCAATATTGCCAATCCACAACACTCACTCAACCATCTGTGCCTTTGCTCAGTTCTTACCCTTACTTGCTCAGTGCTTTCACCTTGCACCTAAAGTGCCTGGATACTAAAAATCCTGACCGCATCAAGGTAGGACTGGCAACCTACAGCCCATGAGGTGGCAGAGCATTGCCCACCCACTCTGGCATTTCAGCCCCAAAATTCCTTTTCAGTCCAGAACTGCAAACCACAAGACGGAGCATTTTGGCCCACTACAGTGTACCAGACTGAGAAACCTCCACAAGAGCAATCCCACCACAACCCCTTTAGCCATAAAGCAGTTCCATGTGCTACATACAACCTCTCATCGAGGACCGCTTATACATGTTTTTTCATTAACTCCGGCATCTGTGAAGTTTGTCTTGTCAGAGACATAGTAACAGAACACTCAGACAGGGTTGGTTTGTTTGATGTTTAACCCCTACGCCACTGTCTTGCATAGGAAATACGTTTAGCAACTGCACTTACTGGATTATCAGCTGCTGAACCACAACATTTGGTATGCTGAGTTTGTGTGTTGCCTTTAAAGATGAAGACAATGTTTTAGTACTTTAATATGTCCATTTATTAAACAGAAAGTCCTTCACAAATGATTCCATACTATATTGATCAAGATAAGCGTTAGAAAACTACCATTTTCCCTACATACAAAAATACAGGCTTTTACCACTATGAAGACATGATCAGAAGACTACCATGAAAATCCATAGAGCTCAAATCTTCAAATATCAGAGAGACAACTAAATTAAAAAAAAATTTACAAAAAGTATTGTGCACATATATGAGACTAGAAAAGCAAAATTACACTTAAAACTGATAAATACACCATTTAAATTATAACAGTATGGATTTTAAAAACAAGACTGATTTCTGTATTGTAAGCCATTACAATTCTTCAGCTTGTGTTTTTGATTAGCATAAAAAACAGAAAAGAAGCACACAACATCCTGAAAAATCATGACTGGTGTAAGAACAAGCTGGAGGTTATGTTTTCTTGTGGAGTTACTGTGCCTTTGAAACTGGTCAAGCATTAACAGCACAACTTGCACATACAGAGCCGGAAGATGCTACACTTACACATGTAAGTTACAGCTGTCGATACTGAGGGGACAGTGATCACAGCTGGTAGGTACCACTACAGAAAGCGTCTATTTTATCAGCTGGCCTCATGTGCAGTTTGAGAACTTCAGGAACACTTAAGAAAATGTGAAATTGCTTCAAGGCTGTAAATTGTCTCTATATGAACATTTGCTAACCTGTGATATTCTTCAGATCCTTGATCAGGGTTTGGTGATAAACAGGTACCTGATCTGCAGTCGCCTAAGTCAACAGGGAATTTTGCCTGAGTACGGACAAGAGGTTCTGCATTCACACATAGAGTGTGTTTGTAAGATTCTCCTTGGTAAAACATTACAATTTTTCTTACTTGAAAAGCAAAATACCAAGGGTATTATACAGCAGACCTGTGCTCATACAATAAAAGGAAATTGCATCCCCTTTGCTCAGTCTGAGATGGAATTCTAACCCACTATTTCAACTAATACTTCTGAGCTGTTCACAATTACAAATCTGTCAGTATAGGACCTGTACCCCCAAGGGATAAAGTCTTTCAGCCAGGCCTGGATGCTCCTTCCTTGGACACCATAAATGATGAGCTAGAATCTGAATGTTTAGATCACACCTGCTATGTTTTTCTAGAGGACCCAGAATCAGTACTGAGGATACAGATATCCCGCACTGAGCATCTCTTTACACAAGTCTCAGGGAAAGAAATTCAATACCTTCTAGCTTACATCAAGAACCCGCTTTGTCTCCATCTTCCAGGCAGCAGCTGAAGGCAGAGCAGAGCAAAAGTAATACAATCTTTTGATTCACCATAATACAGATTTACTATTTAGTGCACAGAGGGAAAGCAGTGACTGCAGTAGCCATAAAACTGGTATTAGTGGAAACAAAGCACAATGAAGCCAGAGATGCATTAGTGACTCACATTACAAAAATAGTGTTTACTGGTTTAATAAATTTACATCTCTATTTTTGTGAATGACAAGTGCTTATACCACACATGGAAGGCACACTAGGTGAAGCAGTTTTTTCGGTATTTGTTTACAATTCTGTGAAAAGACATACAAAGTGTCAACTTTCAAATCAAAATTGAGCATTATAGTGAGAAATAAATACATACTTTACTATTTTATTGTGGGTTCCCGAACCCTTACAAACTTCAAAATATACAAATAGTTTCAAAATGACACTAACACAGAAGAGAGTAAGTCTAGACAGATATAATGATTAGCTAAGTCATTTGTTATATTATGTCATAAATGTTGTGTCTTAAGTATAGAAATAATTTTAAAATGCAATAAATTGGCCACAATATATAAATCAAAATATTTTCTTACTCCAAAACTGTGATGTATGAGTTAAAGCTGGATGAACTGTAGTGCTAAGATACACTCTCCCTCCACAATATCCAACAAGTAGAAACCGGTAAACATTCAAGATTAAAGTATAAACAGTAGAAAAATGAAGGTAGCAATTGTTGTAATAAAAGGGTGCTGGCCAGAACCACTTTAACCTGTAGACATCAGGATAAACATAACATTACTAAAAATATTTAGACATTTAGACCTTTAATCTCAAATAATACTTTGGGGATTAAAAGGTTACCAAAAGTGATAAATCAGCCTAGTTAAGAGAGGGTATTTTCTTTCAAACACATGAAGGTTTTAATTAAATATGTCTACTGAGACATTTGTCCAAAGCAAAACAAACACAATACCCTGAAACTTCCCACATTATAGACAATAGTCCATGACAGTCAGAAGAGGCAGATGGTCTATTTCATTCGGTTACGCACATCCAGGTGTTAAAACAGCTGTAGGGACCAGCCCCAATCAAAAAATAAGAAAAACCCCAGATACTCGGTTAATATGATCTGGCTATTGCTTATTGAAATGCTCCTGTGTCCTCATTCTGATTTCATGAAGATAGTTTCCATATCCTTCCATATGCGTTTTTTTTTTTTATTTTTACCCATTAAGTCCATGGTATACAGATAAAACCTTCATAGTAAACACAAAGCTCTATGTTATAAATATGTCATTCAAGGTAACTATGTATATTGTATATAAAATTAAATATCTTCTGTTTGCCAAGTATAATTTAAAAAGGAATATCTGCGGCTAGTTATAAAAAAATATTTATTAACCCATAGAGATTAAAAGGCAATTTCACTAACTCATCCATCCAGCACATTTGGAAGAGCTGTACTGGGGTTCTGGATAGGTAACTTCATCTAATCACATTTTCATGATAAATAGACAACTTTCATTTCTGGGCATATATAAGAACACTTTTGAAAGCTGCATATCCCAAAACAAAACTAGATTGTGTTGTATACTCTAAATTAAAGGCTATCATAAATCACAGTGTAAGCAGATTTTTTAAAAGATTATTTTAGAATACAAATGGTTAAATTAGACACAGATTTTTAAAAAGACAACACAAAAATAAAACCAAAACAAAGGAACTCTTTCAGGCTGATCAGCACTGCACTCTGTCAGACATATCCACCCAGGTGGCTAAGTGGCTAACAGGGAAATCAATAGACCAGGAAACACTCCAAAGTGGCATTCACAGATTTCCTGAATATTTGTATAAATTCATTTTTAACCAACTCCCTCTGTTAAAATAAAGAGGAATATGGCATAATTTCTACAACTATTTTCAAGCACTCTGCTGGGTTTTGTACCTATTTCACTTTTTCCAATTATTACTTTTGTTGCCATTAAAATTCACATACCCATCTGTTTGCACAGTCTTTCTGAGCTTTATTGGCCCTCCAAACAATCCATTATTTAATGCTATGAACAACAAGAACTAAGTACCCAATTTTCAAAAATGCTATGCGACTGCTTTATTTCAGTGGGACTGAGCAAAAATTACTCTGAAACTATCCTTTCTTCTAGATACACAGAACCCTTCCAATGCAAGCATTTACATCCTGCAGGTCTCTGTGAACCAACTACTACACTTCAGCTGAGCAGAAGTTATTTAATAATCACATTGATTTGTCAACATACCTCAGGTCTCAAGATGCACCATTAATGGCGGCGTAGAATCTCTCCAACTGTATTACACAGCCAGCACGGCCCCAGAGTTAGCAACAGAGAAACACTTCTACACCTACTTTACTACGGATTCAAGGTGTCTCTCTCTCCTTCACTAGATTACAGAAGCAATTTTATATTCTGCGGTTTGGGATTATTAATGTTCACATATAATTTTGAAAGTACTGGATTACTAAGCGTCAAGTTTGGGTTTCTCTCTCCTTCTCACCCTTTATCACATCTCAAATTCATGATCAGATTGTGCCTACCTTTTTATTTGTCCTAAATACCTGCTGAAGATTTTTGGCTCTAGAGCTTTCAGCGTAAGACCCATTGTTTATGCTCTGATTTTCATCTACAAAGCTGTGCAGCACCTTATCTGAGTAGGAGAGAGGATATTATTTTCTACACTATTTGAATAGCTCTTAAGGTTGGGGTTGTTTAAATTACGGCCCAAAAGCATTATTATTTCTTCTGTTGGGTAGTTGGTTTGGGTTCCCCCCACCCCAAAAGATAACAAGTAGGAGTGTCTACAAAGTTGTCATGAGACAAGAAAATAACCGATACAGAACAAGGACTAAGGGGGGGGGGCAGGATTACGTTTATAAAAATCACATATTAGATAAGCATTTGCTATGCCTGCACATCCCCAAAATAGCACAAAGTTGACAAATACCAAATTTGTTTAGGGACCTTAAAGTTCATGGAAAACTAGTGGTTAATTCACTCATAACAGTCCACATGCAGCTTGTAGCAGATCAATTCTCCTGCTGTGTTCCACAGCACTTTAAGAACCAGTAAGTTTGCTGCGTTAGGGAGGGGCAATCATTATATAGTACAAAATAATTCATGGGGGGTAGGGGGGAACCAAACAGTAAAATAATATTTTCTTAGGGAAGACTAGAAACTTTCCCAAGTTCTCCCATCTTTCTAGAACCAAAAATGAAATACAGATAAAACAATTATAGATCATATCATGAGATGCAATGAAAGGCGTGATAAAGCCTATGAAGAAGCACCCCACATTACTGATTTTATTTAAATTCACATGTAAGAGACATAAGCAAAAGATGAGGTGCTGCTTCCAAGGCACAGCTCATTGCTGGTACCATGCTTCTGAATACAAAGGCCAGGATGAATAGCACAGACTGAAATACAGGCATGAAATCTCTAGAGACAGTACCTTGTCTCTCAAAAAAGGCAGAGGTAGATGAATCTCTAATCCTCTCAACCACTAAGCATGTGGCTCCTACCAGAACGCTTACACTGACACACATGCAGTATACCACCTAGCTTCCAAAGTCCTAGGGGAAAGAATAAAAATCTCCCCAGTACATCCAGCCCAAACATCATAAGCTATCATAAAAGGGAAGATAACATACTTAAGCAAAAGGATGTTGGACGCAGTATTCTGTCTCCCTTATGCTGAAGCAGACACTATACAGATCAGTGAAGGAGGCTTAACAAGAATTAAATATTAAAATATAAGATAGATGAGGCATGAATATATGAAATGAAAGGAACAAGTGGAGAGTAAAAAAGAATCAACTTTACTAAGAAGCAATGAAACTGTCAAATCAGTTCTTAATTATGGTTTTAGAAACTTCTATTGTAGGCAGTTTGCACATCATTACAGGAATGTATGATAAATGAACTAGGGCTGAAAAACTGAGCATAGGTAGTATTAAACGGAAACCATATATTCTTACAACACTATACAACAGTTACTATGATGCTGCTCCAATCATATCTTATGTTTTAATTATGTCTGTGCATAGGTTTCAAAATTTCTACATGCAGAAATACATGGAGATTGCATATCTGAGCGCTGTTTGACGGAAGACGACTAATCAGAACCATTACAGTTTTCAGCACCTGTTCCTACAAGGTTCAACTGTTTAGCTTTAATTTAGTTTTATTTATAGTGGGGTTTGAGTCCCTTTATGGAGCTGAACAGCACCCTTAAGGACTAAATGAAATTATCCTGATATGCTCAGCAATTACAAGCAAGACTAACTGTCTGGGAGGAGTAATTTAATGTTGCTTTTCTGAGCAAGTTTCAAAAAAAAAAAATTTAAACTTTCTACGCTACTTTCTTCCTTCGGAACTTTGTTATGACAATTGTAGTTTGAATAGCAGTCTTAAAATATTACCACCTCTTCAATACCCCATGTAAAATTAGTTAGGAGAATCAACCATGTATATATCATATGATAATTGATGTTTCAAATTTAATTGTGTCTCTCAGCTACTTTATCTCCCTTCTATATAATCCAAATGGTAAATAATGTCTCCATAGAGTAATAAATGCTTAACTTCGATTTTTAGAAAGTATATACTGTGTAACACTAAAATCATCTTTGGTCCCCAAAAAAAGGAAATTACAAATTTACATTTGTTTTTCTGTTTTTACAAAGTGTATCAGATAGTATTTTTTTTTAATTAGTATTCTCTTTGAATTCTACCCTGAAAGCTGTGCTAAACTCAAGTCATGATATAAGGAATAAATAATGGCATACTGTTCTCAGCTCAGGAAAACTTATTTCACATGTAAAAGCACTCAAGGTCATTCAGGTATACCATACTACACAATGAAGTACTACGCTGTATTAGAAGTATAACTGTATCACTCTGCATTTGTCATTCCAGCTAAAAGGTAACAAAAGGTTTTCATGATCTCACTCCAGGAAAAGCTTGGTGAAGTTATCCTGCTTCTAGGTAAGGGAAGGTGTAAGGATTTGAAAGATACCAAGTTCATAAACGTACAGATGCATAAGACCTTCCACACCTCTGAAAAAACAGCATCAGCCCAGGGAATACAGGAGAGGAACAGGGAGTTCCATTTCAGTCCTTGCCATTAACCAGCAAACAGGATACACTCGTAATGAAAAGCCTTTGCTGTGCATCACTTCTGTTTCTTGATTTCATATGAGGATTCCACTTTAAAAGCATGGATTTTTTGGAGGATAATATTCTGTATTTGAGCAGGGGGGTTTGGATTTTTTTGGTGTGGTTTGGGGTTTTTTTTTTTTAAACAATCTCCATACAAACTCCTTTTTGCCAGTTTAAAATTCCAGTCTAGAAATGCTCATGCCTCCTTTAGAAAGGCTCTTTTAATAATTGACAATTTCTACAAACTCTCCTTGCAAACTTTGCCAATACTAGGCAAAATGCTGAAAAATAACCACTGTACTGGCAATAAAAAACTTCGTTATTTCGTACCACACTGAACATGGAACTGTCATTTACTTTTCATGAAACACACAGTAATCCCGGTGAGACATCGTCTGAATAAAATGTCTAAACCCAACAATAGAGGGTGGCTTAAATGGCTTGATTTTTTTTAAACTGGTGTTCCCTTTGGCATTAACTTGCAATGACATACAACATGTTACTATAGTAACTGGCAAACCATTGCTCCTTAAGAAAATGCAAGATTTCTTTAACCTCATTAGTAACTCTCTGAATTTTAATGTCCATTTAGCCTAAGTTGAAATGCACTGTAGACATCAGTAAATTGAAAATGAATATACATCATTTTTGTCACCAGTTTTTCACACATCAAAATAATTCTCTGTTGCTTGATTCAAACCTTGCAGCATTCAGTTCACACCTGTCGCTATCCCAGTTCCCTCCAGTATTAAAAAAGCCCAAGCACTTCTATTCATCTTTTGCTTGGTATAACCCGGCTTTCATATTTAAAAGTGACCTATTGCAACGCATTGCCGTTTGTTCTTAAGACTCCAGTTAACGGCATTCATCCACTTCAGAGTATACAGCTACATAAGAACACAATACAAAAAGCATTCAAGTGAAATGTGAGAAGTTCAGGCATACGTGGCATACAGTTCTGCTAATTTCAAAGATTTCATCGGCTTACACCAGAAAGGAATTAATCTCTCACCATCATCTCTCCTACATGTTCTTCATGTAACATGTAGGCATGCATATGCCAAATAATGGATTACATACATAAAAACAGTAATAAAGAAAAACCAAAAATATCAAGGGACATCTTCCTAATAATATTATGATATTGTCTAACTGATTACTGCAGAATTCAAATTTTGAGTAGAGAAAATATCCTTCTCTTCACTCGAAGTAAAATTGAAATTAAAAAACTTCAGTTACGTAAAACTATTTCTGAACAAATCAATACAACCATATTATCCTCCAATTATCTCAACTCATTTTCCAAAGACATATTAGGGGAAAAAATCTGCAGAAACAGCCAATTTATTTTTTTTTTTAAAATCAGTCTTACCTACTACCAACAGTTTTGAGGAGAAACAAACAACCCTCCAAAAAGGAAAATATTTATCTTACATGAATCACAATATTGCAACCGTAGAAACACTTTATAAGCCATGATGATTTTTCCCTAGTTCTTGCTTACCCAAGGCTTCTCAGAAAAGTTGAACCTTCAAAAACAACAAACAAACAAAAAAACTCAACAAAACCCACTACCCCAGAAAAAAAAAGCAAGCCATGACTGGAATGCAACTCTACTGGATGACAACTCCTTTATCTACTGTGCCGCTCAACCCCTTTTCTCCACCCTGTCTCCCAAGCTTATTTATTTTCCCAGTTTGGAATGAAAAATAGAATGTATCCCAACATTAGCAGAAAAACCACATACTTGCACTTGATGCATTATGGTGACCATTCAGAAAACATGCTAATTCTGCACAAATTCAGATCTGGCCAAGACCATGCATGAACTGAATATGGCAATTCCAGAGTAACCCATAGGGTAACTCCATCAACCAAAAACTGTGAAATGGTTGTCCATTTCAGCTATGTAAGTGCACTACTTAACACCAGCAGGAGATCTTGCAGATGAGAACTGAGCTGCACTGCCAAGGCTGCATGAGGATGGATACAGAGTTTGGTGGACACAATACATAGCTAAAGTTATTGCTCTTTGCCCTGACTTCTTTTTCGTGCATATTAAATGTACTTTTGGTGGACTTCTTTCTTATATTAACCAAGCAATGTGGTGCTGAGTCTCAATGTTTACAATAGATGAAACAATGGCAGAACATGTATATTCAAGACCTTGCACTTGGGACAGGAAAGGAAAGCATTGTGCAGTTAATCCAAAATAATAACATCCTGCAAAACACATATTATATACTATATAAGATATATAATATATGTATATATATGTGGATGTCTTAAACAGATCTTGTTTTTGAATGACCAACATTTACTGCCTTCACAACAGCTTCTGACTCAATGCATCTCTGCACGTATGCAGGGCTGGGCATTCTTTGCCACCATCTGATATTCCTTTTCTTCCTTAAAGAAAAACCCCTTTATTCCATGACGGAGTTAAGCACTTCTTTTCCCTTTGCAGTCCCATTTGAATGTCGCTTCATGCATCCAAACGCTGAATCTCAGGGCGATGATCTACTTCTCTGGATTCTGTCCGAGCACGTATGTAATCACTGGTCTGCCGACTACTTTGTTGTCTGCTGCTCATTCGCCACTTTTTAATAGCTAAATATGTGTTCACAGCATACACTGCCATTGCCAAGAAACCAAATATCTACAAGAAGTAGAAAGAATTGTCAAAGACAATTTTTGAAAACAAGAACAATAGTAGTTTCACAACAAATTCCTCAGAAACTTAGTTTTCTACTTTATTTGCACTGACAAATCATCACTGTCTGTAAAACTGAGGTTTTTTTCTTCAACGAACTAGAGAATTTGCAAAAGTGACTAAGATCAATGATCCCAGAAAGCAAAGTTCTCTGTCTATAAACGTGACAATTAAATCCTGCAATGCAACTTCAATAGAAGAACCGCTTGTAAAGAGAAATACAGCTCTTCATCCAACAGTTCATTCCTCATGGTGCACGTAACAGTGAATGAGTGACAAGAGCACAGATGACCAGTCCAGACTACCAGCCTGGAGAAGGAGCTAATTTGCAGTTCTTCCTATATGCTTCTGCAGAATTGTTGTGTGATTTGCAATGTCTTTGGCGGGGCGGGGGGCAGGGCAGGGAGAAAATAAAAAAAATTAAGGTTGCCAACTCAAGCACAAAATTATTTTGCTTGACCTTAGTTCTACATTTTAAAACTTGAAGTACTACTATACTTACTCCACAGAATAAAAGTGATCTGTAGTGAGCAAGAACAACTCAGCAAATTATATGTAAGCAGCTCCAATTTCTTGTGAATTTTTGTCTCTGCTTTTCTGTAGTCTTGCAGTACAGAGCAGTATCAACTAAGCTAGCTATAGAGAAAGAAGCAAGGCAAGTTCAAATGTTGAAGCATTCCCTGCAAGTCATTTTTCTGTATGTTCTTGCTTCAAGCCTTAAGACAAACAAGTCAAACGGTGGCAATACTTTCTAAATCCGAATAAGCATATAGCCAGCTGTAAAATAAGTAAATTCCAGTGGCAAAAGGCAACAGTAATATTCAACAAACACGAGGCAAAAGTTATTCTCAGTTTTAATAGAAGAGTCATATGTAAAGAAGTTCAAATTCTTACCACAGCAGCAATTTCTGCTCCAGTTTTATGGTTTAAAGCAGCAAGTACTACAGAGGCAATGAAAAAGAAGAAAGTGCTGAGTCCAGTGTTGACCAGATCCTAAAAAAATAAATTCATTTGCATTACTAAACAATGATTCGCTTGCTTTTATTAGAAGTGATGAAACAAAAGGTTAGAACAAGAACTATAGTAATACTTTCCCATTCTCTATGCAGTTTATCACTTACACAAAAGGCAGCAAAGATTATTACACAGTAAATGTAATGTGTGCGCATTAGTCTGTGACCTGAAGTCAAAGAGCATGTACATATAAAGCACCAGTGCAGCTTCTCTATGCATTACCGCAATTTCTACTGGGTTTATTAGAAAAGTACTGTCAGCATAAATAAATGAGTGAAGCTGAGCTGTTCTACCTCAGCTGATGCTGAAATAACCCAAATATCAAGTTCAGCACTCCAGGAACCCCTCATTCTTTCACATCACTACAGTGCTCCACACACTGCCCAGAATTCATGAATTTTACTATGAATTCTTTGAGGCCTTTATTGTAGAAAACTGCACGTCCTATTTCTGTAACAGCTGCCCATGTTGTGAGAATACAGATTTTTACATATTTATTGCATAAAATTGATGTTCCAAGCAGACATTTTAGAACAGATGCACAGCAACACCCCAGGGGCACCTATGTTCAGGGAAAATTCTTGCTTTGCTCCAACCACTGAAAAATGACAGGCAACATGCAATTCAGTTATACATATGCTGCATATGTCACTTAGTGTTCAAATGATTATGCTGCCATGCCTTACAAAAAGCAGGGTCATTTACTTAGCATTGGAACATATGTAAGGATTCTAAATGGCAGCTATTAACACAAGAATAATTATGTCAATACAAGACTATGGTCAGACTTGAGAAAAAAAATTAAGAGTTGACACTTTAAAATAATAGAAGAAACGAAGTGCTAGATTCTTTAGGGACTAGCTGTTCAGTATGTTACTTGGGGCATCTTTTAAATTTTTTGAAATATTTGTTACTTATGTGCACTGCACTATACATACACTACAGAGATGTAGGAAATAACAGACTATCATGATAATTGAATGAACAGGCGAAGTCAGGGAGCAAGAAGGGGTGTGGAGGAATCAGGGAATGGCAGTTCAGTACAAATCCTGAAGGAAAGAGAAATAAGTGAGAAGTGAATACTATCATAGCCAAAAGGGATAGAAAGAAAACCTGTATACAAGTTTGCTGTGCAACTTAAGGTTTTGAGTTCAAGGGAAAAAATTTAAAAATCAACACACAACAAAAACACACTGAACATGCCAACTCCTGCCATTAAAAAAAATCCCATCACTGCTCTTTAAGTAGAATTCAAAGACAAATTTCTTCTACTTGACTCTTAATTCTCTCACATGCAAGTCAGGCCCACTTCCTGTTCCTGCTCCTCCACCTACTACAAGTATAAACCCCAACCCTGAAGTGCATCTTGTAAATTGCGGTAAGAAGTTAGGTTTAGAAAACTGAACATTTTAATTTTAACTTATTCACTGGATATGAATCCCATGACTATGTTCCAGCTATGCAGCACAAAGACTAAAAAGACCACTGTCATTCAGCCACCCCCAGAACATCTGTTTTTCTAGCCATTATTTGAGAATGCTTTAAACTAATAGCAAAACCTGAAAGTTTCTGGCACTGTGTTATTCACAGGGAGAACTATTTTGAGGGTACTGACTCAGCGACAGCTAGTCAGTAAACTGGGGATACACAGTATAATATATGGCTGTGGCCTGATCCTCATCTAAAAGGGGAACTTTCCCAAGAAATCCAAGAGGATTCCATTGTTCATCGCTATTTCCACCCACATGTTCAGACTTGATGAGCCCAGTAAGACCTAAACTGTCTTACCAAATAGTAAAGAAACAAAAGCAAATTGTTGGCATCAGAAACTCCTACCGTCTTTTCACCTGCCAGCGTATACTTAGAGATACTTTATATCTCTGTTCAAGCTCACTGAAATAGATGTTATCTGGTACTTATGGCATCAAACAACATTGGAATTTTACTAAATAGTTACTGCAATTTCAATTGTATAATTGCTTGCCTTGCAGAAGTAAATTTGATAGAGATATTGGAAAAATAAATGGCATTTCAAAATTTCTCCAAGCACCCTCCTCTCCACCTCTGAGTTTAGCAGCTCTAACTGTGCTTCTGGGGTTGCCAACAAGAGCTGTGATTCTCATCTCGACAAACCCTTTTTCACTAGGGGGGAAGTCTCACCAAAGCTGACAACATGTCCCAGATTCAACAGCATTCAACATTTTCATCAAGTCTCTAGAGTAAACATATCTATGCCACCAAGAATGCTTAAACTAAATACTGAGGAGAAGACAGCTATGCTCTTGAATAATTTAAAAACTAAAAAATTTAAATTATAAAACAAATTTTTAAAAAATTATAGAAGTTATTTAAAAATATTTTAAAATAATTTAAAAAAATTAACATTCAACCCAAGGTCAGGTTGTATATTTTACTACCAGAGTATATTTGCCACCTACAGTAATGACCTACAGAATGGAGACAAAATCCTTGAAGAAATAACTCAGAACAACTTAGTAATTACAGCAGGTAAGCATCTCAACATGTGATGCCATGACAAAAAAAATAAAGAGGAAAAGCACTTGCGTATTCCTTTGGACGTATGGACATGACAGGTGTAAGGTGGTAATCTTACCTTTGCAAGGGACACTGGAATGCTGCATCCTGTTCCGGTATCCACATTTTTTAAAGTATGTTGAAAAATTGGACAGATACAGAGAAGAGCCACAGAAGTTATTTGAATGGAGGAGAAAATTTCTCACAGTATGAATCAAAGAATCTAAACTGCTTTGAATATTAGAAAGATTGAGCTGTGTACACAAAGACTCCAGTATTCAAATAATCAAGAAATACTAGCCCTTTTAAAAGTTTAGCATAGAAAAGCACAACAAAATTAACAGTATAACAAAAATTAACAGCTGCAAAATTAAGACAGAAGTCATATTCAAAATGAAGTAAGTTTTAATTGTGTGGGACCTAACCATCACAGCAACCAAAGATGTGCTTAATATTCCACCTTTTCAGTT
Source organism: Phalacrocorax carbo (assembly GCF_963921805.1). Taxonomy (NCBI): domain Eukaryota; kingdom Metazoa; phylum Chordata; class Aves; order Suliformes; family Phalacrocoracidae; genus Phalacrocorax; species Phalacrocorax carbo. Next base: position 35,893,926 of record NC_087520.1, on the reverse strand, counting down.
CTTATAATCCAGAATATGATTTTTCAGACAAATATTTTGTACTTCTTTAGTACCATACTTAAAGACTAAGTGGATGACACATAAAGGTCTATGATTTATGGGGTCAGATGTGCTTATTAATCCTGCTGACCTCTGACTTTCTGAATCAGTCAGCTTGATCATCTTGCCAAAGGAGAATAGCATAAGACAGCTAAGACCTATCCACAATATGACAGACATTATCATCTATCCGCATGCTACAAATGGACTTGAAGGCTTCTTGTTTGAGACGTTTGAGATACTGCAGAATACGCAATACTACTGAAATTAGACTGCTGATGCCTTTGTCATGATTTTTCCAGGAAACCAGAGACACAAAAGTGTGTTAGAAACTTTGTCATTATCACTGGTGTTTTATTTTATTGTACTCTTTACAAAGAATATCAAATTTCTCCTTGCAAAGAATCCAACAACTCATATCTAAAGACTTGATTCCATCTTGAGGCTCCAATTTATTTGTTTCTGCAATTCCGTTTTCCCTGTTTAGGTCAAAACCTTTTAATGCGATTAACAATTGATTCACATTCATAAATAAGGCTGATTTCTTAAAAAGCTAAAACTAACACAATCTTTCATATCCACAGATAAGATTGTTTGGATCTTAAGGAGCAATGACACTTATCAGTAACACTGGCATATAATGGTATCATCACAGATGCAAATATTGGTGGCGGGTTTTAATCCAAAATTTGGTACTTACTACTTAGAGCTGAACGAAAAGAAAAACTACAACCGTTTTGGAAGAAGTCAGAGCAGAAACAAAAGAGAATGAACTACAGCAAGAATTCAAGAAGTAAAGGACACTCCCTAAAGTAATGTAGCTTTTTTCCATGTAAGAGAAAACGAATAATCGTGACAAGAAAAAGAATAAACTAATTGAAAAAAGATGAGCCATTTCAAATCTGGCCATGATGTAGCTGAAGTTCTTGCTATTATATTTATAGACAAAGTAAAAACCACATCACACAGACAGAAGAATTTCTGCTGAAATTACAGCAACCTCATGAGACAGTATGCTGTGCCATAAAATACTGTACAAAGCTGCCATCCATAACAGAGAATAAAATCTAGAGTGCATTTGATTCAGTTCATAGACTGCTGCTGCTGCTCTCTTTCTCCTTTCCAAAATGATTTAAAATGAAAGACTGACCTCTGGTCACTTGCTAGCTATGCCCGAGTCATTCTGTTCAGTCAGCAATGGTCCTGTCAGTCCAAAGGAGAGTATCCAAGGACATATTTGCTACTGCCATCACCAGCTATCTGTCCCACTCAGAAGGAGCATACAGCAGAGGAGGCATCTTAACTTGTGGATGAAGATGGGTTTATGCCAAGACAGCATTTTTTGCTAAAGTAGACAGGGTAAGGCTTTTGTTTTGCCGATTCTGCTGTGAAGGTAGAAAACTCTTGAAAAGGAAAGTAGACAGCATCCTACAGTCTTTCATTTTTAAGAGTCTGGGCAGGTATGGTTCCTGGATTAATGATGATGGAGAAGCTGAATTGATGCTATGAATGAGAGGTCTGTTAACAGACCTGAAAATACCCATTAAGTAACTCCTGAGAGCTGCAAGGGACATCAGTTTCAAAAGCTTCCAATTCATCCTCCAGTTTGGGACATTACCAGGAGTTGGCTCTGATGCTCAGAGGTGTCAGTAACACCCACGTGCCTTTATCCACTGCTCTCTGTGACTTCACACATGCAAACTTTTAAGAGACATTCAATCAAAATACACACTCTGCCTTTTTATCCTGTATTTCATGAAGTTAAGGGACTGTACCAAGAGACCAGACGCTATTTAAAAGGGAGACAGTGCCACATTGCAGTTGTAATTTGTATAAACAAAAATACGACATTTAAACTGGTGGTCACTTTTGCCATTTGCTTGCTGAAATCCAAGAGTTTACAGATAGGTGGAGTTGAAAGCAGCTATGTGAATGTAATCCAGAAAAGAAGCCTGCACATTTCAACAGTTTAACTTTGTCACCAAAGGTGACAGAAATTAGCAGCCTGCTGCTGTCCAGGTTTTCCACAAAAGAGAGTACTCAAAGTAACATTTCCTTTAACTCTGTTTGGGGTTTGGTGGTTTGTTTTTCAGTTGGCAGGGGAAGGGAGGGGAAGTGTGGTTTTTGATTTTTTTTTTTTGTACAATGCCCCTAATTTTTCCTCCAACCACTACTTTATACTTGCAAGGTTTGTAAACTTTTTCCCTTGTTTCTATATGAAGCTATCAAGTTTACAAACATACCAGTCAGTCCTCTAAACCAAGGACCTCTGGCCAAACTCCAATAATTCTACTCTATGATCATATTATTAAACATTGTACAAGCATTTTGCACCGCAATTAAAAATGGAAACACTGTTTCTCAAGCAAAAAAAAAGTCATAGGTAGAAAGAACAAAATTAACTGTATGAGTATTAATTCACACCTCTTTTTTCCCCTCATTTATACAGGCTTACATAGGTACAGGAGCCTTTATTCAAACACTGCATTCTGCCACTCTAAGATTTACATAAGCATCACTTCCCCCCGCTAAGTAGTTCATGACCGATGTTTTCAGAAGTATATTAGTGAACCAGAGGGCTGGATTCATGCTGTGCAGACAGAGCTATCTTAGTGCCCATCTCACAAGGTGGGGCTATGCTTGCTGCCTGGCCCCTGCGGGTCCCACACCACACACGGCAGCCCCCAAAGGTCACCAGCATTCAGCTACAGGTGCTCCTATTCAGGCACTTCGGTCTGGCCCCAGGTGTCTGGCACTTGCTGGAAATCAGTTCTACTGCCAGCATCTTAAGCAAAGCATGTAAAAAGTCCCGAATTAACTCAAGTGACTTTCAAAAACCTTAGTCAGCTCTTCAAAAGGTCAGGGACAAGCTACGATTTTTAAGAAATGGAAGTGGCCTCAAAACCAAGATTCTTATTTTATTATTTCTAACTATTTTTGAGTTGTAATACCAGCTCTGTTAGATGTAGTAACTCTGCTGTAAATGACAAAAAACATTCCTGAATGAATGCTTCTGCAGTCCCCATTTTATTTTGGTTTCTTGAAGATCACCTGTGTATTTCCCTCTCAGTTCTTTCTTAGCTCCTCCTCGCTGCTTTCCCTGCATGTTTTTCCAATACACAGTCCTGCACACAGACAGGACCCACAGTCATCATCACAAAGCAACAGACCTTACTAGCGGTAACTACCAAACCATGTAATATTTCTGATATTTAAAAGTTGTATTTCTTACAGAGTAATGCTTCATTCTGCACACTACGCTGCACCAAATGAGAATGAATGTCCACAAGGAGCACTAACCCGGAGGAGATTAATTCTGACTTCTGTTTTCATTTTTAAAATATTCATTATTATCCTTAATAGGTACTGCTATTTTGACAGCAGTAAACATAAAAGTGAAGAATGACTTAATTTCTCATTCAACAGCTAAACAAGCCAAAGAAAACCAGTATGTTTTTTTCAAAACAGGAGGGGAAAAATAGAAATTTTTAAAAAATAAAATCACGATTACTCTGTGAAGGCCTTTGAGAACTACAGCTTTGCAATTACACTCTTCAGAGCCAAGACTGGTGTAAGACAGTTTGTCATTCTGGCACCACATCAAATTTTCTGCCAACTATTTCAGCATCAGTTGCTTGCACACAAGGTTTCATCACTGCAACAACTGAAAAAACCCAACCCTGCAAAGATGATGAAATAAGTTTTCAGGCAGCACAAAATACAACCACTGATCTGCGTCTTCAGAGAAACACCTGACTCCTCATTTTTCTTCCCTGTAGCAGTGCTTCCTTGGGACTGAGTCCCAGGGGAACTCTAATTTGTGCTGTGCTCAGTCCTGTGCCTCATCTTTGAGGCTGCTCTAGGCTGAAGAACTCTGCATTCAGAACGGCACGCACACACAAAATACACTACCAGAGCTCCAGTGGATGTTTAAAAAAAATTTTAAAACCAATGGTGAAAAACTATAGGAAGATTTTTTTTCTACACACACACACAAATAGTCCATTCTACTGGCTAATTATGCAATGATTTACATCTCTAATGACTTGGATTTCTCTCAAACTCATCCAAGACACACTGTCAAATTTCAAAATTCTCAGCTATTTGCCATTACTTCTCCTGCTCCTCAAGTCATCTCAGTTCTCAGTCCTGAAAAAAGGTACAGCAGCATTACAGTGGATCCACTCTGCAGTGACAATTGTTGTCAGAAAGCCTGGCAAACCACATGCAAAGTCAACAGAACACCAAAGTTATTTACTACACACACTTTGGTTAGCTTTCCCACCCCATCCCTACTTCTAGAGGGCCATGCCATCTACACGGTTTGGCTGCAAGATCTTAAGCTCTCACTGTAGAACACATAAGATACCAATAATGTATTAGAAAAATATAATTTAGCCAAACACAAAACTATAGCAAACATTCAGTTAGTAGTAAACTCTGAGAATAGCCATTTTAAAACAGCAGCTCATCAGTTAAGCAGGAATCTCTACTGTGGTATGCTCTTCATTCCCCTACGCCACTTTCAAGTCTCCTTGCAGAATAGTCTCCCTTTGAGCTGTAAAGCATAAAGTGGAAATTTCCACTGCAGCTTCCCCAGCTTTTGCATTTTTGCATAATATTGGTAGTTCTGCACAATACAGACAAGTGACTTCTTTCATCTTACTGTAACAGATCTGCCTCTTTCCAACACACCCAAGCAAGGTACTTTTCTGACCTCACCATCTTCATGTTTCTTTCATGTTTACCTCAGGAAAATGTGAAAACGTTTGACAAGTCTTAAATTAGGATCAAAACCAAAGCTCTTTTCTCCAAATACCTAAAAATATATATTTTAAAAATTTGGTACATTTGCATATCTGTTAGACACTAGTATATACTGAGCCACATTTTCATTCCAAGCAGGGATAGTGGACATCAGACAACATCCACCATGCATTAGAAAGAAGTCTAATTTTAATAAAGTACTACAGGAAACAATCCTGTGTTGGACAATACCAATTGATGGCCTAGTAAATTCTAATATGTAGGATCATTTGAAAGCAAAGACTTTCAAATAGTTCTCAGGAAGTTTGAGTGCTGTGTTCAAAGAAAGCCTCCTAATTTCAAGACTTATTAAATTCTTTCATGCACTGTAACAATCTCTTCTTCTCACACAGCTTCTAAAAGCAAAGTCTGACAGTTTTCACAAGGAAAATACCCATTATAAGTCATACTTTTTTTTTAAAGCATGTATATTAATGAATTTATACATAAGCGGGAATGACTTCCTCCTAAAGCATTCAGGAGCGTGAAAGGCTGTTTGGAAAGCAGTGCCTGTGATAACTGTGTCAAATACAGAGGCTGCAAGATTATAAAAATAACCATCAAAACACAGGAAAATACTAAATATCAAAAGAGGCAAATAACGTATGAATATACATCTAAATTGTAAAGAATAAAATGCCAAAATAAGCAAAAAAAATTCAGCCACAACTGTATGTTCTTAAATCTGCTACTAACTTTGCCAGAGTAACCTCCACATAGATGTTTTATCAGCAGCTTTCAATCTCCCACTCTGTACATGCAACAGCAGAATATGGCGATCTGAACAATGAAGATAACCCTCAGAGTAACAGTCCTAACAGACTATGATTATTGAAATCAATAAGCAATACCAGGAAGAAGCATGGTGTCATCAGTTAATGGAAGTCAGAAGCTTCCAGTCCTCTTCTCACTTCTGTTAGAGATCTTCAGTACAGTGACAGAAGCAGCATTTCATCTTCAGTACATAACCAAAAGAATGAGACTTGCGAGCTCATGACAATTTACTTCTATCTCTGTTGATCTGGCAATATGAACTAAAGCAAAAGCATTTGCAATGTATTCCATTTGCCCTTCAGACTGTACTCTGACCATGTCATATTGCTCCATGCTGTTTAGGTAGAGGGTTCAGAATGTGACCATTGCCCAATACCCAAACTACTTAAATTAAAAGAAAAAAGAAACCAAACCCAAAATAAACCACCAGAAGTGGTTGGATTTTTAAGCCCCCTTTTCTCTAAAGATCCCTAACAGAGTGCTGTAGAGACAAGTAACACTGCACTCAAAAGGGCAATTCTTGTCACTCAACTACTGTAAAAAGTCAGAGTGACTGAAAGGACCTGCCAGCTACATGCTGATATCTACTGCATTATTTGATGGGAAAGGCAGAGCGCTGCGTAGCTGCATTTAGGCTTCTGTACTTACTATGTTCAACATATTGTCAAGGTGTTCTGTGCCACAGGGCTCAACAACAGAACAAAAGGTACAGACATACAGAACCAAGGGTATGCAAGGTCATTAAACTGACTCTTCCAAAGATAACTTCAGCTCAGTCATGGACACCATGCATACCACTCTGTGGTCTCTTGATAAAAAGTCTTGGTCAAACTTACTTTGACCATAAGGTACATCTAGTATTCACTGTGAAACCACTCACATCACACCAGCAAAAGCATGACATATTTTCTGTGACACTGATGCACTTGCACACTTGTTATCATGCTCTTGTACATCCTACTAGCAGGTACAGAACTGCATGGTCTAAAAACAAGTCTTCAGTTGCTGTTATCAGCTGTCAGGCTATTGTGATGTTCATTAATCATCCAAGCTGGCAACAGAAACAGACACTACCTTCTCTCTACAGCTGCTGCTTTTCAGCTTGCCCCAAAGATAAGTGGTGATAATACTGGCAGAATGGAAACAAAAGGAGCAAAGGCAAGGCAACCCAGTAACATTCCAGTGGTTCCACTGGTTTTGTTTTGCAAGCCACCTGGATCTCCCCCACCTACAGTTACCATCTAATCTATCTACAAGTACTCTTAGGAAGAGTTCCTCAATAGATCATGCATCCCCAGGGTACAAAGAATCATCTAATTCCACATTCCAGTCTCAATCTGGGTAAGTTATTTAGGCTTATAAACACTTACTGCAAATGTGTGAATTGCAACATTAATAAACTACATTAAAAACAAACCCCCAAAAAAATCACACAGAAGCCTAGAAACCTCTAGGACTGGTCTCCAACAGTACTTCTAAAATCACTGTTATTAAAAAAACACAACAGAACATAGGCATGTATGTATCTCTACTGTCCAAAGAGATTGATATAAATATTGTTCTTGAAGCTGGCAGATCTTTTGCTAGAGTGACTAGCATGTTGATTTTGTGACCTGTGTTTATGCAACCCAATCTGAAAGTTTAACTCATAATACAGCATGGAAATGGAGACTTATACAAAAGGAATGTGCACTGCCAGCAGTTCTCTCCCTAGAACTCCTTGTATTTGAGAACACATTAAGCATTGCCAGTCAATGTTTAATAGTTGTGTGTAAGCAATTCAAAACACCTGATTTTCACAGGAAGCGCATAATTTTTCACATTACTACCCGATGATTGTGTTAATCTGTGTAAGAAAATACATGTAGCATGGCTGTCCTAATATAAGAAACAGCTTAAGAATGAACAGGCTACCGTTAATACAGTATCTGTCAAAGTTAAGTAACTACAGGCTGCATTTTTATCCACAAACAGTAATTGCTGGCTTTAGCAGGAAGCTTTTCCTTCCAATCTAACAGAAGAATTATAATTCTATTTAATGTAGTTTAATCTTGCTACATTTCAAAGCTCACACTGCTATTAGTATTAAAAACAAATATAAGTAAAAAGTATACTTTACTCAGCATAAAGAACGCTCATACACAATCTTAGTAGAAAGTTCAAAAAACAAACTTAACAGGTTTGCAGCTATTTTTAACAGGGTGAGGATTTGTCCGAACTTACAGTAAGATTCCAGTTGATCTGCGGTATTCTTGTGTGAAGGTTTAGACTGAACATAAGCAACAGAACTCCAGTAACCACCAATGCACTACAGCTCACAAACTCGAAGAAATAAAGGCCTTCGCAAGGGGAGCATTCCATGATGGTCTCTATACAGATGAAAGCAATCAGTGCCAAAACCTAGGAAGAAAAACAAGTGGAAAAAATATAAATAGATTTCCACATTTTGAAAATAGCCACAAGTATTCATGAAATTTCCATTGGGAACATGATCAGTTTACACTCAGGAATGTGTAATTTTAGTTTATAACAGGGCACTGTCTAAAGAGCAAAAACAAAAGCAAACTAATGCAAGACTTTCTTGCTATCTCCAGCTCAACAAAGTATATTTTAGCCAAATTACAAGGAGTCTAACATCAAGATGACAGAGACACCCAGAAAGGCAAGAAACCCCTTCAGGCCATTGGTTTAATATGCAAACGGCACCTGGAACATTTTATTTCATTTTTCACTCATGATATGCTATTCCAAAGCTTGAAGGTGAAATGCATTTGTCTGTTGGGCCAACCACAAGCTCAGTTATATAGTATTAATACAGTGTGATGCCCTTTTCATGCTTTTTATCATCAATATGCTATATTTCATATAAAAACATATTTTGTCATTCACTTATTAGTAAGTTAATAAAACAAGCAGCTAATAGATGAAGCAGAAACTCCTGGTGCTGCAAACACATACATCTAACTGGGTAATGCTTAGTCACACTGAATTCAGAAGGTATATTGATAGAGTTAACACGAATAAACTTTGTCTTGCAAAAGCCTGCAATCTACTATTTAAGATCAAACAGTAAAACTCACTATACTTTAAAAAAACTGCCCAATGGACAAAACTAATGTATTTAAAAATCACACACCAATATTAGCTACTACTTATACCCACACAGAGTATACAACTTAAACATTTATGTCTAAGTTTCAAATTGATTCCTCTTTAAATATAACTGGTAAGAGAAAACCAGTTGCTTTGGTGGGGGGGTTGTTTGTTTTGTTGTGGTTTTTTTTTGTTTGGTTTTTTTTTATTTACTTGTTTTGGTTTGTTTGCCTTTTTTTATTTTCAGTAGCAAGCAAGGAAGGACTTGAGTGTTTTGCTTTGGTTTTCAAGACAACCCCCACCCACCCACTTACATTTTTCAGAAAGAATTCACTTTTTTGCTCTGCAGCAAAATTCTAATGAGATCATAGTAAGTCACTTCAATCTAAGCACAAAGAACTCTGGAGACAGCATCCTCAGAGCTAAATATTCCATAACATGAAAGTTTTGCACAAACAAAACGTAAGTTTAAGAGATTGGCAGAAGCCACAGTACAAATCAATCTCTGCTAAATTCTTCTTTGCCAATTTCAATAATGTTTTGCAATACAATTTCTTCCAGCACTTTTTATGCTTCATCCATTGATCTGTCTGTCTCCTACAACAAAACCAGTAAATTGAAGAAAAAGGATTTTGACAGAAATTTCCATTTTTGTTACTAACGTCAGCAGTAATTCTAAGTAAGGACAACATCTTGCATGCTTTGTTTGCCACATAATTCAGAATTCAGTAGCTAATTTAAGTTTATAAATTGGTTAAAACAAAGCAAAACACTTTTAATCAAAAAACTCGTGCTTGAGTAAAAAGTCTCTCACAGTTCACTTAGTACACGCTCTTTAAAAAAGCACATGCTGTACTAATTTTTGCCAGCTAACAGAGCAGGCCAATTCACAGCAAACAAATTTTGAATGGATACCGAGTGATTAAACACTTCAGATTTTATCTTTGACACTGATTAGTTTTGGAAAAAAAAGAAAGAAAGAATACGCAGTGAAACAGAACATTCAGAAAATCATCATCGCAGTCAAACTGTGATTTCAGCAATCACAGACAAAAAAAAAGTACCGTCCAGAACACAGCTTCATTTTACAGTATTAGCATGTAATGAAGTCCACCTTTTCTGTGAACACAAGCCTCATAACAGAAAATTACACTGAATTTAAAAAGAAAAAACCCACAAACCACCAACCTAAAAAAATCTTAGCCATTTCAAGCAGGTTCAATATCAAGTATTAACACTAAATGTTAGCTGGCAAAACTAACTTTTAGATGTTCCAACATAATAAAGTCTCCATGTTATTGCCACTATTTGATACAATATGACACTTCTAAAATTTTTTCCTTTTAAAACTAATAGTTCTGCAATATTCTCTAGAAATGCTGTAGTACAAGACCAAACAATATTAGGTTCATTTTCTAAAAATATTAACAGCTCTGAATTGTGCCACAAACATCAGGCTGAAGGACCCCAAAATTCTGGCATACCAGTCATTATGCTGGGCAACTGCTACTTGGCATATGAAGTCTCTATTGCTTTGCTGATGAAAATCTTACACTGGCTCTTCTCCATACCAGACAGCATTGCTTCTTCGAGGCTAACTTACCCATCCTAGAAGTCAAAGCTCAAAAAAGATGAAAGAGTCTCTTGGATACAGCATTAGAAATAAATTACGTCCTGAAGAGGCACTTGAAGAAATGAACTAATCATCACATTACTTGTATATTCCCAAACCCAGAATTAATAACTAATAATCCCCAGAGCAATTCTACCTTAAAATTTCATTTTATCCCTTAAGAAATTACAAAAGACATTTACCTGTGACACACCCTTATAAGAAAGTGTTAGTTGTATACACTTAGGTTTGACTTAACCTAAACAATTTCAAATGCAAGTGAAGTTGAAGACATACCATCAGTTTATGTAACAGCAGTATATGGTGGTGTGGGTTATGGCAGCCCAAGTCTATTGATACGTTTATCAGAAATGTTAGAAGAAAACCTCAATTGCTTCAGCTTATGATGGAGATTCTGACCACAAAGCAGAGGCCATGTTTTGGAAACATGCACCATAACTAACTGTTAATAGTAGTATTATCATCACAGAGTGGATTGGGACACCTGAACACTTGTTGGTTGGGACACAGGGAAAAAGAGAATATCCCCATGCATGCAATTTATAATACTTTTGTACTTCAAGCAAGATTCCAACTAAATGTGTTACCCTTTTTCTTGCAATAAAAATGTGCTTAACCTTTCTCGAAGATTATCCAACCTACCAGTGCTACAGATAATACCTTCCTGTTAACTGCACATGATGTCTCACGTTGAATGATACGACAAAAATAAAATCCAAATTAATCACATCACAAAAAGCTATCCACCCACAGAAACTTCTGTTTTCATAAACACAATAAAATTCTCAGTCTTTAATAAGAAAAATTTTCTCTTTGAAACATCATGGTAATATTGTCCTCCTACACATTTAGAAACTTGCCAGAAGCATCCTCCCAGTTAACTGCAAGCAATGTGATTCTTCTATAAAAACACACTAGTACTGCTTTCACTGGCCACTCTACTCAGAATAACCTAATTTTGTTTCTAATAAGGAAGTGAACTACTCTGAACACATGAAGTGAAAGCAGAATACATTATAGAATCAAACCCATGACTTAGACAGCTACATTACTTGCGCGTTGTGTAAATGCTCCAGCATGAGCCAAAGCAGCTAGCCAAAGGCCACTGTTCATCCAGTGATCAAGTTCATTTTAAAAAAAAATGTTAACATTGTAAGAAAAATGCTTCATTTTCTCTGCTTTTCTAAATATATGAAATAGTTAATTTTCGAGACACACCATAGTGAATTAATACAATTTTGCCACCCAGGCTACCACTTGACTGACATGGCCATAAAGCAGACTAATGTGATTGTAAGCATGCGCCCAGAGCACCCCACTGCAAACTGCAGGCAGGCCAAAAGTCAGTCTTGGTCTCAGCTACCCCAGCTTATTTTCTGAGGGACTTCAGTTCAGGTTTAGCACTAATCATTTTCTCCTGTTCTCTCACAGAGCTCTAAATAGAATGAAAATATCTTATTTCTAACCTATGTTTATCTCCATTGCCTGTCTACTGCCCATCACTGCCTACTGAATTAGCTCTTCTACAAGCAGCTCAGAGTTTACCAAGGCCCAAAGACCTCAAAAGCCACTGCTCCAGAGCTTCCTACGCTCTTCCCTCTACCACACATCCAAGGTAAAATTGGTGCCTTGCATACCATGTTGGCCATACACACTCTTGGGAAGAGAAAGGAAGGACAAAGACCTTCCAGGCCTCCTGGAAAGCCTCCATGCTCCATCCACACACCATTTGAGGTTGCAGAGACTCCCACTGCCCCAGGTGACTAAGATGCAAAGCTGCAGCAGAGAAAAACCCTCTCTCCCCAACTGCTGAAGCTTTGCTCTTGCTTTGTAACACAAGTCACCAACACTACCCTCAGAAAACCAGGAGACAGGATCTATCTAGGCCTGCATCTGCCTCCCATGACTGCAGTTACAGGACTAGCTAAAAAGAAACAAAAAAAACCAGCATCGTGTGGGAGCACAGGTCTCAGCCAACAAAATGCACGCTGCTGCCATTTGTCCAACGCAAGACGCAATCCTCACTTTCAAGTCATACCTCTTCTCATAGTTTAGGGTGATGAATTTTGACAGGTTTTTCCAAAAGGAGAAGTTTCAAGGTTGGTTTACTGAGGAAAAGTGAGAAGTTGCGTGTGGTGGAGATCTCCGCTTACATTAATTACTCCTCTCTCCCACAAATGACACAGCAACAGCTTTCTTGGGCAGAGTCAATAGAGAAAGTTTCCTCTGATGGATGGAACAAACCTTTTCATCTGTTTTTCTCTCCACCAAGTACTTTGAAGAGTTTTTCTATTCTACCCTAACTCCTCCAATGCCTTAAGATTTATGTTACTCTTACTACTATCTCTCTTTAACAGTTGCTTTTGGTTTCCCTTCTACTCTTCTTGAAGTAAGTACATTGGATATTGCACTAATAAGCAACTTTGTCATGATGGAAACATCTGCTTATTCTACTGGATGCTTAGGTCCACGCAGAGGCATCCTAGGCTACCTGCAGTAGCATCTTGAACAAAGGAGATGCAAGAGCTTGGTCAACAAAGCAGGATCAACAAGAATGAGCTTCAGGGTAAGCTGAGAAAAGGTCAGGGTCCGCCCAGACTTGCAGCCCACTGTGACGGAGCAAACCTCCCCCTGCCCTTCATTCCTCATCTCCCACCACCACATAATGCAAAGGCAGAAGAAAAAAAATCTCCAAGCAGAGGATTAAGTATGAGATGGATTTCCCAATAATGATTTGTTGTGCTTTTTGCCTTGAATAAACTGGCAAACTGTTATCCAGTTTTATTGTTTGGGACTTTTAGGACTGCTAAGATAACTCACATACAGTGAAAGCCTATTGCACTTCTATTAAACAGCACTGAACCCCGACATAAAGGCTTCATTCAGAGTGAAGCAGCCCCTCACTGGAAGGGGATGAAGCGACCACAATTTAGGGCCACTTAATTCCTGAAAGAGCACCTCTATACTGTGATCCAATGTCCTTTAATTTAGCCACATTCGCCTCCATGTTATTGTATTCATCTCAACTTTCCTGTAAATTTCCCTGGATAAGGGCCCTTAATGAAGAAATCATCTGCCTTAGGGCTATGTAACTGGCTTATATTTACATCACTTTCTTGGCAACACAGGCACGTCAGACATAAAACACTATTTCCCCAAAATGGAGAAAATGTGCTATGACAGGCACCAATGCTGAAATAGAGCTTTTAGGAGGTTGCTAATGGTGTATTTTTCCTGTCAGAACATGTTGTGTTTTATTTTTGAAGAAAATAATCAAAAAACTTTGCACTAAATACAAAAGAGACAGTACTGCAATGAAAACAAAGTAAAAAATGAGTTTTCCTGTTTATCTAAAACATTACCACAGAAAGCCTTATTGTGTGGTTCAATGACATAATTACGCATGATTTTCAAAAAACCACAAAATGGTCAGCATTTTTTCTGCCTGCAAAATACCCACAGAATTTCAGTAAGAATGTCACACTACCAAGACATTTTTTACATCCAGACTGTTTAAATTAATGGTACAGCAGAATACATATGGCACAAAACCTAGAAGAAATGAATTGCTTTTACACCACTTAATATATCTGAAGACATTAAACTTTCTTGAATTAAAATCTAGATTTATTGTTCTCATTTACTTGGCCCGGCAGTCCCAACTTAATGTATGAAACCAAGTGGGTCTCATTCCTTGCAAAGCACATGCATTTCCCACATCTAAAACAGCTGGCACAGATATGAATGTTTGGGATCATATGGCTTAAACACAGTCCTGCTTCTCCAGCAGGAAACCATCTTTTACCCTAAGCAGAAGAAAGACTGATTTCCTGCCTGTTCCTAGTCTGCATCCTTAAGACTAAAAGAAATGTTCTTAACTCTAGTAATTGGACTGCAAGGAGCCTTAAATCACAAATGAGTGTTAAACTTCTCGTACAAGATAGAAAATTTAGGAAAATGACACATACCAGAAAGGGAAGCTTAAGAAGCATCAGTGATTCAGCACCCTGGATAAACTAAATTGAGCTCTAATGGCACAAAATACGACACTGAACAAATCCAGAGAAACCCAGTCAGACCTCCAAATTCAACTCTCATTTTGTTTTGGTGGTGACAACAGAAATAATAGCAAAATATTTAAATTTCAGATCTTCATTGCACCACTACGGTTTTACATGTAGCTGCAAACCTTAAGTTTTCATTACTACTTAGTTCACTTTTGGATATAACATGGTAAGACTTCAGCACATTAAATATTGTTAAATCTTTATTAAATCAGCTGATCTTTTGCCACCTCCAGCAGTTTTCTATAATCCTTGAAAGACTCAGCTACTGCCGACTTCCCTTTCTCAACTTAGGCAAAAGACCAGTTCTAAATACAGAACATATTTCTGAGGCCAGAAACATTTTGATGGCGTATTATGAGAAAGGGTCATATTTACCAATGAGGGTAATCAACACCCTAAGTTAACAACAGAATGATAGTTGTTTTGAAACACTAAGTACATTAAAACTAACACTTATTCTGAAAAAAAAAATTAACTGGACTGAAAAGACAAGATTGACAACTGGCTAAAATAGAAAGGCATAAATTTTAAGAGTGAACTTAATCATAGAGCCTAGAATGAAAAAAAGCTGCAGACATGAAATAGTGATTTATTCCCTGCTAACTATGCATTAGTATCTAAGTGTTTTGCTTAGTGCTTGGACACACCTATACAGCAAGCATTCTTATCTGCTAGATAAATGCAAAACCAACTCCAGCTCAAATACTATTAAACAAATAGTAATTTACAGTACAGAAATATTTTATTTTGGGGTTTTTTCTAAAAGAAAAACCAGAGTTCTTCCTGTTACTGCTAAATTTTTATATTTTTTTTTCACATTTCATTTATATTGTCCTCAGAGTAAATCCATTTTAGCATTTGAAGGAATAATTGAACCCGCAGACAGCTGTGAAGCCCTGGTTTGCACAACTCCCACGCGCTCATTCTGGAGGTGTCAGTGACCAGACCTACGCCACGCTGCTCCAGACAAGGTAGCCTCCTGCTACAGCATCAGATACAGACGTGGCCACCACCTCCTCCCCCATCTCCCCCCAAGAGCAGGGTCGCTGCCCAGGTGGCCCCTCACACCAGTGTCTCCTGGCACTAGGGGTGCACCCTGCTGGGACTGGAAGAGTCACCTTGCGACCAGTGCACTCAGCCCTGTCACCATCGGTATCTTGCCCACTGTTATTTTGGCACCTGTAAAAAGTTGCTTATCCCTACTTCACATGACCTTGCAGACCTGACTGCAAATTTTTCTTATTTACTCGCACCCAACCAAAACACAAACATCTTCCTAACAAAAGAAAACCAAAACAGAACTCACAAACAAACAAGCAAAACAAAAATCACTCAGATTCAGGTATATTTCAGGTTTTATCCAACCAAGCAGATGACCAAAAGAACCACTGAACAGAATCTGAAGCCAAGGCACATTGCAAGGAGGTATTTGTTTCGGACACATTTCCTCAAGAAACCCGATATTCAAACACACCTTCCAGATTAGACTAAAAAGGAATGTAACATGCCACCTGTCCTATAAACAAAAGTCCATCAATAGTTTTGTAGCAACTCCATCCCATGGGAACATTCATTTGAAGATCATACAGGGAGCCACGCTCTAAACAAAGGCAAACAAAACATGCCAAATGTAACTAGTTTCTCCCACCAATTTCTTTCCACAGGAACCTGTGCCTCCAGTCCCCAGAAACTACAGTTCATGTGTGTCATAATTTAAAATATTTTTGAAAGCACCGGGTCCTGCAAGACAACGAACGAAATTCCAACACACTAAGTTACACATTTCTAACTTTCCCATTTATAAGATGTATTAATCACTTAATTCCTATGCAACCCAGCAAAATTAACAACTCAAAGGGAAAGGCTTATTCTGTACCTATAGTACACTGAATTGTGCCAATGGCTTCAGTGAGTGGGCCTAAAACAGTAAATTATAGGAAGTAGGGTTTTTTCCCCCCCTTTTCACCATATTGAATATTTGAAGCTTATTTTTCCCAATCATTGTCTCATACTCATTTTGACAGACATCTGCAAGCATAGCTTTTTATAACCACTTCTCTCTCTCCCCCCAACATCACAAGCTAGTCTCTCTAATAATACTGCCTGGTGCAAGAGATCGCAGGTTCCTCAGGGGCAGCTGCTACTCACAAAGGTGAAATTCTCTCAACAGCCACCTCAACAAGCCTCAGCATACCATGCCTACGCCAGAGGAGCAGAGGGACACACCACAAAGCAAAGGGAACGTCCTGCCAACTAACCACTGCAATACGTCCACATCAGACTTCAGAATAGCGCTCTGGAGTGCTGGTAAAAACCATAATTAAATCCCATACATAACAGAAAAGTGGAAATTCTTAAACAGTAAAACTACTCAACTAAGTTTCTCCAAGTCCAATTTAATCACAATTTAACTAGCATTTGCATATCATGTTTAGACAGGCTAAGTAAAAATAGGTCAGAAAAATATCACACATTTCTTCAGTGCTGCACTAACTATAATTCTGTATACATTGAGTCCTCTGCATCTCCCTCAGCCACTGCCAGCTGCACATAGTGGGAGCAGAAAGGGCGGGGGGAGGAGGGAATCAAGTATTTTTCTATTAGTCTCATTTGCTGTTAGTCCTACTCATGCAGGCTTTACTACAATAGCAACACAGAGTGAAAACTGAGCACAGGAGACAAAATGGGGGGAAAAAAGTCTAGCTTAACAGCAGAGTTCAAGAAAGTTTGGTAATCCTTACTTTCAGTCACCAAGGCAGGGGAAGATGCAACTTGGCTTCCTTAAAATTAGTTGTTAATTCTTGCTTGTCTTAAAAACTAATTTAATAGTTAGTGTCACTAGTTTTGTATCAGCATTTATTAGCTTGTTAATAAAAACTGCACAGGATGCTCAAGCAAGCATGTCCAGGAGAGGTACCTCTCACTACATTGTCCAGCTTCCCATCCCCAGTCTTCCAGCAAGGGCACAGTACCCTCTCCAGTCCATCTCCTAGTATTTTCTTTTAAGACAAGCTGTAAGAACTCATAACTTCTATCTTTGCTATATAACAAATGCATAAATAGTTATCCTGTTTTTGTCTTCAGGCTGCACGCGCATATTCTGTATGGTACGTACACACATGCTCTCTGCTGGCACACAACAAGTTACTGAGATTGTGTTTGTATGATTTTTAAACAAAGTTAAAAAAATTTTGGCTATTGCTTCACTTACAAGAATTCTCTACTCAGCTCTTAAAAGAGAGAAAAATCAACACACTTGACCTGGCTTCATGTTCCCATTCATATTCACAGGCCAACCTGTGTTGGAAACCTGGCTAGTCAAAACAATATTAAAACACACTACTGTAAATCTGTAACAAACAGTAGGATAAATTAATTGCATTTGAGAAGCAAAGGTGTACTCATAAAATTTGTCAAGTATTTGATCTGTGCAGCCTCCTGTTTAACTAGCCTGTTAGGCTATTTAAAAAAAAGTGAAAGTTCTATTTTAAGACTATGAAAATCAGTCTGCATCCTTTAAAACCCCATTTAATCCCAATTATGAGTAAACATCAAACATCCCACAAATACTAAAACAAGAAAGGAATTTTAATGAGAAAATAAATCAAAAACTTAAAGTAGTCCTAAAGAATCCATTAAAGTTTTTTGGGTTTGTTTTTGTTTAAAGGAAATGGTGCAAAATGTCCTTGCAATCCCAAGGTTCCCAAGATTGCAATCTGAAGGCCCCCTTAGATGCCATGCCTTAAAAGGCAAAAAGAGTCTAGACATAATGGTAAAACAGAACATTAAGAAAATAGATGTAGGCCAGAGCATTAAAGAGCACTGCCAGCTGTACTGGGGAATGCATGAAACCTTCAAGCCCATCTTGATGTTTAGACTGTCTTAGAAGCGTTATACAGCGGTATCTCATCCAAAGCAGAAAAGAGCCCACAAACTTTCCTTGCATATCTGCAAATCCACCTACTTGTGATTTTATAACTCAGGAACAGATCTGCCTAAAGACTGCAAACAAACTTGGCACACTGCAAACAGAGGACTATGAAATGTTGTTAACAACACAAAAGCCCTAAGACTCTGGCAACAATGCCTTTGCCTTCTCAGTCACGATTCTTACTGTACTGTCACCATGAACCAAACATGCTGACCCTCCCAAAGACTTCCAACACTATCCTCTAATTTTGGCAGAGCACTTTTTCCAGAATGCTTTAAAAATGTTACTGATATCATATAAAATTAAAAGATTCCCATGATTAAAAAAAGGTTTCATCTACATTAGATAAAAAGTGTCTAAGCATTAAATGCAACAATTAGTTTCTTTTAGAAGAGTATATGACCAAAAAACTCACTAATTTATTCACAATATTCAAGTAGCAGTATCAGTTCCTACCATGAAAATTTCCTAAGATGACTTACTGAAGGTTATTAGCCTTGTAGAACTCAGGTATTGCATAATATTCATAAATGTGCCTGTTGTTTTCTTGCATGAACATTTCAGTTTAAAATGTACAGAAGTACAGAAAATTACTAATATGGAAATGCTTGTAGTTGATTCATAAAATAATTTCACAAAAAAAAGTTGCCAGAACTGTTATGAGTAGTGCTATATCACTGGCAGCTTTACAGCATTTGAAAACAATGTTTAGCTTAAGTGAAAGTTACAGCAGAAGTATCACCATATGCAACTCCAGATCTAAGCACAGGACGTATTTCTACATACCAGGCACATGGTGGTTGTGCTTTTAAGCTGTACTGTAATGAAGGGAACTGTAACAACCAAGTTCAGCTCACTTGCACGCTGAACACTTTATGAATGAACATACAGTCTAAAGAAAATTTTAAAAAGTGTCTTGAACAAGACATTATTCAAGCATCAACACCTGAATATCAAGTTACATATTAAAAAAGTTAACTGCAGACACTGCTGAAGACACTTGTTTGGGTAAAAATGCATATTCTAAAACAAGCTAAGGCATTAAATACCAGAGCCTTAATTACAATAATTAAATACAATAATGAAATGTGATACTCATAGTTCTCAATTTGAACACAGTGAGATTAAAATATTAAAAGTTACTCTGCTTACCTGAAACCACATTTCAGGCATTATGCCGTTCCAGTAACACAGTGCAGCATGAGTACAGATTTCATCTTGGACATCTACTAAATAAAACTACACTTGAGACATGTCACTATAAAGAATGCATTACTTCACAGAATCCCAGGTTGGAAGGGACCTCAGGGATCATCTAGTCCAACCTTTCTGGGAAGAGCAGAGTCTGGACAAGACGGCCCAGCACCCTGTCCAGACGACTCCTGAAAGCATCCAATGGGGCTGAGTCAACCACTTCCCTGGGGAGGTTATTCCAATGGTGACTGTCCTCACTGTGAAAAATTTCCCTCTGGTGTCCAGTCGGAATCTCCCCAAGAGCAACTTGTGTCCATTCCCCCTTGTCCTCTCCATGTGACTCCTTGTAAAAAGGGAGTCTCCATCTTCTTTGTAGCTACCCTTAAGTACTGGTACACGGTGATGAGATCCCCTCTGAGCCTCCTTTTCTCAAGGCTGAACAAACCCAGCTCTCCCAGCCTATCCTCATCTGGCAGGCTTCCCAGTCCTTTGATCATCCTGGTGGCCCTTCTCTGGACCCCTTCCAGCCTGTCCACATCCTTTTTGTATAGTGGGGACCAGAACTGTACACAGTACTCCAGGTGTGGCCTGACAAGCACTGAGTAGAGTGGGATAATGACTATCTCTGCTGGTGATGCCCTTTTTGATGCAGTTATGTACTACATGGGCTTCTCAGTTTGGGAACTGCTATGCCAGCTCTAAGACCCCTTTGCTCACACCCAGTAATATTTTTGACCCATCTCTCCCCTGCTCAAAGTTGTATGTTCTTATACATATTCTACGTCAGGTTGGTGTTATCCAGCTTTTGTTTTCCTCCTCCCATATTCTGAACAGTTGATAGTACAAGTTCCAGAGAAACCTAAACATTACCTCCATGTTTTGGAAGCAACTCACTACATAGATCATCTGAGAATTAGTTGACTTTTTTATTAAATCAGATTATTTTTTTCTTTTTTAATCCAGCTCTAATTTAGAAGTAGCAACCACCACCACTACAGAGTAACAGCAGTTGACACTGTTGCCTATTCGTGGTGCATCTAGTCCCCTCTGTATACAAAATTTCAGTACAAAATTATTTGTTGAGTTCTAGAAGGCAGGTATTTCTGAAATGCAATTTTGAGCACAGGATGATGACTATCAAAGAGTGTGCAAGTTGATTTGACAAAATGATGCATTAATTCACATCAGAAATAGACTCCTATACTAGTTATGTTACAAGAAAAACCCCATCTCTTAAATTTCTAGTCCTTCTCCTTGTCTTCTTATCTCAAGATGATAATTAAATCACTACAGAGGCTTGTCAACAAAAGACATTACCAGAAAAATTACAAGAAAAGAAGGTAGCTTTCCAAATAATAAGAATACCATTAGAACTACATTTCTTAGTGTAGCATCTACAATTAGTAAGGTGTATCTTTTACTATTACACTGGTTCACAATGGGAGGGAAAAAAGCACACTTATTGCAGAGATTATAGAAATTTCTTCTGAAAGCAGAATTTAAAACTATCCACCATCTTAAGAGAGAAATCTGTAGCAAGAACTTGGAGTTTACTGACAGCAGGACATCAGCCCATGGCCAGACAGTAGTTAAGAGACACCATGAAAGAGACCAAAACCCGTTCACCTTTCTGTGGGAAGACAATCACACTCTTGTCTTTAGTTGCATACAGAAACAATCATAACCAAAGCTAAACACAGTTATCATTCTTCCCTTTATGGTAAATGCCAGTATTAAAATATCACCACACAGCAATGAAGATCTACATTTAAAGGGAAATCTTTCCAAAGAGAAATCAAGAGTTTTAGAGAAGACACTGAAGAGACATGGTTTACCTAAAGAGGATTTGTAAGCATGTGTGTATTACAAATTTGATCCTTTTAATACAATACTGCAACAGTCTTTTTCTAAGACCAAATGCCAAAGATCACCAGTATCCGCTGTCATACTTAACATCATCTGAACGAGCAGCTACAAATACCACTGAGAATCAAAGCTCAATATACAACACAGAAAGTCACAAGGATTTCTTACGTAAATGCACATTTGTTGTTTGGAAATCATATGAGAATAAAAGATGTAAGATACAGTGAATCACTGAATGATTATAAATTACCAACGCAATCCTAGGACGTAACAGGAAAGAGATGTCCAGCCGAGGCTTGCAAAGTGACATGTACACACTGGTAAACACACTTGAAAGGTTACCTACTTGTCAGGTTGTGCCTACTGAGAAACAACTACCTCAGGTAGACAGTGGTGTAAGGGAGGGCTGCTGGACAGTCCCAAGACCAGAGAGCCCCTCTTATGACCAGAGTCCAAAACAATTTTGTCTTGCCTTGTGCAGCAAGATGAAGGCTGTCTGACTGCAGACAGCTGTTTTGAAGTGCACAAAGAAGTGAGAAGTAGTAATGGAAAGTGGCAATGTTAACACAAGAACAAATGGCTATGAGTTTGCTAGAATTAAGTTCATACCAGAAATGAGGAAGTTTTCTATACCTCTGAAGGGCAGAACAAATGAAAAAAGCTAACTTCAAGGTGAAACTACCACTTATAGAAAAACCATCAGGGGCACAGGGCTGTCTGTGACACCGAAGTTGCCTCAGAAGGCTCAGATCTCCTGCAGTGCCCTGCTTCTCATCAAGACCACTGAATGCTTTATGTCAGGACTGATGTCCTGACCACCATGGAATGACCTTATCATACAGAGAACGTCCTCTACTGACCTCTATTAGGTACAGTCTAATTTTCTGTAGCTTAGTTAACACTCCATTTACATAAAACCAAACTTTACAACAACTAATGTGCAAGAAATCTCAATTTATTCACATTGCGTTCAGTAGCCAAATGGTAACTTCTGTGATTTACAGAATGACAACTGCCTGTAAAGCACCTGGCTCCCTGCTCTGACAACCCATAAACGAAGCAGATCAGGAATCACCCTGCTGTGCAGCTGCACAGGGGTACTGCAGAAAGACTCAGGGAGAAAGGAGTGGGGATGAGTCAGACATGCCATAAGATGCAACACCCCGGACTGGGGTGGGAGGTCCAGGACTCCATCTAATCCTCCCCTCCAGAAGTGATCAGAATGAGATGCTGAGCTGAAGGCACAAGGTGGCAGCAATAATTAAATATGAGATTACTGAACACCTCATAACAGTTTTCAACTGGATTCTAATAGTTAGCAATTAGCTTACTCCTTGGAACATAAATGTTATTACTCTAATTTTTTAATATAATTAACAATGAGAATGCTCAATAGCTTATCACCCGTGTAGGTGTGTATTACAGGCTTTTTGAATTTTTTTCTTCACTGCAATAGGTCCTGATAGCAAAGAATTTTACTGTAGTCTTGACCTTAACCAATTTCTGGATCTAGAAATGTATAATGACAGTAAGCCACAAAACAACTTTTTCCAAGATTCAGCTACTCTCCACCAATGATGATGGAGCTTTTTTATACTGAAAATTGTGAACATATGACCTGCTATTCCCACCAGATTTCACTTAGCTCAAAAGCTTGCCTCCACTGACGGGCAATAGCATATGCTATAGAGAACAAGACAAGAGCAAGCATGCAGTGATACTTCCCAGTACACTCATCAGCAACTTGTAGCTTGGAGACCTCCCAAGCAGAAGTATTATCTTCTTGAAAAGTATTCTTGTAGCATTTGGAACAGACACATGAAGAAAAGTCTAGGGCTGTCCAAGCCACAGAGGCCATCACTAACCACCACAAATGCCATCCTCTTTTAAGCTAGCACATGATAAGGGTTTTCTGACACTTGGTACTTCCATCAGAAGGTTGCTCTGTGATCTTACTGCTCCAGTTAAACCATTCCTAACTACTCCCAGTGTCACAAGAACCAGCCAGGCACAATTTTTCATATCAATTGTGCCAACTGTTAAAGGTGATATATGTTACTATAAATCAAATGCCTGTGAAAACCTGGCAGGATCCCAGTGAGAACAAATGAGGCTCCCAACAGGATCCTGCCTGGTTTCCTCGTAACTCACCTGGTGGCCTGATGAACAGCCCACCCCGAACTACTATTCCCAAAGAAACTGAGAAGCAGACAACAGGTAGTCATGATTCACCATGGGAATTTCAGTGGGAAATATATATATCTACGCCCAACTTTAACAATAGTAAGATCCTTGAAGGTGCAGAATTATAACAATCAAGGAAAAATAGTAATGCATTTAAGAAAAGCTGAATGGGAAAATAAAGTGAGGGGGGGAAAAAAGCAGGCAACCTCGTCTAAAATGAAACAATTTCCAGCAAAGTGGTAGCACCTGCTAACCAGCCTCTTTCGGATGACAGCAGTGGGTCCCTCCTGATTCCTCACATAGTAAACACCCTTCTTCAGCAAGAACACTCAGAAGGAGAGACTCTTACGAAAATCAAAGGAATGGGGAAGAAGTACTGAAATGAAACAAATCATTTTATGATCTCCATAGGAAAGTTTTCCAGGGATGTCTGCCTGATTCTCGTACAATAATCTCCATGGGAAGTATTAAAGCCCCCAAAAGCATGAGAAATGTTAAACCATGCCAGAGAGTAATGAAAATAAACTCTAAAGAGCTTTTCTGCTCTGGTCTCCAAGGACAGCTATCTAATCCCTCACATCTGCCGTATGGCAAGGTACTGCTCCATCTAAATGCTGGAAAGTCAGCTAAGACAGTTTAGTTTCCACCTAGAATTCAACTTCTCCAAAGGAAAAGCATTTCTTTGGTTAGTACACAAGTGTACTGGCTTTTCCCTGACTTCCATTTTGAGTTCAAACGCTCATTTTAAAAGAAAAAAGTCACAAAACCAAATATGAGAGTTCCATACTGCTTTGTCTCCCCATCCCCCCAATTCACTTCCCTTCACACCTTTTACTTCCCACCTGCCTGATGGCACCCGATCAGGTGCCTCAGCTGCCCCAGGAGCCCCGAAAACTCCTTTCCTGATGTGCTCCAACACATACCAACTTCCTTCAAGCTGCTTCTTTAACAGATGCTTAAAGCTCCAGTCTCAGCTACAGCAGATATTTCCTCACAGATCCAAATAAACACACACGCAACTATTTCAGCAGAACAATAAGACACAGGCAAAAAAAGCTACTTTCTGAAAAAGCTTACCTGCCTAACAATAAAGCTTTCAAAAAGAGGAAAATCAGTTCAATACTAAGATGTTCCACAGGGGTTCTTTTTATTACTTCCTTGCTATTCTTCATATTGAATATTACTGACCATTAGCAGGCAGCCGTATGCACTACGTAATTGTTCAACTTAGCATTGAATATTAATAAGAAGCCCTAAATAGTAAAACACAGTTTTCTTAGTTTGCATACCCAATTTAAAATTAACAAAGAAACATAACACTATTCAACTTTTCTGGGAGTTGGGGGAAGGAAAGCCAAAATAAGGCTCAGAAATAAGCTGCACAATACTATACATGAATCATTATCATAACCTATTATGTCAGTGTCCCTTTAAAGGACACTTAGGACATATTTCCTTGAAATATTAATAAATATGCATTAAAACTATTCTCCCCTCTAGCAACACTTAAATTACTCCACATGCCTAAAACGTCATACTGGTTTCCATCTTGTTAAAAGTCCTGTAACAATATCTGAATCAATAAAGTCAATTCTACAACAAAATAATAAAGCCCTACAGTCACCTGGGTAGCCCTACAGTCACACACACACACACCCTTCCCTGTTCCTCCTGCTTTTGACAGTCAAAAATGGGCATTTGGAAGCAGAGCCATTTAAGCCGCAATGCCCAACAGTGAGCCTTCACAGACAGCACAACCAACTAATTTGCACAAAGTCCTTCAAACTGAAGATTAAAATAAACAGCAGCATTTGTCTTGAGCTGATACTTTTGCCTGCCAATCATAATATATGTATTTTTAAGACAAATCCTGATACTAAATGAAGCACATGCATTGTTATCTTTCCTGCAACATTCTTTTCACTAGAATATATTTAGCGACCTGTCTTCCTTTTTTTCTTAACTTTTCTTGGGTGCAATAAAGGGAGTTCCTCTTCCTTTCTAAAAGCTAGAGTGCTATACTATGAACTTTGTTACATTTTAGTTCCTACCGTATTTTGTTAAGTTTTTATTAAACATCATAATAATTACACTCGGCAAATAAGCAAATTAAGTGCACTATGGAACGTGTTCTCATTTTTTTTCTTTTCCAAAACTGCCCAGTTTTCCACTGGTTTGCAAAATTCAGTTGACTGCTCTACCAGTCATTACCACGAATTAGATAGAGCTTCTTCTGAGTACAGTTGTGCAGAAACTAAACATGTCAAGATGGTACATAGGCTTCCACCCTATACATATGGGTATTTCTTGTTAACTTCTGACCCACTGCATCCATTCACTCCATAGGAACTATGCGCAATAGCTCAGATCACACTTACAGAAGAGGCACAAAGCATTACTCAGTTCCCCTGAAGATACTAATCTGCACGTATACGTCTTCCTAATGATGTACTGTAAGTACTGATGTCTTTGTTTTGTTCAACAGACAAGAAAACTCCCTTATCAGTCACTCCAGCACAGCATGGTTTTTTCCCCCCATCTTTCCTTACAAGACTTAAAAATTTGAGAGATGTACTTCATGTACCTTCGGAACTTGTTCCAAGCAAATCAGAGTTTAATAACAAAGGATTAATTTACTCATGATCAGTAATCACTCATTTTAATTACAAGCTTTTAATGTGACTTGCCACAGTTATTAGTGTACTACAGAAAGGATCAGCAGTAGGAACAGAAACAAAATTCTCGAGGGCAGATTATTTCAGCGCATTAGGAAGCACCACCCCAGGATTTCCACCACACGGACAGTTTTTAACAGCTCAAAGTCAGGTAGATGTTGCACAGTGATGACAGATTCTTTGGCTTCAGTCCTGAAAACACATAATGCAAATACAGCTATTCCCTGATGTTACACTACTCAGGTAACACGTTCATTGCTACCACTTGCAGACCACAGATTCCGCTCTACACTGAAGAGATGAGAAGAAAACAAATAGCACTTCCAAAATCCTGGATTTTACTGGGTATTTGTAAAAAATTACCTAGATTCATCACCACAGTCCTTTATGAACTTGTGTCACTGTTGAACTTAGGATACTTTTAATGTATTTTACACGAAGCCTGTACCTGCAAGCTTTGTCTTGTACTAACCAGCAGCAGTTTTAAATGCTGAAGTTATATATAGATGAAATACTAAAATGTTCCTCTCATCATGGCCCTCAAAGAGCTCAACCATTTTAAGGGAAAACAATTTGTAATACCCTGTAAGAAACTACTTTAAAATTTCAAACTTAATGCCATTTGCATAAAACACCTATTGTAAAGTATCCTGAAAAATACATTTGTTGATTTAAAAAACTTTAACATCGAAGTGACTTTGAAAGTAGATCAAATGAAAACAAACATCAGCATCAACAGAAAAACTGACAAAAGGCTTAGGTGTTACTACACGTTTAGCTGCTCTGGTGCTCCAAAACTTGCACAAACTCCGTCTAACTAAACCGTTTAGCTGTTCAAAGTACATGAACAAATACAGCTAATTATATCTAATTCAGAACTGGAAACCGTGGTTTGGGGTTAGGGTTTTTTTTGTTTGTTTTCTCCAGGGTTTCGTTTCTTTTACTCTGGGCACTTAAGGGAACTTCAGCCCGTTATCGGCAAGGCGTAAGCAAATACTCCGCAGGCGCCCAAGTCGGCCCCGGGGACAACCCGCAGCTCCTCACCTGGAAGCTGCAGGCAGCGCCCACCCGCGGCGCGGCTCGGGGGGGCGCAGGAGCACCCCGCGGGCAGGACCGGGCGCCGGCACCGGGCAGGGCTCGCCCCCGGCACCGGGCGGGACCCCGGCCCATCTAACCCCCCCCAACGGCCGGGGCCCTCCCGGTGCGTGCCCCCAGCAACGGCCACGCCGCTCCCCGGCACGTCCATCAAAGGGAAAGAACGTTTAATGGTTCAACTGAAGAATTTACGCGCTGAGAAACTGCCTTTTTATTTTTAGCCTATACAAACCCCGTAGTGCAGAGTGTTTCCAATACCCCCGCCGCGTTCTAAGGGCACGGGCAGGCCCTAGCACGCACGCCGAGGTAAAACCTTTTCTTAAGACGAACCGGCGCGGCCGAGCACCCCTGCGGGACCCACCGTACCGGAGGCCTCGCCCGGGCCGCCTCCCGCGGCGAGCGGAAGCCGCCCCACCTGAGGGGAGCGGGCCCGGGCGCACCTCGAGCCCCGGAATCCAGCGGCGTCTCCTCGGCCCACCGGGGAGGGCGGCTCGCCCCGCTCCGGGCCCGACCGCGCCGCCACGGCTCCTCGCACCCCGCGGAGGCGGCCGCGCGAACGCCGCGCCCCGTGACACGGCGCTCCCGGGCCGGCTGCGGCGGCTCCCGGCCCGCCACGGGCTGCCCGGCCGCCCGAAATGGAGGACGATTGGGCCGCCGCCAGGCGCCGCGCCCGCAGGTACGCACCTCGCCGCCGGGCCGGCAGGGCGGGGGGCGGGGGCTGCGGCTGCCTTTCCCCGGTACCGGGGGAAGGAGTCCGCCGGGGGGCTCTCCCGAGCGCGGGCGGCCGTGGGCCCGCTCCCCTCCGGCAGTACCTACCACCTCAGCCAGCTTGAGCCTGCCGAAGGTGCCCCGCAGGTAGTCCAGGTCGCAGCGAAGGCCGCCCAGCCCGCGGCGCTGGCTGACGGGCTCCGTGGTGGGCTGGTAGGGACTGCTGGCCCCCGAGATCATGGAGGTGCTGGACGCCTCGCCGTCGAAGCCCTCGAGATCATCGCCGTTCCTCATGGTGCCGTCAGTACCGGTGCCGGTGCCGCGCGCTGCGGAGGGGCTGGCTGGCCGCGGAGCTCCGGCCCGAGCCGCGCTCCTCAGCTAGCGGAGCGCCGGCTGCATGGCTGTCCCCGGCCCCCTCAGGCGGAGCGGCGCGGGCAGAGCGAAGGCAGCATGGTGCGGTGCGGTGCGGTGCGGTGCGGAGCTGCGCCCCGGCCCGGCGGCCCCGGCCCCCGGAGGATGAGGAGGAGAGAGCGAGCGGCGGCGCGCGGGCAGCCCTCAGCACCGCTCCCCGCGCTCCGCGCCCCGCCGCTGGGGGGCGCCCTCGCCCCGCGAGGGCTGCCGGCGGCCGCCGCGCCCGGGCCGGGCTGTAGCTGGAACGAGACCGCCGGGGCTCCCTCAGCCCCCTCGGCGGCACGGCCACCCCCCGGCTCGCTCCCCTCCCTCGGTCCCGGCGGGGCAGCTCCGCTCCGGCCGGGGACTCCGCCGCCGCCGCTCCTCCCCCTGCGCTCAGCGGAAAGGGAGGAGAGAGCCCGCCCCGGAGGGCGCGCCGCGGCCGGGCGGTGCCTCCACCGGCCCGCGGCCGCCCGCCCCGCCCCCGCGGCCGGCACCTGCCCCCGGCCGCGTCCCCGCCCCCGGCCCGCCTGCCCGCCCGCCCCCCCGCAGCCCCGGGGCCGCCCGGGCAGGGGAGAGGAGGGCAGCCCCCGGCCCCCGCCCCCCGGCCGGCGCCGCGCCTCGCCCGGGGCGGGCGGGGGGCGGCCGCGGCCGCCGGGTCACCTTGCTGGGCGGCAGCGGTGGGAGGGCGCGGCTGCTGGCTCGACACTGCAGACGGCGTTAGCGGGCCGCGGCGCTGAAGGGTTTTTGGCTTTGGGTTTTTAAAATGCGTTCATGTTGATGCTGACGCCGAGACAATCACTGCTGCTGGCTTTCTAAACTGTGTTCGTAACTCGGGGTAATCCTCCGAGGTGCACAAAGCAGTTCACGCTGCTCGGAGTTACACTGCCAAGCCATCACAACACTGTACCTGCAGCAGTCCCAATACTAGAAACCATCAGGGTATTCTCCGTGGGTATTACAAACATTTTAAGGGGTAATTTTAAACGGTGAAGTCTTCCGGGGAAATAGTTAATTTTTACAGGCTCTGAATCACTTTTTGGAGACGTTTTCTTTTGCTGTGCCACCATAAATAAGGAGAAATGGCAACATAATCTGTCAAACACAGGTGTATCAAATGCAGCTGAAGTTTTTTTTTTAACATGGAGAGAGACAGACGGACTGCTGTGTACCACAGACCAAGCTGAAACTCAAGGTGTTCAGTGTTGCATCACCCTGTGATCTGCTATCTTTGTCGCCCAGGTGCCTAGCCTTGTTCTTGTCATTGCACTCTACAGCTTCCTCTTCTTTCACATTACTAGTACAGGGCTTTCATGCGTATTAATTCTTCTAGCATCTTCCTCTGGCCTCCAAGAGTCTTTCTTACTGCTACAGTTTTATTTTCCATTAATACTGTGGGTTATCAACCTTGTGATTTCCCTTCCAGTTATCTTCGTGTTTTGCTTAATGTGTCCCTTTCAGTTCTCTTGAACCCCCGTTAATTCTCCTTCTAGAGGGTTCTGCCCAGTACCACGTGATTTTTAATTTCAAGAGATTTTTCTTCTCTTCTCTGGCCTCTGTATAAACAGCCCCCAAGAAGTAGGGCCAAGGAGACACACTCAGAGAGCACAACAGGAACTCTGGGTGGAGAAAGAGCCGGGGTTTTTATCTACCATCAACAGTCATTGCGCTGTTAACTGGAGACATTGTTGACAGCGTGTGGCCAACAGAAGCCTTTTCATGGCTTCTCTGCAACACCCTGGTGCTGGGGGAGGCTAATATTCTCAAACAAGATGAAGAGTTAGGGGACATGCTTAAGAAACAAAACCATTGCCCTCTGGTGAAGGGCAAATGGAGGAAAAGGAAAAAAAAATAAAAACATGAGCAGCACGTGGGGAAGGATGGAAACTGTTGCTTGGGTCATGTGAAACTAGCTGAACAATGCAAACAAATCATAAATGTAAGGGGAAAACCCTGCATTGGCACACAGCTGGCCATGATGGACTAATAGGTTTTTACAGTCTCTTATTTCAGCTCTTGTATAACTCCAGGGAAATCAGAAGTCTCACAAAGCTTCTTTTCTTGCAGGAAATACCACCGGTAGGTGGTTGCCACTTTCGAGAGCTTCTCTGGATTCTTTTTAACTTAAGGCTCCACAGCTGCTTCAGGAGCACAGGATTTCCACATTTACCTACAGAGACATATAACATTTGTTTTGAGTGACTGCTCTGGCAGTAACAAGAACATTTTTGAAACATCCAGTGAACGCTATTTTTGATGAATCTTTTGCAGTTCTACCCAAAACACATTGGTATGTTGAAGGAGAATCAAAAGGTGGTATTGCAGAAGGGAAACGAAGGACAAAGGGAGAGATGGTTGAGTGATTTAAGAAAAAGGCTAGGCGATAAGAGATCTTGATTCTGGGTTTTGGCATAGACAAACCTTCAGCAAAATTCTTAATAGCTTAGGTTTTCCTATGAAGCGAGGATGCAAAGTTTAAATGTATTTAAAATCATTGTAGCATTTTGAGAATGCTGTGAAGCGCAGACACACCGAAAGCCTCTGTTCTGTAGTGAGCTAATTGCCTAGGTAGCAAAAGCACAGTAAGTGTTCTCTCTGCTCTTTCCAAAGCGTTATTTGAACCATTGTGAGGCATGTTTTCAGCAAGCGCGTTGACAGTGTCAGTGACCGCGGTTTCACAGACATTCCAGGCAGCTCCTAGGGCAGCAGGATGTCAGCATGGCCATCCACAGCCATGGTGCCCCTTTCGGCACCGTGGTCTCTACAGCCGACGTCCCCCTTGCTATAAATGGCGCAGAGCCAATACCAAACCATACTGGGGGATTTTCTGGCGTCCTCCTGGATGGGTGGGTGGGCTGGACAGACTTGGCAAGGGCTTGTGAGGTTGCTGCCAACATCTAACAAAGGAATCCTTTACACACATTCTTGCCTGATACGGCACCTTTTCAGCCTGCTCTGTAGCACTTGAAGGGAAAAAATGTCTACGTTTAATATGTAAATAAAAGTATTGATCCAGTAAAAAGGTAATTGAATTCATCCAAGGTAGATTGTGTTGCTTTCAGATAACTTTGTTTTCACAAGTTCATGAGCTTTTCAAGCACAGCCTGCCATTTTATTGTGTGGCTGCATACCAAGACTAGGAAAACGGGGAATGAGGTCAATGATCAGCACTCAAGATACCACCGTAATACCAAGCTAATCAGATCACAGAATTCATCAGAGATTATTTCACATACAGCTAAAATATGACTGAATAGAGAAAACAAGGAAGAGACAGCAGAGAGGGGCGGAAATCCCAGTATGCTATTCATAGACGCTATCACTAAATGATCAAAGATCGGTATTTTTACAGAATGGTCAAGCCAGCTTTGACAGAATTGAAAATTCCCCATGAGAAAGAATCTCCAGGACAGTGGTGATAAATTAAAACCAACTAGTGATTTAGGCATAAAAAGCAGCAGGAACAGAATCTTAAATATTATCACTGATCAAACTGAACCAAACAACCCTCATCTCTCAGCTATTCATACAGCCTTTAATGAACAGCCTTTAATAAACCTGTGAACTTCCTGTGGGCTCATTTCATTAAGAACATTGAAGTTTTATTTTCAAGATTAAAGCATGTGATTCTATTGCAACTGAATATGAATATCAACTTAAAACCACATTTTACAGCTGCATTTATGTATTTTTAACACACTTAAAAGTATTTTCATGTTCATACATAAACTCTTTTAGGTATGAATGGTGTTTATTACAAATGGTGCTTACATGTACTTAAGGGCACAAAAGGAATCAGAATCCTAACAGGAAAGTTACATCTGTGCAAGTACCTGAAAAGAGCCAAGAGGTTCTTTAAGAAAATGCTCCGGTATTTCCACATGACCTACCCAAAGGGAAGGAGCACTGGTATGCTGCCAAATTCCAAGAGAGCTGAGCAGTGATTAGAGTTTAACTCTGGCATCAGAGAGGAGGGTTTTTTTTCCTCTGAATTTCTCAATGTAAAAAATGCTAAAGCTTTTTCTCAAACTTTTCAGTTGGGGGAAAAAAAACCCAAACACCCCACCCTAAAAAGCTAATAAAGAACTTGCTTCAGGAAAACATCTGGTAGTTTTAAGTGCCTTAGTTCAGTAAATGGTCCGTTTTCACAGTGTGGGAGTGTGGCATGCACACTTCAATTCTGTAGCCATAAGCAGCATAGGAAGCAGGCAAATAATTTTGCTGAGTCAGTTAGGAATTAATACAATATACAACAGGAATAAGCTGCAAGTTCTGACCTGGACTTTCAGCAGAAGGAAAACTGACAGATCAGTGGGGAGTCGTGCAGTCAGTTATCTCTAACTGGCAGAGGATGGCTGCTGCTGAACAGTCCAACCATTCCTACTTCGCCATGTCCAACCACAGCTGAAGTAGCACTGTGCAACCTCCCACGGTAGAACCACTCAGCACAAAGGCACTTCAGGAACAGTAACAAGAACTGAATTCCTCAAGAGTCACAGCACAGTCCTATCAACTGAGAGAAGTCCCAAGAGAAGCAGAGAGGAGGACAGACAGACACTAATTTGAAAGGCAATCTATAAAAGCTTCTGCCATTAAATATGCAGGAAAGTTTCATGGGCTGACAGCATAGTGCCCACTTCTCAAATCTGATGCTTTGGTCAAGGTACTTCAGGCACATACTGACACAGCACAGCGAGTGACTCTCTTGGCTTTTCATCTGGTTAAAAAAGTGCAGCTCCAGTAACACAAAGTTCTAGCGAGTCCTACTCCTATCCTGCAGTTATGCATACTTTCAACACCTTCACCTGTATTCCAGCCCTTATGCTTTAGAAAATAAACAGAGCAGCTTGTGTGACAGATTCCTCTCATATGAGCACCACGGGGCAGCCGTCAGGTCTCACAGCTGGGACCAGAAGGCAGCAGTGACTGCAAGTCACCACAGGACCTGTCCCAAGGAGCTGCCTGGGGTTGGCTTCACCTCCTAAGGGGACAGGTAGAAGTGTCACTCTGGGAATTTCATCACCACTGTCAGGAAACAGTATTTCTCCTTCAAAAACAACCAACCAAAAGAAAAAATCTGCCAAAAAACAAAACCAAGAAAGGCAACACAGCCAATAAAATTAGTTAGACCCTTACTTTGCAGGCTCATGAACATGACTTTGTATGCTATTAACAATGAGTCGTTCACACAGCAACTTTTTATTTTACTCCAGGATTAGAGACTGACATCTTCTTCAGTATTGTCTACTGGTCCAACTTTCTTTTTTCCCCTGCCTTTGTCACTGATGAAGTAGTCACTGACTCCTTTCACCACCAAAAACTTTCAAGGACATCTACAAATGCCAGAGACTGGTTACACTGCAGCCACAGCTGGGCTGAAGGGCAGCAGACATTCTACATAGCAGGGAGGTGAAATTAATTTCTATTAAAAAAATAGAAGCAAAACCTCATAGTCCTAAGAAAAGTGCCAGTAGACCTTTAATGGTGCTGGGAACCAGCCAAGGCTGTGGGTTATATTTCTTTTGAAAGAATCTTGTATAATGAAGCACACTGAAAAATATGCAGAGAGACTGACAGCAGTGTTTATTTTATTCATGGCACTACATTTATTCAGGAAACATAGGGAAAAAAAACCCCTTGAACTCAGAAAAAAGGTAGGTAGTCTTCTTCCAGTAAAACCATAAAAACACACAGGCCTAGAACGGAAGGTCAGAAAACACTAGTTCCCTCTGACTGCATTGGCATGGCCATGTTGCCCCCATGATATCATCCAGTATTTTTATAGCAAGAGATGGAGCGTGTAGGGTCCAGCAGGCCTTTGGAGGGAAAGAGCTGATTTTTATTTTTTGAGGAGGTGGGAAGCTGAAGGAGAGGATGAAAAAATAGTATAAACCATGTTTTATAAGCAAGGTTTTAAAGGTCCCTTAGCAGGCTTAAAAAAAAAAAAAAAAGATGAAGTACACTCACTACATTCTTTCTTTCCATGGACGAAATGGGCCAGCGAAAACAACTGACCTCAACTGTTTTAATACTGTGTTTGTTGTTACATAACCAAACCAATCAGCCCAGTGCACTGATGATGGGGAACTGCAAACATTAAAAAAAGTTCATTTTTTAGTTATCCTTCTGAATTTGTTTTACTTACAGCTAAACTACAGTTTATTGCCATCCGCTAACATGTCAACAGTTCAAAGAATATACCCTTTTTTCAATAGCACTTAATTCCTCCATATGACAGAACTTTATATTCAGCTAAATTGGCTCATTCCCTTGCAGAGTATTTCTTTAGTTAC
This sequence comes from Phalacrocorax carbo, assembly GCF_963921805.1. Lineage (NCBI taxonomy): Eukaryota > Metazoa > Chordata > Aves > Suliformes > Phalacrocoracidae > Phalacrocorax > Phalacrocorax carbo. The sequence continues at coordinate 35,859,178 of NC_087520.1, read as the reverse complement.
ATGGGTCTTCTACATGCAAGGGAAAGTTTTGGGTGTTTTTTTTTTTTCTTTCTTCCTTCCTTTTTTTAAACAGGAAAAATAATTTCAAGTCTTCCATCACTGGCTATAAACTGAAGGCAGGCATATGGCCCCAACTCTACAAAGCCATACACAGCGGAACTAATAAATCCTGATTCCTTGCAGACTTATGTCTTCTCTTCCTACCTTCCCCACCTCACCCCTCCCACTGAGCCCAATGACCCAGCACCCTCCCGAGGGTCCTTTTTCACACACAGCAGGCTTAGCTCCTATTTATGTCCTCAAACTACTGCTTGAGCAAAAGGAAGCAAGTGCTATGCCAGGTTCCATGTGTGCAGACCGACAGATTTTTGTTTGGCCTGTCTCGCCTATGAACTAGCCAAACTTCCTTGGCAATCCCTACCTAAAGCAGAGGAAATCTTAGGATTTATCATCTCCACTAAGCCACTAATTTTCATGCAACTGGTATTAAGTCAGCTATCTGCGAGATCTTTTTTGTTGCTGAAGTTGACCAAAAGATTTAATTTTTGAGGGGGGGGTAGAATAGGACAGAGTACAAATGCAAAAGCAGGGGAAACCATGCTAAAATATTTTAAATATGACAGCATTCTCTTAATAGTTGTGTTGTACTTCTGTTCAGCTAAAAGGCTTTTGCTAAATTTGAAATATTTCAGATCCTGCCAATTTCACTGGCAATTTCTCAGTCCAGCAAAACAGCATTACAAAGTATCAGTCAAAACATCCTAATACAGCTAGTTAAACAGTTGCTAATTATAGTTGCCTACAGACAATCCAGTATTTTTCTGGAGCATGTGTGCTTTTCCCAGGAAAATAAACCTGTGTGTAACAATTGAGGCTTATAACATACGCAAATTTCAGTATTAATTTAGTAACCCCAATCTCTTACATATATCAAAGGCAAATATACCACTTGCTTGTTTCAAAACCAGCCCATTACAACAGGAACTAACAAGTATTACCAAAGGATATCGTCAGCTGACAGCCGTGGAGTATTTGTGAGTTGAGTCACACAGTGAGATTACAGCACATAGGACAAAAGTCTCTATCACTCTCCTTACTAACCTCCACACCTAAGCTAGAAAAATCTAGTTCTGGGTTTGGCTGGAAGTACCAAGAGCTCTCCCCCTAGCCTTTTACCTTCGCTTTGGATCAGTGTCAGGATTCTCTGTGCAGTCAGTGACTGATCTTAAATAAAATGGAATTTTTTCCTACTTCTCCCTCTCTGCTGATGGGCACAATAACTTAAGTCTTTCAAACCACCTGAAAATTTTGAACATCTTCACTTTCTAATAATCTCCAAATCATAGTCAATTTACCAAGTCTTTCATGGATAATAATTTGATTCTTCTGGGAAAAGAGAGGTTTTAATTCTATAGTATTTAGTGATTTATTATCAGTGTAAACCGGTTTTTATTAACCAACCACAGCAAGTAACATTCATCTCCACCTTTATCCTACCATTTAAGAAATACATGATGAATACAGTAATTTAAACCTAAGTGCAACATCCAGGTTTGTTCTGCAACCAAAATGTGTGTTAGGACTTTAATTACTGGGCCTCTGCTTAGGCAAATATTACCCTCCCACAACACGTGTCCACCAGTCCCATTTGCACTGTGACCATGGAGTCGCAGTACCTGGCTCAGGCTTCTACTGCCTACCCCAGACTGCCTTGCAGGACAGTCAAAAGGCTGGTATCAGACCAAAAACTTGGCTGGGCTCTTTCATAGAGGGAACAGGCAACATAGAGCAAGACAAAAATTGTAGCCAGTCACTTGGTCCAATGCACGCAAGTCAAGAGTGCTCTGTCCTCCAGTCCCTCAGACTCTCAGTCCAGTGAACAGTTGTAAGAGACTAGAAACTTGTCTCAACATTGTTGGCAGGCAAGTTTATCTACCGAAGCCTGATCACCACGGCAACCGAGTGGGACAGTTAATTGCCAAGGCAGCCCATTGAGTTCTACCCTACAGGAATGTGTGCATCCTGTTGTCTCAGAGCACGTGTCCTCTGCACATGCGCCTGGGCCCAGGGTCGACTGATAACATATGGGGGGGCTCGGACCCTCTAGAACTTTCAAGCACTCTCTAGTGATGGTGCTGGGCATGCGCCCCACTGCTGAGTGGGAGGCGTGGGTCTGCAAAACAGTTATTGACTATGCAAGAAGACAAAGCTATAAAACGGGGAAACCAGCAGAGACCACGAGGAGCGTTCTGGAACATTCCCCCTCCACCGGATTCAAAGATACATCGGATGGACCAATGGCCGCAGATCCATGTTGGTAGCTACCGCAACACACTCACGCTCTCTCTCTCGTTCCCTTTCTCACTTTTTCTCTTTCTCTGCTTCTCTCGGTATTTATTGTTGGCCAAATAAAGTGACTTGGCACTTGACTCCGTTTTGAGTCTTAATTCTGTTTCCAAGTATGTGAAAGGAACCTAGTCACGATAAAACATTGGAGTTAATCAGAAGTTAAGCCTGGCTGCCCCCAACCTCCCAGAATTATCTGAGGTAGGTTGAACAGCAAGGGGGTTTAACCTCTGCCAAATTGTTCAACCCAACAGTGGATCGTGACAACAGTACATAGAGCTGATCTGGTCCAAGCCTCAGTAGCCATCTCCATCCATTATCTTTTCAGTGGTCTCACTCCCTCTGTTCTGTCACTTAATTCTAACGCTGTCACTGCATTCCCTCTCTAAAAGGTAAGTCCCTGTTTTTTGGAATGCTGTCAATCTGGCAAACTAAGTGCTAGACATTTACAATGGCATATTTCATTTTCTCAAGATCATCAATATTTTACTGCACATTCTTGCAAATATTCATGCAAGACTATTCCTAGCACCTTTTAGTTGCAACCACCTTTCTGGCATATTTTGAAGGATTTTTTTGTTTTTAAGCATGAGACAAGAATGACATTTTTACATGCATCATAAAGCTACACTGAGTCACGTACAAGAAAGTACCAACAGTTTCATTAGTAAATATCCATACTTTAAAAACCAGCAGCTTGTACAACCTAATTCAGCTTTCTTGTGCACAGATACAACTGGTCTTCTTTTAGTGCTGGACATCGCTATTTCAGCTTGTGTTCTGAAAAAAAGGAACCAGACTGTCTTAATTAAGACAACTCAAAATTAGAAAGAAAAAAAGCTTAACCCTTATTAACAAATTTCTTAGAACTGAATGAAAGTGCTTTTGTTCCAGAAAAGTTCAGCAATTCACTCTTTGGACGATACTTAGCCTAGAAAACAGAACATCACGAGCAGTGCGTATAGCATCTTGCAATCGTACATTAAGCAGCATTACCTACAGGCACTGATGCCAAGTCTGCCACCTTCTGGACTTGCAACAGTTCATCTCCAGGAAAATTCCGCAAAACAATTATAATTAATTGTCAGGAAGAAGAGAGTCAAGAAGCTTTTTCTTCAGATAAAAAGTTACAACTAGCAATGTTGATTCTGCCACACAAAGTCTGCAAAGGCAATAGGAAAAGTTACTTGCTTCCCTAGTTTACATTATCTTACAGACCTCTTGCACAGAACTATTAGCGTGGTTTCAGTATAACCCCTCCGGTTACTCAAAGTCTGTGGCTGTAAATACTGGAACACAAACCAAAGCGATTACATAGTGGTTTCAGTGGGCAGCAGTGCTACACATCAACTTATACTGACAAGTCAAATCTTTTTCATCAGTGATTTCTAAACCACCTCAGCACCATGCTCTTAGATGCACTGCTGTATTTGGCAAAAGAAATTTCTAAAGGTGCCAATACTACTATTTTTTTTTTTTTTAAGCAGAATTAGGTGCCCTATACTAAGATTTATGGACACATGCACAGTTTTGAAGCATTGTAAGAGCACGTATATACTACCACTTGTGTAGTGCTTCATTTCAGAAAATTAACTTAGCTGAGCTTTCTTTAAGCATTTGAATTTCGAGAGGCATTGATGTGCAAGTCAGAGCTTGCTCCATTTCGCTTTTGCAGAGAAAAGAAGGCATGCTAGATCAGATTCTGCTCTTACCTGCACTTCTGCAACTCCCATTACATGGAATGGCTGTTTATAACCTACAGTTACATTTGACTGCAGAAATCTCAGATGTTTGTGAAACCAGAGCCATGTGGTGCCCAAAAGCATTAGTTCAGACTGTTGGCTTTCTTAATTATTTGTGCTTACATTACCTTCTCCACACAATCTGAGTGGATCGGAGAAGTAATTAATTATTGTGAAGGCTGTAGTAGAACAGGCTGGAAGTTTTATGTCAATGCTTCCTTGCAGGGGAAGCTGAATTCCAGCAAAAGTGCACCTTTGGAATTAAACTGCCTCTACCCTATGAATAAATTATTTACTTTTTAATGAAAAAGACTGAATAACACAAGTTCTGCTCTTGGTACTAAATATTCAATTTAGATATTCCATGCAGCTCTGCATATAGACCCAGACAACCAGAGTCTTGTTTAGGTCATCAATAACAGCCTAAAAATCTGTAGCCTTTCCCTTGTATGTATTTAAACTAGAAAGACTCAGAAACTGATGGTTTTATTCAGACAAAGGTTCTTATCTGAGAAGTTCATTCCCTAAAAAAATCCTGCCATTGCTGAAAAGCCAGAGGGGTTAACACCACCATATGAAACGGTACAGGCAGTGAAACATTAATCTTGTAAGAGTAGCTTAGAGCCTCTAGCAATGTCTTTTCCACACCAAAACATTTTTTTTAAAAAAATTTGAAGACATTTTGCTTTCAAAAAAAGACTCCAAATTAAAGCTGAACACCACCAAAGTAAACCTAAGAGTTAAAAGGGTGTTATTCCATTTCAATCCACTGTTATGGTCTTTCTGAAGAAAGCCACTTTTAACTTCATCATGTCTGAAGATGAAGTCTTAATTTTTCCTCCTAACTTAACATACCAGATAGTTACCTTCATATATTCAAAAAAATATTTTCTAAATCCCACCTTAAAAGACTAAAATTAATTCTTTACATTAATGAACTCATTAAAACATAAAGCATTATGGCAATTCTAAAATTATGATTGTTTCATGGCCTCATAATGATTGACTTCTAGGGAAACTATTTTAGAAATGAAAAGCTTAGTTGACTTATATTTCAGAGGCAGGGTGACTCAAGAAACATTAATAACTAGAACTTCAATCTATGCAGGGGAATATATAGCCATCCTGTTAAAGTAACAATGAAGTAAACAAGTAGAAGCCTAATTACATCAGTCTACTCTTTCCGTGCTTACTAGGAAGAGCATGTTACACCGACTGAAGGAAGAAAACTTAGCTTTGCTATTGGCAGAAGAGAAGCATTTGCACCACCCAAACAATTTACTCCTTAAACTTCTCATAAGCTGGATTTTAATCCTGCAAATTTAGGACCAGTGCTCCGCTTGGACACAGTATCCCACAAAAATATTAGAAGGTATACATCTCAACCTGGGAAGATATACAACTGTTTCCCCGTTCTCATGAAATATATTGCTTTGTATCAAAGCCAGTTCTGCTGACACACCTGTTTAAGCTTCACAAGAACACCCCTCTCTGCAAACACAGCTATACCAACTTCACTTTACTTACACAAGGTGCATGCTCTGAACTCCAGAGAGGACTTGCATTTGCAAAGGCTCGTACAAGAACTCCCAAGAAAGAAGTTGTCATTACAGTATGCAACTGTACAAGCCAACTTATTTCTCCTGTTCACAGGCCTCACTAATATTGTGCTCCCACAGAAACAGCTCTAGAAGCGGGATCTTAAAAACAAGAACAACAAAAAGCACAGCATAAAGCAGTCTGGATTCGTGTTTATTGAAGCCAGTAATTAAAGACGTCCTCGTTTTGCCAGCACTAGAAAGCAAGATTCCACATGACTGCATACTGCACCTGGTTAAAGCCATACAACTGGACTAAGGTGTGTTTCATACATTTGCAGTCCTAACTGTAAGTTGGAAAAAAAAACCCCGATAAACTTAGTATACAGGACAGTGAACTTTCATTTACAGCATGTATATTGTTAAGTCCATGATGTACAGAGCAGTCACTTTCAACGTAGTTAAATTAAATAAAATACAAACTTCTGTTCAGTTTAAACAGTTTTTTAAAATGCCAATAAAAAAGTGCAAAATTAAAATCAAGCAGCATAACCACAGCATTTTTATGGAGGGCCAATCTTTAAACTTTTCTATTTGCTTCAAGTTGAATGATTTCATCTTGTTTCCTTAGTTTAAACATGAACAGTAGATGCAGTCACTATAATGCATATAAATATAGTCATATAACAGTTTAAACAGTCTACCATACAAGTGTATCTGCAAATAAAATGAAGTTTCACTTGAAAATGTAAAGGCTGCTTGCAATTTGGCCTTTGGTTCCAATATTTGAAGACACCAGAAAAACAACTGTGCAGCTCACCAAAGTTGACACACTTTGGCAACCACAGGATGCTACATTACTTAGAACTTTCAGTAAACTAGGAGCATTCACTTGCAATTAGAAACCAGAAACCTGTTTCTATTTTGTCAGAAGCATCTTTCTGCAAAGCTGGTAAGTTATCATACGTTATCAGTTTTGATCAATTTTAGTATATTTAACATTTTTATAGAACTGGAAAGTACTTCAATTTTAAGTTTTAGCACATATTGCTAGAGAAAGTGCTTATCAGGCTAGATGATAAAAACACAGGTTCAGACTGAGGTTTTCAAACTATATCCCATTACAATCACAGCCTTTTTCAATTTTCTTGTTGAGTTTTTGACATTTTAGTCTCCAATCTCAATTCTCAGCGTCAGGAGGACAGTGTGCCATTACTACTGGTGCGGTAGCTTGCAACTTGCACCCATTACACCAGGAAGTACCTCCACATTACCCATCAGCCATCCGCAGTCTAACTGTTATCTAGACAACTGTATAACTTCAGGTCATACCGTTTATTAAAAAAGTAAAAAAAAATATAGTATTTTCAACAAAGAAACTGGCACAAATAACATACGTTAATATTTGTCAGAGGCAAGTAAATACTCTTAGCTTTCTAGATAATGTTTAGACAGACTTACAAGAACAGCCTCTCGATGTAACATAGGATTTGATGTTAACATCCAGTACTGTGTTAGTGGTCAACCTAATTTATATATTTAAGTAACAATATATATTAGGGAAGTTATATCCAGACATTAGATTTAGTACAACAAGTTCATATCAATAAAAAGTAAACTCTGCATAATTCAAATTGTGGTTTTTCCCTTCAGCGTTAAAAGCACAGAATATGCTTGGTATTTTTAATTTATGGTAGTGTGTACATGTAAAACAAACACATAAAATCAAAGTGCCATTTCAGTAACCATAGCAGTTTTTTTGTTTTTTTTACAGAATGATGGTTTTATGTGACCATGGACAGAACTCCATTACAGCAACGGGGACAACCACAACCCATCTTTCCAAATGAAATGCTACATTAAAGAAAATACAAAACAAGTTGTTGTTCATCATGTACACATTCATACTTTTCAGGTTACCTTCAGAATTGGAGTTGGCTGCACCTGCAGCAGATGTGGCTGGAACTAGGGCCTTGAAAGTTTTTTTTAAAAACCTCCATAGGTATAAGGCAGGAATCAATTTTAGCTTGGTAGCTAATATTTAGTTACAAAAAGTAAGAAAAAAAAAATACTGAGTGTGTTCTGTAGCACATTTCATTATGGGAAAATGATACGTCACCCACCATTCTTCATAGTCTAGCCTCTTGGCATAAAAAAAGGCAGAAGCTATCAGAAAACAGGAATTAAAATTAAATACAAATTGCAAAACTACTGATTTTAAAATAAAACCAAACAGTGACTGTTTGTACTACAGTGCACAATAAATTCAAGCACCTTCTAAAGACACATCACACACTGTGCCAGGCACTTGGATCTAAACAAGTCATAGTTTCTCCCTTTTTCAGCTACACCAGAAAGGGCATCCACACTCTTAGACTTTTTTAAAAACTAAGATTTACAACAAGAATAAACTCCCATGATGCTTAGTGTTTGGCCTGGAATTCTCCAATGTAAAGTAGTCTTTTTAAAACAGTGATTATTTACCCTATGAAACACAGGGTTTAACAACATTGCTCCTCTCCAGTCAATCCGACATTCTAGTTTCCTACTGTCCCAAATCTGTTTTCCCTTTTAGAGCTCCATTCCCTACCTAGGCTTCTTTCACCTAATTAATGCTCTGTTACACCACCACCACCACCACCTTTCCAAGAATATAATGCATTTGCAAACATACAAGTAGCCAATTCCAGTAACTCTGAAAGAGGATTTAATTTCTCTTTCTTGCCTTGTGTGCAGTCAGTAGTAGTATTTTAATAAGAATTCTCCCTTTTGCTTCTCTCTGTTCTTCACAACAGGAAATGCAGCTGCACCTGCTTACCTCCAAAACCAAAAGAATTGCCCTATATAAACTCTAAATGGTTATCTTATACAGAGGGATTTTATATGCAAACTTCCTGAATGTGCACTTTTTACTGGGACAAGGCAATGATGTAATTAGCTCATTTCCCCTGCCCCAAGAAAACTGATAGCATCTGCCATAGCAGAAAATTCCTGGTCTTATCAGATCAATATACATAGTTATTTGGTCATTTACAGATACATTTTTTAATGCGCTATCAAGCTTCGTTCTCTGTTGGAGGAGAGTTTGTTGTTACCATAGAGTCTGGCTTGCGAGTCATCCTATCCAATTCCTCTTGAACATTTGTCAAAACTGTTTTTTGTCCTGAAATAAAAACAACAAGGTTAAAGCAATCTAATTTCAATGAAACATTTTAACCGATGAGTACAAGTATTCATAAAATCGCTTTAATACAACAAAATATTATTTACTTTCTCATTATTTTGCCACCTACCCAAGAACACAGGGCCTGACGCAGTGCCTATGTAAAGGCTGATAAATATTAAGGTGTTTGATTCACTTTAAAGAGATGAAATGCTGAATTATACAGCAGCATAAAGCACAACAATATCTGTGATATATTTTACAGCAACTAACAACCACATTTAGAATTTTCTATAAAAAAATCAACTGTACACAATTCTATTAGTATTGATAGCAAGTACTTTATTTAAACCCAGATTTTAACCACAAGTTTTCCAAGGTACGTATGACACCTGCTACAAAAGTGACATTTGTTTGGCCACACTTACACTTACTTCATTTTAAAATTAAACAACTAACAGGAAGAACTCTGTCTGCAGACAATGTTCCCTTTAAAAAAGGGGACATGAATTGCATATTCATGTAATATCTCAGAGCAGTCATTTCAAAGGACTTCTTCAATTGGAAACAGACACACTGAAGTATTTCATGGAAAGGCATCTTACATTTTTATACTAGACTCAAAACCTAACAATTGTCTAACTGAACCATCAGCTTAATTCTCTCGTTCTGAAAATTATAAACCCACAGACAAATTAATAGCTAAAATTGGAACAATATATTCTAATGCTTAGAGCATACAAGCATTTAAGATTAAAAAGTTATATTTTTAGACAAAAAGTAGATTATATAACCATGTTCAGCTTCCTTACATAGCCAAAGAATTTAACAAGCATCTGTTTTCCAGCTCAAATGTGTGTGAAATATTAGGTGGATTTTTTCCAGGGTACATGTTGAAAACATTAAGAAGGCAAGATTTGACTGTTAGAGATTTAAGTGGGTTTTTTTCCAAAGTACAAAGACATAACCAAGTTAAAAGGTTACCTTTAATCACTATAAAGGTTTTATATTTAAGCACTAGTCATAAGCCACAGTACTCTTAATAGCATCTATTCAAAGCATGAGTATTTAAACAAAATTTAAAAATTAGTACATTAACTGTAATATAACTTACCATACAAACCACTTTACACGTAGACTAATGGTACCTGGGAGTTAAACTCTAAACCCTAAAACAATAAAAAGCACACAATTCTTGCTCAAAAGTAGGTCTAAACAAAAACTGTGGCTTTTTTAATGCTAGATAAACTGGATCCTTAAGACTCCAAAATAACACCAAGCAGCTGTCTCCTGAAACTACCTCATACTGGACAGGAAAAAACATTGCCAAGCTCCCCTTTACCACTATCACAGGTGGGCACCTTTCAAAGTAGAAGAAATACAAGGAGCTGTTTTTATGAAAATAAAAAATTTCCTGCCATTATAAATTGATACTTGCTTTCCGTTTCTTTACGGACATATCGTTAAGGACAGTAATGGCCTTAGCCAATTAGATGTGTTCTACACAATTATAGGTATGGTCTTTTCTAGATTATAGTGAGAGCAGAGAACCCTAGTTCTTTACGTATTGCACAGGAACAGAAGGTTGAAGGCAAATCTTAGAACCTACAAGAATCATCTTGTGACTATAAATGAACTAACTTTTTAAGCCTAGAAGTCCTTGCGAAGAAAAATAATCTACCAGAGAAACCACCAGTTGGAGTTCTTTGAAACATCATGGTCTGCACATGGAAGGAAGACAGTCCAGCAACATAAAGGCAAATAAGATGAGTGAGGAATTACACAGCAGGAAAAACGGACATGACATTGCAGCACCTGCCCAGAGGACAGAGTTCTCTCAAGTATGAGTTAACATAGCAGAAACCAATCAATCAGTTATGTTGAGATCCACAATGTCTCCCTCATCCTGTGACAAAAATCTCAAAACATCAACCACAGGATGTTCATAGCTGTGGGAGAACTGGATGGTCTCCAAGTATTTTTAGCGTCAACCTTCTGAAAACTCAGGGGTCTTTAAACAGTTTAGATTAGACATTTAATATGTCTACAAAGATCATTTTAGCGCATTTACTCACATAGAGGATGCAGCCATAAATAAGACCTTCTCCAAGATATTGTCCTCAAGTCTTCCACAAAAGAGCAAGTAATATTTTCTGTTATCACCAGCACCAGCTACCTTATAAACTCCACAAGAGCTTTTTGGATACTAAATGTGAGGAGCCCTTACCTTCTCAGGAAAGTTTAATCTTATATTGGTTGAAAATAAGATGTGAGCGCATCAGCTGACAAGGAACAGGCATATTCTCTTGTGAATGAAAGCTGATTATTCTGTTCCGAAAGTCAGGGAATGAGCGTAGGCTGTCAACTTGATGCAGCCAAGAAAAGCCAACTGCGATCTTGAGATCACCCAGGAGAAGTACTTCCACCAAAGAACGAGAACTGCTGTACCAGGCACTACAATGAGATTTTTCTGGAGCACTGCATACAATTCTAATCACTCATGTTCAAGAAAAGATGAGCCAATGATAGGAACTAACAATGAAGAAACTAGTAGGGAAAACAGCTCAACGTCTAACAGAAGGCTAGGAGAGAACTTGTCTAGTTTAGTCTAACAAAACAAGAAGGTTAAGAAAGGATATATGACTGCTGTCTCTAGATGTTTCAGGAGAGAAATAATCTATTTAAATTAGAGGTTAGTGCTGACAGGGACAGGGCAGGGGAAGGTATACATAGCCATTTGTTATCTTTGGAAAGTCCTGAAAGGCACATGATGTTCTAGAAGACTGAAAGAGGAAAGAGTAAAGCCCATTACAGACTAGTTAGTTTTCATTCTACTATTTTTTCCAGAAATTGCAATTATGTTTTAGATGCTTACGAACAGCCTACCAGCACAACAATCAACATGAATCTGTTACCAACAAGTTGCGTCAAGCCAACCAAATTTCTATGATAGGATAACAGGTCCTGTGGAGAAGGGAGAAGTGGTCGATATCACAGCTCGCATAACTAGAAGTCTTCATATTTCAGAAAAATAAATGTATCGTATTCATAAAGTACTCATTAGTTATCCGTAGTACTAGTCAATACTTTTATTCAGCAATCTACCCTGTCCAACTGTTGAAAGTATCAGATATGTAGTCAAGCATGCTTGAAGGGACTACAAAGACTTTTGAGACAGAATTGGAACTAAGAAGTTATTTATATAAGTTATACTTCAGAAATACTAAGGTAGTTTGATACAGACTAGAAAACCTGCTACTAGGGGGCAGAATTTGTATTTAACTGGCTGTACTGTTGTAAGAAATCCTAATCCATGCCATACAGATAAAAAAAACTAGCATCATGCTGAGACATCTAAACAGAAGCACAATACATACAGATTAAGTAACCCCTAGGGCAGACAAAGCCTTGTCTGAGGTCCTGCATTAATTTCTGAGCACCAAAAGAAACAGATCATCCAAGCAGCAGTCCAAAGGAGAAGAGTAAGAATTATCAAAGCCATAGAAAACCTGTACTGTGAGGAAAGGCCGACAGAAGTGTATTTTTGTAGTCCAGACAAAAGTCACAGGCAAAAGGGTAATAGCTTTCAAATATGCAAAAGACTGCTGCAAAGACAAAGGGGCTACACTGATCTCTGTCTCCACTCAAACAAGACAAATAGTACTGGGATTAAGAAATACTGACTGTACAAGAGAAAAAATAACTAAGAAATTAAGTACTGGAATAGGCTTCCTGGACAGGAGACATTACATCTATTATTTCAGAGTTCCTTTGCTTTTTTAATCACCAGGCAGGAACTCCCTAACTGATTCTGCTTTAGATAAAGAACATGGATGAAATAATCCCTAAAAACAGTTAATTTTACGTTGTGGTCAGTAATAGAATGATGCTACACTCTATGAAGCACAGGGCACCTTTCAGTGTTTAACTGAAGAGGGCATTCTGGACTAAGAATTAATTACCTATTTTTATAATGTAGGTACAATAATATTATGTAAATAATATGTAATACAAATAATCCTTGTATTGTTATCTTTATAACAAACAACAGAATGCATCATTCCAAAACAAACAAAAAACTGACTTGCCATAAGTCAAATTCCAGACACTTTTGAGCTTTCAAGGCATAGAATATCACATTAAACCTTTCCCAATTTTAAAAAACAAAACCTTACTTCCCCTCTCCAGGAATACTTCCAGTTCGAATACCCACACTCCAACAACTGCTCTGGTTCTCTTACTGGCAATATCATCACTGTGGCTGGCACTAAATATTTTTCATTTCCGGTTCAGAAAGTCTGGGCCTTACACACTCCTCTAAGCATCAGAAACTGTGGGTTTGGCATCACCATTAAATTTTACATGATTTCCCAAGTCTGGGATCAGGAGTAGAATATCTATCAACAATTTAGTAGCGAAATAATTCCGGAAGGAAAGCTCCTGAAGATAAATGTGATGGGAACGCCAATAGCAAAAAGAAACAGTTAAAGTAGTAAGTTTTAATATTGGGTGGAACCACATGCTTTACAACGCTGAGTTTTGTATAGGTACCAAGTATTCTGTTGGGTTTCTTTTACTTTCACCTAAACTACTGCAATTACTCATTACCAAAGATCTCATACAATCCAGTCATAGGCACATACACAGAACGAATCCACTTGATCAGTGTTATCTGTTGTGTTGGATTCCAATAAAATACTAAATTAATGACAGAATAAATACTTCTTATGACAACTTGAAGTTAATTTAAACTTGAATTCTGGAGAGATTTCAATAGTTTGACTGGAAACTACCGTCCAAACCGAATAAACTGCATTTCCTTCACGCAACAGTTAAGTTGCATAAATAAGCATTTTGTGAATATGATGGAGACTCAAATGTTATTTACATCCCAACAGTATAACTTCACTGGAATCAAGTTATAACAGGCTTAACAGAAGCCCTGGAATTGTGAAGCTGCAGTAGTTTAACTCTTCTTAAAGACTGCATATTGTGGCACTGTCATCTGTCAAGATCTGTCACTTTACTGACCAAATTAAGAGATACAGGCAGTTAGACCCATGTGGGCTGAAGAAAACATTAAAAATATGCAAAACAGCCCGCAATAACAAGTCCAATACCTGATTTCTTGGCTGTACTTTGCACTGCTCCAGCACCAGGACTCCCAGGAGAGCCAGTCTTTTTGCTCAAGAGACTGTTAAAGAAACTAGCCAAGACACCTTCACTTGCAGCATTATCTAAATAAAAAAAAAATACACACACATATATATGTCACAGAATAATTATTGCTCTTAAATTATAGAACTTATTTTTTAACATACATAAACTCTCTTACCAATCAAGGAGACAAACCTCAAATATGAGTCTCCTCTTTCTCAATTTAGACACTAGTCCTTTGCATTCTTTGGCAAAGTCAGATGACTGAAAGCATATTATTGCTCTTCTGGAATGGGAGTGAGGTGCCACAAAGTTTTAGCCTAAATATTTGTATGCTTTTGTTTTTTCTAAATGTAGAAGCCAAGAAACAAAGTATTAAGTATGGATGTGCAATTCAAAGATTATAAGCCCATTAACAAACTGCATAGACGTTTTAGTACCGTCTTTCATGTCACATTAATTTTCATAAATCACATCTTGGATTTACAGCAGTGAGATGTGATCCAGAACTGTATGAGTATTTTATCCACTGTAAATGAGTTATGGCATCACCACAGTGCGTAACTAAAAACAATACTGGCCCCACCAACTTTCTTAACGCACAGAGAGGAAAGAAACAGGAAACTCAACAACATGGAGCTCCATCTGAGCTGAGGGAGGGGAGTGTAATTTCCAAGTTACTTCATGTACTATAGAAAATTACATTCTAGAGAAGGTTTAGTAGAACAGGTTTCATTGTGGATTCCAGAATAAGTGATATGAAGTATAAAACTGTGTAGTTTAAAGCAGTCCCCATTAATAGTCCAACTGATGCATAATAAATGCATTTAGGCAACATAAGGAAATAAGGTATCTGAATTCTGTCTGACTGCTTGGCAATACAGAACTCTACTTCAAGTCATATGGATAACTCAAAAAAGAAGAAAGAAAAAAAATAAAACCTGAAGCTATGTCATAATGTCATAAATTCATTCCTGTTATGAAACTAACTATACCATTAGTGAAAAGATTCCAAAACCTTTCTACAAAAGAGGGTGGGTTTTTTTGTTTTGGTATGGGTTTTTTTAGGGAAATAACACATGATAAACAGTAAAATGCTTATTCATACTTTTAATATTTGGATCTGGTTTCTTAACTGATGTTATTGGCGAGGCACTGGGTACATTGGTGGGACCAGCTCTGCCTTGAGTTCTTGGGGACCCTGCAGGGCCTCTTGCAGGAGATTCCTTAAAGTGCAAATAACACAAATCAGAGAACTTAAATGGATTAGTTATATAAAGCAAACGTAATATTACATACAAAATATTTTTTACTGCGATTCCCCCCCTCTCCCCTGACAAAATAACACCAGTTATTTTGGGCATGTGCCTCCACCAAAAGAAAGGATGAATCACTGTAGAAAATTTTCAGTTCAATAATCAGATATTTCTGTTTCTACAGTAAATTAGAATGAAGTAATTTATAAGCAACATTTTAAAAGATTAGCCTTTTTTTTTTAAGTTTACTTTCTGCAGTTTGGGAAGATTCTGTATTTTACTTTCACAAAATGAACCTCTACAGGTTAGAATCATTCCCTCTTTCCTAGAGGGAAACAAAACATGTCCTACTCTTCTCTTGGTTCTACTTACTGATGCTCTTGTAGGCGTTGCTGGCTGTTTGGCAAGGAATGACTGCAAAAACAACATATTAAGAATATTAAATACATTTCAGAAAACAAAGGAATACAAAATACAGTGAAGCTGACTAACCATTAATCAATTTATTTTTTTCCCTGATATTTACAGGCTTCCTTTTTGATATTTATATACTTCCAGACTTTACCACTAGAGGGCGGAGTTAAAATGAGTAAATAAGCTTCAACCCTTTGTTTTACACAGCCATTCCAGAATTATAAGCCAGAACTATAGACACCCAAGTCTCTAACCTCTTTGATGCATACAATCAACTAAACAAGGAAGTATTATTAGGGGTTATTGCTCTGTTGTTTAAAAGAAAAGAAAATAAGATACAGCATAGCCAAATTTGACACCTTGAAGTCTTTCAAGCCTCTGGCTGTAAGAAAAATGCAACACTAAGATGTTAAGTTTTAGAAGTATTTCCATTTTACAGATCAATACAACTATGTTGTGAAACTTTAAGTTATCTTCTTGCTCTTCTCCTTTGAAATGTAAATTATTTCTGGTCTCAGCATATTTTCCTTTCAACTTGCCAAAAGTCCATATTTCCTACTTGTATTTGTTAAAATGAAGATTTATTTCACAACTTGCAAAGCTGAGAAGTGGCTACCTAGTGATTTAAATGAGGAATGAAAAACTGAAGGCAAGAATAATGGAGAGCTTAAAGTGAAATGTTATTTAGTAAGGACTTATTTTCATTCTTCCATTCTTACCTGCTGCTTCATAAGGAATACTTGTTCATCTTCTGCTGCCAGCTCTTTATCATGGACTAACTGTTGAACAAAATATTCTGTTATTAGAAGCAAAAAACTGAAATTACTGTAACTATTTTTACATTTTGGTGATCAAAAGGGAAGGAAAAGAGGCAAATCTTTAATACCATACTTTTTTAAAAAGCCACAAACTTCTTTCACATTTATAAGAGTTAGTAACATTAAAGAAGTTGTCATTTAAAAAAAAAGTATTATAAGTGAATGGAGTAGACTAGCATTGATGCCAGTCTGTGGGTATTCTCCTAGAAAGATGAGTAAGTAGCCACATTCATCTTTTTAAGTTCAGGTACTAATCTCATCAGCGTCTCTCCAAAGACCTGAGATTACCTTACTCCCTAAGACCCCACACTCAATCCCTCAGCCCCTGAAAGCATTAAGCTAGCTCTTATCAGTCAGAACACTGCTATTAGGCAATTATTATTTCCTATAGGTGCCATGAGTTACAAACAGGATTAAACCTTTCCCTTACATGAAAGCTTCAGACAACTATTCCCTTTTCCAAACACTGGCACTTGAGCTAGAAACGTTAAGCATGCAAGAAAGTTGTAAAAGAAGTTTTCCGATACAGACCAGAACACAATTTCATTTACAATTTTCTATATCATCCATTTTACTCCTATCCCAATCCTGTGTGCCTATACTTACAAGATTAGCAATATACAGAATTTATATATATTTACTGCTCCTGCCTTACAAGAAGAAATCTGTCATTAATACGTTAAAGGAATAGTGATATACTGTCTCGTTTTACAAGATTTGCCTTTACATGGTAACCTCAGTGCCACATGAGTATGCATGTGAAATGCTGAAGTCCTACAACAGTATTCTCCATTTTGAAAAAGAGTTTCTGCCCCACGCATGCAAAAAGGTTTATGTGAAATGGTTATTTTAGCACTGCCTTTCATTCACTAAGGTGAATGATTTCTGTGTTTTAAAGAACTGGAATATGAAAGCCTGATCCTTCACACATTGGGATACAAAAAAATAAATTACATTTACATTTGGAGTTCTTCAATGTTAATAGTTATTAGTATCCATTCAAACAAACTACACTTATTTGTCAGGAGGCAGGGAAGAGTTTATCCCTTCTTACCTTTCTTACAGGAGGTTTTACAATGAAGTCTTCATATGCATCTTCTGGTTTCACTGTTGTGAAGTTTTCATGTAAAATGGCAATTTTCTTTTCATTGTCCCAACCAGCAGGTCTATAAAAAGAAGGAAAGCTTTGCCTTTTCAGTCACAAAAAGCACCTCTATGGAGACCATTTACTTACTGCCCTCTTCCTGAATAAGGCAATTTTATTACAGGTCAGTCCTAATTCTCAGCTAAATTCCAAAATACTAAAAAGCTGGAACAGCATATTCTGAGTCAAGTAACCCAAGAAATATGCACTAAGTTGTCTTTTTAATTCAGGATTTCAGAAGACTCACATACTAAGCTTTTGAACAACACAAACCATTCAAGTTATTTTTATATATATGTTACATGAAGTAAAGTGCTTATTAGAAAACAGTCTCAAACCATGCTGCTTATACAATCGACTTACATAAAAACTGCATCCTTTTCTACCACTAAGGCAGGTGTGGTAAACTGAAAACCGTATGTTTTATGTACAATGTACTTATACAACAGATCAAGGTTCTTTTCCTCCTTAACTGATGTATAAATCAAGGCAGCCCCATCTGATTATTTATTTAAGGAAAATTATATAAGATATAGTTTTTAAATTCCAATAAGAATTTCAGAACAGGAGCTAATGGACATATATCTACCAGACCTAATTTTGGGAAGCATTTCAAGGCAAAAACTATAGCCATTTAGTATTCAGGGAGAGGAAGGGGTATAACAGGAGAAGACACATGATACTTTCCTTTGCCATACACAACAGTTACCTACCCTCCCAGTCACTTAACTTTGAAAAAGTCAAAAACCTAAGAGACAGCTGAGATCTCAGGTTTACATGGAAATTCCAAGGTCTGAGGGGAAAACCAAGTAAAACCACCTCTCAAAATGCAAAACAAATCCTTCATAAGGGAACAAAAGCTCTAAATCCCATGCACAATTTAAAAGCTACAAGTTCTATACATCTCTCAACATTTCCAAAGCATCAAATGCTACACAGTAAATAACTAAATTCCAAGCAACCTTGAAGTGCAATGTCTCAGATTAACTTTATATGCAATTAAACACTAAAATGTATTTTCTTGCTTTCAGATTACAGCAAGTCTCTTCAGCACAGGAAAGGATACACTGTAAGCAGAATCTACGAATGTGTGACTGAATGAAGTCGAAGTGTTCTTCTCTGTAATCATGCTCCTTCTCTAGTATGCTCACTGCATCACACTGGAAGAAAGGGAAAAAACCAAAACCAGAGAAATAACAGTCATTTAATCCCAACATCTTCCTTCATGTTACACGAGCATCACATCTACTCTGAGCCTTTGGTTTTAAAATGCCACCAATAAATCAAAAAATAAAGTAATTAACATATAATTGATAAGCTTATTACCCTTCTGCAAAATGAAAAATTTACACTAATGGCAGAAGCTCACTTTAAAAATAAATCCATTTACTATTAATCCAGAATTCATTTTGCATGTCTGTATAAGGCATGCCTTCTAAAGGAAAAGTAATTAAACTTCTCCATAGTAGCAAACAGAACTAGAAACTCACTTTTGTACAAACTACCAGCACAGGAATACCAAGGTTGTGAGTCAGCACATTTTCTCCAAGTGGCAAAGAAACATGTTCATCCTCCTGGCCAGAAGAAGGGCCTCTTCTCTGTGGTGATCCTTGGTAGCCTTCTTCAGGTTCTACATACTCTTGAAACTCCTTTATAACTATTAAGAGAGAGATCTTCTTAAGGTACAGCAGAGGAACTAGTTCTTCTTTTAATACCATAATTTATCTATGGCTAACGAGAAAGCTCAACTTTTATTATTATAATGAAGCAGTACATGAGAACAGAATGCAAGCTTAAGCCTTTTTGCCCCTTCCAACACAATTCTCCTCCACGAAAATTTACAGCAAGCTAAATCAAGTGCAATTTGGGGCTGTTAAAAATAATCAAAACTAACGGCAAGAGCGGTAGTATGCACATTCCTCAACTTGATACATTTCATTACAGGGGAGCTGACAACAAAAACCATAAATGTAGTTTAGCAACATAGCTTATACTCACTGCAATTTGCACCTAGCTTTGGAAGAAAACATGCTGAAAAAGTGAGATGACACAGAAAACAGCCACTCTTTCTTATAAACTAATACTCAGTTCAAGTTACTATTACTCTACATTTCTGTTGCAGGAGTCCAATGCTAAAAGTATAAAATTACACCACATCAATACAGACTGAAGGACTTCTGAATGTTATCTGAACCTACTTGGTTATATTCTGGAAAACTACAATGGAGTCCAGAGGAAACTAGATGCTTTTTGTTTTCAGTGTCTTAATTTTATGGCAATGATGAGTGTTCCAGCAATGTCGAACACTATCAAATGTTGAATACTATCAAATGTAGAAGTGCCTAAGAACTAGTATTAACACCATTTTGGAAGCACATTGTGACCCCCCATGCATGCTTTATCAAAACTGGCCTGCAACTTACAGCTTTTATGTCTTTTTTCAGGATGAAAGCCACAGGCCAGAAATCTGCCTACTGGACGTGCCTGCTCCCAGGCACCGCACTTCTCGAAGGCCCAGGGCTCTCCCTCACATGACAATCCTACCTGAAGCCTCCTCCTCGCTCAGCCATGAGGACCCCTTAGGAAAGAGGCAAAACTCCATGATTTGCTCACACGAAGGCACATTTATTTTAGAAACAGTGGGAACTGGCTGACTGTACGTACAGTAAGGAAAACACTTCAAAAAGCTCCCAACCTCCAGCACAGTCACAAAGAGACTTGTTCCATACATCCATCCATGTGACAGGGAAGGAACTGCAACTGTACTGCAGGCCATCTGATGATTCTGAGGCTTAGGAACCGGTAAAGCCTCACAAAAGTTTATAATACCAATCTTGCAAAGTAAAGTCACCGTACCTTTTCGAAAAAGGAACTGTTTCTGCAATTGAATGGTCATGTGGAACAAAGAACACATCAGAACAACCCTTCTGTTCAAAGCTGCACAATCTACATTTTTTCTTTGAAATATAAAATTGTGTGATTCTTGTAGAAAATGAAAGAGCTCTAGTCCAGAGAAAAGCTTAAAAAAACCCCACATTAAATAGACCATAAGACTTCCAATCACCAATTCAATATATCCCCAAGGTCCAAGGAAATTAAAAAAACAAAAATTCAAATGCAGTTGCATTTAAACTTGGGGAGGCAGTGCCTTCTGGTGGAGAGGAAACAGCAGTGCTTTGGAAGAGATGCTTTCAACTAGTACTGTTTCATATTCAGCAACTGGAAATCAAAATTCCATTATACATTCTGCACATTAAATATGTTTATTGACTATCTTATAGAAAGCAAATTAATTCCAGAACATTGAACTAGAAAAGGGTTTTAAAAAAAGTACTTATTTCATCACTCAGACTCTTCCTAGGTCAGGACAGAAAAAAACTATTGAAGACAAGTGTATTACAGCAGAATTTACATGCATTACAATTATTCAGGTAAACCTTTCTAACTTATTCAGATATGAAAGAATATTTGACAACACTGCTCTCAATTTACTACAGCATTACAGTCAGACAATATTAGTTTCCTAGGTTGTATTCTTATCAAAGCAGAAGAATCTTTTTTTTTTTGTTACCGAAATATCTATTAGCATAAGCCCCCTCAAATTTGGGAAAGAAAAGCCTCTCTTGAAAACAGTAAGACTCACAACATGATGTAAATCATTATTCGAGACACCCCAATAATTTTACTAATATAAGTAGTAGCAAATGCAACATAGAAACTTCAGAAATCTGATGCCACATGCCCATGAATTTCTGCTGAATAGGAATGAATACCATAATCCTAGAGAGCAGAGATTCCCAACTCTTCCCTCTTCCCAAGAGTAAGCAGTACCAAACGCTACACATCACAGACCAGCAACTAACAAGGCCATATCTCACTCCGGCTGATCCATGCATACAGTCTGGCATTAATCCCCGAAAAGAGACTGAGAAATGCTACAGAATACACTCAGTTTTAGTTAACAAGGCCCGTTGGACAAGTAACTACCAGAGTTAAAAGAAGGTAAAAGTTATACCAAGAACTTCTAACCTCTGTATCCTGAACACAGATACACTTGTTTCTGCATTAACGTTGTTTGAATCCGTGTTAGTGATAGGCTCTTAAACACTTTAAGGACTCTCATTCAACCCCCATTCCCATTCAAAATTTAGTCCTGTTAAATCCAAAGTAAACCTGTATCGCAAGTGCTATCAGACTACCTCTTAGGAACAAGCTACATTCTAAGCAGCTAATAAAGAAGCTCACTTTAATGGAAGTGCTTCTTTGTCACAAAGCAATTTAATACTTTTTCCTTACCTCCCATACCTATTTCTCACTTGATCTCCACTCTCAAACTTTTTATGGACATTATGTTCATCATGCACCCAAACAGGTTACATAAATCTTTTCTTTTTCCTTTTTGTCTAGCAGGCTATGAATATTTTCTCCTCCACATAATTCATATTAAGGAATCACATTCTATATTGTATGGAAAATAGCTCTTTTCTTTAGGAAGAAGGAGGGCAAAATTACTTTGTTTTCATTTTTTTTGAACAGGAAATACAGATAAGATGATGCACAAAATATGAAGTCCGAAAAACAACTGTTCATCTGACAATCAGTAATATTCTGCTACCTATCAGTAAGGTCAAGTCCTAGGAATGGCCTGTTACATTTGAAAAATTATCACCAGGTGATAATATGCCATTAAAAAAAATTCACACCTCCACTACAGTGTGCTAATTTATCTATCAAACTTGTGGCTTATCTAGGTAAAAAGCCTTTTATTTAGACTTTTGCATTTAACACAGCAAATGAATGCAAGTTTCCAGTTAACTGTTTTGTTCTCATGTTACTGCTCAGTTAGACAAGCTACTGAAGCCTAGCTGAAGTTACTGAAGCCTAGGAGATGTATCCTTCATGTCACAGGAGCAACTGACTTGAAGTACCACCACAAAAGCAATCCACAATTATCCTTAGGTTTGATTGTTCTAGTAGCAATAAAGTCCTCAGTCTTGCAGTACCATTTAATGGCAATATGAAAATGGCAGACAAGCACATTACAACTTAACTAGATCACAAAAGCACTGAACAGCAGAACAAGAAAAACACAGAGATTTTTCCGAGACAGTCATTCCATATTTACACTATTAAGTTTCACAATCAGTTCATGCAACTTTTTTTTTTGCATTAGCTTTTTTGTGCACTATCTTTACTGATCATAAACTTCAGTCTTGTGAAAAGAATTCCTATACAAAAGACATCCCGGCAAAGTGAGTGTCTTTTGTCTTTTAGCTTAAGAACTCTTTCAGCTGTATGTCAGGATTAAAACAGGGGAAACAAAAAGGCAGAGAACCTGAAACTAATTCAGCTTGAACAGGACACTATTTAATTTTCAGAAAAATACATTATTGTGTTTCAAGTCTTTAGCTTCAAACACTCCAGAGGACATTAAATATAATAGTCATTTTACCAGTATACTTCATTTCTGTATTTCTTGATTCTTGATAGTCTTCTTTTCTGCTTTGCTGTCATAAACAGGGAGGCAAAATTTAGATATTCCCTGAAATAATTATTCAACTGTGTGTTTTTTAAACAATGATTTATCATAGTTGAGCCTGAATTAAATTAGAACATTAGAACTGACATTATCTGAATCCACACAAGCCAAGCTTTTAGCAAGGAATTTCCAGAGGAGCTCAGTGATAGGAGTGAGTGCAAACAATGCTCTTGGTATACTCTGATTAAGTCAATTTAATTCAAGGCAGCCTGTTGCTTCCATATGTGTGTCCTACCTCTCATTCTGGAAGCTCTTCAACACAAACGGACAGCTTCCCATATACCAGATGGAGCCTAGCATCATCCACCCAGTAAACCAAGAGTCGGTATCTCAAATAGCAAACACAACCCAGAAGGCTGGGTGGAGAAAGGCCACCAAAACCTTCAAAGCAAAGACAAGCAGTCCAAATCTTAACTCCACTGAGAATAGTGAGCTAACCAAAGGGTTTCTTGAAACTGGTAATAAGATCCTAGTAATGGAGAAAGAACCACCTAGCAGCACTGTGAACGGATGCTAATGGATAATACTAGACAATGTTTCCCCAGGATCAACAAGAACTACTAGTTGCTGGTACCAAGTGCAATAGCCAGGGAAAGCAGTGCGGACATTCAGCTTGGTCCACATGCCCCAGCTTACATCTAGAAGCAAACATAAGGGAATTTGGTCCTACAAGCTGAAGTCAAGAAACATATACATCCATGTGGAGTCAAGTTGCAATGGGGCTTTACTGGAATGAATTTAGCACATCTCTTCACTCTGCACCCTCTTTCTATGTTTTGACTGCCTGCTTTGCATATGCACTTTATTATGCCTTTTTTTTTTCGTATCTGGGCTATTGCAACACAGTGATTCTCAATCTTCTAGGTGACAGCTTATCTCAGGAAGCATATGCAGGATTTTAGTAAGGAAATCTTTGCTGGTGTAGCTTTATTGATGGACTGCAGTCACAAGGATTTCTTCAGGCATTTGTGCTCTATATTATCTGAACAGTTACACTAACAGAGCCACAGCTATAACAGATATTTATTTTCACGCTATTTACTGTTAAGAGAATTACAAGCTATGGTGGCCAAAGTTCTGAATACAGATCTGGCCTTAGGGACAGTCTGCAAGAACTCAGAAGACAAGTATCGGAGATGACACAAGTGTCCTACACAGTGACTGAGAAAACAAGAGAGATGGAGGTTTGGGAGTGGAGACATTAAGGCCCCCTGTTTTACCTGCACACTCATATTGGACCGTGCTCATACTTGACCGTTCACCGCTCAGCCATAGGATGGCAGCAGGGTCCTGCAAGCAGGTGAATTAAGCAGCTCTCAAATTTTCCTTTTCTGACTCTACTAAAGCAGAAGAGAAGCTAGGAATTTCTGTAATACTTTAATTTACAAATGTCTAAGACAATCCTCATGGAATGTCTTCTAAGCTCCCCAAGCATGGCACTACAGCTCTGCCAAAGCTGTAACTGGCTCCTCCACCCAGCACATTCTTAGAAGGCTGAAAACATTTCTCTTTTCAAAAGTCAAATTTAAGCTCAAACACTCCACATTTATTTGGATTGCTATAAAGTTTGGTGTATCTCAGAAAAGTACAAATTGGGTTAGCTGCTGTATTTTGAGACTGGAACTGCCTTTCAATCTCCCATTCCCAAAAAATCTCTCACACATTAAAAAAAAACACAAAAGTGAAATCTGACAATTTTTAAGGGGAAAAGCATTCTTTTTTTCTTTTTTTAATGTAACCTGGTGATCAAATCCAGGTGGTTTCAATCATTAGGTTTAAACTCTGGCACAAGCCTTTTGGGAAAGTAATGTTTAACATTCAGAAAGGGATCAGCTATACAAATACATCTGAATGCACTCATGCCAAACAGATTATACTGCTCCCTAAAGTGATTCTAAGGAAGGTACTGGACAGTATTTGCAAGGTTTAAACACTCCAATACAGCAAGCCACCAGTCCTGAAAAGCAGCAACCAGCAAGGATCAGTCCGAATCTATACTTTAGCTTAAATGGAATGCATGTTGTTAAGGTCTTTTCCACTGAAGGAATTTATTTTGGAGTAATTCAATATGAAAACAGAAAAAACTCTCAAGAAACATTGAAAACTATTCTAGGAAAGAAAATAAGCTGCAGGAAACAATACTGCAGCGATGACTGCTTGCCAGTGCCAGACTCTTTCCTGCCACAGATATGCCAGAAAAGAAAGTTAATTTATGGAACATTCCTAAAGTCACAGGGTAGGAATGGCTGTAGGGAGAGTCAATTAGATGTACCAGGATCACAGCCCAAGCCTCGTGAAAAACAAGGACAGAGAGACCTACTGGAAGACACAGTATGAGAATGGGACCTGGGTCAGATACCACAGGAGAGCAGACAGCTCAGATACTGAATTTTGTCACTATTTTAAAAAGTGTTTTAAATATAGAGTTTTTAAAAAATTGTCTTTTAAAAAATCAAATTGTCAAAATCTCATTATTGCAAGGGATTTAGACCATTAATTCAGCCGATGTTTTGTTAGCACGGCAAAACTGGAAGAGTTGTTTTAAAGCCTAATAAAGCTATTTGACTTCGAGTTGTAATCACAAATTCAAAGTAATTCTTATCCACCCCATTCTCGAAACAGTAATCTGAAGAAATTATCATTACAAAAAGAAAGTTGCAAGAGCTAGTTTTAAAAAAAAGACAAGAATTTATGGCTGCACAAAGACTTACACTTCTGTTCCATGTCTCTCATCTCTTCTGGAGGAATTTTCATCTTATCAATATGTTCTTGCAAGACACTGGCCCATTTCTGTAAAGACTCCATAACAGTCCAAGGTCTAGACATATCTGCAACAAAGACTACAATGGTATCTTGCAAGGATTCTGCAGAAACTGCAAACTTCAATAGCCCTTTATGGTATAAGTCTCCATCCAGAATCCAAACGTTGCAGCGAGTATGATCTGAAAAGAAAAGGTACGGTTGTAACCCAACGGATGCCAACTTTTTGCTTTGCTAGTCTATGAGTAAATAGACGAGTACATTAGTATCAAAAGAATGACCAAAGCCCAGCTACCAGCAGATCTTGCCTGTTTATTTTTAACATACGTGCATGTGTAAATACCTACATTACTCAGTAGATGCTTTCATTTAACAGGATTTTTTTTTGGTTCAGAATCTTTTAATTTAAAAAATAATTTATATTCTTTGGCTTTTTCTAAGGACAGCTGACAAGTTTTTACATACTGTACAACATTCCTGAATTTGAAATATGTATATTCCAAGTGAAATCAGAATACATGTGACACATATGTAACTCCAAGTTCAAAAGGGGGTGGTTATAGCTGAGTCCAGCATGGAAGCCTTCTGTGTCCCTCAGACACATAAGCTAGTTTAACATAATGACACCTTACAACAGAAATAAGCTGCAAACAGGATACAAGCAATAAGCAGCTTAGGTTTCTAGCACAGGAATAGGAGGAGCAAATACAGGATAAACTTACAACCTACCAAACTTTAAAAGTTGTGCTACCTGCTGTTAACTGACAGTGATTTAACTTTGGCTTCTACTTGCAGGCTCCTTATAGAATGGGCACTGGACAAAAGCTTTGGTATTTTAGTTTTTGTGTTTCTCCTCCTAATGTTTTGATAGTAAGTGGGCATTTTCTCTTGAAATGCAAGGCAGGGGGTGGGGGAGGGTGACAAAAATCAGCTGGGACAGACAGCTGGCATGAGATGTTTTACCCCAAACGTGAGCTTTGGCAAGAATAGAAGAAACTGAAAATGGAGCTTCATCCAGGAATGATGTATCAGATACTCTCAACAATTTCTGCCCAAATTAAAAAAAAAATAAAATAAAAAATTTAAAAATTACATAATCCTCAGAACTGCCTCCTGAAAAGGAACAATTCCATTTGTTTCTATCTTCTAGACTCTTCCTAGGAATACTCTGGAAGAGGTGCTATCCTACTACAGCTGTCCAGAGGGAACAGTGGGTCTCCACAGGTATTACATGGAAGATACGTGAATTCTGAAATACATGGATCATCGAACCAAGCACTGCAGAAACCAGATTTTCAAAACAGCTACTGAGCTTGATAATTAATCTTTTAACTTCACAAATAAATCCAGTTGCTGTGGCTATCATAACTGAAGAAAAAAAAAATCCATCAGGATCAAAAACACTAGCTCTAGAAAAAGGCAAAAACTTAACTAAGGAAGTTGGAAGGAGAAAAGAGTACAGAGATATATATACTACCCTTCTAATCACGTCTTGGATAAAATTACTGTACAGCCAAGTTACAGACAGATGACATCAAGATGCTATACGTGGGCAGTCTTCATTTCACATTTGTTATGCTCCTACTTAAGTACTGTTCGGTTGTCATAAGACATTCGAACACCAGTCATCACACAAACAGGACAACAGTTATGCTTTTAACTTAATGATCTTCCAACTGTGCATCTCAGATCTATACTTTGCAGTAAACTGTTACAGTAATTGTTGTGCATCTACAAAATGGACCTTTGCAAATTCATCATTGCCCCTCTCCTTCTCCCCCACTTCAGGAAACCGTCTTACTGATATCGCACAGGATTGTCACAGCACTGGATGTACGAATCTAAAGCTATTGGAAGACCTCAAAGAACAGACAGGAAGTCTGTTAAAAGTTTGGAAAAACAGAAAGGAAGCTAGCACTAATGTGAACATATTTACACATTTACTATTACAGAATAGTGAATGAAAGATCAATGCAGGACTCATCCTCTGCATTCCAGAAGTATCCTTTGTATATTCCCAAAAGCAGAAATCTAGCAGTGAATAAAAGCCCTATGAGCTTTCTATGAGCAAAAGGTTATTAGGAGATATTAACTATATCTATGCACAACTGCCTCCTTGAAGCAAATATGAAAGTTCTAAAAGCCTATAGTCCATGTAAGTTTACAACTCTCATCAGCACTTTCATAGTTTCTCCTGTGGTGAGTGCTTTGATCACAGGAAAGACTTTCACACCTTAGCAAGTAATCAAAATCAATATATATCCTAATTCACTGCTTCTAAGTCACTTTTCAAAGCCAATATCTAAAGGTTACAAAGGTTTTGTTCGCTAAACTCCTTTGTCCTACTTAAGGAATTAGTTTCTGCTTAACATCTAGAATACAGACTGAACTAGAAGAGAGGTGGAACTAGAATGCAGTTGGAACTATCACTCAAACGAAATCAATCTGCTAGGAGGACCAGGAGCCTAGCAGTCACATTAAAATGTACTTTTTAAAAAAAGGTAAGAAGGTTTTCCTCCTTTCTTACAGTAAAGAGGTATGGCTTGTGATTTACATTTGCTACAAACACAAAACACACTTAAAAATACAGTACTGTTGTTCACAATTTGGCAAGGACTCGATGGCAAATTCAACTTTGTCAGCACCATATCAAGCTCCTAGTTAGTCATATGATGTGAATGTTAACTGGACCTTTCATAGTGGCTATGACATGAGACACCAAAAGAGAGTAAACAATTACCAGATCTCCTGTTGGAAAAGTACTTATTACAGACTATTAAAATAGCTGCTAAAACTACATTTCTAAATCCAGTCAACGTTTCATTATCCCTTTAGCCATGAAAAAGATTTTCCAGTTTTGATTAATTTTACCGCAAATGGTTGATTCTGCAACTACACCTCCTGCATTTACTCAAAAGGTATCAGTGGTAATTAGATATCCCCTGTCCAAGTTGTGAAGAGAAGCAAAACAAGGAAAAATAATTTTCAAGAGAACTACTTTAAAGATGTTGAAATTAAATTTTTTTTTTCCATTAGAAACCAGTGCACCAGCAGTGCTTGGCTCAATCTGGAACAACCTGTTCAACTCGAATATGCATATGATATGGCTGAGGCCAGTCCAAACCTGAGGCAAAACCACAAGACTACTTGATTTTATGACAAGTAAGAATGCAGCAACAGAATGGCTCTAGTTCACTGGCACATTTGGCATAGTCAGGACAACTGCACTGCATTTGTAATCTGAGGCAGTTCACCTGAGAGTTCACTATGGTGTTCATAATTGCCAGCCAACACATACAGTATCGCTACAAAATCAGTTAATGTCGTTTGTCTCACTGTTTTCCTGTATGTCCTCACTTTAACTCTGCCCTGTCACTGAAAGAGACTCTGAAAGCTACGCTAGAAATACCTATCTTCTAACAAAATTACAGAGCCTCTCTTCTACCTCCTACAAAGTAAGAATCTCAGCTCTCAAAAGCAGACTAACCAGCACAGACACAAAACATCTGCTCATCACAAAGAAAGGCAAAAAAATGAAAACTGGTCACACTCTCTGAGAAACTCCACTAACAGAGGACTCTGGGGCCTGAGCTCCAAGGTTGTTTAATATTCAGAGTTAACTTTACAGCTAGTGCTGTAAGTGCTTTCATCCAGATGAACTACGGTGTCGTGTACCCAGAAGCTATATGCTCCAAGGATATTGTACCTGCAGCTAACGATCTAGGAGAATCCTCTCTCTCTCAGGATTTCTTCTCAGGCGTTCCCGAACCTCTTCTTGAACAAATGCCTTAGCCTAGGCAGAATTTGGGATAGTACCCTAGGAAGGAGATTTTTCAGGCAGAGATTCAGTAACGGACTTATTCTAAGTTATCCTGAGACCTAGGGACCAAAGTACTGCATGTTACGTAGAACGACTAACATCTAACAGAACCGAACCAGCTAATCACCAATGCTGCAGCGATGTGTATCTTGCCATCCAAGCTAGGTATTAGCCACTGCCAAGAAACCAGCACATGACAGTGAAAATGAAAAGATTAGTGGACACCTGTATTAGCTACAGGGGTTCTTCAAAAAAGAGGTGTTTTCTATGCATTTAACTTTCCTATCAAAAAAAACCAAACAACAACAACTGTATCACTGATCTAATCTTTCGGGGAAAAGACAAAGTAACTGTAAACTACAATATGCACCTTGCAATCTATAGAGTCATTCCATCTCAAAAGTAGGAGCCACCAGATTCAAATATCCCTTTTGAGGGGGGGAGGCAGGGAGCATAAAAGGCAGCACAGACGACTTTCATTAAGATTTCCAAAGGGAGGTGAGACATAGATAATGACTCGGCACTACGACCAAAATACTTCTGGGCAGAATAAACTCCTCTGAAATGAAGAGGAAGAAGGCAAAGAAAACAAAGACGTCTTCTAGCACCTGGAAAAGAAGTTGAAAAGATCTTCTCACTCCACTACAGCGTTTCAGTTACCCATGTTCATTTGACACCCCTGGAAATCCTTGTGCTTTGCTGGTCTTGAATAGGTTACGGTATAATTAAAAGCAGATACCCTCAAAAATGAATATGTGATAGAAAGCTCCTGAATGCCTACCTTCAGTTTCTTTATGGCTTCCAAGAGTTGTGGGTCAATTACAAAGGCTTTGTTCCTAAATTTATATCTGAGCATACACATCTAAAGCACACAAAGAGTTTAAAGAAACAAACCCAAACCTGTTCTAGAGAAGGAAGAATGTTATCTTTGCCTGCTGGGAGGTCCTGACCCACTTTGCTATTTTGCTTGCTGATGACACTAATGAGACAGAAAGGGAAAAGGCATGTATTATTAGATCCTAACACATCCATTAAAGGGATGCATGAAGACCTGAATTCTCCAGCTGAGTCTGGTAGTCAAAAAGGTCTCTTTTTATCTGCTGGTGCTGCCTGTGTTCTTATGACAGGCTTCTCCTAATCAGCTCAAATATTTAACACTTCAGAAACTCGGGAATAGCACCAAAATATTTCCAAAGTAAGAACACACTTGAAGTTTGATAGGCAGCACCAGGAAAAATAGCACACCAAACATTTTTCTGCTTATGATGCCATCTCCTTTGATGTTGCAAGAAGTCTGATGTCATGGGCTGTCTTAATGCTCCTAATCATAGGAGTTTTCCCGCCCCTGAAGTATTTATACAGTACTAAAGAAGGTTGTACATGGTGAGAAGGCACTCACACCAAGAGCCTCAAGAAGCCACGAATGGCTCAGCACTTAAGATTACAGCATAAAAGATTTTTAAGAACTGCAAGATTAGGTGGCCACTGAAGACACAGGCAATGTACTCATCCTTTAATTTTGCCTAACTTAGTATCCAAAGACAGTTTATTACCATCTGAGTTCAGGACCAATCTCCATAACAACCAGTCACACATGGTACTTAATCACTTGTGCAAGCTTTCAGTACATTTCCATTTCCAGAATACCATTACAGGATCTTCCTAGTTCATTTGTTTTCAGGAACATGGATGAACCACCATCACTGCTTCTCTGTTCTGAACTGAAAACTCAGAAGGAAATCATGAATAGGAAGACTGTCATTCCCAGTCTTTGAAGAAGGAAACTAACACAAAGAAGTCCAGTAGTTTGCCCAAAATGAGACAGGCAGAGGCAGATTTAGGAGCAAGGATAACAAACTCACTCCCCATCTCTTCCTGTCCCTAATCTTCCTAAAAATAGGAATATTCTGATCATTAGACCTGCTTTTAAGCAGTCTTTTGTCATCATCCCCCTCCCATATAGTAGAGAAGAGCAATCATCAACAGCAACAAAGAGAGACATGGGGCAAAGAGAAAAGCTACAACTTGATAAAAGGAAGCACTAATTCTGACTTTAAGCTCTGTTCTTCACTCGTTCAACTCTAACAAAACATCTCAGTTACAGTTAACCAAAATTCCGCACACATCCCCCACAAGAAAACACCAAAATCCCCACACCCAGAAATCCATACCGAGAATTAAATTCTCATGGATCTATCACTTACTTTGTATAGTTATCAAGTAGTCATACCAAATGACAATACATCTGCTAGTAAGTCAGCATCAGCAAATACAACTACCCCGAAAGTAAACAGATCCTGAGAGCTGCTCAAGTGTACTTTTTCCTCATACAGAGGTCAAGCTGTAAGAAGGGCAAGAGGGAGAACGTACCCTGAATGTAAAATGCATTTCACCTGTAAGAAATTAATATAGCTTCTAAAACATACAGAGCAACGCTGGAACCAGCTACTTGGACGTAACCCAAAACATACAGATGAAACCACCATTATAAAGAAAAGCATGTCAGCTACTTAATTACAGTAAAGAGACTACATATGGAATGAACTTACCATCTCTGTCTTCATCGTGAATATTTAGATACAAGTATTCCAGCCCTCTTCCTTTCTTGCCATGCTCTGCTCCCTGTATTTTAGCCATAAGCGTGGTTTTACCTGAACCATCATCACCTGCCAGTAAGTTTTTACATAAAAAAAAGACAGTTTCAAAATTAATTTTGACTTTGTAGAAGAGATTTTTCAAAATGCACTTAAGCAGTCAGAAGTATCCTTGCACGGGTTTGAACGGTACTTATTTGTTGTCTTCTTTCAAGTATTCCAGCTCAGTCCAACGGCTCATACCATGGCAATACGCACGTCATAGCTGTTGTGCGTTACATTCCAGTTGTTCAAATATACATCACGAATTTAATAGCATAAACTAAGAAGAAAGTAAATCTATCAGCCTGAAGATAGATATACGGTAGATCACATTATATAACCTAATTTTAACAAACTGATGTGTCAGTTCTTTCACATCGTTTTAAACACACTGTTTCTACAAAAAAAAAAAAAAAAAAAAAAGCCCACCACCTGACCGCTCGCACATGTTACTTACCAAAGACAAGAATATTCTTGCCCGATGGCAATTTAGATCTTGACCGGGTGGAAACCTCGCTCAGTATTGAAGACCTAGAAAAGCAGCATCGTTCTCGTTAGACTGCCAGGCACACGGGCGCGCGCACACGCGGGCAGACACACAGCCACAACCCACGCGCAGCCCGCCTGACAGCACCGGTGAGCTCAGCAGATCTGCACGGGCCAATCCAGTAACCTTCGTTCTGTTTACAAACTGGGTATGATGTTACAGATAAAGATTTAACTTCATTTTAAAAGACAAAAAAGCATATTACCTTTCTGAGAAAAGCTTTTATAATTTCTAAAGCACGGGAAACATTTCTGAAGTTTTTCTTCCCTATAAGAAGTCACACTACTGCAAAACATTACTTTTTGACTGACGACTAACTCTTCCCGCAATCCATTACTACACTCTACACACAGGGTTTTTTTCTGTCCCTTTAGTATTTTTAAAAGTGTTCCGCAGAGATACGCGCCGGCAAAACAGGCGACCGAGCCTCCCGGAGCCTCTTCCGCAGCGCCAAACCTCCCGGGCCCGCACCGCCTCTCCCTCACCCTCGCAGCGACGCTGCCTCGCTCACGCGCGTGCGGGGCTCCCCTCCCGCACCCCGTGGCCCCCTCACCGTGCCGCTGCCCCGGCCCCCGCCGCCCGCGTCAGCGCGGCCCGAGAGCGGCCCCGCGGCCGGCGCCCAGCGCCGCCGCCGCCGCCCCGCTGACCGGGGCCCACGCCCCACTCGCTGCAGCCCGGCCCACGGTGAGTGGGGGCTCAGGCCCTTCGCGGGAGGGCCCGGGCGGCTCGGCGGCGCAGGAAGACCCCACCGCGACACGCACAGGGCGCCCGGGAGCAGCTGCTCGCCTCCATCGAGGTGCCGCGGCTGCCCTGCCGCCACCCCCCCGGCCCGGCGCGGCCACTCACCAGAGGTTCTGCCCCTCCTCCTCCTCGCTGGGGAGCTCGGCGCCGCCGGGCCCCTCCGGCCCCAGCAGCTTCTTCTCCACCAGCACCGGCGCCATCTTGCCAACTGCAGCCACAAAGAGTGACCTCACCCCGCCTGCCGAGGACCCCGCTCCGCCCTCTCCCCGGCCCGCCCCTGCGGCCACCCCACGCTGCCGGACCCGACCCGCCGCGCCGCCGCCCCACGACCCCCGACCCCCGCTTCCCGTTGCGGGCGGCGCCGCCAATCCCCGCCGCGGCCGCGACGCCGCTTTCCGATCAGGCGGCTCTCGGGCAGTCCCGGCAGCGCTCCCCGCCCGGGCGTGGCCGCCGGGGGTGGGGCTCCCGGGGGCCGGCGGGGCCCAGCCCGGCGGCTGGCGGCCCCGCCTGGGAGGCGGTGGTGCAGCCGCAGCCGTCTGGGAGCGGTGCCGGGCCCAGCGCCGCCTGCCTGCCTGCCTGCCTGCCTGCCAGCGGCGGGGTCGGGACGGGATCGGGATCGGCCGGGCCCAGGCGCGCGGGGTCGGGCTGAGCAGGCGGGGTTACAGCAAGCGTTAGCCGCCACCCGCATTCTTAACCCCCGCCAATAACTTCTGTTCTTCTGGTGGAGCTACAAAGCAAGTTGAAGCTTTTTTGTAAACATGCTTTCCTGCCCCGATTTGTCAGTCAATTCAGCTTTTCAAAGTGCTAAAATATTGTGCGGGGTACCTTAAGCCGCCTAAAAATTACATAAAATATTCGTATACAATTATATTTTTATATACTGTATAAAATACATCTTCTATGATATAATATTTAATTATAAAAACAAATATTCTTCTTAATATCAAGGACTGGGACGTAATCAGACTGGGAAGCCTGCCAGATGAGGATAGGCTGGGAGAACTGGGTTTGTTCAGCCTTGAGAAAAGGAGGCTCAGAAGGGATGTCATCACCGTGTACCAGTACTTAAGGGGTAGCTACAAAGAAGATGGAGACTCCCTTTTTACAAGGAGTCACATGGAGAGGACAAGGGGGAATGGACACAAGTTGCTCTTGGGGAGATTCCAGTTGGACACCAGAGGGAAATTTTTCACAGTGAGGACAGTCACCATTGGAATAACCTCCCCAGGGAAGTGGTTGACTCAGCCCCATTGGATGCTTTCAGGAGTCGTCTGGACAGGGTGCTGGGCCGTCTTGTCCAGACTGTGCTCTTCCCAGAAAGGTTGGACTAGATGATCCCTGAGGTCCCTTCCAACCTGGGATTCTGTGATAATATATTACATATTTTATATACGTTTATATATAATTCATAACAAATATATGCTATGTAATATACAAATGTAAAATTATTTTATAGTATATTATATACAAAGTATATAGACATAAAAGATACACTATGAATAATATATAAATATATGTAATATATATTTTTCTATATAATAGACTAGAATATAGAATATATATTGATAGTATATATTTTTATATAATATATAATGTCTATATATTTTATATATAATATGTGTGTGTGGATTATGTGTGGATTTCAAAGCATTTTATGCAAGAAACTTAATACAATTATCAAGACCATACAGTCAATCAAAAGGGGAGAAAACAATTGACTGCACCAATCCACACAACAGGTTTCTGCTTGCTTCTAGTCCACGACTCTGCCCTTCTGGATTACAGGAGAATGTTTTAATGGTGTCGTTTTCAGCAACTTGCTTTATGAGAGTAGGTGAAGCACTGGAAGAGGATGTCCAAAGAGGCTGTGGGAACTTCAACCCTGAAGATTTTCAGAACATGACAAGGCACTGAGCAACGCAGCTAACTGAAATGAGCCCTGCTCTCAGAAGGAGATGAGATTATGGACTCCAGAGGCCCTTTCCAATCTAAATTATACCTACCGTTAGGTAAATTGTCAGTACTGGGGTAGTCTGACTTTGTGTCAAGTAAAGGCTTACACCTTATGTATTTCCTCCACTTGAAATGTATTTAGCCCAGAATAATAGGGATGACTAATGAACATCCAGTCAGCAGATTAAATAGCAGCTTGCTAAGACTAGCTTTCGAGTCCTTGGAAAAACCCTTGTACAGTGTGTAACTGACCAAAACCTCCCTGTTGTGTCCCCCACCCTGCGCCATGGCAGTCCTTTTGGCTCATACTCCGCAAATACGTATGCTGATATCTAACTATGCGTCTTTGAATAGCTCCATTCAAATACATCTTTTGTAGAAGCTCGATTATTTTAATCATATAAAACCCAAAGTGCATCAGCTGAAAATATTAGAAGAGCTATTTATTATATCATGGGCATCATCTCTACTGCATGTCTTTCCATTTTGGGTTATCCTGCTTGTTTTTAAGCATTGAAGCCACATCATTGTGAAAGCCTAATGCTAATAAGCTAACTAAACTTTTTCCATAATAAATTAACTATCAGTTAATCAGTCCTTTATCAGAATGGATAAATAATAGAAATTAAATACTAAGGCTACCACCGAAAAATCAAGTTATTAAGGCTTTTGTTAACGGTTTCTATAAAACTTGTAATTAGCAGAAACGGTGGATCAGTTCGCTTCCTTGAATAATACACC
The DNA here is from genome assembly GCF_963921805.1 of Phalacrocorax carbo. Lineage (NCBI taxonomy): Eukaryota > Metazoa > Chordata > Aves > Suliformes > Phalacrocoracidae > Phalacrocorax > Phalacrocorax carbo. The sequence continues at coordinate 35,822,863 of NC_087520.1, read as the reverse complement.
AAAAAATGTCCAACTGTAAACAGAAGCCAAAATTTATCAGTACCTGCATTCTACTTAGTTCAACACAGAAGTATTTTTTGTAGGTCCAGGAATGTTACCCCAGACATTAATATCAGTGAAGAAATACTGCAGCTGAACCATACTTGACATCTACCCAGAAGTTCTGCGATTTCCACGAGCTCTCTCTTTCCATTTACTTCCTGTACCAACGTTAAGAATTGCCTGCTACACACAGCAGTGCCTAACCAGACGTTTGGTGTTTTCCATCACAGACATATCTTTGTACACATATAGCACATCAGACGCATGACAAAATATTCTACCTGCTTTAAACATTTCACTGATTAAGAGGAAACAAATTCACACACAACAGCATTAACGCGTATCAGTTTCTGACATAAAATATTCTTTTTAGCAATACAGCCTTTTCTTACAAAAGCAAACTATAAAAAGATTCAAATACAAACCCATATTGAATGTTACATTAATCAAATGTTCAAGAAGGTTAAATAAAAAAAAACTATAAATTTTACTGATAGAGATTTCGTTAGCTATGTTAGCATTATTTAAAAAGAAACAAACAATCAAATTACATGTAATTTAAATCTACAAAGCATAACAACTCTGTCAGTGAATGTTATCACTGGAAAACATGAGTCCAAGCCAATCTAAATTATCTCAGGGCTCGTATTGTTCTGAAAATACCTCACTGCTAATAAGGCTGTTCTTCAACATTCTGCAACAAAATCCAAAATACTCTTGAAAGATGTTATTGATGATCTTTGGTTTTTTCTTGCCTCTATAAAATGGAGATAAAACATCAAGACAAATGTTGTCAAAAACTGCACACCTTTAGAAAATGTTTCAATACGAAAACGCTTGCCACTGAACGCTCCCGCACACAGCTGAAGCGGAGCAAGAAGTGCTATCTGCTCCATCTATAGGTAGCAACTCTGTGTAAGGAGCATACATACTAAACACGGTGAAAACTGCCAGAGAGATTTTCACAAACCATCATCAGAAAAGAGGCTGAACAGAGAAAATATCAACTTCCTAATAAATGTAGCGATTAGAGTCCTACACTGAAATTCCTGTCCTCTTTGTGTCCTGTCAGGTAGCATTGGAAGGGTTAAAGGCTCTCTAGTATTTTCCCAGTTCAGTTCTGTCTCTCCAAGCACAAGCCCTGACTGAATGACATCGGAGACCACCCTAATGCCCGGCATGCACCACGTTGAGCTAACACAAAGCACAGTCCCATGGGTTGCAAATTCTGATAGCCTGTCCTTTTTTTGCAGGTCAATCCGGATCAAAAGCTGAAAACTGAGCTGATAGCATATATGATTAGTAGAAAATTAAATTATAATTACTTGCAACTGTAATCTGTAGTACTTCTTGGAAAGATCAACACTCGTCCGTCCTTTCTGAAATGGATAAGACCACAAAATTAAATTCCAGTGATTACCCATTATTTTTACTCCACTCAAAAGACAGTTAATTTCTTCAGTTGTGAAATCTTTTCGGGTTCTTCTTCTCTTGTTTGAAGTTCTTGTGTTCATGTCCAGGGTACGTAATTCATTGTTCTGAAAATATTAATTTTGGTGTAACTAAAAATTATGTAAAGTCACATACAATTCCACATTTGCAAGTAGCATGTTATTACTGACAATACAGTCTTACGTAGCTCTAAAGAAATGATTGCTTTGTCAAGATAACGATGCTTCTTCAAGATTTCTTCACTGTCACCCACTTACTGAGATACAGTATTTTTCCATGACATTTACCTTCATTTCTGTCATGCCTACATAGTTTGTACCTTTAGTGTGTTTATTCCTTTAGGTTTCTGTTATTTCTATACTATGCAAAATGTCATCAGTGCAGGAAAAAGCGTACCTCCATTATTCAGAAAGGACTGTCAGCTGACAAATGCTTAACTCAGTATGACGAGTAGAATCAACAGAGAGGAATATCTTTTTAATACAGTTTACTTTGCTACTGGGCTCCTGTTAAAGGTGACTTAAAAAGAAATTATGCAATTCATAGATATTTATAAATACGTATGGCTAGGTTTTGCATAACTAACCTCATCTGAATATATTGTATTTCCTTTTAAGCAGTGACGTTGCTGGATGTACATTTCTTTGACTCTTTGTCTTTTCAAGTTAGCATCTTGGGTTTTTTTGAAAGCTATGGAATTGTGAACAAGGCCATCTCTTAGTTACTTTAAACTGAGATCTACTGTAAAACTGAATAGAGTGTTGTAAAGGAACATTTCTTCTAATGAACTTGAATAGGTAAGTGTTGCTTTATAATTCATTAGATCTTTTTCTCATAATTGACATCAACACACGAGGATTATTTGTGCATTGGAAGCAACTAGCAAATAATAGGAATTAACTCAAACATCAATAATACTATGATTGAAGGTACAAGAATATATCACAGAATCTATTTAAATTCTTAGCCATTTGTCTCCAATTGCAAGCACAGGTGCTTTCCTCAACGCCCTGACCTAAATGCAAAACTTGATCTTTAAGTCATGCTTATTACAGAATTAACTTTCCAGTAATACTCACAGCTTTCATATATAGGTACCAAGTTATAATCGTCAATCAACCTAGTGTTTTTAATATGTTCATCTCTATTTGAAGTATCAGATTTGTTTCTTCTAATTGGAGTCAAAAGAATACCTTAAGAAAAAACAAACAATAAACTATTATGCATCTTTCTTAAAAACAAAACAAAACAAAAAAAACACCACAAAACACAGGAAGTGTTCTAGGAATTCAAGTTTAGGAGAGACCCATGTTTTGAGCCATACTACTATCTGGTCTTGGAAGAAAGACGGGAAAATTCAGTTTACTTCAGAAAATGTTTACTTGGTAAAGGTAATATATTAGTGTAATGCGTTCTTGAGATGAAATAAAGTTGTTTGATTTTTTTTAAATTATTTTAAAAGACCTCCATGGCTATCATAGCCAAATTAATTAATTTCTGAATTTAAAGGGGGGGGGGGGGGGGGAAGATATTTTTAAAAATCAATCTACTAGATTTTACCAGAATTAAATTAAATAAAATAACGATGTAAACAAGGTTTTTGGAAATAATAAATTCCCAATAGGTGGGCTGATTTTTGAAAATATCATGTTTTTTAAAGTAATATTAATGTTTTAGAATTCAAGTACTCATTTAGAGAGCTGCTTCAGCTCTCTAACTTTAAAATTTCTGGTAATCAATCATAAGAAACAGTATTGATTACTAGTTGGTCAATGTAGTAATGTAAGACTGCAGTTGGAGCTCTGCAGGATGCACCCACAAACACCACATTCTGCAGAAAATTCCTTAATTATGTAAAAAATATATATCTGCAGAGTAAGGAAAAAATTATAACTATTAACTTTTTTTGTTACATTACAGAATAAAATACTGTAAAAGAAATGCACTCTGCTATTTACAAAGGGACAGTTGTGTACTATAAAGAATACCAGTTTTTATGGGTAACTGACGGTTATGGAACTTACGTTCACTTTTCCATCTCTACCTTGTTAATAACATCTTATTCAACACCTCATAATACAGGACAGGTCAATAGATATCCTGTACTTAATTTGCTGATAGGTTGTTTTCAGCTATTTGCTCTAGTATTGTATATACTAAGGTTTACCCTTTGAGCTATTCAGCACACAGACACACAAGTCCTTAGCAGAGCTCCAAACAGGAACAGAAACAGGTATAATAGGGTAACATGGCTATAACTGTATAACAGAGTGACGCTGAATCCAGGAACAGGCAACTGTACTCTGTTCTGATCCTGTCTATGCCCCTCCATTTTAAAAATTAATGCCACAAAACTGAAAAATAGCAGATGGCATGGAAGTAAACCTGACAGAATTCAAAGCAGTATCCACAAAGCAGGTGCCAGATAACTTCGTTGTGAACTAATGTACATAACATAATTTCATGATTATACAATATGCATTTTCTGGCCTATTAAATATACATTTTTTTTCACAGAATCCACAGAAAAAAAAAAACCCAAACATAATTCCCTATCCACAGTCTCCTGTGGTAAAGTCCTGCAAAAGAATTACTTAGACAGTAATGGCTTTTTGCATTAATTTCCAAATGAAGCCCTTACTTTGGAAACTATCCTTTTTGCTCCTAAGAGTTGATATTTCTATAGGCAGTCTTTTTTTCTTCACTGGGGTCAGCAGTATTTCTGGAAAATATAAGATGGACCCCAGTACAAATGTCAGTAAGTAATAACTGTTTAATTTTCAAAATGCCTCCTTTAAACCAGAAAAATATAGGATGTGCTTTTATTTAATTCATTAAGAATTATAAACCTCTTATATCCGTAAGTATGTAATATTAGAATGAAATGACCTTGTTATGATGTCATGCATCCATTCACACTTTCTGCAACTTAATACATTCACTTCTATTAGTACTTGACTAACTCTGGCAAACAGGACAGTCTCACCATAGCCTATGAAGAGGTTATTATCACTACTGCCAAGAAATACACAAGATCCTCAGAACAAAAGTGGCTAGTTCTGCTCCCACTTAGTACAAATCATTCGTAAATCAAATTAAATGAGCGAGTTTACAAAAGCAGGACAATCAGAATCAGACCAAATAAGTTCAGAATTTTAAATGATTTAAAACAATCGTTACAACTACTAAAAAAAATGCAATTACTCTCATAAGTTGTGTATCTGCTGTTGTTACAAACAGCCAATTTGCGAAGTTCCTTTTTATATCTTTCTTCAGCTTCCAGAATGACTTTGTGTCGGTCACACTGGAATGGACAACTTTGCAACACCTTGGTAAAAGTTTTACTATTGAAGGGCAGTCCTCCTGCTCTACAACCTGGAAAAAAGAAATAGGATAGTGTAGAAACAGCAAGCACAAATGCTAAAAAAGCCATCAAAAAGTCCAGTGTTTTATTTTGCTCACTATAATCTACAGTTTGACCTCCAGTTTTCCATATACACATCTCAAAAGAGGTTACACTTTTGTGTATTTTCTTGAAAATAGTTGCTTATTGTTTTGTACTTGCTCTCTTTAAAAAAACAAAGTGTTTTCAACATGACCTATGGGATCAGAAGTACTGAATGAGGCACGGATCCTCTACAGAAGTAAAAATATTAGTGGGATGGGAAGAAGGGAGCCTCAGTTTCCTTTGCACATTCATCCAGGAGCCAAAATACAAAAGATCTCTTTGCTATACATTGAAACTTTCTCTGTGTTGTAACAGTTATCTATATTAACCTGAATAAATGATAAGTATAGTTTAGGTATCAATTTCCTCACAGGAAGCCTTCCTTTTCATTTTTGAGGACGCTGCTAGGGTAATTTATGGTTTAGTCCTTCTTGGATATTGTCACATTTCATTACATCAGCTGAAGAACTTCTGCACTGTGAGGAATTACAAGAAGGGCACTGGCACATATCTGTGATATTGCAGCCTAAGATAAAGCAGTGCTAAAGCTCAGCTTGAATTTAGTTTGAAACTTAGGTTCATATGCCTAAATGATGTTCAAAGGTGGGTTATGGGCTGTCCTTTTTTTCGGCTTTTGGTGGGTTTTGTTTTGTTGATTTATTTTTTTTTTGTAATAAAGAGACACAGGCTTGAGTACAAAATCCACTTATAAACCCTGAGTACCAGCAGCATTCTTACAACCTACTGACAGACCACCCTCGGGAAGTAGAAGATGGGGTAACTGAAGGCTGCGGTCATGGATTACTATAAAACTGACTGCCTGTACTTAATAGTAAACAGAAGGACTGCAGAAGAATTAGGAAGTTTAGTGGGGAAACATGTGAGGGAACTGAGCAGGGCTACATGTTTTTCCTCCCTCTTTCTGATCAGAGAAAGGAAAAAAACACCTGCTCTTAAGTATTCTTGTAAGTAGTGTGTAATCTTTTAAAATGTTGTATATTCTGTTTGTTAGTAAATCCACAATAAGAAAAGATACATAGACCAAAACTGGAATATGTAAGCTTTATTTCAATATTTATGTTTTAGGGCCAGAAAAAGGAAGCTGTTAAGAATTACATCCTAGGTAATCGAATAGATGTGTTAAAATTTCTGTAATGTCAGTTCACTTACTGCATTTCTGGCTCTCTAAGGCTTCTTTTATGGACTCAGGAAAGAAAGACCTAAAATAATATTTACCTGAACACCTTAAATCTGCCATTTGATGGGATGCAGATGTAGCTGAAGTACTTTTTTCCTCCTTGGTTATCTCTGAGTAGAATGAATGGTGATCTAAATTAGGAAGGAAAAAACCTGCTAAGAACGTGCAACCTCTCCTTTGCCGTGGTAAGCATGCATCAGCACATCTGTATTCAATTGTATTTTCTATTTGTAGATTATTAAAGTTTAATTTATATAACTGCAGAAAATGCAAATGAAATTCCTGAAGTTAAATGGATTGCATATACATTTTTGTAAATCCAGAATAGTTACATTTGATGCAGTGTTTTTTCATCACTGTCTCAAAGCATATTACTTCAACATGAACACAGCAAAATAACCTTGTAAACTTACGTTGCTTAACTAAGCCCTATAAACTTTATTTCTGTTTGGAATCAGGTGCTGAAAAATATGATGTACTGGAATAATAATTATTCTCCATCTAAATAGGCATAACCTGGAGATCTGCTCGGCCACCTGTAAAGCTACCATTCTGGCAAATACTAACCTAATGAATAATTACACATTTTATAAATTAACAGGAAAATAAATTATGAATAAACATTTGATTGAACAGATCCCAATTCTGAAATAAGTATATCAGACTAAGATGATTAATGCAAATCTGAAAAACATTTATCTTAAACACATGCTCAACACGTAGGAATAGCTTCAGGCAAAAGTCACTCTCTCAGGTAGATTCCATCCCCAGTCATACAAGCATGGAACAAAAACAGCATCCTTACCCATTTTCTATTAGTAGCTTTCATTGTTCAGCATGGATTGCATTCAAACTAAACTTAAAACATTTATCTGTGAAACATTCCTTTGAATAGTTAAAATCAATTAAAAAAAGAAAGCTAAAATATGTATTAGAAGAAGAGTAGAATAAATATTCTCCTTGTAAAATTGTATACAACATAAAATTCCAAAACTATGCAGTTAAACAATATTATACATAATATACTCTGTCATCTAATGATACATAACATTTTGATAAAAAGTAGTGAGAAAAGTACACAAAAGTAATTAAAACCTCATTAAGAAAAAAATTATTTAAGAACGGAATGTTTAGCTTTTTGTACCTGATGTGCATGTTTGTTTTGTTTTTTTAACAGTCTCTGCTGGTTGTTTAAATAAGTCTTCGCTGTGAAGATCAAAACGTGAACAAATTTTAAAAAATAATCAAACTTCACAACATACATTTACCTGAAAATTAATATACACATTCCAAAGGCAAAACAAAAACCACATTAAATGTATAAAAGATAAAACTCTAAAAAGTTTATTCTAATTATCCCAAGTTACTGGGCTCGTAGTATCCAATGTATAATCGCTGTGTGTTAGAAATCTGTTTACCAGAGACTTCTGATTAGCATTCCTTGCAGTGCTGTTCAGCATGTCTGTTCCAGCATTTGGAATGCTGGTTTCCAGAGTCATTTGCAGTTCCAGTTCATGTAAAGATTACTTAGCACACATAAAATTTCACAGTCTTCAAAATACTGTAGCCTTCACCAGATGTAGCAATTGCTCTAAAAGGTAATTTATTTTCTTCTTCTCTTACACTGAATAACTTTTTTTGCCACCAACATGCTCCTATGATACGGTATTGTTCTATGTCATTGACTACTTCTGAATGCTGCAGGAGCAAGGAGCTGCATCCATGGTTATGCTTGGGTAACTCCTGTTTTCACAGAAATACATATGCAAGGAGAGAGCTCCCCCCCCTCCCCCTCCCCCCACCCCCCAAAAAATTAATTTCTTAATAGTTTTGTGGTTCAGAGGTCAGAACAGCAAATAAAGAAGCTATATGAAATTATGCTAATTAGTAGCAAAGCAAAATTTACCTGAATGTACCGTGGAAAATATCCTAGGCTCTTGATAATTTCTGTGATAGTTGCAAAGTTAAAATATAGTGCATGCAAGGAAACTGCATAGGAGCAGGATGCAGTCAGCCACACAAAAAAATCTCAATTAAAAATGTGGAACTCAAAAAAAGGACAAACGTAGTTTTGTTGATACTCTCTCATTGCCTGTCTTGAGGGATATTCCAGATATAAATTCAAGATAATGGAATCTGCAGTTATCCTTGCAAGCTGCCTATAATTAGTTTTTTGTTTATCAATAGGAAAGATAACCATAAGAAGCAAAAGACAAAGAGGAAAATAAGTATTTGTGTAAAAGCAATGAGCAAGAGAACAGTGAATGACTAAACAAGGCTGTATCTTGCTGCACCTCAAGTACTGTGTTCAGTTTTGGGCCCCTTGCTACAGGAAGGACATCGAGGTGCTGGAGCGTGTCCAAAGAAGGGCAACAAAGTTGGTGAAGGGTCTAGAGAGTAAGTCCTGCGAGGAGCGGCTGAGGGAGCTGGGGTTGTTTAGTCTGGAGAAGAGGAGGCTGAGGGGAGACCTTACTGCTCTCTACAACTACCTGAAAGGAGGTTGTAGCAAGGCAGGTGTCGGACTCTTCTCCTTAGTAACAAGCGATAGGACAAGAGGAAATGGCCTCAAGCTGCGCCAGGGGAAGTTTAGGTTGGATATTAGGAAAAACTTCTTCACCAAAAGGGTTGTCAGGCATTGGAACAGGCTGCCCAGGGAGGTGGTGGAGTCTCCAATCCCTGGAGGTATTTAAAAGAAGGGTAGACGTGGTGCTTGAGGATATGGTTTAGTGGTAGACTTGGCTGTGATAGGTTAGCGGTTGGACTCAATGATCTTAAGGGTCTTTTCCAACCTTAACGATTCTATGATTCTATGATCTTTCCCCTCCTAATCAGGGAAGCAATTGAATACAAAGGGAGAAAAGCAGCAAGAGCTTTTTTCCCTAGTTTTTAGGCACTCCAATTTCAATTTTCGCAAAGCAGTTCTGTAAGTGCTGTTTTCCTAGTAATAGAGTATTACAGAAATCTTTCTGGTTTCGTCCAAGCCAATAGGTCAAATCTTGATCTACTGAATCGGTGAGAGTTTTGAGGCAAAAACTATGGACATGTTTTCATCACTGTGATGAAGGCATTAGAATATGGCCTCTAACAGGCTCTCCATACAATCCGTCAGAAGCCTGCCATTCAGAGAAAAAGATCAGAAGCTTTTATTACTACAACGTCTATAATCTTTGATCTGTGATGTCAAAAACATTTCCACAGAATATCCTCCAGTGAGCCACCGAACGGCTATGCCTTTTCACTAAGAGAAGAGAACATTGTAACAGATAATTTAAAAGGCTGACATTCACTTCGGAAATTACTAAAGAAAAGCAACTTAGTATTTTTGATTAGGTGTCAGATACTTACCTTACTTGAAGAACAGACTGATTTTTTACAAAGGCAGTTTTTTCATTTATACTGTGACTTTGAAGTACACTGTCTGTTTGCAGTTCATTAACTGAACACGGAATACTACTCTGTTCACTTTGTCTAGTAGAAGCATTTACTGGATCCGTAGTGTTCAATATTTCATTTTTCAATGGAGAAGAAATCACAGATGGAGCAAGAACCTGATCATCCATCTTAGAGGTCAACTGTGGACAATGTACTTTATGTACTCTTTCTATGTAAGTTTTTGGATCAGCAGGATTCACTTTACGGTGTTTTGATGCTTCAATATTGGTTTCTGAAGATCTGTCTACAAATACTCTTCCCTGTGCTCTTTCCTGCATTGAAAAATAGTAGTTAGCAACTATACCAGCTCTATGAAACTATTAAATAAATCCAGTAACAATATTAACTAGGACAGACCGGTCTAACTCTGATGGTAAAGCAAATTCCAGAGAAGCTTCAAAAACCCCTGATTGAGTTGAGAACCAAAAAGACAGCAGTGCTGCTGAAGGTGATGCTGAAGGGGTGATAGTGATAGTTCCAGGCTGAAGCAATGGATTTGCTAACAGAATCATAGAACTATTTAGGTTGGAAAAGACTTCTAAGATCATCAAATCCAACCACTATCCTAGCACTCCCAAGTCCACCACATGCACACATCTTTTAAATTCCTCCAGGGATGGCAAATCAACCACTTCCCTGGGCAGCCTGTTTCAACAACCCTTTACAAGGCACTTCTAGAAATGAAAAGATGTAACGAACTTAAGATCCAGCTAAATAACTAAAGAACTTGTTGTTCCACACCTGGAGACACCAAGTAGTTATACAGGACAAGGAAAATATGAAACAACTTTATTTCAGTTGATGTTCATATATCATCTATCCTGTCATAGCTGTACAACCACGGGCATTTCATGCATGCAAATATTAAAATTATAGGTTCAAATGATTGGTAATTAAAAATAAATCAAACTCTTGTTTCTCCAATCAAAATTATCTCAATTTTGTAGAATACCTGGTTTTATAAACTAAAATGCTTCATAAAAATACAGATGCCTGCATTCTCTGATTGCCCTGCATACTTCTAATTTCGTATGATATACAGTAATGGTAAAAGTTGCAGGTTGTAGTTTCACACACATCCAATGTTTTCCCTACTTTTCTAGCTCACACTGAAATTATCTTAAGGGTTTACTTTCTATATCTACCTAAACTCTGGAAAGATTTGCTTTGTTTTGTCCTACTTTAGTAAATAGGCCAACCTTGTCATGTTCTTTTTCAATCAAGTTTATTCTGTATAAAATTTCTTTTGCTTTCTTCCAGTAGTCTTGTAGACTTCTTTCTCTGACTTGCACGTCCAACTCTTCTGCATTGTTCATGTTTAATGAATTATCATTTATTTTCAGGGACAATTGTTCAGCTTTATAAAATATAAAACAATATTTTAAATGTTCTTAATAACTTAATATGTATTTACTATATTTTAGTATGCTGAGGGACACCCCCAATAATTTAATGCAAGATATAACCTCCGAATAATAATTTTTGTTACTTAATTTAAATTTACACATAAATATTAATACACTTCAAAGATAAACTGCAGTTACAAGAGGTGAGCTTGCAATTATAGTTACTATAAGCTGTTTACACAATGATAGTGTGCTCTAAAAAATTACTTTGTCATGGACTTAATCCTAACTTTCTAGGTCCTTTACCAGTATGGGTCTCTACTTTTTTAAAAAAACAACTCCACATTAATAGATACTGAAAATCACCAGACTCCATCAATCTGAAACAAAACTCTCAGTTGTTTTCAGTACAAAAATGTAAATACATGCTTTTTACTAATTATCAATTGCATAATACTTTCCATGGCCTAGGGATTAAAGGACAAGGTGTCTTTCTGTTCCATTGGTAGTATTATACAGTTAATTTAAAAAAAATGTAAACAGCATATTTCAAAATACACCCTACTTTAAAAATAAAGATTAAGATTTTTTAATATTGCAAAATAATTGCAGTCATGGCAATGTGGGGCTCGATTATTTATTGGTTTAGTCTCTATATACAATGGTACATACCCAGGATTAGAGTACTAATTGCGTGTTAAATGACAATGTTAGTATTTTGCACATAATTTGTAGATGGGAAAGCTTTTAAGAACCGGCCCTACAAATGCATGGTTTCACAAATGCATTACTGAAACATTTTTGGAATTTTTACTTTTCTTTTTTCTGTCTAAATGCCATAATCAGTCCATGGGGTCAAATACGCAAATTTTCTGCAGAAAACAAGCATCTCTTGGAGTACACAGAATTACAAAGCTGCTACAGTTAAGATCATTTACAAAGTCAACAGATCTTAAAGATGAAAATAATCTCTGTAATTTTTAAAGCAATAATAGTAAGCTTACTCATTTGTTTGCAGTTTTGCAGCACAAAAGTAGCAGCTCTGTTTAGTTCCTCATCCTGAGACTCGGTTAATACCTGAATCATAAGTGGAAGACCATTGTTCTGGAGCAGTTCACACTGGTTTTCTTCTAAAACAGGACATTGTAAAGGAAAATAGATTGGTTTCAGCCTCATACACACTTAATCTTACAGTAATTTTCGAAACTAATACTAGTAACTTTCAGGGAAATTCTGAGAGATTTTCATTTTGGATCCAAGCATGCTGTAATGACCTACTACCCAGGTTGCAGCAGAAACACTCTAGACCACACAGGATTATTTGACCATAGCTCAGAGTTCTTGTAAGAAAACTGAAGGAGGACTGAGACAAATTATATGACAGAGACTATATAAATATTTATACTATATTATATTGTCTTAACTCATTTGATTGTCACCTAAAATATTTGGATTATGGCTTCTGTATTTCTTTTCCTCTGGTATATACTCCTAAAGTATATACACTGCATTTATGTAATCCTTGAGATGCAGAAATATCAAAAGCTTCAAGTTTAGAATTAGCAAAACTTGAATAAAATTAGTATTTTAATCCACATCTAGCTAATCTGTTCCTCCTTGTTAACTATGTAATTATTACAGAATCACAGGTTGGAAGGGACCTCAGGGATCATCTAATCCAAGCTTTCTATGAAGAGCACAGTCTAGACAAGATGGCCCAGCTCCCTGTCCAGCTGACTCTAAATTTTTTTATTGTGATCTCATTTGCAGTATATATTCATAAAAGTGACAGCTTTCTAAAAATAGTTCTCTGTTGTCTAAACTTGATAAAACAAAGGAATCAACAACAGATGAAATATTATTTTGTCAGTATTGATATTTTAAGAGAAACTCTTATTTTGTTGGTTTAATCATATTTGTGTTTGAAAGGCATTTTCCATTAAGCCTGGTTTCAATTAATCAATCAGGATTTTTGAACATAATCCCTTTCTCTTGCATTTCTGAACATACATAAAAAACCCAATAGTATAAATAATGATCAGCATCTCACAACTTCCCATTCTGTTTGCTTGTACCACCATAAAATACCAATTAAGTGTTATATTTCCACCAGATATGCTTGGGAAAGCCCTGAGGAACCTGGCGAAAACATCTCAGGGTTACCTACTGCTTATGTTGCTTCAAAAATAATACTGTTATATAGTTTTTTCAAAAATGAATAGCTACATGAACAGTGGACAGAAGCTGTATCTATCAAGGGCCATTAAAATATAGCTCAAAAAGACTTACTTGGTATGTATGTATGTATATAGTTTTCAGGTCTGGATGAATTTTACCCTGTAATACCTAAGCCCAGCTCTGAATTCTTGCATAATAGTCTACTTTTTCTAAGCCTTTAAAGATACTAGCTGCTAACAGGTTTTAAAATTTAAATATGGAACTTTATAGCAAACATTTTTTTTCTTATTATTAATATTACATTATTTAATAGAACTTTCCCCATGTTCCAGCCTTGATGAAATTACACCATTGAAATAGTTAATGTAGCAGAATTTAGTAGAAACTGATGGAAAGGAAAAAGAAAAAACCTTACCACAAACTTCAGTACAGTGTCCAATTGTTAGAATAATACTAATTTTTTCTCCTATATCCAGAGTGTCGTTGGTCAGCAGCTTCAGTAGCTGTGACACAGTGTGATACTTTGCCAAGACAACACCCATGGCAGCTATTATGTTAAAAATAATTGGAAAAAAAATAAACTAGATAGTAAGTATACATAGGCATCATGCAAGTATAAAATGCTGCTTTTTTCAAGGGAACTCTACTGACTTCCAAAAGCCTTGGGCCTCCACAGTCCTTCCCTTCTCTCTCTTTCATTTTAACACATCAAATTACCACATTCCTCCTGGTGCAGTAATTCTGCCCATGCTATTCCCCATATCCCACACTGCCTTTTCTCCTGGATTGTGCTGTAGAGAGATATGGTAGATCCAACAAACAAGGGCTTTGCAATGGGCAAGTTTTGTAGACCTCTGCTGAGTTTCTCCACATCCTTTATCAGCTCCAGAACAGAGCAAGAAAGAGTGGAATAAGGTTTGACACACAGACTATCTGCCACAAAAAAGAGCTAGGAATGTTTCTCACAGAGGGTAACCTCTTCCTGAAACCAGGAATACCACTGCTAGTACATACAGGCTGAAACCTAGTCCTGTCACATACAAACTTCTTTGAAACTAGGCTCAAAACTAGTGCAGGTATATGCTTTTAAACTTTTTTGAACTTCCATTTGTGAGCACTTATGGCAGAAGTGTCAAATACAATAATCATGGCCAACAGCACAGATGCATCAGGCTCACAGGTTTCTCAAAATCTTCTGATGGAACACACAAAGACCTCATTAGGCTAGCACTATCCAAGCCATAAATTAAGAGTAAAGATGTGTTATGCAGGCATACCACATTTGTTCAGCTCCGCACCTGAGTTTCTAAAGCCTCTTAAACCTTACAAAGCTTATTAGCTTAGACATAGGCCTACAGAAACACAGCTCTAACTCCAGGATCCAAGATGACTGCCATGGCCAGTTCTCAGCTTTACTTACACAAAACTAGCTTTAGTATCTTACTTTTAGCTTTCAGTATGATTTAAATTTCACTATGTTTACTTTAGCAACACTGGGAAAGTAACCCACCTCAGGTGAACTGATTCATTCTCCATATACATGTTTGAATTTTTAAAAGTCTGCAGTACTAACTGGGATGCATGTAACTTAATTGCCTTCTAGCATCCGTTCATATCACTATTCCACCAAAACCAGACTTTAAAAATTGCATTTTAAAATTGTCATATATAAAAATGGTAGCAGCCTTTTCACTCACAGTCATTGGCAATGCAGGCATCCAGAGTCTTTGTTACTACTACTGCAAGTTTTGTGCTTGAGTGACTCATACAGGAATTGTGCATAAGCTTGATGAGAACTTTAGCTAATGTGTCCAATCCTCCAACAGAAACAAAATATTTCTGCACATATGCTTTGTGAAAAAAAAGAAACAAAATGTGTCTTAAATAATACAAGTTGCAAATTGTTTTAGTGTTTTATTAACTAGGCTTATCAATTTTTCTGCACAGGTAAATAAAGATGGTGGACTATAGTTTTCAGAGTTGGAAGAACAGCAAATGAATTTGTAGAGATTGACAAAAAGATATCAAACATTTAACTATCCAATTAAACTTACTTTTATGAAAGAAAAACTATTTAAAGCTTGAGCAGCACTTACAGTTATTTGCAACTGTGAGACCAACAAATGAGCAAATAGGACGAACTATCTCAGGCTCTGTGCAACTTTCGAGCCACTCTTTGGCACATGGAAAAACTGAACAGCAAATGTTTTGATTATCTTCTGGAAAAGTAAACACAAATTACTCCAAATCAAAATGCAATATGAAATTTCAGCTGAACAGTAAAAATGAAAGTAAACTGTTGTCACTTTGGGGAAATACGTTAAACTTTTTTTTCCCCCCCAATTTGAACAGCAACACTTACCATTCTGAGGATTGTTAACACAGGCACAGAGGGTACTGCAGACTGAAGACCACAGCTGGTAGCACTGATTAGTATTTTCATCTGACAGATTAATCTCAGATGTGGAAAGAGTTGTTCTGTTAAGAACGATGCAAACAAGTCCTAAATAGTCAAACAAATAGTCTATCATTTTTCTGTTTGAATTGCAACAGTTTTTTTACCTGAATAACTGTAGCAGAAGACCGATGCAGCCTGTATCTCTGACATAGGTTTGCCCACTTTCTAAAAAGAACACATACAAGACTCCAAAATTACATGCAACTTGAGACAAAATCTTAATGTAAAGTTTAATTTACATATATACATTCTAGTTCCATTTCCTAAGCATATATCCCCCCACCAAAAACACAAAATCACACCAACATATTGGCAAAAGTGTTCAATTTCTTTCTATGTCTATTTTTTCCTATATGTTGTCAGAAACTACCAGTTTGCATTATACATTTTTTTAAACTATCATTTCATTTTTAGAACAAAAACACTTTCTGCTATTTAAGGAATCCCAGTGAGCAATGATCTACTTACACAATTCAGGTTCAGTTACATGCAACCATTCATCTTTATAAATTAACTTTGCCGAACATTACTTATTGAATGTTCCAAATTTCTGTACTGCAGATTGGCAAATATAAAAAAGTGATGTTATAACACAGAAAAAACCCCCAACTTACTATTATTTGAAACCAGTACTAGGATGACATAAACAGACATTCTTTTCAAGTTCACACCAGAATCCTTATTAATTAAAAATAAAATGAGGTCTTCAAACAATGCAGAAGTACACAAAGTTTGTTGACAATAAACTGAAACCAGAAAATAAAAGCCGTTAAGTCCTAAAGCAAGCTATTCATAATCCTAAATTATTTTTGTAATATAGTAACTAGAGTCTCAGTTGCGTCCAGGATGTGGTGAGTGGAGACAAAACAGGACTGTAAGGTGATGGAGGGCTTCCCCCTGTAGTGAGTTCTAAACCAGCTGGGACCTAGGCAAACTTTGGAACAAGCTAGGAGTCATTTAACACTTTCTGCTGAGGAAGAGTAGTAGTACAGCTGTCTGGTATCATAAAGGCATGCTGTCTACACAAATCAACAGGGTATTTCTCCAAATCTGGGAATGGACAGTGAAACAGTGGCGTCTTTACTGCCCCTTGCTTGAGCTGATAATCTTGTAATCTAATTTTTTGAGAGAAAAAAGTAATGGGGACCAAGCACAAGCAGCAGTAATAACATGGGATCGTAACTCAGAAATACAAATAACATTACTTATTATTACCATTACTCTCTATTATAATTCCTAATGTAAATAAAGCCGCTTCCTTTACTATGCAATGAACACTTGACTTTGCAAGATCATTTATAAACATCAAACCACCAATTTCTCGAAAATATTCGCTTGCTTCACCTACAACAGAAAAAAAGAACAAAAATTAAACTTTTGGTTTTGTTTCTCTGTAAAATTAAAACCTTCAAAGATTTTCTAACTTCTCAAGCCTTATATCCTTTAGATAATTTTTTTTACAGTGACACCAGCTTCTAAACATACATTGTGAATGTAAATGACTGCATTGTTTCTAAGGAAAAACACTTCTTACTGTTTTGTTGACAAATTGAGTAAATAGTGATCAAAGCCTCTTTCTGAGATACAGGGCAGTCCATCTGATATTTCAGACATTCAAGCAGTAAGTTCAGATCTGTTTTCACATCTAAGACCAAACACAAAAGACTTAATGAAAATGTTACCTTTTCTTTATACTAATCTATTTAGTATTACAATAAACCTGCCCAAAAATGTAAAGAAAAAAAAAAAGTAAGCAAAAATGGAGCTACGCCACTTCTATCCATCTATAACTAACAAACATACTTAACCTAAAAACATTCCTCTCCATAGTTTCTTATTTGAGCATGATTTCCTTTGCTAAAGTAGCAGCCCCCTTTTAATATTTCTGGCCTTTAATTACTAGTAATTGTTAATAAATGTGATGTAAATTACTAGATGTTAAATTCACAACTGCAAGGTGCATTAAGTGTATTTAAGTGCATAGTACAGAAACGTGAAAATATTCAGCATGAAAACACAACTGGAAATCTACAGAGTGAATAGGGAAAAGATCCAACAAAGCAAGGCTTGCGATATGATATTTAGTTACAGAAAACTTAAACACATAGCAGCTAGAATCTTGAATCAAGTTGTTAGGTTAGTTAATGCAAAGTATTTTCTGATCACCTACATACAACCCTAGGTAGGTAACCCACTTTGAAGATCTGTTTCTTAGTCTTTTGGGTACAATAAGAAGACTTAATTGATAATTATTTCCAACAGTAACAGCAGATATTTTATATTTTAATCACTTGTAAGGTTTGGGGTTTCTCAAAGAAGTTAAAATACAGTAAAAATGTGGGTAAATATTAGCAAAAAAAAAGTTACTTTGTGGTTGTATTATTTACTATTTGGAAGTTTGTAATTAGATTTGCCCTTTAGCTATCCAATACAGAATCCAACAATTTGGCAACAAGGAAAAAGAACGTTTCCCTGACAGCTCACCACCCCATGACAGACCTATCACAGTCTGCTAAAACTTTGTAAAATTGATGCAGAAAATAAATGACAAATTATATCAGGTATCTTACCACACTGCCTTTTCTGCACCTTTTGAGTTTCCATTTTTGGTTTGGTCTCTATTCTTGTTCTACAATAGCAAGGAAAAAGTGTTTTCTGTTTAGATTAGCAGTGTTTATAATATCATATGCAGTATAAATTAAGTAATTTTTATTAAATTACACTCTTTCCAGTTTTCTGGTTTTACTCTCATCTGACACACACACAGTTTAATATGCTCTTGCATGGCAAAGATTTCCATTGGAAATACAGTATTTTACAGTAACACTGCATATGTAGCTGCGTTATTATCTTTTGAAAGATAATTTTGCAGAAATCCATGTTAACCATTGTGGGGGACCAAAAGCCTTCCTGTCATTAAAAATATACCTAGGTCTGTGTCATTACAATAAATCTGATACAATTTTCCTTACAATAGGTTGCCAACTCTGTCATCAGCCTACAACTGGCAGTAAGACCAAGGAGGATCAAGCGTGTCTGACATCCGCTATAAAATGTTCAGCCTCCTACTGCTACTCAGTGAGCCACTAAACCATAACTATGTTGCTTTATTGGTATTGATCAAAATCAAAGACAATGAGCATGAACTGAGACCTTATTTCTTAAACTAAGAATTTATTTGAGTTCACCAAAGAAATTATCACATTACATGAACCATGTAAACAAGAAAAGCACACAGCAATGATTCTACATAAACCTAATGTGCCAGAATCTGAGAGTTAGTTGCGCAGCACAGTGAAATTCGGGTTTGGAAGCAGAAAGACAGTCCCTGAACCAGGTCCCAGGTCCCAAATGCAAAAGGTTGATGCAACCTATTTCAATCTGAAAAAATTTTTAGCTCGAGGTAACAACTTTAAATCAGTGATAAATCCAGCTTAATAATAGTTACCCTTCTCAAAGTAGAGCAACAGCTCTAAGAAATATCAGTGTCATCTTAATGAAAGCAGTCAGCCCTGCCTTCCATTTAGTTACTGATTGTGCCTGTTCCTTTGCTGCTTCGATTAGTTCAAATGCTCCACATACATCCTTACAGTAGCACTAGTGAAGCACGTTTTGAAAGGGAAAGTTTAAAAAGAGTTCATCTTCCTTTACCCTTTCACAAGTGATTATATATATGCATTTCATTTTCTTGCAAATCTAACCCTGCCACAATAGCAGAAAGCTTGCAAGTCTTCCTCACCTCTTTTCGCCCCTACTGATACTACCCTGCTAGCCTAAGAGAAAACAAAACCTACATATTCCGTAACAAAAGAAAGGCTGTAAAATGAGCTCAGCTCAGAGCTAACTGCATTTCAGTTAAGTTTAATTAAATACAGATTTATACAATTAAAGGGCCTTTAATATAAGCACAAGTTTTTTTAAACACTGTAGAAAGATATATCTTGACCTTAACTGGATATTTTTCTTCTGCAACATACACAAGGTACACAAAATAGCATTTATAAGCTAGCCTACAGTAAAATGCAAATAGCTCAACTTTGTTGTTGCATCACAGGGCAAAGATGAAAAGATAAATAACAGGATTTGCTGCAAAAGGCTCCTGGCAAATGTTGCATATAAAATAAAATAGATTACCTGTTCCCCATCAGTTATGGACCCTAACCCAGTAACCTCCCTTCAAACCTCAAAAAAACTCTTACAAGAAGTGCAGATATATCCATCTGTTTGTTCAGTAGCATTAGAGCACACGGGCTATCATTCAGGAACCCGGCACAGGAGGTCCTGAGGAGGCTGACAGGAACGTCACCCCTGCGCAGCCATGCCAGGACAGAAACAGCCCGCCTGGGGGGATTTTTCCCTTTTAAAATTCAGTGGTCAAATCCTGTACAGTGGAAGAAGTCCGGATTGTTGACAATTTACTGAAATCAAAATTCACACCAGCAGCTGAGGACGTGTCCTCTAACCTTTGAGAACCACTGTTTGGGGTTAACAGGCCTTTGAAGTCTTCCAGTGCTATTCTAGCATTCACCCCGTCCCTCCTCCCTCTCAAAAGAGCCATGTATGATTTATAGCTCATTACCAGGGTTCGACTTTGAAGCAGAAGTCTTAACAAGTACTCCAGATCATCCGAAGTATAAAAAGGAAAGAGCATATAGAAGATTTAGATAAGAAAAAGGGGGTAGGGGGCAACAGTCTAAAGACGAAACAGCAAAAGCATTCTTCTGCCAGCTTTTGGGAGTGGCGGGGATTACCAAGAGGATGGGAAACTGGGAGCGGATCGCTACCTGTGGTCCGGCGGCGGGAGCAGCTCTGGTCAGCCAGGAAGGGGACCCGGCGCCCCGGTAGCGGCCTGAGGGGAGCGAGCCGCCGCGCTGCCGCCCGCCGGCCCGGCCCTCCCCTTCCCGCCTCCCGCCTCCCGCCTCCCGCCTCAGGAGCCAGCGCGGAGGAGCGGCCGTCCCGCCTCCCCGGGGCAGGGAGGCACCGCCCGCGCGGCTCCTCTCAGGCAGCCCGAGGTCCGTCCAACATCCTCCGGGCGCTGCCCGAACCCCAGCGCGGGGAATGCTGTGGTTTCAGTGCAGCTCGCTTTCCATACTCTGCATTTGGGAAACTACAACACCGCCACAAAACGCGGTTGGCATAATTTGACATTTACCAGACACAAAGGGTGCAGGAAAAAGAATCTCGTTAGATGAACACAGCTGAAAGAACCGAGCTTTCAGGTACACAGTCCTTTTCCCTAATGCCCTTGAACTCAATAAAAGGCAGTACAGCTTTCCCTAGCCCTTCTCACAGGTAGAACCTCAGAGCAGCATAGTTATTTTAGCCTTTTTCAACCTTCTGCAAGTCCTTCACCCTCGCTCTGAAAAGCAGCTTTTATGAAGAAAAACACCAAACTTCACCTCTGCCGCAAGCCAGGTAAGCCAATCTGTAAATGCAACTTACCCTGCCAAAGAACAGCTGCTGCTTTTTTCCGAGTTAGAAAATTCTAGATTAAAAAAAAAAAAATTAGGGTTTGGTTTGATTTTATTTGTCCTCAGGAAAAAAAAAAAGGAAGATAAAGTCATTAGAAATAAAGGAACTTTAATTTGCAGGTAATACAGAACAGTCCGGTCTGTGGCAGAACACCACAGTATTTACAGAACACAGCAGCAGTGCCAGGTGGCAACAAATGTGAGATCGTTATCCTACAGCTGGAAAGTTGCTGAAGTCTGTGACATTCCACTGTAAATATAGGTGTTATTAAAAATTACAAACTGCCCTGTAATGACTTTGATAACCTCCTGTGCAGCAGCTCCTGTAAAAAGAAAAAGAAAACAAAAGATAAAACCAAAGGCAGTTAGCAGGTCATATTTAAAAACCAGTAAAAACGTGTTATTTACACTACATTGGAAATATTTCAGAAGTGCTGATACAACTCCTAGGAGGAAAAAACACCCTTCAGTACTTCCCAGTATAAAAGAGGCTCAGAAAGCTGCTACTTCAAAAGTTAGCTTTACATATACTTTGCTGTATGTACTTTCTCTCTCCATGTACATACACACCGAGAGTAAAAATGTGTGAGCATACAGACAGGCAAACTGTGACCTCTGTAAATGAAATGGAGAAGTTGAATTAAAAAAAACCCAGTTAAACTGTAAAATAAATTGAAGGGTCACTTCACTGTGATCCCTTTGTGTTTTCCTGTAGTATGAAATAGTCTGTAATTTCTTCAGAAGTTATCTTTACATGTTTTTCTAAAGCACTGCACATACCACATTTCACTTCATTAGAAAAAAAATCTTACATCCAGAGAGCATTTAATACCTAATTATCTTCATTTGGCATGAAGCCAAATAAAGAAGTTAACTGATATATCAATTTTGAGCATCCATTAAAACATATTCAGCTGTGCTAATACCCGCAGGTTAAATTAAGGCAAGCAATCAAGGCTGTTTCAAGAGATACTTAAGTATGTTGTGTTAAAGGAAGATGTGTACTATGTTAATTTTATTATTACTGCAATTATTCCTTTCCTTTTTCTTTTTAAACTCAAAGCTTCTTTCAAGCATTTTATTTTTAAACACATTTTTAAGCAACTAGAATTTATCTATGAGGTTATTTAAGTTTATTTGGTTTCTTTTACTGACTTTGAACCCTTGCTGTGTCTACTTTTTCTATATACCGTAGGAGATCACATCTGGAGAATGACCAGGGAGGGTTTTGTTCTAATACTATCTTTGGCTAGGGTGTATAATTACAGTCTTTGCTCTGACAACACAAAGTAATTAAAACGGTGGAGATCCTGCCTCAAGTATGTACTACAGCAGGTTGGTTTGTATGGACCTTAGAGATACAGTGACATTCTTACCTCCCATGAAGGCAGCAACAGCATGCGGCTCAGCAGCTCCATACCGACAACTGGATAACAAAGTAACAGTTAGAATTTTAAGGTCAGTTTTACCGACAAAGTGACACTTAAGATAAAATACTTACAATTCATGAACATAGTCATCTTTCACCACTACGGACAACCCATGTTCTTGTAAGAAACCAGTGAGGCATGATTTTAGTTTTCCAATATCATCTTCTATCTGATAGTTGTAAACACCTGGAAAATAAGTCACATTCAAAAGTTAATGCGTTTAAGTGGTAGCATAAGTATTATATTTTTCTGAAAAGTTTCTAAGCCGATTAATATATGAAGTGATTAATACTAGACCAAAAATAATTGAATACTCTGTTGATGCTACTCATGATAATGACAAATTACTGCATAGCTGAACTGATTCATAATCCATGCAACCCATTTCAGTGGTATCAATTCAGATAAATTCCTCAGGTTCCCAAAGAGAAAAAATTGTCACTTTAATTTTCATATTCTCAAAGTTATATTAATATGGAAACAAAATCACAGCTAAGGCTATATTTGTAGTTTATAACTAGTATTATAGTAACTATTGTCTCTTTATATTTCTTTTGATGACTGTAGGTAACTCCGATATTAACATACCTGGATATCTACCATGCTGCTTATAAAATCTATCTACAGCCCGTAGCATCAAGTACAGCACTAGTTCACTGTCTGGGTTATCCATATGGGAAACTGAAAATGGGAAGAGAACTTGTTAGCCAGTACAGATGAAATGGAAAAAGAAAGGATGTAAATTACTTGTGGTTGAGTATTTCTCATGTGCTTAAACTGTAAAATCTGCAGTAAAAACAAAACCTGAATGAGAACAGCCTGCAACTGAGAATCTCACTGAATCAACTGTCAGATGCACAATTTTGATTTGAGTGCATGACAAAACCCTACTGTATCTATTTGATATAAACTGTTAAGTGAAGATATTCATGTTTCAACTGCTGTTATAACTTTAAATGGGATATTTCTGTGTTATTTGGGGATTTGAAATGCATGCTTCATATATTTAACTGTAATGATTATAATTATAAGACAGGTCTTAAATCTCTTAACATACAGCTCACAAGTCTAAATACTAACTGCTACTTAAATCACGTTGCATATTACCAACTAATTCAAGGAGCTTTCACTTAAATTATAAATATTACCCTTTGTATATACATTTTGTCCAAAACATTCAGAGGACTTTGTATAAGCTTAATTTAAACAAACTTTGATTAAAAATATTTCCAGCTTTTTAAAATTTATACAGGTTCAAAATATAAAAGGCTGTATTAAGTAACTAGTTTGTTAGTTCACATACTGAAAAGATAAGCTGAGAGGGGCCAAGACAATTATTCTCATATTTCTGATCGGGTGAAAGCACCTCTCCAGCTGTGTCAGAAATAACTGAGGTACAGAAAAAAGAAGTTTGAAAAGCAATGTTTTATTTATCTGCTAGCAAAAATAAAATCTGCAAGAAAAAAAACCTGAAACATGCATCGATCTGTCAGGTCATTTCTGAAATTTCAAAAAAACCAAATTGAATTCAGCATTCTAGACTTAATAAATAAACCCATACTTCTAGCTGATGCCAAATGATAAAACTATGTAATGAAACAGAAGAGGTAACATACAACTCTCTTTAATAATGAAACCATTGCAAGTTGAAAATGCAATTGAAGTATGTGCCAAAAAGGAGTACTTACTGATTTCATCCTTGTTAAAAGTGTGTAAACCATATTCTTCAGACAGAGATCTACATCGTACTACTCGGAGAAAAGCTGAGTTGCTGCCTAAGCAGAGGGTAGAGAAAGGAGAGCATTACCTACTTGAAGATGTCAGCAATTACAAAATCTTTTAAAGTCTGTATCTCTGATGTGTTAAACATAGAAGACTAAAACTTATCATAATTTCATTTAAAGCGCTTCTGTTTCTTCTGGTAGCTTGCAGTAATAAAATCTATGAAACTGCATTTATGTCTATCACCACAAGTATTTTAGTGAAATGCTTTGTGCTTATTTACTTCTAGAACCTAAATGTAGCTGCCTGTTAACGTAACAGCTCACAACATGTGTAGCTCCACTAGGCAATTCATCAATTTCAGCCATCAACTTCACTTTTTGCTCTCCCATGCTGCAAATAAAGATGGAATCTTTTCACCTGCCGCCACATCCACCCTTGCCTCACATACTCTCAATATTCTAACAGTACAGCTGTGAGCCGGAAAATGTCTTTCTCCAGTATTGCTGTTACGAAACAACCCAATGTGCAGTTACTACCTAGCACTGTTGAGGAACTGCAAGGTTCTCAGAACTCCCAGCAAATTATACCTCAATGCAACGGTAGTGTGCTCTTGGCTATGTGCTTACAGGAGAATTTTCCAGTTGCAGGGAGCCTTAGCCAGGCTGCTGTGTGGACATGTATACATATCCAGAACAGACATAACCTAAAATGCCATCAACAGTACTACTCACTGCATCACTGCTCTACCTCTTCAGACTACCAGAAGTTTACAGACCCCACAACCTGAAGTCAGTATCACAGAATGGGCAAGAGTACTCATCACAGAAGGTAGAGGGCATCTGCTACCTGTCGTTTGGACCTGAAAAAGTGTTGTATCTTTTACAAGCCAACATCTATAGCCTCACTATTAAGAGATGCTGAACACCTGCTGCTTCCACTGAATGAGCAATGCAACTGCTAAGCACTTATTTGAAAAATTCTAATACTGAGTTACTGATAACTACATTATAATTCAGAAGTTTTTGATTATTTGATCATTTGCATAAACACAGCAACAGAATCCACGCATACTCACAAAACAATTTTAGTTCTCTCTCTGAAATAGATTCGAGTGCCTAAAAGAGAGAATAAACTCATTCCAATACATACAATGGCCAGAGAACTTATATTTTCAGATATTCATATATTCATGCAGAATACCTAGTTGTTCTTGTAAAATTAAAAAAGATATACTAAATTGTAAATAATACACCCCTGTATGCCCTTTACTTTGGTATAACCAAACCAGGAGTGATAGAGCAGACCACAGATATTCAATTTCATTAGAACTTACTTAAACCCTTTGAAGAGAATGAGGTAATTAGGCCTTCTCTTTTCATATCTGACTCCTGTGACTTATTTCTGTACAGAATGTCACGGTAAAAATATTTCTATCCTGTCAGAATGACCATACATTTGTAATTACCTTGCCTAGGGATTGTAACAGTTTAGCAGCATGGTTACCCACAGCAGCAATATCCTTCTTTGCTTTTTCACGGTATCTGTTAATAATAAAGAAGTCTTAATAATTACAGCATAAAGCCATCAACCTCATAGTGAAGACCATGTCTTTTTGGTTTATATTATAAAGACAAAATACACGCCCCATAAATGGAAGTGAGCTACCTCGAGGCCACCAATGCACTCATCACCTCCCTGTACGACTCTTCAGCACAGCTCAGCTGTTCACAAAACGTGTGGCTTAGAAACAGGTTAAAATTAAAGTGGATATTACTACTAACAGTCAGAGGAAAAATATTAAGTAGTTTCAGAACAACAGCTATCTGTCCTTCATTGGGCTTCCAGTATTTCACTGATTTCTGTATCTTAATATTTGTAGCCATAGTGTATTAGTTCCATTAAGACCTATGACAATGCAAACATGTCAACACAGTATTTAATAAAACTCAATTTAAGAGCTCACTTTAAGGAACTGTAATTGTGTTATCTGCAAATGAAAACCCTGTAATGCTTATTGGAATTGAGAACTGAAGTACGTTAGGATCTGGAAGTTAAGGATTGATGCTTAAAGAATTCAGGTTTACACATTAGGGTATCTGTGCAAATTCAAGCAATTATGCTTTCATTTAGCAAAATAATGATAAAAGTTCTTGGCTGTACTATCATTATACAGAGTAACTTCCGTGAAGCAACAGCAGTCAATTGTTTATAAGTCTTCTGCAAGATACTGCTTCATTTTAAAGATTTAAAAAAAAAAGAAAGAAAAAGCAATCAGCTGCGAAGTAAATGTGTTAATGCTGTAAGATGATCTTTTTGGCCCAACAATTTGCATCATGTCCAGGACGCACAGGAATAGCGAGTTCATGTTGAGAATGCATGTATTCAAAGATGGCTTTCCTAAAATTTTGATCCACACTGATGCTCTTTAGAATTTCGAATGTTCATTTACTCTTCCTTATCTACCAAGCAATCCCTTCAAAGAACATTAATTAGAATTATGTATTTAGAATTAAGTATCTAGGAAAGTAGAATTTCTGTAACCAGGGTGGCATACATATCGAGGAAAAAAAACAAAGGCTGTGTTTAAGTAACATTTTGCTTTGGACAGCAGTGGCTGGGCTATGGGATCTACTGTCTATATGAAGGTCTTTACTAAATCTGAAATGAAGAGAAGTGATCACTTATTACCCAGCCTGAGAAAACTAAGATGCGCTGAAGGCTTAGGCCCTGGTTCCAAACCGCAGACAGCATCTACACAGGGAGCAGACAGCTCTGGTCTGCCATGCTTCCCATACCCCTCCTCACCCCAGTCCCAAGTACACGCTTTTGTTTTAGTGCAGGAATTCATGCACTTTGTGCAGTCTGAAGTTATCACCATTCACTCTCACTAGTAACTACCAAAGAAATAAATTGTATACTTACACATTTTGCAATTTGATAAATTTATTGGAGTCTGCTATCATATCAGGAATAGTGCCCCGGACAGGCAAGCTTCCTTGCCCCTCATTTGCCACAAATTCCTTTACAGCTCGAGCCAAAATCCAGAAGGAGGGCGACTGCAAATGCACGAGAGCCAGTCATGTACACAAGTGTTATTTATGATGCTTTTTCCACATTTAAGTTTTACCTTTAATTACTCATTACCTGCTCTGTGAGATTTATGCAGCAATTATCATTAAAAATCTCTTCAATGCACCTTGGAATCTAAGAAAAAAAATAATTGGGTTTTTATTTACTTGACTTGCCATTTCCTGAATTACCTCAACACTCATTACACAGGTGATCCAACTCTAAGCAACCTCCAAATTTTGTACAAAATCTCTTCTGCATCTTACACAGTCAGTGCTTCCCAGACTTATTTCGAATAGTACCACTGCCTGAGAACAAGGCATGTGCTTCTCATCAAGGTGTTACAAACAAAATCTCACCTTATTTCCACCTTCTACATGGAAGATTTAAAAAAACCTGGTAGCAGCACCAGCAAAAGGTACTACCAGTCTCAGGTGCCCCTCCTTCCTGCCAGAGGCAGAGCAGCAAGAAGGCTGGGGAACCAAAGAGGGGCTGCAAAAATGAGAGTGGTTTGACTCCTTAACTGTTGCAGTTCAGTCTGGCACACAAACAAACAAATCACTAATAGCCTGGGACACACGCTGTAGCGGCTCAGATGTCAGCACTAAGCTTTACCTGCTGCTGTTTTGGGAGATTTAACGTGACTGTCCAAGCAAGGATCAGCACAACTCAAATAAAAATGGAACGTAATCTAAAAAGAATGGCATAATGTGCTTTTACCTCATGTAGCTTTTGCAATTTACCATGGTTGAGATATTATGGAAATCAGAGGTCAGTTCTAAACTCTGAGTTACTACTTCAGGATTATTTAGAAACAATGAAAACTTCACTTCTAATGTTTTTAAGCTTGATCAGTTTATGAAAGAAATTTCATAACATGTTTCTGCAAGAGGAAAGTATTGAATTTGCCGAGTCAAAGGTCCCTCGCAGCACTTAATTTCTATACAGAATAAATACTATAGCAAGTCGCTTCAGTATAGCACAATTTCAACCAACGCTGAGTCTCTCTCTAGCAATGTATTTAAATCATCCACATCAGCGACTGCTAATTCTTTATAGTTGTACCACGCACTTCACAGTTTAATCTGTAAAACAAAATCTGATAAAGCCTAAGATAGGAATAAGCTACTAATGAACTCCGGTTACTGGCTCATTCCACACTTGGACTCAAGTCTTCAGGAAGAAAATGTAGCTTCTTTGCATGAGCAAGGAAATAAAAAGAATTTCCACAAGTTGCAGTGCCACATAGTCTAGGTCTATTTTACTACACATCACTTCAATTTTAAGAATAGTACTAATCCTGTTTTAGCTAAATATAAATGTTGCCAATGGAATTACTGTCCTGAAAGTGCATAATATATTCTGAAACAATGAAGTAGTTGAAATTTCTTCAATTTTGTCATATAAATGTTTATTTTACCTCTGTGGTATTTAATGCTGTGTTCACATTTTTTATAGCTTCCTCAAAGTTTTCCTCATCTTCTGGCGTCCCATTTTCATTCTTTAAGATACCTTATTAAAAAAAAAAAACAAACACAATCCCTGAATGACATCTCATCATTTAGGTCCTACCAACAGAGCACGCTGGCTTTGAATGTGTTTGTGGCATAACAACTTATCAGCAGAGATTTGAATTACCAGTAAGACCTACTGATAAAACTAACTACACAGGCATTCTGCATATGGTTAATTTTCCTGTGATGTTAAACAAAAGTTACTTATCACAAAAATACCAGTTTATTTGTGTGAGAGAGTAAAGATTCATAATCACTAAATTAATGTAGATGGTGGTAAAAAGGCAAGTCAAGTCTCCTTCCCATCCCCAGTCATGTTGTGTTGGGGTTTTATCAAATTTGGCAAACACTTAAGAACGCACACAGCAAGCCAAACCAAGAAATAGACTCCACAACAAACCTAATTTAACCAAAGGTAATTACTACCGATCAGATCAGTTCCCTAGCCCAACCTGGCATAAGGATGGCAGAACCACTCAGCAGTTTGCACACAGGCCAGCTTTAAATGAGGAAATACCAAAAATTCAGTTAATGTTTTTATTCTACAACAATTTAAGACAACAAATTTCTATATCGTAAAAATGCCTCATTAATTTCAGCATCCAAAAAGGTATTGGATTGAAACATCTGCAAAAATGAAGACTGTTCACAGACTGGTTACAGTGCATTCAGTAGCTACATAATCTTTCTTTCTCTCTTTCAAGTAGTTATTCGGATTTCCAGTGATTACCGACAGTTTGGTGGGTCAACTGACCAACCAAATACTTGCAGTTAATAACCATTTCAGTGCCAAAAGCCAGCTGCTTTCCTCTGTGTCACATTTTCCACATTAAACATCAACATTTTCTACAGGATTTTCTTCTAAGGCCTCTCCTCCCACCCAAATTAAGACATACTTTTGATCTTAAACAGTGAACAGTAAGAAACACTGCCAAACTGCATTTACAAGCAAATCTGGGATCTTAAGACCCACCTGTATAAAACAATCATTTAGCAGAAGAATCATACTATATATGCCAGCAGATTTTCATATATTAACGCTGAGAGAACTTCTTATTACTTTTCAGATGTTGCCTTACATATTTCTGCCAACGAGTAAGTGATTCCTAGGACGTATATTACCTTGCCGAATCAGTTGTCTGAAGGCTTCTTTTTCTTTGTAACTCTTAGGCAACTGATCACTTTTCTAAATTTAAAAACACAAAAACATTTTGTCTTTAAAATATCTACTACTAACCTCATTGTGTTCAGACTGCTGAACTCTAGAGTTGGTCATTGTTCAGTCATTCACTTTATTTCAATTAGTAATTTTTTTAATGATTCCACCTTGTTTTCTTTGTTACACATTGCCAAAATAATACTATAGTTTAGAAAATCCATGTCTGTAGTAGTAGTAGTAATAATAACTTAAAAAAAAGACAGATGATGTATCCAGTTTTGCAATATACCTCATTGAACCATTTTGTTAGATACTTGGCTACAATCACAATCCATGGAGTGTGGCTGTGGTCCTGTAATTGAACAGAGAAACCTTTGTCAAGTTGAGAAAAAGATAAAAACAGGAGACAAATTAAAAACCTATTTTAAACATAAACTCCTAACATCCCTTCCACTCTTGCAAAGACACAGGATATGTTCCAGATTTTGATTCAGAAATAACATTCTCTAACTACTATAAAACAAATTACTAAATTATTATTCCTTTACTTAAAAGAAGGGTGGCTGAGCCAAGTTGTCCCATATTTTTCTTGAGTGGAACTCATGTTATGCACCAATCTCCACACTGCAAAGCTCTGCAGCAGTTGGTAATCATAAAAATAATAAAAAAGGAGGGGTGAGGGGGAATCAATCTAACAAAAGATCAAGTTGTCCAAGAATATTCCTGACTTCAAGAATCCCACTTGCTTAAGATTTAAATACAGAAGGTAGCATTTGGGGCAGAGGCCAAAAATAGTACCTCATGACTGATTCTACAGTCGCCTCTGCTCCGACGACACTCGGGACCAAAACCCATCATCTGCCAAGAGCCATTTTCATAGGGTCCCTGTTCTACGTCTGCATCTGCCTTAGAGCACATAGCGCAAACCACATACCAACCTTTTTGTCCATATGATCCAAGTCATAAGATTGAATGTGTTCCCTCAGTTCTGGAAATGGTTTGTCCAGTCTCAGATCTTCTAACGTATTGTCAGGATGAGACTCAACAACTGTGAAAATAAAATAACACCATGCCCTTCACAGTTTTATGTCAGGCCTTCAACACAGTCAAATACAGTGCATCATCTGCTCATTCAACTGCTTGATCCTAACCATCGTTTGAGCTGGGATAGAGATAGTTTTCTTCACTATAGCTGGTATAGAGCTCTGTTTTGGACTTAGCATGAGAATAATGTTAACACACGGATGTTTTAGTTGTTGCCAGGTACTGCTTGTACTAGTGAAGGACTTTTCCAGCCTCTCATGCACAAGAAGCTGGGAGGGGAGGGGGGCACAGCCAGAACAGCTGATCCAAACTGGCCAAAGGGATATTCCATATCATATGACATCATGCCCTGTATACCATCTGGCAGGAGTCAGCTGGTGGGAACTGGCTGGGGGAAGCAGCGATCGTGGCTTGGGGAACAGCAGCGCTGGTCAGTGGGTGGTGAGCGGTTGCATCACTTGTGGGTTTGTTTTGTTTTTCCCCCCCTCCTCCCAAGGTTTCACCTCCCTCTCTCTCTCTCGTTATTTTCCTTCTCATTATATTATTGGTTATTACTACTACTACTACTGTTTTATTTTAATTATTAAACTCTTAACTCAACCCACGAGTTTTCTTACTTTGGCCCTTGCGATTCTCTCCCCCATCCCATAGAGCTGGGGGGAGTGAGAGAGCAGCTGCATGGTGTTTAGTTAGTGACAGGGGCTAAACCATGACAATCCTCAAAATAAGTGTTCCATGTAATTTAATTTTAACATCAGGATAATCTCCAATTTTATTATTTGTTGCAGTCATAATTTTTATGCATTCCTCAAAGAATGGTCCTGGTGATGAACTACAAACTACATAAGACTTAACAAATACTAAATACAACACTAGATAAAAATACAAAAAAAGTGACATCACATACTGAAGCTTTAAACTTTTCTAAAAAGTCTTTATCTCAGAAGAACCCTCTAACCTGTATGTTCTTTAATAATGACTCTCATATAACCAACCAGTCCATAAGTCCTGCAGACCAGCAGAGGAACATTATAATTCCAGAGGAGTTCGGCCAAGCGCAGCAACGTACTGCAAGGAGAAACATTTGGGTTTTCTTCAGATGTACAAGAGGACAACAGTTAACTCTTGTACAAGTCACTTGTGAAAGAAGTTTTGTATGAGAGAACTCTAATATTATCATCACTAAGCACATATAAGGTGATTAATTTTATACGTGATTTTACACTAGGTTAGAAATACTTTAATCCATTAGCTCACTTATCTTTAACTCCATCCTCCCAAATGCTCCAAATATCAGTTAAACAAAAAACTTCAATGAGTTGTGAAAGAAAGAAAAAAGAATTAGATCTGTGTGTTGCACAAACTTAACTTCTAGTAGGGACAATTCCAATCAGAGGTGTTTGAATAGCACGTAAGAAATACTATTTATTCCCAAATGCCTGCAAGGGAACCACCACTTCAAAGAGGCAAGGTGGCTCTTAGTCTCGTAAGGGACAGCATCTCCAGCTCCTCTGTAAGTAGGGGGAAAGATATGAACACCAGCCACTTCCTTACAAAAGCAAGATTTAACTATTCATCTATCCAGCAACCTCTTGCCTCTGAGGAGGCAGCTTGTCTACTGAAACAGAAGCACACTCTTCTCCCCCATGTTTCTCAATAGTCAGAGTAGTTGTGTTTCATCTGTACCATTTACTGGAAGGCAGCATGGGAGAGGCCTCTCACCAGGAAGAGATTAAAAACAAAAGCAAAAATTTCTGGTCTTGACAAAGTTTGTATCGGCAATTACATACATGGGTAAAATGGAAAGACCCACACAAACGATTAAACACACTTGCAAAAATCTAAAGGTATCACAGCTCCTATTATCTGTTAGATTTTACATAAGAATACTTGTTACAGCCATTTTGGACCAGAAACAGCTTTCACTACAAGAGCATGTGACGTAGACAAATACACCTGGAGACAGCACCTAGGAGTCAGGCATGGATCTGAAAGAGATTTTAAACCATGTATTAACAAACAAAAAGGTCCACAGAAAAATGCCCTCATTTACTGTAACTTTCCTTCACAATGACAGAGTTCTGTTTTGTGTAAGTTTTCCTGCAAGAATATGCCTGCAACTGAAATCTGCTTTTACAGCTGAATGAAAACAAACAACTTCAGATGATTCTTTACCTTTCTGGTAGTTGCGTGGCAACCACCAAGTTAAACCGATTAAAAAAGGAAGGGTCAGTGTCTAGAAGTTTTTCTGGACTCTAAATAGTAAGGGGAAAAAAAAAAAAGTCAGGAAATGCTGTGAAAATTTCTGAATACACAGTAAGTCTGTTCATAATTTCATAGCTTTCACTTAACGGTGTACATTGACCATTGAAGTTATAAAATAATGTTTAAAATACATAAATTTACTTTTCGCAACTTAGGATCATCTTCCTCAAATACTGTGTTATCATGAAGCTACTTAAACTGCAACATTACAAAGACAACACAAGGCTATTATTTCATACTTTTGTCACATTGTGTAACAAGAAACATAAAACTAATTTAGTAAAACAAACCTCTTCGACAAAGTTTCCCGAAACATCATTATTCAATTCTTGCAAGAGCTCAGTGGCACTCTGGGCACGATTCTGTTTCAGAACAATCAAAACAAAGCTTAATCTCTTGAAACATAATTTATATAGTATATCAGTATTACATATGCTACATGGTTAAAAAAAAAAAACAAAAACAAAAAACTTCATCATAAGCTAGGATTTCTTACTCCAGGCCTTGCTTACCTGATGAAAGAATAAATCGCTTAACAGCAGGCATTTCTTTGAGACCATTTTCAGTAATATAATTTTAAAAACAAAAATTTATATGACAACTATTCATTAATTTCCTTTTGTACTCTCCTGTTGCGATTTTTTTCCCTCTCTTACACCTCTCTACTCTCAGGTTTACTCCTTCAACCACAATTCTCCTCCACCTTATCCTTCCAAAGATTTTTCTTAACCATATTCTGTTAATTTTATACATGCAATCTTGCCAGAATTGAACTTATCTTCTTACTTATAAGCAACTAAAAAGTAAGCATGAGGAATTTCGTCAAAGAACTAATAGATTTTAACCGATACACACATGTTTAGCATTTAGCATCATAATGCCACATCTGAGTATTTACTCTATTTTCATGCTTTCAATACACTTAGTGACATTATCTCCTTACCTGACCAATATGGCTTTTTTGTAGAAAGAAACTGAAAAGGAGACAAGAAAGAGTTACACGTGAAGCTTTATTTTGAAGAAAAATAATGTTAAAGCTACATTTTGTAGTGCAGAATGTGTTGCTGACTCTCATAAACAACAAACTGAGCTCCCCTTTAAATCTGCTTTTCTTCTCCCTACCACTGTAATTTTTTCATCATGATCAGTTTAAGGAAGCTTGCCAATGCCTGAGCAACAAATCTGAAAAATAAGACATGCCAAATTCCTCTAGAAGCCAGGATCATACTGCAGATTCTTTTTCACTAGGCTAATTAAAGACCCATTAGCACTCATTTCTTCATGTAATAGAACATCCTTCCCCAACGTGTAACACCTGTAAGTAGACAGATCTTTGTAGTATCTACCTGAACCATAAGAAAATGCAATCTAGAATTAGTATTTTTTCTAGGATTTGTAAAGAGTTTCTTGTCCTTTCTCCTGCTGCACACAGCCTTTCAAAGATACAAACACTAATTAATGGCCATCAGTCAGTCACAATGATAAACTAATGAAAAGATATTTTCATGACCAAAATTACAGAAAATACATTTAGCTATGCTGAAATGCAAGTGAATCTTGCACTGTCATATCTCAAGATTACAGCAAACAAGTTATTTTTAAATATTTTTATATTGAGTAGACCATTGCCTTTAAAAACTTGAAGCATGAAGCAAATAGACCTGTAAGACACAAAAACAGCAACTAAAAAAACTATGTAAAATTTAGCAGCTAATATCAAAATGATCGTGCATGCTCTGTACATCACAAACACCCCAAACAACAAAAGACCAGGAAAAACATATAGACTTCTAAAATTACTAAGAATTTTACAGGATTTCTTAACAAGCATAGAGACGGAACTACTTATGAAACCGTGCTACTTCTCAATTTGTATCGGAAACTAGTAACAAACCTACTTATTTCCAACATCTTCTCCAGAGACTCGATTCCCATCGACAACTGTAAATGAACCAATACCTTGGGGGAGAAAAGATTACTGTGAATAACTAGGCATTATGAAGTGATCAGACACGTTACAAAGAAAATACAGAAGAGGTACCTACTTACCTGGCAGCACTAAGTTTTTGAGTATTTCCGTTCCTGTCGCCGTTGCATTTATCACACAGACGTGGGCAGATTCTAAAGCTTCTTGTCCATGGTCACCCCACAATCTATATTGGGATGGAAAGAGAAACGTTCTGAAGTTACTTCATTTCAGATTGTAAAGCCTATATAAAGAAATAGAAAACATTTCATAGAATCAGTGTGTCCCGAGTAGGAAGGGACCCACAGGATCATCGAGTCCAACTCCTGCCCCTGCACAGGACAACCCCAAATTCACACCATGTCTCTGAGGGCACTGTCCAAGTACTTCTTGAATGTTGCCAGGCTGGTGCCGTGAGTGACTGCCTCCCTGGGGAGCCTGTTCCAGGGCTCCACCACCCTCTGGGGGAAGGACCTTTTCCTAATATCCAACATAAACCTCCCCAGCACACCTTTCTGCCATTCCCTCAGGTCTTGTCATTTAAACTACCACAAACAGAAGCCGGATTACTACTTCCCATTCACTGTTGGGAGGGACTAAAAAGCACTAACCAAAATAAGCTTTACTTAAGAAAACTTACTGTAACAAACTTGAGTCTTTCTAAAAAACAACCCAATTTTCCTGACATTTGATTTTCTCCATCTTTATACTCCACACCATATGAATGTGCACACCTTTTTCTGTTGTAATGTACTTAATTTTTTAAAAACTCAGCATGGGCCAAAACACTCCTTAGACAATCTCGCCCTAAAGCTGAATGCTCTCTTTTAAGTAAGTTTTATTATAAGTAATACTTTTTTTGTTTGTTTTGGAATTTATACTACAAGACACTGAAACGCACAAGCTGGGGGAAATCAGTCTCCATGAGTCTGGTAATATACCCGAAACATCTATAAAGTAAAATTCAGGCAGAAACCGGGACTTGACCGTACTCAGTCACAAATGCCCCACTCTCCTGACTCTCACAAAACCAAGTCAGGCAGAGGCGGAGCAGCGCACTGCAACGCGGGCCCCCAAACCACGCAACCGCCCCGCAACCCGCGCCGCGCCCCCGACGCCGGCGGGCTGCAAGACCAGCCGCCCTCCTCCCATCTAACCTTGTCGTTTGCCCGAGGCCGGCACAAACACCCCCGCAGCTCTCGCCGAGCCCAACAAGCCCACAGCACCCCGGCCGGTTCGGACGCGGCCGCCCGTCCCCGGGCTCCGCCCGCAGCCACACACTGGGCACGGCCCGGGCGGCCGGAGCCGGCGGCGGCCGCCCCGCGGGGAGCGCACGGAGTGGCGGCGAGCGGCCCTGCCCGCGGAGCGCAGCCCCCGGCCGGCCCCCGGCGCGCCCCTCCTCACAGGCGGCCGCAGAGGCGGCGGCAGCGGCCTGTCGCTGAACGGGCTGAGCCGCGGGAGCGCGGGCTGCGGCCCCGGCCTGGCCTGCAGCGAGCGGCGGGGCAGGACTCCGCGGCAGCCCGCCCTCCGCCCGGCCTGGCGAGGCCAGCGACAGGCCGGTGCCAGCCCCGCGGAGGCCGAGCAGCCCCGGCAGCTGGGGACAGGCGCGCAGCAGCCCCCACCGCGCTACCTCAGCTGCCGGTCGTATCGTTGCTCCTTCAGGCTAGCCCGGCCCGCCTGCGCCATCGCCCCACGCTCCCCCGCCGCAGCCGCTGCGCATGCGCGGGCGGGGCGGGGCCGGGGGCGGCGGCGCCCGGTGGGAGAAGTCAGGCCGCACCGCGGGGCGGCGTGGGGAGCGGTGGGAGCCCAGGCAGTCGCTGCGGTACAAGTCCGGTGCCTGCGGGCGGCGCTGTCAGACACGGACACCTCCCCGCCCTCCCGAGGAGTCCCGCGGAGCTGCGGGGTTCGTCTCACGGCTGCTTCCGCGAGTCATGGACCTTGGCTGAATCCTGCGTGGGCAGGGGAAGGCATTCGCGGTGACACGGAGGTTTTACCAAACCCTGTCGGGCTGTGAGAAGAGCGGCCGTCGCTGTTCGGCGGAGCGGAGACTTAGGAACAGTAGAAGAAAACGGAGCGGCGGAGGCAGGCCTTGATGCCTGTGGGGAACGCTGAAGTCGGTGGGATCCGCGGCCACCGCTGTTTCCTTCAGGAATATATTTCTAAAGATACGGCGCCACTCCTGCGATGTATGTTCCAAGCGGGTTTTTCTGTTCATCTCTCAGCCCACTCTGGTGTGAAGTTTGGGAGCGTTTCATAGCAGTCTGAGTCAGAAGACCCACAGATACCTGCAGTCAGAAAAATCATTTTAGATACATTTTGCTGAAATGGTGTACATTATTGTAATTATTTCTATTTAGTATTGAGACAAAAAAATCCAAAGGCTGTTGCATCTGTGTACTTGTTCTGAAAACCTTCCCATATGGGATCAATATAGCTTGTACTATGAAAGTATACACAAGAAAACTTTCACATCTTTAAAAATTTCAACCGACGTCTCTGGCACCAAGTTTCAACAACAAAGGGAGGTCCTAAAATGCGTGCATCATTCCAGCTGATCTGTTAGCCCATAAAAGGATATTCTGTTATCCTTTTAATCTGCTTCTCTTCAGTAAATTTAATTTGCTGTATATCTGCTGGAATGAAGTATACAGCAGGGCAATTATAATTTAGTGTTTTACATCTTGCAGGTGACGTTGTAATACAACACAGTGCTTCCTCTTTTGTTTTCCCATACACAGTATCTCCTCTGAAGTTCATTTTTTCCCATGTTTTATGTTTGCCATGTCACAGTAAATCCTTCCTTCTGCTGAAATTTCAGTGACTGTCACAATACGTGTAGGAATGTTCTGTTTACCAAAACCAAAAGTTGTCTCTTCTTGCTATCTGCTACAATTACACAGTTTCAACTGGACAAACCATAAATCATAAGAATTATTATTTCAGACTTAGTTCCAAAATATAGTTCCCATTTCTGGTATAAAGCAGCCAAGTGTGTATAGCTTTAAAAGTCAAAGACAAGTAATAATAAAAAATGGCATGTGAAGGCTGGGAAAGTCCTAGGGAGCCAGGTAGCCTGTTCCTCTTTTCAAGTCCTGCTTCCCCAAGAATTTTCCAAATAAATTCCTTCTTTCTTCTTGGCCCATATTTTATTGAAGCTCTTTCTCTTGCAAAATTGTTAATTTTATGCATGCCCTTTTTGTCCTTTTCTTCTCAACCCCTTCTCTACTTAGAGGCCCTTTTTTTTTCCCCTTTATGCCAGGAAGAGGCTCCCAGTAAATAAATGTTGAGTTCTTTCCCTTAGAAATCTCTTGAATCTCATTATGTAGCTGTGGGAGAAGGACTACCACTTTCAGCCCCTGGAGTTAACACTGGATGGATGAGAATCTCAATGCACAGTTATCATGTTTTTGAAGAAAAACTTGAGAATATAAAATTTGAAATTTCTATTGTCAATCAAAAAGTGTAGGTGGTCACTTGTAAAATAAAATACTAAAAAATGAAAAAAAATCTGGAATCATTCTGCTTTTTAGTGTTTAGTGTTTGCAGTACACCCTCCTGTTTATATTTACCTTGCAAAGTATTTTTCTGCAGTTTCTGGGTTCATTATAAATTATTTTAATGCACACACAAAGATCAGATGTCACCTTAGTATAACTCACATTTGGAAACTGCCAGCATTAGTAATGGCAGTGTAAGAAGAGAGTTGAGCTGCCTGGATAAACAAGATACTCTTTCAAGAACCTGAGGTGTAGGCTAGCTGTGGAGTGATAAATGTTTTAACATTTAATCTGCTCCTGTTGTACTTCAAAGGTTCTAGAGTGAGGAGCCCATACCCAAACTGACAGGATTTCTGCCATATATTAGTTAATAGGCAATGACACATCAGACACACTCATATGCATTACATAAAGAAGGCACATGACACCTTCTTCACATGTATGTCGCCATTATTAAGCTCAGTAAAGATAATTGCCGAGTTACTTAAGCAAATGTACTCAGTGTGGCATTTAGCCATTCACCTCGGAACCAAATAACTATTCTTTCATTTTATGTCTCCTAAAATGGAGCTCTAAACCTCTGTGGTGATGCAGTAATATATACCAAAAGCATTATCCTCAAGTGACGTGATCTCCCTGTGTGAATACCTCCCAGTGACTCCAGATCTGTGTTACAGAGACGCCTTGCCTTAGAGATTCAAAATCCAGTTTCTCTAACCTGCAAAGCTTAGTATGTTCAAGTTATATTTGGTATTCCAATCTTACTTGGAGCTTTCTAACTGTAATGGTTAGTACTTATATAGCAATCTTAATACAGAGAGCTCAAATTAAATCATAACGATAATTATTCCATATAGAGGGATGAGAAAACTGAAGCATTTTTTGTTAGTTCAGTATCACAAAGTAGTGACAGGTTCAGAAGAAGAACCCATGTATTTTTCCTAGGCTGCTGCTCTGTTCACTCATCATTACTGTTGGAGAGGAATAAAACCATAAGTGGAAGGCTGGGGAAGACAGAATTATTCTTTAAGGCAGCTTGAAATGTTTGGCTGTAGTGGATGGAACTATATCTTCCTGTCATTCACTGCTAGGCAGACACTTTTGAGATGTAGTCAAAGCCTGTGAGAAATCTGTGGAAACCATGAGCACTTCACTTTTAGCTCAGCGTTAGAAAAAATCTACCCTTTACGCACCTACCACTCTGGTCTTCTCACTTCTGTAAGTTTGACTTCATGAGTGTGATGTAATTCTCCCTGATTCAGGTTGGTAAAGTTGAGATGCAATTAGATTACTAAACAGTAATTTGAGGACAGAATCAGTGAAAATCCATTCTTAGAGGCAGCCAATATCAAGAAGCCTCAGGGTTACGGAATAATGTGATGTTTGTATAAGCAGCCCTATTATACTAGCTTTAAGGAAACCTTAGTATTTACCTCAAAATTTCTTTTTGAAGGCTGATTGGATGGGGGAGCATGTTAAACTGTCACATACACACTGGCTATCATTTATAGCTAAAATTTTATTCAAGCTATTATTGTCTTTCTTCTCAGGTACTGTTGCTCCCCCTTTTCACTTTTTCTAAGTCTAACCATTTAAACGTCCATTTTGAGGAGTCCACTTCCTGCCATGTCTTCAGTATGTTTTCTCTTGTCTCAGAGGTCTTCCTATGCCCTGCCTGTGTAGTTCACATGTGTAGACATCTATGTGATTTTGAATATGAGAAGATAAAAGCTGAAGTGGGGATTTGTGTCAGATGCATGTAGACATTGGGCCACTTCGATGGCACTGCGCCCTGTGAGCAAGAGCTCTGCCTCAGTTTTCAAGTTTCTCTTGTAAACAGTTGCTCAGTATTCTCTATCTTGCATACGGTTTTCCCCAATATATAGTCTGCTTTTTTTAATATACAAAATTCATCTTCCATTTGTTCTTTTCACTGATAAGTTGGTATTTTTTGTACTTCTTCCCATGGTCTAGAACAGCTTTCCTGACTATTTGCATCTGACTGACCCTACCTACATTTGGCTTCCCTGTCTACAAACACAGCACAGAGCCACACAAGAATAAGAACCAAAACATCACAACATCTTGCAGCTCATTTACCCTACCAAGCAGCAAAGTATTTTAACGCACTGGCAGGGCTGCTGCACTACTTCCAGTATTTGAGTCACCACAAGGACCTGTGTGTGCTGACGATTTGGCCGCAGACATACCTGCAGTGTCAGCGCGTCAGGCCTATGCAGGCACCTGAGTAGATCACAATAGTTTAACAGAAATAAATTGAGAAGTTGGCCTGAGTAAGTCATTGTAGAACTACTCTGTGGACACCTTTACAGCAGTTTACATCCCTTATTCAGTGATTTAGCTTGCATCAGTGAGCCTCAAAGGTTTTATAACTGAATCCTATGTAAAGCTCCTGAAAAGGAAACAAATTCTTACAAGGCATCACCACAACATAGAAGTTGCATAAAATGCTTCCATTGATTTCTTTCTTCCATTTTCTTGATTGTGTAGTAGAAGAATCTCTATTTCTCTATGCTATCATCTTTGTGAAAATCAATATGTTTATGAAATGTAGCCTTGCCAGATGGCATTTCCTCAGATCTAACAAAATTACTACAAAGGCGCCATTTTTATTGCCATAAAAATGTCTTAAGACATTTTATAGCTGCAGATTGCATATCTCATTGTCGCCTCTTCATGGGTTTAGCAGGGTACAGGCAACTACTGGATCATACCAGATAAATGAGGCTTCACAGATCAGCTCTTTTCTCTAGTCTGCTGTGTTGTGTTCCCTAATATAACTGTGCTTTTATTTTTGTCTTCGTAAAAAGTTTCTTTAGAGTCACAAAAAAAAACCCCACAACCCACAGATTGCCAATTTATCCTTAATTGGTGTGGTTTTTACCTTGTTTAAAAGTAGCACATGTAATTTTTTCTGAGATGAGAATGTTCTCCTTCTCATGTGAGCACTGATTCTGAAGTTTTAGTTACAAATCAGGTGGAAAGATCATTCATTTTTTGCAGCTGGAGAGAGCATTTAAGAAAAGAGAGGCAGTAACTAGGTGATGTTTCCCCCTGCAGAACATAAAACTGAGAAGGGCACTTACCGTTACGGTCTGCACACATTTACTGTGCCCTGATGCTCAGAGCAGGCTACAGCTCTTGCTTCCTTCTGGTGTAGAATGGGAAAATACTACTACTTCTTCCTCAACGTGATCCCCATGCCACCTGGACAGTCTTGGTTCCTCCCTAAGTCCTGGGACTTCAGTCACCTCAGTTTTACATTTTCCTTCCCCTGTGCTGAGTTAGCAAATAGAGTGGGCAGCAGCAGGAGCAGCAAAGCTGGGAGCAGGAGGGACGCGGGTGCTTTCCCTGTCCTGCAGGAATTGCTTTGGTTGCTCTGTATCTTTAAGGGGCTGACCCTATCCCACGGTGAGCCGTTATAAAGGCAGGTAAGCAGCAGTGCCCTGATCAAAGAGCTGAGAGCAAAGCAGGGTGCAGCACCCCTGTAATGACTGGCCACCACAGTTGGGGATATGGGCAGGATGACGGTAGGTTATAGCATTTCCATGCTGCATCTCTCTATCTTCCCCCACTCGTTTTCTTTCTAGAACTGCTGCCTGAGCCCTGCAGAGCTGCCTGCTTTTGATGTCTGCAAGCACCAAGTATATTCAGCAGGTAATTACTTACTTTATTGATAATAAATAGTACCCAGAAAGTGGCACCAAAAGATGCACAAACTTATGCCTGCTGCCTTTTGTTGTTGCAATCAATGTTCCAAAACTGAGGGAACCAGTACTGAGTGGGGATTTTTTTTTCAGGCTGCAGATATAGGTCCTTTTCCAAAAAGCCGTTATGAAAAGGATTAACTGTGTCTGTCTCTCCAAAAGCAATTCCTTTAAGTAAAGAAGATTTAGTAGAGCAGTAACAGATCTTCTGACCCTGTGCAGCTGTTGAAATGTGATATCTAGGCTTCTATAGAAGTGAATAAAATAAGGTGTATGTTATGTATTTCTAGAACATCAATATATTGTACAGACCAGTATCAGATCTCTTCTAGAACAACTTATGCTTTCTGATTTGACAGTTTTTAATTTAGTCGTCTTCCTTTGCTTCCCACCTCCAAGGATGTCTGTCAGAGTGAGAAGAGATGCGAAGCTACTGAAAGATTCCTACAACAATGTTTTATAGCACCTGTATCCTTTGTAGAGAAGGATGGATGAGTGATTGATGTTGCCCAATAAGACAATTGTTTGCATAACCTTCAGGAGTCTCCCTCTCTTTTGACAGCAATTAATTTAGCTGCTGGATGTCCAACGAGTCTTTTGCATAACCTCTAGGAGCCAGTCTCTCTGTCTTAACAGCAATTATTTTAATTTCTGTAAGTCCAAAAGTGACTTTGAATGCCAAGTGAAGCTGATTAGTGCTAGTAGATAGTGTTAGGTGTTTGGGCATATAGGTAGTAGTAACAAAGCCGTGTGTATTCTTACAAAGCTCGTAAGAGACAAATTATATTGCCTAAGCTTGTGTAACAGCATTTAAATACTAAATCTGCTTTATAGGCAGGCTGAGAAAAGATATTATTTTATAAGCTTAGCTTTTCAGAAAATGCTAAAGACAAATAAGAGTATAATAGATCACTGTTTTTGTTACATAAACTCAAGGAGGATAAATACCTGTGCTTGATTTTTAAAAGTTTCTACTTGTGAAAGTATGTGAGAATGCTAAATTAAAAATGTGCTTCTTGAGAGTCTTAAAGTTGTTACTGTTAATATGTTCTGAACACACGCAGTAGAAGAAT
The DNA here is from genome assembly GCF_963921805.1 of Phalacrocorax carbo. Classification (NCBI taxonomy): domain Eukaryota; kingdom Metazoa; phylum Chordata; class Aves; order Suliformes; family Phalacrocoracidae; genus Phalacrocorax; species Phalacrocorax carbo. Next base: position 35,779,368 of record NC_087520.1, on the reverse strand, counting down.
GTAATTGCTCCTTGCACTGCCATACCAAAGTAGAAATAGAAGTGGTAAGAATAAATAATTCTTTGATACAGATAAGGTTTTGTTATCTCAAACAGCATAAGAACATTCTAGCTCTGGCAGCAGAGAGCTGTGTTATTAAATTGGTTGTTCTCCCCACTCTGTTGGGGTCAGGAAGTACAAAAATGTTAATCATAATGCTATACCCTTCACTCAGGGTAGAGAGATACCATAATGGGCACGAGTGAAGAATGAAACTGCCTCAGATTTACTGCAGTCATAAAACAGTTTTAAAAATAACTGCATAGTCAGTAGCTAAGAGATTGAGTCATCTGCATCTAATTTGAATCACCGGAGCTTTTACACTCTCTCTCCCAGGAAGAATGAAATGCTGTTTCTTTGGGAGAGTGTATGTGTATGTGCAAGTATGTGTACACCTGCACCCACCTTAGAAGATCCTCAGATACCTTAGCAATGTGATTACAAACTCTGCAGAAAAGTAATGGCACAAGTAACTGAAGATATAGCAGTCTGCTGATGTGCTGTGATTTCTTCAGTGTGTTTTGTACAGGATATTTGAATCCCCCATCTTGTCCATCTTGTTGCAGCCTGTTTGTACTAATAAAAATATGCCATCCTAGAATTTAAGTGAACTTTTCAGATACAAAACTTTCAAGTCACTCCTGCTCAGCAAGCTTTGCTTCAAGCCTCACAAAAACCTGTAATGATTATTTTGTGTATAGTAGGAAGGAAATAATGGTGCTTTCCTTTCTTTCCTTTTGAAGGACCTTCAGAGTGGCACAAATCTTATCCTATTGCCCAAGGGAACCGCCAGTCACCTATTGATATTGTTTCTGCAAAAGCAGTTTATGACCCTAACCTGAAGCCTCTTATTATCTCCTATGAATCCTGTACATCTCTCAACATCTCTAATAATGGCCATTCGGTTATGGTTGAGTTTGAAGATACTGATGACAAGACAGGTGAGACTAACACACAGCCAACTAACTCAGAATACCATTTTGTGACTTCATGAGGGAAACAATTCAGTACAGCCTGTATAGTATATTTATATGATGTATAACTCAGTTTAGAACAAGGCACACAACCAGAGACCTTTATATTTTTGTCTTCTTGAGCCTTACATTTATTGTCTTGAGTCCATTTAGCAATGCAATTTTGCAGAACAGAATAGTGTTTCTGCATTGGGAAAGCTCTTGCATCAGGAAAATCAGGAGTTTGCAATGCTTCCCTTTTAAATGGGGATCATCATTTCATGAGTTAGGGAATCCATGCATCTCTCCAGCATTCCTAGACCACATCCAGAGCAGGTATGTACACTCCTCACTGCCCTGTTTCCATGGTCATCCAAATAAAAAATGCTAACACACATGCCAGCTTTGTCTGGTACACTGCCCAGTTTCCATCCACAGGGGTAGGGAAGAGATGATTAGCAGAGATGAGGTCATACAACATACTTGTCACAGTCGTAGCCCACGACACCAAGTTGTATCTAGACCAGTCACTCTTAGCTTGCATTGTTTTCTTCTATCCCCCTGCTTCCTAGCAGTTCCGTTTCTTCAGAAATTATAAAATCTTCAGCTAATTCTGAGTTAGTAGCAGCTCGTGGATGTTGGACTATATGCAATTGTATGTTATTTGTGTCTCTCAGCTCTTGGCAGAAAATAGAAATGCTTTAAGTGATTGATTACTCCTGTTAATTCTACTTCAACGGTAGACCCTGCTTTTATATCTCAGGGGGTAGGGGAAAAGCATTCAAATGGAGATGAAGTAGCTGATAAATAAGAGTACATTAAAAAAAAAACAACCACTGAACAATTTTTGAATCTATCAGCTGATTTCATCTTCCATTTGGGTGTGTGTATTGATTCTAGCTAAATAGGATACCCTAGATACTCAAAACAAGATACTTTTTCTGTTAAGTGACTTGTCTGTGCTGGTAACCCTTTGAAATAAGGGCTGGGGGTAAACCACCGGCCATTTTGTTTTAAAATTTCTCTTCTGGAATGAATCTAAAACTGCCCAACTGAACGGTCACATTTTCAAGCATCTTTACTGAATTTGAAGAGAAGACTGGATGTGCATTTTCCAAAATCTTACTACATAGATCCATTAAACGAGTCACCCTACAAAGAGAATTTGTAAAATATATCTGGAAGTATTATGTTAGCTTGCTAACTACTTCTGTGCAACTCTAAGCTGAACTATATCTAAGTAAGTGACCTTTATCCAGCTTTATAAGTTTAAGAACAACATCTATTACTCTGCATTTAGAGATACAGAATCAGAGCACATGCAGTAATGAAGACCTCTGCCCTTTCTACACGAAGCACATGCCTTGTTTTAATAACATTTTCAAGGAAGATGACTGCTAGGAGTGGAAAACGTGGTTTAAAGTGTTGAAATAGATCTTGTAACTCACAGCTCTGCATAAATGGCACAACATAATTTTGACAGTAACCCATCATAGCTACATTTCTTAAACTCATATTTGAGACGGGTGATGCATTCCATTGCTAAGTTCAGAAAAACATACTAGGAGGTACCTATTAACTAATACTAAAACATTTGCTTTTTTGAAAGCTCTGTTGCCTGAGTAAAGGCCAGCTGGAACTATGCCCATGTGGTAGCACTGCCCAAGCCCCAGTTTTAGTATTTTTAATAAAATGTTATGGGCTATACTGATAATAAGTGCTTTACAGATATTAAATGTGATTTTAATTGTCTTAATATAAGTCTTTGATTAGGTTTTCAAGTCTGTTGGGTGAAATTTATTTGATTTAGTCCCATATAAAATTACAGGAGGATTACTGATGCTGTTGATAGAGTATCTTCTATAGGTGGCATCTTAAACATTCAGCTGTTCTTAAGTGTTATTTCTAAATGATGTATGAAGCTTCTCTGTAGCATTTCCTCACATTTACAAGGTGACTTGAGATTCTGAATGGTGTCATGTAAAGTATAAGCTCTTATATTACACCTTTTATGGGATCAGGTATTTAAAGCAACAGAATATAGATAACCTCCACAGGAAGGAAAGACACTCTAAAGGGGAAATACTTAGCTGAATTGTCTATCTGATGCTCAAGGTATCTACTTTCTTTTGCACAAAATCTCAAGTAGCACTTGCAAATGTTTTAGGTACATGAGTTTCAAATTGTGATTTATTTTTAATATTCAACTTGGATGTATTGTGCTTAAGAAAGGCATAACCATAACAAAACTGCCACATCTTCATATGTCAAATATACTCTCTCAAAAAAGCTACACAATTCTGTACAAGTAGCCACTCAATGGTTTTTTAATTTAAAATGTAATATGAAACAGGTGCTTTCCATTAAGAAAGTGAACCCTTCTAAATCTGTGGATGATGCATACCTTTGATGTTGGCAACTGGGAGATGCTGCTGGCTTTCTTCCACTATTGTGCCAACAGTGGTTAGTTTTTACTAACAGGAAGCTAAAAGCCAGAATGCTTGAACTTTTTTTTTTTTCTCTGCCTAGCAATCAGTGGCGGTCCATTTGAGAATCCATTTCGGCTAAAGCAGTTTCATTTTCACTGGGGGACAAAGCACAGCCAGGGATCAGAACACACAATTGATGGCAAACATTTTCCATGTGAGGTAATGATGCATTTTTACAGATGAGATTAATTCATACAAATGCTATTGACAAATGACTTTGCAATGGGGACTGCATGTCCCTTAGGATTCTGACTACTTACTCACCATGGTTAGGTCAGCACAGACTTTAATAAATTTTATTCCTTACACTGAAGTTATCTGTTGATTACCCTGGTTTTTAGAATGCAAACTTACCTGCCTAGTGCAGCCCTTTCTCCAAGATTCTCAGTCATCTTATCCTACTCAACAGGACACAGCTAGCCCCACAGCTTAGCTGCTTTGCTCACACAGCACCTCTAGCAGTCCTTTGCTGCATAGTTTAGCCTGCTGCACACAACTGATTGCATCCTTTTACTTATTCAGATAGGAAGGATACACTGACAAACTTGATGCTGAGAAGCCATGTATTGCTCCACTAGCTGGCACAATTAGCATAGACTTTGGCTTATGATACCAAGCTGTGAAATGACCATGCTGGTACTATCCATAGCTTAGAAATGGCTTCATCTGAGGGCTCTTGAGAAAGTTCTACAAAGCTAGGACAAGGCACAGCCTCTCCCAGCACAAACTATCCCAGATCCTACAGTAATGTATCATCCTGGAGTCTACCAGTGAGTACTGGAGCTTAGTGCTTCATTGGATGAAGGCCCATATCAGGGAAGTTGGGTTACAGGTTGATGCTGGATTTGTTTCAAATTAAGGTTGATATATAGACATTTTGTTTAGTGTCTGTCCATGCTTATGGACTGGTCCAGAAGATTGAACTTGCTCATTGTTCTAAAGATGCCTTTGGACAAAACCTATGCTCTGTTATGAATGACCATTAGTGCCTGTTAACATGAGACAACCCATGTTCACAGGTTCTATTGCTAATTTGTTCAATTTGTGATTTTTTTTTTTTAAAGCTCCACTTAGTTCACTGGAATGCCAGAAAATATGCAACATTTGGAGAAGCAGCAGCAGCTCCAGATGGCTTGGCAGTAGTTGGTGTTTTCTTGGAGGTAAGAATCACAAAAATAGCATGTTTACATGATGAAAGTATTATGCTGTCAAGTGTTTGAGAACCAAGCCATGTATTTAAGTAGTGCTTAAGGAAAACAAATGACTTATTGGAAGCAGTAACTGACTGCAAATTGCTGTTAAACTTACTTTAGTAGAAATTATGAAATTCAGATAAGCAAACAACACCAATTCTCAAAGCATAATTATAGTAATTCTTATTTAACCTGTCTTATTCCATTATTTTAGATTGGAAGAGAACATACCAATATGAACAGACTCACTGATGCTTTGTACATGGTAAAATTTAAAGTAAGTTTTAAGCTCTATAAATGTAATTGTTTCTAGGATATCCATTAAAAATAGAGTTCATGTACGTATTTGAGAAAAAATAGAAAATCACCCACCACAAATCCTCTCATTGTTAGAACACCACTGTAGTTGTATTCTCCTCTTCCCTTCCAAGGTTCATCTTATTGCCTCCCAAGGCTATGCTGACCATGCTCCTCATTCAGAGGTTCTACCTTTCCCACAGTATATAAAATCAAAAGCTCCATGACCCTTCAAGCTCAGCTCTTACACTCAGCAAAATATTTTTTTCCATTGAGCCTAGCCTTGAACAAGTCAAAGCTGGCTGTCCATCATCAGCTGCAAAGCTCTGTCAGGGGACAACCTCAGTGAGGTACAGCACTTGTCTAATGTTACAGTGATACCTGAGGGTGATCTTTAACCAGATGTGTCTCAGAGCTGAAGATTGACACCTGCTGCACGTTCTCAAATGCAGATTGATTAGACCACTAAAAATGTTATCCCTTCTGGATTTACATGAGGCTAATGCATTCTGTAACATGCATAAGTTCTAATATGCAAAATAACTATATCTAATACTTGAGTGGGCATATTTCTTGCTCCTCTATATGTCCTTGTGAAAGACAGGAAATTAAGGCAGTTACACAGCAGTGATACTAAATTATACTTTGATATTTAAGTGATTTCTTTCACTTGCAGGAAAGAAATAGTTATCCCTGAGTTGTAGTGATGGAAGGTCTACAGGTTTGTCACTGGGGAGCAGCTGTTTATTCTGTTCCTTATGAGCAATTTTACAGACAATTGGACAGTGCTTTCTGAGTGACTAAGTACCTTTCAGATAATCCTACAGGATGAAAAAATCTTGTCCTAGACTGTGGTAGTTAAGGAAATCACTACTATAGGCAGCACCTCCTTCCATTTCTACTGGTCTTTTTGTTGATCCACCTTCCTTTAACTTTAGACTTGAACATTTGATTTTTAAAGCTAATATTCATCCTAACAGACAATGAGTGTTTGGGGCCCAGTTTTCCATAGTTTCAAATTTTCTACTGAAATAGATGAGAAGCATAGAAAACAGCAAGCAATGAGACAAGGAATTCTTCCATGATATTGTCCATAGCTCCTAGTGAACACTATATACAGAATACACTTCCTGCATTATTTTTAGACCTTTTGTGACATGCGCTGAACTTCAGTAGAGACAATGGGGCAAGAACTCAAAGTCCAGTAAGCCAGCAGCATGCATTGGACTTGCCATGCTACTCTTAGGTAACAGTTGTTATAATGCAGCCAAACCTTTAAAGACTTTGTTTCCCTTTCTTTTTAATATTACATTAGCATTTCTCTCTCTTTCAAAAAGAGTTCTTTAACCTGCACTTAAAAGTAAAAAGATAAATTTCAAGTATCAATTTTATTTCCAGGGAGCAAAAGTTCCATTTAGAAGCTTCAACCCGAAATGTCTCCTGCCTTTGAGTCTAGATTATTGGACGTACCTTGGTTCTTTGACAACACCACCCCTTAATGAGAGTGTAACATGGATAGTGCTGAAAGAACCCATCAGAATTTCTGAGAAACAGGTAAACTTTTGATTGTCTCCTAGTTCTTGTAGGATTCAACACTGGATAAACAGGCAGTGACTGTCTTGACTTGCAGTGGGGCTAAGTTAAAAGACCGTTAGCCTATGAATGATCAGCCTGTTCAGTAATCAGGGCTTCTGTTTTTTCTGTTGATACTCTCTAGGATCTTTGCTTGAACCTACTCCGTTAACAGAGTAAAATGTCCTGAATACTTTCCTTTGGTCTTTAAAAAAAAAAAAAAATTCGATTGCCCTCTTAAGCAGTAAATTATTTCACCTGAATTTACAGCTGGAGAAATTCCGCATGCTCCTTTTCACCAGTGAGGAAGACCAGAGGATCCAAATGGTGAATAATTTTCGCCCCCCTCAGCCTCTTAAGGGAAGAGTAGTTCGAGCTTCCTTCAAGGCCTGACAAAAACTGATAATGGCCTGAGATATCCAAGAGCTTCCACATCTGAGATACTACGAAGAGAAACTCTGGTCTTCAGATCACTCATGGAATGCACGAGAGAGCTATTTCCATGAGCATTGTACTTGGAGTGGGACAATCTTCTGATTTTATATTTTATTTGAATTGCTCATTCTTTTAAGAAATAGGATTTTTAACTAGCCCTTTTTAATATAAGGGAGAACACTCTAGTTTACTCAACTATCCAAGACCCCAAACTCTAAAATTTAAGATGAAATTAAAATCTAACTTAATATAAAATGGGAAATTATGTAGTGATCTACTAGTACTGATGGCTGCAACTTCTAATTGTCTCATTTAATACATGATGAAATAGTCAAGAGTTTTTGACAAATTGGTCTTAAATTTTCCTTACCAATCTCTTGTTAGTATTTGCTGAGCCCTTTGCTGTCTGATTTAAAGATAGCTTTCACTGTATTCTTGCTGTCTGACACATACAGTGCGCATGAGTAGCACTAGAAAGTTCTTTACTCACCTGAAGTAGGCACTGGTATGAAAACTCCATATATATTTTAAAGTTACTGTTTGTTCTAAGATGCTATCTTATAACTAATTTAAAATAACAATGTCAATGCTGTGTTTAAAAGGAGGCCATTTTATTACACAGTCCTTTCAGACGCTGTTCTTTTAGCCCACGCAGCATATGTAACTATAATGGCTTTGTTAATTTTGTTGAAAGGAACATCTATAGCAATTCAGGCGTGTGTTTTGTGGTTCTCAATTGCTCAAGTTCTACCTCAGTTAAGTGATTTGCTCTACACTACAACCTCCTTCATTGTCTGCCCTAAAGAAAGTAAGTATTTTGTTCACTTCAGGGACCTAACATGGGTAGACCTTGGCTGCACTGAATGTGCATTGCTGCACAAACCATCCCCCCACTCTGGCAGTCTGTCAGGGATGTTCCCTGCAGATATGGAGTTTCATCAGTCCTGCGTCCTTTTACCTCTTCAGAAGAAAGTTGCTTTAGAAAATCCCTGTGTTAGTATTACAGCTTCTGCATCTTAGTGATGATTCAGACTTGTGTCTCCAGTACTAAATACAGTGATATCTGTAACTACCCACAGTCTATTTTCAGTTACTTTAATTCTGGGCTTCAAATGTTCTACTTTGTCTATATAGTTCAAATAGAAGTTGCTGATGTTTATGAATTTTTACCAGCTTTGATGGAGAAGTCATCAAAGATGTACAATGTAAAGGAAAGCAGGGGAAAAAAGGAGGAGGAGAACAGCTACTATGGGCTGTTCGCCTTTTTCAGGAAGGGAGGAAGACACTAGATGTGAATGAAGCACAGTACAAGGAATGAAAGACTCAAATTCTAGCCCTAACTCTTCTACAGTTTTTCTGGTACAGTGACCTAAAAGTTTCCATTCCTCAGTTTCCTCTTATAAAACAAGGGTAACACTGACCTACCTCACAGGGATGTTGTGAGGGCTAATTCAGCATTGGTTTAGATGTGAATGTTAATATGGCAGGTGCTAAAGGAAACAGAAAATCATTACAAAATGCAATGTTTTTATCTATTAAGGATGTAACTTTGCTAGTATTGCAAACTGGTGTTGCAGAAAACCTATTTAATATATCTTTACTTCCTTAACAAATGAAATAAGACTTTAAAACCAAGTGTGCATCTCTTCATCCTTTATTTTGAGAAGACCTACCTTTTGCTACTTACAGCACTGTTTTTCTTGGACTTTCATTAACAGAAATGCTGTTTGATATCTTCAACTGATGCATCTATTTTGAATCAAGGAATGATTTGATTGGTCGCCCTCAGTTTCACTGAAACCTTGATAATGCTATAGTAGAATAATCTAAGTACAGATAAGACTTATCCCTCCCAAATTGCGGGGCTTTTAAAAAAGTTTTAGAAAGCCTACCTCTGTTTAAAAATAATTTTTAGTCTATATCACTATTATTCCCATCTTTTGGGATTAACAGTTTCTACTTGATCTTAATCCTTACACTCAGTCTGATGTATTTTGTGCATCTTGAATGACTTCTTGCACAGAGTTAAATTATTGTAATAATGAATCTATGTCCCTGTTAAAATTAAAACCTACATGAAAAGACTAATTTTAAAATGTAAAAAGTCCTTCACAAGAACCTTAGATATTTGATAGCCCAAATACATTTTATAGGGCCTAAATAAAATTTTAGTCAGGAGAGTATTTTAACCAATATTACTTACCATATATAGCTTCACCAAGCTACCAAAGTACTGCTGTATTAGTCCCCACATTCACAGAGCAGATTACCAACAAATATTTTCAGTGGTTTCTTTCTAGGCATGTAAGTAGGTTTCTGCTCACCCAGTCTCTCACAAAAGGTAAAGAGGGCTTGCATACTAAAACTTTGTCCAGTTTTCCCCCAGCTACAACCAGTCTAATGAAATAAAAATCTTATTTATTCACAAAATGTGTCCATTCTGTGACCTTGAACACAATATTTAAGCTTCTTTGAGGGTGGTTTACTCATGCACACAGAAGGATAATGTTCAGCTCACAAGGCTATTGTAAAAGATTAGCTATTATAAAGAGCTTTAAATGCTGAATCTCCCAAGGTGTGCAGTTTTTTTGGAAAAACAACTATACCTTCCGTCAGAAGTAAAATTAATCTTATTTAATTTTTTCACTTATTGGATTAAAGAACATGATCTATTTTTACCATGGTGAAGCAAAATATAAAAAGAAGCCTTTTATATTCTTAGTTTCTTGAAATCCTGGTCATCCAATAAAAAATATTTAGTTTTTGTATGGTTTTAAAGCTATAAACTATATACTGCAATTTAATTCACTTCATTTATTTTGAGTTTATGAAAGCAAATTGCAAGAAGAAATATCAAATATGATATGAAATTATATGAATTTTTTTGTATACTCAACAAATAATGCGGTTGGTATGATGATATGCAGTTGGTGTTCAGTTAGATTAAGCTTTGCTGTACTCTCTTTTCCCTGTAATTGGAACTGTAGTCCACCAGGAAAACATAGCAAAAGGAATCATAATAAAACTGCTTGTTTCCCACCAAAATACTTAAAATCAATCTAAGTAATTTTTCAGAAGGGGTGGCATGAAGAGCTTCACTGATGATTCTTCATCATTTAGCAATATTCTCCTAGTAGTAATATTCTGGGGTGCAAGGGACCACGTTCATTTGCATTCCTTTACAGATTCTTGACTTATTAATATATTGGTCGAAATACAGTTAACTTGAGACCCTTATAGCAAGAACTCCTTTATTTCTCTTAACATTATTTTATTTTGCTATCCATGAGGTGAGGATAATGAAACCCAAGCACTATGTACTATATTTATAATATGCTTTGAGACCCTCAAAAGATACTGTTAACAGTACAAACTTAATAATTCCACTTTTGATCTGAGCTACATTTCAGTGTTTGCATATACAGACATGACCATCAATTTACAGCGTGCTGTGTTTTTTAAGACCATAGGAATAAAGCCACTATTACCAGTTTGCTTTTCTGCACTCCTAACAGCATTCTAGCTTGCGCCTCTAGTACAAATGTCCCCCTCAGAGGCAACTCCTAGGGCCAAATACCTGTGCTACACATCGGTACCTTTTGAGGATTTCCAGAAACTTAATTTTTTCTGTTTTCCTTCTGAACTGTCTTCCTCCACACACAAACATTACTCAGCAAAGCAGCTCCATCAAGGTAATTCAAATTCTAAAACATGTGCCATCCTTATCTTCTACCAACCATGTTGAAGGAAAAATAGCAGTTGAATCTAACTACTCCAGCAAGACTTAGGCTAACTTGTAATAGGATCACAGTTGTCACGACTGAGAGAACAGGAGGCCTTTTATTTCAGACAGTGACTGAAATTGCACAGCTGTGAAACCTAGACTGAAAATGCCATCTACTGGTTGTCTTTCCATTTCTTACCACAACGCTTAAAACAATTGAACAACACAAACTTAAACACTTACAACAATTTTTAAGGCCAATTTAGTCAAAATACAACAGATGAGAGAATTTAACTTTAACTTTGACATTAATTATTTTTAAAGTTATGGGAGAGTGTAATTGAAATCCCTGTGCTAGCAGTCCTTGAAACAACTTTATCAGATAAAAATTAATCTTGCAAAAGAAACTCAATAAACCAGTTACAACTCCTTGTTCCTATCTGCACTGATAGAGTGGAGATATCCTCTGCCTAGTTAATGGCACACTACGTTAACTTCAACTTTTTACCTTTACTAGCTATAGTTAAGGTTCAGCTTAGGGTTTTTTCCCATCCTCTGCAACCAGAAAGATCTTTAGGTGGTTTCAGTGTTATGGTTGATATGGTCTAGTAGTGATTTATAATGACAAATTTCATGATGAGTGTAAATTAACCCAAATATAAGCATCAGGGGAAAAGTGTTGTGAGGTGCCTTGTCACCAGATGGTGTTTGTGGTGGTGTTCAAAGGTTAGAAAGATAAAAAAGGGACCATTTCAGGAAAACAGCAGAGACAAGCCTGGAAAAATGAGGTGTTATCTTATACCTCAGATTAGCTGTTTTCCTTTCCAAATTCCTTCTGCATGCAAAAGTGACCATTTAGTAGAGACACTGAGTATTGAAGCATGTTGCTCTACACTGCCTGTAAGAGGTGGGGGTTTCAAGTTTTTTCTCACTTACCCTGAGGAAACTAAAGTATACTGATGGAACTTGACTGGCTTTAACAGAACTATTCCCAATTTGCATGGCTGTAAGGCAGAGAGCGTGTACACCTCTGATGTTCAGTTTACACTGCTACTTGCATTACATTTGAATTTTACCAAAATTTCAGCCCCTCACTCAAGGTTGTGAACAGCAACATAGTAACACGATGAAACATAATTTTATTTCATTTCACATTAATATAGTAGAATATTAACTCCAGCAATTCAGGAGTCAACTCAGCCTGTTCATTTGTTGGAGGGGAAGAAGGAGAGGGAGAAAAAGAATATAATTGCTTTTCTACACATGAGCACTTCATACCAAGCCAGAAGACTTTCCTGCATATAAGCTGTCCCCAGTAAATTTAAACTCACTTTTACAGTGGTACAGGACCTGACTGAACATGTATTTCAGTTTACCTGGAACCAGTTTGTAAGAAACATCCAGTAAAAGTTATATACGTGGAGTTCAGATCCAATTACAGCAACTAGATAGGCCTTTGCACCAGTCCAATTACATTAACTTGAACTGGATCTTCAGTTTAACCCCTGCAACTTCATATATAGACACTGCTCAGCCTCTGCTGTAACAGCAGAGGTTAAATGAAGTTGGAGAGTTGGAATGGCATTTTTCCTACAGCTGTTCATTGTGTTTACTTCTGTTCATTGACATTTCTTGCAGCTTGTTTGCTTTCCTAGCATTTGAGTACTTGGTTGAGATTATGTAGGAATACCAAAGACTGGAATTTGCTGTAATAAAACTAGGAAAATGCAATTGCTTTAACAGACCTAGAGAAATTTTATTATTCCCAGTCTTATTCCCTTTTTCTTTGTTTGTTTATAAGGAGAGATCTCTGCATCTAAAGTACTAATCTGCCTTTTGTGGAAATTCAAAATATGATACAGAGCAAATGAATGTATTTCACTATTCACAGGGCAAAATACATACAATAAATGCCTGCCATTTTTAAAGGCTCTGAGCAGGAAGGTATCAAAGTGTTTTGTGAACTGGTGTTGTATTCATTTCCTTTCAAAAAGCTGGTTAGCTAGACCATTGTGCTTTCTGTGGAAAGGCAAGTTCAGACTCAATCTGTATTCTCTAAGAGTCAGTTCATTCAAAGGACCTGCCTTCCTTTACATTATGGTCATTCACAAGTTTCCAAAGGGTTTGGATCTATGGCTATTTTTGAATGTGTATCACTAGACTAAGTCTTTCTCTCCATTTCAGGAAAACTTCTATGTGGAATAATCACTGGAGGTGACTTAGAAATTAAACTGATGTTTTTAGAAAAGGTACAGCATTGAAGAAGCTGTCAGGGTGAAGTGCAGCTGCTATGTGAGGAATCCATTCCACGGAAGTTCCCTAGTAACCATACATGTCGGCAATGCCAGGAAAACTTGGCATATTGAGTCTAAGAGGAGTTGTCCGGAGGGTGGAGCGGTGTGGAGGCATCGCGGCCAGGCTCTGTGATAAATGGGAACTCGAGGTACCATGAAGCTGGTACGCTGCATATTTGCTACCCTGGGCCAACAGTCCATCATACTTTTGACAAAATGCTGTCCTTTTGGTGAACTTTGCTCATTATAATACCAAAACACACCTCCATCCCAAAAATTACCTGCCTCTAAGATGCAACCACCCCTCACTGGGCATGCGCTTTGAATTTCTTCTAGTTTATGCTTTTAAAAGTAAAGTGAAGAAATTTTATACCACTCATAATAAAGGTATGTATGACTAGAGTCACTCAAGCTCCACCGGAAAGATAAAAAATAGTATAAAATGTGTGAAGAGAAAGAGGGTGTTGGGAAAGATACCATCATGTACCACTCTGACTTCTGGGACTAGTCGATGGGCTGAGCCTCTCTTCCCTCCCACTGGGACGCCTTTGAGTAAGACTGGAAACCTCTGTAGAGTCACTTTAAATCCCTAACTTATTAGAGTTGCTTTGCTTGATATTAGAGTCTCTTCATATTTGTTTTGCATACTTGTAGCCTAGCAATGTACTCATATCTTTGGCATTTATGTGTGTCTTTTAACCTGCAGTCTTACCACTGGTACTCCAAAGAACCTGTGTATCTGTTGCTTTAATAAATTGCACTATTCGTTAATCTAGCCATGATCATTCTCATTGAACGTGACCGGCCTGGGCATCTGACAAATTAGTTACTAACAACAAATACTCTGATGAGTGGTTGCTCCTACAACCCTTAGAAAATAAACCGTTGACCAAGTCTGAGACTAAGACTGGATTTAGCCACACCTAGACTCCTCTTGGAGAAGTTTAGAAAGCAAGGGGGTCCTGTCTGAACCTTGTGACTCAACAGTAGGGTCTCTCCCTAGCCAGTCCTCAGACTCCTACCATTAACACAACATTCTAGTAAACTGTTTTCTTTGGATTCAAATTCTGTCTGATACTAGCCAGCTTTTTGGAAAAGCATGTGTTATTTACTAGAAATACTATTCTGATTTTTAACTTGCTTTCTTAGGAACACCAGGCTTATTTGATGGTTCTGTTCTTCATGGGTCCTCATAGCAAGAAATGTTTACAAAGCACCAGGAGTCCCACACCTTTCATGAACAACAATTAATTAGTGGAGAGTAATCCATCATAGCACCTGCTGCGAAGGCAGTGGTAACTGATGGGCATCTGTTTGCCGCTTCTGGAAGCAAAAGCTGTATATATTGCACCAAATTAGCCACAGCCAGTTGCCCAAACAAACAAGGGGAGAAGGAAATGTAATGTTCCATGGGAAAAAAGGAAGCCCCAAATAGTGCAGTATCGGTGTAAGGAAAGCCAGATAGAAAGCTTTAAGTTTCCCTCTCTAGTTAGTCAAAGAATTTGCCCCCTTTTATAAAAGGACACAAAAAATTAGAAACGGCTGTTCTTCCACAATCTGGATAGATTCTGGCTGTTTCTTAACTTCAGTTAAAGACCTTGTTATCCCAAGCTGTCAGAGCTAAACCAAGTGCACTTTCATATGCCATTTCCAAGTGATGCATACGTACGGCCTCTTTTGCCTCCTAAATTTTCAGTTCTTCTAGACCATGTTGGCTTTTCAGAGAGAAGGGGCTGCTAGGAGTCCAGTTACTGTGGAACCACAATTCCCTGAACATCAGTTAACTAGAATTCTTTCAGCAACATAGATGCTCCCAGAGCTGCTCTCTTCAAAATGGAATACTAAGTGTCAAGCAAAGGTTATGGTCTGTGGAACACCTCCCCGCACTCCCTCCCAAGAAGTCAGTTTTTCTTAACAGTTTTGCAGACATCTACCTCCAGTTCTGTGTATGAAAATCCTCACTGTGCAAATATTCTCAGTTACCACTGAATAATTCAGATACTTCTGTATTAACTTACTTGAATTACTCCACGTATATAAGATTGTGCATCTTCTATTGTACTTTATTAATTTTTGAAACTTTTAAAATTCAGAACAGACTCCTGAAATATGTCTGCTTCGCAAAGGCCAGACAGAGTAATGTCCTTTTGTCTTTGTAAACAGATTTTGGGAATTGGTGAGGTAGAATGAATGTAATTGTTTCTGTGACAGTGTTAGCATCTTCAGTATATTGTAATTTAACCTTGAGCTAGTTATTCTCCTCAGACCATTCTTAATGCTTTGCTAAGAAACTTGATATACCTAAGATAATAATAACAATAGTTATTTGTTATTTTTGCCTTAATAGATCATTGCAGAATCTAAAATTAAATCATGGCATAAAAGATCACAAAAGAGTAGACCCAAGCTTAGTTCAAGTCTGCATGCAATGGGAGGTATGCAATATAAGCAGAAATAAAGCAATTTGTTAATATTTTGGTAATCCCCCAAGGTCAGAAGTAAAGACACCATGTGCTTGAGTGGCCTGATTGCAACCTGCGTCATGCAATGGCATTTCTCAGACTGACTTTCTAGGCTCAAACATTTCACTTTATCTGAAACCTATTGAATTCTCCTGAAATGGTCATTGACTTCGATGGGAGCTAGACTGAGGCCCGAATAAGCAACATAGAAATAAGCACAAAAGCATATTTGCAGAGAAAATCAGACTTGCTGACGGTACAAGTCAACAGATAAAATTATACCTTGAAAACATCTAAATTTAGCATTTGCTACATTTTAACCCATCACTGCACCTTAATACAATGCCCATGGAATTACACTGATTTGCTTATAAATACTGGTAAGAACTTTCTCCTGGCACAAGACATTTGATACTGAACTTTAGCTCACCTATAAACAGGGAAGTCAAAACCATCTTGGTTTTATTTCAAGAAACCTGAGCTATAATTTTTTCAATGCAAATTAGCAAGATAGAGTGCTATGGCAACCAAGCCACTGTTGCCACAGAAATTTTTCATTTTAATTAGATATTCCTGAAGGCAATAGTGTCCCTGTCCTCAAATCATATCAGAGTAGCATTTCTACTTTTTAAAATTTAAGTTATAGATCGCTCTGTTTCATCAGCATAACCAGACACTCCAAAGCAGAATCTAAATTTTAATGCAGCTTAATATCGAGTCCTGCCAAGTACTGGATATTAACACTGAAATGCTGTCCATTAAGTTTCTTGGAAGCCTTCAAGATGGTATTGCTTCTTCTGCTTAGAAAATATGGAGTGAAAGCAACACCTTCTTCTGCAGGACTGGTAATTGTTCCACCTTCATTTACACATCTCCTAAATCACTTCAGCTTATGCATATGAGTTTATGAAACTACTGCATGAACACGTGAGCAACAAGCAATAGCTTTCAGCTGAAGAGAAGCATTTAAACATGCCAGGAGCACAGGAAACCCAGAGTAGTCAAGTCAGTTTTTAGGCTACTGTATGAGGTTTTATCACGGTTGTAAACACTAAAAAAGATGACAAAATTGGCAGGTCAGAATGAAGAGTGCCTTGAGACCCAGCAGCTGCTGTCGGTATACCCAAGCAGTGGAGCAAAGCAGAGAGATGCAGGTAGGGGCTGCTCTGGGTGACCTCTCTCAGCTCAGTAGGTTTGCCAGACAAAATAATTATGTCAAACCTAAGATAGTGTTTTCATGTATGCTAGAAGAACATCCTGAAAGTTTTCTTTAGGGTGACCTCTTTTTTTTTCTTGGTTTGGTCCTCCATTTGACATGAAACTATGTTTCATTGTATTAATAAAAACAAGAACCAAATGAAAGCTCAGACTCACGAAGGTGATCACACATCCTTCCACCTGAGATAATCTGGGCATACATTTTTCTCATCCAGGATACCTGCAACACATTATTTAAATGAAGAATGCTTCTATACAAGAAGCCAGGAGAATAAAAAATGCACTGGTAATATCAAAGCCTCTTGTGACTTGAGAGCCTCTATTTTGCAAAATCACTATTACATGTTAAAGCAAGCACTACTTAAGTCACCAGTCCATAATGCTCAATAACTACTTATTAACCACCATGCACTTTGGGCCTATTCCTTATCTTGTTACATGGTATAAAACCACTCAGCAGAAATTTTAACCAAGCTGAGCAGACACATGAAACTGAAAAATGAGGGAGCCAGCAAAATGAGCCTTTTCATTCTGTGTAATTTATATGGCTTATCATTTTCAAAAGGGCTTTGTGATTCTGAGCCTTATGAGTTGGTGGTCTTGGCACTGAAGGGTGTAGAATTGTATTTAAAAAACAAAAAACCAAACAAAAATCCTAAGGACCCTCCCTCAAAAGAATAACGTGTTTTGAACTTTATTAATGGGAAAAAAAAAATTTGTAGATGCTTTATTTTCTAACGCATCTTATCTGCTTGCTCTTACCGCTCACGTTGTTACCCCTGCTTAAACACACGCAGGAAACCGAGCGGCGGAGGCGGCCCGGCCCTTCCTCGGCACCTCGCCCACGCTGCGGGGCGGCCAAGGGCACGGCTCCATGGACCGAGCGCGGGGCAGCCGAGGTGACAGGAGGCTCCGGGGCCCGGCCCGGGGATCCCTCCTCACCCCCGCGTCTGGCGACAGCTCCGAGCTAGCTGCACCTCGCCCCTCCTCGGCTGTGCCCGAGCTTGCCGGCGGAGGGGCTACTGCGGGCAAAGGCGGGCGCTCAGGAGAATATGGCGGAGAGGCGGGAGAGAGGTAAGCGGGATCCACGCGCGCCGCCCGCCCCGCCGTGTCCTGACAGGAACCCGCGCACCGCCCCACGGCGCGGCACTAGCTCGGGGCGGGGCGCCGAGGGCGGCTCCGGCGTCTGGGGCGCGGGTTGGGCGGCGGGGCTGTCAGTCAGCGCCCACGGCCGGCGCCGCGCCAGCGAGCCCGGAACCTGCAGGCAGCGGGGGTCGCGTGGCGGGTGGTGCGGCCGGTGGGGGCGGTCGGGGCGGTGAAGGGCGGGGAGCGGCCGCGGGGCAGGAAGGAAGCGCCGCCGTTGCTGCTGCTGCTGCCGCCGCCGCCGGAGGAGCGCTTCGGCCGCCTCCCGGTGAGCCGCGCGGGGGAGCGCCTGCCGCGGGGGCTCGCCTGGGCGGCGGCCGCCGGCCCTTCCGCCGCGGCACCGGCTGAGCCGGGCAGAGAGCGATGCCGCGGGACGGAGGGAGCGGAGCCGGGCCTCGCCGGAGGAGCCTGCTTGAAGGGCAGCCCTCCGGGCAGCGGGATAATGGAGCCGCGGGGGCTGGAAGGCCGTGGGGCGGGGAAAGGCCCCCGGGCGTGTGTGAGGGGTGGGGGCGTGTGCGTGGGGACGGTGCGGGGCACGGCTGGGGAGGTGGGGAGCTCGTGGGGGGTAGTGGGGCAGGGGGTGGTGTGTGGGGGATGCGTGGGGATAAGGGTTGGGTGTGGGGAGGATGTGCGGGCAGTGCCGGGAGCGTGCGTGAGGGGAATGAGGGGGCTGTAAAACTAAACGTAACGGATGTCTGTTATTTTATTGGAAAAAGCGGGCATCCCTCTTCCGTGAGCGCCCTGTGCATACTCCGACTCCCCAGCCGCGGCTGGGCTGTGTTGCGGGGGCAGTTTGGGTTTCCATGATTGCAGTAATTCACCTGAGGAGGAAGTGCGGCGATTGGTGCTGAAGCGGTAGGTGTGCCATGCAGGGAGCGGAAGGTCGGTGCAATTGGCTCTTACGTAATGGTTTTCAGCACATTGCTTTTATTAGCACCGCTGCTGTGTTTTAACGTGGCTTGTGCTGGAGCGGCTAAAGGGATGTGGGTGGGTGTCCTGAGTTAGGAATATCAGCTATCTTCCTGTTAGCTTTGTTTTGGTTGTGTTCTCACTGCAGTACAACAAAAGGTGTCAGTTGTGTTGGGAGGTGCCACCATCCAAGGAGACTCCACACGAGCCTTGAGCAATGAACTGGCATCGCCTCTTCCATCTGCTCTCCTGACATTAGCAGTAAAATTATGCTGTTTCTTTGCATGTCCTCATAGAGTCACCAGAATTATAGTGGTGGGGGCTTGTCTACTCTTTTCTGTTGTTAAGCATGGGTGGTACACTTCCAAAATGTTTTGTGACATGTTGCGGTTGTTTTCCAAACGGGATTTCAGGAAAGTCCTTGGGTTGTATCAGTAGGCCTTTTGTTTGGAACAGTTCAAGTTTGGTTTTAGCTCCTGCTGATTTCTTAGAACAACTTTTTATGCAACTGGCCAGGCTGGCTGCTTATTATTTCTCATGAAATGCCCTGCTAAAAGACCTCAATATTGCAGTAGTGTGTAGCATCTTTGGCATGAGACCTAGAGCACGCAGCACTACGGGACACCTGAAAGTGGTCAGATCTTGCAGAAAACTATATTGTTGTAACTGGTTGCTAGCATGATCTTTGGGAGTAATTGTACTTGTGGTGATATTATACAGTCAGTTTTGGAAATTCATGGGGCAAAATTCTGTTGTGGAGTAAGCATCTGGTTGTACTTAGCAATTTCCCACAGCTTGAATACCTCATTCGGGGTATTTAAAGGAGGAGACTATATGATGGACCTCCCCCGTGGAGACTGAAGAACTTCAGCCGTTGAGGTGCTCTAGGTTTTAGCGCTGCTGGCAGCAGAGCTCTTGACAGCTGCTTGTTCCAATTGCACTCCAAATGAAGAAGCCAAACTGCAAACCTGTAAAAGCTGTCAGAGTAACTGTTCTGCGAATTTCACCGCATCAAAGTGCACAATGTCGTGATAAATGTGTTAATTAACCAGCAGTAGCATCTGCCTTCAGCTGCACAAAAACCAGTCATACCTGTGTGAAGGTTGGTGAAGACCTTGAAGGTAAAAGAAAGAAGAGTTGACTTTACAGAGTGAAACAGAATTGGAAAGGTAGACTAGCTTGTTCTAGATGTGAGGATCATGGTGATTAATATAAATCATTCATTTGCCACATCTTTCAGTTCTTCTGTAGGGTTTGAGTGCTGATCTTCTCTTGGTTTTGATATTTAGAGAGTATTGGTAGAGCTGTACTCTAGCAGGCTTTTTTAAAGGTGCCCATTAATTGTCGCTTGGGTTCCTATTTTCTAACTCATTGGATCTGTTTGTTCTTGTGTCACGTTAGACAAGGCTTTCCAATGAACAGTTTATGATTACATTTCTTGTAATGTTGGAATTTCTCCTTAGCCCTGCCACAATGAGGAAAAACATGCCTGGAAAATAAAAATTAGCTTTTCTGATGAGTAAATGGGAGAGGAGTAGTTATATCATAAGCTCAATTCACCAAGGTTAAAATTAAGTGGTGGAAATTTTATCACCTTTAAGATGCCTCTATCTGTAGCGGTCTTGGTTGGAAAACAGTTCTGAATATTTCTGGTAGCTCTAGACTTGCTTTTGTATTGCATAAAAAGCTTCTTGGGAGCCTTCTAAATTTTATACCTTTCCTGTTCTTACATTCCAGGTTGTAAGGACATTCTGTGTTACTGAAAGAAGGTGCTGCTGTTTGTGGAGTGATTTATGATGTCAAGAACTGTATCATCCTGGATCTTAAGCTCAGCAAGAAATAACATTGTTTTACAAGGAAAAGGACGTTTGTACTCCATCTGTATCCCAAACAGAAACAGGATAAAATGGAAGCTTGTTTTCTCCAAAACACATCTCCACCCTGCTGGGAGCTGCAGCTTAGACAATACTTGCTCCTTAAAAAAGGCATTCCGACACACTTCCACAGAAGAAGAGCACTTCTCTTTCCAGTTGTCTCCATCACAAATCAATGATATACTCAGAGCAGGTGAATTATCCCATAAAATACTGGATTTGAATGGTAAAAATGTAAATTCTGTGTTGAGGTTTGAAAGTAACCAATTGGCATCCAACACCCCTATTGAAGATCGCAGAAGTGCAGCTACTTGCTTGCAGACCAAGGGGATGATGTTTGGAGTCTTCGATGGTCATGCAGGTTCTGCATGTGCTCAGGCAGTGAGTGAGAGGCTACTTCATTATATAGCAGTTTCTCTCATGTCTCGGCAAACCTTGGAAGAGATTGAGCTTGCTGTGGAGCACATGAAACCAATTCTGCCTATTTTGCAGTGGCACAAGCATCCAAATGATGTACAGTATCAAGAAATAACTTCACAATATTTTGAAAACCTCCGGGTTTACTGGCAACATTTACTGGACCTAGATGCTGAGCCAGGATTTAGTTTAGAAGAAGCCATGATATGTGCATTCAAAAGGCTAGACTCGGACATATCACTGGAAGTTCAGGCTCCACAGGAAAATGAATTGATAAGAAATATTGCCCTTCAAGTAGCTTTTTCTGGTGCAACAGCCTGTGTAGCTCACATTGATGGTGTTCACTTACATGTTGCAAATACTGGTGATTGCAGAGCCGTTCTAGGGGTTCATGAAGAAGATGGAACGTGGTCTACTGTCCCTCTAACCCGAGACCACAATGCTTTTGATGAATTTGAAATTAGAAGACTGAAGAGAGAACATCCTAGATCTGAGGAGAAAACCCTCTTTGTGAATGACAGATTACTGGGGATTCTGATGCCCTCCAGAGCTTTTGGAGATGTGCAATTAAAATGGAGTAAAGAATTGCAACACAGTGTTCTTGAGAATAGCTGTGATGCTGAGGCTTTAAATATTTATCAGTATGTTCCTCCAAACTACTATACACCCCCTTATTTAACTGCAGAGCCTGAAGTTACATACCACAAATTAAGAAGCAAGGATAAGTTTCTCGTTATTGCTTCAGATGGACTATGGGAGATGCTAAGTAATGAGAAGGTTGTACAACTTGTTGCTGGACAGCTTACAGAGCTAAATGTGCAGAAACCACAACTGGCTTTTGAGAAGCCAGTTAATCTGGGTTATATGCACAGCTTGTTACTTCAGAGGAAAAACAGAGGCATTGCCTCCCTTGACCAGAACGTAGCTACTCATTTAATAAGGCATGCAATTGGAAGTAATGAGTATGGGGAGGTGGACCAAGAGAAACTTGCTGCAATGCTGACACTGCCTGAAGACCTTGCAAGAATGTACAGAGATGATATCACCGTTACTGTGGTGTATTTTAATTCAGAAACAATTGAAAATTACCATAGAAACGATGAATAGAGCCTTGTACTGCTGTGTTTCTCTGATAGTCAAGCTGTTATACCAGCGTTCTGGTCTGGAAGTTCTAAACCTCTTTGTTACTTACTAGTCTTGAAAATAACTTCTTAGAAGTGAGTTTGGTGAAAGTTCCCTGGGTTTCCAGGTCTGTACACACTGAAGAAAAATGTTTTGATAAAATTTCACTAAAATATAACTGAAGTAAAGATTGCTGACCTGGCTCTGATTCCACTGGAACCAACGGTAAAACTTTCCAAATGAACAAATGAGGCAAATTTCACTGAGGCTGGTACAATTTAATAGTGAGATGGACAATACTTGTAGCTGCATGGAGTGTTAGAAAGGCTCTGCTCTTGTGGGAAATGAGTAGCATTCTACTGAAGCACTGTAACTGACTTAATTAAATAAACAAACTACCAAACCTTTATTTGATATAACAGTGTCAGATACTTTAATGAGTTGCCTTGTATATGTGAAGACCACACTAAAGAAGGCTGTTCAAAGAGCCCTGGGACTGTCAGACTTTTTTTCCTAATTCTTTTTTTTTTAATTAAGCTAGGAGACAAAATCATCCACATTTATTTTGAAGTGTGAATGCATATTCTCTTAACTCTGCATGTGGACTTGTATGACAACTTACAGCTCAAACATACATGAGGGATTTAGAATTCCTTGTTCAGAAATTAACAGTACTAGACTTAAATGTTTAAGTGTCTAACTTGCTTAAGGGATATGCCCTTTTATTAAGTATTGATCTATAAAGTGCTGTGCATCAAATCCACCTACTGTAATTTAAATGAAGTTTGACAGGTCCAGCAGTTCAAAAATTCATCTAAATGTAAATACAGCAAAATAGACCACCTTTCTCTTCAGACTTAACTTAGAAGATATTTCACCAAAATATGTTTAATCTTTATTTTACTCTTACTCTTGTCTTTGGATGTCAGGTTTTCCTTACAGGTGCAGTTTTATTTTCTTTAATGAATGTATGTCCCAATCTCTGAACATATACTTTTGTGTGTTTTACAATGATTTTCTGTTATACTGTGCTTCCTAGAGTGGCAGTCCAAGCTTGCAGATCAGCTGTATTTTCTTCGGTTTCACATACGGTGTTCTCTAGTGACTCTTCCTTGTTAATGCACAGCAGTAACTGTTACCCACAAGAATATGTGTACTGGGAATACAGGATTGTTGACTGCTGTTGCCACCAATAACTCGTGTGGGTGCACTAGAGCAGATAAAAAATATTGTGGGGTTTTTTTCCCCAGAATTTTACTTAAAAGTGTTATCCTTTTGTAGTTTAGCAGATGAGAAAGTACTTGAATTCTTATCAAGATCTTAAGCAGATGAGATCTTGGGGTTATAAACCAGTAGCAGTTGTGCATTTAGGGATTTTTCTATACTTTTCCTCCAAATAAAAATTCTCAGTGCTTTTCCAAGCATTTAAATAATCTGTTTTGAAGCTTGATTAGAAGGAAACTAAAGCTATTTTAAAAATACCCATGCTTTTGACTATTCAGGATTGACCTGTAATTCAGTGGTACAGTTGCAATCACTGAAGGCATCTTTAAAAAACATCTGTTCTGGAAAACCAATTTACTCTTAAGGTGGTTTTTTGTTTGTTTGGTTGGGGTTTTTGGTTTTTTCATCTAGTACATAGTGGAGTATATTCAGCAATTCAACTTGGGGGCAGGTAGCCCTATTTCTCAGATAAAATGAGAGTGGGTCTATTCCCCTTGATATCAACAAAACAGGATTGCCTCAAGAAATCTGACAGTCGGGTGTCGGTGCCCGAATCTTGGTGTCGGGCCGCAGGAAGTCTCTTGGTATCTGCAAGGTGTTACAGAGGCTGCTGCAATTCTTGTTGATTGGGTCCAATTTAAAGTGTCCCCTCACCCTTGAGGGTGGTACTGTGGAGACTGTGATTTCATCCGCCAGAAAAAGGTAGACAGTGAAGGTCAGGCCCTGTGTTAACCTCTGGAGGGGTCTGGTCTATCTGCAAGGCAACTGGGCGAGGAGGGGAGAGCTCATCAGCAGCATTCCTAAAGCCGTTTGGCTCTAAGTGGGCCAATTCCATTTGCTCTTACAAATCCGTTTGTGTGACTAGCGTGCTTCATTGCTTGAAATTTAGACATAAAGCAGTAACAATGCATTTCTAGACCACATCTTAATAGATAAATTACTTATCAGTGTAGCTAGCGGAACAAAGGGCCTAAACCATATTAGAGCTGATAAGAAGTGATACATTTTTTTATGAAGATAATCTAGAAAACTTTTGATGTAGAGCAAACCTGTAACTGCAAAAGTAATGCAGCAAACCAGCTAGTACAGTCATAAAATAAAAATAAGCTGTTTTGTTCTTTTCACCACCCAGTGGTGCAACTAGGTCATCTTTTGAAAGAGTCCTGGTGGCACTATGTCATCTAAGTGTTACTCCTGGATATGTTGTTGTACGTAGGTCACTGCAACTGTAAATTGATAATGATTATTTTGGGGAATGTGTTTGACAGTAAGGTATTATTTCTAATTTCATGTCAGTTTTGCTTAGTTTAACATGCAACACTAAAATTAACCTATAGTAGAAAAAGATAACATTAAACTAATTAGAGGGGGGGTTTGTTTTGTTTTGTTTTTTTAATGCAAATCATGGATTTGCATCATGCATGCTCCCTGGAACTTGTTGCAGGCCAATGAAAGCAACCTATCCGTACCAGTGGGGAAAAAATACCCGGTTGAATTGGATCATGGGCATTTTAATCTCTAACTGCAAACATAGCTAATGGGCATTAATAAAAGTAGTATTTTGTGACTTGGAGAATTAACAACACTTAAATGAGCAAACTAAATGTGTTAATCTGTTCCTGCAAGCACGATGTGAAGATTTGATAGCACATTTAGATGTAAGTCCTGCAATATTGAAAGTGTGTTGGAACAAACATCTTTGCAGGCAGTCTGTTTGGTTTAGGTTAGATAATTCTGCTTGGCATTTGTTTTATTTATTTCCATAGCAGTCAAGAGAAGCAATAGTCAAAACCACAATCACACTAATTCTGTTTCTCAAAACGTGGTAGTATGGATGTTACGACTCTTAAGTAAAACATGTGAGGTTGAGCACTGATGTAAATACAAGAAAAGATACGGTTTTCCTCCCTAAAACTTAAACCTTGGGTTGAAATACAACTTTGTCACTTTTTTTTTTTCTTCAGAAATCTTATTCCAGATTCCTAAATTTTGATGCTTATTTATATTTAAGTATTCAGGCATCCATAATATATTTGGAGTTTTGGGGGTGGTGGTTTTTGAGTGGTGTTTTTTTGGGGGGTTGGTTTTTTTTATTGTAACTTTGTAAATAGTGAGGGGGCTCACTGGTTTTGTAAGTAAAAATATTCATTTCACACTTAAAACTAATCTTTATTAAATGCATGAAAGACTTAATATTCTGGTTGCTGTACTGGAATCTGGCATTCCTTCTGCTGAATCCTCACATGAAAAGATGCCAGATTCCAGGTCAGAGCGTAAATGTTCAAGCTAGGGTAGAAGGAAATAGTCTGAGTAGGCATTGTGAGTTTGCTTAAGTGTTTGTAGCTCTGCAGTTTTCCCACAATGGAAATACTTGTTAATACACAAAAAGGACATCTTGATATAGTACTGAGGTTCCACTAAATTAACCAGTCAGCAGAGGGAGCATGAGTTCACTGGCCAAAATATCCAAATTGTGCTTTTGTTAATTCGACAATTTACATAAAAATATCTTAACTTTGATAGGCTCGCATGCACATATGTGTTAATCAGCAGTTAAGACCTCATTATAATATGCACATCAAGTGTGTGTTGTAATTGTCTTAAAAATAACGCAAACCCCCCTACAAATACATCTATAGAAACATGGATTAAATCCTTGAATTATAACAGACCAGTAGCAAGGCAAGTTTGAGGCTTAACTTCATTTCCATTAATTCCAAGTGTTTGTCTTTTTTAGTGGGGGAAGAGAAAAGAAAATAATTTGGGACAGACTTTTTTCTTTTTTTTCCTTCCAAAAGAAGATATTTGTCTGAACTTTGAGGAAGAGGTTTTTTGGTATTGTTTTAGTCAAACAGAGGTTCTCTGTTCAGAGATACACTTGTACTGAGAACTGAAAGTAGAACTGTGCACACCTCATGGTTTTGCCAGATATCAGTTGGTCACACTGGTGGTGTCTACCCTTTACTACCACAGGCTTAATACTGCAGTAGAGAGTAGAAAAGTAAGAATCTGAGACATGTGTTTCTCTTGGGGTTACAAAGCAGGGAGTGACATGAAGAAAAAAAGTTTTTCTTCCTTTGTATCTGTTGCAGAGAGGTTAACTTTCAAAGAAGTATTATTGTCAGATAAAACACTTGAAATTTTACTAAATCTTTTTCTTTATCCTGAAGAACCAGTTCAAGCTGCTGCTGTCAGACCTCTTAATGCATTAGTTAATTGCTGCTTAGGGACCTTACGGCCCGTTGGCCTGCACTGCAGCACCATGCTAATAAGTGGTGGGGTGTCTACTGGAGTTCGGTTTCTTTGAGCTTGTGCTATCAGGGACTCTCAGAATGGTTTGACTGAAGCTCTTTAACAACTTGAAGGAAAAAGATGATGGGGAGCCAAGCAGTTGTGGAAAGGAAGCGGAATTACACTTTCTATTTGGGTTAAGCAAACCTCACTAGGTGCTTCTTATTTCTTAAAAAAGTATGGTTTTTTGCCTTCTGGTGAGTTTTTTGAATTAGAAACAATGCAGAGAGGAAAAATCTTGTCATCAAGCAACACTTAAAAGGATGCTGGAACCCTAGGCAGCAGTTAAATGGGTCATAAAGTGTACTTCTCATGCCACCCTGCTGAAATTTTGGAGCCAGTCCTACAGGGGCTTGTTCTAGAGTGGGTTGGTTAGTTCAGCATCTGACTTCATACTTCTCTCAAATCAGCCAAAAGATGCTAGCTGTGGAAATAGTTCTTGCTGGCTGTAGGCCACTCAAGTGCTTTGGAAACCAGCAGCTTGCTGTCAGCTCAGGGGTGTTCTGAGCTCCAATGGTGGAGCCTTTGATGTACTTTTCTCTCTTTTTGTTCATTGTGCTTTGCTTTGTGCTCTCTGAAATGGTCTTTGTTGCTTTGAGGTGACTCTTACATCACTACTTCATACTCCACAGTTCTGTGGCATTTTTCCTTAAAAAAGATTTCAATTTCAGTGCTTTACTGAATAAATCTTTGATTTCATACCTGCAGAACTGAGGTTGGCCGGAAGATGTCGTCTGAGTTTTGCAGAAGGAGTGCTGTGTTATGGCTTCAGTCTGTCACTATTATGTATGTGTTCATAACGTAAATTTCAGGTGCTATTGAAAAAATGGAGGAAAACCCCCCACCAATCACCTACACACATCTTAAAAATTCTGTGTGATTTATTAGTACTTCCAGCTCATTAACTGGCTAATCTGAGAAAGAGTTTGATTAATTCTTTGCCAAAACCAAGTTTTAATGGCCCAAGTACCCTAACTGGTTAAGCTTTGTGTAAAACAGTCTCCTTGTCCTGGCACTGCTAGGCACAAGAACATGAAAGTGAAGCCAAGAGACACCTGTCTGAATTTTCTGAAGAGTCTTCAATTTCACAAGAGGAAAAGTTGCTTCCTAAACTGAGGAAACCTTCACTCGACCATTAGCCTGGTGTCTAGCTCCTGGTGTCGTGCAGCTCAGAACCTGCAGGTGGCCATGGCTGCCCCATGGCTCTGCTATAGCTTAGACTAAGTTGTTTTGGTTTGGACAAACTTCAAGTCTGGAAATTACATTGAAAAGCTCCTGGAGGAACTTGCTGCTGTGAGGAGCTGGAGACCTACTGTTCAGCCTAGGTGTTCACAGAGATCTTGATTCAACCTTGTTTTCAGCTGGGATTCTTGAACAAGATGAGGGTTTAAGAAATAAATCAGGGTTTGGTTTGTTTAGTGGTGGAGGGGGTTTTCTGTGTGTGTTGACACCCTCCCCCTTCCCTTTTTTTTTTTTTTTTTAAGTTTTGCCTTTATCTGCAGTTGTCCTGTACAAACTTTCCTGCACTGGATGCTGCTATCAAAACTTGCATCTTCTATGTTTTCTCACTGTCGCGCTTTCCACCTGCCACCTCTCCCTTTCTTCTTTTCCCATTAGTCCATGGCGTTTTGTTTTCTATTTATTGTTCTGGGCAACTACTTCAAGAAAAAGGGGCAACATTGGGGTTTTTTGTTTGTGGGCTCTTTTTTTTTTTTTTTTTTTAGAGCAATATGAGAAGGGGAACATGGCTTTCTTCCACAAACCTAAGGTGAGGGAATTCTAGAGTGTGACAGGATGTGCTTTCAGCCAGCAGTGTACATGGGTTGACCCTGCAAGCAGTTATAGAAAAGCTTTTGCAACTGTTTGCTGCTGTTACAGTAATGAAGTATAGCACAGTAAATATCAAAGACCTGAAGTGCTGGGTGATAAAGAAAAATTGCCTTGTCGTTTTTGTTATCACAGATAGAAGTAATGCAGCCACCTATTAGACCAACTTTACCTTCTATTTATTCCCAGACTTCAGGCTGAGATATGTTTGAGTCTGTGTTTCTAACCACTTACCATAAACGTAAAGTACTTGGACAATACTGGCAACTCAACTGGAAGATTAAAATGATGGGTAGTAGTGGGGCAGAATAAAGCTGCGGTGTTTGGGTTACAGAGTTGATGCTTCACACATGGACTTCATGCTCCACACATGGACTAGGGTCAGGTTGTGATCTCAAACCCATTTGATATATTTGCTAATCAGATCTTTGCTGTGCTCTCTCTTTCTTAAAAGTGAAATCTAGTCATTTGGCCAGATTATTCGAGAAACTAGGTCGTGAATAAAACCTTGCAAGGTTGGGGTTCATATTGCATCATCTTATTTTGAACAAAAGAAATATATTACTGGGGTTTTTTTCAAACAAAAACTTACTGGTTTTTTGAACAAAAGAAATATCTTTCTTTTTGCAAACATATGTAAAGCAAATAAAAGCTATGCATCTATCCCTAATTCTGATGTTGCCAAGGATTAAGTAATTTACTGTTTGCCCATGGTTTTCTTTGCTGTGATATTTCCTGTGAGTTCCTAAGGCATGTACATAGGACCGTTCTCATTTGCAGAGCTGTGTTTTTGAGTAAGAGGTAATTGCTGTATTTTTTATACTATTATAATAGTAGAGAGTAAATTCCCCAGAGACCCTGATCCTTTTTCAAAACTGTGCCTAACACTGCTGCAAATGTTAGTTATTTTTATTATGACTTTTTTTAAAGTAATCCCCATATCTTTGAAATCTTTGGCTACAGTAGAACAGATCACACTAGTCAACAGTCTGAAAATTTCTCTGGTGACATTATGCAGAAAGAGTGTACAACTCTCTAAAAACCACAAAAACAATGTGACATCACTGCCCTTTTACAGCTACCTTACGGAAAGAAAAAGGGAATTAAATTTCATTTTGAATTCTATTTCTGTGTGGTTTTCCAATCACCTGATGGATAAGTAGGTGTACTTGCTTACCTAAATTTCCTTTTCTGGACTGCTAGTTGATTGTTTAAATGTGGTTTTTCTTGGGTTTTTTGTTTGTTTGTTTGTTTGTTTTTCTTCCACCAGTCAGGCTTTTAGAGGCATTCTAGTGTCATTTTCAGGAATGCTAGTAATAAATATTTCTACCTTATTCACCTGCCAACTCATCTTTTATTCATCCTGCTGATGAAAACAATCTCCTGTGAAACTTCTGCTGTTGAAAGGTTCCAAAACTCTCCCATTACATATGTAACAGATCCTTTTTCACCTTGTGTAAGAAATTTCTATTACTTTGTTACACATTTTTGAAGAAGTTAGGAATTGTAAAGTTGTAATGTTTAATTAGGGCAATAGAAATAATGCAACCCAATAAATGTAGCAACAGATGAACCTGCATTTACTTTATGTTCTTACTGCAAAATGTCAATGTTGTACCAAAACAAAAACTGTCTGTCCTTATATTTCCTTAAAACTTCAGAGGTGTAGATTAGTGCAGCTGTACCTCAGGTCCTTATTCCTCAAACACTGGTGCGCTTGCATTACAGCAGTGGTACCAAACGCACAGGAGGATGGTTATTGTAAAGCTTGGCATCTTGGGAACTGGAGTTGAGAATAAATTAATTGGTGATGTGTATTGACGGAAAAAGGAAGCACCCAAAATATTGACTCCCTTCTTTTCCATGTAGGGTAAGAGCACGATTATGTAGCATTTTGGGGAGATACCACTGAATGAAATCTAGCCAAGTGATAATTCATTTTGCTTACTTGAGTTGAAATTACTAATTTATGTAAGCTCTTGGATTTTGCTACTCTAAATATATTTTTGTAACATGAAAATGTGATTTTATGCCCCATGAAGAGAAAGGAGAGGTATGAATGTTCATCCATTTAAACTTCTATTTTTATCTAAATAGTTTTCTGTACTTGATGATCCTAGAGGTCTTTTCCAACCTTAATGATTCTATGATTCTATGAAATTGTAGCCCCTTCACGGGCTTTCCTATGAGCTTAGAGGCACAACTGCATGTTTCTGACATGTTCCTCAGGAACATGTCAAAGTCTGGCTCTGATTTTCAAGATGGTGTTGAATTAAACTGAAACATGCCAGTGATGTAGGCATTGCCTCTGAAGTCAGATGTCTTGAGGCACTCACTGGTCAATAGGATCATTATCTGAGCTGTGGCAGTGGATGAAATTGGTAGAGTAGAAAATAAGCAAATGTTCACCTCTAAAAAATCATGGGATTTTTGATTGCCTGACCTGGCGTGGGCACACACACTGTTGTGCTCTCCTTTGAGATCACACAAGATTTCACTGCCATAACATCCTGGGACTTGATCCAGAGCCCATTGACCTCTCCTTGAAAAACTTGGAAGGAGTGAGACTCCTGGATGTGTACATGCGAACTGTGGAAGACTTGTAGCTTTAGATGTGCAATACCCATGACTGATTATTATAAGTCTATATTCTCATGGCCATGCAGAAGTATTTTAGCTATTGGCTGATAGAGTGTATTTTTGTTTATTGCTGACCAGTTCTTGAACTTTGCTTTTTTTTTCTGTAGCAGAAATAGCTTAGATCAATAACCTATTAATAACCTATTCAAGCCCAAAGTTCTATTCATCCTCACTCTCTGAACAAGAGGTATTTCCATTGTTCATTATTATGTGCCACTTCCATTTCAACCCTGAACTTATAAATCATAAATGAGCTTGAAGTATTCATTTCCCTTTTTCAGCACTACCTTTATCCAGTTATTTGCTGACATGGTTCATTACAATTTATTTTTGAGCATAGTCAGACCTTGTTTTCTGAACAGATGAATTCATTGTTGGAAAGGACTCTATAAATAGAATTTAGGGGCCACCAAAATGAGAAATTCTAGCTCATTAGGATCTCAGCTGGAACAATGTGATCTGATATACAGAAGTTTTGAGCTGATGAAATGAAAGCAAAGACTTAGCTAACTGGTTCTAAACCTTTAGATTACGAACGGGCTATTTTTGTATTACTGTTAAGGCTGATAGAAACCATCTGGAAAAGAGATTTGAGGCAGCATATATTGGAAGGAGAGAAAAGAGGAAAAACCAGGGTAGTTAATATCAAGGAAAATACATGAAGTGATACAGTGGGATGATAAAATGATTTCTGGTATTCTGAGCTATCTTCTTCAGGTGAGGCATGCATAAAAATAAAATCTTGTTAACCTCTGTCTATCTTCCTCATATGTAAGAGGCCGATACATCTCCTCTATCAACACTTGGTGCTGAAGTGGTGAAGTAAATTTATGGATCTGTGACTCTATTTCAATATCTCAAGTAGGATTACTAATGGAAAATGCATGAATCCTCTAAACTATCTAGTCTCATGGAAGACTAAAGGCTTACTGCATCAGCCCAGAAATATGTCCTCTGGGAAGACTGTGAATAACTGTGTGCACATTCTGCTCTGTGCTCTGAATAAGTGTTTGGCACATGGTGCCTTCCAGGAGTGAAATTCTGGTGTTGGGGCATATATGAAGACTTTGCCCTAATTCTTCCCTTACTGGCAGACTTCAAACATGGTTGGATGCCAGACTAAGTCAGTCAGTTTTATTACGATGAAATGAGGATATCCTAACTAATGTCTTTACTTGTTCTTTCCCTACTGAGAAATAAAGCATACTGTGCACCTTGAAGACCCTATAGTCTTGAGACACAGTAAGTAACTGAGGAAGAGCTGCAGACCATTTTTCTGCAGCTGGACCATGTTTAGTATATGTATGTACATCCTACTGTCTGCTTGCTAAGCTGTAGATGCACGTTATTTCTAAGCTGTAGATGCACGTTATTTCTCTGGAGCAACTATCTATAGCATAGTATTGCTGCCATGGATTGGGATGTAACATGAAGTGGAGGCCTCGATGGAAGCCAGTTCTTAGACAGAAAGGCAAGGCTAACACTTAACGCATGCTGTTTAAAGTCTCTGCAAGTGGTTCTGTATAACTGACAGATAACTGTAAGAAGTTGTTTTATTTTCCAGTAAGCGAGAACAGGCATTAAGCAAAAAATTGGGAAGTCATGTTCTTATACTGTTTAACCTTAATTCAAATTACAAGAAGAATGAATGTATTAATCCCGTCTATCTTTCTTCTTGTGCTTGTCATTTCTATTGTTAATATGAGTAACTTAAGTGATGTCTGTCTTTTCTCCTGTGTGCTTTTGACACTTATTTTAAAAACCATTCTTTCACTTCCCTAAAACAGGAAATTTCTGATGTAGCTGTGTAGATTTTTTTTCTTTGACTAAGCATTTTGTGGCAAAATCAGAGCTATTAAAATAGATAACTAGTGCATTCAGAAGTCAGAAGGAAAATTAAGGCTCAAAGATCACTGTATCCTCCTATAAATTGTGTCTTATTATAATTTTCTGTCCCTTCTTCAAAAACTAAAAAAACCCATCAAGTTCCCTGAAAGCAAATTCTATACTCTCAAAAACAGGCAAGTATGAATGGGCAGACTATCTAAGCAGATTTTTTAGTGTTTGCGAAGCTCAGACAACTCAGAGACTGTAGCAAAAACTTGCCTCCAGAGTTCAAAACTATCATTCATCTAACTTTCTCTGTATGTAGTATCCAAGCTGAAAGCACAAACTGACATTTTGAAATATATTTCAATTTTAGATTAAATTAGTGATCTTAATTACACTAGGGATAGTGTAAGCCAGGACTGATTAAGGAAAACAAAGTAACAGAAAATCATGCACTGACCTGAAAAATAAATTTGCTATGCTCATTTAAAAATTACTGAAGTATTTCTTGCATGCTTGTCTTTTTCCTTTGGTCTCTGTGGATTTGTAATCCTTATGTTCCTTCTTGCAAAGGATGTGTTGATTTACATCATCTATGATGTTTATGAAAGCATGAGGTTAAAAATAATGTATTGCCTAAATTTTTTTAGGCATATGCACTTAGATACTCATTGTGCTGAGACTTATCCTTATGAGAGGAAAGAATGTATTTGATACAGTGGGAGAAGAATAATCATAAAGGACAAAACAATAGCAAGCAATACTAAATAGGGATTATTCAATATGGAAGTCTTAATGGTGTATCTTGCCTTCTTATGTTAGTGGATTAAATATAATTATACACATTCTTAAAACGTATATACTGTGCTCACAGTCACTGTCTAATCAAAGTTGCCAATCACCATTACTTCACTAGTTCTATGTATAGGTGTTGACCTGCCCTATTACTCATCAGCAGCCAATATAGTATGTTACCATCTGACTCATACCGCATTTAATTGGATGCTGATGGATGAGTTAATTGTTTCATATAAAATAAGAAACTGCTTACAAATGTTGTGTTAAACTAAGCCCTTTTGCTTTGTGAAAATGCCTGTTAACAGGTATGATATTGTATAGTCTTGATGAGAGCATGGTACTTTCCTAATGTACTACAAGAAGGACTGTGTCCTTGGGAGTTGGCTACCTTCAAAAGCCTGGATTTCAAAGCCATACCAAAATAACTTTGGTGCACATCAGACAAATATTGTGGTTAGGTCACTGAACCAAAACTCTAGTTATTTCTTAACCATCTCTGGTCGTCAGGCAGTTGTTAATGCAGACAAGCTAGGGAGCCAATTTTAAGGAGCTGTTACATTTCATAGTCTTAAATCTTTAAAAGATGATGATTCACAACCTTTATTCATTAATGGGCATCTGATTCATTGCTGGTTATAGTGAAAATAGATTTTTATATTGCAGTATAATTGTTCATACTGCTTTATAAAGACTGTGCAATTATTTCTATTATTGATGTCTCTTTGGAGGATTTATAACTTGTCTGTAAAATCTATAACCTGTCAAGCTACAGCATTAGAGCAATCTCTATCTGGAAGTGATTTAAAGTGGTCATTTTTAATTTATGGAAAGGTTTTTCTTTTTAAAAAAAGTTTCAAAGCATTCACAGCCTTTTCAATAGCATATATAGAACTCCAATTGTAATTTAAAAATGAAAAATGTGATAAGTTTCTATTGGTTTAGCAATACTGAAATGTTTCACAGTCACACACTGATTTTCACAGGATAAAAATTGGACTGTTTTGAGGTAATCAACAAAATATTACAGGGAAATAAAACCTGTAGTTATTATTTTTTCCTGTGGGAAGCGATGAAAAAGCTTAATTTTCTATGAAAAAGCAATTCAGAACTTCCATCAGCACTTTTAAAAGTTAAATGGCTTATTCAGGAACAGCTTAGATGGAATGGAGTATTAACTTTTAAAGTTTCACTGTCTATTACTTGAGCAGACTCATTCAGATTGAATCATGACAATACAGTGCCATTAGTCTTTAAGGCCACGTTTGTTTTGTCTGATCCTTTGAAGAAACTTGATATTTGTGCCAAAACTGGTTTTGAAACATGTTGCTTCCTCCACAGCAGAAATTTGAATTATTCCTTACTGAAAGCTTGCTCATCTTAAATCCCTTTATGAATGGACACTAGCTAGAGTATTAGCGACTTCTATTAGCAACCCTATGGTGGGGTGTTTTGTTTTGTTGTTTTTTATTGTTGTTGGTTTTGGTTTGTGTGTGGTTTTTTTGTTTGGTTTTGGGTGGTTGGGGCTTTGGGGTGGTGGTGGTGGTTTGTATTGGTGTTTTTTTATTGGTTTGGTTTGGTTTTTTGTGTGTGTTAGCACACATTTTACTAAATCGCTGCCTGGGAATTCCAGGGATCTGGCATGCTGCTGGGAGAGCTGAGCTGACTTAATGGCACCAGATTGTGAATGTTCTTTGGCATCTCAGGATTAAAGAAACTGACTCATTTTGGGGATACTTTTATTCATAATAAGAAAAATAATAGTGAAAGCAAATCTGACATTTAGCATTTATTATTCCCATAATTTGGTCCAAAAAGCTTTGTTTAGCTTTCAGATTGTCTTTGGCAAGCAGTAACTATTAGTTCTCCCTTACTGAACAGGTCTATTTGAGAGACTGAGGCTGCTGAGACAGGGTGTTAGCAACTTTGCAAAAGTTACTGTATGTTTTGAGCTTATGCCAATGATGCTCTAAAGTAATTATCTGAGAACAGATTCCTCCTGGTCACTAGGACAGAAACCTTTCCCTGTTGCTATGAAGTGGTTGTTAGAAATGACTGTTCCGTCTTAGTTGCAATATATGTAGGGAGGGGGGGTGGTTGAAAATATGATGTTAAAACCTGGAGTTTTTATGGGTAAAAGTAAATCCATTGTAAGCTTTGAGATACCTTGTCTTCAAGATCTATTTCTGTCCAAAGGCCATACAGTAAAGCTTAAAAAGATGCTAACCATAAGCCTCAAGAAAATGGAGAAGTCTTTAAGCTAAATGACTCTCTGATGTACCAATGTGATTCTGATCTCACTTTTCAAATATAAAATCTCTGTTCTTATACCACTGAATATCTGAATAAGACTTCAGCTAGCTGAGTAAAATCTGCTTGTATCAGGCAAGGATTGATGGTCTCCAGTATTCTGGTTGGTGTGGAAGCTTTATCTCTGTCACCTTCCATAGGTTCTCTCTGAAGCTTCCATCTCTGACATTCAATCCTCATTTCCACTTGATTTTCATTATGTATTTTTTACAGTTCTGATGACAACTCTATTTCTATTTCATGTGTCTCTTTTGCTCTTCAGGGCTTGTTATTTCTTCTTCATGATTATCATTCAGGTTTATTAAGGAAAAAGTTCATTCAATATGAAGGATTTTTTGGGGTTGTAAAAGCAGGAAACTGGGAGCAAAACTTTTCCATGAGTTACGTTCAGGCAATATGACTGACTAAAGTTATATTTATGTGAACAGAAGTCAGCTGAAGACCTCTGAACATCCAGTGTACTGCTGGGGTTCTTCACAGTATTCCTCTCCTATTGCTGGAACCCGGGCTTGAATACGGCATTTTCCAACTTTGCAGAGTTCCTACTATTTTAACAGTAACTATGAAAAATGTAGTCTATGTATTTCTAACTTTATTTGCTTTTGCCACAATCCTCTATGCATTTATTCATATGAGATGTTTTACCTTTCCTTACTGTCTTCTGAAATAGTAATTGCTGACAAGATGAAAGTATTAGGAGAACTAGGAGAATTAGGTGGGGAAGAAAACAGGCTCACATGTGGTTTTATATTCATAAATATATTTTGAGCTATCTTTTTTGAATTGGGGAAAAATGCTCTCTTTTGGCACAGTTTTCTCTGAGGACTGTGAATTGTTTACAGACAAAGTTAGAGGGTAACTGCAGCAGTACATGAAATGATTGTTTTCTACAACACTTCAGACTGGGCAAGAACAACTGCTTTTCTGTTGTTGCCTAGTTGGATGATACAGAATGTGAAGATCCCTAATTTTAAATTGTACTTTTTAATATGCTTTGGCAGTATCCATAGCTTTGTTGTGGTACTCTAGTATCAGAGAGCAGTTATCAACTGCTTTATTTCTGTGTTCTTTTATCTAGTGTTTCACCTTCTTAGAGGGAGCACCACAGGATTAATGAGATAAGATTATCTTTTACAAGGTATTGGAAATGGCGAAGTAATAAGATGTACTAATACTGCCCTTAACCTAATGTGCAAAGGATTTTAAACCTTAATTCTACAGTAGGTCTTGTTTTGTTCTCATTATATTTAACTCAAAACTCTGTTTTGAGCCAACAGTTGTCCAGAAAAAGGGAAATTGAACAAATAGAACATAAATTTGTTTACGGTTCAGAAGGTGTGTTTTCAGTTAAAAACATAACTGGATGCAGATGCATTTGTATTAATACACAGTTGTCAAATAACTACACTGTACTGCTTGCTCTGCCTGAGCAATTATACCTGGTACTTCGGGTTTGCCAGGGGAACAGAGATACAGTCTCAGCCAAGGACACAGCGAGTCAGTCAAATGCTTAAATCTAATAAGGGCTTTTGTATGGCATCCAAGATTACCTCTGTTTTACTGGTGATCTGAGGAATATTGTCTGTGGTGCTATTTTAAGTTTACTTGCACATCTTTCTGAAAAGACCAGGGACAACATGCTTTTTGACACTTCAGAAAAGCTCTATTGCTAATGGCTATACATCCATGTCACTTGGAATTTTTCTTTATTGTAGCTGTGTCTAAGTATTTGTATTCTGGAAGCAGGGAGGACTCTGCATGGAAAAGTACCAGTTAAAGTTCTGCCCACTTCAGACAATAGTAGAAAGATACATTTGTCAATGAACAGTTTTCATATGGTTTTTCTTGTATATGTTTCCAAAATTGTAACTGAAAATCACAAGATATTATAAAACCTAGAATGACTCTGAGCAGAATGCATGCTTTCATTTCAGTGTGAATTTCCTCTTACCCATATTGACTTCACCTTTTGAAGAGAAGAGCAAAATTGTCTGCTACCATAAATGTCTGAAATGCTACTCAAGCCTATAAAACACCTTATAGAAGAGCACCTGGCCCGCTTAAAGCAAGGATGACTTGAATAGACTCTATGGCTAATATAGACTACTTTTTGGAACTAATTTCACAGTAAAAGTTTCCCATGTTTTTGAAAAACAGAAAGATATTTTTCAACCTTCAGTCTTGAAGACTGAAGGGTTTTTTTGATCTATGGATATTTTTAAATTATCTCCTAAGTAGAAAAGTAGTAGTGCTTCAGTACACTGCTGAAACTATTAACCCAGCATTCCAAAGAGTCTTTAGTCTCAGATAGATTAAGCCATATCCACAGTTAAACAGCATTTGTCATACCAAGTTTTAATGTAGCTAATACCTGGGCTATAGGATATGTCCAGATATGATTCTGGTTCCAGAGTTAGTTTATGCACAGCAAGTTTTGCCATCTCTGTAGTAGCAGCAAAGCTATGTCTTACACTAAAACAGCAAATCGTAGTGTTGTAATATAAAGGCGCATTTATGACTAACCACACCCAAAATTTGTCTGCTAAAGAGCAAGCATTGCAATTACTTCCACACGTGGAAATGGTATATATTAATGAGACTGATCCACCCGAGAGAGCAGCATTGAAACTGGAAGTACAAAAACACACAAGCAGTTTGTTCAGGTGGTGAAAAACGTGAATGAACAGGCTACAGAAACAGCATTCAGATGTGTCCTGTTGGGCCATCTCTGTGGGCCACTGCAAGAACAGGGTCAAGCTATAACCCAAACACTCGGTAGAAAAAGGGTAGAAGTATAGTAGCTGTTAAAATTTAATCAGGCTTTCAAAATTTGGTTAGAATGTTTAAGAAACTGATCTAAAGAGAAATAGAACAATTCTCTTTGTGATGTGACTGCATATGAAAGCAAAGTAGGTAGCTCATTTTACTACAATCTAAATGAAATTCAGTATCATAATTCAGTTATCTGTTTTGGCTAACTTTTTGTGCCTACTCTGCATTTAATAGGGTGACAGACTATGTTTCAACAAATGTGTTTTAGGAGCAAGAATGTATTCCTTTATACAGTTCCACTTAGGCAAAAGACAGATCCTCACCAGGCACCTTACTTTTTTTTTTTTTCCAAGTACATGTAGGAAACAGAAGAGTTGAACTAAACACAAGAAGGAACCATGTCAACTGTGGGCAGAAATTCTAGACTCTGTGTGTTAATGAAAGGAAGAAAAGATAATAGTGTCTCATTGTCTGGGAACAAAGGCATCTTTCCAGATGTTTGCTTTAGGAAACAAACAGGTTGCTTTGTTCATGCCTTACAACTTAGAGCATGTGGGCAAGAGTATTTGTTTGCAATGTGATGTTAGCATTGTTTGCTCTGCGCTAAAAATACCACAGCTCTTCCAGAAAAGAGGCAGTAAAGCTGCTGTTGAAATCTGGAGGTAAGAGACACAGAGGTACTGTATTCAGAGATGCTTGTCTTCACAAAAAGGTAAGAAAGTTCTGGGATTGCACCCTTTGCTACGAGTGGGTAGGGCTTCACCTGCAGGACTTCTCTTGATTTCCAGCAAGGGAAAACAAGGAAGGCGCTTTAATGAGAACTTGTACCAAAAATGTATTTCTCGTGCATCTATTGTTTAGTACAGATTATTTAGACTTTTATAATTCTGAGTATGGAAATACTTTAAAGTAGGTAAGTTTACTGTGATTCCAACCCTTATCCTGTGTGTTTGGAAGTTTGCTAATCTCCATTGCATTCACATCTGCTGAAAAGTCTATTTATGTCTGTTTCTGAAAAGGCAGCGTTCTTCCTCTGTGAGCTAAGAAAAGGTGAACACACATGAGACTGTCAGTCTAGAGAAATCCCCTAGCTCTGACTGACAGCTGGTGCACGTATTACACAGATGACTAGAACTATTCAGTTCTCGGTAAAACGCCTACTGACTGCTTATCTGCCTCTTGCTTGCCAAATGTTAATTACACAAATGCCTGTGTCTCTGTCAAGTGTATATGTTGGGATTGTGGAGCGTTTGACTCAATGCTAGATGTGTACTTTATCAGTCATCTGGCCTGCTGTCAGCAGAGTCCTCATTTCCACTTAGCACACCAAACTGGGGATGAGAAAAGCCTCCTAAAGATTATGTGCTTGACAATTTGCATGGGATGTACTCAAACAATGATGCTCACATTTGACACAAAGTTTTAAAATAATCTTGGAAATAAATGGATAACACCTATGTGTAGAAGCACAGTCTAATATTGCTCTATGATCTTTATAATTGATGGTTGTTTTGATTCTTCCCCTTTAAAGGCTAAATTACAAGGGGACTTCAGACACTGAGTTGTGTGTAGCTTGCATATCGGCATTCACATCTCTTGGTGGTGTTTCAGCCCGAAATGAAGAGAATTCAGAATTACTCCCCTCTACCTGGCAACCTGCTGTTGACTGCAGGTTGTGTGTGTTGTTATAAGTATTCTTATTGCTTGTCTGACTCAGACTGAGTAACATAATGTTAAACCTTACATATTTGAGATACATAAATAGTGTTTCCAGTTAAAAACGGACAACCAAGACAGTAGAAAAAGAACCAAGGTTGTGACCTGGTTTTTGGGGATCAGTCTTGAGAAATTCTTATTCCATTGGTGTCACTGAATCCACCCAAGTGTAACATGCTTGGAGACTTAGCTTGGGTATTTATAATGCGGTGAACTTAGGAAAGTTCGCCACACCAGGTTATAACTATCATCCTTTTAAGTGAGTATGTAAACTGATAAGTCAATAGTAAGATGAGTAGTAGTCTGAACCAGAGTTTGTTTACGAAGTGAATTACTGCACATTAATGGTATTAATTTAGACTGCTAGCTATTTTGCGGTAGCTCTATGTGTCCTCTTACGTCACTTCTTTAATGAAAAATGGTGCATGGTGGGAAGCAAAGCCATTCACTGAACAATATAGATATCTAGATACAGCATGGCACTGACGAGTGACTAGCTTTGACTCCAAGGGCAGCAAATAGTTACTGGGGTACAATGCTGTTCCTTAGTTAAAAAAACTGTTGGTGGGACCTTTTGTACAGTGCTATATTGATATGACTGCTTACTTTGATTCTGGTAACAGCTTGATGAAGGAGGTCTGCACCGTCTTTCATTTTAAGGGGGAGGTATGCCCTCGGCTTGGAGCATCTTTGTGCATGTGGACTGATTTTCTTTTTGAAGTGTTTGCATACAGGAGGAAGTGCAAAATAGATATTAGTATTTCCTTACCCTGGCTTAATGGTCATGTGGTAGTCAAGCCTGATAGTCACTCCTCAGCAAAGATTGTCTGCCCTAGAAGAGTTTAGCAAAAGAGGTTTCTTCCACTGTAATTTCTAACTTTCA
Source organism: Phalacrocorax carbo (assembly GCF_963921805.1). Lineage (NCBI taxonomy): Eukaryota > Metazoa > Chordata > Aves > Suliformes > Phalacrocoracidae > Phalacrocorax > Phalacrocorax carbo. Next base: position 35,737,939 of record NC_087520.1, on the reverse strand, counting down.
GATTTTATAAAACTAATAAAAATGAGAGAAATCTGGTATATGACACTGCAGCTCCTCTCTGATAATGGCTGCATCTCTCTTAAGCTTTGATACTTAGCAGTATTTTAGTACGTTTTCTGACAAGTGTCAGAATTAAAAATCACTGCTGAATTTCTAAGGTGAAGGAAGATAACTTCCTCCTACCCAAAACAGGTCACTGTTTTACTATATATTTTTACGTTGCCCATATTCTTGTTGACAGTGTAAGATATGACTCTCTATTAACTTTAGTTGAGCCTGTTTTCTGTTGTTTTCCCAAATAAAGCAGTTCTGGCAGATACAGAACAACAAGATACATACTCTTCCATGGTCTGCTCCCTGTAGTCAGACCTGACTATGGAGACCTGAAAAAGGCAAAGGAGAAATCTGCTGAAGCATAGGGACATACATACACAGATATATGCATATACATTGTATATATCCAAAAAGCGTAGTAACTTTTTGATCCTTTTGTTTTCTTTTGTCCTTTTCATTTTAGTGTTTACAGGAAAAGCTTTCCATGGGAGGTTATAGTTTCTCTTTCAGGATTTGAAATGGTCGAATGCTAAAAGGAGAGGGAGATTATGTACAGAGGGAACAATTTGCTAGTTAGATTAACATCCATGAATAAATTCATTAGCATGCCTCAGGGGGGAAGGTCTAAAGGACTGAATTTTTACTTAATGACCAGTGGATATCAGCATCAGTGAGCAGCTAAAATGAATAGGTATATGAACCTCTGTATTCAGCTGTAGCAATCTCTGCCCAGGCTTTGAATCTAATCTGGTCAGATTTTCAATCCTTTCAAAGTAATTGTGGAACGAATTGCATTCAGTAGTCTTAAAAGGCATACTTTGAGTAGACCCTGCAAAATAGGACAAGTTGGAATCATGCTACTTTCAGCCTCAGGCAGCCTTAATGCACTGGTATTTAGGACCATATTTATTTACAGAAGAAGTAAGGTCCTATTCACAGGCTTCTTGTGAAATTAACTTTTACAATTATTTCCAATATTAGTAAAGTGTCCATAACATTGATTTTATTTTTCCCTTGTACTTCTATTGCACAGACTGGCTGTTAAGTCATATTCTTCAGAAAGGGAATATGAGCAAGAAACTTCAATGAAAAAAGACATTAAACTGAGAGCTGAGGATCTGTTCCAGTTTTTCTGATGAGCCATGGGTTTGTTTATGCCATACTTCTTTACCTTCCCGCTATTTGTCTGTCCTGAATAATGTACAGAAACTGCTGCCTTTGTTCTACATCTGTATAGTGCCAAGTACAAGGCCTAGACACTTTCTGAACTGCAGGCATTAAATAATAGTAAACCACACCTGTACAGCTACTAAGTCTGAAGGCAAGCTGAAAGCAAACTTTCAGTCTCATAGAACTGAAGTAGTGCTGAAATGAAACCTCATAAAAGTAATAATTTCTGCCACAGTTTAAAGAAGTATTTATTGGATATCATCAAGTTAGGCAACCAACAGGTTTCAGTCATAAAGTAACTTCTTTAACTCTGTAGGCTGATGTGGGTCTTTGCCAGCTGAATTTGTGGCCTCCAGCCTTGCAGGTTTTCAAATCTTGCTAGGCAATCTGTTACTTTTTTTAACCACCCTTGTTACAAAAGAATATTTTTCTTATGCCTTTGCCTTGTTGCAACTTGTGAATACTGCTTTTTGTGTTTTTGTGGCATCCCTTTGAGAACAGTCTCTTGTTGGCTTTTCTAGAAGCCCCACCTTTAGGTAGCAGAAGACAGCACTTAAATTCCCTTTGGCCTTCTCTTCTCCAGGCTGAACAAACCCCATTCCCTTGCACACTACATGTTCAAGCCCTCTGCCACCCTTGTGGCTCTCCACTGTACTGTCTGCAGTGGAGAGAGCTGGGACACCCAAAAATGGACACAGTATTCCAGATGTGGCCCCTCGCATGGCCTCTTCTCTCTCTTAAAGTTGTCCTTCCAGAGTGTCTACTTGTTTCTGTCTCCTGGTACTATGTTTTCCTAGCTAAAAGTTGATTTGATAGTCTGGGCTAGTATTTAATCAGCTGCAAATGACACTGTCACAAAAAACTGTGATCCGTGTTTGAAAAAAATCTTACCAGTGATATTAAGATTTTAAAGGACCAGAAAATTAAATTGCCTTCCAGATCCTGTATGTACTGTGGTAAACTAGGTGTAATCTAGCAAGCATTTCTTAAGCTACAGAGCACTTAGTAGCAGTAGTCATTTTCTTGAGATTTGGCTCTCACTACAATAATAAGTATCAGAACTATAATTCACTAGAACATTGATAGCAATGACTAAATCAGGTGGTGCTGCCAAAGTTTTACTGTTCTGTTATCAGCTGTACTAAACTGTTGTGAAGTTAAATATCAAGAGCTCTGCTTACACAGTAGCTTCTAGTGCTGTTTATGGCTGGCAGAGTTGTATTAGAGGTAAATTATGGCTTTAAAAAATACGTTTGGATGAGGACATCTTCAGTCTGCACTATGAATAAATAGTGAACTTCTATCTGCCAATGGGTGAATTTGGCATCTGCCATTAGTGCCACATTCTCTTATTAAAATAAATAAATATAGTTTTATATATACTCTCCAGGTCATTAAATGAGAAAATAAAATTAAGTCTTCCCATCGTTACATTTCAATTCTAGTTAATTAAATTAAAAATTATTGCTTTCAGCTACTTTAAGTATCAAACTACCAGACATCTTAGAATTCCTTGAAGGGACAAGTCCTTAATAACACAGCAATGCTTTGGAAAACCTCATGTGATAGCACAGTCTCCATTTTTTAGGTCAGCTGTTTCTCTAGTGAGTAAAAATACCCAGTAGAATGAACATATTTCCCTATCTTTAAGAAAAGCCACAAGTACTCTGACAGCACCCAAGCTGTGTGCAAAAGTAGTCATGTAGGCTAAAGACCATGAAAGTTTCTCCAAGCCTCTGTGCCAAAAATAGCAAATGTTTGGTATCTGAAATCAAAGGGTTGCTATAAAAAGACGCCTCTAAGCCTGTGGAGTATCCATGTCATTCGTCAGGCAAGTTTATTTTTGGCATGAGCGTTGACACTGCCAGTTACAATCAAGGCAGATAGAAAGTTACTGAACTGTGAGCTCCAGGAGCAATGCCGCACGAAGAGCACTGTGACTCTCACGTGAGGAAAGCCAGGGAACGTTACTGTCAGAGCGCTTTGTATCTTAGAGAAGAAATAATAATTATATAACACAGAATTATATCGTTCTTAGTGAAGTCTTCTAAGATCTGCATTTCCCAGAACATCTCAAAGGTCCTACATGTTGTGACCTTTTCTGTAGGCCAGAAGGGCAAGATGCTGCATTGTTTATCAGTCAGTGATGGTTGTTTAAGTGTCGGAAGACATGTTCATTGCCCAAGAGCGGAGTTTGAAGGCTCTCTGCTATCCCAGCCTTTTTTGACCCCCATACTTGAACTCTGGTACAGTTGGGGGTTTTTGAGAGTTGAAGTAGAAAGCTGTGTTTCCAAAAAAACTTTGTATCTGTCCACTTATTTGGTCCTCAGTGCCATTGTATTTGAGGATTTTGCAATCTCACCCTCAAGAACCCTTGCAAATATTTTCAGGCAGCAAACTGAAGCATAGACGAGCCAATAGCTTGTTCAAGGTCACAGAGAAATCTCCGATGGAGCAGGATGTGAAAGCAAGTTTCCTAAGTGTGGCTGACCTCTGCAGGACTTCCAACTTCTGACAAAGGGTATCCTTTAGTAGAAGACTTTATTCTGACGGATAGGCTGAGTCAATTTATTTTGCTGGACTTCAGTGCAGTTGTATCCAAATGCTGTCTTCTGGTCAGAATGTGCTGCAACTGGCAAGATGCCATACCAGTGTGCTGGGGAAGAAAACATAACACTGACAGAGCAGCGTGCAGGCTGGCAGCTCAGCCAGCTGTTCTTCCTGAGCACTGCTGCCTGCTTTAAAGTGCATGCGCTGCCTGGCAGTATTTGCCTGGGTAGAAAAGGACACTTGGTGACACCTAGTCTCTAATTTGCACAGATCTAGTACAAGGTAGGATCTAGGCCTTAGTCCTTTTCCTATTAATTGAAACTAATAAATTATCCAGCTTCAAATTCCATTTTCTTGCTAAGGCGGAGAAAGCGGAGAGTCCTCAATGCACAGCAAATAGGCAAAAACCGGCTGATGATGTCACAGTAAACATTTTGTATTGCATATTATCTGCATATGTTCTGCTTTCAGGATACATAGTTTACTATAACATTTACTAAGTTTCATAACTTAGTTTTATACACATTTTTGGATTCTCAGAGGGATCTGTGTCCCCTCATTCATTTATTGAAGCTATATTCAGCTTTTGCAGATGGTAATGACTAACTCTGCTCTTGCTTTTCTTTTTTTCCTCAAGTTTTGTTTTTTTTTTAAAAAAGAGTCTTCCCTAAAATAAAGCTTTCCCTGGTTACCATTCTTTTCTGATCCTCACAAGCACGCCATATCACGTATTTTTCCATTGGATAAACTGTGATGTGTTATTTAATACATCTTTTCAGGATATATAGTTTGGTCTGGGTTGGCAGCAGAATTTGAAGAGCCTCCTGTGATTACATAGACAGCCTGGGAGTTTTGCAAAGATCTTCAGTGGTTGTCTGTGTTCAATTTCTACCTCACTGTTTCTGGCAGCTTTTCTACCATGCACAGACACTTTCTACAGGATAGACACTAAGGAAAATGTCAGAAAAATGACAAGAAACAAAGTTGTGTGGGACTTGCCTCTTTCCCACAGATTATTAGAAGTAGAGACATAGATCTCTGACCAGGTCCTAACTTTCTGCAGGGTTCTGTTTCTGTTTAGGGTCAGACTTGTATTGCTTCTGTTTCTCTGGGTTACATAAAATCTTTTTTAGACATTGAAAATATTTGCATTCAGTCCTTGCATATATTACTCTGTGTTTGCCTCCAGCCTTGTTGTTATTGTCTTTAAAATTATGAAAAAGCTCAGTTTTCTTCCTTAAAAATGGATAAACAGACTAAAATGAATCTTGTGTGAATACAGCCTGCTTCTAGTGCAAATGTGAAGCAACTCTACCAAAGTTAGTGAATTAAATGAATTCAAAATCAATTTACTCAAAGCAAAATTAGTCTTTGAATACTGCTGACAAAAAATTTTCTGTTACAAGTTGGTAATACAAATCTCTTTCTGCACAAACACTGAAAAATTTAAATAAGTCTAAAACCAATACCATTAATTTGTCCCTGAATTCTTGTAAAATGAAACCCCTGCCAAGTTTCCAGGGAATGTGTTTGATAAGGACTGGGCATCCTTGTGACCTTACTAAATACTCTCCTAGTGTGGGAATATATCTTACACACTGTGCCCAGTAAGAATAGTAACATTGCTAACTTTGTAACAGATAGCTAAAAACAGACTACTTCACACCTTGTGAAAATTATTCCAGTATCTAGTGGATGATGTGTGAAAACTCATGTGTGAGACCGGAGGTTTGATTTAAAAATGAAACGGTATGAGAAGAGTGAGATCAAATGATGACTCTTGGGTAATTCAAACTGTCTAATCTGGCTCCTTTCTGACTCTAAAGGTTTACATTGCAGCTCAGCCCATTGATGATGAATAATTGGATAGACAACTGAGAAGCTCACATCACCAGAGTTTGTTGTTGTGAAAATAGCATTTCAGAGATTAAAATTCCAGTGTCACAAATAGTATAGGTGATATCATTAAACAAAAATACCAGAAAAATGTCCTTCCACATTATGTTGGGGTCTAGAAATACCCCACTTTCTTCTCTCCCCTCTTCCCAGTTATTTCATATTTTAATGGACTGAAAAACTGCAGAACCTGATATGTAGGTACAGAGGCCTGATTGGTGTGTTAACAATGGCAACAGCTTTATTAGTTTGTTACAAAACTTTGTTTACCCCCAGTTTCTAAAGCAAGCAAAAAAAGTGGTTTTGAGGGTAAGCTATTTAATTCTAGTTATAGAATTACTCTGCTTTGTAACGAATTAAACACACTTAATAACATTTTACAGCTAAGTCAAGGTATATTGCTAATTTAACCTATTATTGAAGATAACTTCCTCTGTAGGTGTATTTTGTTGTTAGACTGCAAAATTCACTTTGTACAGGGCTTGGCAATTGCATAGTAAACTAAAAATATATTGAAAGAGCACAGTTTGTTCTTGCATTCATTAGCTATCCAGCAAACCTGTTAACAGAGCTTAGAGTGAATCTGCTGTCTAAAATAGACAGGGACATCCAACCAAGACATCCATTTTTTAAATTAGTAAAATTTGTGAATTCTGCCAGAACGTACTGGCATGAAAATTGCATTTTTTAAGAGGCTTGACCCAAAGCTATGTCTGTATTTGATATTTCAGTGAAAACCTGCGATGACTCAGTGATAATAAACTTTGTAGTAGAATTATGAATCTTCTTTGTTTTTGACTAAGCTCAGCCAAATTTTCAAAATGGCTATTATTGAGTCTGACTTTCAGAAATTCCTGGTTCACACTTTAGGAGTGATAAGTAATTTGAAAATTCAGAATAAGCTTTGTCAGTTGGCCTATTTCAAAGCATGAGTACTTTAAGTTTATATGACGTAAAAGTTGAGGGAAAAGAAATACATGGAAGTGTTTACAGGGTATTTGCACTGAAAACAGGAATGTTCAGTGCTATATGTATTTTACTTTTATATCTGCATGGCTCTCCTGCTATGTTGCTTTTCTTGTGGATTTTGAAGTTTTTTTATGTCACTGAAATTTTTTAAGATCCATCTTTATTATTTGGTACTCTCAACAGGAAAATTTAAGAAATTTGTAATGTTTACATCACAAAACAAACTTTCACTGAAAATTCCTATCTGATGGCTGATAGTGTATTTTGTCACAACTTTGGTAGGAAATTGACATTAAAGTGTTAGAATTCAGATATTCTTGTCCTAAAGCATTCACATTCTAAAATGTTCCCTCATATTTCCTAAAATACATATGCTGTCAAACATCAGAAAAATCTCACTTCCACATCAAGTGAACTCTTTACCCTGGCTTTTCAGGCTTTTTTATGCAATTACTATTTTGCTTTTTTAAAAGATAAAATTTATCAAAATTATTTGGCAAACAAAATAAAATTAACTGGAACTACTCTTCATTACTATACAGTATCTTTCCAAATTTACTCCAGCTTTTCTGTGGATATAACTGCAAGATGCTCGTTCTCCTAACAATGGGATTTTTAAAATATTGCTTGATATACTCCATGCTATGCAGATATAATTTCAACTAGAGTCTGCAGTGTTCTGGGAATCCTTGCATAATCTGGAATGCGCTATAAATAGAATGTGCGCTCAATGGAAGGAAAGCGTGACTTATTTTGTAACTATATGCTTGCCACAGATCCAGTCTCCATCCAAAGTCAAACAGCTTGTCAGGGCTGCCAAGTTGCCAGTTAGGCAGAGAAAGCTCTTGCAATGTGCAAGGTGACTTTTCAGACAAAAGGGAGTGGGGGAGGAATGAGATTTCCCTTCTGCTGAGTAACTGGTTTCAGTCCTTTTACTAGGCTGTTTATATCTTCAGTTTGAGATACGCTCCCACAGTGAGATCAGACTGACTGTTCAAGAAGGTCTGTGAGACACTGTCCCGAGTTATGGTCTCTGTTGGGTCCCTGTTAGTACCAGCAGTTCTACCACTGAAAAGAGCTGAACCTTTGTAACATATCGAGTAATAAGGACATAATAAATGAGCAGTTGCACCTTCACCCTATTTCTGTGTGCCATTCACAGCCACTGATTTGACAGGAGAAGTGTTTCTGTTTTCACAGGAAGGAGCAATGTGGAGACCGCTACAGCCCTCTTAGCCACCGGTTCCTAAGAGGACATGCAGCTCCCAGCAAGTAAGACTCCATTCCTCTCCAGGCTTCTCATTCAAGTCTTGCCAGACCTGGTGGCAGGAACAGGAAGAGGAGGCAACAGCAGTGCAAGAATCAGTGTCCAAGTCCAGATTTCTGTCTGGTTGGTTGCTTGTTTGTTTACTCTTTATTTTTTTATGTGCCAATGTTCGAAGGGCATTTTGGAGGAAGAAGGTGGATCTTTTTCACTTTCTCAGATCTGTGATCTCATCATGTTTTCTGTATTCCTTAGGTCTGTTCTTTTGAATCTTTCTGAATCCATACAAATAACTTGCTTTTGCCGTCAGTATGGGAAGCTCTGAAATACAAATCTGTTTTGTGTCTTTCTACTCACTCTGTCTGTGAAAGTCAATTCCTTCTTCTCATTCTCTTCTGTGAATGCTCCTCAGTCAGGTCATCAAATAATTGCAAAGCCTTTATTCCCAATAAGCTGAAATGTAAAAAATCAGTCTTTCTCACCTAATTTCCCCAAAATTCCAACGTATCAAAAGACCTAATCTTAAACATTGCTGAAGTATAAATCAAATTGGAGGATGATATGGAGATGGACAAACAAAAACTCATTCACATATCCTGGCTTTCTGAAAGTGTCACTGAAATGACTGAATTTTGAAACTAAGAAAAGAGCAGGAGGAGGTCGTTTTGGGTATCTGTCATCCTCACTGAATGAGGCAAAATGTTACTTTGTAGCTAAACCATTACTACAAAGCAGCCCCTCTTGATGACTTAAGAAGTTATGGTGAGATCACCACAGCAGAGGGAATCCTTGTGGGCCTGAAATTTATGTTGCAGCCCCAGCGCACCCTTTTCTTTTCTGCCAGGAAAATTTTGTGTGGCTGCACCACTTGTCTTAACTATTTCTATTTTTAATAGGCCTCTTGAGTTTACTGGCAGTTGGTATTACTGAAAGCAGACCTTATCCAACTGCACCCTATGCTTGGGTGCATTTGGGCACATGTCCAACTCGAGAGGGAAAATAAGACCTTTTTTGCAAAACTGCTCAGACGTGAGCTAGACTACACCAGCATTCTGGAATCATGTTACAAGATATGTGCAAACTCCAAAAATGCATTTGCAAACAGTTTCTAGACACATGGTTGTAATTTGGAGGAATTTTGGTATTTTTCATAGCTCAATGTTGTTTTGATCACAGATAATCAGCCACCAATTTCAAATGAATCCTGTAAAAATCCCACCTCTAGAAAGAAGAGCTCTTATGTAAAGCACAATTCTAAGCTACTAGGCAAGAGTCATTAGAATGAAAGAGGTATAAAAGTTTGCCTCTTAAGCGAGTATGATTTACAATTTATCAAAAATAAATCAAAGAAATACTTCACTACTTTGAAGGTTTGGAAGGCCCAAGAAACATTTGTAGAGCACTAGCCTAATGTACTGAGCTCTTCAGTCTGAACTGTCAGCCCTATTCTTTAGGTCTAGTCTGTTCAAAATCCTAGTGATGTTGCGTTATGCCAATTTGTGTGGTCTTAAAGTTAGCATAAAATATGTCCTCAAACAAACTATGTTATTGAAACCTCTTATTATTCTTTTCTTACTAATTCCAGTAAGAATTTGCATAAAATTGCAAAAGAATTGCACAAAATGCGCCATTTGCATTAAAAAAAAAATATCAGATTGGGACTCTAGCCTCAGAAACATTTCTTCTTTTTGCTTTTAATTAGTGACTAGGAGGATTACTGTTTTTTACTCATTGGTGTAATGCTTTGAATTTGATCCAAAGTAACAAGGAAGAAAGATGTGAGGGGTATTAAAACAGAATTTGGGGATTCAGCTGAACTTAGAAAAGAAAAATACCTTAACTGCTGAAGGGCTTTTTTCACATTTTCAGTTCCCTTGGCTTTTCTGGAACCTCATATATGGGCATAACACTTCACACAGCTGGACCTTCCCAGTGCATCTTCTTTGATTAGCTCATGCTCTTTCAGAAGTCTCACAGCCCATTGAGAGGCAGTAAAATATTCCCCACAGTACAAAAGAGGCAGGCTGAGGTACTGAGAAAGGAAATTCAGTGGTTGAGTGCAGTATACCTCAGCTGCCTAGACTCGCCTTCTACCTACAAGATCTGAAACAAGATTGGAAAGGCTTGTGAGAGCCCCTGGCATACTGCATATCGCATTGAATCACATAAGGAATAACGCTTTCCTGTGAGGCTGAAGAGGAAGAAATGTGACATTAATGTGCAGATTGGGTCATTCAGGACATTAGTAAAAATACACCATAAAACTGTTAAACTCTAAGAAGAGCCAATAACAAAGTCTGTTTAAATTTATGAAAGCAAATTACTAGGTAGGACACAAATGCTAATTGTAAGAAGCATTTTTGAAGGGTCCAGTAAAAATAGCAGACAACAGGCACTTACTTGTTTGAGACTTGCTAGTGTCAGGCACTATTCAGTTTTTATACCTAACCATCCGTTTTCTTTGGACTTTTAATCTGTTTTACCAAAATATCCAGGAAAGGTAAAAAAATAAAAAAAGGCCATGAGTTGGATCCAGTAAATCTTCACTAGGCCTTCCCACGGTATACACTGAACTTCTCCTTTCCATCTGTCTTTTGTCATTGCCTCTGGAAAAACCTACAGACAGCAGAAACATCTTACACTCTGGAGGCCGCTGTCTCTGGAGTTTGTTAGACAGGGTGCTCTCTTTGAGGACAGTGACTTCAATCACTGGATATTCTCGGCCAAGGAAAGACATGAGGCTATTGATCCTCTCCCTGATTTGCCTTCTGAGAGAAGGAGGAATCAGTTGAAGTCCTAGGATAACTCCACTGAACTCAGAGAAGTTATAATCATAGCAGGTTTAGTCCATTGAGAATACAGTCTCCATCACTAAATACCCAATCAGTCAATCAAATGGTGATAACTACTCCCTTTGCCTGCTTCCTATGCTCTCTGCTTATGCCCCTGCTTTTTCCTTCTCTTCACAGAAAACCTGAGGTTACTTATTTTCTGTTTATTTACTTAAAGCTCCATGCTAAAGCAGATTTTTTAGTTTCTGATAGTACAGAAGATTTATGCTTACAGGTTATTGGTATAAATTGCTAATTTCTGAAATGTAGTCCCAGATTTATGCTGGGAAAGGACTTTCTCACTCCTAAAAGTACATTTCTTACTGCTGATAGTAATTTTCTTTATAGCTTAGCTTCTTATGAAAATGAGACTTATACTACCATATTATTAGCAATAACATAGTCCTATCTCCCTGAAGATGTTTTATAACCATGAGATAATTTTAGCTAAATTTGAAAAAAAAAGTGGAAGTCTAATTCATAAATAAGTTTCAGTAAAACTGAAGGCTGTTCAGAATATAAAATCTACACTAATGCTGGCTCTGAGGGAAACAGAGGTACAACCTGAGTGTCACACACTCCATTTAGCAGGGGCCAGCTAGGCAATCCACAGGCAAGTGCTGTCCGAGGACGTTTCAGAACACACACAGAGAGAAACTGTGTTAACATGGTGGTGTGGTGAGCATTTGTGGATGTAAAGAATAGAGATTGATAGAAAGCAGGGCTCTCGTTATTTCCAGTGCTCACAGAAGTACTTGTCTTCCAGCAGCAGAGTCTTTAGAAGTTTGGAGACCCGCACAGATGCTGGAATTCTTCTACAGTGTTATGCTTTGCCTCTTAGCAATAAACAAATTTGGTCAACCAATAAAATGAAAAGCTGCTTTTGAAAATTTGACCTAGAAGTTTATCCTCAGTAAATTGGTTGTACTTCAGCAAGGCACACACATATATCCTGAAGTATATACTAGCAGTAAACAACTCTTTAAGTGCCTTGCTGAATTATATCCAAATACCATAAAAAGGCACATGTAAAATTCTTCATTATGGAATAATTAATCTCCTGAATTACTATAATCTTGATTCAAGTAGCTTCACAGTAATAGTTTTTTAACATCTTGGTAGAAAATCTGAAGACCTTATAAACTCATACAAAGCTGTATCCTTGACAGAAGCCAATATCTTGGCTTGGACTGACGGTATTGGAAGTGTGATTCCCAAAATAGCATATGTCTGACAACAGGCTGGTATCTTACTAAACATATTCTTTTCCATTTTATCCATGCATATGATTTTTCAAAGAAGGTCAGTCAGTTGCTGTAACCAGAAGAGAGATTTCCTGCATGAAGCAGGAATGGGCATTAAAAATTCATTAGTGCTAAAAGAGGCCAGGGTTAACCAGGGTTATTGAAACCAAGTCTCCCTTTTTAATGTTACTAAACCCAGCTTTGGAAGTTTTCACCCCATTTATTGTACATTGAGTCTTTTTGTATTTTGCTAAGCATCTTTAGCAATGGTGACAGCAAAGACTGTCTGTGCTCTTTATCAGTTCTGGCTGTGCTCGATTGTAGTTACTCAGGTTGTATTTGTAACAGGGTCCAAGCCAGAGCGAATTTTTTATTTCACTCGACCATGATTGCTAGGAAGCTATTGTTTTCTTCAGAATTATTGTTTGCCTAGTGTTTAGAAAGAAAGGCCAGATCCTTGATTAGTAGCACGGTATTTCCTCCAGCTGATGTGGTTTTCTGTCATATTTCACATTATCTACCTACACAGAGATACATAGTGTCACAGCTCATGTGCTTAGACCCATAATCAGATCATAAACAACCATTTTATTTGATTTCTCAAAAAGAGAATTGAGGGGTTAAGAGAAATCTCTAACCCGCAGAGAAGTCAAACACAAAATTCTTTGCATTTTAGCAGTCTTGATTTGTATGTTGTTTTTTCTCATCCCCTCTTATTTGACTTTTATATAATATGTTCTACTGTTATAATTTTGGGAAGAGTGTATGGAAAATGGCGAGTTACAGCAAACTATCTGTGATATTTGTAATGTGCCTATGTACTGTCACATAGCAGAAGGCTATGAAGCTATGAAGTAGGTAAGGCAAACTGAGCAGTAGGGTAGCAATTGCTTGCTTTTGCACGCAAATGACTTTTGGACAAGGTGAGAGTCATAGGGCAGCTTGATGCACACAAAAAACAGTTTTGTGATTGAGATAATCAATTGCTCATATAATTTTGAGATTGTGTATTACCTGGAGACATTAATATTTCAGTATTATACAGAGAACAAAACTCAGTGAAAGTTTGGTTACTCTAATCAAGTAGCTTTAAAAAAGACTTAAGTGAAATGCACTTTCAATTAATTCTTGTGAAATGAACAATATGCATTTCAATGAAAAAAAGTGGGACCCACTTACTTGACTTTTCCTTATTTCTTCAGCTTCCTGAAAAATATATCTTTTATGGGCCAATATATTTGTGGAATACTTGGGGAAGGAATCTCTGTTGATGTCACTGTATGCACAGGCACTAAGTGTAGCCTCAGACACCTCATTGCTTTTAATGCAATTGAAATTTTGCCCAGAGTATTTAGTGGGAAAATCTAGATTAATAGGCTATTTATGAAGTTATCAGATACGAGAGAGATAAACATACTATAAACATATAAATAGACCACCTCATAATGAAGAGGTTTCTGGGTTTCTGACAGGTTCCTTTGAGAAATGGAACAATAGAAAGAGTATACTTTGTTAAATCACCGTTTCTTGACATATAGAATAATTTTATATTGGAAATGAGAGAATTATTAAGTTATTATATGGCCCATTTATACATACACATGTCACTGTGTTTATTGCAAATTCCTAACTGATAGGAAGGAGCAAAAGAAATAATTTCAGGCTAAATTCAAGAAGATATCTAACACATAGAGAGTTTTTTTGTGAAGTATTGTACTAGTATAAATCTTTTCAACTTTTTTTTTCTTTTTTTTCCCTGATATTATTTAGAAGTGAAATTTTCAAAGAATGTTTTGTGCAGCTGCAACACTGCTTTTATCTGTTCTGCATGATACAAGGAGAAACTGCCAGCTCCATCTTCAGGGAAATACTCCGCCACATGAGGCTTGATCCATTTATGAGATTATTAGTTCAAGGAGAATCTGTTTCAAATAGTCTTACTCACAACATAAACAAACATGTTGCAGTGTTTTGTTTCTCACCTAAAGAACAAGGGTTTATTGCTTTACAACATTTATACAACTTGCTCTTTGTGTCTATTTAAACTCCACAAAATATTTATGTCCAAGTATCTTCACACACAGCTCTACTGAGTTTATACCCACTTTGTTGCATTACAAAAGGTAATTTATGTTTTGTAAAATCAATATATTGGATACTTCTTATCCATCATGCTGAAATGAGATAAATAAGGATTGTTACTGAAAGATCGTACATTTTAAAGAAAGCCGTTAGGAAGAGAATTTGTCTCAGAACATTAAGTGTTAAGGAATGGTAGATGGGTGAAACTTAGTAGTTTATAACAGTACTGAAATCAGATGCAAAAATTGTCTGGAGGGAGGTTGGAAATGGCTTTCAGTGTTTCTTGTGAAAGCACAGAGATAATGCTCATTGACCATGGCAGATCTATGCTATTCTTTCCAGGGTGGCCCAACAACACCATCAAGACCAAACTCACTGACCTTGCCAACAATCAGCCCACGAGCACAACTGTCAGGCACCCTCTGAATCACACAGGAACTCTACTTATTCAAGTATGCCCAACAGATTAACAAGGCTGGTAGGCTGCCTGGCATGCCTGGGCTGGCTGCCTGCATCCTGCCTGCCAGCCGGGCCCTGCAGCAGCGTGTGGCAATGGGCACTGCAGGCAGCTGCTGCTCAGGAACCGCACCAGACTCAGCGCTGCCCTGGAGAGAGCCCTTCTGGGGTTGCATAGACAGAACCTACGATGGCAAGGAGTTCCAGATATATACAGGAGTATCTCAATAAAATAAATTATGTGGATACAAATGGTCTTATCATTACTCCAAAATGGAGGCTTATTAGCAGCTTGAGACTAATGCATTCTAGAAAGTCATAGAAAATTGTTCTAGAAAGCCTCAGCTGATCAGCAAGTTCATCTGTCAGCTACACAGCAAGGAAACTATACTGTGTGTTTCCTCACCAGTGTCCTTAAAGACTTTCAGTGTTGGAGACTACAGTCTTCCTAGGTCAACTGTTCTGGAGTTTCACTATTATAATTGGGAAGCTTTTCTAATGTCTAACCTGAACTTCTTTTTTCCTGCCTTATAGGCTTTTGTGTTTTTTCCTGTCCATCCTGGGCAGGATATCACTGCTTTCCCAGTATTCAATGCTTTAAGCGATACAATCTCATTTTGTTCATTCTTGCATAGAATCTAAAAGATCCCTCATGTAGCCCTGCTCTGAATTTTCTTAATCTCAGCAACAGCTTTCTTGAAGAATAGCCCCCAAAACTGGGGCCCAAAATGTATTCCCGCCAAAGGTGCACCATTGCAAAGTAGATTAAAAGGTTACTTCATGTACGCCTTCTAGCCTGCACTTCCATTTAAACCTCCCACCATGTTATCTTCCATTTTTTGTGACTGCATTAACAGTGTTGACTCACGTCCAGCTTGTGAGTCACTGAGACTCCCAAGTTCTGCATTAGTGTTGCCTTATCATTTACTCCACATCTTCTATTTTTGCAGTTGACTATTTCTGTTTGGAACAGTAGAGCAGTTACTCCTATTGACGAGTATTTCTTTTCAGACTGCTTTACAAATTTATGTTAACTCTCTTGCGGTCTCTCCTGGCTTGCTAGCATTTGCAAATTTAATAAGCACAGTCTCTATTCCATCTTCCAAGTCACTACCAAGAATGCTGAGCAGTACTTGTCTGGGACAGACTTGTGTAGAATCCAGCATGATAAGGCCTTCAGTTTTCACTAGGAATCATTGAAGACTGCAATCCCAATATATTTTCCAAATAGTCCTGAGCCCATCCTACAGCAGCTTCACCTAGAGGACGATTCCTTCTGTGTATGTTATATGAGGCAATGGCCCAAACTTTACTGGAGTCAAGACATTTGACTCCTACTGCTTCTTCTCCATTGACAGGGCCAATTACCTTTGACAGAATGAAATTAGATTGTGTTGACAGAATTTGTTCTCAGTAAATCTATGATGTCTGTAAATCTTTGGGTTTTCCCATGTGTGTGATAATGTGTTCAAAAATATTTCACTATTTCCAAGAATTTTAATTCAGAGGTGTGATTTATAATTCCTCAGCTGCTAACTGCTTCACTTTTTCTTAGAATAGGAACTAAGCTTCTTTTCCTTTTTTCACTTGGTATCTTTAAGTACCAGTTTTTAGAGAGAACTACTATGACTTCCGGAACTGCTTCAGTTACTTCTTTAAACATCCTAGGAGGACAAAGTTCATCAGACTCAGCTGATATGAACACTCCTTAATCTGTATTTTTCCTCTTCTAGGTTAAGTTCTTATCCCTCCCTCACTGGTGCTAATTACGTTAGGGAACTGATCTGTTTTAAAAGGGTAATGAAAAAAGCTAGCAAACACTTCAGTCTTTTCCAGAGCTGCCATTTGTTGATCTGTTCCAAGTAAAATACTGTCACTTTCCTTAGATTTTTTTTTACAAGCAGTGTGTGGATATACTGCTGCACACTGATATAAAGAACAGATCCTATTCCAGGAGATTCTGCTCCGGAAAATGTTTTTAGTGCTCAGTTTAGCTACTATTGTTCAGATTTCTTACGATACAGAGATACAAAGCATTTCCTTTTGTCTTACAGAGCCCAAAGCAACAACATTTTGAAAATCTCTTTAGTCCACCCTAACAAAAACTTTTGTTTTGAACTGAGAACATCATTCAATAGGTACAATTCATATAATTTCCAAAAAAGTGGCTTTATTTTAAGCTACATACACTTAACGGTTACAGAGAAACATAATTTTTTCAGAGAAAATAAGCAAGCAGAAATTAGGAGATTATCTTTACAGGGAACATGAATTTAATCACTGGATTGCTCACCAGAACACAGATGCTCAAGTAAGAGTCACACGGAGGATGGAAACATACTCATCAGTAGGCTAATGACATTGTTAATTGCTGTCCTTACTTACAAATAAAATTGAATCAGTAGAGAGGATTACAATTTAGTTTGGTTTATAGCTGAACAAATCCTCATCATATTTTAGCTATTTTAAACAAGATAAGCTCCTAGGAGAATTTATCCTATATTCTCCGATACAATTACATTCTGCCTGGGACAGGGAATGACTCATTTGGATCTATGTCCCTTGGCTTTTACATATATGTATCATCATGGGTTTAGTCCACGAGCAATCAAAGAATCATTAGCTTTGCTCAGACAGCCCCCCTTCTATCTGACATCTGCCAACCAGTAACAGTAGAAATGGTGGGGTTATAACACAACCTGCTTATTTTTACTGAGACTTATCCAGCTCGTTATGAAGTCTTATGCAAACATGTGAGCAAGTTATCAAATGATACTACTTGATCAGATATTCCACAAGAGCTTCAAGCTATGTGGAATTATGACTGGCCTTCAAGGCCAGATTCAGTAACAGCTCTGCTCCTAAAGTTTAGGCACTTGATCTCAGGAGTAGACTTTATAATCCGGTGTTACAGGAGAATTTGAAAGGGCAAGCAGAAGGGATCTGGAGAGTCACATGCTGAGCAGGAAGCAGTGTGCTATTTTCTAGGGAAGTAGTGGAGACAAGCTGGATCTTACACTCTGTGTTGCAAGCAGTTTTATTCTCTGCAGTCTGGGAGGATCTTCTGTCCATTCAGATTCCACAGCTCTGATTCCTCTTCTGTGTGATACTACTTCTGCCTGTTCACTCACAGAACAGAACAAGGGCTTCCTTTTTTATCTTGAGAGCTTCCCTGAGGAAATGTAATGGTGGCATCTCCTTTTCTGGTAAAGGCAGTTGCTCAGGAAAGAGGTATGGAAATTTGTGTTATTCATCCTTTTTGCTTAAAATATGTCTGAGTGAAAGAGCTCAAGACTGATTTCCATACTCCCTGTGCTACAGAGTTTTTCTATCTTTATGCCTCTATCAGAAAAGCAGGGAAAATTAAAACCAAAAATGTCAGCATCTCCAGATAAGTAAGAAAAATTCTAAATCACTGGGTTTTTTTCTGGGTTTCAAATTAAGCCCAAGTTTTATTTTAGGTACCAGAGGCCTGGATCCTCGGAGATTTATCTTCCTAAAACCCAGTTGGCTTCTGTGGGAGTTTAATGAGTAAAGTACCAAGATACTCTCACAAATCTGGGCAAGTGAAGTCTTTGATTGGCTCTGGCCCTCAGTTTCAAGCAAAAGACAGTTGGTATTTTGCAAGATCACTCCTGGAGTGGCAAGGCAGGGACAGAAATATGTGTTTTGTCTATTGATTGCCTATTACAGTTTTCATTCAATTATTTGAGTTACATGTTCTTCACTTATATGAGAACACCCTGCATCTGAAACTTGACTGTTTCAATGTACCCTGGATTAGCCTAGGTTACTTGTTCCCTTCTGAGTTGTTTATGTGCTGTTCCCTTGTCTTTGCTGTTGGGCAAATGCTAAAAATAAGAATTTGCTTATCTAATTTGTATGGATCTTCACAGTGTATGTGATTTCACTGGCTCCTTTCCCCTCGAGCAGCAGACAGATTTTCCAGACCTTATGACTATGGACTACGCATTCATTGCTGTCATAAGTCAGAGGATTTTTCCTCTCAATACTGACATGTCAAATTAAGACCCCCCAAATTTTTCCATAGGGAATAGTTAGAGATTACAGTTTCTGTTTGTTCTGATTGGGCTCTGGCCCTATGAACTCTGATCTGATTATATTTATTTCCAGTCCTGGAAATCCAATTAACACCTTGTAAAATTGTTTATTGTAAGAGTGCCTAAAAATGAGCTGACAACTATGAACTGATTTTTTGTTTTTCCTTTAGATTAGCTGGGTAAATTGTATTTGGTGTCAGATTAATAACTTGTATGACAGAAGAAGAATCAGGTAAACTTCCCTTTGTTGTCAGCCCCTATGCTAAAATCTTTGCTAGAGATGCCATGTCGGAGAAAGATCAGGTTATTCTGCCTTCAAGCCTGTCCTGACAGCCCCTGTTCTACCAAAACAGCTCAGTATAAGTTCCTGTTTGTCAACTGCAACATTGTTTTTGAAAAAAGGAACTGCAGTACAGAGGTCACCAAATGTGCTTTTTTTGGTATGGTTTGGATTTAATCAGAATAGGCACATATTTAAATTGTCTGTATCATGAATCGGTAGAAAGTTCTAAAACATAACCTCTGGATAGGAGTTTGAGGCACAGAGATGGTTGTTTAAAGTTATGCAGATACAGTTCTTTATGTACCCTTGAAAATGCTCAGAATATGCAGCCAGTTTATTTTCTGTTTTAAAAGGTCTAATAGAAATTATTTTTCACAGCAGGGAGTATGATAGTCAATGCTGGTGTTTACAATACTGAGTAAAGGTCTTAGGACTAGCTTATCTGTACATCTCTTATTAACTCACACCAGTTAAAGTTACATACCCTTAGAAACTTACAGAGAGTAGGAAGGATTTAAAATGCACTTTCTCTTCTATCTGCATGCATAATTCTTTTTTTTTTTTTTTTTAGTTGAACTGAGGAAATAATATGGAAAAACAATAGAGCAGTAAGTTATATTGTGACAGTTTGAAACTTCTTTGTGTGCTGGCTGCAGGTGTAGAATTGCTGTATCACTGAGCTGCTCAGCACATGTGGAGTCAGCAAACACAGCACACAGAGCAAAGAAAGCAATCAGGTGGCAGTGCTGGCTTGCAAGGGCCACAGGCCTGTGATGGTCAGGGGTGGCTGGAAGCTTTGTCAGGGTCAAAGAAGAGAAAGGAATTCCTGGTGAACATAATAAAATTAGCTGGTAGACCAGTCAAAAACAAAAGATATAGGATGCACAAGAGAAATAAATAAACAGTGATATGGAGGAGAAGATAATCAGGGCTGAGGGAAGAAAAGGAAGGATCCTGGAATACCCTAACCTAAGCCCAAACAGCATGCAAAAATCAGTGACAGTGCAGGTGTTCTGGGCTTTTATAAAACTGTATTGTTAAGTGATTTAACAAGCACATGTGTGGAACTATTTACTTCCACAGTTATGTTCTCTCATGGTTGGAATTTTGCCTCTGGAGGAGCAGAACTGGCACTGTGTTTGAATAACAAATTTTGCTCAGCAAATGCACTAGAGATGTCGTGAACACCTCCACACACACACGTAACTGGAGCCTACCTGGGCCAAAGGCAATTTAAAAGCATAGGAGCTTAACATACAGAGACTCAGTTTAGCACGCAGTTTAGTGACCAGCTGGCAAAACTTCTAGTTTGAGAGCAGATCTTTAGCCAGATTGTGACCACAGCTGCACCAGTATGAATACAAGTTAATTTCCAAGACTCTGACTGAATTTGTCCAGTAAATTCATTGTCCCTGAAATCAGAATTTTGTCCTCCCTGTGCAATCTCAGTTTTATTATAGGATAGGTCAGATTCCTTGAGGGAATAATGAAACATCTAAGACATCTGGCAAATCTCCTCTCTGACAGTGATACAGTGGTAAAATGGGTCAGTGTAGTTTAGGGTTGCTTTTGAATCCATGAGATAGGAGACACAGGAGTCTTTTCTAGCACAGCAAACTGAATCCTAGGGATTGTGAGATCAGTTATTACAGGGAAGATGTACAGAGATATAAGAGAGGTCTAAAAAAAGAAATTAAAAAGATTTTAAGTCTGCAACACCAGACAAGATTAAATTAATTAAATAGTTCTAAGTAATTTACTACAGTGTTGTCTGCTATTTACAAGTGCTTGAAAGGCAGTGCAACTCCAGTGAAATAGTATAATACAGTATATAGTGTATATGTTAGCATAGTAGACAATGAACTGACCACTAGCTTAAACACTTCTTCTGGACACATTAGTATACTAAAATGTAGCAATAACCAAAGGAAAGTTGAAAAGGGAAAGAAGAAAAGGAAGAAATTTTTCAAGATTAAAACTAAGAATCATGTCCTGACAGTAACATTTGGAGTTGTTTCCAAGCAGATATAGCTTGTAATATTTAACTATATTCTTAACAATGTACGCTATTCTCATTAGATAGAAAAATAAATTCTAGTTCCAGCAAAATTAGTGGCAACTTTTGAGGCCCTCTGAAATTATCCATAACTTGCAAGAATAGTTTCTGAAAGTTCATATGTCTCAAGGAAGAGTATAGCTATTCACACAACAGACCCAGAGATTTTTAAAAATCTGTTTAATGAAGAAGCACAAGAAAAATAATGAGTAGCTGGATTTAGGGCAAGGCCTACAGCAGAATATTTAATTTGGCTTCAATGAAGGGGTCTGGATTTATCATTTGTTGTTAATCTAGACACTCTGCTTGTCCTCATTTATCTTCCTTTCAGAGCTACTGAGAAGAGCTTCAGAAATACATTTCAGCACATAGTGGAAACAGACTATGCTCACAGCTAGTAATGAAGAAATAATGTAATTGATTGCTGTTATGTAATGGCACTTGGCAAATTAATGTGAACTGCTACAGAGTAAATAAAAGCTAGTGCTATTTCTGGAATATGGCTTAGAAACATCTTGACCAAAGACCTGGAGCATCCAAATATTTGACTGATATTTTTTTCCACAGAAAACATTGACATAAATGGCTGTTGTTTAAAGGTGTTGCAAGGAGACTCTAGAGATTAAGAGCTCCTGTATCGCTGCTGAGTAAGGACAGTGCAGCCTGTGTACTGTACCCAGCTGCCTCTGTCACAGTCCTGCAGCTCCTTAGTTCCTGTCATCTCTGCTAAGCTGGCAAGAGCATTCTGTTAATTCCACCAGCTCCTGGGGATGAAGTGATGTGGTCTGAAATGAGGCCACCCAGTGAGCTGCATAGGGAAGCATAAAGTATGAAATGCTACCTTCCACTGAGATGCACTCCCAGCCAGAGCCACAAAGCTCTTGTGTGTGTATTAGGAATCATCTTTTGAAGTTAATAACCTAAGATTTTTTAACGTGTGCTCCTTTCCTCCGCAGTATGGGAAGTTTAACCACAGCTACGGTCCATAAGTCTACACAATCCGTAAGGGCCTTGCAAGGACTGCTGAACAACTGCAAGCAGACACATGCTAGAGCATTTCCTATGCAAGGCCTTACACCACAAAGGCACAGTGTGTTGACAGAAAAACTGTAATATCTGTGCTTGGTAAAGGAGGCTGCTCAGGGATTGTCCACTTTGAGAGGAGCTATGAGTGGGATGAAATCAGGAAGGCTGCCAGGCTGCCCTGTGATTCAGAGGGGGAACTTCCACCTACATGGGGGGCATTGATAGCCAACAGGTACAAAAGCTGAGGCACGAATTATGGGCAGTTTAACTGGCTTCTGTCACACCCTTTGGAGACCTCATCCTATACTAGCAGAGCCTGATGACATTAGCCAGCCCTTGTTTGTTATCATCCCCATCTTTGTCCTGAAATCTAAAACAAAATTAATCCTTTTATTTTTGTAAATGGGTCAACAAAATAATTTATCTCTATCCTAATGACTAAGAGATGCGAGCAACCTCTTTGCCTTGGTTTGGGAAATTTTAGAGTAGATTAAATAATTTGTTGCTATTACTGCACACTTGCATCACAAACTAAGTAGATTAAGGTATTTTGGGGGGATGGCCTTTTTTTTTTAAATTAAGGATCATATAGCATTTCCAATATACTATCTTTAAATTTTTCATCTGCTCATTTACATTGATTTTTAAATTCCTTCTTCCTTTCCCATTTGAGTAACAAATCACAAATAACAAATTTAAACTGCTATTTATAAAATGCAATGGGTAGGTTGGGGCCTTTGCTGATTACAATTCAAAGTTTACTCAGTTTTGACCCTTCATGTTTACGAGTAATTGTTTCTTTCCTGTTAATTCTATTGTGAACAGAAAACCAGCTGCATTGATAAGAAAAGAAATCAGATAAATCTGATTTTACACTGAGGATCCACTAACCTGTAATTTGATGTCTGATTATTTGCTTTTGACTTCTTACATTTTTATTGCTGGGATTTCCTTCCCTTCAGGACTCTTAGATTGAGAAAAGATTTCACAAAAAATCTCATGGAATAGCTTATGGAGCCTTAATATCTGAATATTAACTGGCATTGCAGCTCAGCTGCTGTGGTGCTGGAAGACCTCCCAGGCTCACCACCACTGAGGGGATGGCCACGCGCAATTGATCTGGGTGGAGGGATGGCCACCACTGCCTAGCCATGGGCCATTTTCCTTGTCTCTGTGCCCTGAAGGAAGAAGGGCTGAAGGATGCACTGAGCCACACACAACAGCCAAGTGGCATCAGCGCAGAGGAAGATGGCTGTCTCCTCTCCCTGCCCTGCACCCTGCCTGTGGCCATGCAGGGCTCACTGGGGCAGGCCAGCACCAAGGCCTGCCACCACCCCCAGTGAGGTGAGGCAACCATTTTTCCCACCAGTGCCCTGCTATGGCGTGGCTGATGCCATGGCCTGTGACCCCCCCCTCCTGGCTGGACCAGGCAGCCATCTTCTTCTCAGTACCCTACTCTGGGATACCTGAAGCCTGTGACCACTGCCAGAGTCAGCTGTCAGCACCCTGAGGCCCTAATAGCTGTGACCAGCCTCACCTGGGGACCCCATCCACACCCTGCCCATAGGCCCTGAGGCGCCATTTAAGCTCAAGCATGGGCTATCAGCTTTTCCTGAGCTGTGAGGTTCTAGTGGTGGTCTTTAGCTTGACCATGGCTATGCCTGCCATGGGCCAGTTCATCTGCATCCTCACCTGTAGACTGACATTCTGACATAGTCTTTGACCTCTCTTCTCACTCTGGATCTGCCTCATGACCTGCTAGTACCTAGCACTGGTGAGGCTTCAGCCACCAACAGCAAGGTGGCTGTCTCGGTGCTACAGGGCTGCTCTGGGGTGGCCACCTCTGTGGGCTGAGGTTGGTGCTGTCTGACATGGATGTACCTGGCCTGAGGTTGCTGGTAGCTCTCCCAAAGTCATAGGCCCCCTCAGGAGCACCAGGTATGCCAAGGCAGTATGTTGATGCAGAACTTTGACACCCAAATGTTAACATCCCACCTTGCCAAGGGCTGGCTTCTGCCATTCGTTCTAGTTCTCTCTTTCAAAGAGGTTATTTGTGTGTAATGATGTTGCTGTGACACAGTAATGTTACCTTCATGAAAAGGTTTCAGCAAATGGAGGGAGTCAAAGGGCAATGTTTGAATGAGGCTCACAATTGGTAGTCATCCTGCCTCTGTTTTTCTGTAGGTCTGATGCCCTTTTTGTGAGTGACAGGGACCCCTAGTCAGCAGGGAAAGGAATCTCAGAGTTACCTTTTCAATGTCTTCCCAATTTAGCTTTCTTTTTAAAATGTGTGCTCTATATGAACTTGGCCAAAGGACAGAACAAAGAAAAGGAATAAGGGCAGTTTCTCTTACTCAGGGTTTGCTAGCAATATTATCTGTGAGGTTGCTCTTTTTATTAGAAAACAAGTCTGCTCAAGCTAGTTGATTGCCCAGTTTTAGAGACACACCTCAGTTATTAACTTTAAACAGAGATGCAGGCTTTTTCTTAAACTTTGAAACTGAGAGTTTTTTCTAAATTTGAATGCATAAGTGAATTCAGCTGTCAGTTCCTGTAGTGGTGGTGTTATGACTTCTGTGTAAACATTTGAAAGCATAGAATGTAGAGACTTTGATTTTTTTTTCCCCCTGCATTTAACTGTTGTGCAGATGGTGAGCAAATATATTAATGATCTATCTTAGGATTGCTTGCATGGGTAGTTCTGGTGGCCACAGGACTTTTCGTCAATAACCATAGTAATTCTACCCCTCCTCTGGTGCTTCGCACACAATATTTATATGATTATTGTTCCTCCAAGACATTTGGAGTATTCCCCATAACAGTGTCCGCTTCTCAGGGCTTCTTCAGATTAATTCCAAACGAAAAATCTCAGTAGCTTGAACAAAGGAAAGGACTGATTTTACCAGTTAAGCGTATAGTTGCGAAGTGTTATGAAATTAGTACTTTGCCTGAGAGTATGTTTCAAAATTTTTATTTTTATTTTTTTTCAAAAAGGTGACTTTGGTCTACTGAGGGAGGATGTGCTATGTTTGAGAATATATGGGGAGGAGTCAGTCTTTATTTCTACATTCTTTCCATTTGTATTGTACAAGTTAGGACCCCAGCTATGATCCAGGATTCCCACTGTGCCAGGTACAGGCTGAAAACTTGTTCCCAGACTCAGTGTGAGGTATCTTACTGACTTTGCTCTTTCACTTTACTGGATTACTTTTTATTACTGTTTTTGTATAGTCTTACTCTTTCTACTTCTGCTTTGGTTTCTAAATATGGGCTTTTTACTAATCTTTTTTTATGCAAGAATTCCTGAGCTCTAATCCTCTGTGTGATATTCACTCAGTACAGGTAGAGCTACTGACTGCCTCATCATAATTAACCTAGGGAAATGTTTCATCTTTTAAAACCTGTTAATTGTCACCATCTTATGTGGACAGCAGTGAAGGACTTCTTTGGAATAAACTGTGACCACCTAAA
Source organism: Phalacrocorax carbo (assembly GCF_963921805.1). Classification (NCBI taxonomy): domain Eukaryota; kingdom Metazoa; phylum Chordata; class Aves; order Suliformes; family Phalacrocoracidae; genus Phalacrocorax; species Phalacrocorax carbo. The sequence goes on along the minus strand of NC_087520.1, from coordinate 35,712,526 downwards.
ATATTTCAGCATTTACTTTTAACATTATTTTAAGATGGCTTTGTTCCCTGATCTTGTTCACCACACATTTGGCACATCAGTTGTGCTGGCACAGTGGAAGGAGCAATGTGGGTGCAGCTGAGAATAGGAACTGTTTAAGTTGGCAGTATTTGCAAGAAAAAAGCATAAGGAACCCAGTTAGGGCATGTGGGCCCTATCTAGGTACTTGAAGCAGTTGGCTCTGCCTAGTAAGGCAGGTAAGTGATGGGAAGTAGTCAAAAGGTGGGATGTCTGACTGTCAGTGAGACTGTCAGGCCTCAGGAAAAGAGAAAGTTCAAGTCTAGATGGAAAAGATCCTTTCCCTGAAGCAGACCGACAAATACTGTTGCTAATCTTCCTCCCTGCTTGTCTGTGAATGGTTGCTCTGCACAAGGAAAGGGGGATATTTGGAAGATCTGTTCTTTTAGTGACAATGCAATTTTATTGAAATTGAAAATTACTGTGAAACTACGGCTTTAGGATGCATATCATGAATGTAATATTTTTCACTGAAATCAACAGTTGAATGCTCATTGTCTTCAGACAAACTAGGCAGGTGCAAAATATTCTCCTTCCCAGGCACAAAATATGCAGACAAAATGGTAATAAAGGTGCCTTGTATTTGAAAGACAATATTAGACTGAATAAAAAGTAACACAGATCGTCTAAAAGATCTTCAAGAGAAACAAGTAGTGCCACTCTTGCTGGAAGACATTAAAGTAACTTGGTTGTCTAAGGATTTGCTTTGTGTGGTTGATGGACTTTTGAGGTGAATTATAGAAGGAAATATAGAAGGCATTCATCAACCTGATATGAATCCATATTACGTAGTAGGGAAATAACACAGGAAGAGCTGAATGTGCACTTAGAAATATGTGAATAGAAAGAAGAATCTGCAGCTGGAGTGTGCACTTATTAAGCATCAGAAAATCTACATGGGAGATAAATCTAGACTAGGGATTATTTAGTGCTGAAAAGAGTGAGTTCTAACTGAAATGTCTCCTGTGGTTGTAGTTGTTCATAAATACTCCATAGGTTTCTTCTATATCTAAGAAACAATGGCTGCTATCTTTTGTCCTTTCTCTACTTTTTTGCTATCTAGTTTCATGAAATGTGCAAGGCACGTGCTGAATTGCAGTTAGGGAGGCCAAAAAGGCATCAGTTTATAAACACAAAGCCTCCTCATCTCCTTGTATCATCTCCAGGGTTCCTACATCTCCCATAACCTTCATTGCAATTCTGCAGATCCTCCCTAGAGTCTTCTGCTACCCTTCACTAGCTTTTCACTGCAGTACACTCAGCTGTCCCATGTCTCCCTCTTGCCTGTCTTTGGCCATCTGGCTGAGTTACAGTATGTACTGTAGCTGATAGGAAGCCATATACATGGTGACTGAACAGTCTGCTGTCCAGGAGTTACATGTTTTTTCTTCTGTTGGACACAGGCCTAATAATTTGCAGGGTTGTTACAGAAATGTAATACTATTAATTTATGTGAAATTGTCTACTGGATTAAAAATTTTTCGTGAGACTGACAGATGCACAAGTGGTTATACATAAATATGTAAGTGCATAGATGCATAAGCTTCAGTTCTTTAAGAAACCAGTTTATATGTGACTTCAAAGAAGCTGTTTCATTTTACTGAGCAGGAAGATCTGATGTTACCTAGCGGTTCTACAGGGTAAGTTTTACCTTCAATCCTTATGCTGTTTCTCAAGCCTCAACACTTAATACCCCAAGCTATTTGTACAAGGGTAACCTCAGACCCAAGTCCTTAATCTCTTTCTTACTGTGGCTTCCCCTGTTTGAAGCCCTTCTGGTGGTGTTATGGCTCACATGAACAATCAGGTAACTGCAGCATAACAGCTACCATGCTCCAGCTAAGCAGTGGCAGTGGTCTTGGTGCATGCTGTTTTTCTGCAGCAAGTGGGAGGCAATGCAAATTACCATAAGTTTTTTGTTAAATGGGTGGAAAAGGAGTCCCATGTACTTTTGGCATGGAATAATTTAGGTTGGAAAAGACCCTTAAGATCATAGAGTCCAACATTAATTAAGTCTTGCAAATACCTTGGTGGTGGAGAATATTCTTCAGGGATTCTCCATGTACAGCCCTATTGTTACATTCTTCACAGGTTATTGGGCTCAATGAACCTATGATTTGACCTAATATGGTTGTTCTTTTCCCTTCCTGCAGTTTGGGGGGGAAGAAAGATGGGATATTACAACTGTACAAATTACTACTAAACAATGAGGAGAGAAAATACATTCACATGAAATACATTAAATCTGTAGCTTTCAAGGAAATAATGACATTTCAAGGAAATAATGTTAGGGTGCACATAAACAGATGCATGGATTGGATAGCAGTCTAATTGCTGTATTTATTCTATTAGCAGTCTGTATGGCTACACATCTCTTCAGGGTGATTGTGCATATTAGTGACTGAAATGTAATTAATGATATTTCAGAGGTGGAAGGAATTGTATAGCAATCTTGAAAATTAGGAGAAAGTTTCCAGGAGAATGTTTTTCCTCTTGAAACAGGTACTTCAGAAGGAGATTTCTATTGTTTTCCCAAACTGATCACAAGAATAAAAATATTTACATCTATAGTATTTCCATTTAAAATTGCTGCCTTTTACTTGCATATGACACTATATCAAAGCCTGACTGTTATCTCTGTTGTGCACAAACAAGAAGAAAATTGCCCAAGAATAAACCTCTATTTTACAATTATGACACTGTTATTACACTGACCTCTCCTGCTGTGTACTAATATTAGAAGCAGTAGAAATATTTTTATGTTAGTTTCATATCCAAATACCTCAATTGTTGGGTTCCCAGCTGTACAAAGAAAGAGGAATCTTTGATCTAAATAGGTGACAATCTGAAAGATTGGGGTACACTTGAATAATCTGACTTTTCATTTAACCTCAGAGGTGATATATTTGTCAGAGGAGTTGAGAATGCATTTTCCTATCACTGATTTGTACTTGAGTGTAGTTACTAGGCTAACTAGTCATATCTTTGTGAAATGGGAACTTTAATATGTATATTTTTGTAGGTACATAAAAAATGGAAATGTGTATCCATGTGTACACCTAGGAATATATTATAACTCCACAAATCAGATACTAATGGATCACTATTGGTTTACTGAGCAGATTAGACTAACAGAACTTTGTCAATATAGATGCATTTGTACATCAATTGAAAAGATCAAGATGGTGCTTACAAACCTCTGTTTCAGTTCCAGAGTAAACATATGCCTTATTTAAGGTGTTGCACCATTCTTGGGATGGAAAAAAGTTTAAAAATATACTTCATGTTTACATTCCTTGTACACTAGTGGCTCTATTCTCATTTTTTGTTCGTTTACTTAATCATTCATTGCTCATTTTTAAGCTGCTTTTGGACTGGAAACTTGTCACTTTTGGCCCCTCTTTTAGCTGGTGTTATTTCTGGGTATGAGTAAGTATTGCACATTTCCACCATGAAAGCAAAAATTATGTATGGGAGATAGAGAGGACTTGTCAAAATCATCAGCATGTCACTATAAACATCTGACATTTGAACTGTCAGGCTTCAGATTTTAACAAATGCAATTTCAGCTCCCCTAATTGCTTGTTGCTTGAATGCTAAGGTAATTCTGGCAGAATATGCTTTCTGGACTGTTAAAAATAGGAAGTTCATCTTGATGACTTCAGTAGAATGCTGATGTCCTGGAGGCACACTGGTAACACAGTTTAGGCAACTCTTGTTACATTTGAATAAACACCTGGCTGCCCAAAGCAAATGTCACAGGACTAATCAGTGTGCTTTCCTTAAGTCTAGAGCCATGAAAATATCTATCATTAGATAATATCACCTGTTTCATCAGATTCATCAGCTGGGGACCTGTGGTACAGTCCTTCACTTCTTGTGTAGAAAGGATCATCTTTCAGAAATTATAAAGACCTAACTTGCTTCTTACCTACCAATAACCTCTTATCTATCACTCAGTGTTTTTTGATCTTTCATGACAAGTTGGAGATTGTTGCTCATTGCCCATTTGTTTAATCCAAGCTGTGCAATTTAATAATAAAGGCTTTTTTTTTTTTTTTACTGAGAGTTTCACAACTAAATATACACTAATATCCTTGCAGTGATGCTCCTTGCAAGACAGCGAGTAATGCAGTGGACCTGAATAGCTCCTGAGCATCCTGTAGATAGACTATAATAAAGCATAATGCCATTTCAAAAAAAAAAAACAACCACTATTTTCCAAAGGTCTCCATCTCAAATATGTGTCAAATATCAATAAGAGACTTGGTTCATTTGTAGGTATTACCATTGTAAGGAAATGCATACTCCTAAGAAAAAGGGAGTCCCTGAATATCTGTTATGGGAAGTTTTATCCAACTGCATCAAAACGGCTGATTAGGCCCACTAGTGATAATTTTGCTGGGAAATACATAATTTTCCTGGAACAAATTTAAAAATACGCTTTGTAAGGAAGCTAGTTGGATGGACTAATTGCCTGACATCTAGCCTATTTAGAATTCTGAGCCATGAGAAGTTGTTAATATTTTCTTCATTCTCCTGAACACTTTACTCATACTTGGCAGAAATATATGCTAGAAAAAAGTTAAAACTGTCATCAAGTCATTAAAAAAAGACATAAATGATAGGTTGTCTTTCAAAGGGTAAGAATCCCTGAATAAGGAGGGAGAGTGTCCCTCTTGCTCTGAATGGTCTGTATTTAATTTACACTTGGTCCCTTTCTCTGTGAGCAAAATGTAAATTTCACCAAACTTTTCAAGTTTATGTCTGCTTTGCAGAACCTTTTTATTCAAGGTGTTAGTTCCTTCTGTCCCCAAAAAAGCTTGTTAGAACTTAAAGGAGTTCCTACCTTTTAACTCCTGTATTGCATAATTTGTCTGAAAAGTTTTTGGACAGAGCAGGCCTGCAAGCGTTCACAGGATATAAAATTGTCTTCTACAACATTTCTACCTGATTTCAGTAATTTCTTTGTTCTAGATGGGATTTTTCAGTTCCAAAAATGACTGAAAAATGTCTTTTTCACTTTACATGGGTTTTTTGGTTTTCAGTTTTATTTCTGTGCAGGGTTCAGTACCAACCTTAAACAGAACATACTGTATTGCATGTACCTGGGTGCACTTCCACTATCTCTCTGCCCTATCAGCTGCTGTATTTCAGCTGTTTTTCCACTTAAGTGTTACTAAAAATAGATCCAAACATACAGTTGGTGGATTTAATTGTATCACAAGTTCAAAACTAGAAATCAGCCTCAATTATAAGAAAGCTTCCCTCCCCTCATTACAAAACAAGGGAAATTCCCTCACACAAAACTCCCTTCCTTGTTACAAAAGTATAAAAACAATTCTCTAAACCACTCAGCGCGGGTATTTATTTTCTATGAATTATAAATCAGAAGCCTAAATTGGCAAAAACAGTCCCAGCTGACTAGCTGTATTTCAATTTCCAAAGAGGATTGTCAAGTAGCAACCTGGTAAAAAGGGGTTGAAGTTTCTTTCCACTAGTCTCAAGTGCCACTGTGCATAGGCTGCATTTATGTAAAGTAACTTCCACCAGGCAGCAAAATTAACTTTCCTGCTGATCAAATGTATAGATGGCCGTTTTACAGAAAGCTGTTGATCCTGTTCAACTTCAGGGTTAGCTAATGAGAAGATGCTTAGTGCTACCGGGGGGAGGGAATAATTCCTGCTGTCTGTCTCAAGATGAGTTCTTGCTGTTCACTTCCCTCATATTGTGAATATGTAGTTGCTGGTTTCTGGCACAGAAACAGCTTCACTCTAAATACAGTCATAGAAAATATTTCCCACCTTGGAATAGTAAGATAGAATGTTCCTGTTTGATTAAGAAGTTTTTAAGTATCAGGTGACAAAAGAAGTAAGTATATTTTTAGTGGATACAAGAGGAAATAACTGACAGGTACAGAATATAAACAAACAAAACAGTTCAGTTGTTCAGAGCGGAAGGGAACAGGAAGACTGGCATGTAAACCAGTCTGCCTCTTCCCTTCACACTAGGACGTATATAAGAATCTCTAGTTGTTACTCTTGAAGGAAGAGTGATAATTCTTGCTGGTTCATAAAAGTCTCCCCTTTGAAAACTTGATTCCTGTACACGTAGCTGAAAAACTGACCTCCCATAAACAGAAGCTTGTTTAAAGGTACTTGCTAGAGCTATTTCAGAAATGGGTACACTTGCCTTTCCCACCAAAACACAAGTTTTCCTTGGCTCCAGAGATCCCCAAGAGCTCTGGCATCTGCCATGTGAATAACAGCAAAGACACACTTTGTTAAAAGCACTTCTAACTTTGGAGAATTTCTCCTTTCTCATTACTTAGATGTACAGGATACAGTTAAACAGTTGCAAAGTGATTATTGAGTTTGTCCTAAGAAATTACCATCCATCAGCTGATGTGCACCATGACTACCCCAAACTCCCCTACTGCAAAGTAGAATGGCTAGTTTAACCTTGCTAGCTTTTCTTTGCAGTTAGGATAGACAAAGTATTTACATTGTTCCAGATGACAGACAGAACCTTTCTAGATGAATCATGAACAAACCTGTACAAGCCTGGCACAAGCACAGGGATTTCAATTACAGAAGAGATTCCTTGGTCATTTAGGTTCATATATGGCCCCAGTAAATTCGTATTTTCATGCTTATTGGTGGTTTGCTTGTTGCTGTTTTATAGCTGTAGAGAAGAATATAGAACAATAATACTTTCTTCTTCCTGAATTTCATTATTGAAGAATGGGGGTATGAAATGAGCGTTAATGCTACTGCCTTGATTTATTACAATCCTTATTCGTTGTCTGACATGCCATGGGTACAGTTTAAGAGTAGCTAGGGAAATACTTTAGTGAACAATTTAGCTTATAGATCACTTAGCTTATCAGATAAAACCAAAGGGTCATTTAACTGCAATATTGAACAAACTTTATTCGATTTATGCAGTTTATAGAACAATAAAACTCATAAGCTCTAATCACCTGTTACTGTTGAATTGCTTTGAGTCCCATGAATTCACAGTGGGTACAAAGTTGTGAAAATGCTTCCCAGGCAAATCTGTCGCTCTTTAATGCAGTTCTTTATTAAAGAAAATGTCGTTATTTCCCACTTGTACTGGACTAGGGAGCATGAAGAGCAGAAGAGTACTTTTTAGGCTTTTGATGTTGTCGGTTTATAACAAGGAGCAAGAAGCTAGTGGGTAGGGAGGAGAAATTCCTGCTTGAGGAAACAGGGATGAAAACTTTTTTTAGCAGTAATGGATATTTAAAAATGCAGTCAGTCATACATTGGAGAAATACAGTGAATTACCCATAGGCAATGTGATCAGGATGTTCTATTGTACTACCACACAGTAATGCTACTTTTCTCATCAGGGGCACAAGGCTATTTTCTAATAATAGGCACCTTATGTGGGAAAAGGGGGAACAAATTCTACCTAATTAGGCTGCCATGGAGACCAGACTAACCTCTGCTTTTTGCTGCTTCTTTCTGGCCTGAGTATGCTTTCATCCAAGTTGAGAGAAGTCTTACCTTTGATTTAAATGGGACCAGAGTGAAATATTCTCTCCTTTTGTACTTTCTGGGATCTGACCCCTGAAGAGAAAAAAGTGGCATTTCTTATACTGAAAATGGTGTAAACTCTGACACTGAGACTTTGGCTTTTTCTGGCTCTTCCCTGTTACTTTTAAACCCCACTCAAAATGTCAAACTAGGATGACAAGTAATTACAGTTCTAATCATTGTTTCTTGGCTTAATGAAATTTCCTGATAACTAACTTTGAGTTTGGCTTTTAAATTTTGCATGTCCCAATAACACTTATGTGCTGAAGTGAATATAGTTCAGTTTTGCCAGTCCATCCATTTACAAGCATTTTTGTAAAATAAACTATCTCATTTTGCCAAAGCATACTCTGGACTGTAAAAGCATTGTCACATGAGTTTTTTATTTACTCCCAAGAAGACTAAACAAACAAAGATAATTAGCACAAGGAAACTCGCTGGGGGAATAAAATGGAGAGAAAAATATTTAAAGGTACAGATTTTAACCAGAATAATTTGTAAAAGTCCTCACTGTTTTTTCATCTAAATATTTTTTTAAAATCAAAGTAGTAAAGTGGAAATAAACAGAACTTGATATAAAGATTGTCAGCAATAAAATGTTATTAGCTGTAAAATAAGGGATGTAGGTTTTCTGATGGAACAATAGATTCAGATTCCTGGTTTTATGGACAGTTACTTACCTACAGTTCCAACGGTACCAACAATGATGCTGAAATACTGCAGAACCACTGTAGCCTTGCCTCATGTCATCTCAGCTACTTCATTGTCTGTCCTTAGTACACAAACAGTCACTGAGACCAAGAAGAGAATAAAGCACCACTTCCTCCAAAGGAGAGGGAAGCCTGTCATGAACAAATGCACTAAATAAGAAAAGCACAAGGTCAAATTGCCTCACTTGAAAGCACCTTGTCTGAAACTGGAGATTAAATTCCAGTTCTGCAATGAGATCCAGGCCAACGGTCTGTTACGAAGAGCTGTAGCTCTTAAGCAGGTCCCACTTGAGGAAGTATTAATGTTAATAACTGTTACTATTTAGCAAAATTTTCTAGCTTTTCTTGGTCATTATTAACATGCAGCAAGAGAGTTACTTATACCTCCTTCACCAATTTTGGGAATAGAGTGGAAGAAAATGTTGTGGATGTGTTTGAATATTCAGAGTAGGAAATCCTGAGCTGGCAGCTAAATTTGGCTTTGCTTTCTTTGCATTTTGGAAAACCATGAGAAAGATAACCAAGCACAAGAGAAGATTTTAGAATTAACAGCTGGAGTTGGATCAAACTCTAAAGGATAGGTAAAGCTAGATTAAGTTGCACCCTAGTGGAGGAGGAAGGTCTCTGCCATATGACACTCACATCAGGTGATGTGGGTGCATCCCCCTCTTTTGGGGGGACATACAGTCTTCTCAGTGCTCTAATAGATCTTCATTAGCAAGTTAAGAGTTTGGTTTATCTTCAGCTTAATCTTAAATTATTTTTGCCCATGTTTCTTCTCCCAACCTTGTTCCTAGTTAAATAAGTGGATGGACATACAGAATGTCAGCTGCGAGCACCCCTAACCATTTCACTGCTCTCACTCACTGCCCTGGGGAGAAAAGGAAAAATATTCTATGTGTTTTTAGCTATGACTAGCAATGTGACAGTGAGATACAACAAAGAAAGCTGGTAAAGTTCCTTTAAAATAGTAAGGAACTTCTTCAGGGATAACAACTTTCCATCCCCACTTAGCACGGTCAGATGTATAAACTAACAATTTTGAAGCAAGAGCTTGGATTAAACTCAAGCTTATATTTAGCAGCCAAGTTTCAGTTCTGAGAAAGAAGGTTTAACCCTAATATGGGATACTACTAGACGCTGTTAGAAGTAAGTGAAAAACTTGAAACCATTAAATGGTGATTTTGGTTAATGTATTATCTGCACTTATAAAAGCATTTGCCAAACTTTTTTGATTGACAATACATTTTGTAGGAGGTAAAAAATGGCTCTGTTACATTCTTCAAAATCCATAGGGAAATGATTAATACATCTGTTAACTTCAATTCTAAGCATTCAAGCAGTCTTTCAGAATTCAGAGACCAAAGTTATGCCAGAAGTTGAACACTTATTATAAATTTTATAAATGCACTAATCGGTGTATTATGTGAGCATACTGTTAACAAAGAAACCCTTTGACCATCTAGCACAGTGGATCCTGATCCTTGGAATTGAAGGACTGAGAACTTAGGTTAAAAAAGGGACTAGATCTGCATATGGGCATGAAGACTATCTAAAGTTATGCTGCATTGCATTAAGACAACTTTAATTGGTGTGTTCAGACTCATAGTTCAAGGCTTGAAGAAGTATCTACCAGAGGTAATGGCACCTAACATTAAGTTGTGATTATCACTTAGGGTTGCTGTTGTAGGGTCCTTATGCCACTGTGTGTGGACCCCATGAGCAGCACTACCAGTCAGTTCCTGAGTTGGTGCTGGATGAAGTACAGATCTGATTTGGTGAAATATGCATATTGGTATCCACAGTTTTCTTTCTTATGGAATTGAGAGCAATATCTTGCCTGCAGTCTCATGAAGCTGTTTTGATAACAGTCTGACTTCTGCAGCAAAACCCATTCAAGGAGATTTTGTGCTGTATTTCACTGTCCTTTATGCTAGCACAAGGATCAATGATTAGGTTTGTACTGTGACCCTAAAAGCAGTTGTGTAGTCGTAATACTGGAGGAAGCAAGATAGCGGAACTCTCTAAACTAGTGTCACTGCCAGAACACATGAACCGCACCTTCAGGATGTGCTGGAAGCAGGAACAAGAGGTAATGCAACCCAAAATCACTTCAGATGCAGGTATGGCTGAAGAAAGCACACTGTAAAATAGTTGCCTGAAGGTAGAAAAGTCTTTTATTTTATATTCCTCTATTTCAGCATTGTTTCAGCAGGCTTTCAGCATTGTAAGTGTGCTAGAATTGTGCCTATGAGTTGTTTATCTTTAAATCATCACCTGTTTTAACAAGTCAATTATTACTATATTTACTACTTTTATTGCTGTCTTTTTAAAAAAAGAGGTGTAGGGTAGTGATCTGATTTCATGTGACTAAGGCAAAGTAAAATAGCATAGCATAAATATAAAATGTTTCCATTTACCTCTTCAGAGTTTTCACATTTAGGATATTCCACTTAACAACCCTTAAAAAAGCCAAGCTAAACAATTCCCGTTCAAAAAATAGCTGAAATGAGTCACTGTAGCAATTTTTATTTTAAAAAAATCAAAACATTACAGGGAGCATTGAATCCAAGTATATACTGAATCATGGGCTCTTAAAAATAAGTGCCTACTGACCTTATAAGATATAATCAGGCTTTTGAAACATCTTAGGGACTCAGCCAAAACACACTGCGGTGCATTAGCTATTAAAAAAACCCAACTCATTAATCTGGCAAATCGTGTATTAGACCATCATGCAACTTCATCTGTTTCCAGTTCAGGCAGAATCTGGGAACAGGGTCAGGACACTAATGCAGAAGAAATCTCATGAAATAATGAAATTTCATGAGAAATACTGTCACTAAAGCTAATGTGTCTTTACTGTAGCTCAGGTCCTGAGTAATTAGTGTGCTTTCTGCCAGTATTCTGCATTCACTTTAGCATCCTTATCCATTGATATCCACAACCAATACTGCCAGATTGCTCCATAGCTGTGCCAGACAAGCCCCAGTATATAATTTACTTTCTCACGTTCAGGTTTGTCAACAAACAGTTGACATCTGATGCAGTGGCCCGCTTAATTAAAAAGAGGTATACCCCTGAAGGCACATCTCACAGGCATGTACTGTCATAGCTGGGAGCTGCAAACCAAAGAGAAGCTTAAATTGTTCTTCAAGATCAAGCTGTGTGCTGCCCTGGGTTGCATAATTACTGCTTGCTCATGCTTATTTACTTCCTGTTGTTCTTGCTGTTTAGTATTATCAGGCTTATTTTTCAAGGAGGCATTGAAAGCTCAGGCACTTTAGAGAAACCACTATTCATATTATCTACAACTCAGTCTGATGCAAGTATGGGAGTAGGAATTGAAGAGAAGCTTTGTTTTTTGCAAACTACATACTTAGTAAAGGTACTAGACTGCACTCGGTCTGAAGTGGGAACTTAATATGACCCAAAAGATATCAGTTCTGGTTTACTGCAGCTAAAAAGAGTGGCCATAACACCCTATCTGAACAAGAAAACCATGCCTCACTTCAACAGGAATCCTAGATCTCATGAGTAGGTAGATGGCATCAGTCTCACAGCTGTCACAGTACATATTTCTTTTGATTTGAGCCCTTCATCATGATGTTGAGTGCCATCAGGGAGGAGACTCCATGCCTGGCACATTTCTGTGATCTACTTAAGATGTGGACAAATCAAGCACTAATAAGCAATATTCTGGAAATAAGGAAAGGAGAACATGGAAATAATGTAAGAAATAACATTTTAGACGCACAGTACTTAATCTGCCCTGAACAGCTGTTGTGTCTTAGTAGTAATCTTTTCTCTAGCTTCAAAGTAAAATGAACTTATCTGGCAGCCCCTCTTAATTTTACACTTTAATCTTACCTTAATAGAAGCAAATCTTTAATCAAGGACAATCAAGAAACCTCTGCACAGGTGCCAGTTGGCTAATATAAGAGCAAAGCAGGTCATTACCCTCTTCTCTGGGTGGAAATAATTTTCTTTGGCTGTGCTGCAACAGTCCTTGGCCTTTCCACACTGGTGAGTAAGGGCCTGGAGAAACTTGTGAGCAATATTTATAAATGGGTCTTGTAGGCCACTGACAACAGCAGCAAGGAAGCATGCTGGCAATCTGTTCTTAATTCTATTTTAAGATGCCATGACTTCTTCAACAGCAGGTACAACAACTTAGCCCTCCAAGGCCAGAGGCAAAGATCAGTGTACAGTATAAATTGAAGGCTGTTTTCTTCAGACTCATATAATATAAATGCTGAAAACTACTATGGTATAGGTCCAGTTGATGGCCCATTCCATATTCCTCCCATGACTCCTTTTTCACATTTTAGTGTTATTTGCTCAGTATTGTTACTGTTGCTACCTTCATTTACTAGCTCGCTAGGATGCAAGGCAGCAGGTGTCCTTTCATGAATGTGGATTGTTATTGCCTGCCTTGTTCAGCCTCCTGTGTCCTCTGCATTAGCCCTTAAATAAATTTCACTTAGCCTGTCAAACAAGATTTACTATTTATGTAGACTTGTTTTTAACAGCTCATATTTCTTCTTAGTTTTATGATTTCATTTCTTATTCATGTGTCAAGGATATAGTCAGCAACAGAAAGGAGACTGTTGATTTCTCATTTTCTGCTTATTTAGTAACTCACTTTTCTTCTACAGTCCCTCTCTGAAAGCGAATATCACTGTTGGAAACCCTTGCCATTATCCCAGCAATTTCTTCCAAATATACTGGAGCTGCTTTTCTACCCAGGTATCGCCATATGTACTTGAGTGTATAGTATGGAAAAAAGTTTTAGGAAACTGCTTGCTAATGGAGAGATTGAGCAGATAAATGGCATAAGCAGTCTTCATTATTAAAATGTGGTTTTCAATTAAAATACTGTATTAGAACTGATAGATAGAATGGTGTACGGTTGGGACATAAAGCGCACTTAATCTAGATTGGAGGTGCAAGGAAAAATACACAGTCTTGGACAAGCTTTATTCTCCAGTTATTTCTGGTATTAAAGGTGGCAAGACAGAAACAAGGACAAGAAAATAATTTACGGTCAATAGCCTGCTGAAGTTGCAGGTAACATCAAATGCAGAGGCCAACTGGTCAGCAGCAAAAAGGAAACTTAAGAGGTTTTGTTCTTAGTGCAAGGCAAAAGATAGCTTTCATGTACCTATTTTCAAATTAACAAAACGGCTTTTCCTAAAAATGAATTTTGGCATAAAGAACAGTTTAGAGCAAGGTAGCAAAAATGGCATCAGTGAGAATGCATGGAGCAACCTTAACACAAGGCTGCTAGGAAGTCAGTGCTATAATATGCAACTCTGAAAAATGTGGAGAGGGGTTGGTTTTTTTGGTGTGGTTTTTTTTTTTTTTTCTTGGGGGGGTGGTGGTGGTGCTTTTTTTTTTCTTATTCTGCAAAATATATAATCATATACCAAAATTTTCCTCAGCTTTTGGGGAATAAGTGGGAAACCATTTTCTTTTAGTTAGGTTTTGGAATGTGGACATTGGGAAGCTCAGGAAGAGTTGGTAAGTCAAACAATTAGTGAAATGCCCACTACGAATACCGCTCATTTCATAGATGCATAGGTTATAAAGCCAAAAGGCACCATTCTGATCATCAGTCTGATGGTGCTCTAAATCCTTATCATGAGCAGGTGCAGATTAATCAGGGAGGACAAGGGAAGAATATCGTTTGCCAAACTAGCAAAGTCTCCTTTGAATATCCCGGTCCACCTCTGGACATGCATTATATATGGTATAGACAAATATTTAACTTACTTTTCTCTAAAAGGTGTACAAAGACCAAAGCTGCACAATGGATTGCTTGTGTGGAGGTGTTCCAAGAACTTCTACCTGTAATTGCAGTTATGGTGAGATCCTTATATGATCACACACTAGGAAAGGGTACAACATGATTTTTTTTTCCTACCCTTGCTACACACTGTAGGCAAGAGAGTCCTAGGAACTCTACTGGCCTAGTTGAGTCATACTCAACTGACCACACTGACTCCATCAGTGCATTTCCAAGAGAGACTTCTTGAATCATCTTCCCTTCCTTAGGGTGTGTGAATGGGCCAGCTGTACTATTTGCAGTCAAATATGATCCAGAAGACCTCTCTGGGTTTTCCTGTCTCTTTCTATAATCTTATTGCTTCACAGTATTTTCTGTTTCCCAAAGATGTAGTTTAGTTAAGGTAACAGGCAAACAGTGTTGCCTAAAATTTTGATAATGATATTGAACTTCAAGAAACAAAATCCCTGTATCTGCTTTCACTGAACTTCCAAAATGCTGGAAGGCAAATTTTACTTGTAAGTGCTTTTCTTTGAAATGTCCTTAAAAATTAAGATCTAAAGTCTTTTGGGGTGCTTTACAAAGTGATAAATAACAAAAATGGGCTTAAAATATAAGCATATTAGTGAGTCTTAACCATTATTGTTGTAGAGGAGACAACTAGAAAGCAAATGCTTTCTTATTGTCCACTATATGTGTGTGTTTGATCTGAGATAGAGTTCTAACCTCTTTCAGGATAGTGGGAACAATCTATGTTTTGTGTTCCAGCCTGACATTTCCCATGGATAGATCCACATATGCATCTGCCAGAGAACATGTAGAAAGGACCAGTATCCGCAGAAAAAGTGAAAGTTTGTGCAAGAACTAGTAATGTCCAGACAACTTTAAAACACATCCTCTTTATTCTAGCTTTAGTAGAAAATAATGTGCTTTTGGGTGGTTGGCCACCTGTAACATATTAATCTGTTGCGTAACTGAAAATGTCAAAATGAAAAGTACTGTTTTTGACTAAGTAGTTGTATCTATAAGGTATTGTGTATTCTAAGGCAGTAAGTCCCAAATGCACTTTCGTTGTGTTTTACTTGTGTAGTTACCTAAAGGAAAAAAAAAATCTTCTGCCCTGTTTTGGTCTGCAACCAATTAAAAGCAAGCAGGAAGCTTCCTCATAGGCAGTGCTGATCCACCGTGAAGCCAAGTCAAAAAGCTCCCATTGGCATTACTAAAGGCAAGAACCCAGGTCAATAACTTCCATTAAATTAGTCAAGCAGCAAGATTTGATCCCCAAACCATCTGTAACAATGAATATGTTAAAGCTGATTTTAATTTCTTTTCTCTCAAATACAGGTAGCATACACATTTTCAGGAATCCCTACTCATACAGAGTTGTAAGAGTAGGAAGTTATTGCAAAGTAAAATAAACAAAATAAAGAAATAGAAAAGTCAGATCTTGAAATCTTTGGAATGTTTTAGTGAACTGTAATGCAGAAACAGTTTGCTAGGTCCCAAGCTCTCCAGAAAGCAGGTGGACTTTCCAGTAGCTCAGTAACGAACAGGTACTCTGCTTTTTAAAAGTCACACACCAGCTTTGGAAGCTGGATTCTTTGGAAGACTTTGCTTGTCATATTCTTAATGTGGTAAAGTGGCACAGTTTATAGTAATGGACAGGTGTGTAGAGATGTGAAGGAAATTAGGTTCATAGGGAACATATCTACTACAATGTTTCAGATTAGAAGCCAGTAGGTGTTACAAGAAGTCATTAGACCACATAAAACAGCCATAATGTTGGAAGACAAATCAAGTCATTCTGTGTTAGAGGACCCTAGTAATGCTAGGAAGCAGTGTATTTTTATTATACAGAACATGTGGAACTTCGTGGCATCTCCATTCCTGAAGATATTCAGAACTCAACCAGATAAGGCTGGTTGAAACTAGATCCAACTTTGAAATTAGCCCTGCTTTGAGCAGGGTGTTGGATGTGACCAGGAGATAACCTCCTGAGAACCCTTTCAACCTAAATTATTCTATGAATTTGAAGTTCTGTATTCAAAAAGTCTTAATCTCTTTCCATATAGAGAATCAGTGTAGGCTTTCCAGAGAGATTTTCAACTGTTCCCTAAATATTTAAAACTGTAGATCATGTGCTTGCAAGGAAAATATTGCAACAGTCCTTTACATAATACCAAGTATGCAAGAATGCATCTTTACTTGGATCCACAAATGTCTGATACTTTGCAAGCACAGATTTAGAAACAGCAGCTGAAAATGCAGTCTTTGCTGTCTCATTACAACATTGCTAAAAAGAAATCTTACAATGTCTGAGTCGCGTCTCAGGTGATACCGCGATGTCTAGAAAATAGATTTTGAAGCAGAAGCAATATAATGCCTTTTTGTGTTGCCTTAATTCAACTTCATTTAAAGAAATATGCATAATTTTAGCTTCCCACAAACAAAACCAACCTTTATTAAATCAAAAAGTAGAAATAAGGGCAGAGAAAGGATGATCAGAGGATTACAAGAGAGGTCTCAGCCGTGTGAGTCCATGAATTCTAAGTGACTCAGTCAGTATGTGTAATTTATGTTAGTATTTCTCAAATTACAAATATAAATTACATGGCTAGGAAATATCTTCCAAAGCTAATGGACAAAAAATTGATGTCAAACAAGACATGAATTATTCTTACTTGACAACATGAACAAATGATGAAAGGAGTACTGTACTGCTTACCTTTGAATCTCAGTCTGATTAATCTTTCAAGCAAACACTTTTGGATTAGTAAAAGTGACAAGCCAGTATCTGTTAGGCCCATGCGCATAATCCTGCTCTCAGCACCCAAAATTGTGAGCACACTGTGAGACAGGCTGGGAATGCAACCCCTGCAACACCAATGAACCTGAAGCTAAGACTTTAAAGTCTTAGTTCTTTAAAGTCTTAGTTCTTTAAAGCTAAAGACTTTAAAGAACATTAAAGCCTAACAGTAGAAGCTATTGAGTTTCTCATATGAGATGCTAAGCTCCTTCCAGTCCCGATTTTGAAAATGTTCAGGATTGGGCTTTGGAGTTCTTGATGCTATTTATATTTAGGAATGAATCATCCCATTTGCTTCTCACTGTAATTGTCTATAAAGAAATGTGATCACAGTCATCTTGTTGACCTTACCCTCTTTAACACAT
Organism: Phalacrocorax carbo; assembly: GCF_963921805.1. Lineage (NCBI taxonomy): Eukaryota > Metazoa > Chordata > Aves > Suliformes > Phalacrocoracidae > Phalacrocorax > Phalacrocorax carbo. The sequence goes on along the minus strand of NC_087520.1, from coordinate 35,695,238 downwards.
TCAGTGATTTACCATTCAGCAGTTGTCACTGGCTCCAGGCAATTTGAGCGTCAACCTTTATCCACTGCAGCCAGCTCACTACAGCCTTGTGTGAAGATGAATGTTTAAATTACAGCACTTGCTTTCACATATGGTTCTTTCATTCACAATGACAAGAGTAGATTCCCCATCTGTTCCCTAGCTGCTGTCACGGCTAGGTGTGATTCAGACAAAGGCTGAAAAAGAAACATTCCTGTCGAACTTAGTTGGAAGGTTTTTTTAGGTAAATTGGTTGGTGACGTCACCGAAGTGTGAATCACTGCAGAGAAGTAGCTTCTAGAGCAGTAAATGGCTGGTGCTTCTGCGCTGCTGTGCTTAAGCGAGTTAACAGCTCTGGTCATTGTAAAAAAATAACAGGCTATTTCTAATTATATTGATTCCCAGTGTCTGCTGATTTCAAAGTAGTTTTTGAGGAAGAAAAGTCACAACAAAGTTTTGATGTTTGACACTCAGTGTAAACTGGATTATCTCGTTGCCAGCCCCCTTGACACATACGAAACGGAGACAATTTTGAAGTCTAGCTGTTTCAACAAGGCTGCCATGTATGCATTTTGGAAGCAAGGTGTATTGCTATTAAGGCTTTAAGCCCAGTTTAAGCTTTTCTTTAGGTGCATTCATGTTGGTTCTTGCATGAAGTTGTGACATTAAGGAATGCTTTCTCAATTTGATTATGAAACAGCTAACTTTATTTTTGAAACAAAGGAAAAGACTGCAGGAAAATACTTGCTTTGTGTGTGAAAGAAAATTATTTTTGTCACACTTGCAATAGGTACAGTGAATTTTTCTCTGTTTAAATCAGCAATAGAATTTTGCAGGAATAAACCACATCAAAGGTTTCTAATAATCCTTGCAGTATCCGCTCTTTCCCACTAAATCCCCTCCACAGGTCCAAGTGTGCAGGTAACCTGCCTTTCGAGTAATAAATGACCCACAAAGGAAGAATTTTATTGAAAGACTATTTAATATTATGCAAGAGGGAAGTGCCCTTGTGGCCAAGGAGGCCAACAGTATCCTGGGGTGCATGAAAACGAGTGTGGCCAGCAGGTCGAGGGAGGTTATCCTCCCCCTCTACTCTGCCCTAGTGAGACCACATCTGGAGTGCTGTGTCCAGTTCTGAGCTTACCAGTTCAAGAAAGACAGGGAACTATGGGAAAGAGTCCAGCAGAGAGCTACCAAGATCAGGGTACCGGAGCATCTCTCTCATGAGGAAAGGCTGAGAGACCTGGGTTTGTTCAGCCAGGACAAAAGACTGAGGGGGGATCTCATCAATACTTACAAATATCTAAAGGGTGGGTGTCAGGACAATGGGGTCAGACTCTTTTCAGTGGTGCCCAGTGACAGGACAAGGGGCAATGGGCACAAATTGGAACTCCGAAAGTTCCACCTGAACATGAGGAGAAAATTCCTTACTGTGAGGGTGACAGAGCAGTGGAACAGGCTGCCCAGAGAGGTTGTGTAGTCTCCTTCCCTGGAGACATTCAAACCCCGCCTGGATGCGTTCCTGTGCCCCCTGTTCTAGGTGTACCTCCTCAAGAAGGGAGGTTGGACTACATGATCTTCAGAGGTCCCTTCCAACCCCTACCATTCTGTGATTCTGTGATCAATTTTGACAAGTCAGCCTAAGGACAGGAATTTGAAGCCAGAAATCTTTATCTTCATGTTGCCTTCAAAACTAACAGAATCATAGGGGTTTCACAGGTGTGCTGTCTTTTAACATAAACAGTTTCCATGGACAAATGTGGAGCCAGAGATTACCTAATACACAGCAAGTATGTTTTCTGCTAATCATTTATCCTACATACCCATTTACCGATGTGCAACTTATATCCATGGGTGTCACCTCAGAACTTGGTGTGCCGTCTGCTCTGCTGGTCCTAAGGAGAGGTGGATGGGAAGATGCTGTTCTCTATTGCAAACCTAAAATCTATTCTTACCTTGATCCTGAGCAAAGACCTGCGTTGTAACTGCCCTGTCCAGGCCCTCCATGACTTGCACTGTCCATAGTGCCCAATGGCAAACCACGTCAGCAACTCGCATCTCGGGGGCGACTGCAAAGTGAAATGTAGTGGTGAGTTATTACATCTGTATTGTTATTTGCAGATTCATGATGGGCAAAGCCAACTTTAATTCTCCTTCAAGAGGATGAGCAGGTGAATGCAAGACTGAGTCAAATTAGGCTACTTTCAAGTCATTGGTTGTCATCAAGCACTAATGGTCACTGTATATGCTTTTATTCTACAAGAGTTGCAAAGTGATTCAAGACTGCTTACTCAGTTAAATGTAATTATTTTATTGACAGGAATGAAGGGATATGACCCAGGTAGGGTCGACATACTGAAGAGAGGTAGTGAACAAAACAGAGGGATGTGCCTGTCAGGGATTCCTGATGTTTTCCACTTGTAAGAAATTATTTTCAGCTGCTAATAATTTTGCCTTAATTTTAAGAAAAATTGCGTCTTCATTGTCTGCACAAAAGCAGTTAATTTCTTGTTTTAATTTAATCTCTATAATCATGCCCAGGTATAAATCTAGGCAATGACAATGGCTTTCTGTAAGAAGTTCCAGTTACCTTTTTCTCGAACTACTTTTGTGCTTTTATAATTGATAACTGATGGTGACTGAAATGGAGCAGAAGCTTGGTAATGGGGAACATTGTGAGAGGACTTGGGTAGTGTACTATGAGGGCAGAATAACATTCTTGGCCATCAGTTTTTAGTTTGATTTTTAAAGATGTCAATTACAGTTGAAATGTCCTATACATTTGAAATCCTATACAGTTTGAAATAATTTTGCACTCTGTATATTGCTATGTTGAAAGCTGGATGGTTGTGCCTAATACATGTTTTTAAACAATATTATAATTAGATTGTTTGCAGGTAGTTTTTATAATAATTTTTTTTCTTTTTGCACTGGGGAATGACTGTAAGGGGCTACAACATCTCCATTGTAACAGGTAGCTGTGCTGTTTTGGAGGGATGCCCACCTCTTTTACCTGGAACATAAATGTCCAGGATATCTGAAATGGTAAAGAGTAAATCAGTGCCTTAAGCAGGAGCAAGTTGAATTAGGAAGCTTGAAAAGGAAGGAGTTGTACTAACTGGTCTAGGAAAAGAAACATGTAAAACTTACATGAAAAGATGTACTGTGAGCATTGGCAGAAAATAATATTATAGATTTTTTTTTTTTTAAGTTCCTTTGTATGGTATTCCCTGTATTCAGTCCTATTAACTAGTGGTTTATCTACTTTGAAAAGAATCTATGCTCTTGTGTTAATGTTGTTTGGGTATGCATTACCAAGGCAAATAAAAAATAATTTGAATTGTAGACTGCTTTGAAAGAAATTATGCATTAGCTCATTAGTGCTTGTGTGCTTGCTGGCAGGGTACCAAAGCATCTATAACTTTACTGCCTCGGTTTTAATCAGAATTCTAGACTTGCACATTTACATGGGCAACATTTTCACTCTTACCCTGGATGTTCCCTAAACAATTGCAATGTCCATTTAAGGTTCTCAATAAAAAATGAAATACCAATCTCCTATGCTATCAAAAAACCCTATAGGTTTTAAGGTTGACCACAGATGACTTAAGCATTTTCAAAGCATCCACATCTCTCATATTCTTTCCTCAAAAGGTAGCACTCAGATGCTATTAGGTACAGTTCATTCTCCTGTTAATTTGACAATCTCTCCAGCACCATTAAGGAAAGAAAGTCCACATGTCCTTTTGAACAAAATTATCTCTCAGTTAGCATTCTTTATAGATTTTGGCTATTAAATTTATTTGGCAGTGAAGCATGTAAATATGGGTATAATTAAGAAAGAATATATAATACATCAATGATACCAGCTACAATTTATGAATAAAATTCTCATGATGCAGTTCTTGCCTGGACAACCTTTAAGAAGAATGTTTTGGGTTTGGCTGTAATTTTTTTATTTCTCTACCTCTTGATATAATGCTGAAACTTTTCAGGAGTTTATGTAATAGGTACATAGTTTTGACAAGAAATGTTAATGAACAAGTAACATAAAGCTGACAAACTTCAGCTAGCACCCACTTCAGTTAGAAGATGTGGTTGCCAATAAACTTGCACAAAAACTGACAACAGCTGTCATATTTACTTGGTTTTTCTAAGGGAACAATTCGAGGTTTCAGATCCAAATCTCTCAGGTTGTCTTTTGGTTTGTTTGTGGTTTGGGGTTTTTTGTTTGTTTGTTTGTTTTTTTTTTTTTTTTTTTTTTGCTTTAACCTTTATCTAGCATTTACAGACATTTTTCTTTGACTGAATTTGATATTCTTTCATTACGTTTCTCAGAAACAGAGCTTATAACTAAGATCTAGTGAGATTCTTGCTTTCTTGGCCAAATCCAAATCCTGCCTTAAATCCCTCTAGACACCAGCCTATATCTTGGTGCCTTCTTTTCTTTTGCCTCTTGATGTTTGTTGTTTTATGTAGGTATTGATAAATCTTTCCATAGCACATACTGTTACACATGTAACAAGAATCACTATATTTCTTCTACTTCAGCTGTCAGATATAGTAGACTGTTTTGTAAGGAACTTCTGTTACATTACTAGCAGTACTGTTTTAAGACATCCATTGCAGGCCAGTGAGCACAGCAGGCACAGCCCAGATTTACATGCAATATTTCACTGGGGGTGGAAATCTCCTTTCCCCCCTGTTTGGCCAGGGCACAGTTCCTAGTGCAATCTGCAAAGTGTCAACATTACTTTCTCCTGCAAAGCACCTAATTTTTTACGGAAATAGTAAACAGAGACTGTGGAGGCTTTGGCATGTGGCCTTTATAATAATGAAGATATTACAAAATTGTTAAAAGGAAGATGCATTTTCACCACAATATCTCCAAGAAGTCAAAAGACTGACACTTGATGTTGTTTCATTCATTCCAGAGAAAACGAACCTGAGACTCACCAGGAGAGTTTTGTAGATAGAGGCGCCCTGAATTCCCAAAGGGGGAAACTGAAGCAGGATACAGTTACAGAGAAAAACCAAGATTATAGTCCTATTTTTGACTTGGGTCCTTTTTGTTCATTTCTGGATGTAGTTTACACTACTGTTAATTCAATGTTTTTAGTATTTTTTTGCATAATACATCAAAATTTAGTATTAAAACCTTGATGTTAAAAGCTTCATTCCCTCTATCTAGCCTGTATCTTCCCCAGGATACAGGCCTTCCTCTGAAGGGGAAGAAAAAAAATAGTAAAGCAATTGGATGAGTATCTCCCACCTAAGCGAAACTTTGGCTACAAATGAAGGATCCAGATCAGAAGTGGTAAGGACAATTTCTCTGAATACCACAATAATTTGATGGGCGCTTGAATTTCCAACTCTCTTGGATGTGGTGATTTACTTCCAGACATGCCTGGTTTGCATCAAGACCACAGTAAATTGTAGAGACAGAGTAGAATTATTAGTAATTTTGATGGCTTACCAAACACTAAAACAAAGTCAGCGTTATCTCAAAGATTTAAAATGAGATTATAATAATGTAATCATCATCACTCTTTAAGGGCTACTCTATAAATACAGATAAAATAAACACATCTGTGTTCTGAAGCAGTACCCTGTGCTGCATTTAGTATCTGTGGTCTTTCCTGAGTGATTACATTTGTGATTACCTGCAATCATCTCTGTTCTTGTGTCTCGCTGGAAAATAGACTTACGAAAACATAGAAAGAAATTACTTGATTACTCCCCTAGTTAGTTTAGCCATAGTTTTAATAGCAGTTACATGCGCAGTTGTTTTCTGTGTGCCTCTTTCTCTTAAACTAATCTCCACGGTCTTGCAAGATACCAGAAATGGGTACAGAGACTTCAGAAGAACAGGCAGTGTGGTGCCTGGGAACCCCTGTTGCAGTCAGTGTGAGGACTTGGGTCATCCTTGTTTGCCTGCTTGCAACTCTCTACCTCTCATCCAGGGACACAGGAATTCATTTTTGTAGCTTTCAGTGGCAGGATGAACTGAATGCATTTCCCCTATGGAACTTTTTTCCAGAAATGTGACTGATATGTTGATCAGAGGGAGGAAACTGACTGTCTCTTCCTTTGTAAGTGAAGAATTTACCCTTCAAATTCTAGACTTCAGAAATCTGAGCCAAGCTCACTGAAATCAGAGGAATTAAGCACTCTGGAGAGTAAGACCACAAATTAGTCTAGTTTGGGAGAGGGCTATGGATTTGTTCTTCAGACTTTGGGATCTAACTATCTAAACTCCATTCAGGAATTTGCCTAATGCAAACCTAGCATTTTCTGAATCACAGTTACATTATTTATAAGTGTTCTATTGGGGGTTTTGGTGGTTGTTTTTCTTTTCTTTTTTTTTTTTTTTTTTTTTTAATAAAAAACCAGCTTAGTCTACTCCCTTTGTTTCCAAGTTTTCAGACTCTGGCCACACTTCTCCCACTAACAGTATGTTAAGCCCCTTCAGATTCAATGTACCTAGACTTGCAATGTATGAAAATACAATCTCCTAGCGTGCTCTCTCCACCACTGTTTTCTTTAGATGCTTTTGTATGGAATGGAGTGAAACTGAGTTACTACTCAGTGACTATTTACTGCTCCTAGGCATGCTTATTGTGCAAAAGGGAGACAACCCCCAAGGGAAGACGGCAGCAAGGAGTAGCATCTCCACTCCAGCTGAACAGAGGGATTAAAGCCTCGAGAGCCCCACAAAGCACAGGTAACCCCCATTTCTAAGGGCTTTGAAGAGTGCCAACTCCTGAGGAAGCTGAACCACTGGATAAAAACGGGTTTGCATTTTTTCCCCACAAGGTTTTCAGAGTTCAACATGTGTCCCTCAAATATAAGGTTGCTATATTAATCTTGTTTCACTTCAGAGTATTTTCTGGAGTCTCTGTGGCATGCAATAGATTTCATTATGTGTTAAGGACAAAATATCTTTTTAGATAGCAATACCAAACTTTAGTAATCTGAAAATTGGTTTTACCCCAACCAACAGCTAAACCCCACACAGCTGCTCACTCACTCCCCCTGCTGCGATGGGAGAGAGAAACAGGAGAGTAAAAGCGAGAAAACTTGTGGGTTGAGGTAAAAAGACTTTAACAGGTAAAGCAAAAGCCATGTGTTTAAGCAAAGCAAAACAAAGAATTCATTCACTGCTTCCCATGGGCAGGCAGGTGTTCAGCCATTTCCAGGAAAGCAGGGCTCCATCGTGCACAATGGTTACTTAGGAAGACAAATGCCATCACTCTGAATGTCCCCCACAGTTGGGGTCAGCTGTCCCAGCTGTGCCCCCTCCCAATGCCTTGTGTACCCCAGGGCCCTTGCTGGTGGGTGGGGTGAGAGGCAGAAAAGGCCTTGGCTCTGTGTAAGCCCTGCTCAGCAGCATCTAAAACATCCCTCTGTTTTCAATACTATTTCCAGCACAAATCCAAAACATAGCCCCATGCTGGCTACTGTGAAGAAAATTAACTCTATCCCATCCAAAATCAGCACACACTGTTTGAACTTTTCACAGTTAAACAGATAATTTTAAAGCCCAATTCTGAACTAAATCTTCTACTTCTGTTTTGGACAGATTTTGTACTAAAATTGATGTTTGCTGATAGTGGCCAGTCTTGTCCAAGTCTGTATGTATTAGCTTATTGACTGAGAACTCACTGGGTACCTAGTTTTGAATATTCTGTTTTACCTTATGACACTTGTCAGAAGCTAAAATTTTGTTGTCAGTGACATGCAGTGACTAAAAACCTACTGTTCCAGCTGACCTCCCTGAAAGGGTGTTATCACTTATATGGCTATCTTCTTAAGAATATTAGCACTTTCATTCATGGCACTAAAAAGCCCAGGTTTTACCTTTTCATTGACGTCAGTAGAAAAGTAAGGCTGGTTTACAGAGAAGTAAACCAATAAAGATGTACTGCATTATACAATTACCAAAAGATAATCTTTTTTTTTCATTGCTTTTATTAGTGACTCATATGGTCCCAGGACAAAATCCACACTGTGGCTTAATGACTTCTATTGTTGCCTCTTAAACCTAAAGAAAAATGGATCCCTGTAGCTCATTTCATAGCCCTTACCAAGCAGGATTCCTGTTGGACTGGGGAAGAGGTTAGCGTAAGGATTGTAAGATCAGGTCTTGACAGCCCTGTCTTCTACTAATGGAGATGACTGTAGAAATAATTTATGTTGTTTTTACAAGTGCAATGACTTAATTGTTTACTTATTCTGTAATGTCACTTGCCACTTCAATTGAAGACAAATTGCTTAGTTAAAGTTGAGGAAAATTAAATACCAGTTTCCAGGAGCTTAAGGTTATATTTTAGGAAGGAGATAGTTTAATTCTATTTTTTAAAATGTGTTTGTATCTCTCTCTCTCTCTCTCTCTCTCTTTTTTTTTTTTTCTTTTGTGTCCCCTGTAGCTTTATACCTCATTGTGCTGAGTTTTTCCAGACAGGAAAAGAAGGAAATGTCTGTTTTTCATAGAAAAGTAGAGTTAGCTGGAAACTAGATTACAACAAACTGAGGGGTTTTTTTCTTTCATTTTAGTACACTTTCAGCTCCATGGAAAAAAGTGATAATGGTTGCCTGTGATTCCAGCAGATACTTTGTGGTAAGTAGGCATGTTGTAAGTACTGTTAGTAAATGCAAAGTTCCAACCTGGAGCTTCATCCAGTTCTTATCTCTCTATTGTAAGAAACTATTCAATAATGATACCTGATTTACCCTACTAAAGCAGGATTACTGGTACAGTAAGTTGTATGGAACAGGGAGCTTTTGTCCCATGCTGCCTTTGCAGAGTACTAGCATAACAATGTCCTGTCTGAGGAGTAGGTTCCTGGGTGCTACGATGTTACAAATAATTAGTGAAACTGGTACTTGCACTGTGATAGTAAGAGGAGGAAACTATTTCAGTAAATAATTAATTGCAGAAGAATTGATAGAAAAGACATTTGAGTAGAGTTCTTCTAACTGCTTTTTTGGCAATAGTCTACTGTCCATTTGCTTTGGTGTTTATTAGATACTCATCTTGGGTAGAAAACTATAGGAAAAGTAATGTAAAGTGATAAAACTTTTTATTTAGAATTCATTTCTCAGATATTCCTCATGAGACACTAGACATGACAAATATACTTTTTAAAGCACAGGACAGGTAAAAAAAAATCTCTAGGACTTTGATTTCACCCCTAGAAATGGTCTTTATTGTAAGATAACTATATGTGAGTCAAACAGGAGGTAGAAAATATTAGAAGTTAGCTCTACAGAGAGGTAAACTTAATACCATACACCCTGGGTGAGGGCATAGTGGTAACCCTGATTAATATACTTGGCAGTAAAACTAAAGTGCCTTTTCTCCATAGTTTTTTGTTTTCTTTTTGCCTCAGAAGGGCTTGTGTACTTTGCCCTACAGTCAGGGAAAAAACCACTTGTAGCAGTGAAAGCAAGGCTCAGAATAGTCATTAAGGTATTTCCACAAACCCTGGTTTCCTTAAATGTTCAGAGGAAAAGACCTTCAGACTTATGGGTCAGACTGGACTGCTTCTAAATAATCCTTATTAGATCTTATACTACAAAAAGGCAAGAGTGCTATATAAGATTTGTCCATAGACTGGTAAATATCTGGGAATATAATACAGTTATTCAGATTCCAGCATATTCAGGCAATTCAGTACTAGTAACACTTACCTTGTCACATGGTACCGTAGCAAGAACAAACTATGGACAGAGCTGACTGAATAAAAATGTAATTAAAAGAAAAATAATCACACAGAAGTTCCTATTAGTTTTCTATGTATCTACTTATAGAAATAGTATTTCTAGCTCTACAGTTTGTATTACAGCTACCAGTATCCTAGTATTTATTAGCTGAATTAGTCTAACATGTGAGGTGAAAACACAAACAGGGACATTCCATTTTCAGTTCCAAGAGAAATCCAGAATTACTCTACAAAATTCATAGTTACTCTGGATTGGTTTTTTTATGGAACTTTTTTTTTTAATGGAACTTGCTATCTAGCTCAGAGGTTGAAATGTACAAGTTAACTTAAACTGGTAAATCTCTTCTTTTGACCTGTGAATTATCCTTGCTAGAAATACCAACTTTGCAACACTAGTGTAACTTTGCACCTTTTATGTATCACAACACATGTTTAAGAGACTCTACCCAAATATGTTAACAGCAAACAGCTACTGGCTGAATTAAAGTTGTGATTTTAGTATGTCATAGCCTCTTTGAGCGAATTTTAACCCAGTATCTGTGGGCCATTTAGGCTTGAAGGTTTCATCTTCAGAAAAGTGAATGAACTGGAATATCATAGCTTCATCTGTTGTGGCTGTAGGTGTTATCAGTATACCTACTTCTGTATCTTCATGAAAAATGAGTTGTCTGTTTCACATTGGAAAAGATGACAGAAATTGTAGTTGTTACTGTGCTTCTGGTTTACATCTTGAAATATGTTACTTCTAGCTATAGTAGCAGGAAAGAGATAGGTACAATCTATGATAATTGCTACAGTGTTTATATACAGTGCTTGATAGATATTTTGTCCCCCACTTTTAAATTTAGAATTAGTTAATACTATATTCTTTTGGCATCATTACTGTAAAATCTAGGAGCCCAAGTAGTCAAAGTCCAGCTGTGCTGTGAGCTTTACCAATGTGCACAGTTATCCATGTCTTAGTAATCCTAGAATCACAATTTAGGGTAAATTGACCATGTGAATTAAGGAAAAAAAAAAGCAGAGTAGGAAAAAGTGGTGAGGTGACAAAAGTATTTTTGCATGGGAAAACTAATGATCTCTATCTGAGACTAATATACCATGCAATACATCCATCTCTCCCTTCCAGCATTATTTATGCAAGTGTAATTAGATTTCAAAACAATGAACTAATCTTTGTGATGAAGTACAAGACTACAACTAGCCTGATTCTTTCCCTAGTGAAATTAATGAAAACTTTATCACTCACTTCAGTGGGAACAAAGTTAGGTCTACCCTTAACCTTTGTCGTAGCTGTCTACATATGGAAGTGATTAAGCTGCTGAGTAACTGAACATTATTCAATACTCCAGAGTGCAGTTCTCTAAGATGTCAGCACTCCTTCGACAGCTAGCTATTAGAGTAAAGTTTCCAAGTCTGGTGTGTTAATCTGTCCCCTCTGAGATCAAACATCGCACCTTCTATAATAAGAATGACAACATCTTAATGGGCCAGATAGTTATCAAGGATGCTTGGAATCACTTCTGTGTTTTGTGCTGTGTTTATCTCAGCCTTAAGCCTTCACATGCTGTTCTAAAAACAACAGAGAAATACTGAGATTGCAAGAAAAAGTTGTCAATCTTATTGAAGTTGGCCTCCGTTCATCAGAGCATTTTTCTAACCTAAGCAAACTATGTCTTCAAAAAACAATATTGCACTAAGGAAAGGAGACTTTGTCAAATCTGGAAGAGCAGGTCAAGAGTCTGACCTACTGTAAAAGCTTCAAGGTGCACTTGGTATTTTGAAGAGTTCTTACTGGTGTGTAGACATCCAAGGTAGTAGGCCTGATGCTTATGCTGTTATTACAAATCTTCTGAAAACTGGTATTTTGACAATAGCTTTAGCTCCTGGCGATGTGACTTGATTGAAATGCAGAAGCTTTAAAAACAAAAGGCAACATCTTCTCCCCTTCTCCTTTGCACAATTTGTGTGTGAATGTGTGTCTGTGTGCATGCATGTGGTATTTTGAATAATTTCATCATCTGGGAGCCTTCATTCTGATTTTTTTAACATCATGAGATGGTTAGCCATTCTGTAACTCAGTGACCGGGTGAACTACCTATACAAATAGTTTCTTGACTGTTCATCGTATATGGGCCCATCATATATGAGGTAAATCTTCATGCATACCTACCTAGAGGGCTTACCCCTACCCCCCAAGTAGCAAATATATGTACTGCTAGCCAAAAAAAAAAAGATATTTACTCCAACACATACTTAAAGGCGCAAAATTAGACATATGAGTATGTGTTCAGTCACACATGCAGAAATCATGCCTCTGTACAATCACATGCAGATAAGACTGCTACCCATGCATTGGCCAAAAGAGGTATATACTGATCAACACATTAACATATTGCCTTGCTATTAATTGCTGATAAATGCATTAGTAATTTGTGTCCCTAGGTTTTCCTCAGTTTATTGGAGTGTTCAACTATGTGTCTGGGCTTCCTTCATGTATAGAACAGACAGGAGAAAAGAGCATGGCTGCAGGGATAATCACTTAGAGAGTGATGCTTCTAAGAAAGTCTTTGCAATTAGAGAATGCTTCCAGTTACTGATATAATATCAGTAATAATAAAACTATAATTAATAATAATAATAAATAATAATAAAACTATAATATGCAATATGCTGTTGTCAGGGGCAGGAATTCAGTAACACTAGAATAGTGTACACCTTTGTGAGAAGGTGGGAGAGTTGTTTACATCCACCATATAATTGAAAATGTAACAAGAGCTGCTGAGTTCTGGCAAGGAAACACAAGTGACCTTTCAAGGCTTCTTGACCCAAAGTAAATATTTGATGCAGAAGCAGATATTCTTTAACTCAACTTTAATTCTCAGACACTGCCCTGACTGTCTGCCACAGGGTCTGTGATGTTGTAGGTTTGACAAGAGATAATCTCCTCCCAGGATTCAAGATCTGTTCTAAATCTGACTACAAGAGAAGTCAGGATAACAAAGTTTAATTGATCTCTCCAGTAAGAGTGGTGTTCTATAGCAGTCTTAATAGTAAAATTATCTGTATTGTGAGTGTCTGTATGTGGGTCCTCTACATAAAATGGATCTATATGCCAGACTGGTCACTTCAGACTGTGATTGCCATTGGTGTTTATAAAATTCCTATAGAAATACCCATGTAATTGGAACTGCAATAGTGCTGTGTAACTGGGGGAATCACTGCATCATCCTCAGGAATCATGGTAAGGACCAGTGTAATGAATATGAAGTTAGCAGTTACTCTTTCCTGTGGACTACAGAAAATCTCCTGTACTCAAAGCCACTCAAAAGGGTTGCTGCTTGAGCAAGGAGGCCCGTAATGCTTCACAGCACTGGCATTCAATTTCTTTGCTTATCATTCAGATTTCCTTGCCAATATGAAATGAAAAGCCATTTGATACCTGAGGCTCCTGTCTTGGTATCTCATAAGCAATTTTAGAATTATTAGTCTTTGGGTCATTAATATTCTCTGCTTTTACTCTGATCATCTCACTTCCTGCAAACAGTAAAAATATTGAGTTGAGAGTGAATTAAAAAAAAAAAACCAACAACCTATAAATACAGGGTTTTTTTAGTGATGTATATGCTTTGATCACTATTCGGGGAAAAAAGTTTTTTAGAATTAAATTGTTTTTAACTTCAGTGGTTTGAGACAACTTTTGTGTAATATACATTATATAAAGAATGTGATAATGAGTTTATCTTTGCAGAAATAGAAATCAAACAAGATGTTAAAGCAGAAGGACATAAGAAATAGTAAAGTTTCAGGTATTATAGATTGACCTCCAATTAAGTTAATGAATGCTTTCATACCTTTTAGTATTTTTTTCCCATTGCTGATCCCTAAACTTTTCCTCAAAGGTTTTTTGTTACTGCATGAATGTTCATGCCTCTTCTAGATCAAAATCTGTGAATCTTTCAAATGCTCTTGCAAGTCCTGTGCAAAAACAGGAATGAATTAGTTTCCCTCATTTAGCAGCTACTAAGGTAAGATTTTCACTGAAGTAAAGATTGTGCAGCTGATTCCTAAGTAAATTAATATTCTTTCTCAGAGCTGTGCTGGACTCTTTTTTACAGCCTGTGTTACTGCATAAGAACTGTTCTCACATTTGGCTGTACTCTCCTTGAGTGCTATCTGATAAAACTCGTGGGTGAATACTGGCAAGTTGTCATTCTTATCCATCAATGTTATCAGCAGCGTAAGTGGATCACTGTACAACAGACGGTCACTGTTCTCATCAAGAACCTGAATTTCTTGCTGATACAGTTCAAATAGATGCAAAAAGCATGTAAGTAATAAGATTTAAGTGTTCATTATTAATCTTAGTAGAATTTGGCATGCATCTTTCCATTACTATAAATGTAACATTCAAGTCCCTTTTAGTATTAAAAAAAAAAGAACAAGGAAAAATTATAAGGACGTGTAGGACAGAAAGGGGCTAAGATTGTTTAAGTTCTGTGTTGAACTGCACAGGCTACTTGTAACATGTGTTATATGAAACTTTTCAGTGAGGTTTTTTAGAGATTGAACAAAGCCTACTGTTATGATAGCAGAACTAACAGAAACGAGGAGAGGAGCATACAGTAGTGGACAGCTAGTGTGTGTTTAAAATAAAAAAAAAATCTTCCTTTTCCCCCTCTTTCCAACTGTGTCTTCAGCTAGAGAGAGGCATAAAAATTAACTGTTATGCTACTCTATGCAGCATGTGGACTGTGCTAGTGAATACTTTAAACTTTTGAACTGCTAGCTAGTTAGGAAGTGATGATCACCAAAACAATGTAAGTAGTCAGCCTTGCCTAGAAGCTGAGAATTTCTGCCACGAGCTAGACTACAAAGACAGAGCTAAAATTACTTTCTATTTATAAATTTCTCTGACAAGTATTGATCACATTACAAATAACAGTATTTTAAATGAGAGTTTGTCTACAGAGATCTTCAAATAGGACTTAATTGCATGCACTATTCTGTTCTATATATTCCAGAGGAAAATCTAAAGCCTAAAGGTAAAATGTGTTATTACTGACAGAAAATGGACTTCAGAATCCCAGATGGCAGCTTTCAGGCTTTCCTAATACATGGAAGTCCCAGGGCTCTTTCTATAAATATCTAGAACCATATGTTCCTACATCACTGAAACATCAGTAAACTCGTTTCTGTTACATCCCTTTGGAAAAGTGGGACAGTAGCATCATAGTAAGGACATTCAAAAATTGGAAGACAAGGTAGCGTAGACAATAAGATCTCTACTGTATGTCTACCCAACTCAACATTTGACTCAATATACTTTCTTAACACTGCTTGTTATGGGCTGATGGATTCTGCAATCAAGTTTAGGAGGACACAAAACAGTATTTAAAGCACAGATTTGCTTAATAACAGTGCTGCTGCCAGACACCCCTTGGTGCAGGAGCACCCAAACTGCTTTCTATGCTCACTGTTCCTTCAGAGGGCCCTGTGCAGCACCTTTAGCCCATAGTCTGTTTCTGTCCTCATTGGGCTAGAGGCCCAGTCATTCTGACTGTTTTCAGGTAAATTACAATTGGTTTTCCTGGTATTTTGGGGGAAATATGAAAAATTACATAGTGAAAGAGCATGAGATTTAGTCCCATGAAAATAGCTAGGGAGGAAGTGTAAAGAAATGCAATGCTGATGTAAAAATCTAAACAGAGTTAATGCTTCAAATCAGAATTAAAGTCCAAGTGGGTTATATTTAAGAAATTTTTTTTTTCTAGGGTCAATTCCTTCTCCTAATCTAGTACAGACTTTCTGTACTGGAAAATAGAAATGTATTGTGTGATTGATATGAGAAGGTTATTCCTCAAGGGAGAAGTTTAATGGATAAGGCACAGAATAGAATATAATTCCCAGGTTAGTCACAGGCTGCCTGTATGAATTGGGGCAAATGAGTCTACCCTAGTATCTTTTCTTCTGCAGCAGGAGATAACAGCATTTTCCCAGTGCCTGGAAATGCTGAAGAGCTATCCATTAAGAGTGGTAGGGTGGTGTGCAGGGTCATAAATCCTAGTGTTGTGAGACAAGAATTTATTAGCAGGCAAAAGGTTGTTTTCCCTGGCCTTATCTTTAAGAATCCTATTGTTTGACATGTGTGAAATTTCCTTAATCCATATTAACAAAATCCTCTGTGTACTCGAATCTTCTCAGCAGTAGTTGAAGAAGTCTTATTACAGCTTCAGATTGGTTGTTCCTTATATTTATATTTACCTCTCCCTGACTTTCTCTGTCAAGCTCCAGTGTTGCATAAATGTTTCTGGCCAGATCAATTAAAAAAAAAAAAGCCCTGAGGGGAGCTCCCTTCAAAAGTAATGGACCTCTCTACTTTGCCATTGAACCTGGAATCATGGGTAAAACATTAATGTAAATGGAAATATTCCAAGTTTAAAAAAAAAAAAAAAAAGAACAGCATTGGAATTTTTCAGTCTCAAGGGCAAAGGGTCCCTCAAAAAGACCATTCAATTTTTACTGGCAGCTACAGAAGATTGCTATTAAGAGTAAGTAGGCGTAGAAATGAAAGTGCACTGTAGAAATCATCTACTCAGAGCACTGTCCAGGCACTTTGGGTGGACATTAGGAAGTTCTTGTGCTGTTGTTCCAACTCCTTACCTATCCTGCCTGTGAACCAAGAAGTTTGCCTCTGGTGTTAGCAGCCCGGAGTTTGTTCTTATCAAAAGAACTTAGTCCTTTTTATCAGTTATTCTTTTTAGAAAAGCAACAGGCCTCAGGATGAAACTGGAGACAACATTACTCTTGCTGCAGTACAGTGTCTGCTCTTAAAGTAGCTGTGGCTGAAGACTGTGCCGATGTGTTTTGCCATAATAGGCTTCTTAATTTATATTATCAAAAAATGTTGAGATATGGTCTACTAGCTATAGAAGGCATCTGGGAATCAAGAAATGCTGGACTTGGAGCTTCATTTCTGCCAGACTCATCTACTTATCAGTAGGCAGGCTGTTTATGAATCTGAAGTTTACCAGTTTCTATTGACTTTAATTGGATTTATAAATGAGCATCTAAATACCCAGCCATCACTAATCTCTGCCTCGGTTATTGTAAAATATAATAATTTACACCTGCCTCCTGCAATATTACAAGACTTTTATACACAATTTTGTCTGCTTTTAGATCTTTTGAATATATAATTATGTTATTATTTAGACTTCTGATGAGAAAGTGCAAGCCTCCACAGTTCCACAAACAGCAGCATTTTATACCAAATAAATCCAAAAGGGTTTCATTATTAAACAAAATTGAAATGAAATAATGAAATTCTAGAACTCTGGGACACGTTTCCTTGTTGTTACGTGGTGTAATCTTTTCATCATCACAAGCCAAAGCAAAATCAAATCAGTGAAAGCTTTGCCTGACATCCTTTGGCAGACTGAAAGTTAACTCATTTTCAGATTGATTTAAATATGAAATTGAGTTAGTGGAGCTAAAAATATTTCTGTAGTACTGCACTGGTGAAAAGCAATAAACACTCGTATGCCAGATAGTCTAAGGAAGGATGAACAGCGAATAACCAATTTTTTTTTGCTGTTAACATGGAAATGTAGCTACAAACACTTGTGTTTAGACTCTATGGTCCTCATGAAATATAGCTTGTCAGTTATTTTTATAAGACATAAACCCTTTCAACTCTATGGATGCAGAACAGTTCCTAACAAGGAGAAAGGAGAAGGTGACTGTTACAAATGGGATGTGTGCAGTGCCTCATCAGTCCTCAAAATAACAAGGCAAAACCATTATGGAGGCCTTGTTCTAATTTAAACATCGATTTGTTTATGCTAGCATTAATGTGTTTCTTGGTTGATTTTGTTTAGATTTTGTGCCTCTTAACCCATATGACTGTATTCCCAAAGTATGTGGATACAGTCATGTGACTCAGTTCACTCACTGCGTTACTTGCTTTGCTATGAGGAAAGACAGTGTAATCTCTAATCCATGTTTAAAATAGGATTGTTATTTTAAGTGACCTTTTCTTACCCTTTTGCATCTTCACATGCCTGAGGGATTCCCTTTGGAGTTCCAGTAAATAGAACAACAGCAGGCTTTACTCTGTGCTTTAGACAGCCCTGTGTTTCTGTTACTGCTTGAACAATGCAAGCTGAAGAGGCGATTAGGGTTGGCATAAGAAGCTGGGGAAATGCAGCAGTGATTTTAGGTATTTCCAAGAATGTAGGGGTAAGAATATGAAAGTGTGGAGTTTAGCCTTTCAGGGAGAAAAACAAGACTGTCAGTCCAAAGCACAGGCATGTAAAAGATTTTAAACACCTTCCTGTAAATGAAACACACTTTCACCAGTTGCCTTTTGAAGATCATGTACCTGAGATCCATTTCCTGATCTCCTAATCAAAATTGGCCTGTTGCCACATAGGCTTCCCTTTTGCTTTCCAATGTGCAACGCACACCAAATCTGCTTTTTGTAATGAACCTGTGCACACAGCAGCATTTCTGCAAATGCACAAGAGAAGGTTGACTTTAAAGGGATTATTCATAAACCTAAATTAATCACAGATTTGTAGTATCAAAGACAAAGTTCCTAATCCAAAGGAACTACCCAGAGTAGATTAAAGATTGCAGGAGAATCTCATGATCTGAGTTGAATGATTTTCAAAATAAGGATCTCCTGACTTTCCTTGGAAATGATCTGAGGATAACTCGCATTCAGGAGTACTGGAAGGAAAATGGCACCTGGAGCTACCTGGGTGTTTTCCACAATCGCAGCTTCCACTGTTGCCAAGGCACAATATCCTAGAGGCTGATTCCTCAAAGCTCTTACTTGCACAATTAGATTATAATTGCTGACCTGGGATGTGTCTAGCACAGAGCCGTCTACAAATAAAATAAACTTATCAAAGACACATATAATTCTTTTGCAAAATCTTGACAGCTGGTCAGGGAACATGGAATTAAGCTCCCTTGTTTATTGCTGCTAAATAATTAGAGTAGCTACTTTGCTACAGGGATATTTCTGTATTCTTGATTTTGTGCATTTTTTCTTTATTTATTTACTGATGGTTCAATTCAGTTTTGTTTCTGCCAATGGTAGTAAGGTGGTGGATATGACACCTCTGCTGAGCCTGCTAGAAGGGAAGAATTTTTGGCACTTCTGGGACAGTTCCATACTGTATTTTCCATGATACCTATGTGGCATTTAGAGGCTTGTAATGATTGTACTGACCACTCTCTGCTGATAATCCTGGGTACCGGCTGCTAAATCTTCACTTCAATGTGACTAAAGCATCTGCTGCTGCCAGAAAGGAAATGAAGTGTTACCAGGAAAAGGTCTTCAAGCAGCCCTGAATGAGAGGTTCCAGGGGAGAGAAGTGCAGCTTCTGAGCTCTGAGGCAAGAGCTGCTCTGCTGAGGGACAGATGAAAGAATACGTAGGCAACTGAGAGACGGCCACCTAGATATCACACTGATCTTGTTCTAGGCAATACTGTGACCTGTGTTCATTATCACTTATCTGAGGTAATGTTTGTTTTCATGTCAGTATGACTCTGCAGCATACAGTGTGGGACACTCTCTGTAATTGCAGGCGGTCAGGAGAGGATATTTCAGAAGTAGATTTAGGGAAGTCCCCCTTCCCATTTCCAATGGAGGGCCCCATTCAGACAAGCTAGCATAGCTACCCTAGCTCCAAAATCCTTAGGCACCAGGCATCCTGATCTGCCTGGTGTGCCAGTGTGATGGGTGTTACTGTCTCAGATTGGACAGACTTGATGTCAAGCTGACTCACAATGGCCTGTGTTTCCTCAGTGAGGACAGTCTCAGACCAGTCTCAGTCCCAGACTCCAGCAATTTGTCACTGAATTGCAGGCTGTCTTCTACTTTTCACTCTGCCTGGCTTCTCTGTGAACAGAAGGTGGCCCCTCCCAAATTGCTTTGTATGGACCTTTCCTCCAGTTCCAGAACTCTGCTGGATTACCTTCCTGCTTCATCTATGCAAGTAATCTCATTGACTGGAGTCAGGAGTGGGAGGGGATGTAAGGTTTAAGCTTGTATTAAAGGAACCTGCAGGGGGGGTGTAGATTTATCTTTGAATATTCTTCCCTCCTACATTTCTGTTGAGCTGGTGATGCAGCTTTCTGTAGTGATTCTGTAGTGACTACTGCCTGGAAGCCATAGAAATTCCTCTGAACTCTTGAATGAGGGAAGATGTGTGTGTTATCAAGAGGGAGGCAGAGGATGGTTTTGCTTTTGTATCAGAGGGTGAAATTTATTTCAGGTTGCTGCATCGGTACAAAAGGAATAGCAGCCAGGAGAGAAAAGTTAGGAAACCCTGGTATTTTTCAATCTGTTTACCCAAAACAGAGTAATATGGATGACGTGTTTTACTGTTAAACTGTTCTTGGAACAAAGGAAATCAACTGAATGGCAGTATATTTTAAAGATGAGAGGAGCAATATTAGACTAGAAGGCTGGAAAAAATCTGATTTCCTCTGAACCTATTTTTTTGGAGTTTGTTGTTTAATTTGACACATGTTTTCAGTGATAGTTTAGTTAAAACAGCCTTCATATAATCTAAGAAAATCGCTGACCAGATTGGTCGTTGTTCCTGACTGTTATTCTGACCATAGCCTTTATTTAAGACATAAACAAGGACCTTCTTAAGTGAGGGCCACCAGCTGTTTTTCCATTGGAAAAACCTCTTCCCAGTTCCATGAAAACACTTAAAATTACTGTCTGTGTTAGGCTTGTTTTTAAGTGTCCTTCCCATTATGGTGGCCAGCCTTGCATAGCATTTGGAAATGTAAAAATAAGTGAAAAATAACTGAAAATGAGTTTACAGACTTGAATTTTTCATTCCATAATTAAATAACAGGCATTTTCCATACTATTGCATAAAGAATATGGAGAGTGACCAGGAATGCACTGTGTGCCATTGTAACATAATGCAGGGACGTACAGTTAAACAGAGCATTGTAACTTGTGTTAGCTTCTTAAAAGATGAGATTGCTTAGCCTTCCCAGTTCGTTCCATTATTGCTTTAGAGTTGTCATGTTCTACTGTTATATTTCCAGCAGATTTTCCTCTGTATAAAACGTCATTTGCAAAATATCTAAGGCAGGAGAATCTATCATAGAGTCAGCCCATTGAAGCCCACGCTAAGACATTCTTCAGTTGATACAGCACATGATTAAAAGCTTCTCAGTCTGGATATTCTGTTTTGGGGGAGCAGACATTTAGCCTCTGTAGTTCTCTTTTGCAATATTTGACATTAATAATTTTTTTTAGTTTTTTTTAAAGTAGTTTTTCCCTAAACCTTTTTGTTCCCTTTTCCTTCCTATTTTCTTTCCTACTGATGCAAAATAATACACAGTTTGTTGACGCAGTTCCAAGCTATGTGTTTAAAAAACCTTTATGTATTTATTTAATCCCCTGCCTATATGTATTGACTTCTTTTAGCTGCACTTTCCAAATTTTTCTATGGCTTTTATGTTAGTATGGGCTTAGAGAATATTTCATAAAGTGCACAATGCCTGCAGACACAAAAAACAACTTCAAAAAGACCTTTTACTGCACTACAGAAAACCCTAATCCAACCTGTTGTTACCGGTGATGCATTGTGTGGGTGTGCACAAAGCGTCAGGGAGTGTTTTACAGGGATAACAATTTGCACATTCTCAGCTGTACTTTATAATCTGCAGATTCAGAAAAAATCTGTTATAAAATAAAACTTTGCATATTATATTTTATTCACAAAATCAGTGAGGATAGGAGTCATCAGGGGCAGCAGCATCTGGTGGTAGATGCACTGGGATACAATCTGGTAGAAAGCTTTCTGCCAGGAGTCACAGAAAATCTCAGCGTTACTGGGATCATTATAAAGTGCTACTCGGAATGAGTAATGCCAAGGTATTATGTTTCTACTGCTTAGGTAACTTAAAATGAGAACTGAAAACCTGATGGAAAATTTTACATCAGTTATTAAAGGACCTTTTTTTCCATATACAAACAAGGATTTCCATGATATGACAGCTGCTGTGCTGTGTGCTCTTGTTTCTCTACTACATATTAATTTGATTATTCATAGTTTTATCACTGGAGTGGTGTAGGGAGTTCAAGACTTCTTCTTTTTGTGGTAACAGCACCTAAACAGCTCTCCAAACCTAGAGCTTATTCCTAGCTCTAAAAGAGACAGTACATCCTTGAGCCTTTAAAAACTGGCCGCCACCATTAAAGATAACAAAAAATGTTTTTATAAATACATCAGTGACAAAAGGAGGGCCAGGAAGAATCTCCCTCCTTTGTTGGATGGGGAAGGTAACCTTGCCAGGAAAGGTGAGGAGAAGGCTGAGATACTTAATGAATGCTTTCTTTGCCTCAGTCTTCAATAGTCAGACTGGTCATCCTCAGGGCTGTCAGGCCCCTGTGCTGGGAGATGGAGATAGTATGCAGAATGAAGTCCCAGTTGTTGAAGAGAAGGCAGTTACTGACCTGCTCCTTCACCTGGATGTTCACAAGTCCATGGGGCCAGATGGGATCCACCTGAGGATACTGAGGGAGCTGGCAGAGGTGCTTGCCAAGCCACTGTCCATCATTTATCAGCAGTCCTGGTCAACCGGGGAGGTCCCAGACGACTGGAAACTAGCGAATGCGATGCCCCTCTACAGGAAGGGTCAGAAGAAGGATCCGGCCTGTCAGCCTGACCTCGGTGCTGGGAAAGGTCATAGAGCAGATCATCTTGAATGCCATTACGCAGCACATGCGGGACACCCAGGGGATCGGGCTCAGCCAGCATGGGTTTATGAAAGGGAAGTCCTGCCTCACTAACCCGGTCTCCTTCTATGATAAGGTGACCCCCTTAGGGGATGTGGGGAAGGCTGTAGATTTGTCTACTTGGACTTTAGAAGGACCTTGGACACTGTCTCCCACAGCATTCTCCTGGAGAAGCTGGCTGCTCACGGCTTGGACAAGTGCAGTCTGCACTGGGTTAAAAACTGGCTGGACGGCCGAGCCTAGAGAGTGGTGGTGAATGGAGTCAAATCCAGTTGGCGGCCAGTCACAAGTGGTGTTCCCCAGGGCTCAGTGTTGGGGCCAGTCCTGTTCAATATCTTCACTGATGACCTGGATGAGGGGATCGAGTGCACCCTCAGTAGGTTTGCCAATGACACGAAGCTGGGTGGAAGTGTCGATCTGCTGGAGGGCAGGAAGGCCCTACAGAGGGACCTGGACAGGCTGGATGGTTGGGCCGGAGCCAAAGGTATGAGATTCAACAAGGCCAAGTGCCGGGTCCTACAGTTGGGTCACAACAACCCCATGCAACACTACAGGCTTGGGGAGGAATGGCTGGAAAGCTGCCTGGAGGAAAAGGATCTGGGGGTGTTGGTTGACAGCTGGCTGAACATGAGCCAGCAGTGTGCTCAGGTGGCCAAGAAGGCCAATGGCATCCTGGCTTCTATCAGGAATAGTGTGGCCAGCAGGAGCAGGGAAGTGATAGTGCCCCTGTACTCAGCACTGGTGAGGCTGCACCTTGAGTACTGTGTGCAGTTTTGGGCCCCTCACTACAAGAAGGACATCGAGGTGCTGGAGCGTGTCCAGAGAAGGGCAACAAAGTTGGTGAAGAGTCTAGAGAACAAGTCTTATGAGGAGCAGCTGAGGGAGCTGTGGTGGTTTAGTCTGGAGAAGAGGAGGCTGAGGGGAGACCTTATTGCTCTCTGCAACTACCTGAAAAGACGTTGTAGTGAGGCGGGGATCAGTCTCTTCTCCCTAGTAACAAGCGATAGGACGAGAGGAAATGGCCTCAAGCTGTGCCAGGGGAAGTTTAGGTTGGATATTAGGAAAAACTTCTTCACTGAAATGGTTGTCAGGCATTGGAACAGGCTGCCCAGGGAGGTGGTGGAGTCTCCATCCCTGGAGGTATTTAAAGAAGCGTAGACGTGGTGCTTGAGGGTATGGTTTAGTGGTAGACTTGGCAGTGATAGGTTAGCGGTTGGACTCGATGATCTTAAGGGTCTTTTCCAACCTTAACGGTTCTATGATTCTTTGTTTAGTTCACGTGCTTGTCTGTGTTCTACATGGTCTCCAAATAGAGACCATGACTTCTATTTCCTAAGGCTTAAGGTCTATAATTGTTCAAACACTTCAGTACAAACCAAGGGAGAACTACCCAAATGTGTCTTACCTTCTACAGTTAAAGAAATAGCCTTGAGTCCATCTGGAATGTATTCTCTGAAAGTTGGCTTGGAGCATGTGTGAGGATTTTAATTGTAGCTGAGCATTTGGTGTGGAAGGGACATCTCAGTCAGTGGTACAGCCAGGCACAAACGATACTCCAGGTTTAAAGACTGCAGATTGGTTGACACAGTAATTTATCTAAAACACAGTGGAGAGTTCACCACGGCAGATGTTTAAAACAAAGTTTAAATGCAAAACTTTTTATAGACATGTTTATTTTCCTAGAGCGCTTCTGCCTATCCTGAACACATTAAATGCATTGTACTTAAAGGCATTTTGTATGAGTAAAGATTTTTTTGGTGGAAAAGACAGAGCAGTGTGAACCTTCCCACCATTACTGTGTTCCAGCTGATTCTTCATTCACTGTCTGTTTAATAGTTTCTTTTCTTAAAGTTATGTCCTGTAAGTTTTTTATTCTTAGGGCTGCCTCAGATACCTACTGTAAATGAGATACACTAGCAACCGCAAATTTATAGTACCTTTTCTCTGAGGCATTCAGGGGCCTTACAGTTCTTCTGATCAGCCCTGTTTTGTAGGCTTAAGGTTGCCAGATCTCATGATATTTGTTGTCTTTCTTACTAACCCATCTGCTGGCAGTTTTGATTAGGCTAGTACTGGAACAACATGTTTTTTTGATTGCACAGAAAACCTTTAAAGTGTGGCCTGAGGCTTTAGGCACAGGTGGTTCTTTCCACTTGTTGGTATTTAAACCCTTCAGTTCAGCAGCTGGAGACGTTTTTCACAGACTGTATGTATCTTGTGTTAGGTCTCTGTCTTGGAAACGTGTGGAGAAGGCACAGACAGCTCACTGCTAGTTTTGTTTTTAAACCGTCAGAAAGAAAGCTTAACCTGAGAATTTGGGGTCGAAGAACTTACTAGGGTGTATGTTATGTTTGTATGTGCAATGTGTGGAAGGAAGTCAGCAATAAGAACATAGGTTGCATGAGAGAGTCTTCAGGTACGTGTGTATCAGCTAAATCTCCTGGTGACAGGCTTGCCAAAGTTAAAAAACTTAAACAAAATACAAATTTTTGTACAAATGATGGAAATGCAGGGCCCAGATATTGGTGTGCCTCGTCTTCTGTAGGCATCTGTACCACTCCAAATGCAGTGGAATACTTCCTTCTGGACTGAAATTGTTTCCTTTTGCTTTGCATTAAGATCAGTTATGGCCCAAGAAATGCAACAGTAGATCAAACATGGGTTGAGGCCTAGGCCTCTCACTAGGAGTTTACTCAGGGGTGGCAATATTTCTAAAATATTCTTCTTTTAACATCTGGTGTGAGTGAAACCCAATTCTCTTTTCTGTCTAGAAAGAATGTGAAGCAGAAAACAAATAGATATATCATTCAGAGGGGCCGTGGCTGTGTTAGTCTGACTCAGTGAGTTTCTCTGACGTGAACAATGTCCATTCCTTTATTCTATGTTTTAATACAGTGTTGCTTGATTTTTGAAAATGAAACATACTTTGAAGTAAATAGGCCTGTTTGTACGTTTGTATGTACATTAAACAGCTGCTAAATAGCTTTTGAATTCCACATGGGGTATATTTTGACCATAAAAATGGCTACTCCTAAACTCTACCTTTTATTTATGTGTCAATATAGCAGGATTTTCCAGACACAGTGAAGAATTTCCATGTGCTTGTAGCTTAGGCAATCAGGTAGCACTTGCTAAATGCAAATTAGTGATGTCAGGTTCATGTGGTTTGACATGCATGGGGAATCCCAAAGGACCTGCTAATTGTCTGCTCAAAAATGTGTCTCTCTTATGAGGGTTAGTAGAGGTCCAACAATGTTTTGCAGGATTGTTTTGAGAAGTAAGCATTAATAAAGCATCTAATTCAATACAATGTATTCCCATTAATATGAAAGTGGAGACAGGCCATGTAACAGTTAATATTTGGAACAGTAGTAATATTTAGAAAATAGTGTTAGGAAAGTGGTGTTACATTAAATGTCAGTAATGTAGCCCTATGTTTCTCCACCTGTTTTTAATTTGTTCTCTAGATTTTTTTGTTACAGGCTGGAGCAAATGACAAGTGCCCACTAAAACTCATTTAGCCTTCACACTATGAATCCTTCTGCTGCTGTGGCGTGAAGTAACTTTTTGCCTCTCTTACAAACATATGGAAATGCACAGCAAACCTTTTATAATATCTACAGTACAATGAATATTGCTGTTAAAACCATCTTTTGAGGCATGACGCAAACCAGCATGACCAATGCAAGCCAAATGAATACTTTGAGGAAACCATCATGCTGAAGACAGCTAAGTATTTCAGACAGAAAAAACTTCTTGTGACTAGTTAAGGCTCTTATTCTCTGGCTTACACCTCATTTTCATCAGTGTAATAAGCCAGAGTTCAGTGGAATTACTCCTGACTTATAACAATGTGAGAGGAATACAGTACCAAATAGGTCATATTCTCTGCTGATTTTTGCCTGACATCTGTACTGGCTTTTAAAATGCTTCCTGCTTCATGTAGGAGCTTTTTATACCATTTGTACTTGCTGTGTAGGGCAGAGGAAAATTAATTGCACTCTAAATTAAATCCCTTTGGGATGCATTTAGATATGACTAAGACGACTTCTAAAAATATGTTAAGATGGTTTAAAAATATATTGTGAAAAAAGAACATTTTAATATATGTTTGCAGGTAAAGGATCACCTCAAGAAAATAGCGTATTTTCTCGTCTGTCACCACTCCAGTCTTTGACAATGTCCATAATGTGTTACCTAAGGCAGTCTAAAACCACTTCTCCTTTGTGGTCCACTCTGTGATCCATTCTTCTGCATTGTAAATCCTGTTGACAAGTAAAATATGATGCACCTGATTTTGCTGCTTTTTTACATCAGTAAGCCACAAGCAGATACAAAGCTAATCTAATAGACCCTTCTGCTGGGAAGCTGGGCAAATTCCTCCAGTTTAACTTTCCAGAATGTTTCCAAAAGATGAGTGACATGCCCTTTGCTTACTGTTTGAAGCATTAGAGCTCATGTGCTGAAACAGTGATCACAAAATGCCTCATCAGATATCACAAGTCCCCATTACGAGGTATTTCAGAACAATGGACAGGCTTAGGAGTGGACCCATGTAAACCAAGTACAAGGTCCTGGACCTGGGTCAGGGCAACCCCCAGTATAAATGCAGGCTGGGGGATGAAGGGATTGAGAGCAGCCCTACAGAGAAGGACTTGGGGGTACTGATTGACAAAAAGCTGGACGTGAGCCAACAATGTGCCTTGCAGCCCAGAAAGCCAACTGTATCCTGGGCTGCATCAAAAGCAGCGTGGCCAGCAGGTCGAGGGAGGTAATTCTGCCCCTCTACTCCACTCTGGTGAGACCCTGCCTGCAGTGCTGCGTCCAGCTCTGGAGCCCTCAGCACAGGAAGGACATGGACCTGTTGGAGCAGGTCCAGAGGAGGCCAACAAAAATGATCCGAGGGCTGGAGCACCTCTCCTACGAGGACAGGCTGAGGGAGTTGGGGTTGTTCAGCCTGGAGAAAAGAAGGCTCCAGGGAGACCTTACTGTGGCCTTTCGATACTTAAAGGAGGCTTGTAGAACAATGGGGACAACCCCTTCAGCAAGGCCTGCTGTGACAGGACAAGGGGCAATGGTTCTAAACTAAAGGAAGGTAGATTTAGACTGGATATAATGAAGAATTTTTTTTTTATTATGAGGGTGGAGAAGCACTGGAACAGGTTTCCCAGAGAGGTGGTAGATGCCCCATCTCTGGCAACATTCAAGGTCAGGTTGGACGGGGCTCTGAGCAACCTAATCTAGCTGACAATGTCCTTGCTTATTGCAGGGAGGTTGGACTAGATGACCTTGAAAGGTCCCTTCTAACTCAAACTATTCTATGATTCTATTAATTACTTCTGTTGCAAAATTGAGAATGATCAAGAATTTGGCCCTCATTTACCGTTCCATGACATCTTAAAATTCACCTGAAGATAGGTAATTTTCCTTCTGACATGTATGACCTGAAGATTTACACTTATATCTTCCCCATTTTTCTGACAAGCAGAAATATTTTTACATAAAGACTGAAGCACACAAACAGCTTAAAACAACAGCCTAACAAGGTTAAACTCTCTCACCCTATTTGAAGGTCCTGAAATAATCCCTTCTATATTAAAATACCGTCTCCTTCTGACTTTACATTTGGCTAAGCAATAACATTTGCTGTTCAAAAATATGTTGGGAAGTTTATCTACAGAACTGATGATAGAACAGTCCATGTTTCTAAAATAGTCTCCTTTTAGCCTGCTTATCTCTTCCCTGACATTTCTTACTGAGCATCAGTGAGCAGGCAGCTTTGTACTGACATCTGAAAGCAAGTCTACAGCAGCAGTATGCAAAAGGCTATGGAACAAGCAGTCACATGGTTTTGTATTTTCCTCTCTTTGTTTACTCTGTTCATGATGCCAAATGGCAAGTTAAAAGAATGCCCTAATCCCAAAGAGTAAGGCATGATATTTCTCCTTCCCACATGGGCGCTTGTGATTATCTTTGAGGAGGGAAGGCATTTTATACTTGTTCTTTTGATATTCAGTTCTAGTATTCTCTCTGGGAGAGCAAATTTCTGAACTTTTTAGCATAAGCACTACCTAGTTTATGTAAATTGGATTATTTTAATGCAATGTTTGACTAAATTTACAAAGATTAGCACATGTGATCTGTAAAACCTTTGGCTTTGAATGTAGGAGACAAAGGAACATGCCTCTTAAGAAAGGAGCTGGGAAGGTTGATGTTACCTTGCTATGTTTGCTAACAACTGCCTAGAAGACATCTTCAGCCAACACAGGCATATTACCTTTTTCATCCTTTGCTGCTGTGGTTATGGTCATGGAATTCAATTTTGGATGCTCACCTTCAGCTTTTCCAAATGCCAATTTTTAAAATGTATTTTATAATACACATGAGGTTACTAGAGCAACGTCTATTAGTTGCTACTAATAAAGGGCATGTGATGTTTAGATTTGTTTAGATTTAAAATCTATTACAAATTTAAAATATTTAAAATACAAGGAAAGAAATAAACTGAGGTGTGGAGATAAGCTTTTTCTGTCTCTCCTATTTAAATTCCTGTCCCTCATATCCCCCATGGAAAAAGGTAATGGGGAGAGAAGAAGTTATCTTGGCACAGCCCCAGTGCAATTTGCTTATGTGTTGTCCAGAAGGAAACAATATGAAGAGATCCAGTGCTTGGATATTGCTTTATTAGTATTGCCACTGGAGCAGTATTGGGTTTTTTGGATGTTTGAGTCTATCACTTAATCTCAGCTCATGTCACCAGTATACATTAATGTAACCAAATCCATGCATGTTTTCTGTCTTCAGAGAAACACCTCCTAATTTGGACGTTGCAGTGCATAATTCTGATTATAGCCAAATACTTCAGCTATAGTATTTTTTTTATTGGCCTCACCTCATATTGAAACTCCCTGGGGATGAAAGTGACTTTGTTGCTATATGTGGCCTGCATTAGTGTCAGAGAAGACAGGTGACTCAGGATAAGTACCCACAGAAGTGTAGTCTCCTTATGGAATAGGCTATAAGATGTGATTCTGTCGTGAAAAGGGTTCAAGAAATAAGAGGTGTGTATGAAGTTGTCACCATGAGCTAAGTAAGCCCCTGTCGTTTTCTTTCAAAGTTTGTAGCTCTTATTAGCCAGCATGTGGGGGCATTTACTGTATTTGGGAGGATAGAAGGTGTAAGACAAGAAGGTATAACAGTAATCCGTGTTCTTTTATTTGCAAATTCTTATTTGGTAGGGTGATATTGGCTGATAATGTGAGCTTAATTTTCAATTAATAATTTATCTTCATTTCTTTAACATTATTTGCTAATTATTTTCTATGTGGACATTCACGTATCAACAGCTGGTCAAGTGTAGTCCCTATAAGATCAAGGCTATTTAGTTTTTCCATTCAGTGATCTCCAAACAGTACTTAAAATCTGACAAAAAAAAAAGCACATTACAAATATAAAAGAAAAGCGGTGTGTAAACACCCATTTTTGATAGACCTGGGTAAAATGTCTACTGATTATAATAAGAACTGCTGGAGGTTTTTTTAGCAATATGACTTTAAGGACTTAGTCTGTATTCAATAGCTAGCATATTTACAGAAATAGATGTATCTGGAAGTAATTTTAGGAGAAGGTAAATTGGCATCAAAATGAAGTTTAATTTGTTACTTAAAGAGGTTCCAGTAATATTTTCTGAGTAGCTTTTCAAACAATACAAAAATATATCTATAAATACTTCTACACATTCATTTAATATTTATTTCAGTGCACACAACTTGACTCTGCACACATGGTTGGGCAGCTGTGCACTCCAAACACACTTTTAGTACATGCAAAACATTTTTAAGTCTCCTTTAAAAACATTTGCTGTAATTTTACTCTGGAAAATAGTACAGTTGCATTTGGACCATGTTGTGTGCTCATTAATTCAGAAAGTGCCAGGTGAAAAAGACAGTAATAAGACTGAAAATAAAGTTCCAGCACCGGTTACACAAGCCTGGAAACTGTTTTCAAAGATATTGACATTATTGGTATTGACTTTAAGGGTCCTAGCTGGTGGTGCGAAGTACAGCAGCAATAAAATGGCTGTGTTCTGTTCAAAGTCAATTTAAGTACAGACTAATGAGTCACTGAAGCACCTATTAAATGGCAGATGTTGCTTATGACTGGGAAGGAGAATGACAATTTGTTATTCTAGCAGACGGCAGTTACTGAAGTCAAACCGGTTGTTAGGAATTAAAAGGCTAACTTAGTATCAATGACATTTGTTTTGTTTTGGTTGCAGGCTCCACGATAAGATTGAGCAGGAACATATTATTTGTGTTAAACAGACTTTGACATTGCTTTCCTGAATAATTATGATGCCTTCTCTGAAATCTCTCTATGCCTTATGAGATCCCAAGATACAGAGAAGTACACAGTATAAATTGCTTTCAATACATACTTTAACTGAGTGGCTCCAGTCAACAGTGTTTATACTTACAGGTTTAGGATATTGTGTTTGGTTTTCATAATTTACTGTGCAAAGATTATATAGCATAGTAATTGTAGAACTAAAGGTAGAGTACATGTACCTAATTCTTCATTTAAAATGATGCTGACTAAAAACTGGAAAATTACAGCTTGAAGTAATAAAGAGTATATTTGGAGACCCACAGAGCTTTGCAGGAAGTCTTCGCTAGGTCTCTGATAGCTCTTCTCTCCTTTCTGAACTAACCTCCCTATTATCTTACTTTTTTTGATGCACAATGATCAGGAACTCTTAAGACATGCAAGAAGCAGGAACACTTTGGTGCTTTACGGGTACATATTGCCCTGTTAGGGACACTAGACCATGCAATAGAATAGCGTATGAACTGTGATTCCTTGGAGTTACCACAGCAACTTTTTCAAGTCTAAATTTTCAAGAGTTTTTTGTGTTTTTTTAAATTATTCTATGGAATTTTTTAAAATGCTTATGTATTTCTGTTTACATATTTCTTGGAGGAAAACTACTTTTCAAATACTTAAGCATTGAGATAATTCTTTTAAGTAAATAAAGACCAGACAAAGCTTTTATAGTCAATTTTCCACACTGAACTCTTCGTCTCGATCCATTTCAAAAATGCTATCAGTATAAAATTTTATTTGGATATAAGGCAAAAAGGAGGCTGATGAAGACAGCTATATTAAAATAAATATATTTTTATCTGATACTAGTGACTTGTTCTTGTATTTCCTGTATACCAGCAACAGGGTCCTGGAAGAGCAAAAGGAATTGAAAAGCACATAGCAAGCTAGGATTGAAAGCAATTTTTTTTTTTTAATATGCTGCAAAGGTTTTTTTGTAAGCAGCACCAGACTACAGTAGTGTAGGTGAGCCAGGTTAGTCTGTTTGGCTCATACCTGTTTTACAGTGATGTAATTTCATTGACTGTGGTGGGGCTACTAAACACCAAAAATGAGGGGAGAATAATACCTGTGAAGTCCTGCGTGTGTTTTGATGGCAGCATGAGGAATACAGTGGGAATGAGCCACCATATTTTTCATGTACCTCTACATACTCTTTTCTGCTAATGAGGTATATTGTTAGTAACAACATAAAACCTGAAAGATAAATTAACTACTTTATTCAGATGAAACTAAATACAAATAATTAAAAGTTATTTTTCTGCAATACTAGGATGACATCTTCCCTTTACAGCAATGGAACCAACGCCAGTCTCATTCAGTGGTGTGAATCCCTGAAAGTTAGTTTTGTTATTCTGAAGCTGCTCAGTGTGCTTTAGAGACGACTATAGTCCTCCTTTCTCCTCTTTCTAATAAAAGTAATTGCTTTTTTACTTCTACAGTGTCCCTAAGTACATTCCTTTATGTTCTCTACTTCACTGAAATATATAGCAAAAATGTTTGCATGTGTTAACAACTTAAACATACCATTCTATGTTTAATCTTCCTTTATATGTGACATCAATGGCTGGAAACCTGGCTATACCTCAAGGAAATGTTTAGACTGTTTCTAGCAGCAGAGAGGATAAGCTCTAACTCATACAGAGGACCCAACCTTGAATAGTGATGAACATCAACAACTTCCACTGAATCCTCTGGAATTCAGAATGTTTTTGTGTCAGGTTTCTAATTACGATTATCTGAACTCATCTCCCTAATCTGGAGCTGCTTTTAATGCTAAGGAATGAGTTCTGAACCAATCACTAATTCTGCATGCAGGTTATGGTCT
Source organism: Phalacrocorax carbo (assembly GCF_963921805.1). Lineage (NCBI taxonomy): Eukaryota > Metazoa > Chordata > Aves > Suliformes > Phalacrocoracidae > Phalacrocorax > Phalacrocorax carbo. The sequence continues at coordinate 35,662,500 of NC_087520.1, read as the reverse complement.
GAGCTACTCGGCTGATCTCGGTACCTCGTACAGGAACCATGTACAGTGAAGTTTCCTGTTCTTCAGTAGACTCAGGCTATAGAGTTGTTATAGTTCAAAGATGGTCATAATAAAACTTGAACAATATATACCCCTGCACTTTTGAAAAATTTTGCTTCAGAATAAGTTTATGGTTCATGCTCATCTGAATAACCACCATCAACCTTGAATCAGGTCTAAATAAAATCTCAGGGTAATTAAACAGACAGGCATATTACACAGGTGGCTGCCCAGGTGACAGGATTAGTGCAATTATAAAGGTCATGTGGAAGAAATTAATCTTAGCCCCATAGAAAATATTTGTTTGTAACATCACTGAACATCAGACGACATGGTGAAGCAGAAAACGCTTCAACTGATAGTCTGCTACCTGTAACTTTTCTATTATTTCATTATTGATGTTTTCCACAGATTACATCTTAGGCAAACAGCATAGAGGAAAACTCTGAATGTCAGAAGTATATCTTAGCCCATTTAATAATACAATGTAATAAGCTGTTGATATGCCTAACATTACTTTTTGATTCAGATATAGTAGCGTACCAACATAAAATACATTTCCCAAAGATGTGGTCCCTATATATGCTTCATATCAAGAGGACGTACAGAAAAGATAGGACATCCATAATTAACAGTTAACAATTCTGTGCATAGTAACCAGTGAGAGAGAAGCATAGGCCATTACCCTTCCTCCTAATGCTTCTATAACTCTTAGAAGAGTGAAAAGACCTCACAAGAGTCTTGTACATATTTATGCTCTTCAGACCTTCTGAATGCTACAGAGAAATGGAGACTCTGCTGCTTTGGTACTGATGTCACTACCTAGCCTCCGGTATTACAAGAAATGCCAGTGACACTTTTTGTAATAAACATTCCTCTATTAGAAAGTGTGGTATCTGAACGAGACAAAGTGGCAAAGCACAAACTCACTTGTACAAAATAGGGAGAATGTGTATGGTTCAATATTCTGTCAGTGTGCAAGAGATTTATCTGAACCTTTATAAGTCTTCATCATTTATCTCCTGCAGCATTATCACCTTGTTTTCATACTTTTCTACTTTACTGGGTCATTGTCTTTGTCAGCTGATACCCTTTTATATCTAATTATGGAACAAATTAAATAATAAGCTGGCTGTGGATAGGTGTATTATAAGGCTCAGCTTTTCCAGAATCATAGCCAGGTTTCTGTTCATGGTGCATGCCGCTGGAGAAAGCTAATAGTGTGCTTTAGGGATAAAATAAAGGTAAACTTTTTATGATCCAGAAAGAGCACCTATGGTATGAAGGACTCTTTGTCCACTATTATTCTTAGAATCATATCACAATATTACAGTCTAAATATGATATATTACTGTGAATCTGTGTCTGCATGTTCACCTGGAATTTCTGAGTATTGAGTTCATTTGGCCCTTGCCGAGACCTTAGCTTGTTCAGGGAAGTTGGAATTAAACCTTGACGCTACTGTTTACCCAGTCATACCCAGTGCTATTGGTGCGATCAGTCAGCATTGCATGGCAGTACTGAGAAGCTACAGCTTTGCCGTTTGCTAATATGGCTGGAAATGGGGTGAGAAGGGTGCTAGGTAACTTGCTCAAATAGCATTTTCTATAGAGGTTGCCTCAAGATGCTGTACAATACACCCAGACCTTCTTTGCACTGCACCTTATTCATCTACATGCAGCAGACACCTCATTTGAGTCCTCTAGACTCCACACTGTTTGAGATTCACTTTGCACAAAAATTTAAAAAGGAAGTAAAGAATTGGGCCCTCTGTATTTCATTCTGATCCCACAGCAGTGTAAGGTCAATTAAATAGAATAACTCTTGATTTAGGCCATGATTCACCCACTTTCTTAAGTAGACATCCAGTTTTAAGCACATGAATAAGGCAACTACTCATAGGAGGATGATGGCTCATATATTCAAAGTCAAGCATGCCTTTAAAAACTTAGCTTAACTGGATGTTTCAACATTGTGAACTGAGATCATATCCAAGAAATTATGTTAACTTAAATATTTCTATGCCCAGTAATAGAATTTTTTTTTTTAATTGGAAGGGACATTCCATATGTAGAATGGAGAATAGCCAGGATCATAAACTTGTACTTAAAACTAAAAGCTTCTTTCCTTATTTTAATGTCAATGCTATAAATATTTGGACATTTAATGCTGTTTTAGTCTTTATCAGTGACCAGAGACCATATCTATAAAAACATTCTACTGTTTCTCTTAACAGGGCCTTTTATTGTTTGACTTTATGCTGCATACGGAGTCCTACAATATGTAGTCTATGGAGTCCTAACATATGTGCCACAGAAAAGTTGTTAATAGAAGCTATCTGCTTCTATTTTCAGGCATGGAAAAGGAAATGATTAGTAGCTGGACAGTAAATGTTATTTTAGACTTCCTGAAATGCAATGAAAGAAAAAACAGGTCTTAGCTAGAAAACTTTCTTATACCCAGTTTTAATCTTCTAATTTGCTTAGAGATAACTAAAAAAAAACCTTCAAAATATATTCATGGAGTAAGACACAATTAGCATGTTAAAATGTTATTAAAATACATATCATTACCCATATGCAATAATAAATTAGCTAGAAATATATAACACCTAAAGAGATAGAAAAGATTCATTCTTATTCCCCTAGTACCAGTAAAGACTTCTTTCAGCCTTATCAGAAGTCATGTAGCAGAAGAATTTAAAGGAAGCCTGATCATTTTCAAATCTTCTGTATATAATAGGATTAAGGAGGGACAACCTTTGCAGGTGACCAATTCTGTAGGCTATACCTATAGATTGTATTATAGAATACCACTTAGAGTATATAAAACTGCTTGTAACACCACATAATAATACCATATACTATTTTTTCACACTATCCTACTATGCTAGGCTAATTTAATTCAGGAAAATATTGCCTTGTACAAGCTTGACGCATCTCAAGTGGTAAGTATAGTCACATAATTTTACTCTTGGACCCTTAAGTTAAAAGAAAGAGTAAAGAAAAAAAACCCTGACTTATGAAAGGCCTAACTCTAACCTACCATGGTTTCTGGTTATTTTTTTTTATTTGTGGTTTCAAATAAAATGTTGTTTCATTTTAAGACTCAAATTTTTAACTATAAAAGCCACATTCATGTTTTAAAGCAGTCAAGACTTCAGTAGTCTTAAACAGAGATATCTGAAAGGGTAGACATTTATGAGGGATCTCAGCTAACACATACTTGTTAAATAGGAGAATGAGTTCGCTAATGTCAGTGGTGGTATAGGGAATAGTCATTGTAACATTTCAGCCATAAACTAGACTGATGATAGTTCTGTAGGCACAAACTAGCTAACTGATGTCTGATAGCTAAATATCCCTGTAAAGGTAAAACAATTTCAGGGTGAAATAGAAGTGCATTTATGCTAGAAAATTTGAAGTGGCAGTTTTATCAAAACAGAACATTAAAGAAGAAAAACTATTGTAAATATTTTTTAAAATATAAAGGTAATTATTAAAGCCATATGGAAATGTTATGCGAATGGTGAAAGAACAATATGTGGAAAAATAATTTTTAAAACCAGCTATGCCTGCTGTCTGGCTCAGTGTCAGAAAATTGGTTTAATTTCATCCTGGTATAAACTAAATTGAAACAATTGACTAAATTTAATTGACCATTCCCATGACATAAAGCAACAAAATCCAACAGTGGATGAATGGTTTTTATTTCTCCTGTTTTCATGTAAGTATCGTACACTATTTTAACCTACCAGTATTATCCTGATGCCTTTTAAATAAATTATTCTGAGGAAAAAATGCTGGTTCACACAAAAAGAAGAATAATACTGCAGTGGATGTCCAGATACCACAGTTAGTCATTAGAGCAGTAGCTCTGCAAATATACATGCGCATGTTACTTTGACCTTTATTGAAGTAGCATCAAGCACACGTCTAAATGTCCGTATATCAGGGAAGGAGCAATATTAAAGTATCCTTTATTAAAGCAGTCTATCAGCTTTAGTTCTAACTGATTCATCCTTTAATACACATCAGCTTGTACAGGAGGGCTCTAATCGTTGAAAGCTGTGATAGAAGAGCTTTGATAAATTCTGCTCTGAATCTTTAAAATGTTGTTCTTAAATATGGACAGCACCTCTTGGGTGAGGAGTATCCAGGTCTGTCTTAGCCCTACCTTCCCTGGTCGTTTCAGCTAGGTCAGCCAGGAGGCTGGATTGCAGGACATGCACTCATTGGCAAAGAGGTCATGTAGGGAGTGGGCCGGAGAAGGTCAGGCCTCCAAATCCCCCAGCATATGTTTAATTTCTTAAATTAAATCATTCCTTTGAACTCAGTAAAGCTTTTCTGCAGCACAGTGTGGCAGGAGCATATGCCTTTGTAGGACTCTGACCTCCACTCTATTTTTAATCAAATAAAATGAAAGATTTTTCCGCAGTTTTGTTGTTGTTAATTGCTTCCCAGACATAGAAACATAGTTTTGCATTTAGTCATTCAAATATTCAAGATGTTGGAAACAAAAATAATCTGGAAACCTTTACTGGGTTCATTTTCTTAATTTCTCTGTCTGAATGCATCCATCTGTCAAAACATTCTTGTGCAAAACATGTAACATGAGGTACAGGTTTTGAATTCTTTCTGTGCATAGTTTGCTAATTGGTAAAAATCCACGTAAAAATAGAACTAATTTTCCTTTTTGTGCTTTTTTCAAGTTACTACATCTTTAATGACAGAGTAAATACAGCTGTTGGCTACAGTCACATCTAAGGGAAAACTTAGTGTCTTCATGATGGTTAGCATTTAACCCTTTGTACCTGCCAGCAGACCTAAGCAGGAAACCATTCTCCTACCACATGGTTCTTGGAGGCATTCAGGTTTTTTCTTATTCCCAGCCTCAGGACAAACCCCCAAAGTACTCTCTGTTTTCATTAGGGAGGTGGAGGGGGAGTGAAAAGGAATCTCATCAAGCAATGATTCTGGAAGCTAGAGCAAATGGATCCAGATCCATCTATATTCCACCTGCTAAACTAAATTGGAATGGTTCTGAATTACGAAAGACAAGTGAAAAAACCATAACATTCACCTGTAATCTCAGTGCTCCAACCATCCAAGTAGCAGGCATTTTAGGATGGCTTGCTTTTGGGGCTTAAAAATTCCTTAGATGTATTGGGTCTCTTCTGTATTGCAGAGGTATAGGATGGTACCTTATGTTTCAGTACAAAAAGAAATCATATGTGGATACAGAAAAGACAAAGAAGCTCCAGATAAGATGGGATTACATTATACCATAAGCCTATCCAGCTTTTTAAGAATTCAACAGCTAAAATGGCAAACAAATTTGGAAAAAAAAAAAAAAGGCAAAAAAGTAAAGCAAGCTAATTACTCTAGGCAAAGCTTGACAGAGGGCAAGAGTGTCCTGTGCTGCAAAGTTATAGAATGTCTTCTTTTTTAAAATAATCATGCTACTAATGAGAATACAAAAAATGTCACACAGTTAAACTTATTAACTGTCTAAACAAATTGTTTAGACAATTAAACAAATTGTTGTTTCTCTGGATAAGAGCCAGTAGATGGATATGAATTTAATGGTTCATTTCATAAAGTATTCTTAGTGAAGAGGAAATAAAGAGATAATTCCTTAAAAAGAAAAAAAAACCAACCAAACAAACAAAAAACCAAACCAAACCCCACAACCTGTATCCAGTTCTCTTCCAAAATCAGTGCAATTATTTTTTTTATTTATTCTGTTGTAACTCAGAAGATAAGACTCAGAAGCAAGTTCATTCTGGTTCTTTAGCTTGCAAATGGATGCTTTCCACAGATGACAGAGATCCACGATACTGCCAGTCTTTAATTTCTAATAGAAGTGAGATTCCAACATAATCATTCCTCTCCAAAAGGTAGAATGGGTAGAATGTTATGCAAAATTTCAGCTATCCCTTTGATGAATTTGCAGAATTTAGACTTAGAATTATGTGTTAGAACTCTATACCTCTCTTTGGAAAACTAACTCTTAGCTCTATTCTGCTGTGTTGAAAGTCGTATGTCTGTGTGACATTAAGTTTATGATTTTAATGATTTCTTAACTGATTAACTGTAAGTGCTGGGAATATTCCAAAACAGGGTTGAATTTATTAGCTATTAATGTAATTCCTCTTTCTTGTTCCAGTAGCGGATACCTGATATGTCTTATTTTTATGATTCCTGAAATTAAGGAAAAGGGATCATCAGTGGACGAATTATTTGGCTTTGGTTTTGATTAGTTTAGAGAACTATCCTGTGCTTGTTCATGTCTTTGCCACAGTGTATTTATGTCTCACAGAAATTGCCCTGCAATTATTTTGTTTTCAAAATGTAGTCCTGATCCTGCAAACATACCACGCGTTTTCATGAGATGACATAGACGCTCCCACAATGCCAAATTCTATTTTTGTTTTCCCTGTACTATAGCAAGAACATAATTGCAAACCAACAGCCTTTTAAATATTCGATCAGTTTCACATGTTCAGTGTACCCTGCTGACATGAAGCGTGTGTTAGTGTTACCAAAAACAGGGACTAAATCTGCTGACTCTCCAGAAAAGAGCAGGAATTGTTCTGTGATCTTAATAATATTATTTACATAAACAGTACTCAGTTGAATAAGGAATTATAAAGCTAGGTGTACATTTAGCAATGGTGGTTCTGTGCCTCCTCTGCCATACAGATAAGGATGGATGTAAGGAGTATTAGGAATTTCAGCTGGGGTTTTTTTTCTGTTCATCCTTGTGGAAATTACAAAGGATAAGTGAAACACAGATATTAAAATGCAGTTAGTGTTCTTCATCCATTATTCACCAAGTGACCTTAACAAGCCATTTTCAATGTCATGTAAAATATTTTAGAGATTTTAATGGTTTTGGCAGCTTTTCTCACAGAAATACAGTTAAATTCAAGGAAGAGTACAGAAAACTGCCTAAACTGTATTGCTTTGGTTAACCAATCTCAGCGAGGATTGATTCCCTGAAATAGATTGGATTTTGCTGGATTATGCTAGTACCAGGTTGAGTTTTAATTAAACCTCTATCCTGCTGTTGGGAAAGAAAGCTTTACAATCAGTGAATTAAAAATAGCCCTTGCTTTGGTGGGGGGAGAGGAGGAAGGGTGAAGGTGGTGCTTTGAGATGCAGGAAGTTTCCCACCAAGCATGGCATGGAAGAACAAACTCCTGCTTGAGCAGCTTAGAGACTTTTCACTCAGTCTTCCTCAGGCACAGCTCCTCACCAAAGCCAGCAAGCCCCATACTGCAGTTTCTTCTTGAAGCAGCTCAGAGACAAGAAGTTAGTACAAGTCATGTTTTTAGTCCTCCTCTGATTGCCCTCCCTTTCTCTGCTTCAACCCAAGAACTCCTGCATTTGGCTGCAGAGTTTGGGAAGGGAACCGTTGGCAGCAGGATGTGATCAAAACGTGCACACTGCAGCTACAGGTGCATTTACAGCTACCAGTGCACACCACAGGTTTTCTCTGGCCTGTTTATTCACTCCATCCCCTACCTACAATTTCAGCTGTGAAGTCAGAGGAGGTTTGCTTCATAAACACTCCAGCTCTGCCCTTGAATGGAAATACCAGGTTACATATAGCTTTCATTTCAATGCTTTCCTTTTTGCTCAGTCTTTTTATATGACTTCTATGGGCGCCAACATAGAGTCAGTCTTCCTACGATACCTGAAGTCAAAATTCTAGAAAACTCAATGTAAAACAAATGAGATTTTATAGACATAATTTTACCTTCGATACTTGCCACCAAACATGCCCCATCTAGCATAAAACTGAAACTTTAGAGTGCCTGAATGCTTCAAAAGCTCTTAAAAACAAGTCTACAAAATAGTGACATTTATTAATGAGAATAATATTAAAAATCTTTGTTTGGCCAAGAAAGACCTGAAGTTACCACCCAGAATACTAATTGCCTTTACAATATTTACAACATCCAAACTTCTGTCAAAACTTGTCTGTGGTTTGTTCTTTGGGGCCTGACATCTGCTCTATATCATACTCCCCAAATGAATACCGTATTAGCAGATATTTAAGCATAGTCATTCAAAAAGAAATGTATAAGCAGAAAAGCAGGCAAAACATTCATGACTGCAGGGCTCACTTCAAAGGCCAGAGACCTCTTTCTTCACGTTGGTAGGAGGGACAGGTGAGAGCAGTGCAAGTTTAAAGGGGTCACAGTCCAAGCCAGCAGAAAAGAGAGAGAAAATCAACAACCTCCCAACTTCTCTGATTAAAATGAAAACACTCCTTAACCCATCTTACTTTTGAAGGGCAGAACGTTACTTTGGGAGTGAAATAATAAAGACACATTAGTTAATTATTTACCTTGTAATTAAAAATGAACTAATTACTAACCAAGTCAGGATCTGTAGAATTTAACTAAGAATTTAATTTACAGCTCATTTTCTGAAGGCTGAGTACAAAATTGTTCATTAAAAAGCTCTTAACACTTTTTTGTCTTAGAATATGTTTCAGGATATAGCATGCTGTTTTCTAGAACCCTTTAAATGGATCTAAAAACAGTTGGAAATTCTGCTAATGAAACCTCTGGGAAGGTAGAAGGTATGCTGGTGCATGTTTGCATCCTAAATCTTTGCTCTTGAGGACTTGGCCATTTAGAGTTTTGCTCTGATACTTGATGAGCTCAGCTTTTGAATAAATGTTGTGCAAACATGCATGGATGCTTTAGGTCTACAGTATCTTGAAAAAATAAACAGTGAATAAGAGATCTCCTGGAGGCATTATTTGCTTACTCAGCACTGTCTATCGCTTTATTTTTTGTGTTTATTTCACTTCTATGCTATAACTTAGATTTTTAATATTATCTTTTGAATTACTATATAAGAGAAAAAAGAAAGAAAACCAGTCCTGCAGGTAATGGCTGCATATAGAAGCATTTGTTGTGTATTTGTCATAAATATGAATTGAGTGTCTTTACTTGCACAAGTGAAAGCTTATTTTTGGCTATGACAAAAAAGTAGAGTGAAAACAGCCTAGTGTTGTAGTTTCTGTTTTGTCTGCTTTGCACTTTATTACAGACAGTTGCTTTAGATCTGCTGCAGAGTATCGAGAAAAAGACAGAAAATACTTATTATTGATAAACTCTGAGTTTTGTGTTTTGTTTGTTTCTCTAACCAGTTTTTCCTTTTTGAATTTAATGGACTGCCACAGTACTGTGGACTGAGAGTTGTAAACACTGCATAGAAATGTTAATTTAGTAAATAAAATATTTTCATTAGTGTTTTTAAAATCATGGAAACTTCCATTGCTCATATCTTCACCTAACTTCTTTTCCTTGAGATCTCATGCATCAGACTTCTAAGATTTTCCATATGGGACTGGGTAGGAAGGATAGAGATCCAAGAACTCTATGAATAGTCAAAGGGCAGAAGAGCATACACAACAATACTCCATAGCTGAAAAGATTTCCATTGAAAAAAATGACTATAGGGTAAAAATGAGAGGTGGCTGTCAGACTGCATAAGTTTTTTCTTTTTTCTCCATGTGCAGATTAGCTAAAAATCTTCCATTCCCTTTTGACTTGCAAATGCAACAGTACCCCTGACATTCAAGGAGAGAGTAATTTAATTTGCTATGCTGTCTTAATCAGGGACTTATGTGCAGCAAAATCTGACATTTTTATCTCAACTATATTATGTAAAACAATGAGCTGGGGGACCAGGTTCATGTCACAGCTGTTGACAGCTAATGTTTTTCAGTAAGTCGTGCAGCAGCAGAGGAGTGCCACTTTCCCGTTCCCACCGTACTGCTGAGCCAGTGCTGCAAGGGTGACAATGCGTAATAATGGAGGTTGGAAAAATAAAATTGAAGTTGATATGAAAAGTGTGTGACAAAGAAACCCTACAACTGAGATATAGCTGAAAAATCTGTGAGAAAGTTGTTCAGCACCTGGCTGATACCCAAAGAGAGTTACATTATTCTTTTAATTGAAGGAGGTTTCTCAATAAATTCCAATGGCAGGCCTGTAATGAAGTGGAGCTGATGCAAGTTGGCACCATTTTAAATTCACCGTATGTTCTAGTTCAGTTAAGATATATTTCTGTTGCTTTATGCTTTTTGCATCCTTGATCTGCAAGAGTAATAAATCGGGCATGATCTCTTGCAGTTACGATTGCAGTGTCAAATGCACTAAACTGTTGTGGCCTGAATACTTGTAATAAGATACCTGAATACCTGCAATTACAAATTTAAAGATTATTCTTGTAGAGCAGCCCAAAATCAAGCAATGCTGCTGACTTTAGAGTGAGTTCAACAAGCTTTGTAGCTAGCCAAGAAGCATGCAACAAAGTAAAGGATTTTCAGCATTAGTCACGTCCAACCCTATTTACAGCTTTTCTAGATCATCACTTCACCGAAAAATGTATGGGAACCCAGGCCTGAGCACAGAAGTTATGTGTTCATTTTGACCTAGCCACTTTAATTAATGTGGCTGTATTTCCTACTACCTGGATCTCCTGAAAGCTCTTTATTAAGCATAATGCGTTACAATAACCCAATTTAGACGTGACAAAAATTACTGTTCTTCTGCCAAGGCATCTGCTGAACTGAAAACTGTCATTCCCAAAGTAAGGGTCACAACCTTCAGCAGGACTGGAAGCCTAACAATAGTATACGCTAGCGTAATGGGGTTGATGAAAGTGGGGCTTACTGCCAGAAACAAGCTGAGGAGATTTTTATGGGTCTGACTAGACTATTCTGAGCAGAAGCACTTGCTCTCCAAATGCTGTCCTTTCTCTAGCTTCTGTTTGGACCTTAGAGAAGTTTTTAAAGGAGAGTGAGAAATTAATATCTTCAAATGTATTCTATTTATCTCAGTCTCTGAATCTGATAAATTTTAGTTTAGATTAAGATCTTCTTCAGCTCCTGTGATAATATGGGAAGTATTAGGAAAAAAAAAATCTGTAGGCTCCTAATTGGTTTCCAATGATTCATTCAGATAGCACATTTATAAATAGATAAAAAAAAAAAGAGGAGAGGACAGCCTTTAAAATGTACACAGCCCATTTTACCCAGTGGCCAGAACATTTTTGTGGTACATAATTAAGACTATTTTGTTGCTGAAGAACCTGGTGTTGAAGTAAATTTCTTAGCCTGCCTCCTACCTTATAGTGCTAGAATCCTTAGTACATTTTTAAGTCAAACAATGTTGTTCCTCCTTGGATTCTGAACAGTGGGTTAGAGAAATCTTATTTGCAGCTAAGCAATGGGCATTTGTTCACTCTTTTTATCTTTTACTTCTCTGTTCAACACCCATGTCATAAAGCACAAGGACAGTTAACATAATTTGCTATTTCCATTTTTAGAAATTAATAACTTCAGTACTATTGGAGTTCAGATGTTCCTTTATACAGAGGGAGTCAAATTGTCCATTGTAATGTTAGAGATCATGTGGTGAATGATAAAATAAATTGTGGTCCTGGAATGCACGAACATCACCTTTGACTGTGACTGCAGATTCAGTGAGGTCTCTTTGATGTACAAGCAGTTAAACGTGTACATTTTCTCTGAATAAAATTAAGAGTACTAAAGCAAATTTCAGCATAATATAAGTAAATATTACCCCACTTTTTTTAGACTATGTCTTAGCAATCTTTTATCATAAACTGGATTCTTAATCACTGTCAATTCACTATACTTTCCTTTTCACTGTAATGAGCAGTGATGTTATGCAATGTTACTATGTAGATCATGCTCTGTTTTTTCTAGTCCTATTTTGGGAAAATATATCTGGGTAAAATCACATTTTTGGTGATGCTAAGTCTTCCCCCAGCAGTTAACATTTTGTCTATATTTATGTGACATGAATTTACACTTGGTGGTTTTGGCAGATGGAGGAATGATTTTCCTCACAATTTTCATATGGTGAAGAATTTACAAGGAGCTAGTTTAGCAATAGCAAGCAGAGGAGGCTTTGATTTGTTTACCTAGCATATGTGTCACATATAAAAGGCAATGTCCTTCCACTGTAGTTGCTAATAACTAACTGTTCCAAAGGGATTTGTGCCAACACAAAATCCACTGCCACAATTAGCAGTAACAGGAACTTCAGCTGGCAGCAGCAGTGAAGGCAATAAAGGTTAAATGACTGTGTGAACTGTCCCTCCAAATTAAAACTGATGTACACTGGTAAAAAATAAGAAAACTCACACCACTGTTACCCCTTACACTCTGTTCTACTCTGGTAATAATTAGAGAAAATACTGCTGTCTGGGACTCACTATTTTTCGTATGGCATAGATTCACCCCATTAATGACAAGAATCTGAGTATCCATACTAATAAAACACCTCACATTACAAAAACCTATAGATTACTTTCAAATGCTTGAGGATACAAATAACCTTTTGAAGAAAGTCAATTTTCAGAGGCATTTGTCGGTTAGGTGCCTGTTACTTTCTTCTAACTGGTCTTGCGCATGTACTTCCAAAAAGTCTGTTTGGAAATTCCATTAAATGATGTCCAAGAAATAAATTATTTTCCTGGGTAAAAAAATCTTCCAAGAGCTACAAAATCTATACAAAATAGTATTCATGGTAATACTTCTATAGCATAGAATATGATCTTGGTCTAGAGCAGATTATTGTTAGAGCTGCAACAGCTACAAGCCTGCCCCCTTTTCATGAACCACAGCTGAATTATGCTAATTCTTGTACAAACGAACGAAAAAATTAGTTTAATGAGGATTTGAATAAGTATTTTATTGTACAATATTAACTGATAGAATCCATTATAGATTAGCCCAAGTTTCTTTAGAGTGATTCACAGTTTATTGTCTGTGTCCTATACAACATACTTTCAAAATACAAATTCTTTTCCACAGTTTAAATGAACCTCTAGCAATGTGCTAGAGCACCTCAGAACTATTTTAGGCCTAAGAGTTGTCCAAACCTAATCTTTGAATGCATAAACACAGTAAAACATCTCATTTGTAGGTCCGAGCATGCAAAAGCACAGCTGTTAACCATGACCTTGAAGAGGCTTTGCAGTTGCAGTTATGTTGCAGCATTAAGAGAGATGCACCTTTGTAACACTTTGCACACAAATGCTGTATCTTAAACTTGGGGTTTGCATCCCCTTCCTTGTATTTATTATGGAAAGAATTAAATCTCACAAGCCAGACATGTCAGTCCTCTCCTGGTCATTCTGAAAGCACAGGGCAGCCAAAAGACAGAAGGTTTGCAAGCATACAGGGAACACCACATAGTTTTGTCAGTAACTTTAGCATGTACATGAATAGGTACACGCCAAATTTATGCACATGAATTTGGACGCTCTTGCTGTAGAGTTTTCAGGGCTAGAGCAACTGCTTTGGTGTTGACAGTTAAAAGCTCCCATGTAAATAGACACCTGGTGCCATACTCTGAGTGGTTAGACATTCCAGTGGCAATAGTTTGCCAGGAAGCAAGGCTAGTGGAAAAAAAAGCCAAATCCAATTAAAATGTATCATCAGGCAAATGTGAGTTTTGGCAGCGGAACAGAACTATTCACTTTAGACTTCACTCAGGATGTAAAGTAAACACCCTTCCTCATAGGAAATGTGACCTGCTACCAGCAATGTATGCTAAACTGTGCATCTAACCAGTTAGGTCCACCAGCAGCACATCAGGAGACACTAATTCCACAGAACATTACCTATACAAAACAGATGCAATTTCCCCCAGTACTAACTGTTCCCTGATGAGTGTCCAAGCACTGGGCTAACCCTGTGGAGAATTGTTTGTTCAAGCTTGGGGAAGCTCAACTTAAGGTGTAACAGCTGATGTGATGTGCCTGCTGTATGGGAAAGGTCAGCCCCCATAAAGCAGACAAAGCTCCCAGGCAGCTGGAACACACTCAGTATGAACTGGGCTCAGGCAGGGACAAGTAGAAAGAGATGGAAGAGCATATGTTTTACTGGTTTTGAAAAGTGAGTTTATGGATGAATTTAAAGAGAATATATCCTATGAAAAGGAATTTATAAAGCAAATACAGTAAGTCCAAGTTTTTCACTGAGACATGATTGCTTTTTAACTTCATGAAGAGCAAATAGGGAAAAACCATGGCAACACATTAATTATAACACAGTAAAATGATCACGAAAACTCTAACAGCACTCAAGCCTACCATACACTACAGCTGAAGCCTTTCAACTTCTTGAAACCACTGGAAGGCATCTACAGGCTTGTAGATATACTGGAAAATTACAGTGCTCCCAGAAAAAAAAAATATATAAAAACCCAAAACAAAATAAAACCCAACCCCCTGCATTTGCTTATTGGCTGTAACACAAGACCTTCAAGCCAGGAGAGGACTTAAAGTAGGACAGTTCAGGCTTCAAATTATCAGTATAGATGCAAAACATCTAACTAAAGGTATTCCCATCAGAGCTGACAAGAACCAGGTTGAAGACAAACAATAATATGAAGGGTCAAGGCATCCCTTCCCCATGAGCTCTCAAAGTAGAATGTTCATAAAAGCAGGGTTTACTTCTTAAAGAAACTGTCTGTTAAGGAAAAGGACTCAGGATATTCTGGATTCATCTTGTTCCAGAACTTTATCACATGTCAATCTGCATAGTCTGTATATAACATTCTGTACATTGAAAAAAGGTCAGTACAAAAATACAGCTCTCATTCTTTATCCATACTATGAGAAAAGCACAGTTCATTATAACAGGAAATAATACTTTATTATAAAATCTGCATGTAAACAAGTAACAAATTAATTGAATAACAGTTAATGGAAGTGCAAATTAACTTCATAAAATGATATCTGTTCTATATATATAATATATATAATTTGTTTTCTCCCATTCTAATGTGGTTCTACTCCCCCCTCCCCACATTTAAGTTTAAAAATATTTATCATTGCTTGCTTTATACTAAAAAGTGTACGAGCCTGCGTACAAGTTTAGGTTTTGCTCTGCAAACAAGACAAGTCTATGGTGATACTTATCATTCTTTATCTTTGTATCTCTGGCATCCACAGGACAAGAGGATATATAACATATGTACACAGTGAAAATGTGGGCATGTCAAGCCACTTATTTAAAGTCAGTTCATTTACTTGCACGCATTGAAACTTGAACCATTTATCAATGAAGCGGACATTGTAGCGTAACTTCCAGGCTTGCTTGCGCATCTTAAGGCATTAATGAGAGTCTCAATTGATAAGTCATTCTTGTTATCACCATGAAGATCATCTGTACGCTTCTTGTAACAGTCAAATGTTTGTTCATCACCCATGTGCAACATCTGGCCTTGCTGAAAGCTTCTAAAGCACAGATAAGTCATGGCAAGACTTTGATTTTGCTTTGAAAGCCATCTTCTTGTTGTTCTTTGCCACAATTCTCCCAAGGAATCGCTTTGCCTTTTTGCCTATGCTTTCTCTTCTTTTTGTGTTAGCCATTCTCCTAGCATTGTCTTCTTTACTGTCTTTGCGAAGTCTAATTTGCCGAACAATACCTTCGAACAGGTCCTTGACATTATGATGAAGAGCAGCTGAGGTCTCGATGAATTTGCAGTCAAACACAACAGCACAGGCCCGTCCCTCTGGATGGAAAGAGGAAAAGGGAGATGACTGGAGACAGACATTTTTCTCTACATATATACTTGCAGAAAAACAAAACAAAAATTTACTTTAAGTAAGGAAAGTGCCTTCAATGCCACGAAAGAGCTTTACTACATGGCAGGAGAGTCCAAATCTGCATGCACGGTTTTGCCCTCTTACTCTTCTTGGGTTTGCTGTGGTATAGTCAGAAATCTCATTTGCCTGGTGGTATTGAATGCAAGGCAGCCATAGTCCTCTAGGCAGACCACCCCTATATTTTAAGAGCTAAAGCTGGTGTAGGACAGGCACTTGGATGCATGCTTGCTGTTTGATAGGAAACAGCGTGAGGTACAGAAAGAAACGATTGTTTCTTCTGGAAGTTGTTGAGCAATTATGCACCTCTGTCTTGCTGTAACAAGTGAGTTTTCCACACTAGCTACAAAGGGATCTGATAGAGTCCACAAGGTAGAGACACTGAACAGATCACTAGAGGTCATGAAGTTGTACACCATTGTATTTGGCTAGGACTGCATTCAAATGCAAGATGCTCAATGTTCCAGATGTAAGCATTCAACTCTGGAACACTGCTGCAGTGCAAATTTCCATATTCAACTTGTGGTAAATAACAGCAAGGTTATAAACCTGACTAAAGTACTGATGCTGTGACTAGGACAGGTCAACCACGCACTGCCACTAGCCTGTAAAAAGTGAGTTTCCTGATGAACTCCAGCCAATTCCCTGTGCAGGCATTTAACACAGGGAACATGGCATAACCAGAAAGCAAGAGATGATTCATCATCATCAAGGCACTGATATTTCAGAGTATTTTTCCCAGTGAAACAAAACAAACCAAAACCACCACATGTTTAAATATGTGAAATTAATATTGTGGTGTTGGCAGTAGTTATTGTGCTCTGAAACACTAGCTGGAACTAGCTGAGGAAGTTCTCACTGACCACAACATGAGACCATATACAAAAAGCCTTTAAGCTGTGTGAGCCGGGTCCCACCAGCTCAACTCAAATGTGATGAAATCACTTCCAGAAGAAAGAGGGTTGTACAGGCAGTATGGGATCACCCTTTTCAAAGGCTGCCTGGGTACTATTACGTGGCACTCATGTTCCTTGAAAAGCATAGCTTGAGCTATCAAATCTTGAGACTAGCAAGTGCTACTGCACTTACAATATACTATTAAACCCTTTCAGTTAACACTGACCAAGAATGAATCCTCCACAAAACAATACGCTAAAGCTGCAGCTCTAATGCTTTTTTTCCTCTTGTACTGCTGTTCAGAGCATTGTCCTGTACAGTCCCAAAGCTTCACCCACCACCATCTCCACGGTTTTCTGTGATACCAAGTCCCTCAGCACAAGCCAGCTGGCTTGATTTCTTCAGTATGCCTAGAATAATCTATTTTTCTAAATCAAAACCAGACCATTTATCAGCCATGATCCTCCATAGCCTTTGCTACTAATTTAGACACTACTGTATAAGTGAATAGTGTCTCTTACCATCCACTGAGACTTCCCGGGACCTGACCAGATCACTTTTATTGCCCACAAGGATAATAGGAATATCTTCTGTTTGCCTTGCTCTTCTTAGCTGGATTCTGAGCTCAGAAGCCTTTTCAAAACTAACTTTGTCTGTCACTGAATATACAATAATATAGGCGTCTCCCATTTTCATACAGTGGTTCTGAAGCCATTGGCTGTCATCCTAAAACAAAAGGCAAGAAATAGATTTATTGCACCGAAAAAATCTGTCTTGGTTTTGGCACTAAGCAAGCAGCTGTGTGGTGCTTGGCTGCTAACTGAGGCTAAACCACAACATTATCTAACACTGATTAATGATTTAATTATTGTAAGCACCTTAAAGATATTTTTCTTAGCTTTATTAAAGTCAGTAAAAGTAAGCCAACCTCCCAATTTTTTAAAAGATTTGTTTTGTAATACATTTTAAATAACCAAAATTCTCTTGTTTCCAGAAATAATATCAGGTCTGCACTGATCAGATTGTTATCTCTAATTTTACAAGTAATACCCTGGGCTGCTCATGTAAGCTGCTGCTTATTCAAAGCATTAAGGGACTCACACTCCAGCCTTACTGAGGTTTTTTTTAATTGCCTGCCTAGCTACAAGAAATTAATTGCAGGAGAGAACACTGGCAGCACAAATACTAATTTTTTAATGTCACTTTTTTTAATGCTACTGATCTGATCAAAGAAATAGGCAGGCATAGTTGTTCCGTTTCTACTGTTTCGTTTTGGTTTTTTTTTTAAAGAGTGAACCACTGACCAAGCCATAAAGAAGAAAATATCTTAAACCCATAAGTACCTGCTCCCATATGTCAAACACCACGAGAGATGCTTCTTCTCCATCAACTATAATTGATCTGTCGTATGTATTTCCTACGGGGAAAAGAACAAGAAAAAAAGAGTTCAGAGAAACGAAGTTATTCTTCTCCACCCCTGCCGGCCGCCTGGGGGGCTGCCCGGGAGCGGCGGGGACCGGGAGCCCGCCCCGCTCCGCCGGGTGTCCCGCACCGCGCCCGCGTCCTCACCGGCCTCCTCCGCCTCCGCGCAATCCTCCACGCCGCCGAAGATACGGGCCAGGCTGGTCTTGCCGACGCCGTGCTCGCCCAGCAGGATCACTTTGTAGAGGCTGCTGTCGGAGTCGCTGCCCGAGGAGATGACGGAGTCGGAGGAGTCGGAGGCCCAGCTCTCCCGGTGCGCCTCGCCGGGGCTGTACGAGGTGCAGCGCACCAGGCCGGAGAGCTCGCCCTGCGGCAGGGCGGCCCGCAGGTCCCGCTCGTCCACCGGCATGCTGCGCCGGTGCAGGTGCTGGTGCGCGGAGAAGGGCATGCTGCCGCGCCGCTTGTCCAGGTAGCGCAGCTTGTCGCCGCGGTTCAGAGTCATGGCGGTGCCGGGCTGCGGCCGGAGGGGAGAGCGGAGCGGAGCGGAGCTTACCTCGGGGCGCTCCGCGCACGGAGGGAGGGAAGGAGTGGGCGAAAGGTCCCCCGCCGTGAGGCGCCGCGGGAGCTCCCCCAGCCAGCGCTGCCGCCACCCCGCTCCGCGCCCCTATTTATGGCTCCGCCAGCCCGGCCCTCCCCGCCGTGACGCGCGCCGGGCGCCGCCCTCCGCCCACGGCGGCACCGCTCCGCCAGCCCGCGGCGGCTCGGCTCGGCTCGGGGAGCCCCGCGCGGGGCGGGGGACACCCACACGGCCCCGTGTGCTGGCGGCGGGGCTCCCCTCCCGCGGCACGGCTGGGCAGGGCGGGCGACGCGGGGAGGCGAGGGGTGGACGCGGAGCGTTTCAGTGGGAAACACCGTCACGCGTGGCGAGTGGAAGGCCGCGCGGGCCGGCTGGCGGGTCCTGCCCGGCCCGGGACGCTTTTCTTTTCCTGACGCTCGCCCGGGTGGGACGAAGACGGCGCTGGCTGCCTGCGCCGCCCGTTCCCGCTCCCGCCGGGCGTGAGGGAGCGCGTGGTGTGCGCTCGGTTCCCTCGGCTCGCTGGGCTCTGTGCCACGGCCCAGGAGCCTGGGTCCAGTCCTGGTGCCTACAGCAGCGTTAGGAAAAATATTTGCAACATTTGCGTTACTGCGTGCTCGCTTTACTTAATGTTGAGGAGCGGGTTATGAGAAAAGCGCCTGTGCTAGGTGTTGCACGCAGGTAGTGAGCTTGCTAATGTGGCCGCAGGCAGTGTTAACGGCTTCAGAGGCCAATATGAAACATAAAGGTCAAATTCTTCTCCTGATTTCACCTGAGCAGCAAAGTGAGACAGTGAAAGTCTTATCTCCTAAGTGGCACAGTCATTACCGTGTGATCGGGTGAAGAAACGACTAACCAGATAACTATACTTGTATTCCGAATGGCTCACCCAAGCATCGCGTATACAGTTTATTGTTTACCTAGCAACCGAAACGTGTCAGACATTTTACAGCCAAAATAACTCTGGCTCCTGCTCCCATAAGATTACAGCCTGATCAGTACGGGAAAATCCCTGCTACTCTGTAAAGGGATAGTTGCCATCAAATTCGTGAAAGTTTAAGGGTTTACAAATCAGCTGCAGAAACAAGGCTGAAGAATGCAAAAGGTAGGGAGGTGATGGAAATGAAGTTAGAGATGTATAAAGGGAAGGAAAAGCGTCTGTGGGATTGGGCTATGGGATTGCCTAGCCAATAAAATACGTAAAATACCAGCTCAGGAGCATCTCTTTTTTTATATATAACACATTAAACTTTTCAGGCTACTTAACTTCAACAAAGATAAACATGAAATATACTTCAAAGGGGCTGGCCACGGGGAAGGGATATTTTTTCCTATGAAATTGAGTTAATAGTCTGTTATTTTTAGGAGCTAATTATAATTCTCCAGTGCATGCTTTTGGGGTGGTTTTAGCCCCTTCACCCTGATAACTGCAGTTTGGAGTGTTAATGTGGCAGTTAAAGATCACCAAGTGCTTGCAGCAAGTTCTCTCTGCCTATCTCACAAAATAGCAACCGAAATAGCCTTGTCAGTTTAAATAGTCAGTCTGGTGGTGAAATGAAGTGAGTGCTTCAGTTAACTGAACTGAATTATAAACCTCTGGTTTGCATTTTAAATCATACTTAAATAAATTATGGTTAGCATTTGAAGTATGCTGTGATTACTTAACTTGGATAAACTGGATTCTGCCAAACCATCTTGATTAATCTGTATTTATATACAGTTAATTATTCAAATACATTTCCAGTTAACTTTTTAAAAATTTGAATGTTCCTCCTTAAAATTCTCACCTGAAAATATTCTGAATGGGTTTATAAGTCTCTGGACCAGTCTTTCTTGCATGCCTTTACTGTGTGTCAGGGTCAAACTTTAGAAGTTGACATATAAAATGGGGGTATTTTTAATTCTTTTCTGTGTGAAAGAAGAGAAATCTGAGAAGCATCAGAATCAAAGATACAGTGCCACTTTTGTGCCACATATAGCACTACTGACTGGAACCAAACTAAAAATGGGAGTTTCACTGACGGGACTTAAAGAAGCTGTATTTTATTCCAGGCCTTTTGCTGATGACAATTATGAATATTTTAATGCTATAAATGCAAGACAGACCCCTTGATAGCCAAAAAAATAAAAGGAAAGGCATATGCAAAAGTGCTTAATATAAACCTTGAGAGAACAGTGTTTCAGCAGCAAAAGTGACAGAGAATAAAATAATACCTAATAGCAATCATACAAAAAATTCAGGACTCTGTGGCAAATACTTGTTTTGTGCCAGCATCCAGGTACAACTAATGAATTAATGGTTATAGAATACCACCACAGTCACAGGATACTACTTGGGATCTGGCACTGGGTTCTGTGAGGTGTCCTTTAATGGAAAGGGAGATGGCCTTGGATTAGGTCCCTGGGGCTTCGCTTGTTCCTAGAGGGATGAGTACAAGTTGCACAGAGGAGGGCTGTGCCAAGGCAGTTAGGTCCATCTGCCGCAGGATTTGTGCCTGGAACTGGGTGGGGGTGGGGTGTCACAGGGGTCATGTAGCCGGTTTTATCTCCTTTGATCTTAATAGGTCCAGCTGTTTTGTGAAGTTGGAAGGAATTAACAGATAATTCAGGTTAATTACTTGAGACATGTAACATGCTTCTTCACTTAGCATGTAATTCTATTTGCCGTTAATTATTGCTATATATTCATGTATACATTACCATGGCACCTGCTGATTTCAGTGGGGTGCATATGAGACCACAGGCTTGAAATGCTGATTTTCTCTAGTTTCTTTGAAGGATTTTCAGGCTGCCTCCATTCTTGCCTGCCCTCCATTTCCAATTCAGTGTGGCAGTGCTTCTAGCAGATATATTAACTGTAATTTATTTCTGTTTAAAAGAGAGTTTCATGTCTTGCTTTTCTACTTTTATTTTCTATTGTTCTAGCTTCTGCTGGTCTAGGATTGGTTTTAATTAAATGAGTGCTTCAGACACATACTGTAGACTTGATATTTTTAGTTAGCCTAATATACCGTTCCTTTCATATTGAAAAGGAAATGTCAAAATTTTGTTGGATTTTTACACAGAGCCAGGCCTGGAGTCTATCAATGTTGAAGGTAAAAGTCCACTCCAGCCTCACGGTAGATTGTAAGTGCACTGAATCAGGGTTATCACGGTAGCAGTGGTACCATCTGCGGTTCTTGAGTCATGGGTGACTCCTGAGCAATTCAGTGCCTGTCCCCTGCAAAGGCTGTGCCATATAACCAGCAGCAGAGCTGCAGCCCAGGGACTGCTGTCTAACCCAGATCATCGCTGCATGAGGACATACGGCTTTACGAAAGTAACAAGCAAATTCTGCTGAGGCCAGAATAACCTAACACCTAATCTCCTCCTCTTAGAATTTCCAGATAAAAAAGCAGAATTTTGGGGTTTGAATTAACTATATGTGATTCTACCTCATCGGTATTTGTTCAAGGTCAAGTGCCACATTATAAATAGCATTTATAATTTTTACATCAAATTCATATTATCACTAAGTTCCAATTTTTGCTTTTGCCGCTGTCTTACATTGGAATTGCTTCACATTTGATTATGAATAATAGAAATATTTTGAACAGCCCAAAGACTGGATTAGCAGCAGTGAGGTTTGGGAGAAAGTACTGTTCTCAGCGTGGCTCTATGCTGGAAGTCGTGGGTTTCTCCTGTCCTTACTTTTCAACTCATCTGCAGTGCCTCAAGTCTAATTAGTCAGCCATTATGTGGGTGAAGTTATTTCTATACAAACTGCAGGAATATCCACAAAGGTCTGTTCTTGCCAAGTTATAAGAAGCATTACTCCTGCAGAAGCATGAGTCTGGCTACCTCTCAAATAGCTGGACTAAAAAAGAAATAGCAGCATTTATTATTATTTTAATTACAGAACTGACAGACTCAGGCCAGTAGGAGAAGAGACAGAGGCAGCAGTAAGAAATGTTTTAGGTTTTCTTAACCTAAGCAAGAGACATAACACTACAGGGAAATGAAAAAAAAAAAACCACAACCAAAAAACAAACCACCACATTTTTCCTTTTCCTACAAAAAGTAGGATATCATGCAAATGTGGTGTTGAGTTTTCCTCACCATGACCCTTAAAATCACAGATTAGTGTGTGCTGAACAGATACGAGCTGACTGGTTCCATTTGTGGGTTGTAGGCAAATATATGTTAGACCTTTTCATGTGTAGCATATGGTATATAGCATTACCTTGCTGTTAATATATAGGGATTTAAAAGTAGACTACAGTTTGAACTGTATGAGTAACTAGCAATGGTGGAGCTTTCAGCCTTAGCACTAACTCCGTTGTCAGAAAGCCTGATAAACGTTGCATCCACGCTGAACCTGCATTTGGACATTCCCAAGGGGGGAAGCATACCCCTTTGGCCAAGGAGCCATGCTTTTTCTCATAATTACTCTTGCATTTAATGACGGGTAATATTTTTCATTGAGTAGTGGTAGCCATGAATTAGGGCTGCAACAATAACGTGAGAAATATGGGCTTTGGAGTAGATAGAAATTGACATAGTTCACATAGAGTGCCAAGGGGGAAATGCAAGCAGAAACTTAACAAAATCCATTATTATATCTATTAAATTAATCAGAAGTTGGTTCATCTCACAGCTGCTGTGCTTCCTCTCAGCTCCAGACCAGAAATTCTAATGGTTATTGATAGGCACTGCAAAAGAATGTAGTACTGTCTGCATTTTTCAGGTAGACAGGTAGAAAATTACAAAATAAGTAGATTTCCAGTCCATTGCTTGTCACAGAAAGCAAAGGCCTCTGTCTTTCTGAAACTGTTGCAAAAGAATGCAAAAAATAACTTGGGATAGGAATAACTGGAGATGTGGTTCATCTTCCTGCTGTTCTGAATTTTTCACTGCTTTGAGTAAGCTCCAAAACTTCTACTACTAGGTAACCTCATGACCAACTGAACCTGGTGAATCATTGCTCTGAAAACAAGAAGTTGCACAAGTGGCCTATCTAATTTCGTTTTTGTTTGGTCAGTTCCGCCACTTCTTTTTCACAGTGTGCGCTACGCTATTAGTAAACTATCCTGTTAGATATACTTGGGAAAAGCATTCTGTCTCAGGCTAACTTCAAATTTGCACTGATTTTTAGTTTTTTAGATTCAGATTTACTCCTTACCAACACAGTAACCTCTCATGCTATGCCCTCTTAAAAGAGTCAGAGTTTGGATACCCCCTTAAGTTTTCTCAGTCACTGTGGAATGGACTCATTAGCACGTACTGTATGTGATCAGCTGTTTGCTCCTATTGCATTTCAATTTTGGAGTAAAATCAGAATATGACCTAAGATATTTCCATAATTATTTTCTTGTATCACCCCTAATTCCTCTTTTTCAGTATTAAACCTGTCATGGCCAATGTGCATGACGTACATCATCTGTCCATGAGCGGAATGCTAAATATCCTGTTACAATTCCTGTGGGATGTATACTCCTTAGTGTGGATTTCAGAAGCCCTTTATAAGAAATATCTAGAAGTCTGATACCATGAGAAGGTGTCTGAATTTACAGATTGCAACAGACACGTGGTTTAAAGAGTGAGCAAAGTAAATGGCTGCCTGTCTTACTAAGTACATAGTGGTAAGGAAGCAAATTGCAAATGGAAGATTTATTGTTTACCAGCAGTAGCTCTTGGCAAGAGGAATGAATCTATTTACAATAACAAATTAAAGGAGTGGTACTGGGTCAGACTCAACTCTAAGCCGGTTTCCGGCAGCTGTCAGGAGCAGATATCTAAAGATGAATGGACAATAAGAACGTGATAAACACAAAACTCCCCCTCACTACAACCACCAGGCTAAAAGTATTCCTTTTGTTCAGAGGCCCTTGGTGTGGTCTTTTTGCATATTTTTCTAATTGCTTTTTAACCCATGTAGATTTTCAACAACCTGCAACACCTCCATTTATTGTGTTGTGAAGCAAAGAATATGATTTCCCTCATGTCTTCGTCATACAGATAATGATTTTATAGCTTTCTTTAGTAATTACCTCTCAGCTGAGGAACCTAGAGTATTCAGTCACTCCTTGTATAAACACAATCCCTACTTGTCCTTCTCCATATCTTTTAGAATACATCTTTTTAGAAGTTAGGATTAGAAAAACAGATTACTCACACTGCATGTGGCCATGGACTTCCACAGTGCACAGTGATGCTTTCTGCTTGCCTTGTTAATCCTGAGAATTCCTAGCATCTATTTACGCTGTCAACTGAGCGTTGAATAATATTTTTGTGGACCTATTGTAACTCTCTTTTATTGAGGAACTAAGGATTTAATAGGCAGGAAATTGGGTAGAAAACAGCCTAAAGCTGCCCTTGGTAACTCACAGAGTCCATTTCTTCCATACACCTGCAGGACAATGTCTTCAAAAGTTGCCTGTTAGCAGGCATCTTCCACATAGCACTGCAGAAAAAAGCGCAGAAACTTGCAGAAGGAACGTGTAATTGTAAGGGAAAACTTTTCTGTAATGAGATTACAGTGAGGGTGCCGGGAGCTTGGTAGATTGCAGCAGTGAGAAGGCATTACTTATGTCTCAACACATTACAGAGATATCAAAGGAAAGAAGATCTGGAGATGCGGGGTCTGAAAATCTGAATAAACTCATCATGTTGTAGATGTTTCCATGAGTATGAGAGGTGAACAAGGAAAAATCTCCTTGCACTGAAAACCCAGAAGTAGAGCAGACCTGTGGCCCTCTGAGGAAATGACCAACATGCTTCCAGTCAGAGTCGCATAGATCCATCACTGAGGGAACCATGTAAGGCAGAAACACAATTTATAATGTTTGTGGCGATATAAAGTGAAACTTTAACTGTGCTGCCCTCTTCTGTGTGCTAGATAAGAAAAAGGGACAAGGATTTTTTTTAATCTATCTTTTCTTACACAGACAACTTTAGTTTTGCAGCCAAATGTGCATTTATAATGCTTAGAATTGCTGCGCCTTATATAAGGCTCCTGGTGGGGCGTGGTGGTGACCAGAATTAAAACATAGGTGCCCTGTTGCAAGGTGATCTTGTTTCCCTTGTGGGGAAAACTCCATTTCCCTTTCATGTCAACAAATGAAAGCTTGAAGCAGGGACAAAAGCTCATGGTCACAGGGGAGACGTATGAATTTGAATTAGAAAGGCTTTATACTTCTTTTTGCCAGTGCAGAATTTATGATGTCTTTTCCTGTGATGAGTGATGTCATGGAATCATTCCTGTAAAGTGTGTAGGAATTCGGATGTTAGAAATGCTATCATCTGTTCCAGGAGAAACTCAGACTTTCTCCAGCTGGAATGTGCTGGGTTTGGCAAATTCCATATTTGCATCATAGCAGTATTAGACATCTCTGCTTCTTTTAAATGCCTCATTTCCTGCTTTGCCTCTGCTGCTATACAAGATATTCTGATGAAGACCTCAAAAATTCTTACTGTAGATTTATACTGGAATAAAATAAACTTTCTTATTTTTACTTTAAATTGTCAAAGTTCTTTCTGATTCTATTCTTGAGAAAGATTGTAATAATTTTAATACTCATAATATGCTTCATTATGTACCACTTCCTCTCCAAAAAATATAAAATGATCAGGATCTAGGCTCACGATAAAAAACAGAGAGCAAGCACAAACACAGACTGAGGTAATAGAATGGTATGAAGAGTGTACCTTATATAAAGAGGTTTAGAGACAGTAGACTTGAAAAATATTATTTTATGAAAGCAAATGCAGATCTTAATTTCAAAGCCAGCCCTCACTAGAAAAAGCTGAGTCAAAACTCCAGTGCTAAAAGTCTCTCAGTCCTAAAGATAAACCTGCAAAATCCTGACGCATATCAAGGACAT
The DNA here is from genome assembly GCF_963921805.1 of Phalacrocorax carbo. NCBI lineage: Eukaryota > Metazoa > Chordata > Aves > Suliformes > Phalacrocoracidae > Phalacrocorax > Phalacrocorax carbo. The sequence continues at coordinate 35,636,032 of NC_087520.1, read as the reverse complement.
TCTACACCAAAACCAGTTACAGTGAAGCAGGTAAGAAATAACTTTATTTCCATGTTCATCTTATTCCTCCCACAAGCAGCTTCCCCACATCTAGTGAATACCAGCGTACAGAAATCTGCAGCGAGGCAATGGCATGCTGAGCTGCTGATCACGCTGGGGACGTGCCAGGGAATTATTGCTCAGCTCTCGATCTCTACAAGTCTCATGTCTGAGGGCACAGTTCCCTGTCAGAGGTTTCTTTGACAGGCACGTTACAATGTAAGTCTTTGGGCCTTAGGCATTTTAAGTGGACTTTCTTAATTTTCCAAATCATCAGAACTACTTATATTCAAAGATGGACTCAGTGATCATCCCATTCTCTGGTGGTAATGAAATTCGGCAAATGGATTGCATTTCATGGAGATTTTCCCTGTTTGCAGTTCTGGAAATGAGATCAGAATCAGTCCTTGACAGTCTTTTCCCTTCTCTACACTTAGTCACAGCAGTAATTAACATGAACTAGTCAAACGCTTCCTTGGCATCAGACTCTCACGTCAAAAGCATCGAGTCTGTGATTTCACTGCCTGCTCATGCACCCAGGGCTGTGGGGGGAAATGGTCTTTATTCAACAATTAATGTAAAAAAGAATATGACGAGTACAGTAAATTTCTTTTCTGCAAAGGCTCTTTCTCTTCTCACTCACCCCTTTCTTTCATAATCTCTACCAAAGAAAGGGTTATATATTTGCATTACTCCTCTGCTCGAGCACATCAGCACCACCAGAGTAATTCAGATGAATCTACAGCCTTCTAAGGTAACAGCAGCATGTAGCTAGGCAACAAAAAAGAATATAGTATTTTTCAGGAAGGAGGACTTTTCTAGATGATCTCATACAGATGCAGTGATTTTTTTGCCTTATAAGAAGAAAACGGTTCATTGGAGAAACAAGTCTGTCATCCTGTCACCATCAAGTCATATCGATATATAGGCTTGACTAGCTGTGAAAGAAAATAACAATGCATTGATACTGTTCCTATTTATTTCTCTACATCCCTTACATATTTGTAAGGTTTTTTTGCGACTAAAACCCACAAACTATGGCAGATTTCATTAACCATCATCCTAATTAAAAACGAATGCTTCAATAATTACCAAGTCAGCTGAAATAAATTGTATCTCAGTTCAGCTGAAAGCGTGTCATCTTTAAAAAAAGAGATTTTATGAGTGGAAGAGGCATCCTGTTGTCTGTACAGTCCCTCACTATGTGTAGGGACCAAGCTGTTGTGAATGGTGAACACTGATTTTATGCATGTGAAGGGATTCAGTTAAGTGCAAGCCGAAAAACTGATGTGATCTTGCAGGTACAGCATAGGCATCAATGCCTTGGTGCCCCGGATAAGGGTGAAGAACCTGGCAAACAGAGGATGATGGAGATGCCATGCCAGGTTCTGGGCTTTGGAGGACTCTTTCCAGCCCAAGAGTCAGCAGGAGCTCTGAGATGCTGGGTGAAGACATCTTCCTTTGTTTCTCATCCAGGTTTGTGCTGGCCAGGTCTCAGGACAGCCGCTGACCCGTGTGAAATTGGAGCACCATCTGCCGGGGTGCCGTTATCAGCCCCTGACCCACACTGGGCTTCACGGTCTCAGCTCATGATTTCAGCTATCCCGTTTCCCATTCCTCCTATAGCCCCTTTTTACATCTCGCTAGTTTGACAATCGTTCTGTACACGCAAAAATGTATTTAACTTGCACAGCTTCCAAATTTTGTTTCCCAGTCTGGGTGCCGGAGGGCAGCCTGTGTGGCTGGGGCAGACTGTGCATGGCACTGGCAGGAGACCTGCAGGCACCAGGGAAAAAATCTGTCCTGGAGCAGGGCAGTCCCTCTCAAACTGTCCGTGTTTGTGAGAGCACATGCTCTGTGCATTGCCATTTCCACGGCGAGTATTTTTTCTGGTACAGACCCGAATGCAGTTAATCAGAGACATTACATCACAGTCTTGGCAGCTTTCATGTATGTATTTCCTCTCTTTGGCACGTTATTTTATTTGTGTATTCCAGAGTCTGTTCTGTGGGATGGCTTCCATTCTTCCCAGCTGGACCAAGGCACGATTCATACCACGTTGTCTCTTTCATCTTGTCATTCTTCATGGCGAAGGAGGAATTGCCCAGATAGGCATGCAAGCCAAAGAAAGACACAATTTATTTGTAGTCAGTGAAAGACTTGAGCAACTTTTAAGAGGATGAAGGCTGGATCTCAGTAAAATGTCAGGAAGGTACACCATCTTCATAACATTCATAGCAAAGTTCCTGCAGTGTTAAGGATTAGCAGAATATTGCAAGTCTTAAACTAGTGTGATACGTTAACTGATGTGTATACAAGTTGCATCTAAGCTGTAGTGATTTATTTGGCCATAAAATGCAGAAAATTATAAATTGTATGACTTGGTACCTGCATAAGTACATCTGTGGAGTTAAGTGCTTAGACTACAGATGAACTGAAAAGTGTACATGCAAATGGCAAATGGCATCTGCATTTAAAGTAAGGCAGTTATGATTGAGGTTAAAGTTGATACAATGTTTACTTTTTGTTTGAAAAAAAAATTAACACTCAACTGTTTTACTAGGAATGGCCCAATAGTATTCTTACCAACAAAAATAAATGTGGCAAGACTTCACTTCTATGGTAAAAATATAATCCAGAGTAAAACTGCAATTAAAGCTCTGAGTTTGCAGGATCAGACACAGAATGGTGAGCTTGAAGGGGAAGAAATTGTTTAATTAACAGCTCCTGTTTCAAGCTCCTAGCCAGTTTTGTCCTTAGTAAGAATCATTATTAACAAAGTAGAAATTGACAGGTTCTTTACATTATTGACTTACATTTCAAAAAGCAATGCATTGTTGTGAAAATAAGAACCAATTTGAAGAGAAACAATTTATGTGACTCTTTCCTAATCATTATTTTCTGTCTACCTCAAAAATAATTGTATTTTTTAAAAAGTTGGCTGCAGTGTTAATTAAACTATTTTCTGATTTTCAGTAATAAAATCTAGTTTTGTTCTATTAAAACTGTTAGGAAAAAGTTTGGAATCTGTTGGCATTTATTGTTTTTCTCTGCAAGCATTTCAGACTACATGGATGATTTGTTTGTCACTCTGCAGGGGAAATATAAAGTATTACTGCTTAGATACCTTCATAATCCTTAGACAGAACACGTGCCAGCTCCTCCATTAGCAAAAGTGTAGAGAAATCAAGCTGTCAGGTAAACTGGGGTTAAGCAAGCTTGTGACAATCTACTGAGGTTATTTTGGTCAAAGCCATGTGTGAAACATCTGGTGGGAACCCAGATGAAACTAATTTGGGTAGATTGGGAAAAAAAAGTGCTTTGATAAACCATCATCTCAAAGTTACATCAAAATAATGGGAAGATCACGTCCTGCAGAGTTTGGCAGTGATGACTTGCCAGTTGCTTGGGTCTTCCTGCTTGGCTCAGCGTGGACACAGCTGCTGCCTACACTCTTTGGCCACTGCACTTAGTCTGGCAAGGTGTTTATCTCCCTTTGTCAACTTAAAGCATTAGTTTTTACATAGATACTTGTCCTCCTGATCCTCCTGTCTCCTTCTGCTGTTTGTGACTTACCTGCAGTGGGACAGCAAAGGCTTTCTTGTTACCTGCAGCAGCACAAGGGCAGTAATGGGATGGGCTGTGTAACAGCCCAGCAGGAGAGGGCAGAGGGGGGCCAGGCTGTGGCCATGCCTTAGCTACAGGCCCTACATGGGAATCTCCCCTTCAGGCAGCCAGCTTGTAGGGAACAAGGAAACCAGAGGGGTGGGAGATGTCTAGCATACAGTAATGGGACCTCGGTTATTTCCCCTGCAATTTGGAGGACAAAGCCTCCAGCGCTGTAGAAGCTACCTGTTCTCTGTGTTGCCACAGATGGAGGCTAAAGGTATCCCCAGGTAGTGAGACAGCACAGTGAGGTGTTGTATGCCCCTGCCATTTTCTTCTCTTTTTCTTCCTGTGCCTTCCCAAAGCTCCCAGGCAGCAGCTGCTCCCCATCCCATGTTATATTTGTTCCACAGACTTGCTGAAACTTAACTTCTGCCCTGTTCTCTCCCTCCAGCCCTGCGCAGGGAGCTGAGCTAATGGCAGGAACAGACTTCTAACTTCTGTACTAAAGAGGACAGCCTTGGCATCTGAAGCTTGCGTGTGCTGCAACAAAATGCTGAAAAGCAACCAAACTGATGAGATGACTGGCAAGTTACCCTGCAACCCTGATAATCATGTGGAACGAAGCTGGGAGACCAGGGTTTCCAACCATCCAACCAACCAGGACATTTTAATCGCTGCAGACAGCGCTGCTCCTTAGATCCACAAAGGCAAGGTAAGGAATGGAGATCCCCTGCCACCAGATGCAAAAAATCTCTTTACACGTAGGACATGAAAGAAGAAATATATGAATTTTTAATGATATGTACAAAGGTTACCAAATGTCTAGCATGTATTCTGCAACTACTAAAGTGTGTTGAACAAAATGACGCCTCTCTCCTATTTGTACGTTTTGTAAAAATGTGGTGTATTTTTAGCATTTTGTGGAATGAAAAAAGTTTTACGTGCTATTAAATGTTGCTGGCAAATGGTTGTGAGACATACCGGCAGACCTAAACACATAGGTAATTTTATTCTCTTTGCTGATACGTACCTTTCCATAGTAACATTTGAAAGATTTTGCTAAACTTTTCTTTTCTTTAGGGAAAAAAGGACTGTGCCACTTGTTCAGTCTCTGTTTACACCAAACAGCGTGTTTCATAAATGAAGGGAAAGTGGCATAGTTGTCTGCTTGACAGGCTAATGGGAAATGTTTTTAGCAGCTATAAAAAAAAAAACATGTAAAACATGTAGTTTATAAATCAAAGCTCCAGAGGGAGATCTTTATCAAAGTGCTTTACTGACATAAACACAATCTTAAGCATGGCAAGAAGACCGAAATAACTATTTTTTAACTAACTGTTCCCAGTGTGTGATACACATCGCTCCACCCAAGGAGCACAAGAAACATTGCTGGTGAAGTGCGGAGTTCTTCGATGGACAGTTCAGTTGCGTCTTTGGATACAAAGCTGCTGAGCTGCTTCCCTAGCACTCACGAAACTGGGGGATGGAGAGTCTTCAAAAGTCTTAGATTGCTAGTACCAGGCAGCAAACAGCATGGGAGCAGCTGGGAAGAAGCCTGCTGCCTCCCAAGGAGCAGCATTGTACAGACAGGCCCAAGTACGTGCACTGTGGTGGAACCCGAGATGTGCAAACTGTGCTGGTCTGCAGGCTCACACACACGGGAGGTTACGCTAGTGCACAACCTACAGCCAGCTGTCCAAGGGAGCTGCTCTTGCAGCGCCTGCAGACTGAGAGTAGCAAATGCCATTCAGCCACCCCTGGAAGGCTCTGCCCAGAGCCTAGGAATGTGAAACAGATGTCTGCTTCTGGCATTTTTCCTGGACTTGAATGAGGCGGTTTGTATTCAACACAGCTGCTCTAAAGGGTCATAGTTTCTGATGGAATGTGTCCTGTTACAAAGCATTCCAGAGGCTAAATTTAGGGGTAGCCTTTTGGAAAAATAAAAGTCTGAAAATAAGTATTTGTAACAAATCAATGTTTTCTTCTCCCACTTATCTCCACACAGCAGGAGCCAGCTAACAATCATTAAAACCAGGGAATAGAAGATTTTTGCTAGAAGTGGCAGTACTTTATCATTCAGCAAGTATCCAAGCTGAGGGAGCCTGTACAGGAGGACCTGTGATCTTCAGCAAAGTAACTGTGGTTTGTGCTTACTGTTGTTTTTATAGTCTCATAAATACAATATCCACATCACTGAAAGAAACATGCCAGATCTAAAGTAATAGAATTCTCCATCTCCAAGTAGCAGAAGTCAGACCTTCTCTTTGCTCTCCCTTTACTGAAAAGTCTCCCCTCAGCTATATACTTTAAACAATCTAACCACATACTGTTGCTTCCCTGAAAAGGTAAATGGTGCAAAGTCCATCCCCAGGGTTACTGTGTACAATGTGCTTCGTGAGGCAAGTGCCAATATCCCAATAAAATATTTAACGCTATTATTATTATGTAGTGGTGAAAGCCAAGCAGAGAGATTCAACAAAGCATAATTTACTGATTCCTTCTCCATTTGGAATACAGGTTGAAGCAATCTGTTGGCAGCTTTGTCACCCTTCTGTTTTTCCCCCGGCACATATTTGCATTCCTTTCTTCCCCAAAATCTAGGCGGGCAGAATTCATTTTCTATAAAAATGAAAAACAGAAAACAAAATCAAACCAACCAAGCGTGTTGCCTACGAGCTGCCTGCATGCATTGCCATGACTGAAGTTTCATTTGTGGTACAAACGTTGGCAATGTCAGAACTAATCAGTTCAGTGATTCAGCAAGAGAGGCAGAAAAGAAAGACAGTATTAACAGCTGGGTCATTCTGCTCCTTTCCCAATATTAATACTACATACATATTGTCTTTATTTACAGTTTCATTCATACATCCAAGCAAGTGCTGATCATTCAAAGGATGCTAAGCCAAAAAATCAGATTAAGGCTGCTGCAGAATTGGCTTTCTGTAGAAGCCCTGTGGAAACTGGGTGCCTCATCTATGAAACAGGATTTGGATTTGTTTCTGTCCTGTGTTGCTATGTGACTTTAGATGTCATACTTGGATCACCACTGCCTCAGCTTCCTCAGCTGCTCAACACAGACTAGACTGGAATGGACTACTAGGCTGTGGTTTACATGGTGTTCATAAGCATCACCATTTTTAAAATAGCATCTGAGACCCTCCAAGACAAAATACTACTGAAATATAAAGCATTACCAAACGGTTGAGCACAATCTACTTTTAAAAAAAGTGTATTAGTTACTCTCTGGATAACTGATGACAATGAAGGTAACACTGCATGTGTGCAAGCACCAAAATACCTGATAGGATTTCTTTAACAGGTTGTTATTTTTCCATGTGGTCCACAATTAGAAACATCTTTTATAAAAGTTCAAACTAATTCTGGAATTCTATCTTAATGAATTTTTCTATTGTCAATTTCTGCCAAAGACAATAGCTTAGTAAATGCCACATTTCCTGACCAGAAGCATAGGCTAAGTATTGTTATTAACACTCAATACTTTTAAAGTAAAACTTGTCATTTAGCCATCAAACCTTGCCAGGAAAGCCTTTCAGAAGAAAGCAGCTGGACTGTTCGTACTGAGAACTATGAATGACTCCCTCCTATACTGTGGCAGGTGCATGGGACCTCAAAGATACTGTATTTCCTACCACAAGTAATAAGCAATTGAAAGTAAATCATGTTTTATATAGATCTAAAGAGTCCTCCATATTTGGCTAATCCAAGTTAATGTAATAAAAACCAGGCAGATTATTTTTAAGTGTTTACACTTATTGCTAAAATGTGTTACAACTTTGCACACATGAACTTATATAGTTTTAGTGTCTGAAGCTGAAGTTATATTAGCAGTCCAGAACAGTCATATGAATGTAAAGATTTTAACTCCCAATTAGCTTGGCATACTTGTAAAGTCCAGTGTGCAAAACCCACTTCTAAAATGCAATTTATCACTAATTTTGGGTAGTGAGAAACCACTTAATAATAGCTTGAAACAAATCTTTTTAAAGAAAAATCCCACCTATGCAGTGACTAATAAAATTTTGAAGTCAATTTTTGTTGTATTTTTGCAGCTGCCTATAAGCTAATTTCCCACATGCTACTTTTTGGAGTAACGAAACATTTCTTTAAGAAAATCCAAGTGATTTTATTTTGCTCACAGATATATGTATAGACTAACACTAGCGTCAGCACTTATATACAAAGTTAGTTTAACATAGCAGAATACCAATGATTTCCTCATCAGGCAATTATGATCGAGCAGACAGACACTGATTCACCACTTCCAGTAAGTGAGAGTTTTCCAAAGCAGCTGCTACACGTTCTTTATCAGCGAGCTGTTTATTAACTGTGCAGGAAAAAACACCACAAGAAACCAGTCAAAACATTGGTATACACTGTCTTTTTTAAAAGCATTTTACACTGAGACACATAATCACACTGTTGCTATAGTACTCAGGTAGACTAGTAATTCTGCAGATGCCAAGGACACCGCAGAGTTGCAGTCTAAAGTCAAAACTACCAGATTACCACAAATTAAACCAGCAAGCTATTTATGATTCAGCAGCAGGGGGCTACACGTGTGTGACATGAGCAGAAGTTTCCCCCCAGCCTCTCCCATTTTCTGAGTCCTCCATAACCCAGGCAAATCAATGACTAGTTGAGGACACAAGCTGCCTGAGGAGATGTTTAAAGGATGGTACAGGGCATATTTAAGTGGCGTTATTACACATGCCTGTTCTGTAACATCCTCCAGAAGCTGATGCATGTAAAGTCCCAGATACTAAACAGCTGCTCTCTTCTCTAATTTTCAAGATTAAAAGAAATTAAAGACGACCACACAACAGAGCACTGAAACCCTTACCTGCATGCTCAGAAGCGTGTGTTCCTGGTGTAATATGAACATCCAGCTTAAAAAGCGTCACAAAAGAAAAAGGGGACAAGTCAACAAAACATTGGAAGCTTGAGTTCAAACTATTTCATAATAAAAATAAGACAATAACAAAAAGAGGGGGGGTAAAGGGCATTCTTGCCAATACCAGCTACTGTATACAGCAGAATAAAATAAAGTCTAAAATCACAGAATACTCTGCATTCCCGTCTGCTTAAGCCTCCTTCAGACACGGGGTGAGGCACCCCACTCTCCTCCTATGCCGCAGAGCACTGTAGGTAACTTCCCTCAGTAACCCCATGCGCTCAATGTCGTGACTGTCACAGAACCATAATTCTGCACCAATATTTTAGTCCACTGCCCTGTCAGGTCCCTGGAGTGCTTCCCTCACCCATAACATGAAAAAAAGCTCAAGTTATTTTTCACTGTAAGTTGGTTAGCTTTTTTTTCGTTGCTTTTTTTTCCTCCCTTTTCAAACACAACCCCCCAGTTTTGCTTTCCCAATCGATTTGATTACTCACCTTAAATCTCTCTGGCAGAGACCTGATCAATTTCACTTTTATGGAGAGGCCGATTAACGTCGCCATGCTGCAGTGAGGAATGGTGGGAGTGAACTCCACCACCACCGTGCTTTCTGCATCATTCACCTGTGGGAAACCAAACACTGTCCTGCAGAAACCCCACTGGCGTTACCCCAAGCAAGCTGGAGGCATTTTGTATGAGATGCCACTCAAAGCTGTACTTTGCCACTTATCTTTTTTTTCCGCTGGCATTTTAAAATCATAGAATCATTAAGGTTGGAAGAGACCTCTAGGATCATCAAGTCCAACCGCCAAACCAACGCTACCATGTCTCCTAAACCATGCCCTGAAGGGCCACGTCTACTTGTCTTTTAAATACCCCCAGGGACGGTGGCTCCACCACCTCTCTGGGCAGCCCGTTCCAACGGCCGACCACTTTCGGTGAAGAAATTTTTCCTAACGTCCAATCTAAACCTCCTCTGACACAGCCTGAAGCCGTTACGCAGCTTGAAGCCGTTAAACTACTTAACTACTAAAAATACTATGTTTAGCTGCAGCAGACTGCTATAACAAGCCTCTTTTAACGTTAGAGACAAAGAGCTGAGCCAGCCGGACGGCGGAGGCAGGCGGCGGAGGCAGCGCGGCCCGGCCCGGCCCGGCCCGCAGCGCGGCACCCACTTACCGCCGCCGGCCCGGCGGGGACCTCACCTTCACGCGCACCTGCTCGACGACATTCAGCTCCTCCAGGGTGAGAGGGTGCTCGGGGTCGTTAATGGAGCGAATGAGATGTGCCGGGTCAAGGAAAGCGGAGCCGCCCCGCACGCCCGCCGCGCCGCCCTGCCTGGCCCGCCCCGGCCCGCCCCGGCTCCCCGCAGGATATCGAAGATCTCCCGGTCGTCGATGGAGTCGGGCAGCTCGTCGTCCTCCTCCCGCGCCGTCACCGGCCGCTCCCCCGAGCGGCGGTAGATGAGCGGGTTCGCGTTCTCCAGCGCCGCCCCGCCGCCCGGGCCCGGGCCCGGGCCCACCATGGCCGCGCTCGCAGCCTCCCCGCCTCCGGGCGCTGCCGGCAGGGCGGAAGGAGCCCGGACGCCGTTCGCTGCCGCACCGGGCGCGGGGGCGGGCGCGGGCCCGCGGCGGGGCGGGGCGAGCGGCTCTTCCCCGCGGCGGGAGCGCTCTCTTGTGGCGCCGAGCGGCAGTGGCGCGTCTGCGGGGGTGGGCCCTGGCGCGCGGCTCCCGAGGGGCTCCCAGGGCAGCTGGGAGGCGGGAAGCGCTCGGCCACTCGGGTCTCGCACAGCGGTGGAGTCTAAGAATGAAAAACGGATGAGTGGAGACAGCGGCGCTGCAGGGTGCCCGTGAGGGGCCTCTGAAGTGAATTTAGTGCTGTCGGGGACGGGTAAATTAAATTGCATGTTAAATACAAAATGTTCTTGATTAAAGTTATTTCTTTACTTTTTAGTTAATTTGAAAAGTCAACCTGTATCTAAAAAAAACTGCGAAATTAAACTGGAGTGATAGAGTGTAACAATGACATATTTTGGTTTCATAACCCCCTTATGTTGGGGTTAAAGCACATACTCCTGTGTAAACATACCGTATATTATCTGGTTTAACCTCCTTGCGGTATGCTTGATTTCTCTTTGCAAAGAATCATCTGTGTGGGGTTTGGTTTTTTTCATGCCTGTCATGTCAAGCCACGGTCCCAGGTAAGAAGATGTGGACGGGCTCCCACGCAGAGGGCAGCAGCTCCCCTGGCAGCTGACAGAAAGAGAAGAGGATTTGAGAGGAGCTGAGACTTGCTGCTTTAAGAGATTTTGCAGCCAAAAGAAAAGACATACGTTGCGGTTCTGCTGCTCGGCGCTGCCTTACGGAAATGGTGGTTACCTCAGGTGTGATTTTGACGGCAGGGAGTTGGGCCAGATTGGGTTTGCCCCCAGCAGCACCTGTTCTGAAGATTACTGGTATTTTTACACATCTGCTGATTCTTTAAATAAGACAAACAAACTACCTGTGAGCAGAGTTTCCATTTATTTTTGCTTTCATCTTTGTTTTGTATGATATTTAATTAATATGTAGATTGTCATTAAAGTTCTCTTCTTAATCTAATCCTTTGTTATCTTAAATTGGCCTTTCAATTAATGTATGTTCTTTTGGATAATAAATTTTATTGGTAGATGTCATTTTTTTGGCTGTTTAGGAAATATAAAGCTGACTCAGCTGACTTACCCTTAGTGGTGAAAATGTTGACTGATTTTAAAAGTGTTTTTTATTGCTTTGGTTTGGTTTGGGGGTTTGGTTTTTTTTAAAACTGGATAAAGAGAGTTCAGTTTGGCAGTACAAGTAGTCCACACTCCTTGGATTTCACTGATGGAAAGCATTCAACTTAAGTAGCCTCAAGGAATTCTGCTTTTTCCAGCTCCTTGCTCCCTGCCTTGTGTATATGTCCATGGTTGCCTGTATACATACACAAACAGGTGCACACACCTATTCCCATATGTTGAAATCTGTCTGCTGTTTTTGGTCTGTCTTCCTAGCCCACAAGAAGAATTGACAAAAATCCCAGGGCTATTCACATTGGACTCGAACAAAAATAACTGCAACAGAAAGGATTTTCCAGGAAGATTTGAGGGAAGTATAAAAAATAAGAGGCAGGTTTTGTTCTACAATGCATATTTGCACAGTTCCTGGTGAAATTCATGAAAAATTGGCACACTTTCCAAAGCTATCGCAGCCCAGAGACTCAGGAACTACACAAGAAATAGCAAGTAGCTCTGAATTCTCTTGCAGTGAAAATCTTGTTTTACCTGTCTCATTTGTGGCCCTTTTTGTTAAAGAAGAACTGACTTACTCTGACAAATTTGTTTCCCAAAGTGGATGAACTTACATAACGTATGATCTGTGGTGGAGAGGTTGGCCTCACAGGCTTTACCAGTGTCCACACTGGAGGTGGATTAAGTGAAAGCAGTGCAGAGGAGCTTGAAGCAGTGTGCTTTGCAACTGGATGCTGATGACACCATTCATCCAAGCGGTGTGAAACGAATCAAACGTAGAAAGGCAAAGACCCATTACATAGAAGGTGTTTTAGAGCTAGTGGAGCAAGCGGGGCTTGTAGGCCTTCAGGCTAATCTGCTTAGGGCCAGTGTTCCATTAATAGGTGAAGAAATTTGGCAGAAAATAAACCCCCTTGCAATCCAGCTGGTCCTCAGATGTTAGAGGGGCTGGGGGCGGTTGGGCTTATGATACCCAATTCAGCAGCGTTAGTCCGTGAGTGATTCACTAACAGTACGATCACTGTTAGTCTAGTCATGCCCAATAACTATTCACAGCCAGATTCACCAACAGCGATATACAGATTCCTGTTAGTCCACAAGGGATTCACTTACAGGACGGTTGCTATTAGTCTAGTCATGCCCAATAACACTTCACCACCAGATTCATTAATAATGTGGTTCACTGAAGCAAGAGAAATGCAGGTTCTTATTGGATTGCCTGTGATAAATTCACTGTCTGCAAAGCACGTGAAAGTATAAAGCACTAAAACACAAAATAACAAGGTTATTCTCGAAATTTCCTGGGGAGTCACTCAGTATAACCAAGTGTTTGAGTCTTACCCAATAGATGTCCCTAGGGGGGAGAAGAGAGGTTCAGCCCATCAACTGATCCCAGTAGTCTGTGATGGTATCTTCCATAACATCCACCTCTCTTGGGGTTATTTTTACACTATTTTATGTTTAGGTGGAGTTTGAGTGACTCTAGTCATATATATTTTCATAATTGATTGGTGTAGAAATTCCTCACTTCAATTTAAAGGTATAGACTAAGAGAAATTCAGAGCACACACTCAGTGAGGAGTGGTCATACCTTGGAGGCGGGTAACTTTGGGATGGAGGTGTGTATTTTAGTATTATAATGAGGAAAGTTCACCCACAGGGCATGGTGTCCGGGCATGGTTCCATCCAGCCCCCATATCTGCAGTGATTTATGGACGAGTTTGGCCATGAACCCTTTGCTTCAGTCCCTCCTCCAGTTATGTCCCTTAGATTAGGACACTGAGCTCCCTCAGTGTTCCCAACATCTAAGAGTGCAGGTGGTGTTGCTTAGGGGACGGTCACTGAACCAATTTCCAGCATGCCAACCGCATTCCACTTGGAAGTTGACTTTCGTGAAATGTGGATATAACTTTAGCCTCAATAATTTCAACCTCAATAATCTCACCCCCAGTAATCATTCCACACTGAGGGATGTTATACTTCTACAAACTACAAAATTTTTTAGGACTTTTTCAGCCAGCAGGCGAAAGCTCGGTTGGATTGCCAGCCTATTTCCACTGTAGGAAGCTGTTTTATAGAGCAGGTGAGGTCATGGCCCTTCCCCACTTTTTTTGAGGGAAGTACTTACTCCTTAAGGTGTTGGTAAATAGACCTTGCTTTCTGACCATCCCTGAGGCTGCTCATAGAGAAGAAGCTGTAATTTCACTCTTGACTTTAGTCTCCCCTTTAATTTTGAAAAATACAGACGGCTTATTTTTATTCAAGAAGGGGTAAAGAACTAATTTGCAGGCTGAAGGCCAGTCCCTGCTGGAAACCGCATATAGTGTCAATTACTTCTGCAAGAATTAACTATTTTGATTTTTTTTTTAATCGTTACTTCCTAGTTATTTTTAATCTGCAATCCTGTTTTTTGGAGAGGTTTTTGTTGTTTCGGAGGTTTTTTACAAGAATTTAAGTGTTGGCACCTCTTCAGAGCATCACTGTTTTCTCTGTTTGTAGGATTAACAGCAGATTAACTATGATTAGACCTTTTGTTGTTCACTGATGGTGTTGGGTCATTTTCAGATCATCTGTTACCAGGATCAGGTAATGATTAGGCGCCTTACACTAAGGGATTGTATTTATGTTCTGTATGAAGTACAGCTCTGAAAGTGCTTAATGCAGTGCATGTTCAAAGGGGAATTTAGCTACACTCCCTACCCAGAGTGCCCTCAGCAGGGACCTTTGTACCGTTCTCTTCTGCATAAAACCAGAAAACAATCTGGAGTCCAAATGGGCGTGAAAAAATGGCTCCTCAAAGTCAGATTGCTTTGCTTTGTACCTTGTTTTGTAGTACAGCATTCATCACTTGCGGAGCAGATGGTGAGATGCAAAATCCATTACAATTGCTGTTAGGGGAAGCAACTGCACTAACAAGTTGTGGTGTAGTGATTTTCAAAGGCAGTACATCTCTTATACTTTTATTAGCAATGTACAAAAGTATCCTAAAGAGCTTGATGGAAAAAATTACTGGTTTTGTGAGATGAAGCCATTTCTGAGATTATTTTATGAAAATAAACCTTTCTATCTTTCTCGAAAGGTGGAAAGCAACATTTCCAAATTATCTAAACAGATTATTTTTAAGGTCTGGGATGTGTTGGATGATAAATTTAGAAAATGTTAATGATTTTGACAGTTGCTGTTTGCTCTTAAATTTGTTTTTAAGCTTTATGCTCTTACACAGTGAGTAAACTATGTCTTTCTTAGCTCCAGTTGTCATTGGCAGAGCCAGCTATGGGAGTGCTTGGAAGGGGGTGTCTGTTGTTGCACAAAAGCGAAATGAAAACTAAACAAAATTGAAAGGAACAAGTTGAAATCTTCTAGATTAAATAGTAAAAATGTTTCATTGAAAAGTCTGTCCGATATGATAATTATGAAGATACAATTTAAACTCCTTTTTTTCTTTTTTTTTTTTACCTTATGTGTACTTAGGACAGACTGGTGCAGAGCCAGAAGTGGCTATCACACATGGACGGCTGAAAGGGAGACAAACAAATGTGAAGGGGACGGACAGACTTGTAAATGTTTTCCTTGGGATTCCTTTTGCAAAAGCACCTGTTGGATCCTTGAGGTTTTCACCACCTGAACCACCTGAACCCTGGAACGATCTGAGAGATGCAACTTCTTACCCACCACTGTGAGAGCTGTTCAGATCATTTGTATACAGGACCTGCTCATGTTTGTTGGTGTTGTCGTGTTTGTTACGGTACAGAGGTCTGATTTTTGGTCAGGAGTTATAATGACTGGTAGTGAATACGCTGCCAGTACCAAAATGTTTCATAAGAACTGTGGGACTCAGGACCACAAAGAATTCTTGGGAAATTCCTGTCTTTGGAAATAACTTTTTCACACTAGACTTTGCTGAAATGATTCAGCTTTTTAAGTACAAGTATAGAGCTGTGCTTGTACAGGTGGCACCTCTAACTGTATGTAAGTAACGCAAAGTTGGAGCACCCTGTGGAAATTCAGTCTTGGGGCAAAAGAAAGTGTGTTTTCTCTGTCATTGTTACATTGTTGCTATTGCAGTTTTATTACTAATAGTCATACTTCCTTTCTTTTGTGAAGATGTCCTCAAGATCTGTCCATGTTGAAAACAGCTGAAAAAAACTTTAAAGAAAAACACCTTCAGTTCCAAACTTCTGAGGACTGTTTGTACCTAAATGTTTACAGCCCTGCTGGTTCAAACAAGAAGGACAAGTTACCTGTACGTAAACCCATTGTACCTCAACCTAAAATTCAGCTCCCATTGAACTTTGGTGATTTGGAGTTCCTAAGTCTCTGTTGTTGTCTTCCATTTTCAAATGAAATCTACGAAGTAACATATAAAATTGTGTCTCACCCTTTTTTCTTTTAAGGTAATGGTGTGGATTCATGGAGGCAATTTTGTATTTGGTGGTGCTTCTAGGTATGATGGTTCTGCACTGTCAGCCTATGAGAATATTGTGGTTGTAATAATTCAGTACAGACTTGGACTCCTTGGATTCCTCAAGTAAGATGACCTATTTCACTTTTTTTCCAAATACTTCCTGTTCTGTTTAAAGCATGGGTAGTTTTGTTTTCTAAATCAGCTGAACTTCTGTACCATCTTCCCATTGTTACAGTGCTTTAAATGTACATAGTCCACTAACTTAACAAACATTAAGAAATGTCAGGAAATTCCATTTGCATTGTCATTTGATTGTAGCCTGCTATCAGCTCATAGTTGGGCTTATTTGGTTCTGGACAGGATGTTGGTTCTTGCCTTTACTTCCATCCACTGGTGTGTAAAGCAAAAAATCATATAGTGTAAAGGCCAGGACTCCATCCGTGTTATGTGCAAACAAACAGCAGAGGCAGTTAAGTCAGTGGGGCTTAGATCTGACTGTGAAGGGCTTTAGGTCAGTAAGGCTGGACAGATCCTTCTTTGGCCAAATATGACACTTTGCAGAAAATGTAAGTTGGTGAGGTTGGTTTTATTCTGGTGTTAGAAATATTACTCTTCCTGAGAAGTTAGCTTATACTGCTTTTATTTCAGTACTGGTGATGAACATGCTCGTGGGAACTGGGCATTTTTGGATCAAGTAGCAGCTCTTCAGTGGATACAAGAAAATATTGAACACTTTGGTGGAGATCCAGGATCTGTCACACTCTTTGGTGTATCTGCAGGATCTTGCTCTGTTTTTGCACATGTAGGCATGCAGTAGATATACTAAAAAGTAAAGTTTTAAAAAAATATTTAAAAACTCAATTAGTGTAACATTTCATGCTTAGTCTGATTTTTCAACATTAGATTAATGGCACATTGTGCTAAATGTGGACACTTCCCCTGTAAGCCCATAACAATGTGTAATTCCCCACTGAATCCAGCAGTCTAGTCAAGCATAAACTTACAGGATAAAGACCATAATGTAGAATAAATACTTTCTGTTCTTCCCTTCTTGTCAGGTTTTATCTCCTTTGTCAAAGGGTCTCTTTCATAAAGCAATATCAGAGAGTGGAATTCTAATCCCCCCTGGTAAAGATTTATTTCTTTCAACAGACCTTAAGGTAGGCTCTCCTTTTTTTCATTTTAAATTCCTTATAACCTAAAATAGGATATTTCGTACATCTGATAATTTGGTTAAAAGAGAAAAGGGGAAAATCTGATTGCATGTTATGCAACAAAATTTATCAAATTTATTCTCAAGGCATACCTATAAATATATAGATTAGCACTAAGTAAATTTTCATTCAGATAGTCTATTTTCAATCTTACTGTACTCGCTTTGTGTTGGAACTAGTTTGTACAGTTATGTGCTTATAATATCTGTGGGTCAAGTTATATATTTTCAGTTACACACATGCCAAGCTAAGTATATGTCCATTTTCATGCACACTGTAACTTATACAGTAACTATGAAACTTATTCTGGAAGGATTAATTAGAATCCAGAAGAGGCATTCAGTTTTTATTCAGCTATGGTCTTTTATGGAGGGCTTTTATTTGAAGTAAATTGATTTAAAAAGAACCCACCAACCTTTAAAACTAAATTCCTCTCTTTAAGTACCTTTTCATTTCTCCTCCTGAAACAGCAGGTAGTAATAACGTAAACCTTTTATAAGTTTATTTTCCGAATTTTCTTGCCTTACTTGATTTATGTTACAACCTGGTATTATCTCTGCAGCAAGGTTTACATTAGAACAGTGAATGGAAATATAGCCAGAAAGAGAAGTGATAACTTCTCAACAAAGTGATTAACTTTGTGATCAAACTGTAGTATTTCTAGTAAAATAAAATACTTGAAGACCTATCGAGCTCACCTAAATCAGCCCTCACATAAAACTGTTAACAGTACTGTGTGTAATATTTTTCTGTTTATAAATTCCTTGAAGACCATAACTAACAGTTCTTGACTTTGTTAATAATTTTCAGAAAGTTGCAAGTATATTTAAGTGTGAGATGAGCAGTACGCTCTCACTGATAAACTGCTTAAGGACCAAGGAAGCAAAGGATATAGTCTTTAACAGCACGGTAGGTGAAACTTTATTTAGTAACAGATTTATTTTTAATGGCACGTTTGCAAAACTTTAGCTCAGCCTCTGACTGGAGTTTGTTGTTGGCCTGTTCCAAACTTGATTCTTCCTAGTTTTTGTCTAAATACCCCCTAAGTATTGAAATAATTTCACATAATTTCTCTTTAGAATTTTCAGTGAAGCATCACAGCACCTGTAAAGTTGTGAGCAAGACTCAAGCGTACATATGTTTTAATGTCAGTTAGAAGCAGCACAGTACCGGGAAACCATTACATTACACTGTACCATGACCCAACCAGGCTAGTATTTTATCCTCTTGTGCAAAACTGTGTGTTACAGTGGCTGTAGAGACTCAGATTTCTTAAAGCCCTTTTTTTTGCAATTGGAACATTAAATGTGGACATTTTATTATGTGATTTGAAGGAAAAGAGGAAAATACCATCAGCAAGTAACTTGATTGTTTTTTCTCTTCCTTCAGGAAATCCCATTTCTACCCTTAGTGTTGGATGGAGTATTTCTTCATAAGTTACCTGAAGAGATATTGGCTGGAAAAGAATTTAATGCAGTCCCGTTTATGATAGGAGTCACCAACAATGAATTTGGCTGGAATATTAGATCTGTAATTTAATGGCTATTCTTTTTTTTTTTTTTTTTCTAATGTTTGTGTTAACTGATGCGGGCAGCCCTGAGAAGTTATTTGCTGGTAGGACACCTTTTAAGTATGGCCAAAAGGCTTTGCGTTGTTGGAAATATATACAAGGTAAACTTTGCTTGCATTATGTAGTGACCCAGAACCAGCTGGTCACAAAAGAGTGAGACAGGCTTCATCCTGCAAGTTAAACTACATGGACATCCTTGGAACATCAATTTTATATGGTATTTTCTTATCCTAAAATTTTAATCCCTCATCCAGTCAGAGACAGGAAAAAGAATGCAATGGTGAAGGCTTATTACTAAAAGAAAAATAAAACCAATCCTTTCCCCTACAACACACAGATGTTACACACACAGTATTCAGGACTGATACATAGAATGTTTAAAAACATGGTATTGACCACCCTAAACAGCTTACCCCGTACGTCATTATGAACTCTGACTGCTGGTTATATCATTGCCCCTGTGTTCCTTGTTACCATGCAGAGAGATCTATCATCTGAAAATCTCACTGGGGAGAGAGTGTGGGGATAATGTGGGTGTCCCATCCATTCTCAGTGCATAAATTCTTTCTCATATGTATTCCATGGGTAACTCCAAAAAGTGAGCAGTTGCTATACAGTGCACAAATCTGCAGGAGGTCAGTTTGTGTCCTTTCTCTTCCTTGTCCTCTTTTCTTCATTTCCTAGGTATTCATGTTCCTCTATGTAGTAGGAAGCATTTGTTCTGTATCCATGTAGTAACTGTGGGTCTCTAGGGGTGTGCTGGTACTGAGGCCAAGAAGAAAAATGTAAAGTGAAATCTGTTTGAATTGATTTTGCAGATGGAAGAATCATTTTATGTAATGCTCTAAAAGAGGAGGAGCATTGCCTAATCTTTACTTCAAAGGGTTCAAACAATGGGAATAGAGACAGAGAGGCTGTCAGTGACTTTTAGGATCTCCCCTACCAGAGGAAAAACAAGCCTTTGAGAAAGAAGTAAATTTTCATTTCAATTCTTCCCTAATGCTTTCTAGTCTTGTAAGTTTCTTAACAATGTGTGTTGATTTAAGGATAAACTACTTAGTGTGAGTGGTTTACGTAGAAACCTTCACCAAGGAAATATTTACTGCAGTAAATACAAGCTTTTCAAGACAGTTGCTGCATCGTAATGCATTTTTGCATATGATATGATGCTTCAAAAACAAACACCAGTAGGAGGCATAAACTGGAATAATGCAGTTCCAATGTTAAAAATATCAGAGAAGTTGAATGGCACTAATAACATTCCATTTTTTCCGTGCAGACTTCAAAAATACCAGGTTTGAAGGAAATAGGAGATAAAAAATCAATTACTTCAACTTTAGAGCTTTTACTACCAAAGATGGTAAGAACTGTTGCACTAACCTAATTTGAGAAGTGAAATTTCTTTTTAATGCATATAACAGATCCATGAAGTTTGGTGTTCTTTAATTTCCTGCTTGAGTCATAGTGTTACTAAGACTTGACGTCGTGTTATGCTTTGGGGAGATGCCCAGCAACGCTGACAGAACTACGGTGTGTGGGGTTACACAGAAATAGGATTGAATCAGGCCTGGGATTTGGGGAAATACCTTTTTCCTTCTAGACCTCTGAACCAACATTTTTATCTTACGTATTTGTATTTAGGACTGCTGTAACAGTGTCCCTAATCATATAGTATCTGATGGTTAATCTCCTGGTTGCTGGGTTTCAAGGCAGGATTTTTCAATATTTTTACATTAAATTAGATGTATCATTTAAAGTAGTTACTTTGCACTCCTAGTTTTGAAACGTATCTTTCAAGCAGCAAATGCTAACATTACAAACATGTTTGGAGATGCCATTGGTCTTGCCCTGTAGTCTAATAGTAAATAAATCTTTCAAGGACTCGGAGAATTTACTTTTGTTATTCCCAACTCTTTTCTCCCAAAGAAAACAGAAGCCAAAGGTATTAAACAGGAGAAGTTACTGGATCTTTGTTGATTCCTGTAGAGTTTTAACCCATATAAATCTGTTGCAAACTTGACCTGGAGTGGTTTGTTTGGTTTGTTTTTTCGTGTTGGAGATATTTTCCCCAAAAAAATTTCTGAACAGGTTTTATTTGCCATCATGGTTTCCCATCAACATGGGTGCTACCCTGGACCTTTGTGCCTTTGCAGAATCTCTGAAGTTTAAAAGGTTATATTTTTAGTTGCTAATTGAGGTATTGACAATTTGTTTGTTTCTTGTTTCCCCTTTTTGTCTTAGGATCTAACATCAGAGTATCTGCCTGTGATAGTGGATGAATATCTAGGAAACACAGATGATCCTGCTGAGCTACGGGACCGATTTCTGGACTTGCTAGGGGATGTAGCAATTGTCATGCCATCCATTAAAGCATTGAATTATCACAGGGGTGAGCTAATGAACATCAGTAGGATAGTCAAACCTCTTACTACATGCTGGATCAAATGACACAAATCCTGTCATATGTAAGCAGCCCTTCCTGAGATTCCCACTGGGAATTTGATGGGGGTGCAGAATGATACAGATCTGCGGGACTTTGTGAAGCAAGTGTGTGTAGCCCTTTTATCTTTGTGCTAGTCTTGCACTTGTGCTCATAGTCACGCTATATTGAGAGCAGAATGTGATAACACTGGTATTGTTTGCTAAGTGAAGTATACAGGCTTAAAAATTAAAAAATATTAAAGCAACCTGGGATTTCTCCTTTGGCCCACTGGTACTTGGGAAGTCAGCAGCTCTGTAGTCTGGAGATTTTCTGGTATTTAAGTGTAGATCAGCCACGCCAAAAGACCCAGAAATGGAAAATAATTTGATATTGGCTTGTTTTCCATAAGTTTTCCTGGGTGAATCTTTCATTTTTTTGTGTAAGTGCTGTGAGTTCTTGATTTTGAATTAAAAATAAATATACATATTTGAATGTAATATTATGTTTTAAATGTGCTCAATTTAAAGCTTTGGGCATAAAGTAATATTTTAAACAGCTGACATCAGCCATAATTTATGCATCTCTTCTTTAACTCTCTAAATGTTATGTCTTCTAGAGTCTGGAGCTCCTGCCTACTTCTTTGAATATCAGCATCGGCCCACTTCGCACTGGGATAGTAAACCAGAGTATGTGAAAGCTGATCATGGAGATGAAGTTGGCTTTGTCTTTGGAGGACCATATCTGGCCGGTGATATTCAGCTACGTAGTAAGGAATAGAACATTCAACATTCACTTATAAATTACTCTCATAATACTGGTGTTATTCTATCCAGTAGTGCTACTTCTATTTTAATCAGACTAAAGTGCATATATTAACAGTGACAGCAAAGTTTAACCCTTTGTCCTGGTAGAATTTGTTTACACATTCCTGTTTCTGAAGCACAGTAAGTTACACACATTATCAACAATTTAGAGAATAGGGCAATTGCTGTAAAAAAATCACTGTCATTATACCAGCACTGTTCATGAATTTGGCAAATAGCTTTGGCTGAAAAATAAATTGAAGGGAAAGTCAACTAAACTTGCAGGGGATTAGTGGAATACTTGGGAAGCAGGAAATCTAGGCTCTCTTCTTTTCCTGAGGAATTTAAGCTAATGCCTCCTCCTTTCCAGGAAATCCCACAGACTGTCAGGCTCCAGAGAATGGGGGACTCAGTCTCTTTTGCAGATAGTGTTCCAGTTGTGTTGATTAGAGCAAGGTTTGGAACTCTAGTATTTCATTTTCTGCGTGCAGATCTAGTGGTTATGTTAAAGTCTATTTTCTCCCATGACACAATATTTACTCATTTTATTCCAAATGGAACCAGTCCATTTAGGAAGGATTGAGGGTGTACTCCCTAAATTGGCTTTGTCTTGTCAGTTGGAGCATTCTTATAGGATTCTGGAAGTTCTGGTTTCTTCAGGCAGAATCCCACGTTGCTGCAGTCCAAATGAATGTGCCAGTCATTGAACAGTTAGATACGAGATGCCACATCCTCAGGAATATTATGAATCCAGAAGTTTGTTTTAACTGCATGTGCCTAAAACAATAGTACTCAGGATGGAGTATTTTCTTCCCCATGAAACAAATTAGGAGCAGTTCTTATTTTGACAAAGAAACACAGAAATTCTACTTATTTTAAGTGAATTCACCAGTTTTTATGCTTTTATTTTTGACATTTGCCTGGTAGTTCATAGTCTGTTTCAAAGCCTGCATAAACGAAAATATTTCCTCTTATTCCACTGAACTTTGGAGCAATCCAGCTATGTTGTAAAAACATTTGTTAATATGTTACTAGAGCCTTTTAATATTGCTTATATTTTGTGTATATTTTTTTACTTACATTATCTTACACTAGAAAATACTATACTGTTCTCTTTCTATTTGCCTGAATTTACTGAGAGCATTAAAATACTGAATATTTTTCTTGATGTATTGAGATGCATTTACAATTAATAACACTAAAATTATTTCAATGTACATGATAGAGTGGTCATGTAACTATATTTAAATGAATATTCTTGAAGTGTTGAGACATGGAATGACATCATCTTGTATGTCACAAGCTAAGGAAGTATGGGTTAGATGAGAGGACAGTGAGGTGGATTGAGAAGTGGCTGAACAACAGAGCTCCAAGGGTTGTGATCAATGGAGCAGAGTCTGGATGGAGGCCTGTCACTAGCGGTGTTCCCCAGGGGTCTGTGCTGGGTCCAGTCCTGTTCAACATATTAATCAGTGACTTGGGCAAAGGGACAGAGTGTAACCTCAGCCAGTTTGCTGATGACACCAAGCTGGGAGGAGTGGCTGATGCACCAGAAGGCTGTGCTGCCATTCAGTGAGACCTGGACAGGCTGGAGAGCTGGACCGAGGGGAACCTCACGGAATTCAACAAGAGCAAGTGCAAGGTCCTGCCCCTGGGGAGGAACAACCCCATGCACCAGTACATGTTGGGGGCTGATCTGCTGGAAAGCAGCTCTGCTGAGAAGGACCTGGGAGTGCTGGTGGACAACAAGTTGACCCTGAGCCAACTCTGGGCCCTTGTGGCCAAGAAGGCCAATGATATCCTGAGCTGCATGAAAAGGAGTGTGGCCAGCAGGTCCAGGGCAGTTATCCTCCCCCTCTGCTCTGCCCTGGTGAGACCACATTTGGAGTACTGTGTCCAGTTTTGGGCCCCCTTCTTTAAGAAAGACAGGGAACTGCTTGAGCAAGTCCAGTGGAGAACTACCAAGATGATCAGTGGCCTGGAGCATCACCCTTCTGAGGAAAGGCTGAGACACTTGGGTTTGTTTAGCCTGGAGAGGAGAAGACTGAGGAGGGATCGTATCAATGCTTATCAATATCTGAAGGGCAGGTACCAAGAGGATGGGGCTGGACTCTTTTCAGTGGTGCCCAAGGACAGGACAAGGGGCAATGGGCACAAGTTGGAACATAGGAAGTTCCACCTGAACATGAGGAAAAACTTCTTTTCTGTGCGGGTGCCAGAACGGTGGCACAGGCTGCCCAGAGAGGCTGTGGAGTCCCTTCCCTGGAGACATTCAAACCCCGTCTGGATGCGTTCCTGTGCCCCCTGCTCTGGGTGTGCCTGCTCAGGAAGGGGGGTTGGATGAGACGATCTCCAGAGGTCCCTTCCAACCCCTGCCATTCTGTGATTCTGTATTAGAATGAAGAAACCTTTGCCTAGGCATGCTCTGAATAATCAGGAGAATTTCGGTCCCACAAAGCTAAAATGAGATCTATGAAACTAAAACATGTGGCCCATTCCTTGAGTTGTAATGGGACTCAGGACACATGGGTTCTTTTTTTTGGATCTGCTTCTGGTTTCCTGAAAAGCCACAGGCAAATCACCTATTTCCTTGTACCCCAATATGTAGAATAAGAATAATTGTGCTAATCTGATTAATAAGAGTGCTGAAATCTTCTCTTGATGATTGACGTACTACTAACATACTGCAGGTATGGTGCCTCTGTTGTAATCAGTAAGTTGTTACAACATATTGACAGACTAAAATGCTGCTTCTGTAGTACCAATTTTTTTTTTTTGTTTCTGCCACATGTAATAATTATATTGTGTTTTGTCTCTCAGGTGAAGTTACAGAGGAAGAAAAGAACCTTAGTAGAACTCTGATGAAGTACTGGGCTAACTTTGCTCGAAATGGGTAAGAATCATGAGATTCATTGCACGTATTACTAGTTTGCACTGACTCCAAAGTGAGTTAGCTGTTTTGTTGATTCAGTCAGAACTGCTGTGATTGAATATCCCTGAGACTGAATAAGGCATTCAATCGTTCTTTCTTATTGTTTACAGAGATCCTAATGGGGAAGGTTTGGTTGACTGGCCATCTTATAACCTGAATGAAGAATACTTACAGATAAATCTAAAACAAAAGAAAGCCAGAAAGTTGAAAGAAAAGAAGGTAGACTTCTGGAGAAAGCTGATGTCTGAAAAGACAAATATCAAAGGAACGGAAAACAAGAAGGTTAATTCAGAGTTATAATTTACAGTCTAAACATGCACATAATAGGCAAACTATTAGGATAGTAAAAGAAATTACTTAAAATAATTTTGAGGATAAAACTGTGTTTCTCTTCTTTTTACCTTTTCTTCACTGTTGTCATACTTGCAGTTATTCACTGTAGTAATTCCAACTGATCTATTTCCCCTTTGTAATCCTTTACTTCTTCCTGAATTTGTGTCTACAGCAGAAGCCTCATTTATTAAATACAGGTACCAGATTTCCCCACTGCTCAGCTTTTTCTGTTGCTTTCCCATGACTGAACACAATATAGCAGCAACATTGTTCTAATAAAGTGAAATCCATAAACACTCAGTCTGCAATAAAACTGTCTTTTGATGTCAAGTGTTATCAGCAACGGTACAGAAGTTTTGGTCTGATTTAGATACAGAAATGTCCTCTGTGAAAAAAAACAACAAAACAACACCAGCCTAAAAAAAGTTCTGCTTTATAAGTCTGTTTTACAACAGAGAGAGTATATTTTTGTCTGTTGTGATACATAATCGGTCACAGCAGTGCTGGAATTAAGACTTCTGTCAAATGTTAGAAAAGGGAGAAAGTCTCCACCACACACACCTTTTTTTTCTTTTAAATTTAGCAGTAAATCCCTTAGAAGGGTCAACATTGGTAACATTAGTTTCACAGTTTCTGTCTTTTCCATGGTGCTTTTCATTGTGCTCCAGGCTGTTCTCTGTGCCATCAGTCAGTTCCAGAGTCTCTGCACTTGATCGCAGGCCTTCATTACTAGCACTGGAGAGAGGTTTGTTTACCAGAATTACTCCAATGCCCTTAGCAGCCGATATGCACTTGGACTGCCAAGAACAAGTGTTGAACATCTCATTTCAGTATTGTCAAGAACTCTCCCTGCTATGTTTTGTTTGTTTCCTATAGCTGGCTCCTAGGCTTCTCCAGCTCTCCCAACCATATTTCTGACCTTGCTTCTACCTCACAGCAGCATTATGCAGCTCCATAGGCCCTATGGGGCTCTAGGCATCTGTTCCCCACTGCTTTCATCTCCCCTCTGTATCTCTGGAAGAATTTAAGATTGTTCATAGCTAATAATGTCCTACAGCAACTAACTGGCCATCCCTTCTTCCTGAATTACTTTATTGGAAGAAACAGGACAGGATTTCCTACCTCTTTCTGCCCAAATTCTGTTGCCAGTCAGAATTTGGGAGGTAGGGTTAGACTGTTAGCACAACTGCTGTTTTGGTAAGTGGGAATTCCTGCTAAGCATCTGTCCCTTCTTTGTTTTAGCTAACATGTTTTGTGAGGCAAATATAATCTCAAAATAGTCTTGATAGATTTCCATTGCACATACAATTCCCCTGAGGTCCTGTACCACTCCCTTTAAAAAGAGGTAAACAGGCAGCATTGTATGTATACACACAGAATATACGCTTATGTCGTAAGCGTATGCAGAGAAGTGCAGCAGCACTGACTTCTTATGCACAGGCACAGTGCTAAAAATAAATCACAGTGGAAAATGTCAAAAGATTTTACTCCTGTCTACTTAGGGATGAGTGCTCTGATAGTTTGTCCCATCCAAGAGATATCCTGATGCAAGATTACCACATGCTAAAGAGACCCAGTGTCATAGAATCTAGCTCTAAGTTTTATACACTTCAGCTTCATTGAATACTCACCAGGGCCTGAGTGAAAAACCAATCTGACCCTGTTTTAAATGCAGACTTCTAAACATTTCTACTACAGGTACTTGAGGGAAAATGTAATTGTGAGCTCTTACGCAATTATGGGCCTATAAATGTGATATTCATCTGTATTTTTCAGCTATTAAAATCAAGAAAGGTAGCAGTGCATTAGAGAGGTAAATGTTATCATGTAGCAGGATTTTTTTTATTGATCCCTGACTTATGCATTATTCACTGATTGAGGGTAAGCAGCAAAATGTTCTCTCTTAAAATTAAATGCCAAACAGGATACAAGAATTCCACTTGCCAGGTATGTAGCACTGTTTCCAGATTCCATAAGTTCAGTCTATATCACTAGAGTAAGAGTTTCCGCATTTGCAGAGCATATAGGTCATGCTTGTAGATCCATACAAAGTATCTACAGGCAAAGCTGTAGGGATCTAAAATCCCATTTGTTTATTATCTTATTCTAAGGTTGGCAGAGTTTGCAGAAACTGGTTTCCACAGGTAATATTTTCAGAATATTGTCTGCTTCTCTGGGACTGTGGATGGGATATGGCCTGAGACGTTTTGCAGGCTGGGTACTTAAGAGAGAAGTAGTGAGTAGAACAAAGACTGAAGAGTAAGACTTGGAAAATAGAATATTAAAAGAAGGGCGGGGGGAAGGGAAAGTAAATGCTACAGGACAGAGTTTAGTAAAACCAGTAAAGATCAGGAGATACAAAATAAATTGTTTATGGAAATAAATAAAGTTTTTTTACAGCAAAAGGAAAGAGCAGGAAGCAGAGTACACAGTATTTGGCTTTGTAGCAAAGGACTCCTCCTGTAGTTTGCAGATCACAAGTTGATTTGAGGCACGCATGCCTGTCAGCATGGAAGCTGAGTCACAGGCAGGGATTCTTGTAGTTCCACCTCACATGGAAACAGTTTTCCCATGCCAGGAACCAAAGCAGTCCAAGGTAAGTGCAGCAAGTGAGAGAATTTGCAACAGTATTCAAGCAGGCAAACGAGTGCAGGGTTTACTACTGCACAGTACTTCTGCCCTTGGCTTCTAGGAAACATCACACAGATAAAGGTGGAAGATAGCTTATGCTGAGCTCCATCACTTGTACCCAGGCACCTGTTCCCATTCACTGCATTCAACAGTGCCTACATCTATCAGTACAGTATAGACTGCACATTCATAAAGGTGCATACTAATCCCAGACCAGTTTTATGAACTTCACTCTTGAGAAACAAGAAAAGTCTCACAGAGAACATCTATACAGCTATAAAAAATCTGCAATTAAGTTATTGTCCACATTATTTTCCTAGAAGCTCAACTTTACAGTGCTATCCCATTTGCCAGTGTATGCTCTGCACTAACTGTACACTCAGGAACAGCTGATAGGCACACTAGCACAGCATGGGCATTGTTAACAGTGTATCTGCTGCAGCACAGAGCTCAGTACAGAAGACAGGACTCTCCTGATTAACAGAGCAAACGCTTAAGATATTCAGCATGCACTGAATGTGTACATCTGAAGCAACCTGCCAGCAGTTTGCTTCCTAAGCAGCCCAGTTTAAAGTTGAGTGGGATTTGCCTACAAGGGCTGTAAATCACACCTGTGCAGATATGCTTAGGAAGATTTGGAGTAAAGTACCCAAGCACAGCCATAGTATCAGGACTACTAGGTGCATGATATATGTGCTGAAATAATTTAATGGCTGATGGTCTTTACAGCCCACTTAGCTGAACACAAAGATGCAATCAGAAATTGATCATTAGAAATGCTGTCTCTGACAACTCAGAATTCTCGTGATATAAAATTGCAAAACAGCTTTTCTGGGGCAAGATCTACTGAGTCCTGCCCAAAAAAAAAAAAAAAAAAAAAAGCAGATGCCAAAGCTTACACAAAACTAACACAACTTCTTAGTTAACGTGGGCAGAAAATCTGTTTTGTTTTTATTCAGCTACCTCTTCCCTCTTTTTCATATCGTGCTCCAATGATAGATGTGAGTTCATGCAGAAGTCCATAAAGCGTCCTGATTTTTCAGAAGCATTAAATGTATAGTCACCACCCAAATCCTTTAATATTGTTCCCACACTACAAAAGCTGAGAAATCATCTCTTTAGTGTTGCAAATCTCATATACTGTGTTAGATAGCAAATACGCCTGAACATGCAGGACTGAGTAACAGGTGGAGTACCCGTCCTGCAGGAAAAGCTAAGATTTTTC
Source organism: Phalacrocorax carbo (assembly GCF_963921805.1). Taxonomy (NCBI): domain Eukaryota; kingdom Metazoa; phylum Chordata; class Aves; order Suliformes; family Phalacrocoracidae; genus Phalacrocorax; species Phalacrocorax carbo. Next base: position 35,607,173 of record NC_087520.1, on the reverse strand, counting down.
TTGTTTTTGTCAAGAAATATCCTTTTGTGAGAATAAAAATCCCTCAACTTTTACTCCAGCCAAAGCACGTTTTCAGGAGTATTGTTTTGGCTTTTGCTCTTTGCAGCTATGTTGTGTGTTCCTTACATTGAGATATTAATACCAACATGAAATAAACAGATTTAATAAAGTAAAAGTGTAGTTCCCTTCCTGGTCTATTCACCATGTAGTGTAAGGAAATCCTAACTTGATTGTGAAAGATGATAGTGTTACAGCAGCAGGACGAATCTCCTGGTGCCATGAAAGACTGTTTTCAAAGCATCTTAAGGCAGATACTTGATGCCTGCGGTTTTATGAATAAGATTCATAAGGGGCAGTAGGGAGCAAGTATGAAACTTGTGGGGCCACTCTGCAAGGCAGGAGGTCTCCCTGTTCCCACCTACAGCTGAGCTGCCCTGTACTCCCCACGGAGGAGTGGCTTATAGGCAGGACAGTTGCTCTGGCTGCCCACAGCTAGGTTGGCTCACAGCTCAAGTATTGCTTTTCCTAATCGGTATTTGCCTTGCGTAAGAGTTGTACTTAACAGAGTATATAAGGCAACGGTAAATATGTGACTAGCTTGCAAAATGGCAACTGGAAAGGACACATCGCTGCTGTCCATGATTCTCACTGTCGGGGTCACCGTGCTTGTAGCTACTGGTAAGCTTCAGAAGGGTTTTTACCTATTGCCTTCTGTAAGGAAATAGAGCATGCGTGCAGCTTGCTCACCTAGGGGAACCCCAGCTTTACTGAGGGAGCTGGGCACCCAGCCTTGCTGCATAGAAATTAAATCTGAATAGCAAATAGTTCTTAATTTCTTTTTGTGATCTGTTTTCAGTCATTCATCTTATTTGCCTTTTTTTCTTTTTTTTTTCTTTTTACAAATAGAGAAATCCAATTACTGTCCCAAAACCTTGTCTGCTGAGGCAGAGCAGACCACTGTACCACATTTGTAATTTGGTATTGAGAACTTTCACACTGACCTTAAAATGAATCATACCTAAATGTTAACAGCATTTGTATATGCCAGACTATTTTCAGGTATTTTGTAGGTTTTTTCTTTTGGCTGTACATACCATCGAGGGTCTGGAATATATTTTGTGTATTCACAGATCTTTTCTTAAAAAGGAAATACCTTTTCTTAACGAAAGCAATCCATTGGACTTTTAGCTAACAACCTGGATCAAAAAGGATTAAGATCTATATGCAATTACTGATGTGTGTGGATAGTAAGTCAATACATATGATATACCCGAGGGACCGTATATGTACAAACCAATCAGAATGAAGGCCGAAATAATGTCAGCTATACTGATTAGAGTTTGTTGAAGCCTTATGTATGAAAATGAACTGTTTAAGCAAACAAAAGGTGTATATTTAAGTAGCTAAAGCTCTTAGAAATCTGGCAGTTACCAACAAATAGACAATTATGTGATTTTGTGCTCACATCCCCCAGGACAAAAAGCAGAGCAACCAGAAGTGGGGACCAAATATGGGAGAGTCCGAGGGTACCAATTCAAAGTAGATGCAGCTGAGAGGAGTGTAAATGTCTTTTTGGGACTTCCTTTTGCTAAGCCTCCAGTTGGACCACGGAGGTTTTCTGCACCCCAGTCACCTGAACCATGGAAGGGTGTCAGAGATGCCACCTCCTACCCACCAATGTAAGACAATGACAAGAAGATTAAAAATATTTTTAAAAATTTTGTATTATATGCAGTTCCAGGACACTGATGTATGGGGCAATCAAAAGCCACAAACATAAATCTCTTGGTGCCATCTCGTTACCACCTGCAATTGTTATGAATGTAATGAACGCATTTCTAAAGACATCTTTATAAGTTGCACTTTTTATTAAAAACTCTTATCTAATGGGCATCAGTGATGAAGTATTATGGACCAGCACTTTGCCAGCAATATTCTGTTTTGGGAGCATTTGGCCGTTACTTAGCAGTATTTATAAATTGCGTAGCTTTGGAGCAGAAACAGACAGAAGCTGAGGAAATGTTGGAATAAAATATCAGAACAAAAAATACCTACCACTACAATATAAAAACCTACTGAAGATGTAAAATAACTAATTTCCATTTTCACTGAAGCAATTTATAGCCATATGCATGTGCAGGGTTATTTCTGAATATTTTCAAACACACAAAATTATATCTGCACATCACTGTGTATTGCTGTAGGCTGTGGCTCCTTTTTACAGATCTTGTTAATGCCAGGTCAAAGGAAGAAAATATATTAAAAGTGAAAAAAATTTATGTTTTCTCTTGCCAACAATCTAGAAATGTACTGGAGATTGGGATCTGGGTTGCACTTTATTGTAGAAGTACAAAAATGCTACATTTCATGGCTTTGAGGTTTTAGTTATTTCTGTTGCTTGTTATTTTTCCATTTATTCAGGTGTCTGCAGGATAAAGTACAAGGGCAGTTTTTTTCCGACATTATTACTAATAGAAAAGAAAAAGTTCTTCTCCAGGTGTCTGAAGATTGCTTATACCTAAATGTGTACACACCCATTTCTACAGTAAAACAGGAGAAGCTGCCTGTAAGCAAAATAATAATAAAACCTCTAACAATATTTTACGGCAAACCTACAACCTGTACTATATGCACACTTACAGATGCAGTTTTGTGATGATGATCAAGTTACATGCTTTGCCCTGATAAATATTTGCTGAGGTTTAAAAGACACATAAAATCCTATTTTACAAATAAAAATTTATTGATCTTTTAGCTAGGTAATGTTTAATTTTCTCTAAATAATCTGTGAAAAGTCATGGGGCACTGGTATAATGTAAGCATTTAATAAAACCAGTGCCATTTTGTAAGACTGTAGGTGTGATATTCAAGAGATTTCTACCATTTGTGAAATGTAATCTGAAAGAGTCAGGACTGAAACAGCACAAAATATTACGTTTCAGTTTATATTTAGTTTTTATCACTGGGAGCTCTTACCTGTGCTGGGTTGTTTTTGGCTTTGTCTTCCCAGGTCTTTGTATGGATCCATGGAGGTGGATTAGTTTTTGGAGCAGCTTCATCATATGATGGTTCAGCATTAGCAGCCTTTGACAATGTGGTGGTTGTAACAATTCAGTACAGATTAGGTATTGTTGGATATTTTAGGTAAGATATTTTATCTCAGTTTTTGCTAAGGGGTTTCCAAAATTATGTGTGCAAAGCCTTTATGAAGAGATTCACATAATACTTGCTTATGCAAAGAAACTATATGTTTCTTAATCACATATGCAACAGTTGGGAACAATTTACAAGTCCCAAGTCAGCTTCCAAGCCTGTTCTTGTTTGACTGCTACTCTAATCTCAACTCTTTCTGAGCCATTTATTTTTCAGTTGTGTAGAGAAGCCCTGTGTAGAGAATGGCAGCTGATTTCTTATATCACAGATGGTATTTTTCTCTGCCATTTTTCTCTGCTATTTTTCTCTGCCTTTTTTCTTGCACTGAGCATTTAAGCAAATCTGTTCTTTCTCTGCAGCACTGGTGATAAGCATGCTCGAGGTAACTGGGGGTATTTGGATCAAGTAGCAGCTCTTCGGTGGATTCAGGAGAATATCATACATTTTGGAGGAGATCCAGGATCCATCACTATCGCTGGAGAGTCTGCAGGAGGAATCAGTGTTTCTGCTCTTGTAAGTTCAGAGTAATATTGAATTTTAATTGCTTAGGGAAAAAAACACCACCCACATTCATTTTTCGTACCCGCATGGAAACTCAGTGAGAGAAAAGGGATGGTTTTATAGTAAATTACACATCACCTTGGTCTATAATACAATGTGATAACAATACAGCTTCTGATTGATGATAATGTTCTTTTCATACCCAAATCTTGTAGTTCAGACCCAAAATGTTATTCCTCATCTACTAAATTAAATTCGTGAGGGACGGTGGGGGTGGGGGTTGGGGGGGTGTTTCTGCAGTGCCAGAAACCCCAAAATTTATCCTTGTAAGAAATGTCCTTTAAGAGGATGTATTGCCCATTTCCTATTTGCTTTGACAGTCACTTGTGCTAAGTAACCGAGGCAAACAGACGTGATAGCTGAACTAGACAAGCATTTTGTGACCCAGTGATGATGTAAAATTTTTACATCAACACTGAGCACATTGGCTAAGAGGTTCTTCTTCTCCAGTCTCTCATGATTTGGTACAGATCACACAGTAAAACCTGGGTTCAGTGATTCATGTGATGAAAATTCCTGTTCCCTAAGCTCCTGCCCTCTGGCCAATAGTTCTTTATTCCCCTTCTGCAGCACAGCCAGACGATCTTGGACGCAGTTATATTAGGTCCATATCTAGCTTGCAGTGTAGTTCCATAAAGCCTTGGAAGCAAGGTGCTATGGGAGGGGAAAAGGCATGAACTGCTTATCACTGATAGTGCTGACAAAACCCTTTGCATAGCTGGACTACGATTAGAGGCTACAGAATAACAGTCTTGACATTTGTTTCCAAAATGTTTTGAATGGCAATTCCTGATATTGAAATTCTAAGTCAGTGGTCAGAACATAATGCTTGTCATGCTTGTAATGCTTGTTCTTGCTTTTTTACAGGTCTTATCTCCCCTGGCAAAGGGCTTGTTCCATAAGGCCATTTCAGAAAGTGGTACTGCAGCCAGGGTTTTGTTCACTGACCAGCCTGAGAAGGAAGCACAAGTAGGTATTCTGTAGTAATTTTAATTATTTTTCCAGATGGTTTTGCGTACCTTGAACTGTTTATTCCAAAATGTAGAAACAGATTTTTTTCTTGTGAAACTACCACCACAGTCATTAAAGAGAGTATTACTGTGTGCAAATAATACAAGTTTAATGGTGCTTTGCTTTTCAAATACCCAAATATCCACATATGTCTAAGTGAAAGCAAAAGATGAAGGAAGCAAAGAGAAGGCAGGGAAGAAGTGTGAAATGTAAAGGAATACTAGAACATGTACTGTCTTCAAGAAAAGTTCAGCTGTGATTTTTGGTTGGAAAATGGCACCATTCTGAGTACTCTTCCCCTCCTGTTTGATGCCTGCTGTGTGCAGATAAAAAAGACTATTCAATTTGTTTATATTTGAAAAGAAGAGCTCACTTCAACCCTTTTTTTTTCCCAACTACAAGAAACAACTTCCAGGAACCTAGATTTGATAATTTGGGATATAGAAGAGGCAACATTATAATGAGCTCTGTCTCTCTCATGACAGCTGTTACTCCAACCAAAAAGACATCATCAAAGATGCTATAATGTGCTCTTTGTTACCATCTACATGGTTGTATTCTGACTGTGCATCACTTTAGCTCCTTTATGTCATCCTGCCCAGCATATTATTTACCAGAATGACTATCCTGGTCTATTTCTCTTTCAAAATATTTCAGAGGAGTATGTTTTGTCCTTCTGCACCGCCCACAGCGTGAAGGGTTATGAGGGCTTCCTATTCTCTACCTCTGCAGCTGGAACATGTCTAGCTTCAGTGATCCGTGTGCAGAAGTTTAGACCCTCCCCTGCTGGACTCTCAGGCTTGGTGGCATGTAGAACCTTCTATGGGAAGTATGTGAAAAAGTGAGTGTTTGTTTTTATTGATTGCAGAGAATTGCTACTGCCTCTGGCTGTGAAAAATCCAGTTCAGCTGCAGTAGTTGAATGCTTAAAAGAAAAAACAGAAGAAGAGATAGGACAGATAACACTAAAAATGGTAGGTGAGATTATACTTCTTGCACTTAAATGACATTTCAGATTCTGTCGTAATAGAGTATGCTATCTGTGTGTTTTAATATTAGGAAAAATTGAAGTGAATGTAACATCTGACTTTCTTGACCTTTTCAGGATTTGACAACACTGCAGCTATGCTATACCTCACCTGAAAAATGTGAACAGGTTACTTCCCTTTCATTCTGCATGGACTTTGAGCTACTTCTGTTTTGCTGTCATGTTCTACTAGGGGAAGGAAAAGGCTGTATGAAATATAACAGTTTATCCTGGAGAGCTTAAAAATGAATCAATATAATATATTATGTCCGACTTGAAATTTCTTATCGCAGTGCTTGCTTCCATGTTCCTTTGGAGTTTCAACACAGAAGTTAGTTTTTCCACTACTGCTCCACACATCCATAATAGGATTGCACTAAGAAGAGATGTAAATTGGACATCATCACCTATGTTTCACAAACATTAAAAATATAATGCTAATATTCACAGAATCTTCTTCCTAGTGCAGAAAATCTGTCAGAGAAAATTTAGAGATTACTTCTTGTATTTTCACTTGGCACTTAATTTGTTTTGCTTTGGAACTACAGTAAAAATCTGAATTTTTTTTCTAGAAGCAAAACTTGTATATTAATGAAGCTTTGTTTCTTTTTTCCCCTCCAGCCTCTCCCGTTCATCAGTGCATCTGTAGATGGTGTATTTTTTCCAAAGAGTCCCAGGCAATTACTATCTGAAAAAATGATCAATGCAGTCCCATATATAATAGGAGTAAATAACTGTGAATTTGGATGGGTACTTCCTATGGTAAGACACTTACGACATTGGTATTTATATATTTTTTTGTTAATATAAGATTTTCTAATAAGTATGATTCTCCGTGTCATGCAGACAATGAAATTTCCTGCTTATACAGATGGTCTGGATGAAGATGTTGCACGACAAATTTTACAGAGCTCCTTAGCATTATCACTTAAGGTAGGAGTTGACTTTCAGAGTAATCCAGGGCTGCTTCTTCACTGGTCTATATTTGTACTCCTGGAGGGGTAAACTTTGTTCTGTTTGACAGCTTCCTGGCATGGGGCAGCGATGGGCAGCAGACATGGTGTATTCCTGTTGCCACTAGATATTGAAAATAGACTTTACATTTCTATCCTAAATTCCCCTCTTTTTTAAAAGGAGTTCTGTGGAAATCCAGGAGTGATTCAGGTACCTAAACATAGATCTCTCATGACATTTTGGAAACCCTAGGTTATCCAAGACACGCATGGTACCAGCAGGTATGACACAAGACCTATAGAACACACCATTCTGAAGCAGTAGCTGGAGACTTAAAAAGGATAACCTGAGATGTTTAAAATGGCAATGAGAAACCTCATTTAGGTATCTTGAGTTTTTGCTTCCCTGTAATTTACAAACCTCTTAGCCTTCTGGTTCCTTTGTGCTCTTCTGAAACTACTAAATGTAGAAAAATGCAGATTAATAGGTAAGAATTAAGGACACTATAAACATGGTCAGTACTTGCAATGGATCATTCAGTGTCACAGGCATCCATCATGAACTTGGAAAGGCAGAGCCCAGGCTCGTTCTGAGAGAGAGTAAATTATGGCCACCTACAACAACAAATCAATTTTATGAAATCCAACAGGATTTCTTTTCTCTTATGAGGGCTATTTCCACAGAAGGGAGAACAGACTACCATATCTATTTATCAGCATCACTGACTGATGTTTGTCTAAAGATGTGTGATCTTCAGATCTTGCAAACTTCTCTTCCCTGAGAACATCTATAATCGGTAGCTGTGTAACTCCCAATTCTGAGCTCTGAGCCACACTGGCACAGCTGAGGATTTTCTCTGAAAGAAGGTAGTGTTTGGGGTTTGGCCAGAGATGTGCAGATGGCACACTCAGTGCTGTTACTCTTTATAATATTCATCATCGTTATAAGACGTATTTTTGTGGTTCATTTCAGGGTGTTACTTCTGAAGTTGTTGATCAAGTGTTCAATGAATACACAGGGAATGCAGGAAACCGTGCTCAGGTGCGAGATGGCCTTCTTGATGCAATAGGAGACCTTTTTTTTGTTCTTTCAGCCATTGAAGTGGCTAGATACCATAGAGGTAAGTCTCTAATTCAGCACCTATTGGAGGAAATGTAGAATTCCATCCTGGGCTGTGTTTATGGACAGTATGCATTGCACTTTTTATCCAAAGAACTGATAGTGTTTTCATTTTACCAAAATAGCTTGTAATGAAAGTTTATCATCTTTGGTGGCAGGTATTTTCAACTTTCAAACTAACATTCTTCTGTATATTTTCCACTAGATGCTGGCAACCCAGTCTATTTTTATGAATTTCAACACCGACCAAGTTCAGCGACGGGTGTTGTACCAGAGTTTGTAAAAGCAGATCATACAGATGAGATTGCCTTTGTCTTTGGAAAGCCATTCTTAGCCGGTGATGTATCCATGCTTACTAAAGTATTCCTTTTAAAACATTATTATTACTAATTTTACTTACTGGAGGGCTTTTGGAATAGACTTTCTCTCTTAAGAACACTGAAATCAACGTAAGCACTTTCTGTCTTTAGTGGTAGCTACTTTTCATTAAATCATTCATCTGCAGTTCTCTCCCAGAGCTTTGCTCAGGTGACGCTCCCATAGCTCAGACTAACAAGTAAAGCTGATTACAGTCTCTTGGAATTGACAAAGCTGCATTTTTTTTTGATCATTTAGTTTTTAATGTTGCCATTTCATCTCTCACTTTGCAGGGTCGGCTACAGAAGAAGAAAATAAACTTAGCAGAACCGTTATGAGATACTGGACTAACTTTGCTAGAAATGGGTGAGAATTATAATGCTAATTACAGCTCAAGTTTCATCTGTGCTGCTGAAACACTTAAATGGTGGTTCCTACAAATTTGGCAGAATTTAAGATAAATATTGAAGCATATTATTTTTATTCTTAATCACTGCAAGAAAAACTTTTAAATGAACCTGCAGACCAAAAAAAGAAAAAAAATCCAAGAGCTTTTACTCCATCTGCAATGGAGTTTTAGATCCAAAAGTAATGGCAGTTATTAAATGTTTGCCATTCCACTGATGAGTATTTTCATAATAACATCCAAGTATTCAGGTACTAGACTCACACAATATGAGCTTGTGTTTGTTTTCTGCAATGGTCTCAGCCTGAGCAGTCAGAACACAATTGATTGGCAAATGGAAAGATAACTTTTCATTATATTATTTCCAGAAATCCCAACGGAGAAGACTTGGTCCATTGGCCTCAGTATGATCTGGATGAAAGATACCTGGAGATAGGCCTACTGCAAAAGGCAGCAAAAAAATTGAAAGAACGCAAAATGGAGTTTTGGACACAGCTCACAAAACAAATGATGAATGAAAGGAGAGAACACACAGATTTATAAGAATTGTGGAGGGTATAGTTTGCTTTTAAAACCTAAAGTAAAGTCAAACAAAATTAGTTTCTTAGGATGCAGAGTTTAATATCACCTTCTAAATCACTATTATGTTATCTGTTGCCATGATCACAGTGAAAGGAGAGAATCAAGGGAAATTTGGAATGTCTGTAGGACTAAAAATCACTATGTAATGAGGCAAGCAGAAAAAAACCACAATCTTTCAGGCTCCAAGACCATGGTATCTACTCAGTGGATATGAAAAGTGAATAATGCTCCTGTGAGAAGGGAGAATATGGGGAAAATTGGAAAATATATTGAAATCTGTAAGAAATTATCTATACAGACTATAAGTGTCAGAATATGTTATCTGCTTATTCCCCTCTTCGTTCAGAAGAGAATGATCAGCTGTCATTCTTACAGCCTCTTTCCACTTTCTTTAATTAGAAATAGCTTGTAGGGAGCAGAGCATCCATCAAAAAACACCTCTGAGATGGGCTTGATATATCACAAATGAGGGCAGAAAATCTCTACATGTTTTATTGTTTTGTAAACTGTGATAAATAAATGTTGCTTTTGATTTTTTTTTGGAACTTCCTTTTCTTTCTTAACTGATATAGGCTAATTCCAAGAAGTTAAATCACACCCAAGAAGCTGGAAATGTGCCCAGTTTCTTTCTTCAAACTAAAGGGTTTCAGATATGAATTTTCCAGCTTTCTTTGCAGGACCTGAGTCTCAAGGCTCTAGGGTTTTCACAGACTGTTCTGTGGTGTGACTGACTGTTCTTCAGCCCTTCCTGGCAAAGAATTCACAATTCACTGGCTGGAGGGAGGAAGTATTGCTGGCAGGACAGACACCCTCTGAGACAGAGGGGAGAGCAAAGTATGATGTTGGTCACTGCATGTTGTTAGCTCAACATTGTCCATGGGCCCACAAAGGGAAGACCTGCTGATCTGAAAAGCATGCACCCCCAGCCTTCCTCCTTTCAGGGGCACTAGCAGCTGTGACCACATTTTTGGCATATCTGGAATGGATCAGGGCATACAAGTAGTGGAGTGGCTTTTTTGCAAAGTTCCATGAATAGCAAGATGTGCTTGCCAGGCACAAAGGAACACACAACATAAGCATCCAAGAATCTATAAGAACTTTACTCATAACAATAAACAAACAGCAATAAATCAGCTCTAACTGGTGTTGAGCTCACCCTCTCACCTCCCCCAGCATCCCACAGTCTATGGCTAGTCTTCCTGGGAGGGGCTGTCACAGTGACACAATGGCAGCCCACGTTCCTGCCTGCAGGTGTTGATTTCTTGAGGATGTCGTCTTCTTCCTCCTCACCTCTGGGTTCATGGGGGCTTGCTTTTACACATCAGTGGACCTTGAGCAGTGTGATCTACACTGAGCCTCTGCCTGCCTATCATCTTTTGTGCATTTTTTCCATAACTTGCAAAAAATACTAGTCATTACCATTACTTGTAAAAAGCCATCATTAAGTAAGAGCTAATTGCAGAAACAGTATTCAACCCTACTGCTAGTTCTGTGACGTATTTCTTAATGTGGCATACGGAGCACACTGGACATTTTATTTCTTCCCCTGTTTTGATCTGAAGTAGCCTTTAGGTCCGTAACTGGTTTGTTGAATTAGTGTTTCTGTCCTTGTAGGTTCACAAAAATCATTACCTTGAACAAGACAGAAAAAATCCCATGTGTTTGTGAATGCAAAATCATAGGTATAACTGCTGTGGAAAAGTGAGGCCCGTTATTTTATTAGGCACATATGACACCAAAGTAGTTTCTGACTGTGTGAGAAGAAGTGTTCTGTCCATCTGCCTACTTTAAAACCCCAAATATAAGGAATGGTATGCTTTCAAACAGTTAAGAAAGGGATAATACTAGGGCGACAACATACCAGTTGCCTTTAAGTAGCAGATTCCTACATTATGCTCTAAACCACGTTTTATTTTGTATCTTTAGTATTAATGGTCATTTGGTACAGATGCCCAGTTTGGCTTAAGGTAACAGTCCATATACATTAAATATAAATGTATGCACAGTGCACCTGTATTTGAAGAAATCCTTAGCAGTGTATTTAGTTGATAATATTCAGCAAGAATATTATCAATATTATCAAGAATATTATGCTGCTGTTGCTCTGGTTTTCACATTCTGACAATAGAACACTTAATCTTTTTTAAAAATGTATTAATTATACATAATTTCCTTAATTGCCTTTCTAAGCTGATGGCCAAGTATGTTTGTTGTATGCCACTCCTGCTTCTCAGGTCACCTCTCCTCTGGCAAAGGATTTGTTCCACAGAGATAACTCAGAGAGTGGAGTTGTAGACGGACCATGATAACTGACCCTGAAAAACAAGCTAAAGTAAGTAAAGTAAATGTATATTGTTCCACATGTTAGCATTTTAATGATATTCAATATTATTACTGACCTTTTAATATTGTATCTTTCTACACGTTGATGCTCCCTATGAAAAAATCCATTTGCGCACCCATTTATGGTACTGCTTTGTTCAAAATTGTAAATAATCAGTATTGTGCATGCTTTTGTAACTTATTTATGTCACAGCTTCTACAGGAAACATGACTCTGGTCTTCAGCTGTGATGGAAGGAATTGGGAGTTCTAAAAAATTCCTTAGCATTCCCAGCACAGTGTAGCTGATGACTGTTCACTGTGACTCAGTTGCTAAAGAAAGTACTGCCCATGGAGGAGTAAGCAGCATAGTTAATAGAAAAAAATTGTCTGTCTTTTGTTACACTGATTGCAGAGATTTGCAACTACACTGGCTGTGAAAAACCTGATGCAGCTGCAGTGGGTCAGCGCTTAAAAGAACAAACGGCAAAAGAGATTGTAAACATAACTCTGAAAATGGTAGCTAGTGCTGTTCTCTGTTTTATAAGACAGAATAAATCCTTCTCTAAGACTAAGATAACTTGAAGCAAAAACATTGTACGACACTTGCTTGGCTTTTGCAGGACTTCACAGCAGTGCACTTGAAGAATAATACTGCACCTGAAGAATCTGAACAGGAACATTCCCTGCCCTCCTTGTGGTCTGTTCCTGTGTTTCAGGGTAGAAGTCCATTCAGCACAGGAATGTAAACAATTAATGCTTTTTTTTTTTCCCCTGGGAACGGCTATGAAGCAGGCAGGCTCACAAATACCAGGCAGGAGAGTTAAAATTGCAAAAATGGAACTGGCCAGCTTTGTGCAGTTCTTTGTGTCATCAGCAAGGCACTTCATAGCAGCTGGCTGATTTTTTAATACAGGGTGCAAGAAGGTAGGACTGCATGTTGGAGGAAGTAATACAGCAACGTTTCTAGGAAGTGCAGTCACTGAGAAAACTCTTCTTTTTGCAAAACTGACCTTTTGTTTGTAGCTGTTTTATCTGTTGCCATAACCAGTTTTTCTGTATCACTGTGCTGGCTTGTCAGTTCTTCTGCAATGTTACCATGTAACCTTATTGTGACCCTGCCACTCATCCAACCCTAAGAAAACAGAGTTAGAGACTGGTTAACAAGTCACTCTGTCCTGAGCATTAAGTATTAAACTCTTGTGTGGTACTAAAATTACATAAGAGGAACTCAGTACGAAGGCTGAAACTCAGTTACCTTTGACATTATACATTAAAACTAAAAACAGGTTACTTGGGTGTGACAGCTGAAGACAACCGAATTTTCTTTCCAAGCAAAACCGATATGTAAATAACAAAATGATACTTTTTTTTCTCCATCATTCTCTTTATTGATGCAGTTGTGAACAATATATTTTTCCGTAAAAGCCCATCACTGCTACTAACTAAAAAAAGGATCAGTGCAGCCCTGTACATAATAGGAGTAACAGTTTGGATTTCTGCTTTCAAATGTAAGATGCATATATTGCCTTTTATTTATATGTTTATTTATTAACTATTCAGGAGCATAGGACCTCACAGAAAACATTCTTTTTACTCTGCAGGTGCTGAAATATCCTCCTTTTGCAAAAAGATTGGACAAAAATGTAGCATTCGAGCATTAAAGAGCACAAAGACTTTCACAGTAAGAGGCAATTTAATGTGCTAATTGACTTTTATCTAGTGAGGGTTGGTGCCTCAGACCTGCACTAGTCCCTGCTTTGTTTCCCCCTTCATTTTCTTGGATAGACACTGCAGCAGAATTCCCCCTGTGTACTGTGATGTCCTTGAACTAAGTGCCAGATGCAGGGGGGCATTAGGTTGCAGTTGAGGCTCTGCAGAGGGTCCATCTGTTCAGGGTCCCTGAGACTGGTTCCCAAGCCCCAGGAGACGCTGCATGTACCTGAGGAGAACAACCTATCCCAGAATGGAATGGAGCAATGACCTTGAGATGATTCTGTGAAAACTCGCAATCAGATTATTCAAATTTTGTTTTCTTTATGCAAGTGATTCCCACATACAGAAAAGAACAGGCATTGCTGACTGGTAGGACCTGAGCAGGTCTCCATGTAATTCCCCTCTTGCTTCCCAGTGGAGCTTTAAGAAGTAACACTGAGTTTTAATTGCTTGTTTTATTGGTCTATTAGGCAAATTTATGAATTTCAGTATCAACCACGTTCACCTAAATGTTTGAAACCAAGCTTTGTAAAAGCAGAACATTCAGGTGACATTGGCTTTGTACTTGGCAAGCCCTTCTTAGCAGGCATGTGGGTTTGCTCGTCATTTGTACCCGAGCGCTGTTAAGGTGAAAACATAAGATTAGAAATGTCAGTGTTCGTGCAGAGCACGGGACTGGTGCTCTTCCAGGACCTCCTTTATCTGGAGTTAGCGCCGGTGTGCGCGCTCGCGCGGGGTTCTGTGACATCGGGTGACGCCCCACAGAAGCAGGGAGGCACCCAAGGGCAGCCCGTCACCCCCCCCGCCGCCGCAGCCCCCCGCCCCGCGGGCAGCGCCGCAGGCGACGGATTTAAACCCAGCACAACCGCGACCGAGCGCTGGCCTAGCTTTGCTCGGAAAGGGGGTGCCGCCGTCCGCCCCGCCTCGCGGGAGGTCGGATCACCCCCAGTTCCACGGGGAGCCGCCTCTCCGCCGCCGGCGGGCCCGAGCGATGCGGCGGGGCGTGTCCGCCGGCGGCCGCCGTAGGGAGGCGGGCGGGACGGCGCTGCTATGGCGGCCAGGCCGCCGGTGCTGCTGGGTCTGCGTGATGCCGCCATGCTGGGGCCGTGCCGGGGCGCCGGGCAGGGCCCCGCCTGGGCCACCAACAAGCTGGGCGGCTCCGCGGTAGGGCCGGGGGCGGAGGGGGGGCTGGCGGTGGGGCGGGGCCCTGCTCGGCGGGGGCGCGCAGGCCGGCGGCCGGCCGAGGCCCGGGAGCGCACCCAGCCGTGCCCGTGCTGTTGGTATTTCAGGACTGGGTGCCCTCTGTGCGCCCCGGCTGTCCCTGCTGCGGGGTGTGCGGGGGCGCGCTGGCGCACCTGGTGCAGGTGTACTGCCCGCTGGAGGGGGCCCCCGCCCACCGCATCGCCAACGTCTTCGCCTGTGCCGGGAGGGGGTGCTGGGGAGCGCCCCGCAGGTGAGGGGGTTCTGGGGAGCGCCCCGCAGGTGGGGGTGGGCGCCCCACAGGTGAGGGGGGCCGCGGGCAGGGCTCCACTGATGCCGCCCATAAATGCCGGTTCGGCTCTGGCTGGCTGGCCCTTACGTGTCTTGTCTGTCTGTATTTCCACGGGCTGTTACAGCTGGAAGGTGCTGCGCTCCCAGTATTTGCAGACACGAGAGGAAACGCGAGATTCCGGCGTGAAGCAGGTATAACAAACTGCCTGCTTGGGTTCTGGCATTGGTTTCAATGTGGCGTATGGAGCGCAGTACTGAGGAGGTTTTGAAATGAAAATGCAGCTGAGTAGGATGAGTTTCATGCTTTTATACGCTTGTTTAAGCAACCATAGCCTTTCCTAAGAAGCAGTGGTGTATGCTAGTTTTGAGTCATACATGTGGTCACGTGGAGAAGTCATGGAATTCCTGACACTGTGAATACTACATGTTATTTACTAGAAGATTAACTTCTTGTTTGTCATCAATGTTAGCTTTGTCTTAAAGTGGGTATCACAGTCCAACTGTATGGTCAAAACTGATGTTAAATACTTTAATTACTTAAGCTACCTAAACATTATTTTTCAACTCTAAATGATTGTGCTGTACTGTTTAGGGTTGGAGCTTTAAGACATTTTCTTTATTTTCTAATATAAGTAGATTTTTAAAATTTTATCAGTTTTAATTAGTGTGACTCAATTACTGTTAATATACAGGTAATTTTGGCTTAAGACTGAAAAAGGAGGATGGCTGTCAAACTAGTGATGATAGGCAGAAAGTGGCTATTCAGCTGGTGCATTTGCAATATGAAATTTTGGTCTGTGGTAAATGATCTTATACTCTGACAAAATGATGGTATTATTATTGTCGTTATTATTTTGCCCCATATTCTGCCCTTTGAGCTTTCCTGTGGTGCAGTAACCATGCTTCAGATAAATGTACCCAAACTAGCTGTCAGTGGTCGTGCCAGCAGCCAAGGTACAGCAACATGGTGTACAAAGGCCATTCAAAAAGCCAATGAGTTCTTGTTTGTGAGGATTTTTTGTTTTGCTGTAACTGTGCTGCTGTGAAAAAGAAATGTGGGTATAGTAGTAACTACCCCGTGAGGAAAAAAGGCAAAATAACACTAAGCATTAGGTTAGGGTTTTAGTTTTCTCATCAGTTACGAAACTGCATTTGAAGTGTATTAGGGTGATTATTATGTATTAGGGTGAAGTGTATTAGGTGATCTTGACAACGTTCTCTGTTTGTTTGTTTTTTGCTTTTTTCTTCTCAGAAGCAAGAATTGAACTTTGCTGCAAAGGATTGGTGTGATGAAGCAGATGACTGGGGAGCCTGTGATGGAGCAGAATCTCCTTCGTGTGCCTCCCTGCAAATGCTTGGCTTAAACGAAGTGATGAGCAGCATCTTGTCCAGCGAGGTGGAGTGTGCATCCCAGTTCCAACAGCTTCACTTGTCTGAAGTTACGGATGGGTCAGGTTCCCAGAATACACATCCTTCAGTCAGCGAGGGAATGGTAACAGCAACGTCTGGTTCAGCTCCTGTGTTCCAGCCCTTCTACATCAGTGTGGTGGATGAGGAAGACTGCACTGGTTTTCTTGATACAGATCATGCAGATAAGCTATTGAAGGAGTATCAGCAGAGAGAAGGTGTTGATTTGGAACAGTTGATGTCAGAAAGGTGAGAACAGGTCTGGATTTCATGCTGAAATTGAAGGGATTACGTAGTTTCCTGTATGGTGGCTGATAATCTAAATGTGACTCTCACTAAATCTGAATGGTTTTTGTTTAAAACTGGGGCCTTGTCATGGTTTAACCCCAGTTGGCAACTAAGTACCACACAGGAGCTCATTCACACCCCCCTGCAGCCAGTGGGATGGGGGAGAGAATGGGGGAAAGGAAAGAAAAAGCCGTGGGTTGAGATAAAGACAGTTTAATAGGACAGCGAAGGAAGAGAAAAGAATATTACTAGTAATAGTAATAATGATGATAAAAGAATACACAAAACAAGTGATGCACAATGCAAGGTCCTGTCAAATTTTGAGTTATTCAGAGGTGCATCTATTTCTGAGTGAGCCAGCCGTTGGAGTGTCCTTGGGCTCCAGGTAGAGCAGTGGACTGTCAATCACTGAAACCAGCCATGTGGTTTAAACAATATCTTAGCTAAATGGCATGAGTTTGTATTGTGACATTTGGCTTTTCTTTTCTTTACAAGGCTAAAGTTTTTCTTATATTCCAATTGCATTTCTAAGAGTTTAATTTCATAAGGATTTTGACTAGAGACTGTGGTGACGGTAAGACTCCCAAAGATTTATTTTGTAAAGGTTGTCTGAAAAAAACAGTTTTTGAACATAGTTATTGAAGATATTTTCAGTATTATTCAGTATTATTTCAGTATTAACTTAGGTGATCACAGTGAGCACTTACAGCCAGACCATTTCTTTTGGTTATATTAATATGTTCAGTGACTTTTCCTGAATTGTGGACAACATTGAATTTTTTCAAAACTAAAGCTACTGTCAGTTGTGGAATCTGCATAGAATGCTTTTTAGTAGTGGTGTTCCTGTTTTGCTGACTGTTATAGAATCATGGAATTTTAATTATACTTAACGCAAAATTTAAAAAGACAGCATCGTAATTTAAGAACTAGAAAAACTAAGAAGTTGCTAAAGGAGTGATTTTTTTTTTTTTTTTAAAGGAATAAGCAGGTGTCTGGTGGATTTGAATCTTATGTGGTAGTTTAAAATACTGTTAGTAATTCTAAGCTACCAGAAACTGAAGAACTAGAACCAAAATGTTCACTTGCAACCCCTAACAGGAATTGTCTCTTAATTGAACATGGGTTATGTTCGTTTCTTTTTTAGTGTACTTAGTATAATTTAATGTAAATGTATAGTAACCATTGTTTATTTAAAGCATGTGTGTTGTACTGAAAACCTTACTGGAAATTTTGTTTCTTTTCTTGTTTTCTTACAGTTTTGCAGGTGAAGGTGATAATGAAAAATATGAGAAGAGTGAAGTCAAAAGCAGGGACCACACATTCCATAAATTTATGAAAAGAATATCTGTGTGTCCTGAACAGATTCTAAGGTATGTTGATCATCTGGTTGTAACGGGGAGATACAGAGCATAGACATGGATTATTAGTACATCAAAATAAACCTTTTCGTTGGAAATAGGTCTATATTTTTGTTTCTTAATTAAAAAAAAATATTGCCAAGAGGGCTGTTACCATGCCTGTGTAGCCAGACTTAAGTCCCTGGTTGGGCTTTTTTATACAAAGCGTAAGTAGATAAGAAGCAAAGCAGGATCAGAGACCCCAGATCTGGCTATGGGAGACTGTCTTCGACATAAGACCTTCAACATAAGATGAGAACAGATCCAGACTTGTGTTTGGAGACTCGCAGAAAGCCAAGCGTAGAGGTTTTCAAGAGCCAGTTTTAAGGTGGAAGTATAATACAGAGTGGTATGCTGTTGTAATAGATTTCCAAGGCTATCTGCTCCTCTGAAATTTAGTAATCTTATTGTAATTGCTTATGTCTCAGTTATGAGATCTTACTGAAGTAAGAAATAACTCATTTTAAAGCCTGAGTTGTTTTGCAGCTTATTGTGATTACCCCTCGGGACTCTGCAGTCTTCAGTTCTTGGCAATCTGTTGCTTTTCCTAGAACGAAACCAGATTCCACGTCAGAGCAGCTACTTTCCCCAAAAAGGAGTTCACTCTGAATGAAATTGTAACAGAGATTTCAAATCACAAATCATTCATAGTAGCAGATAAAACACATGGTTTTCACGGATCACACCAAGTGTTAGTTTTCAACTTCTTTGTTCCAGAAGAGTCCAACGCAGCCTGTCTGGTCAAGCTGTCTCAGTGTAGTGACAGGACCTTTGTTTATCAAGTTTCCAGAACCAGGTGGAACTAACTGGCACCTTATTGACAAGGAGGTAAAGTTTGAGGGGCTGGTCACACAGATAAGAAACATTAGAAACTTTCACTAATTATGTATCAAAGATTATACAAAAAATGCACTAACGCTGAGTGCCAGTCACATTTTCAGACAACTTTTTTCACTGGATCTGCCAGTTTGCAGTATTACACTCTTTGAATTTTCCATTCTTCTAAAACATCACCTCCCCTGATCCCTATGAGTGTCACTAGTTATAATCTTTACATAGCCCTCCCTTTCCCCTTCGAGGGTATTGTGAGTATGCCTGTTAGACCCCCATTTCTCCTGGGCTGCCAGATCTCTGCTGAGCTCTCGGCACAGCACAGAATCCCCTGCTTGGCATTCAGTGGAAACCATCTTCAGTCTTGGTTCCCTGTTAGCTGTGGAGCTGTGACAGCTCTTATGAATAAAACATCACTTCTGTGGCACAACTGCAGTGGTTTTGAGACCTGTGTTGAATATCTTTAACTACCACCGGTTAGGATTCAATTTTTCAGGAAAGTGTAGTTTGCTTAATTAAATGAGTCGGGTACAGCATATTTTGGAGGTGAGGTGTCAGTTCAAAGCATTTGTCTCCTTTAAATCTTTCCTTAAGGCTTTCCAAGTGTTAATCTTTCAAGTATTTCCCTATCCCCATGTCTATTCTTTGTCTAATGACTCATCTGAAGCTTAGCCAGCAATTCTGGTTCATAACAATGTTTTTCACTTCAAGCAAGTTCTGAGGTTTCAGAAAATCCTGAACACTGTTGCTGATATTTAAGTTTTCATATGAAATTTAGATTTTTTTTTTTTAAATTACTTTTTTCCTTTCCTCTTCTAGATACTCTTGGGGTGGCCAGCCTTTATTCATAACATGTCCTCCAGCCAACATTAACAAAGGTATTCCAGCCTGCAGTAACTGTGGAAGCAACAGAATATTTGAATTTCAACTCATGCCAGCGTTGGTCAGCATGCTCCAGAGCGATTCAGGTGCTGACCTTTGACTTAGCTAAATGAATAATAGAAACGGTCGCTGTCTTGGTGAAGTTTAGTGAACTGCAATTTGGATTGTTTCTTGCTAACCACACACACTGATGTGCTTAACTACAGGGATTGTCTTATGCAGAGTCCAATCTTGTTTTCGTTATAGATTTCACTAAGCAAAACATGTAACTCTGGTTTATGGAGACTCTATGATTGCGACTTCATTTGCTCACTAGTGAACTTCAACAGCAATATAGATGATTCCATTACCTTGGGAGTAATTTGTCTTCATTACCTCTTAAATGAGACCTTGGAAAATAATAAATATTGCCAGATAAGATTGCAGGCACATAGAAGGTCACTGAAAATTCTGTCTCACTTGCTTTAAAATCTTTCAAATTAGAAAATGCTATGTAAATAGGAGACTGAGTATGAAAAATATTTTCTGAATAAGCGAAGACTGAAGTATAGCAATAAGCAACAGCCCCCGATTATGTCATTTTTCATACCTTTACTTTACATACCTTTATTGCTTTGTTTTTAGATCTGTCAGTGGAATTTGGAACTGCTATAGTGTACACATGTGAGAGAAGCTGTTGGCCAACAAATCACCAAACCCCTCTTGAAGAATTTATTTTTGTACAAGAAGACCCAGATCAGCAATTATTTAAATAAATTGTATTTCTTCATACAAATGGAAGGTCTGCTGGGTTTGTTTTTTTTACTACAGGTAAAAGTGTGTAATTATGCAACAGAATTTTCCTCAGGTGTGGTGAAAAATTAGATTCATTTGGTGACCCTATACTCATTTCCAAGAAGAACTGATAGAAGTATATATTAGCATGCCTTTAAAATGTGGTGAATGCAAACTTGCATACTTTGGTTACGCATGGAAATTTAAATGTAGAGATTATTTCATGATTCTAATTGCACTTAACATTTGGGGAGGAAAGTAAAAAAGAAAGGTTGGTTGTTGCAGTTAGTTATACTGCTAGCATTCATCAGCTGAGCAGGATCCAGGTTTTAGAAACTATTAGCAGTGAGGAACTTGACATAAGCTTGATTTAAAAAAAACCAGATCTTGTTTAACTTTGTTTTAACCACAGATTGGAAATTCAGTGGGCAGTGGCTGAAAGGGCCTTGCTGCCACTACAGTCTTCATACAATGAAGCTTCTCCGTGTGTTTTTTCCGATGAAGGATAAGTTACATTTGCATGGCTAAATGAACTCTGATGGTCACATTGCTTTGGATGGGGAAAAGGTGGAGGCTTTTGTTAGTGCTCTCATTCTTGCAGGTGCAGAATGATGGGGCAGGTGCAGCACCACCTTGTTGCGAGTCTGGTACTCACAGGCTGATTGTGCTGGTGTAGAACAGTCTATGCTTTTCTGTGGAGTTCCCTGTTGGTTTTGGCTAAATTGCAGTAATTTGATTGACTTAATAGTGGAGTAATTTAAGTAAGTGTCCTTAAAACTCTTTGTAGAGGTTTAATGCTCAACATAAATAATGCACTAGAAGTGGGGGTTTAAAAGAAAAAAAAAAAAAAAGGATGGGGGAGGCTAAAATGATGGAACATGTTTGCAAAACTAACTTTTTTTTTTTAAGGAAGAATTGTAGTTTACCACGTCAGCTTCTAGAGGTGAGTCAGTTAACTTAGGCTAACATACACAAAAAGCTTCTGTTACGCTCCAAACACGGGCGGTGCCCTACGGGTGCTAGGCCGGCTCTCCGCTCTTCTGGGGCGGGTCGCACGGAGCGCGCAGTTTGTGCGCCGAGACCCGGCTGTAGCAGACAGGCGAGGGCCGCCTTTCCGGCGGGCCCGGGCGTCCCCTGGCCGAGGCTCACCTGCGGGCGCGGGCGGCGGCGGCGGGAGCGGGGCTCGAACCGGCGGGCTTTCCCGAGTCCGCTCCGCCCCGCCGCGGTCTTCCTGGGCGGTGGGCGGGAGAGGGCCGAGGCCCTCCCCGCTGGCAGGGGGCGCTGCGCGCCAGGCGGGCGGCCGCCGCTCTGGTCGGGGCCGGGCTCGCTGTCCGGAGTGCGGCCCGGCTGAGGAGAGCCGCGCGGAGCCGCTCCCGCCGCCCGCCGTTGTTCCCCGCCTGCCGTCATGTCCGTGCCGGTGTCGGGCCCCTTGCGCAGTGAGCTGGCGGAGGCCGTGGCCCAGGCGCGGCTCTTGGTGGTGGGAGCCGGCGGCATCGGCTGCGAGCTCCTCAAGGACCTGGTGCTCACCGGCTTCAGCAACATCGACGTGGTGCGGGCCGGGGCCGCGGCCGGGAGCGAGGCCGGGGCGGATGGGGGGCCGTCGGGCGGCGCGGCGGGGGCCGGGGGCGGGCGGGGCGCGACCAGGGAGCGGGGCGGGGGCCGGGGCCCGGGGCGGCGGTGGCGGGCGCGGGGGCGCTGTGGCGGCGCGGCCCCTCCCGCCGGCCGCATTGTCTGCGTGTTTTCAAACTGCTCCGGGCCCGCCAAAGCCGCCGGGCGAGGCCGCCGCGCCGCCCCCGCCGCCGGGGGACGGGCCCCGCCACAAAGGGGCCGCGGCCTGCCGGCGCCATCCGCGGGCCCGCCCTGCCCGGGCTCCCCGCCGGGGCGAGCGCCGGGAAGACGCGGGAAAGGGCGGTCTTACCCCTCCTTGCCTCGCCCGAAGGTCGGGCCGCCTTCTCGGGGCGGCGGCGGGCCCCGCCGCCGATCGGCGGAGGAGCGGCTGCGCCTCCCCGGGACCCGTGAGTGAAACCCCCGGGCGGGCATCGGTGTGCCATCTTGGCCGCCCCGCCGCTGCTCGCTAAAGCCCGAGTTTTCGCCTGGTGCCGCCTTTGCCGGTGCTGTGGGTGATGGTCCGGGGATGGATCGCAGCGAGACACAAAATGCGTGGGAGGTGAACTGTATTTTTAGATACCGTGTTGTAAAACTGTCAGTCTTAGAAGTCCGGTCACGATAGCTCCCCGCGGGCTGTTGCTTTCACTTTTGCTTCCTGATGCTAATCTCTTGAGTATGCACAGGAAGGGCAGTACTGAGAGGATCGGAATGAAAACGGGACAGAGCAAAATACTATTATCAAAACTCTGATTACCTAGTTTCCAGACCTTTATTAAACTCTTACTGTAGTTACTAAAAGTATACGGTTTTACGAAATCAGGGGGGTATAAATCCAGCTAGAGCACAGGTCTGTTTCCTTGAATACGTTTTTATCTGCATGTGCCGGACGAGGAGCCGCACCTGAGAGTTTTGTATGACCAGTTGGAAAAGTTTGGTTTTACCGTCAGGCTTGTTGAGCACAGCATGTTAGGAACCGCTTTTATCTAAAACTATATCAGCTTGTAGAAGAGTACAGCTACTGGTTTGCCTTGTTACTCGTACAGCTTGGGCCTTTCTACTGAAACACTTTCTGGAATTTGTAGGATATGGTTAAGTGTAATTCCAAATTGTTCCTTTGATTTGAGTCTGCCACTGAGAGCCTCTCCAGTTTTAACATTGTACCAGTGAAGTAAACGTAGAGAGAAGAGTGGAAGCCTGCATTTTCTGTACTCTCTTTCTTTTTTTCCCCCCTCCTTTGCTTTTTTCCCTGCCTTACTATGTCATTTGTGTACTCCTGCAGTCCGTTATATAATAGAGTTTAATATCTGATGTTTTTCCTGTTAGTCATTAGGCATAAATCTTGTAGGGGTGTGCTTATTGTTTCACTTCTTATAGTTTGGCGTTTTCGTATTGTCATTCAAGGCCACTTGGTTGTTCTCCATTAACTTAAGTACATGTTGGATCAGGGCCATCTTCATTTAAAAATATCATTGGCAGTGTTTTATGCAAGGCAGTAATGTTTTGGTAACATATGGAGTGGGTGGGCAAAAGATGAGCAAAAAGATAATTGTTACATAAAGAAGAAATTTGCTGTTACGAGACTAAATTGCTTTTGTTAATGAATGTTTGTGATAATGTTGAGGGTTTCCCTTGGTTATTAAATACTAACAAGCTTGAACACCTGAAAATGCTTTTTATTTTTATAAGTAAGTTTTAAAATATTTTAAAACAAAATATTAATACTAAAAGAAAAAGCTAGTAGTTCTGAATACCAGACAGCTCAGAAATATGTTATTTCATCAAGTATACTTTGTTGAAAGGCAGGGTACTTGTCCTTGTGAATGAGGAATGAAATCAGATTACTAAAAATCCAAGCCTGAATTAAGAATGTGAATATATATTCTTAAGGAATTTTGAGGCCCCTCCTTCTAATTACAAAAATGGGAACAGTGTAAAAGTTATTAAAATAAGGGAGCTCTTAGATTCTGATTGTTCTTAGCTAGATTGAAGCTTCTGTTGAGGTCTAGTGATCTCATGTTTTCTTTTTGGAGAAAAACTTCCTTTGCTTCTTTTGGTCATAGTAATGCTTTCAGTTTTAGCTTATGTCACTTGTTACCATGTCCAGTTAAAATACGAAAAGCTTTCTGGGTAGTGGAAGTTTTAATAGAATTACGCGCTTAATCATTTTCACTTGGGGTTCTCGGGCTTTTTGGCTTTGGGCTAAGCAAGCTTTTGAGTCTGTCTTATGAGAAGGGAAAGGAGGTAGAAATGTGTTTTCATGCAAATACTGTTTTCATGAAAAGACAGAAGACCATGGGTAGTTACATGGGTACTATGGGTAATAAAGATTAACAGTTTCTGCTTTATAATACATTTATAAAACATTGTATATTTTCTGTTTGCTCTATATCCACAGGTGCTTTTATTTAGTGTTTAGATAAAACTCTTCAGCTATTATAGTTTTTAGTATATTAAAACTTAATCCTTGAATTAAAAACATTCCCTTCAGAAAACAGGAGGTTTAAGTTTGGAGCTTGGATCTCGCATGCAAAAGATCTTCAGTGAGAAGTATGTGGCATACTATTTTTGTTACTGAAGTTTGGTTAATAAAATTAAAAGCGTATGGGAGCACCCTCCGTAGGTCATGTTTAAATTTCACACTGTGTAGTCAGTCTGACGGTACTCTCCATATAGCTGAAAGCGTTACTATATTCAGTATGTCAGCATTATCTGTGGGAGCTTGGGAGAAATACTTCTGAGGCTCAGAAAAATTGCCTCCCTCCCCTCCTAGTTAAAAATGTTAGGGACAGGAGAGGACTTCTAAAAAGATTGGTTGATCAGAGAAACTCTTTAATTAAAGGAAAAGTAGTTGCTACAAAGGTGGGAATAAATCTTCTCAAAGTTCTAATTAAATCTATTTAATTCTTGGGTGGGGGGTAAAGACATTTGAAATTATGATGTTCATGTGCATATATTAATACACAGAAATATGGCCGTTGGGAATGACAGACATGGCATCCTTTGGGGTTGTACATCACAGGTGTTTTGTGGTATATATTTTTAAACATCTCCATTGCGTGATTGGACACTTTTTCCCATAAGTAGACTTCATAATTTTTAATATGCGCCTAAGCAGTTCGTCCTGGTGACAAACAGTAAAAGCTTTTGCCCTGCAGCATATGAATGAAATGACAATATAGCCCTCAGTTTACTGATTCAGTTGCTCAAATATAAAGTAGAAGTACTAATTAGTTTGCCGAGTACCCTTTCTTGGGCCTTGGGGGAGCATGGTACAGAGCCAGTGTTCAGGGTGGTTAGTCCCATGTAGAGTCTGACTGGACCTGTCTAGGCTGGTTTCTGCAGTATCTCCTCTGAGTTGGTACACTGCTCCTGATGAATTCTCGCTAAAATCTTTATCCTGTGGTAAATAGCACAATTGGTTATTGACTTTCCACTAACTACTGTGCATACGTATCTCAAAATTCATGTGCGTTTTCAGTAGGGACTCTTTCTTCAGAAAGTTTGTTGTCATGTGGCCCTTAATTTTTGACACATAGTTCCATTGCTAGTAATTATTTTAAATGTGTGGATTCCTGAAGATGATTAGGGGCTTCCTGGTGCCTCTATAGTTTCTGTAGCGTAGATGTAACACCCACATGCAGGTCTGAAAAGGGATCTGTAAAGTTTATGCATTTTGGTGAATTGCATTTGCTTCGAACTCTGTTAAGGAATTTGTTCCTTTTATTTCTGTAAAAGTGAAATGGCTCTCTCTTATGCGTTTGTAGATTGATTTGGATACTATTGATGTCAGCAATCTCAACAGGCAGTTTTTGTTTCAAAAGAAACATGTTGGAAGATCAAAATCACAGGTGAGGAAAAAGCCAAAGCTTGAGTCTTTCTTACTCAATATTATTTTATGGACAGTGTTAGAAGCATGTCACAATTTTGTTTCTACTGGGAAGAGGTAAGCGTTGGTTGGTTCATCATGGCTATCCACAACATGTTGTTATAAAAAATCTTTTAAGGTAGTCAACTTACTCAATACTCAGCTCTATCGAGTCTTATCTTTAGAAGGAAGGAAGAAATAATAAGTGGTTTTTTTGTTTTTGTTTTTTTTTTATTTCTAGGTTGCCAAGGAAAGCGTGTTACAGTTTTATCCAGAAGCTAATATTATAGCTTACCATGATAGCATCATGAAGTATGTTTGTTTTTAAGCTCTAATTACATTTTGATTTGCAAGTACTGTATTATTTAAATGCTACAATGGTGTGCTTTAAGGTATTTTACAAAGCTACCGCAGTAGGAAGAAATAGCTGTAAATATGAGACTACCACACACCTGAGTGGGAGTGTGGAATTTGCATGGGTTTTCTTAAGCTCTGCTAGTAAGCTGTAGTCATTTGCTTGTGTCTATTTTTCATTTTATTAGCAACATTTGCTATATAAGTTTCTACACTGTAAGGATGCCCTGATGTCTTGAGCAATAATTAGGTTAAGATAAATGTGGCTGTTGAGTCTGTGATTAAAAAAAATGAAGTCCTTTGTGTGTGTGTAGGTAACTGATAATCATTTATATATGCCCAAAACTATTAAAATTTAGTCTTTGTGATCCATAACCAATGAGTAGAGTACAAGATTATTCCCATGTTTTAATTTATACTTGTCCAGTGTCCTAAAAACTGATATTCTGTAATGTTAAGGTTTGGACTCTGATGTTGCTACTAGCCACTGAAACACTGACTCATTGCATCCTTCTCCTGAAGCTGTAAAACTGTTAATCCTGTTTCCTCTTTACTGTCTCTTCTTTGCCACCTTCTTCTTTAAATCAGAAAAACACAATGTAAAGCTACTAAAGTGTCAAGATTTTAAAATCCCATGTCTTGGCTCCTAAGGGTATGGAGACACGATAAAAATCAATTGAACTATCACAGTATAATGAATTATCAACAGTCTGATGAGCTATGGTAATTACAGTATGCACGTTTAGCCTCAGCTGGTGGTTTTAAGGTCAGTTACCCACAGCTCAGCCAATTTACTCATTAGGTCAGAGCAGTATAATCACTTTTTTGTTGTCTGCTTGTTTCATTGGTCAAATTAGTACTAATTGCAAGAGCTTCCTTCCAGCAGCATAAAATTCATGCTTTCACTCAGCTTTAAAATGGGCAGAAGACAAATGGGGCAGTTAAAGGGTAGCAGTAAACTTACATGTAATTTATCACATAAACAACAGTCCACCCTTTGCATGTGTATCGTTTCTGTTGTGGCATAATAACCAACAACTTTGATATGCCATTTTGAGTATTGTTTTTCTTTTCTGTAGCCCTGACTATAACGTAGAGTTCTTCCGCCAGTTTACGTTGGTTATGAATGCTCTGGATAACAGAGGTGAAGTTTTCACTATGATTTTGTATTGGAGATGAAAATACTGTTGCTTGTTCATAGAAACAGAACTTTAGTGTGTTCTACTTTTAGTATTTCTGCAGTGTCAGTTAAATAACAAGTACCTTCTTAACCCATCTGTAGTTTGACTAATGCTTGTGTGCTTTACTAGAAGCTTGAAAGGATAGCTAGTGCTGTTACAGGTGTTTTGACAGTAACCATTAACTGCTATGTTGCTGCTTTATGGGAACTGATGAACATTGTGTGTATGTAACTTTATTCAGTTGTTTGCTATATTTAATAGTGTCAACATATTTTGTGTTAATTGGAAAACTCACTTTGTAAAAAAGGTGTGCTCTACAGTGAAATAAGGCAGATTAAGGATAAATGTTTGCATAGGAGGCTAGTTTGAATTTGGAGAAGTAAAACTTTTTTCCCCCCAATTATTCAACTTTTTCTTTAAAAACTCTTGATTGCAGCTGCCCGTAACCATGTGAACAGGATGTGCCTGGCTGCTGATGTTCCTCTTATAGAGAGTGGAACTGCAGGCTACCTTGGACAAGTAACAGTTATTAAAAAGGTTAGGTTGTGTATTACTCTTGTCGCTTTAAGTTTAAATAATTGGCTATGTTAGACAACAGGGACTTGGGTGTTCTGAGATACAGTTACAGTTCATCTGGTAATAGGATATACTATCAGCAGCCGTCACAGTGTGGCAAGTAAATATTTCCCTTTTCACCAGGGAGTGACAGAGTGTTATGAATGTCATCCTAAACCAACTCAGAAGACTTTCCCAGGCTGCACAATCCGAAATACGCCATCGGAACCTATCCATTGCATTGTGTGGGCTAAGTATTTGTTCAAGTACGTGATTTTTTTTTTTTTTTTTTAAAGAAAATAGGTACTGTGGTTCACTCTTCTAGTTTCTAAACCTACAGACGGAGAAATAAAGTGGAAACCCTTTTTTGTGTGGTTTGGTTTTTTTTTTAATTGAGTGTGGATTATAGCAAAAACTTCCAGTTCTTTGACCTGGGTTTTGGGGTGGTTTTTTTGGGACCATTTTTTTTTCTTTTAATACATAGATGGAAGGTTGGTTAATACATAGGCCTTGCTCTGATATCACAGAAAATCTGGCAAAGTAGTTCGGAACAGCAATGCAGGTTAAGGTTACTTTATTCTTCACCTTTCTGTGAAGTTAACACATTTTTTAATTTAATGCATGTGCTAACAGATGTAAAGTTTGCTGGGATCTTGGAGGGTTATTAGCAATGCATTCAGTACTGCAGTATAAATATGAGGTTGGGTGAACTATTGGGTGAGTTATACAGGACTCTTTTGCTACATTCGTTTTTGTATTGGACATTTTGTGTTGCCAGTGTTAAGTCCGTGTGTGATGAATCCCAACAATTTAAAAAGCAATGTATGAAGTGGCATTCTGATAGCAAGAATTCTAAAGTGGCTATATAGACATTAGCAAATATTTCGGTCTTTAACCAGATATGATGAAATTCTAGTGTTTTGTTTTTCTTAATTGTTATATAGCCAGTTGTTTGGAGAAGAAGATGCTGATCAAGAAGTCTCTCCTGACAGAGCTGATCCTGAAGCTGCCTGTGAGTAAGCTTGTAGCTTACCCTGTTACTGAAATGTTCTATTTCAGAGATTATGACTTGTTTCTGTACATTTCCTAAGGTTAGAGACTTCAGCTCGACTTTTCTTTTAAGAGGACTCCATTTACTGTACCCTTGGACAACAAGAATTTGGGGGGTGTTAACAGTTTCCCTTCCAGAACTTCATGTACACTGTGCATAATTTGACTCCCTCATACTGCCGCTTATTAGATACTTGAAAAAATTTCAGTGTTTTTAGTTAACATAATGCATACCAGGGGTTTTTGCATGGAGAATGTGCAATAAATACTCTTCAGAATGACAATAATGTAATAGTTTCACCTGCCAGAACTGTGGCCTTTGTGGGCCTAAAACATTATTAAAATTATTACTTCAGTTCTTGTGAAAACTTTTTAATAAAGTGTAAGATGGGTCACTCGCAGTGACTAGTTTTTCTCAGATAGTGTTTTTAGAACAGCTGTGAGAAACGCAGTCGATACGCTCTCTAATCATAAAGTTTCCGTTAACACAGCCACTGGAAGATATGTGATTTAGATTAAGAGGCTTGTATCTGGAGACTCCTGTTCCCTCTGCAGCAAACCATCTTCCCTATGTGCACAGAAGCTTGAAGTGAAAAGTGAGCTTGAAGTGCAAATTAGATATAACTGGTCTTTACAGGGTGGCCTTTTCCCCCCCGCCCTGTATATTTTGATCTGTTGGAGTGCTTCCTTCCCTACAGCTGGGAGGCTTGTCTTTTGAACTGAAGACTGAGAACTGAGTGATAATTTGTAGTCACTCTGCATTTTCCGCTCCTGGCTGAGGGATTGCAAGGAAATACAGGGATCGCGCTTGAACTCTTCCAGCCTGAAACACTTCAGTGTTAATCTACATAGGAAATATGCCCATTTTGAGTCATGTTTTTGTAGCTATTACATATTTTTTCTATAAGGCCAGTAACCATAGTTACTGTGAAGGTGAATAAGCATCATTGTTTGTTGCTTCTTTTGGATCCTTTGACAGATGAATGGACTTGGGAGAGGGAGCTTATAGGATCCTCTAACTCTTCAGATTCTCTGAACATCAGATAGTGATCACTCAACAGGTTGTTCCTGTGGGAAGTGCAGAATGAAATAGCTGAGACTTAAAAAGAGCGGCATATAAACTCACTTAAAAAAACGGCTGTTCAGCATGCATGATTAAGCAGTCACTTAGAATAATAAAGATAAGGACTAACTGCAAAAGTAGTAGAAAGCTTCACAGTGCAAAATGATGGCAATGAGACATAAGACTTGGTGCAGATAAATATGATGCAAATGATGCATCGGTGAAAGGGGGTAAACATTCACAAGTTTGCATATAAAGTGATGTTCTCTGAGTTGATTTTTCTCATTCAGTTCATTCAGTCAAGATGTTAATAGTTTTATGAAAACATCAACCTGCTGCTTATTAGGAATCACAACAGCAATTGCTGGATGTGACTGGGAAAGAAACACGAAACGAACAGCATCTGTATGTGTGGAATTTTTTTGTATAGGAGTAACCAGAGGTAGAAAGCAGATTTTTTAAAATCTTTTTTTTTTTCCCTTTTGTGTTGAAGTTCTAACCAAATGAAGACTCTTCTGCCAGGGAAAAAGAGTACTAAGGGGGATGGTTAGAGATTTATGAAATCGCAACATTATGTGGAGAAAATTAATAGGAAGTGATTGTTCACTGTTTCTGCCAATAAAGGAATTAGGTGACATCAAGTTAAATTAGGGAGTTGCAGAAGCAAATAGGAGAAGTTGCACTGTGTCTAATTCAGGTTTTGTTCGGCACAGTAAAGCCATTTTATGGTCCCTGCATAATTTTGGTTAATGACTTGGTGAAATATTTGGACGTGTTTTTCCTTTTTTTGAATTAAAATATTGGGTAACACTTTATTAATAGGGGAGCCAGCAGAAGCAGAAGCCAGAGCACGAGCATCCAATGAAGATGGTGAGATTAAACGTGTTTCAACTAAGGAGTGGGCTAAATCAACTGGATACGATCCAGTTAAACTTTTTACAAAGGTATCTTCTTTACTCCCAATAAATGTCTTTATTTGAAGTGTATGAGGTGCTTTAAAGTTAAGTCAAAACCCAGTTTGGACACTTAATGCTAGCCATCAATTATGCAATTACGTTATGACTTCCACCAATTTTGCTGTGATGTTGGTCTTTTACAACGCTTGCTTGTTTTGCAGTGTTCCATCTGTGTCTGTACAGATGGCTTCAACAGCTTGTCCATACTGTATGAAAAAAACTTCATTCAAATTACTTTTAATGTGAAAAGGAAAACTTGAATTCTGTAGGAGTTTCACTGGGCATAATTAGAACCAGTCTGAGGACCTAAAAGCTAACAGTCGTCATCTGTGTATAATCAGGGTCTGACATAAGAAAATACAAACTGGTTTAGGAGTTCTTCTTCTAAATAGTTGCTGAAAGTGGATAAATAAAGGAAATAGTATACAATGTAATGTTGATAGTAATAACTTTACTTTAGAAATTCACTGGCATGTAGGTAATATCTCAGAGAGACTATACAAAGAGCTGTAGTGATGGCTGCAGTAGGCACACGAACCCACTGTTTGGACAATTGTTTCTTGATTTTTACTTTACCACCCACCCCCCCCCAATCAGAGCTGTGTCTGTGTTATGTAATAGGTGTTAGAGAATGGAGAATAATGAGTTTTTCAAATCTGGGTGGATTTTTTTCCCCTGTGGAGTTTGGTTTTTATTTATGTGGTTGAAAATATTTTTCAGGCAGAGGAGCAAAACCTCATAAATCTAATGCTGGTTTTTCAATTTCAGAGCAAATGTAAACATAAAGTATGTCTCTATTTTTCTCCCCTTTCATTTTAATGTTTTTGTTGGGTTTTTTTAATGTTTCCTAGCTTTTCAAAGATGATATTAGATATCTGCTGACAATGGATAAGCTGTGGAGGAAAAGAAAGCCTCCGGTGCCACTGGACTGGGCCGAGGTACAAAATCAAGGTAATTGTCCCTTCTCCCACTGAATACCTGTAAGTCATAGCTGCTGGTTTTTAATGCATCTCTGCAATATATACACTTTCTCACTGACACAAGTGAGTACTGGTAATGAACACATTAATTCTTTGCGATTCTTGAAAAATTTAGATTTTTCTTTATATAGAAAATGTGTTTTCTAAAATTGTTTTGCAATTGTTATTTTAGATACTTGGTATTGGCTGTAGAAAAATCACATTTCACAAAATTACATGTCAGCTTATTCTAGGAGACCTTACCATAAGCACCAATGCATTTATCTCTAAAAGCTGAGTTTTGCTGAAAATTCACATTTACTGTAATTTGTGCATGTCTAGGCAATTGATACAAGCATAGCTTTAGTTGTAGTTTTAAATGCAGATTTGTTGTAAAATCTTGGGGCTACTGCAGTTTGAGATTGTTCTTCAATTTAGAAATTACTTAATTTTGCTGAAATTGGAAAATTCTTCGCTCTTTCAGAGAACTTATTTGGGATCTGTAAGTATTCCTGATATTTATTTTTTTTTTCCCAAAGAGAAAAACATAACTGACCAACAAAATGAATCCTCTGCGGTCTTGAAAGATCAGCAGGTTCTCGATGTCAAGAGCTATGCACACTTATTTTCAAAGAGTGTTGAAACCCTGAGGCTTCACCTGGCTGAGAAGGGCGATGGAGCAGAGCTTATATGGGATAAGGTTAGTTTGCCAAATACGTAAGAACCAGTTATACTCTACATATGTAGTACAAATATTAATTGGACTCATTCAGTTTAGTTCTGAAATAGTACTACTTAAAAATGTCTGGCACCTCACTGAAAGTACTTTCAGTGCTTATAAACAAATATATACTTTAATTCCTACACTCGGTGAGTTACAAAATAGAGTATTTAACTATTGTGATGTAAAATAATTTACCAACTTTAAAAATCATAAATCTAGAGCTATTTGTAATATTTTGGGGGGTTTTATATTTTAATATTTTAATAATTAATTTTAAATTAATAATTTAATGCAATTGTATTTTTTTCCTTTTTAGCTTTCTCTAAAACATGCTCTTATACAACAGTTTGTAGCTAGAGTTCTACTGAGTTGTCCATAGTAATTAGCTCTGACAGTAGGTATGTGATATATTACAAGTTTTGCTGAAGAAAAACAAGAAAAGAATTTTGTCTTTTAGCACCAGAGACAGTGTAATCTTCCTGCAGTCATTTGTCATGTGGCATAAGGAAAAAAAAGTCACTTGTAAATAGGAGGACAAAACAGTAAAACAGTGTAACAACAGATAGTAAAAATACTGCTTTCTGAAACACTGATTTTTGAAACTGCATAAAAAATTGTAAGGTTTAGGAATTAGACGTTATTTTGAGCATACAAGGCATTTGATTAATATTAATACACTAACTCAGTATGAAAATACTAAGTTCTAAACATGTATTTAAAGTATGTGTATTTAAAGTCTGAACATACCATCTGAAGGAGGAAGTATGTTGACTTTGAAATGGAATATTATACAGGCTTGTTTTTAACTTTGTTTTTGAGATTTTGGGAACCATGTGTTGCAGACTTTTTCCAATGAGTAATCTGATTTTTAAATACTTTTTCTATTAACTTCTTGCCAGGATGACCCTTCTGCAATGGATTTTGTCACTTCTGCTGCGAACCTCAGGATGCATGTTTTCAGTATGAATATGAAGAGCAGATTTGATATCAAGTGTAAGGATAAAACATAACATATTATTTAATGAAAATTATCTCATTTACTGTTAAAAATCTGCCTACTCTTGCTTGTTTTGCAGCAATGGCAGGAAATATTATCCCAGCTATAGCTACTACTAATGCAGTAATAGCTGGTCTGATAGTGCTGGAGGGTTTGAAGATTTTATCAGGAAAAATAGATCAGTGTAGAACGGTAAGTTGGAATAAGACACTTTCTTGTTATTCATTATTTGTTTAAAAGCCACATTTAACCTGCTTTGGCTATTGTGTGGTTTTACTGTCTCTCACGTGTTGTTGCTTCAGTAGATTCTGAATGTGTTGGGAACTTTCAGCTCCAATGAAAAAGAAGTGGAAGTCTCAAGGATTATTACATTCCTCTGATTTAATTAAAATTGGCTGTTGTATAGGAGAGAGAACCAGACTGACATCACTTGAAACGTGGTTGTTTCACGTTACAGATCTATTTGGCAATAGCTGGTCAGTGAATGCAGGTGTCATTGCAGACTGGCTGTAATATGCACTTTCTCCTGTACAGCAGGCATGTCAAAGAGGATTAGGGAACAGGACCACCTGTGAAACTAAGAGAATAAATCTGTAGGAAAACAGGTCTTATGAGTGCTGTTACTTACAGAATAATTTGGGTTTTTTTTTTCTCTGTCCTCAAGATTTTTCTGAACAAGCAGCCAAATCCCAGAAAGAAGCTATTGGTTCCTTGTGCTTTGGATCCACCAAATCCTAACTGTTATGTATGCGCAAGTAAGCCAGAAGTGACTGTGAAACTTAATGTACACAAAGTTACTGTGTTAACACTCCAGGATAAGGTAAATCTTGAATATTAGCTACAGCTTTCATTTTGATTCTAATACTGTGAGTGATTAAAGTTAGGTTTTTCTTACATATATTTTGACCAAACATCAGCTGTTGATATTTGCTCATTTTGCATTTCTCGCAGCTACAAGAAGACCTAGATTAGCCAGTGTGCTCCTTGCTCATTTGTGATGTAGATCTTGTGAAAGAATGTTTGTATTTGGAAATTTTTGGTGGTTTTAAAGCCTGTTCATACCTAACAGCAAAACACTAAACTTGTATTTCAGTTGAATAGTTCGGTAGCCACATTACAGTTGCGTAGTCACAACTGATTTGTAATTCTGTCATTTTATGAAGGATTCTAAAAAATTTTTCAGTATATCTGAACCTGTAGGTTTCAGACAGCAAAAATAATTGTTTTGTTGGTGGAGGTTAAAAAAAAAAGCATAGGCTTTCAGCAGATGCCTGAAAATGAGCCAGGATAAGAAAATCAACATATTTCAAAGTTCTTTTCTTTTACTAATTGTTTTTAAGTGAGATATTGATTAAATAATTTTATTCATCTTTTCAGATAGTGAAAGAAAAATTTGCTATGGTAGCACCAGATGTACAAATAGATGATGGAAAAGGAACTATTCTTATCTCTTCAGAAGAAGGAGAAACAGAAGGTATGCATACTGAAGCTGTTTAGATAAGAGTAGATAAAAACTAGGAAGAAACCAAGATATACAGAATGGAAGTATAGTAAATGTTTTAGTGTTCATCCTGTAAACTAATATTTGAAGAGAACTGGATTTGCAAGTATTTAAGTGCTCAAGGATAACTAGTGGTATTGGCTACAAGCCTGCATGTCCAGTTCAGTTTTTCTATATAAAGTGCTTTTCACTTGGCGTGTCAGGATTCCTTTCAAGAAGAGGTATTCAGCTATGAAAGCACACCAGTTACTTTCCTCTGTTGGCAAATCCTGTTCATTTTCTTGTTCTTGGATTGTGGTCTTTTTATGATGCTTGTAGGCACTGTTGTAATACAAATATTATCTCCAAAATGCTCCTAATATAACAATAGTGAAATGCTTGAACACAATGCATGAGAATGCATGAGGGGTAAAAAAGTCAACTGTAAGCAGTTTTAACTCCTGATAGTCTTAAACATCAGCTTTTACTTTAAATATAGCTAATAAATGGTAATCTTATGTTTCTACATGAAACTTCTGGAGTACTTGTTTCCTCATATTTATTCTGGTGTAAAGGATCTTTGTATAAATAGCTGTATACACTGCAGTTTTTCCACTGTTTTTCTAGCCAATAACCACAGGAAATTATCAGACTTTGGAATTCGAAATGGCACTCGACTACAAGCAGATGATTTTCTCCAGGACTATACACTGTTAATCAATGTGCTTCATAGGTAAGGATTCTGAAAAAATTATTTTTCTGTATGTATGTAGAACAGTTCCACAGGGAATTTCCAACTCAGAATTTTAAATTCATTAGTAAAGCTCGAAAATTAAGCTGTGGAAAGAAAATACAGAGGTAAAAGAGGAACTGTTATTTTTGTTATGAATTTACAGAGTTTAGGTGGGTTTGGTTTGGTTTTGGTTTTTTTTTACAACAGTATTTGGAAAAGGTTTATCTGAATAATTTGTCATTACACAACACAAAAATACAGTGCAACACCAAATTTACTTTTGGGGCAGCCAACAAGTGAGAAACTGCTGTTTGAAAAATAAAAGTAAAAAAAGGGCAACCTCCCCCTGCCCCAGTCTGCTGGGTAGTAGATCCTTGGTTTGCCTACCTGTGTTCAGATACAGCAATGCAAATAGAAGTCACTTTGAAATAATTGGTGTGTGTTATTTAACCCCAGATAAGTAATATACAGATTCTGTAGAGTAAATTAACACACTGTGCTTTCAGTGAGAATGGGAATGTGACATTGAGGAAGAAAGGTAAGCAGAGGTGATGATTTTTCTCATTCCTAAGCATTTGAAGTCACAGGACTGGGCAGAACAGTGTTTACGAATAGAGACAGCATAAATTATAAAGGAGAACTGAACAGATATTCCTCTGTTCTCAATATGTTTTTCTCATTTTGTTGTAGTTGCAGGGTGCTCTAATACTTGAGTGATATACTTTGTGAAAAAGACAGTTTTTTATTTTTACCTGGTTGTTTAAAAGCATATGGATTTTTCTGCAGTGAAGACCTAGAAAAAGATGTAGAATTTGAAGTTGTTGGTGATACCCCTGAAAAAGTTGGCCCTAAACCATCAGAATCAGCATCCAAGAACATTACAAATGGTAGTGATGATGGAGCGCAACCCTCAACATCAACAGGTAAATAACAGTAGTCAGTATTGAATTTAACCAAATAGTCTTTCAGTACTGTGCAGTCCTATTAAAATAGTTGTCTTCAGTTTTAGGACTTAACTTTGCCAACATGAAATAAAAGGCATTTAAGTTGCATCTGTGTATAAATATAGTATTAAATAGAAAAATGCACATTTACAGCTGTTACAAAATGCACATATGAGACTGTTACAAAGGTTTACAGTAAATACACCTTGAAATTATATAATTTAATTTGCAAGGGCTTAGTGGGGTGTCATCTTAAGTGCATCATTTGCACAGTGATTTAAGTAAATTTAGACCCGTTCTATCTGATGGTTGCTCTATTGCTTGACAAAAAAGAATCAACCAAATTTGTCACTTTCTCCCTATGGATTAAAAATTACTTTGTGGATGTCTTTGTGTTTTATTTTGTTAATTTAAGAAGATGTCATTATTGCCTGCTTACAGAATAATTATTTTTCACTTGTCAGGCAAAGCATGGCAGGAAAATAGTATTTGCTATCCAGGAAGAAGTACTATCACCTTCCTAACATAGGGTGTTTATTTGAACAGTCAAAATAGTTTAACTCAGAGGAATATGGGATGCTTAAGCACTGAAAGCTAATTTACTGGGAACATCATACTGTTTTATAGGGATAGCATATGAATCTGAATACTACTTGTGCCGTGTAAGTTAGGTATCTGTAGATCTGTCTTGCACTCTTGGATGATGCTCCTTTGCCTGTTGAATGGTCCTATTTAAGTGCACAATATGCAATCACTTCCCCTTGGCTCCAGTTTCAGGGGAGATCGAATGTTAAAGGTATTGCTGCAACTTATTTTAAATTATATTAAAAAAAAACTAACATGAAATTAGTTTTTAGAGTGAATCTGTACTTCAAAACACAAAAAATCCACTAGATGTCTTTTAGAGTTCACCTTTGGTTCCATTTTCCTTTCTTTATACTATCCATTGTTATCCTTTAGCTCTTTAAGTCTGCTCACCCTTCCACTCCTCCTTCTCTTTGCACATTCTCTCTCTCAGGGAGCATGGCTTCTAGTGGGAGTTCCACTGAATGCACTAGGGAAAGGAGAGGCTGGACTACAGCTCAGTGTGTGTAACAGCTCTTTTTTGAAGGACTGCTGCAGACAGTGTGCAATTCTTCTATTTCGTACATGCAAAACAAAATTATGATATTTCCCATATTTCTGGGTTATTGCAGGATTTTCCATACCTCTAGTGAAGAGGGAATAACCATGTGAAAAGCCTATTTTATACTGATTTTAGAGAAAATCAAAATACTCTTATGGTTGAATGACAAAGAATATGGACAAATAATGCTCCAAGATACAGTAGTTGTATTAGAGGCATTCTTATCTTTATGTATGAAACTTGGTTTGAGAGTAGACTATCTTTACAGTTTGCATTTGAAGTAAAAACATGTATTTTGCAGCTCCAGATCAGGACGATCTATTGATTGTCGATTCTGAAGATGAAGGTACTTCAAGCAATGTTGATGATGATATGGAAAATAAAAGCCGCAAGAGAAAACTAGAAGATAAAGAGTGCGTCAGTACAAAGAGAGTGCGTACTGAGCAGACAGAAGAGCAAGATGAAATTATAGCATTAGACTGAACATGCAAATGCCCCTTGACAAAGTGATTCAGATAATGTAATACAGTAACAGCATATTGTGTTGGGATGTGAAAAGTGTCCAGAACTAGCCTAATTTTAAGGTCTTTGTTGCAAGTGAATACCAAACCACTGGCTTCAGTAATTTGTGTCTGTTTCTCTTGATAATGAAGCTCTCATCTTAATAGACTCTTTCAGAAGTTTTTCCATATTAATTCGATATATTAAATGTAGTAAAAACATAGTTTATGAATACTTACAGATAAGTATTTGCTTAAACAGTCATGGAAAAAGCATGTTATTTTTGTGTAAATACCTTTTAGGTTTAATTCAATAGGACAAAAAATATTCTTGTTTAGTAAAGCGTCATCATCTGATGCCCAGGTTTAAAATGACTACATTTTTATTTTTTGCTTGAAGAAAAATATTTTTAGCCTAGTCCTAAACGTTTTTCACACCCTGAACAAGTAAAGAAGAAAATTCAATAAAGCAAATTAGTGCCATGTTTTAACAGTGCTCTTAAACTTCAGCTGGCACTATGTACATTACTGTAAAACTGTTAATTTACTCAAGTTTTTCAGCTCGTACTGCCTGGTATGTCAATGTAAGAAGCAAATTTTTGTGTATTGTTACAGTTTCAGGTTATTTATATTTGATGTTTTGTAAACTCAGATACTACTACTATACTGTACATCTGATGGACCAAATAAATGACATCTGAAATACTTGCTATATTTGCTTGCACAGTCCAAGTTTATGCTGACTTATGGGATTTTACAATGTATAGCCTTCAAAAATTACTGTTATTTTCATTTTTCTAAACATAACTGCGTAGTACAGAACTTAAGCTTCACTTGTTTGAGGTGAAAGGGGAATTTTTTTAATAAAACTTTTGTGAATGTTTTTTTTTCTTGGACAATCAATTATTGACCTCTTCACTTGGAGCATTTGCAGCACCACACGCATGCTTTCGCCACCTCATGCCTTCAGAAAGAAGGCGGCACTGGTCTCTTATATGTTACACTTTGCACATAGGACAACACTGCAATGTTTAGAATCGGTAGCTTAAAGCCTGCTGCCTTCACTTAGCTATTTTGGTAGCTCTCAAAACAATCAGTGCTGATTCTTAGAACACATTAATCAGCCATTTCTGTCACTGTACTGAAATTACTTTCCAACTTGGTGTTAAGGAACCAAAACTGCTTGTATTTGTAGATAAGTATGCAGAGTTAGCCTTACAGAGCAGAGAAATTGAGTAGACAAGACTCACTCTGTTATAGTTTGCAAACTGACTGAATTTTAAACAAGATGTTAACTGTATAGAAGGAGACTTAAAAAACAAAAACAAAAAACCCAACAACAATAAAAAAGCACCCTTTTAGGTTTTGGTTCCTGCATCTGGTTCTGTCTAGTACAAAGGGCAGCTCTTAATCAGTGTTAATTGCATCATAGAATTGTAGTTTTGCACTGCACTGGCAATTTAATGTTTTATCTCTTCTTTTAGGTAGCAATCGTCATATGCAATGGCTTGCTTAGAGGCTTAATACGCCACTGTGAAATTAAATTCTTTTGAGTCAGTTGCTTCTTGACCAGCACGAGTGAAGAGTGAGTGGTAAAGACATAAATAAGAGACATTACAGAAAGGATTTTCAGTGCTACAATGAGAAGCTTTTATAGTTCTTGCCATAAAGAGTTGAAGGATTAGAATTTAGTATGTCTGATTACATCTTCCAAAAACAAAGGCTGATGACATTTGGTTTTTTAAGCTTTAGTAAAAATAAAATTACTGGTTTATTAAATCAGTTGTCAAATCACCTGTTATCTGTGTAATGAGATGTGCTGCTCATTGTGACATAAGCAAAGCTTTATCGCAGCTGATGACACGTCATGGATAGTGTGATTCTACCTCATGCACTACCTGAGAAATTTCCCTGCTTGTGCTGGTTGGTATTGAGGAATTCAGCTTTCTAACACTTACTAACAGTAGAGGCTATAAGCCTGGTAACTATTGCATTGCATTAGTTTTACAGAAGTCGAGAGTGTTCATGACTTGGAAGTTGAGTGGTATATAAGCTGAATCAAAATAACATGCAACACCAGATTTGGGGGTGAAAAAGAGGAGGGAGGACTATGCAGTCTCGTGGGCTTCTACTCTTTAGGTTATTGGTGTTAATAGCATAAGATGACAGGACTGAAATGATTTCTTAAAATATTTGGGATGCTGTTGTCCAAGAAGATACACATAATAGTTTATCGGGGCAGTAGACAAGTCTGTCAATAAGGCCAGATGGCAAAAGTGTTCATAATTAACTAGGCATTGTATCTTAGATCGGGAGATAACTGCTGCAGGACACTGGTTAAGTTTAGAGAAGCATTAAGTAATTTTAATGATGCATCATCATTTGGTTTGTAGCGTGAAAGGTAGTCTAGAATTTAACTGCAAAGCAGTTACATCTTGGTGTATTTAGGAGATGCAATTGTGCTGCTTTTTTCTGGGTAGTAAATAGATGGCAAAAAATAATAGATTCTTCCTGTAGAGTACTTTAAAGTGAATATATATATATATATAATAGTTATACTTTCTTTACATAGGATGCTTCTATAGAGCATATAACAGGCTGTTCATATAGTCTCATCTGTTCTATTCAGTTCTTGTTAAGTTTGGCAATACTGAATGAAGCACTAAAAATGCAAACTGCTGCTGCTAAATGAAAAACTGCTCTTCAGAATTTATGGACTATGAATGTCCTTAATCAGCTGCTAGTCACCAACACTGTATTAATGTAGAATTTTTCAACTTTCCTTTTGCTCTTGAGAGCAAATTATAGATGAAAGCATTTATTAAGCTTTCAAGTAATTTAAAAAAAAAAAAAGGCAAGCCACTTTTCAACTAACAATTTGTTCAAGTCCTAACAGCAGTAATATTGATACGGAAGTAAGAGTAGTTGGAAGACACAAGACTTAAATGCTAAAATGGAGGAGTTCTTCCCAGTGCCTTACCTTGGCAATCCTGATGTAGGCTCTGTCATCACCAACAATTTTTGAGCCAGCTCATTAAACCAATCTACAAATTGGTATTTGCAGTGATATACATTGGCTGTTCTGTCCCACAGCATTCTCGAGTTGTTCACACTGATGCAAATTTCTGTAACACAGATAAGCTTTTCTGGCTGCTTTTCATAGCAACAATTCATTCTTGATGCTTGTATTTTTTATTTACTTAGTGAATTTGAGTGCCGTGTATGAAATGGACAAGAAAAACAGAGGAATATTTTAGCATAGTTGAATGCAGCTGAGAGTGTATCTGGCATCTCTGTCTTTGCTGTTAGTTCAATATCCCCTTTCATCAGTGGAGCATGGAAAGGAATCTTGACCACTACTGACACACAACAGTTAACTAGAGATCATTAAGCTGCTCTGACTTACAGTGAAGAAATTTGTAACAACTTTCCTAAAATCTTACTGTTGAAAAAAAAAAAAAGAAAAAACCAAGTGCAACCTATCGGATTCCCAAAGCTTCTAGAGACTCGCCCTTCAGGGGCAATTGATAACCATTCAGGAGTGAGAACTCTTGGGGCCATGATGACAGCCAGCCTTGTACCAGCCCAGCCCATTTCCTAAAGAACAACTTTAACCTGTAGATAACCATTTAATGCTTGTAGTAGTTCTATGTGCCATTTTAATTTTACTTTACAGAACCATTTTATTGTTGAACCACAGAGAGATGCATGCTTTCCTGGCCTGTTGATTCTGACAGCTGGCAAGCAGATTGATGTGCCATTTCAGGTTCTGACCTTTACGACAAAGACCTCTTGCTGGCCATTTATTAGATCCCAGAAAATAAAACAGGCTTGTGTTCAGTTAATATATACCATTGATATACTATCTTCTTCAAGCCTTTACTGCCCCAAAATTGTAAATTTGGATTAGAAAACTGAATTAAGGAAAATATATTTGTTTTTTCCCCTGTGTTCTGTGCCTATATGTAGAGATATTTTCTTTCTTCTCTTTGCAGCTATAAGGACAAGAAGCCTTCAGTTTTGTGCATCTAAGATACTGAATGTGCAGGAAAACAGAAACTAGGATCAAAGTAATACAACAAATCTTACGCAAGTCAGTCGTCTGTTTTTTGTTTGCTGAGATTATTTCTGGGCTAGTGTGTAAGCAGAGTGATTACAGAGAACTTACATCTACAGACAAAGGAATAGGAGGCAGAGGCAATTTAATGGTTTGATTTGGAGGCCCTGATTCTTCTTGAAGGGACAAATGGGCTGGAGTAAATAAATGCACTCCTAGACAGAGCTTGATATCAGTTTATATTATGAGAAGAAAATCACTGTTTAGATACACGTCATTATCTGTCTTTCTGATCAGCATGTTTCTTTCCTCACATGAGAAAAGCTGAGAAATTTGCAGTACGATTTCCTAAAGAAAAGGTACTTAAGGAATATTTCTGCCTGTCTTCTCCAGCAACATTTGAAGCTACTTGCAAACATTAAACAATTACATCAGTGATCTCAAAGTTACTGCGATTCTACAAGTACATGGCTGTAGGTAAGGAGAGACAGACCCACAGACATGCTTCTGCAGTAGCACTTAGCCTTTTTAGGCGTGGTATTACACACCTACCTGCTGGTGGGTCTGTATCACGAGTCCACACAGGGGAGGTTGCTGCATTTTGCGCATCTAACCAGTAATAACTGGAGGTAGCAGGAGCGTGCTGGGGAAAAGAGGGTGGCTGAGATACCTAACTAGAGGCCCAGGAAGCTGCCAGGAGCTGTGGATATTACAAGTGGACAGGGAGAAGGAGGTATGTAGGTGGACCCAGGAGAGAATTAAAGATGCTGCAGAGGAGGAGTGCTGGAGACAGAAGAGCACTGACAAATCTATTGAGGGATGTTGGTGGGAGGAACCTGGAGGTACCGTATATAGTGGCTGAGGCCTGGGGCAAGTGCTGTAGCAGCAGGAGCACTCTACGGGACAAAGCAGGTGACAGGACTACAGGGTCATTACAGATTTGGAGAAGAGGTTAGAAGCTAGAGAATGCAAATGATGCAGAATACAGACCTGTAGCAGACTGGCCTTCATTAGCTCCATTGCTTATGGAACAGCTTTTTACATCTTGCATGTTTGTTAATTATTTTCTGTTAATAGGTCTTATCTCTACAATACCATTTTGCATGGAAAATACCATGAAATGTAAACGTAATTGGTGTTCTCAACAAACCAACATCCTCTTTCTTCTGAAATGATCCTTCTCATCATAGCTGAAGTGCGTTGTATTGTCATGTCAGGAGGTCAGTGCTGGTAG
The DNA here is from genome assembly GCF_963921805.1 of Phalacrocorax carbo. Lineage (NCBI taxonomy): Eukaryota > Metazoa > Chordata > Aves > Suliformes > Phalacrocoracidae > Phalacrocorax > Phalacrocorax carbo. Next base: position 35,563,511 of record NC_087520.1, on the reverse strand, counting down.
CCTGCTTCATTTCTTGAATGGGTATAGAGGCACATGCAGTTAGCCTGGTACTCTTCACCAGCAGAGAACTGGGGGGCATGTGTGTAGCGGTCTGGCTCTCACACAGTGCTTCTATTTTTTATTAAATGCACTAATGCTACCTGATTTCTTTGCTGGGTGATGGTCTGCAGTATTGTAATCAGGACCTTCTTTTTATAATGTCAAGATAAATTTTAGCTCTGTAAAGTCCCAGGTTTGTTTTTATATTTCCAAGTGTCTGAAATAAGAAGCTGTGTAACCTAAGACCTCCTTAAAAGTACTAAGTGGGTGCCCTGCTAACTGAGCTGGCCAACTAAATTATGTATTTATGCAAATGTAGTGGCTGCTATTAAGCTAACTGATTGTGCTTGAATATACAGCGATTAAGTCCTGTGATTGCAAGGAAGTATGACAACGGCCGTGTACAGTCTCCAAAGTATGAGCCAATAAACTGCTTTGGCCAGAAGTGTTACTATCGGAAATATATAAGAGAAGTGGAAGATGAACCTATAAAAGAAATAAGATACATAAATGGTGTATTAATCATAAGTGCTTGGACATATGTTGTCTGTCTAACCTAGCACGTTCACAAAGTGCCTGCTGTGACTGGAATTTTACAAGGTCTGTCCCAAGTTATATTTTTGCAGCATGGTGAATAGCTGCATTTGCAGTGAAGAAGAAGAATGTGAAAAATGTTAAATAGTGTTTTACTGCAGGTTTAGGATGAGAAATGACCTGTAAGCCCGCAGAGTAGTGTTAGTCAAAAATATTTCAAATAGTTGTGCCTAGCAAAGGTAGCCTTCAAATACAATGTGTTCTGTCTACCAGAAGATGGTGCCCTAAAACACATCCAATAATTTCAATTTTTAAAAGCTGTGATCAACTGCAAATGGGTATTCTTAAAAAACATGTCAGATCAAGGTGATTCACAAACAAATCACCCAAGTCCAAATACATATTAACATCCAAACTTCATATTCCAAAAAGCTTGCTTATACTTAAAGTTATCACAACAAAAATCAATATACAGGACCTAAACAAGCAAAACAAAGCAATATAAAACACAATACAGCCACCACTTCAAAGAAAACAAAAACTTCAGTCCCCCCTCCCAAAATAAAAACATTCCTCAGCATTATTTTTGGATGAATTTCACAATTTTTTTTTAATCAGGCTTAAAACAGACCAGAGAAAAAGACTAATCATTACATTCCTCACAAATAAACCAATCAGTTTTAAAAACAGAAATGAGAACAGTAAATCCCTGACTAATAATAAGTCTTATTTACCTTATGGACCTCAAGGTATAATTTCAATCTTTTCTTCATGTTGGAGACAAGGAGGGAAATTGCACAAAATCAGGTAGCATCCAATTCAACAAGCAAACATGTGGAGCAGCTTCAAATTATTAAACTGATGAAGTGAGATGAGGAACTCTCTCCTGCACTGTGTCAGTAAAACCACGTCCAACGTGACACACACCGAAACACAACTCAGTGGGGTTTTTGCCATTGTCTTCAATAGGGCTAAAATTTTACCAGTAATTCTTACATTCACAGATTCTCTGCTTTGTTGGTAACAAACTGTTTGCAACTCAGGGACACAAAACCATCAGGTCTCCCTGCCTGTTGGCTCAGGCAGCATTTCCTTGAAGGCGCTGGCAGTTAGAAGAAACAGGAGTGCGCTGCCTGTGAGGCCCAGCCACCTGATATTCACAGATCAATAACTCCACCTGGCTTTTCTGCTCCCTTTAAGGCTTAGACAAAGGAGCTGATTTAACAGAAGCAGCTGGCTTTCCTTAATATCTGATTTACTGATACAACTTAAAATTGGGCATAAGGATTACCACACCAAATTAAGAAATGAAGTTCAGCTTTTATAATACTCTGTGACAGCTCCTGTGCACTTAGTTGCACAAATGTGAGTCTTTTGGCAATATATATATTTTACTGCTGGTTGTTAAAATTAAGCAAATATATTTAAAATAAAGTGGGGAGAAAAACATGGTAGGATTGTCAAGCTGTAACTGTCCAGTCCTCAGTCCTTTGGGTTTTCTTGTATATACCAGTAAGAAGAATGATGGGGCTTCTTATTACGGCAACAGCAGCTTTAACTCCACACGGTTTGTTTGCATAGCCCAGCACACATGGTCCTCTATGAGAAACGCAGCAGTGCTTGAGTGTGCTATGTACCACTGCAAACATATTTATTTCGCCCATGTGGGCTACATCTGTGGCTATAGTGTGGATAAATGTTATGTTCATTATGTGTGTGACAGAAGTATGATTTACTGGTGAAGAGCAGGTCTGCAACACTGCTCCTGCAGCAGGGCTGAGACGGGAATGCTGTGCAGTGATACTCTGGACCAGGGCTGCAGCAGGCTTGGCGGGGCCTGGCTTTGAGGCTTTATGTATCGTGACTAAGGTTTCAACAGTAAAAGTAAGTGATTTTTATAATTTAATCCACATCACTTACGAAAATGGGCTGTTTCCTTTGATTCCTCAGATTCTCTCTGTCCCCAGGAGGTTTTTCCCGTGAGTTCATACGCAACAAAGCACGTGCGTTAACAACTTACATACCGAGAGGCTACTGTAGAAACTTGCTACCTGCTGGCAGCAGCAGAGGCATAGAACTGTGCTGCCTCAAAAGGTGGAACAAGGGCAGATTTGTGGCTCAGAGGACAGAGCTACAGAAGGACAAGCAGCTCCTGCTGTAGCTTACGCTTCTGACTTCACCCAGCATCAGCTCTGCAGTTCCTACTGTAAAGACAGCTGCTCAAAATGCTTCCTTGCATGAGCACACAGGCAGGGCCTCCCAGTATGCCCTACCCACTCTGTTAGATTAATAGTAAAGTTATCTAATGTAAAGTTTTTTGTTAAAAAACAAACAAAACCCAAACCCAACCTTAAAATAGATTAAATTAATATTTCTTTACATGTGCTCTGATGACCAAGTTCCCAGGTTGTCCACGAGCCTCTCCTAGTTTCTCAGGAAGACAACCTTATGAAAATTGGCAATCAGGAATTCTAAGTCAGTAACAGGATAGAACACCCTAGGACAGGCCCCAGGAACGACTGAAGAAGGAGCTCTACACTGCTACACTTGAAGGCAGCAGCCCATGAGATGCCTACAGCCCCAAACAACCTTTGTGCAGGGGTCCCAGGTTGGGTAGACGGGGGCTCAAGTTAATGGTGATTTCCATGTGCTCTGAGGAAGGAGCATCTCTTTGTTCTTAGCGGGTATGTGTCCGCACTATGTGGCTAAAAGCACAGTTTGTGTCCTTGCTGACAGCATCACCAGGAAGTCCAAGGCTTGAATGGGACGGGGACTTGAAGTGCAGCTGTGATCCCGCTCAGTGCCATGGCACATTTGCTGGGAAGCTTTTGCTGCTGATGCCGAGGCCTGTGCTGTGTTTGTCAGAGCCGCGATGGTGTGCGCCAGGATGCACAACTGCAAGAGGCACTTTGGACCATCACACACCTGCAGGCTAGAGGTGAAATGTAACTTGTTCCACAAGTAGCAAGCTGCAGAAGCACATGGTAACAGCTTGTTTAGCTTGGGAGAAAAATGTAATGGAAGATGTGAACACACATTAGAAAATAGCACGTGACTCCCAAGACAGGTTGTATTTGCACATGTATGTTCACAGTGACAGTGGACTACCTCTCCCACATCTAATAGGTTTGATTTTCAGGTCTTGCTCTGCACGTTTACACCGTTTGTTGGATTTTTTTTTTTTTTTTTTTTGTTTGCCACCCCTGCATGCACAAACAAACAGATTGCCAATCAATTGCCCTCCACAGCTGGGGACATTTCTGAGTACACAGTTGCTTTTAATGTTTAATTAGGTATGATAAGAGGATAAAACGTTCTTGGCACAGCAGAGTACCTACAGCTCAAACTTGCAACACATTTCTCTCCTCACAGTGTGCTCAGCACCTAGCAGTGTAAGGACACTGCTCAGGTACCTATTGTTAGGGCTTTGTCAGCATTTTTGCCACTGACACAAGTGATCGCGAGGGATTTGCAGCTTAGGTGAAAAAAATTAACTGTGGGCTATGGTTTGTTTCCAGAGGTCTCAGTTCAGTAGCCATTTCAGAGGTGGTGTTTTCTGACAGCCTTTTTCATGTGCATACAGATGTAAAAGGCAAACACCGCTGAGTCTTGTTTGTTACTGGATCAACAGATGAAGCTCTTGCAAAGTTCCAGACAGTAGCGTTCTTTTTTAAACTCGTGTCAATTCATAGATTGCTTTAGGCCACAATATGTTTACCATACGTGTTCGTACTGCTTTTTTTTTTTCCCCCAAGACCGAATAAATAACTGCAAATAATTATCAGCTGCTGTGCTAAAGCACAGGTCCTCTCAGCAGTCACCTGGACGGTCCGGGGATTTTGCACAGGTGCGAGCCATTTGGAGCAGCGGGGCTGATCCCACAACCCCCCGCCCGCTGCAGGCACAGCCGAGACGCCGGCAATTTCGCTCGGCGCCCCCAGCCGCATCCCCGGTAGGACGGCGCGGGCGGGACGGGCGGCAGCTGCCCCCTTCCCGCGGCAGGACGAGGCCGCGGGTCCCACCGTAAAGTTCCAGTCAGGGACGAGAGCGGCGGAGCCCCCCGGAAGGCGGGAACCCCGGGCGGCGGTCCAGCGCCTGCCTCTCTCCCTGACAGACAACCCCCACCCCAGGCACGGCCGCCCTCAGGACGCCCCGCCGAGTCCCCGCTTCCCGCCCGGCGGCGGCCCGGGGCGCGGTGACAGCCCCGCCGCCTCCCGATCCGCTGCGAGCAGGGGCAGCGCCCGCCCGCCCCAGGCAAGGATCGGTGAGCGCCGGCCGAAGAGGAGAGCCACCGGCCCAGCCGCCGAGCAGCGCTGCGGCCGCCCTCTCCCTGACTGACTCGGTGAAAATCATTGTTTGGCTCCAGCATTAACTACATTCCAGCGGGACGCAGCGCCCAGTCTCCTTCCTCGCATTCCTGCCCCACACAAAGGAGTCCCTGCCTCGCCGCGCCCCGCGCTCTGCTCGCCGCGCCGCAAAGCCCCTCCGGGCCGGCCGCCGCCTTCGCCCCCCGCCCAGGGGTGCGGGCCGGGCCGCGGCCCCGCCGCGGGGCGGCCGGCCGGGGGCGGCGGGGGCAGGGAGCCGCCGAGCGCAAATTCCTCCGCGCCGCGCGCCATTGACTGGACCGAGCAACTTATTTAAGGCTGGAAAGTGACACAGGGGCTCCTCGTCTCCGCTCGCCGCGCGCCGCCGGGCAGTCCGGCTGCACCGAGCCCAGCGCTGTGGCGCGGGGATGCCGCCGAGGTGACTGCCGCCTCGCCGCCCTCCGGAGAAGGAGCTGCGTCGCGCCACTGCCCCGCCAGGACCACGGGAAGGGGCTTTCTTTTGGGGTGTTTTTTGGCTTTGGTTTTTATTTCTTTTTTTCCTCCACCTTTCCTTTCTCTGCCCCGGGCTGCGCTTTCGCAGAGAGTTCGCCGTCCCTCCTCCGGCCCGCGCCGCCGGGCTCCGGCCGAGCATGGAGAAGTACGAGGAGGACATGGCACTGAAGGCCACCAAGTTCATGGAGGATCTGTCCCTCTATGAGCCCTGCCCAGAGGGTCCGTATGGCCGGGGCGGCCGCCGGGACCTGGCGCTGCACCCCGACCTGGAGGAGACCAAGCGGGTCATCGCCGCCCACATGACGGCGGAGCAGCGGGGCCGGAAGATGAACGGCACCGCCGCGCCGCCGCCGCCCGCCGAAGCCTTCCCCGCCGCCGCCCCCTGCGGCAAAGCCTACGCGCCCGCGGCGCCGGCCGCCCCGCTCCGCGCCGCCAACGGCCGCGCCGCTGAGCCGCCAACGGCCGCGGGGCCGCCGTGCTGCGAGGAGGGGCTGTGCACCCGCTCCGAGGTGGCGCTGCCCTGCTACAGCGGCTTCGCCGACAAGGGAAAGCGCTACTCGGCCGAGGGCTACCGCTACGCCGCGGGCAGCGCCTACGAGGGCGGCTACGTGGCCAAGGGCGGCGGGCGGGCGGCCGGCGGCCCGGACGGCAAGTACGGCGCCGCCAGCCCGCGAGCCAGCCTGGCCGCCTCCTCGCCGGGCCCCGTCGCCGAGCATGGCAAGTTCTCCAGCCCGCGCTCCAGCCTGGGCGGCGCGGCCGCGCTGCCCTACGAGAAGTTCTCCAGCCCCCGCTCCAGCCTGGTGGTGCCCGGCCAGGAGAAGTACGGCAGCCCCCGCGCCAGCCTGGTGCAGTACGACGGCGCCGCCCTCAGCCCCCGCTCCAGCTACGCCAGCACGGCCAGCGACACCAGCAAGCACTCCAGCCCTCGCGCCAGCCTCACCAGCTACGACGGCGGCGGCAGCAAGCCCAGCAGCAACCGCACCAGCGGCATCAGCATGGGCTACGACCAGCGCCACGCCAGCCCCCGCTCTAGCACCGCCAGCCAATACTCCTGCACCACCAGCCCCCGCTCCAGCTACTCGGACTCCAGGTACGGCCCGCCGGGCAGCGCCGAGCCGGAGGGGGCGGGCGGCGCCGGGCTCGCCCTGGCCAGCCCCCGCTCCAGCCTCTGCGGCCCCGAGGGCCGCGGCGCGGCGGGCGCCGCCGTGGTCAGCCCGCGCTCCAGCATCTCCAGCCAGAGCTCGCGGAGCTCCCGCGGCTCCATGAGCGCCTACCCCGAGCTGCAGCTGCCCTCGCCCCGCTCCTCCCTGCTGGGGCCCGGCCTGCAGGAGGACGGCGCCGTGCCCGAGCTCGGGGACCTCTACCACAAGATCCATGCCCAGTCGCCGCCGCGGCACGACCAGCAACACCCGGCCGCCGCCCCCGAGGCGGCGCCCCCCTACACCTACAGCCCGACCAAAGGCTCCGCTTCGGCTCCCAAATTCAAGCTCCCCTACCAGGTGACGCCGTGCCGGGAGAGCGGCCCCAGCCAGGCGGAGAGGCGGCTGGAGGCGCTGACGCTGGAGCTGGAGAAGGAGCTGGAGATGCACATGAAGAAGGAGTACTTCGGTGAGCGAGCCGCCGCCGGTGGGGGGGGCTGGGGGGTGGCTGAAGGGCGGCGGTGTGCGGGGCCTGTCAGCAGCCGGGTGGGTTTGGTTGTGGGGGAGGCGAGCGTGCGATGCCCAGGGCTGCTGCGACCTGGTGAAGCCCCGCATCGCCATGAATTCTGTCTAACTGGTGTCAGAATGCTTACACCAATAGCTCGTTCCCGCTGATTGATCTCTCTCCCGTCTATTCCTTACGCGGTTTGCTAGGGTGCGTGGTGCTTCCTCTTCCACGTGCAGATGGGAGGCTTGTCAGAGGTGTTGGAGAAGGTGTTTGTGCTCTGGGGCTATGGTGACTCTCGCTTGCCTCTCTCCCTCTTGGGCTGCTGAAGCTTCACCGATAACCACCAGCATCCCTGAGGCTGTGGCATTCGTGATTGTGCTCTTGGACCATCTGTGATAACTTCATAGATGGCGAGCGTGGCTGGTGAAGCAATTTTTAATGCCTCATTCAGTAAAATTTTTGAGCTAGTTCAGAGTGCCTGTGAGAGCTCCAGCATTGTTTCTGCCCCACGAGGCCTCGCAGGGTCTGCTCCGCATGCAAGGCTGCCAGGGGTCGATGTCATCCCTGGGGTGGGAGGGGAGTTTTGGGGGAGAGGAGAGCCCTCTGTCCTTGTTGAGGCTAAATCAGCCTGTTGATCATTTCCTGAATTTCTGTTGTTGCTTTATAGAACAGAAGTAACTTCTTGAAAAGAGTGAACGCATTTTTGTAGTCACGCTAGTTAGGTTTAAGCTCCCCTATCTTTCTTACTTTGTACTGGGAGGAAAGGGCCAAAATGCCTTTGAAAGATGGTCCTGGAGCGTTCATATACTGCTCTGTTTCTACCGTACTGGGGACTGCGGGTGAGCCAGGCAACTGCCAGACCCGGGCAGCCCTCAGGAGCAGTTTGTTCCCTGCTTGAACGAGGAGTGAGGACTGTCATGTAGGAGCTCCAGCAGAGGAGGGAGAAGGAGGCCTAGGAAGATGAGGGGCTGTGGATGAGTCAGTCCTCATCCCTGGCTTTTGAGGGGACAGTTATCTCTGGGCTTTGTGTGCTGCCTGGGAACGGGGTAGAGGCTCCCTGGCAGTGTGTGATGTCTGACAGACATGAGCATTGCTGAGGATGGAGACATGCATTACCTTCGTCGCCGATTTAAACATGAGGATTCAGGCTGCTTTTGGCACAGCATTAGTGTGCTCTGCATGGGAAGGAGGAGTTGCAGGGATTCTTGCAACTGTCTGCAAGACACTTGTAGTGAGACAGACTGGGCTGATCAGCAAGGTAGCTGAGTGAGCAGTACTACAAGGCAAACCTTTCTGTGACCTGCAGTAGCATAGTTTTTACAAGCTCTTGTGCCTTGACAAAGGAAGCTGAATGCAGTGCTTATTGCCACCCTCAGTCCCATAATGGAGCTGATAAGAAAGCTGATGGTCATCCACTGCATCATCTGCAGGGCCTGGCACCTGATGTGGTGCTTCTCAGCAGCTGAGTGACTCCAGCTGAGGACAATAACGGTTCACTTCTGAGTAGGTGCAGAAGCTGGATGGGAGGGCTCATTAATATGCTAACTGCAAGAAATGTTGTCTTCAAAATTTTTGTGGTATATGGTGAGGGAGTGAGAAATAACTTGTTTCTTACTTGGAGTACATCTTATAGTTGTCCTGAGCCTCTGAGAGGGGTTTCTAGTGGCCAGGGAAGCTGGGTGTGCAATCAGGGACTCAGGAGCAGCCCTGGGGAGTCTGTGTTGTGGGTGGGTTTTTCTTATTTACAAGAATTTGCCTGTTGTAAGCGTCACTACTTGCAGGTATATTCTGTAGCAACCTGTTGGAGCATGCCCTAAACCTTGGCAATGCATCCTGTGTAGGATCAGCAGTAAGCTTGCGCCTTTATGCCTAGAGAATGCACGTACCAGCTGCTCTGTAGGTATTTGTTGTAGTAGCACAAAGAAGTGCTGCTGTGACTTGCATCCTGGAAGCAGATGAAACCCAGAAAACACAAAAATCAAGAGCTGATTTCTGTGAGTTGTTGAGGTTTTGATAAACCCTGGTGGGCTCGATCCCACATTTCTGGTTCAGATCACCCATGGAGGTGAATGCTGCACTTTGGCTAAGCGAGTGCATGAAGGCTTGGAAGGGATGACTGCAGGCTGATGGGTCAGAGACAGGGAGGGTGAGAACAGGATGGGGAGAAGTCTGCTATTTAGTTTGACTTAGTCAAGAGGGTCTGAAACAAGGTTCATAAAGAGAAGCAAGGAGAAATGCATTGATTTGTGTAGCAGCTTGCACATACTACAGCTGAAGTCTTTGCTTACATGGTCAGTCTTTGCTGGTGTCTAGCACAGTCTAAAGGCAGTTGAGGGGTGTTCTGTGATGTCTGTGGAGAACTGAAGTGTTGAGCCAATAGTCTAACAAGGTAGAGGGAATAGAGGAGATGGTTTAGTGCTCCTTAATTAGATGAACTTGGGTTGTCTAGTGAGTAGGACACTAGTAATTTTACTGTGTTCCACCCACCACCACCACCCCAAAAAAAAGAAAAATTGAGCAGTGTATTACTTTGAAACTGAGGTCAAGTGACTAACCAGTCCTTTTTGGAGGAGCAACCACTCTACCCTGCCTTCATTCTGTTTGTGGGTCAGTTTGAGTGTTCCCCTAACTGTGGTTGTGCTGGCAGTCCCTGGCTGCTCTCCCACACCTTGCTGCTCTGCTTCAGGAGGAACCTGTAGTCTGGGGCAGCTACCTACATGATGGAGGACATGTGCAGGGTCTGGGCATCGGGGAGGCTCCTGGGGTGCCACACAGTGTGCAACCTGGCAGGTCAATGGGACTGACAGATGTCTCTGCCTGTTCTGGTATGAATGGCTCTGAGCAGCGCTGTGCTGGGAGCTTTGCTTTACTGCCTCACCTTCTCCATCCTTCCGTTTCTTCTGGCAGGCCTCAGTGCATCTGTAGAGAGAAGGAAAACGCCCTTCTGCCGCTGATTTAACATGACTGAAGATGACAGTGCCGCAAAAGGAGTGCTCTGCATATGCCCTACCCCCAGTTGCACAGCTGAGAAGTAGCACCCTGCCACTTCCAAGTGCTCCCACTAGCACATTGCAGCCACATGTGCTCACTGATCTTACAGAAAGTGAAGCCTGCAGAGAAGGAAGAGGAGAGGGAGGGTTGTTTTGAGCTGGATTGGTGAGCTGCTCCAATTCATCCCTGTCAATGAGGTGGCTGGAGCTGACCCAAGGGAGAGGGTGCAGACAGAGGGCTCTGGGAGGCTGAGCCTGTTCCCTTGGCAGCAGCCTGCAGTTGGATTGGGTGTGACTTTGTTCCGCTGTAGCTGCTTCCTATGCAACCGCTACCCAAACTGCTCCATCCTCAGCCCTCTGAGATACTGTCTGTCCTGTGTCAGGGTACTGGCAGTTTAGTAAATGTGCTCAGTTTAGTGGCAGATACTGAGAAGAGAGCTAATAAAAATATAATTTCACTCACTTTTGTAACTCTTCTCAGCTGAGCATTTTTATGTGGTGAGGTGAGTAGTCAAACTTCTGTTGCAGAGATGTTTTAAATTGAATGTGCATCCTGAGGTGTCAACAAAACATTTGTGGGTGTTGGAAAGTCGTCAGCTCAGGCACTGGTTTAAATTCTATTTACTTTGCAGAATTTTTCAGTCTGATGTCCAGGAGCTGAAAAAGACAGTTTAAGGCAAAAATTGGACTTTAGCACGCTCATCCAAGTTGAAGCAGTTCTTGTGGGACTGACTGTAGACCTATGGCTTGTCATCTACCAGGCAGGGAAGTGTTGTGATGTTGATTTGGCTGTTTTTGAACAAGATCTTTCTGTATGTCCTGTAGCTCTGCTGGCATGTTGTCAGAAATAGGAGAGTCAACGGAGGGGCACAGACAGCAATCTTGCACTCCTGGCAGCCCCTGCTGTGCTGCAGCCATTGCCCAACAAGGGCTCTCTGCTCATCTTGGACAGGGTGGTGGGGTCCAATGCAAGAAGTGACTTAATTGTCTCACCATCTTGAACTAAAGAGGAGATGGAAAAGGCACTGTGAGACTAGGGAGGCGGGGGAGTGCGGATGATTTTCCTGCCTGTGCAAAGTCGAGAGGGGGACAAGCAAGTTTGTGATCTTGCTGGCATCCTTTGACAGCCCTGTGCAGTGCCCTTTGTGAAGGTGCTTTTCCCCATCTCTACACATCAAGCGTCTTCCCTGCCTCTTGCTGCCACCTTGCCCGTGTATCTCTCGCATCTGATATGCAGCATACAGCAAGTTCATCTCGTGTGTGGTACTCCTCAGGAAATCACAAAGAGCTGTCACCGTTCTTGTTTTCCACAGGCACCTTTGCCTGACCCTTCTTCACCCTAAGGGAAACACCCCTTTTGCAGTACCCTGGTGGGTGGTTTACCAAGTGAAGCAGTAGTTGGTTGATCTCTCAGAATGAGAGACAACGTCTAGATTCTGTTAGTAACTGTAGTCATCTGTCTAGCAAAAGCCTGTTCTTACCCTAGTGAGTAGGCTTGACTTTTGAGAGTTCCTGGATCTTTCAGAAACCCACCTGGTAGTACCAACACATGTTTCTTGGAGCACTACCAAGAAATGCTGCTGATAACATCCTGTTGAAAAGCCTAGACCGATCCAGGCCCTTTCTGCCCTTTATGTACATAGTCATCCGTGCAAATCTGTTTCTTTACATTGAGAAATCCTGTTGGTGTTGCAGGATTGGCTTTTGGGCCTTACGGTGTGCTTGTGAGTTCAGAGTTGTGTGTTATGTTTCTTTTGTGTGTGCAGGTTAATTTGATGGAAGGGTGTATATACAGTGAGATCAAAGTTAAGATGGATAACAGTGATAAATCCCTAGAAGCTGCATTGCTTAAAGATGAAATTTGAAAATCTGAGTGAAATTTAGGTGAGCATGTAGTTGGTGACCGGAACGCTTATGATATTTGCTGAAGTGTTGTCTTCTGTCTTATGATTTCCTGAAGCTTTCTTTGTGAAATATTAGATCTTTCCTATTTCGATCAAAATAGAGGTAACAGTTGATATATCATACTGGCTTTGGAAACATGCAAAGATTTATTGTCTGGGAATTACTTTGTATTTCTCTTTATCTGAGCCTAGAAACCCATTCAGCTTTAAGCAGTGGAGGTCCTTCAGCTTTTACAGTTGGGGCTGTCCTGTGAAAAATGATTTATTTTCCACCAGATTTGAGCCTTTAATAGACAAATATCTAACTAGAAATAAACTTATGTGGTGTGGTCTCCTGAAGTATTCAAACAGGTCACATACTTCAGAGTTTGGTTTTGCTAATCTCCCAGTTACAGCTGGAAAATACACTCCTGAAACTGATTTGAGAGTGGTCAGGCTTTTTTCGCTGAAATGCAAGAAAGCCCTCAAAAACAGGGTCAGACAAGTGTTCACTGGGGAAGGTGTAAGGAGAGCTGCAGTGGGACATGCTGGGGTACAGGTGAATTAGCAGCACCCTGGTGGCTTGCAGCTACTGAGAGCGTGCCCCCCGTCACTGATCCTACATTGAGACAACAGGCAATGCAGAGTGCGTGTGCATGAAGGGGAGAGTGAATGGCGCTGCTGCATGTGCCTGGGTGCATGAGAGGAGAGGAGAGGGGAAGAGAGTGAATGATTGGCTGAATGAGTCAAGAAAATAATGGTAAACAGATAGGGAAAGCGGGGAGCTGGAGGGTCATCCAGAGGGAGGAAGGAATAGGAAGGTGTTGGGAAAGAATTTAAGACAACAAAGAGGACGCAAGGAAATAAGTGTGATAACACTAGTCAACAGAGCTGGAAAAAAGTAGTATCCTTCTTTTGTCTGTGTTAGGAAATGTCCTGTGAACGATGTGGGAGTAGTTCTAGGTGGCCTGTTGCTGTCCCTGCTAGCTATGCCATATGCTTGTGAGTCTCCCTGAAGTTGGGAAGTAATAAACCATGTCATATGTAATAACAGGAGCAGAGAGATGTGGAATATAAGTGTGTTTATATTTTATTAAGTACTAGGTGCATGTAATGTACAATTAACATTAAATGAAAATTTGGGTGACTAACTTGCACAGAAGCATGTTATGAATGGGGACAGCTGCTTTCTTATCTTCAGTTGCAAGAAATTTGACCATGAATAGGGGTATTATTTAATGGCAAATGTTTTTTGCTTGGTTTTGTTGTTTGTGCTTTTACTCTTGGGTTCTCTCTGCATTGTTATAAAAGCACTGTGTGGAGGGGGGTGGTGACTTCCAAAGAACCACCACATGTTTTATTGAGGCTACCACAGGTGAGGTTTCTGATGCAGAGGTTTGGATGTGTAATACAAGAGTTGGCGTGGGCATATGTACTGCTGTGGTATAGTAACTCCTGGTTTAATTGTTACCCTTTCCTTCCATCTTCTGGTTTGGGAAGTGTGCCTACGTGTGTACCCCATAAGTGTTGTACCTGGTTGCTTTTGAGCCACAGGGTGATGCAGCAGTGTGCCAAGGGAGGGAAGGGACGAGCCACCCAGCTCTATGCGTGTGAAGTGGAGGGGATCATTACATGCAAAATGCATGCAGAGAAGGAAGTTTCTTTTTGCCTGTTTCAAAGAGTTCATAGCCTTGTGGAAAGTATACTGGTTTGCAAGGGTTAAGTGGAGCCCATGTTGCAGTTTGCTTTTGTTTTGAGTGTGCTGTGCCCCGGGTGATCACAGAGCCACAGGGCTGCTGCATGAAATGCAGAAATTCGTTAGAACTGCTTGGTTTTTAAGGCTCTGTCACAAGCTCCAAGCCAGGTCTGTACTGCATTCCTCAAGTAAGAAAGAGGCTCTCAAATTCCCAGAAGTAGTGTAAGGCTTTTAAACAGACCCTTCCCCCTGTGTCTGCCCCTCCAAAAGCCCAATCAGGTATGCCCTCTTAGGGGCATCAGGGAGGCCTCCTAAGCAAGATTCAAAGTAAAAATATTTTCCTCTAGTGGAGTTTAATTAGTATTGACAGCTGTTTGCCTAGCTCTGTGCCTTATCCTCCACAAAAATTTGTGTGTGAATGTCCCAGTTTGATAGTAAATAACACGCTGGAAATTCGTTATGTGGTGGTGTGTGAATTGGGAGTAAATTGTTTAATGGATTCTGTGGCTGCTGTATTTTGCAGAGTAGAAATGTGACCCTGTTGTGAAGGAACAGGTGAGACTCAGAGTACCTGTAGTTATGTGATTGAAGTTGTTGTTTAGTGGAAGATTTCCCTGCAGTTGTATCACTTTTACATTTAAAGTGTGTAAATGATAAAATTTGCATGTTCCCACTGATGGCTTGGTGGTAGCAGCAAAGATACCAATATAGGCTGAAATCCTTAATATCCATGGTTAATTAATTAGGATATAAATGTCTCTGTTACAGCCATGTGGATATCGGATGTTTAGAAAGCCTTTTCAAAGCAAGAGAATTTGCCAAGTACTAGAATTATTAAAAAAGAAATCTGGCAACTTTCAGATGCTTAAAAGGGTTGTTCATCAATGGAAAGAAAATAAAATGTCAGCAATAAGCCAAACAATTATACTAAAACAAAAAATTTTTGCAGCAATTTAGTAAGCTTTGGGCTTGGCCCCCTACCTACATCATATGTCCCAAAAGCCATCACAGGACAGTGCCTCACATGTTGGCAGAATTATGGTTTGGGGTTTTCCTCAGCAGCATTGGAGGGGCATCTCCTCTGTCCCAGACTGAGCTCTGGCACTGGCAGAGCATGTAATCCTGCGCTGCTATCCAGTGATGCCTGCCTGCTAGCTGGGTGCTTGGGCAGCTCTCCTTGTTGGGGTGAAGGTGTTGGGATCCCATGGGACCCCACTCCCTGGGTCCCCACCCTGCTGGTGGGAGAGATGGCGCAGCCACTCCTGTGGTGCTTCAGAGCCCATACTTTGTCTCACAGCCTGCCAAAGCAGAGTGATTCTGCTGTTGTGTCCAAAATAATTTCTTATTCTGTGGCTGGAGAAACTAGGTGTCTTGGAGTGTAATGTAGTGTTTGGTTTTTAGGCCCATCCTGGATAAAGTGCCTCTTCTCTGATAGGGCTGGGAATATATGGTATAAAGCAAAACTGAAGCAGCAAATAGGAAGAAATGCAAGAATGTGCATGGTGTCTAAGTTTTAATAAAAGCTTAAAATGGCTCGTTTTGGAGGGCTGCGATCAACTGCCTGAAAGGTTCAAGTCCTGACAGGACAGAGGTAACCTGGGGCTGTGATGTGGAATTGCTTGGAGATGTTCCACGGGCATGATGTGACTGCTCTGAGGCTGGCAGCAGGATTCCTCTTGGCTTGTTTGGGAGCAGGACCATTCTTAGCAAAATTAGCAGATGTGCTAATGATTGATCAAGATGTCAGTGTTTGGCTGGATTTTTATGTGATTTTCATTGTGCCTGTGTGGATGGTGTCTCTGGAAGTGGATTTTGTCCCTTTTTTCTACATTGGAGCAGATGTTTCTGTTGTGTGGTATGTTATCTCTTTCTATTAACCTCACTACATTGTTTTAACTCCCTATCAGCATAGCCTTCTTTAACTGTGCTGTGAGACAGAGGAGCACAAGAAAATGGCCAAGCAAGTCATATATCTCTTCCAGCTGGAGTATTTCACATTGTCTGAAATTTCATTCCTTGTTTTTTGGAGCAGTTTTACTAAATCTCTAATGTCACATTTATGTGTTCCAGCAAACTTCTAAGAAAAGGCCTATGACTCATTAAGGAAAAAAACCCAGCACCCTAGAGCATGAACACTTATTTAATGCTCAGCTGAGAACTACTGTGCATATAAAACATGTAAGTGCTTACACAGGGGGACTCAGCTGGGGGTGAGGATTTATTGCTGGTGACACCTATTTCCAAATTTGAGATGCTGGAAGAGCTCCTCTTGGCAGGGTTTGCACGAAGACCTGTAGGCAGTTGGGTTTAAACCTTTGTGTTCCTGTGTTGCTGGGGTTGTGGTTGTGCACATGTGCTGACAAGTGCAGCTCAGCTGTTGTCTCAGTCAATGTGGCTGTAAGCCCTGGACCCTCTGTGCTGCTGAGAGAAGGGGGCAGCAGTGGCAGCTACTGTGTGACTTGGAAGAACGGGTATATTGGGCTGATTTAGTTGGTGCTGCCTGTTGGGGTTGGGCAGGAGTGGGGTATGCCGATGGGTGCTGCACACTGCCTGTGCACAGTAGGCATGCTTAGAGTTTTACCCGTGATGAGTTTTTGGGAGCTGAGGTACCTAACAGAGGACTGAGTTCCTCCAAGTGTGAGGGATGAGAAGGCAAATGACTCTGAAGAGGGATTGATAGGGTTGGAGTAACAAAACAAATACTTAAGGCTAGATTTGGGGGAGATGGTTAATTCTAATGTCTTTAATTGCAGGCAGCAGCACTGAAATGCATCTAGCTTGCCGTGAGGGTTCATGTGTGTATTTTTGAATATTGGGAGAAGTGCAGGGAAGGCACTGTGCAAACATAAAGAATATTAATACCACACACTGTCATGAAATAGCAGGGAGTGGATCAAATGGACAATAAAGAGATATTTAGTAGGCTACAAAAGGTCATGTCCAGCTATATACCGTTGCTTTTTTAAATAATTCGGCTGGACAAGACTCACTTCAGTTCAGAACATGTTTATAGCTTTTGTGAAAAGTAGATAGCTGTTATGGAAGAACTGCTGGGGACTCTCGGAAGCTTTCCTGGCCATCCAGACATTTATTTAATTGTCAAACTGTTTCACTTGCGACACTGCAGAACTTCTGGAAAGTGAAAACAAGATGTTTTCTCCCTTTTAATGTGGCCACTTGAAAAAATCAGAACATTTCAAAGTTAAAATAAAGAGAAACAAAAAGCCATTCCTAAACGCCATTTGACAGTTGTGCATATTTAGATGCTCCAGCTCGCTTGGATCATATTTCCTGTGGTCCGTGAAGACCCTGTGGCCTCTCCCAGGCATGGGAAATACCCTTTTGTTCTGGTGGTCATTACATAAACCTTTCTTCTGTGCTGCAAGCTTGTCCCCAAGCATGTGCAGTGATCCCAGTGAACTGGGATCCCATGAGAAAGCTCCTGGCCTTGGAAGCTGGGTGGTTCTGCTGTACTTTCTTCACCTCCTCCAAGGTTACCTCTGTGCTGGCAGTCCCAGCCTGTGGGGTTTTGGGGTGCATTGGGTAAGGTCAGTCCTGAACGTGGGTCCCTGGTTGGGTCAGTGTGGTATGTTGTTGAACTTGACATGCAAGGCTAGGCAACTGTTTGTGGATGTCCTGATTTTAAATGCAAGTAATTTGAAGTTCATTTTTGTGTGTGGGCTTTGCATGTGCAAAAATGCAGCATGTGTGCAGGGAGTAGTTGATTGGAAACCTTTGTTAGGAAGGGATTTCTAAGTAGGCAGGAGAAGTATGATTGAGTGTTTTTACTGTAATAAATCAAGTGCTGACCTGACTCGAAGTGAGACACCTGACGTCTCTGCTGCTGTGGCTTGATTCTGTTTTCCTGGCCTTGCAGATATGACATTGCCTTCAGTAGTATTAGAGTAGGATCTTGGTTTTGTGTTCTATGTTTGTTCCTGGTGTGACATTCCTACCAAATCCATTTGTTTGGGCCAGATGTTGAATGACTGGAAAATAATCACTGGGGGAATGGTTCTGAGCAAGGGGATAGTGAATAGACTTTGCTGCTTTACCCATGGTTTCCTCCATTCAAAAAAGCATGCTAACCTGGCCATGTGCTGCTGCCTGCTGTCCTCCCTGTTCTTGTCATTGATGTGAAACGCAACAGGATTAGTCCTATGGTCTCTATGGACAGTCTCACATGTTGTTCTTTTTTCCACCTCAAGTTTTTTGTTTGTTTTTTTAAAATGTGGAAGAAGCAAAATATATTGGAGCCCAGCACCAGCTGAGACAAAACTACTGTTTATATCAGGCAGTGGAAAGAGCTGTAATTGGTAAAATGATGGATCTTTCGATGTTTCTCTCTGTGGCAGTTGCTATGCTGTTAACCTTGAGCATCCCAATTCTTAGGTGTAGATGGGGGAGACAGGTAATTCCTCAGGGGACAAGGCAGAAGTTTTGATGACTGGATAATAACTGTTGCAGCTCTTTTTTTGCTAAGCAGTGATGTGAAAATTCTCTGCAATTGGTGGGTTGCCCATTTTTAATCAAAGCCATGTTTCCCAGATCAAAACACTCAATAGAAAACAGAGCTGCACAACATTCAAGTGTGTTAGAGTCCAGATTTTGAGCTGGTTTGAGAAATAAGCATGTAATTTTCTGAAGTGTAGGTCAGTAGCTGGTCGTCTTAGAAAGTGTGTTGGCTTGTTGTACCTGTTCCTTGCTAGAGGAGGGCTGAGCCTCTGCAGTGCAGCCCTGTAAAGCGGCAGTGCTTCACGGCAAGTGATGCACTTGCTTTGGTGGAAAACCCCTGCAGCTCAGGTGCAGACCTTAATGACTTAACTCAGGAAAAAAACCTCAGGACATCTCAAAATAAAATCCATGTAAGGTTTTAACTAACTAAATTTTTATTTAGAAAATGGAACACTTTTAGCTGATAAATCCAGACCTCCCTCATTCATGACAGTCCTGTTTAGATCACAGGGGCATGTTTGACTTGCTTCTGACAGCTTGGAGTCATCTTCAGTTTTTATTACACCACAGAGATCAGGGAAAAAGTAAATTCACATCTGTGTTTTACCCTTGCCATGTTTCTCTGCCTGGCCTGCCCAGCTGCCTCTGTACCTCCCAGGATATATCCACTGTGGAGCTGTCAGGTATATATCTGCTTTATGCTTTGGCTGTAAAAGTGATGTGTGGTTTGCCCAGGAACTTGGTATCTTGACAGATAGACACCAATTTCCTGCAAATTATGATGTAAATAGCAAAGAGCAGGTGGAGTTAATGGTGTAAAAGAGGGCTATAATGCTCTGTTAAGTCCTGCTGACCTCTTTCAGCTTGTACAAAGCCAGCTGTGGGCACTGAGTTCCCAAGTTGCTCTGATTGCTCGAAGGAAGAGGTGATGGATTTATGGAGGTTGCTTGTGAATCCTAGGAAAGCTCCTTATTGCAGAAGCTGGGATCTCACTGTCTTGGGGCACTGAAGTGTCAGTGTGAAGAGACTAGACTTAGAGACTGAACCTGATTTTTCCATGCAGGTGACTTTTGGCAGGGTGGGATAGAGGCTGTGTCCAGAAGTCATCATCTGCCCAGAACACAAGTCACATGAAGGTATCAAGACCTAGACCCAACAGGGATGTAGAGATTAGAGGAGCAGGTATGGATGTGGATGCATGTGACACCCATTGCCTCTGATCTGCAGGTGGTTATAGAGAGCACCCTGATGCTGTCTGTGCTGTGAATGAAGTGCTGGGGGCGCTGGGTTCTGCTACCACTTTTCCTTTGGTTGCCTTTTTTGCAGTAAAGTAATAGGTCCTACTTATTGATACTTAATGTTTCTTCCCTGAAATTTTGGCAGCCATCAGTTGTTGTCTCAGATGCTGTTTTACAAACAATTAGAAAAAAACTTGCTGTTTTGCTTGGCCTGGAAGGAGAATCTCCTAGTCTTATTTCTTACTAGTTTTGAGGGAGACATTCCTGTGCAAGGTTGGAGAGAGTGGCTGTAGTGGGAGGTGTTGCCTGGTCTTGGAGAGTGGTGCAGGGCTTCCTGGCAGCTGCACAAGCAACACCTGCAAAGCAGGTCACTGCCCAATTCAGAGAGAGGGGGGAAAAAAAATCAAATCCACAGCAGGTTTGGGCTTGGAGCTTTGAACACAGCACAGCACAGGGCAGGTGCAAGGCAAGGTTTGCCCCCTGCTGTAGTTTCTGGCAGAGTGGAGGGGTGGCAATTCACTTGCCAAATCCCACATTGCCCTAGAGCTTCAGAGAGCCCTTGTGCTGCAGAATGGAAGGACTCAGCCAAACCATGCTCTTTTAAGAAACAAAACCAAAAAGCCTTCCTGACCTATTGAGAAAATGAGAAAAGAGAAAGGGGTGCCTTGGGTTAGGCTGAAACAGCCTTGCATGCTGTGTGAGCAAGGTGATGTTACTCTTTTGGGAAAAGTCTTTCTCAACCCCTTCCATACCTGGAAGGAATTCAGGCTGGTGAAGAACTGGACCAGAAAGAGGTGATCCCCAGAGGCTGATTTGCATTTATCCACAAAGAAAATACTTTGAAGGTGCTCCAAGTGCAGACTTGCAAATCAGCTTCCTGGTGTGCCAAGTGTGTGAAGCTCTGCCTTTCTCTGCTGCTGCCTCTGCTCCCCACCTTGCAGGGGCTTTGCCTGGCTTCCCTGGGGGAATGGTGGGAGTGACAATGGGCAGGAGCAGGGAGTAGCTTGGACCCATCTGGCCACAGTGGTGGCTTGCCTCTGGCTGGTCAACCTCACCTGTGTCCATCTAATTTATTTCTGTAGCTCATGAAAGGGAGAAAAAAACAAAACCAAACACAACATGCTAGCTCCCAAGCTTAAGGCCAGATCTTGGACTCCTTTGTGGGCAGAACTTCCTTTGAAATTACTAGGTGTTTTGCTTGGTGAAAGACTGGCAGATTGGGAAACCCAGTGCTAGATTATTGCAAGGTAAGAGGAGAAGGGTGCATTGCAAGATCTGATGGAAGTACTTTCTTTTTTCTGATGAAGTACCCCATGAATAATGGGTATTGGCTTAGAGCTTTTTCATTTCCAAATAGGTTGGTCTGTGCCAGCATGGGGAATTTCTAACACTCCTCTGCAGGTGGGATGACAAGTGGAGGGACTGCCGAAAGCTACTGTGCCTGGGTTGGAGCAGAGCAGGGGACTTGGGACCTGACTGCCCTACCCACCAGTAGTGCTGTATGTCGTGCCTGGGGACTTTCAGCATGGAGCTGAATCCCACCTGTGGGAACTGGAGGCCAGTGGCAGCAGTGCTAGTGGGGGTGAGGGTAGGCTCTGGGCTGCTGCTGAGAGCACATGCCCATGCACAAACATTATCTGGACTTCAAGCCACAGGTGTCAGGGTAACAAGTAATACTAGCATTTTTCCCTCTCCCCTTTTTACATTCAGGTGTTTCTCCCTCTAACTCTTCTAGCCTGTGTAGTTGGGTGAGGACAATGAGCACCAGCTGATCCCAATAGTCAGGGTTCCTCTCTTCTGGTCTTTTGGGTGGGGGTTGTCCCTGCCTTAACTCCTGTCTTCTGTCAACCTGCAAATACAAGGCCTGTGTGGGCTTGTAGAAAGACCATGGCTTCTGCAAGGAGGTAGCTTCTCTGGTTGCTCAAGGTTGCTATGGATTTTGCAGTGATATTCAAAAGCAGAGAGGAAGAGGCATGCAGTGGTGGTCAGGGGAATGGCTCTTCAGAGGGTGAGTCACTCTGGTAGTACTTGCTGCAACTGGGCAGCTCAACCAGCAGGTGCATTTGGGGAGCTTTTAAATTAGTGTTGCTAACCATGTATTAAATGCAAGAGAGAACTTTGATTCAAAAAAGGGGGGTGGGGTGTGCTGCTGAGAGCTCTGGCAAATATTTACTTAGATTTTTGAGAAATATGTTATTTCACCTTTATTACAAAGCTTATGCCTGTGTATTTGCCCCCTCACTGTTTTCCAGGCTTTTGACATATCGAGGCACTGTTCCTTGGTCCAGAACTGCCAGCACCAGGGCTGAGATGAAAGTGACTATAAAACCACATTATTTCTATTTTGAGTTGTTTTCATTTTGAACACAGAACCAAATTATAGGGACACTATAGGGCAATGTTAAATTTTAAGTTTTATTTTGCTTATGTATGTTTTAAATTGGATTAGGCCTGCAACCAAACTGCAGTGAGATTGATGGAGTCTTTCCTTCTCAGAGCGTAAGAACTACATACCCAGGTGTCAATCATCTGTAAAAACATCTCCCTAAACAGTAGACATTCCTGTTTTGAAGAAAGATCAGCTGCTGGGACAGGCTCAGTTCTGCACACATCACTTCTACCTGCAACACTACTGTTCTGAAAGAAATAGTTACCAGCCAGAAAAAGTATTAATTAAGCCTGTAAACAAATTGTTTGAATTTTTTGGACTATGCAGCTTGCAGTTTCTGACCAAGCAGTTGACTTAAGGGAACAGAGTAAATGTCTTGGGGTCTAAAGTAGAGTAAGATTGACTCCAAGGTCAGCTGTGACCATTTAATAACAAATAGTTGCATGCTTGTTTTTATGATGCAGCTCAGGGCTAGGGCACTGATATTTAAGCCTAGGGGGAGAAAAGGTGAGATAAGGTTGTTCTGTGCAGTCTGGAGTGTAGATTTGAACAGAGAACAGCCCACATGCTTGATCCTAAATAGGAGTAATGTATTTCAAGTGTTCTTTTCTTGAAGAGCTCCAGGATCATATCATTGGGAAATAGCAAGTAGTACACTGCGTAATATTATACAGGGAAAGAAGAGGCTGGAGTCTGGGGGACATCCAGTATTTCAGGTCTGAGTTGAAGGTCCTTCTGCTGTCAGCAGATGCTTAGATATTACCTACTTCAGCAGGTAAAGGACTGAAATACATGCCAGGATTTAAACCTAGTTCTGTAGAGGAACACAGGTGGTTTTTCATGTGTGGTGTGTGTTTTTTCCTTTCTTTCCTTGGTACAGTGTAAGTTGCAAGGCTATTTCTTACGTGATATCCCATGTTCACAGTGTCTGATGGTTCAAGGGAAGACAGGGAAAAGGATGCACGTTCATCCTGTGTTCCCCCTGCCAGAGACTTGTACAAGTCATTCCTGTCAGCCTGAGTCACTGACACCACTGCAAGATAAAAGCTGTGGTTCCCATCAGATGCAAACCAGTAGGGGACAACAACTTGTAGTGATTGCTTAGTTTTTCTTGCTTTGCTTGAAGAGACATCTCTCTTTCTGGCTATGGTGGAAGACAACCAGAGAAGACTTTTTGTGACTGGTACTAGATTGAAACAGAATCTGTTTTAACTGAGGATAAACAGTGATTCCTTCTCTAAATTGGACAAAGAGCTCCTGTCTAGAAATGATAAAATCCTTCCTATCTCAAAGGCACCTGTAGGAGAAGCAGGGAATGTGTAGGCACTAGCTCAGTACCAATTCTGTACTTCACTCTTAACCTTGCAGACACAGCACAGTGTAGAGATTCCTCATAGATTTTTTTAAAAGCTACCCTTATTTCCATGGATACAATTACAGAAGAGGCTAGATTCATCTGGAAACAAAGGCTCTAGTAATTAAAGGGCAAAATAAAATAAATAACTCAACAAATACGCTAATTCTTTTAGCTAGTTTTCAAAACAGAAGTTTTGTGAGTTGGTTTGGTTTTGGTTGTTTGTGGTTTTTTTTAAAGGGAACATTTACAAATGCATTTCTTGGTGGATACAGTGAAAGGAGAGTTTCCAAAAGGGCTTTGCTGCAATTAAGGGAATGGTTGCATTAGGTTGTACTGCAGTGATTTAGCATGTGAGAAGGAAAATCCCAACTGAGTGATTTACACACTGAATCCTGGATGTTTTGATTAAGGGTTAGACTCAGAAATGCATTTATGCTTATTTGGAACTCTAAAGAGAATCCACTGGGGAGTTAAATCTCTAAGTAGGAGTTGAATGTGTAAATATTCACGGGTAGCTCTTTACTTACTCATGTAATTTTGTTGTGAATTTAGTTAGGGAAAGTTTTACTTGAAAACTGCAATCCAGTCCTGACTAGTGCCTGCAATAGGGGAGAGCATGCCTGTAGATTGTCCTGACTTAGGATGTCACATATATGAATTCTGTACCTTACTAACTTAAAGGAGTTATAAAGAGGCTAGGAAGAAGAAGAGATCTGGGAGAGCTAGTTGGTTTTTTTCCCAAGGATTGCTGTCTCCAAGCTCAGGAATGGTCCATCCTGACATTCAGGAAGTCAAGCAAAAGTGACAGGAGGCCTGCATGGATAAGCAAGGAGCTCTTAAAGAAATGAAAGGGAGATATAAAACATGTGAGGTGGAAGCAGGAACAGGTCACCTGGAAGGAATATAAAAACACTCTGAGCACACACACAGTTGGGATCAGGAGAGCCAAGGCTCACCTGGAGCTGGATCTGGTAAAAGATGTGATGGTCAAGAAGTGCTTCTGTAGATGTAAGAACAAAAAGATGACTAGGGAAAATGTGGAACAGGGGGTACTGGGGTGGCCTTCTATGATGAAAAGCTTGGTGAATAAGAGCAGTGAATGTTGTTGATAGCAACTTTAGCAAAGCTTTTGATACTGTCTCCCATAACATCTTTCTAGACAAACTGATGAAGTACAGACAAGTGGACTGTGAGACAGACTGAAACTGGTTGATCTGCTGGGCTCAGAGTTGTGACCAGCAGGATGAGGTTGAGTTGGAGGCCAGTCACTGGTGTTGCACTTCAGAAGGCAATACTGGGGTCAGTACTGTTCATCTTCATTAGTGACCTGGATGATAGATGGGACAGAACACACCCCTAGCAAGTTTGCAAATTCTGCTACACTGGGGAGGAGTGATTGGTAGACTAAGTGTATGTGTTGTCATTCAGCAGGACCTTGACAGGCTGGAGAAATAGGCTAAAAGGAACCTCATGAGGTTCAACAAAGGGAAATGGAGAATCCTGCACCTGGGGAGCAACAGCCTTGTACAATGGTATGAGCTGGGGGCCTAGTGGCTGGAAAGCAGCTCTGCAGAAAGGCCCTCTGGGGTCCTACTCAACATGAGCCAGCACTCTGCCCTTGTGGCAAAGGAAGCCAACAGCATCTTGAGCTGGTGTTCAGACCCAACTGTCTTGGATCATAGGAATACTGAAGCTGAATACATGCCCTGGATGTCTGCCTGGGAGCTGGGTGCCCCCGTGATCTGTCCATGCACTGCATATCCCCAGTGTCTGGGCAGTTTGCCCACAAGAGCTGTGGCTAAGCAGGGTACCACAGGGCCTGGAGGTTTCAGAGTGGGTTGTGTCAGCTTGTGGTGTGGGTAAATTTCAGGTGGGAGAGGCACCAGCTCCCTCCCACTGCCCAGACAGAAGGTCCCACTGCTGTGATCTGAGCTGACAGGGCAGCTCAGGTCTCATCTGGTCTTCCCAATAGCAGTTCCTCTGGTGCCCACTTCTCAGGTGGACCTTCAGAAACTTAAAAGGCCACAAAACACCTACCATATAGATCATAATCAGATGTTTATTGCTTCTGTCATACTAATCTGAACCACTGCTTTAATAGTAGGGAAAATATTTACCACTGATGTTGCATGTGGGGTTTCCACTCGGCTCTGTAACAATGAACAGACAGTGCAACTGAGGTGGAAAGGGTTACCTCTCTTTATCGCTCCTCTGTGTTTTGCTGAGTATTTTAATTAAAACCAGATAGAGGAAAATATTTCACACTGTTTCCAATTTTTGTGATTTCACCTGCTGTTGAAAATTGCATTAAGACGTAACACTGAAGGGATGATGTAAAGAGGAATGAATGCTCCTTTTTGCTGCTATGAATAGAGGCTTCTCATATCGGTTATGTGTTGACTTTATAATTATGAGAAGATTACATGTTTCTGTTACTTTTCAGCTGGTCCTCTAAGATGTAAATTAACTAACATTTCACCACTTTGTATAATCTTTCAAAATGGAGAAGGGAGGATTAGCTGATAAATTGCATAAGATCACATTACTTGGAGATGTTTACTGCAACTAATGAAGTGGAAAGTTACCTTCTGAACCCTTGGGTCTTTTCTTGTCTACTCACTCTTTCCCTGGTTTTGCAGCTCTTGAGTTTTCTTTTTGCTGCCTCTAGAAAGACTTTTAATCAATAATTGTCCCGGAGGTGTTTGCTCCACAACTGTGCTTTAGTTGTGTTTTTGTAAGTGTTGCTAAAAATTTAGCCAAACTCCTGTGCTGACTGTGGGTGGTGGAGCTGATGAGTTACTAAATGTTTGGGGGGCTGGATGCTCAAGGTGGTGGTGGTATGTCAGGACTGGGAGAGAAGAACGTCATGCCTCTTGTTGCCACTTTGACTTGACTCTGGCATCTAGCTGCACAAGAAACAGAGTCCGTCTTCCAAAATTCAGCTAAAAAAGAGGATGTCTTGCCATGTTGATGTGGAGAAAGGCACCCAGTGCTAGTTCTGGGAACAGGCCTGCTGTGATGTGCACTTGGGTCCCGCAGTGCTGAGGGCTGGTTGGCAGCTGCCAGTGTCTCTTTTGCAAAGACAAGACTTTTTAGGCACTGGGGTGCTGGTGCCAGTGCTACACACAGTGATCATCTTGAAAGATTAATCCCCTCAAGCAAATAGCCTTTGACATTGGCTGTTAGCCATTGAGGCCAAAATGTGTTTCACTGTTCGCATCTCGGTGCCAATTGCTATTGCAGGACATGTGTTCTTTAATAGGAGTGGCGTAGCACTTCGGCTAAGTGGTTGCAGGTTTCTCTGTGAAGGTTATGGGCCAAGGGTTTGGCTGCAGGGGCAGTGGGCAGCTTATGAAAAGAGCAGATGATGCCAAAACCCCATTATAGTTGGGGTTTGCCTCTTCTGCCAGATACTTGCTGAAATAACTAATTGAGGAGCATCTTCTATGTTTTTTCTTTTGTGCCCAGCTTTTGTGGAGGAGCCAGGCACTTCTACCATTGCTCTGTCTGTAAGAATATATAAAGGTGGGTGGTAAAATACCAAGTGTGTTTCTAGGCATGCAGCCTACTAACTCTGGATGGTGGTTTATCACTAGCTGGGAAATGGTGTATAATTGAGTGCATAAGCAGAGACTACTACACATGCTTCTTTGTCAACTGCTATGAGCATGCCCATTTCCCCGTTGTTTTAATCTGAGAAAACTAGCTCTACTTTTTTTCCCTATTTGTCTGACCTTTTATACTAATTTTGTTCCCATTTTGTGTCAAGATGAGTGAAACAGGGACAAAACAGAGGAGAGGGATGGTCCTGACTGATATTTGTGCATTTCTGGATCATCCATCAATACTAATTGGGTGCAGATCAAGGGTGTGTTCATATTTGTCGAATTAGCCAGACAGACAACGTATCCTGGTGTTCACACCAGCTGCTGGAGAGCAGACTGTTACCTGATCCAGAACTGACAATACCTGATCCAGCAAAAAGTCAAAGCAGTCCAGACAGATGATACCTGACCTAGCAGAAATCCTGCCAATATGAAATTAACCATCAGTACTTTACACTGTGTGGCATCTTCTAATATGGTACTAAGAGTTGTAAAGCTGGATTTACTTAGTTGTTGGAACATGACTTCATCTACTGCAGTGCTGCTGCCCATCTCAGTGGAAGGGTTGCCACCGAGCAAAGTGACCCACTCCTGCAGGTCTGAGCAGTGCTGGCTGGCTGCAGCTGCCTTGGAGAGCATGTCACTGAGGGTGAAAATGGAGCTCAGGTCCCCTCACAGTTGTGTGAAGCTCAGAATTAGAGTGTTTGCAGACAGGAATCTGACTAAAGCCCGGAAGAATCACCACTTGTCTGCCTTAGGTCTGCAGTGGTGAGCAGCTGAACGCATGGGACTGCCAAGGTGTACAGAAGCCTCATTTTGCTGTGGGAGTTGGCAGTGTAGTGATTTTCTGATTTTTCACTTTTTTTAACCCAGTTGGATTCATAGGAAGGTGATGAGCCTACATATATAGCATGTAGTGTTACTGTTTCCTGGAGGTGGAGGAGGCAAAATTAGAATATCCTGTTTGTGTCATTAGTGCTGTATTTGACCAGCTGTCCCAAGGGTTTTTAACTTGCTAGATCAGGATAGGCTTTTCTTATGGTCTGAGATTCTTCCTGTCCTACTGGAGCAAAGAAGTGCAGCTGTTTGCAGTAGCACTGGGCACCTCCCTGGACTGGGTCTTACAACTGCGGAGCAGACTGGGCTTTTCACTGTAGCCAAGGCAGGGAAAGCAAGGCTTGCCAGGATACGTGCTTCAGAACTAAAGTCTGTCATGAGCTGAAGGCAGGAGAAACCTATGGCAAATGACTTTCTGAAATTGTTGTTCCTGCAGGATGTCCTTACAGGAAGGTATGTCCCTCCTCTGCGTGTTCTCAAAGCATCCTTGGGTCCAATTGACTCACAGTGATTGGGGGGGGGGAACCACACAAAAAAACCCACCAACCAAGTGATTCAGAAGGTTGAGGTGACAAAGGTTTTAAAGGAATTTCCAGCTTTCCCTAAGGAAGTAGTTCAGTCTTTCTAAACAGCTTGGTATAATACCTATCTATATACATGCTTTTGTTTAAGCAAACCTATTTATAATTCTAGAAATGATAAAGAACTTCCATGTGGCCGAGAGAACTAGTGAGCCGGCATCATTGGCACCTTTGCTGTCCGGGTGGTGGAAATATGGGGCTTCTATGGATGTGCAGAGCTTGGGTACCGCTTGTGGAAGGAGCTGCTGAATTTATAACCTAATGTGGTTACATAATGCCATGCCTTTTCCAGACTGTCATGCTCATTCTGGAACCTAGACCATTATCTAAAAAAATAGAGAAGTGCACCTGGAAACTTTTAGACTAGTCTCCTTGTTTAATCATGAACCCATTTTAAATATGTCAAGGAAGGCAGCTGTAATATATGACCTTTTTCTGCCATATATTAGTGATGACTCATACGAGCAATGTCAGGAGAATGTAATGAAAAGTCTCTCCAACTTGACGTCTGTGCAGCTGATGTTTTCAGGTCTGATGTGGTGTGGAGTTCAGGGTATTTGGGCTGCATTGTTGGTGTTTTCCATATCACTGTTGTGACCTGGTTGCACAGATTTTTTTTTTTCTAAGCTGAAGCATTTACATAGATCCTGTCTTTTCTGTGTTTAACTCTTTTTCCTGAAGGCCACACAGGCATCAGTGGCTCCCATTTCATAGAGAAAAGACCCAAGACAGGGCAACTAAATGGTTTGCTAAAGACAACTAAGAAAGTCAAAACTGGAAAACAGGGCTGGTACAGTAGAGTTGCTGGCTGGTTCTGTGCTCTGATCACTGTCATTTATATAGGAAAATCTTTAATGTGTAGACAGATATACTGTTATTAATGTGTGGTATCAGTAAGCACAAAGGTGATGAAAATATGAGCTTTAAATATATCATTTATTGTTTATTTACTGTAATAAACCTGTCTCAATGTCTGTAAACCTGCAACTGGAAACAGCTTAAGTAAAACGTAGCAGGTCCACATTCTGACCTGCATTATGCCAGAGTAAATCTGAAGTAATGCCTTGGACAAGCATCTCATCCTAGACCTCAGATGATCTCCAGTTGGTACAACCGACTAAATGAACTTGTAGAAAATAAAGCACTGGTTGAAATTGCAGTACCCATGTTAATTAAAAACCAGATGTTTATGCGTGACTACATTTGCAACCTGATGTTTTTTTGAGAAATCTCATCTATCACTACCTGTGAACTACCCCTTCTTATACTGATTATATTGAGGTATGCAGTGTGAAGGTCTGCCCTTTTCCTAAATCAGCGTGAATATACAGCTGGGCTGAATGCCCCTGGTGCCCCACACCAGCTTCCCACCAATAAATTTGCCCAGGAGCACGGGGGAGCTTTGGATGTTGGTACTATATCTTTCTGGACTGAAACGAGCGATGCTCCTGCAGGTCCTAACTTTTGCTGTCTGTGTGACCTCTGTGTGTGTCTCTGGGTTTGCCTGGCAACACTGGATGTGGTGGTGTGTCCTCCTCTGCCAGCAGTTGTTACAAGCTCAGTTTTTGCTGGCCCTAGCCTGTCTTCACCTGATTTCTACTATCACTGTGCTAGAAACTTTACATTCCTCAAGTAGATGGAATTATATTTGTGATCGCACATTAGGTTCCATGCAAAGTAAGTGTGGTTTGAGCTGAAAGGCCTTGTTGACCTGGTCCCTTTGGGCTGTAAGAGGATGAATGTCTACAGTGAGACGTTCAGGTGTTCAGCAGTGGAGGGGCAGTAGGAGGGGGAAGGGGCTTTACAGAGGTGCTTTTCCCTCCAAGTCATTCATTCCCAGTGGTGACCCCAGCTGTATGCGTCGTCTTACTTTGCAAATCCCAGTAATTACAAGGTACTTCTTTTAGAAAGATTTTCTTCTCTATCTTTTTTTGGTCAATAATTCAGTTGCTAAAGTTATTTGCAAGTCCCCTTGTGCTGTGGTGGTCAACTTGAGCATGAAGCTTGAGCACTCAGCTGAACTCTGATCCGTGGACAAAGCAACCCAAAGCAGCACAGATGATAGAGCAGCCATGAGAACTACTTGGTCTTCCAGTTTGTTGCCTCAGCTTTCTATAAATGCCAAGTGAGAGGTATAAATTATTCTGGAACTGCCATGTACTAAATCGAGAAGCAGAGAAATGAATGAATTTGTAAACCAAGTGTCAGTGTAACTAAAACACTGCGCAGAACAATAGGCCTGTGATATGCCTGGTGCCATCGGAGGCTCTGCAGCAGAGTCAGAGATCAACACAAAGGGAAGTTGTGCAGAGGCGTGTCAGCTGCGGCTGAGGCAGGATGAACTATGTGCAGATAGTAATTTCATGGTTCAGAGCAGTAATTTCACATACTGTATGAAGCAATAAGCATTTGCTGTGCTAGCTTCAGGCTTTCACTGTGTGACTGGGTGGATCTACTTTAACAGTAACAAAAGCCTTCCAGTTTCCAGCAGCTGGTAAACAGAGCTGATACTGGCTTCCATGATATTTCCCACTCCACAGTGCTCACCTGGAACTGCTGTGGTTTAATTCACCAGCACAAACATGCCCAGGGCTCATAGCTGCTAAAAGACGAGGCTGGGGAGGGTGGTGTTTGAGAGTTGCTTTTACAGCCTTCTGCGTTCCCAAACTTGCACCCATCACCTCACCCTACATTTGAAACCCTGGCAAGTTTTGGACAAAACAGAATAGCCTATGTATTTACTGAAGCAAGAATAAATAGGCTGAGGCCAAGCCCTGCTGACCTTCTGGCAGCACTGACCCCTCAGGCAGGGTAAAGCTCAGCTCCTGTGTCCTGATCAGCACAGTCATTCCTGGAACTGGTCCCAGTGCCTCCCTTTGTGCCCATGACCTCTCCCAGCAGCTTTGTCCTATGCAAGCCACAGCCTTGTTTACCTCCACTGCCTATTGCTTATGAAAGTTACTCTAGGAGCTGGAGTTAGAACTTGGAGCTTGCTTCTACAAAACTTCTAGTGAATGTGAACTTCACTGTGTTTATAACCAAATGTAAGTTAGTCTTAAACTTTGATTTTTCTGAAGAAGTTCTACACATGCATCCCTCCTTCTCCAAGCCTGTATATTAATTGAGTAAAGCTTCCTGTAGGAGGCAGGTGCTGAAATGATGGAGATCATCTTAGGTAAGCAGATATATATCTTAAGGCCCAAAGTAGTTCATTGGTGGGGTATTTATGTTCTTTCCTAGAGGAGGCAAGCAGGGTCAGGGGCAATCTCAATAAGGTTTAACAATGACAGTAAAAAGTTTCCTGGTCCACAGGCTGCTTCTTGTCTTGCTTTGCTTAAGGTGTGATTTGTGTTAGGTACCGTGGCCTGCCTTCCTCCAGTTTAACCTACTCCAGCCTCCAGCATGGTCGCTGCAAGGGATACATGGGTACTTGCAAGGCAGAGTTATGTTACTGGATAGGGTCAGGTCCCTCCTGGCTGTAGGGTGTTGCGGTGCCAGGTTTGAATGGACTGTGGCTTGGGAGGGGAGATTAAAATGTTTACCTGAGCATTTCCCACTTTTCTTAATCCATAATTTTCAACCTTAATTCAAGTTGTGGTGTCGTCTGATTTTTCCCCAGGGAAGAGGGTAGTGCTGGTAGCTTACCAGACAGTCCTGTCATTCCTATCATGACAACTTATGCAATTTTACATTGCTGCTGAGCGTGTCCAGGATATATTTATTAATTAATAAATTGTACATACCAGATCTTATTTTGTGTTGGGTGTTCAAGCCTTGGTACTTTTGCCAGGTATCTGCCAGGTGACAAAGCCCTCCAGCAAGAGCTACCTCTGGTGGTGAGGGCCTGGGAGGGTTTCCTAGGCTGCCTCCCCTGCTCCTGCCTGAGTGCTGAAGAGGCTCTGCCCCTGTGCCCTGGAAGGTGCCTTGTTTCCTCTATCTGCCTTCGCCTGGGACATGACGTGTGCGTTGGAAGATCCCTCCTCCTGTGGTTGTTGGAAGGAAGGGAGCATATTTCTTGACTGAAGTCACATCTCAGCATCCAAGGTGCGGCAGTCCAGGATGTCTGCACAGTAGCTGCTGTCAGCTTGGGCAGGTACTGCTGCAGCAGTGACACAGCTGCCCAGGCTTGGGGCAGCTGTGATGCTTCACTATTTACCCAGCTTCTTAGCAGAATATTTTTTAAAGGTAGTAGCAACACCCTGTGTAAAAACCTGTCTGGGTGTGAGATCACGGGCTGCAGGCACTGCAGCCCATGTGGGAACGCGACCTGTGGCCAGTGACACCTGCAGGCATCTGGTGCAGCCCCTCCACAGTCCTCCTGCTCTTGCAGCTGGCCCCTGTTGCTGCAATTTGATTTCTTGAGCTGAGTTAAGGTTTCCCTCCTCTGGTCTTTCTGCTTCATGGCTGTAGTTTTTAATTTCCCTGCCCCTGCACCTTGGCTAGGCCACAGGTGTGGAAAAGCTTGTTGGGGTCTTGCGTAGAGGTGATCTTTTCCTGTCTGAGAGAGAACACAAGGGGATTTTGCAGTAGTCCAGCCACCCTTTTCAGAGCACTGCAGCATGAGCGGAACTGCAGAGTCAGGGAGGGAGTAATCTGTGCCATGTGTTAGTTGTTAATTTTAGCTTTACCATAACTCTTGACGACAGGGCTTGGTTGTTTCCTACTGTAGGCAGCATGTAGCAGTTATCCTGGAGATACGGTGTGGCTGTAAGACAGTAAAGCTGCAGCTCATCCCTGAGCTGTGGCATGCTGTCAAGGAGTGTGATGGTGAGATTCCTCCTCTGACTCACACAGCTGCTGCCTATGGAAGTTGAGAAGCCATATGGTACCATTTTTCATGTATTTATGCAAAACCCTTGACTTGAGGTTAAGTGAGGATGGCATTTGGCACAGGCTGAGTTCCACATGTGTCTGAGGATGAAACTTGGCCAAAAGGTGGCTGTAGATCTGCCTTTATATATACTCCATTTAACCATTGCCTACTGTCCTTTTTCCAGTTCTGGGTACCTGGCAAAGTCTGTATTAAGTACCAGCCCATACTGGCATGGTCAAAGGAGCGTCCCAGGATTTGAAGTACGAGTTTCAAACTGAACAACTTCTAATGTGTAGGCTACTACAGGGAACTCTTAAAAGTATGTTATAGCAGACTGAACAAAAATCATGTAACTCTAATATCTTCTGTAGGTTGTTGCTGATACCTTTGCTTGTTATAATGCATTGTGTTTGGTCTCGAGTCGAGCAAAACAGCTGTCTACATCAGAAAATACCTGTCTTACTTTCTCCTGATGCTGATATTAACATTTTGCTAATGCTTGAGTTACCCAGGGAGCATCATGCTTCTGACGGCTGTGTTGCCGTACAGTGCTGGAGGCTTGCCTTGTTGCATACAGAGATTTCTTCTGGCTGACATGGTCAAGCTCGGTGAAGTGGACTGGTTAAAGGTCTGGGGAGCGCTGGTGATGTGCTGTAGCTAACTCCAGCAGGGAGTGTCTGGGACCTCTTTCTAGTGTCATTTTTGTTGGTGGTCTTCTGCTGTGGTCCACAGAGTGTGTTTGTTCAGTCTCTACTCTTACATTTGGTTAAACACTGTGTGAGGATGCAAACATCTCTTCAGCACAGTGAAGGTACACTGGGATGCAGTGCTCCCACTCAGCCAACCTTTATGCAAACTTTGGGTATATGCAACATCTTATATAACATCTTTTTCTAGCTAGAGAGACACTGGATCTGTAGGAGAGCTGATGACTTGGGTGGAAATGCAACAGTTGGATGTGTTAAAGAACTGGAGGCAAGTTGGCTGCTTAGAACGGAGGTGTTGGGAAGGACAAGGAATTGTATAAAGGCTGAAGCAGTTGATCTGAAGTCATGTCAAGTGAAGTGTCAGAAATGAGACATGCTTGCTCTGTAACAGAACATTTTTCACAGGCAGTTTAACAAGCTTTGGAATTAAATCTGGGGGGAAAAAAAAGGTGATGTAGCTGTTATGTCAAGGCTTTCACAAGCTTGCAGTCTGGGCTGTGACTGGTGGAAAACCAGACCTGAACACCCATGTAATCAGTGCTTTTCCTAGGCAGATATGAGCTCACACTATACTCACACCACAGCTGCATGTGTATTTTCCAAAATACACTTTTGGAATCATACATGTGCTTTTAAAGTATGCTAATCATCTCTGTGGTCATTCATTCCTGGAGTTAATGACTGGTGTCTTAGAGAAAATGAGTTAACAAACTGACAGCTGGTTATAACGAATCACTTGCTGGAGAGGCCAGTGTAAGTTTAACATCCACAATAAATCCCTCTTTTGCTTCTGATGGTTCAGTGGAGCAATGGCAAAGAAATGAGGCAATAACTTCATTTATCAAAACATTTAATGGCTGCAGTAGATCTGTGCATGAGAACTCAGACAGAAATGCCAGAGAATTACAGACTATGGATTTCTGCTACTCTTTGAGTAATATTAAAGTATAAATGGGAAAAGGTAGATCTCTGTGTAACCTCAGTCAGGCTCTCAATAGAGGCCAGTTCCTGGGTACATGGTTGGCTTAAAAAGATAGGCAAGAAGGGCACAGATAGCTGGGGAGCTCTGGATGTGCTCTCCTCTGGCTCCACTGCCAAAACCAAACTGAAATACCATACCAGGACCTGATGCTGAAGTAACAGATTGCTCAGTTCTGGTGTGAGCCCCATGTTCTCTGCTGTGCGTGCAACCGCTCCTGTCCCCAGGCCCAGGGTTATTGCAGAGCTTGTCATATGTGATGAGACAAGGAGCAGGTCTGTGGATGCTGTCTGCTGCTGGGAACAATTCCTGCAGCAGCTGGCTGATCGGATGCCTCTTCTGATCAGTGTCCACAGTAATCAATGACCATCTTTCATCAGCAGTTAACCATTAACTCATGGCAAATAGCAGACCTTTTGCATAACCTTTGGCTACAAATAAATAAATAGATGTAGCAGCCTTGGATAAAGCAACAAATATTCTGAAATTTCCATTTCCTATACTAGAGCTGAGCTAGCCTGAGGACCAGCATTTTCTTCATAATTTGTATGCAATGAACTGATGGAGACCTAGCTGGCAGCTAGTTTGTATCGCAGGCTTAGCTTGGGACATTGGTATCTGATTAATATTGAAGCTATAGTTCCTGTTTCACTTGAACACGGAAATCCTATTTAGGATTTTTTAAAGATCTATTAATAGAATTTTAGTTTTTAAAAACTGTTTAATTTGGCAAATGTGCTCATGGTCCAAAATGGCACCATTGTGCCAGGATCTTGAGCAGGTTGAATGAAAGGCTAATATCTCCATGATTTGAAATGAGGGACTTCAACACCAAGAAACCCATGACCTATGAAACATCTTTCCATTTCAGTATTTGAGTATTAGTAGCATAGGAAGACTTTCTTGTTATATATATTTTTTAACTTGACAGTGTCCCACTTAAACTGATCGCACTCCACAGCCCATATAGGTGGTTGTGTTAATGCTGCACTGATCTGAAACAGTTTGTTCTCAGAAATGGAGTTTAAAATGTGTCTTGGATAGCTTGGGGGCAGGGGGAGGAACGGGCAGGCAGAGATTCATGGGCATCGTGTTGTCTGACTGACTCTCATTGAGAGCCCAGTGAAGATTACTGGGTACGGTTCTCCCACCAGTTTTACTCATCTTCCTACAGCTACCTCATAGGGACAGACAACATTTCTCTCTCTGTGGTGTGGCAGCTTACTCTAATTTGTATAGTAGGAACAAATAAAAGCAAAACCCATGGAAACTGAACTGAGCCGCCAAGCGCTTTGTTAGCTTAACTTTGTTCTTTCTGCTATTAAAGTTTCTACCCGTTCATAAGATGCTCATTTCCCCCCCAGCAGCTTGCATTTGTACTTTTTCCTGTGTGTTTATGTGTATAAAATGTTCACGGCACAGCAGGGGAGAATTCTGGATGATTAAAGCCCAATTTTGTAGTTCTTGAGTTCCTAGACTCTTAAGTGTATTAGCATCAACAAAACTGCTAATGATTAATGCTAAGCTTGTGTGTACATTTGTAGAAACAGGGCCTCAAACAGCACATGGAGCACAGCAGCTTCATTAGAGTTGTATGAGGCAAAAAATATCCACTTTTATTTTCTACTATAGTGCTTTAAAAATTACACAGCCTTGTCTTGAGATATCACAGAATCACAGGTTGGAAGGGACCTCAGGGATCATCTAGTCCAACCTTTCTGGGAAGAGCAGAGTCTAAACAAGATGGCCCAGCTCCCTGTCCAGACGGCTCTTGAAGGTGTCCAACAGGGCCGAGTCAACCACTTCCCTGGGGAGGTTATTCCAATGGTGACTGTCCTCACTGTGAAAAATTTCCCTCTGGTGTCCAGTCGGAATCTCCCCAAGAGCAACTTGTGTCCATTCCCCCCTGTCCTCTCCATGTGACTCCTTGTAAAAAGGGAGTCTCCATCTTCTTTGTAACTACTCCTTAAGTACTGGTACACGGTGATGACATCCCTTCTGAGCCTCCTTTTCTCAAGGCTGAACAAACCCAGTTCTCCCAGCCTGTCCTCATATGGCAGCTTCCCAATCCTTTGATCATCTTGGTAGCCCTTCTCTGGACCTCTTCCAGCCTGTCCACATCCTTTTTGTGTAGCGGGGACCAGAACTGTACACAGTACTCCAGGTGTGGCCTGACGAGCACTGAGTAGAGCGGGATAATGACTTCTTTCTCTCTGCTGGTGATGCCCTTTTTGATGCAACCCAGCATCCTGTTGGCTGCCTTGGCTGCAGCAGCCACTGTTCGCTCATGTTGAGCTTTCTGTCCACCAGGGCCCCCAGGTCCCTTTCCACAGAGCTGCTCTCCAGCCAGGTGGATCCCAGTCTGTGCTGTGCTCCCAGATTATGTTTTCCCGGGTGCATGACCTTACACTTGTCCTTGTTGAACTTCATAAGGTTCTTGCTGGCCCACTCCTCCAGCCTATCCAGATCTCCCTGGAGAGCAGCTCTCCCTTCTGGAGTGCCTACTTCCCCACTCAACTTCGTGTCATCAGCAAACTTCATCAGGCTACACTTGATGCTGTTATCCACATCACTTACAAAGATGTTGAATAACATTGGGCCCAATATCGATCCCTGGGGGACTCCACTAGTGACAGGTTGCCAGTCTGAGAAAGAGCTATTTACCACCACCCTTTGGGTACAGCCTGTCAGCCAGTTCCCCACCCACTGCACAGACCTCTTGTCTAGGCCATAACACATCAACTTCTTCAGGAGGAGACTCTGGGGGACTGTATCAAAGGCCTTGGAGAAGTCTGGGTAGACAATGTCCACTGCCTGCCCCATGTCAATCAGGCAAGTCACTTTGTCGTAGAAGGCCACCAGGTTTGTCAAGCACCATCTGCCTTTAGTGAAGCCATGTTGGCTTTTCCCAACCACGTTCTTCAGTTGATTTGTGATGGCCCCCAGGAGGATTCATTCCATAACTTTCCCAGGGATTGAAGTAAGGCTGATGGGCCTATAGTTACCCGGATCCTCCCTTGAGCCCTTGTAGATAGGGGTAACATTTGCCTTCCTCCAGTCCTCTGGGACATCCCCCATTCTCCATGACTTCTTGAAGATTATGGAGAGTGGCCTTGCAATGATGTCAGCCAGCTCTCTCAACACCCTAGGGTGGATGTTGTCAGGGCCCATTGATTTGTGGGGGTCAAGCTCCTGTAGTAATTCATATACTAACTCTTCCTTCACCGATGGTGGGTGGGTGTTTGGTTCAATTGGCAATTTTGTTCCCAAAGCCTGGGACCCGACAGTGCTGGTAAAGACCAAGGTGAAGAAGGTGTTGAGGACCTCTGCCTTTTCTGCATCATTGGTGATTGACTCTCCTTTTCTGTTTAACAGTGGGCCTATGTTTTCCTTCTTTTTCTGCTTATAGTTGACATACTGTCAACCATACTGTTGATATACTGTCCTGCTACAATCAGACAGACATCACTGGGCATCTTGGAAAAACTTAAAATCAATGGTCATGAGTATGTGACAAAAGGGCATCAGTTCTCTGGCATTTTGCTTCCTCTTTATGGAGATACAGAAGAAACGTGATTATTGAATTAATCTCCCTGCCTTGGTTTGAATATAGAGAGGTTATGCATAACTAAGAGTTAAATGCATAGGCAAAAGACTCTTAAAGCTCTAACTGTGGGGGGAAAAGCTTTTTAAGAACTAAAAAAAACCCCTCAAACCCCCTCTTTGTAGAGCTTACTGAAATAATGCCATTCTGGTAAGTCTGCCATGTGTGGAGCTAACCACTAACTTCGCCAGTGCTAAGCTGGTTCTTCATCGTTTGGTCTCATGCGAACTTCATGGGAGTCATCCTTGGCATCACCAAGAGCAGGCTTAGGCAGCGAAGGTGAATTTCTGGCCCTGCTGAAGCAAAACTGCCAGCCAGAATTTTTGCCCTTAGACCATAAGAAAGGTAGAAGAAGCCTTGCTCTTCTGTTTTGTAAGGTGTCAGGCTATGTTTCTGAGGTTACATACTACTATTCATGGGAAGTTAAACAATTACTAAATGTGACTGACAGACCCATTTTCCTGGTGCTGCATGGCTTCTGCCATGGACCCATGCTGTTGATGTTGCACTGCTGGAGTGGGGCGAAGAGAAGCCTTGTGGTTTTGAACTGAATTGTTTTATTAGTGATTATTGAGTGTAATGTGATGGAGCACCTAGTTGTGAAGGTCTCACTAAATTATTTCTGGGCAAACAGAGTCATTTCCAGGGAGTGTGCAGATTTTCTGTCGTCTTGTTGCACCTGCCTCTTTTGGATTTCTGTCTTTAGCCACCCTCAGTCTCCAAGCATTGAAACACCAGCAGAGGATTCTCCCCTTCCTCTTTTATTTTGGGTTAATTTCAATGCATTTGTTTCACTCAGGCTGCCTGCTGCTGTCTTGGGTACTTGAATTTATTCAGGGTGAGGAGCTCATTGATTTAGGGCCTGATGG
Organism: Phalacrocorax carbo; assembly: GCF_963921805.1. Classification (NCBI taxonomy): domain Eukaryota; kingdom Metazoa; phylum Chordata; class Aves; order Suliformes; family Phalacrocoracidae; genus Phalacrocorax; species Phalacrocorax carbo. The sequence continues at coordinate 35,524,471 of NC_087520.1, read as the reverse complement.
GGGTGTATCATGAGTGTTATGGAGTCAATGGCCTGGAGCTGTTTTTAGGAGTGATGGAGGATTCTAACTTTCGTTCTCTTTTTGCTTTGTAGGTATTTGTATAAAATGTGGAAAAGGTGTGTATGGAGCGAGCCAGGCTTGCCAAGCAATGGGTAACCTCTATCATACCAACTGCTTCACATGCTGCTCTTGTGGTAAGTCAGATCTATCGTAGGCTTTGCTAAGTGGCTTCCTTTTATAATACATATTCCTGTAGCAACCAGTGTGCAAAGTAAGACCTCATATTGCCTGATTCCTGAGGCAAAATTCCTGTGCAGGACTCCAGCTTCAAGAGTTGTTATTTATTTGCCGTCTGTAAGTGTTCAATGGTGTTTTCTTAAGCAACAGCCCAGAAAAGTAGTATTTGGTTGTTTTAAGGGCTGCATTTACAAACTGCCTTCAATCTGGCGGTTATAAGCACTACATACTTTAAATCACTTGTGTTTATGGAACTGTAATGTGCATTTATCATTTTCACAGAAAACCGACAAAACCTGCATAGCTGAAACCATAGTTTCCCTCACTTACTAGAGTTGCATTTGCAAATAGCCAAGCACATATATTTGTTAATTCTGTATTGAAATAATGTTCAGCAATTGTTCTCTTACGTTCGAATGTGATAAGAAATAGAAGCTGCAAGTTGAAACACCGTAAGCTATTACAATATTTTATTTTTGTAGAGGAAAACTTGCAAGTCAGACACTGTCTTCTCCTTGCCGTTCTCAGGACAGTTTAGGTTTCTCTTTTAATCTTAATGCATCTGAAAGTGATGGATTCTGTATGTGATTTGGGGAAGTCATGGCTTTGTCAGGGGAAACAGGACTTGGAAGATTCAGGGCAGCACTTTCAGAAGTGTTTGCCTTCAAGCATTGTGAACTTAAGTTGGAAACTTCCTCAGTGTCTTGTCTGTAACTGCTGAGAGCTCACAAATTCCCACTGAGTTCAAGGGAAGTACGAGAGCTTAATTTTCAGGAGTCAGGTGATTTTTCTTGATACACCCATGCATTTATTTAGGTTGCTAATATATGAAAATATTTGCCTGTATGTTGAAGATCTTGTTGAAATACACACAGCAAAAGATTTACTCTGAGCAGAATACACTGAGCATAAATTGTTTATAAAAAGGATTAATTAAGGATTAGAAAAAGAGTAAAAGATTATTGGTATAGAACCAAATAAGTTGATAATGAAAAGGCCATTGTAAAGTTCACTTGTGAAAGTAGTGTTATCTTTTCCTGAGATTTGTACAGGTAAATATTGGTTTAAAGAAACCCACAACCTGAACGTAGAATTTAGTGACCTTTATAAATGACTCTGGACTGTTACCAGGTCCTAGAATAAACTCATCTCAAACCTCCGGGGATCACTCTCAACTTTGCTCAAGTCTGACAGTGAATGAGTAGCTATTTTGTTGCCTCCCAAAGTGAACAGCATCCTGCTTAGCAGAGGATTACAAAATATGATATGGGATAATATCTATCCACTCACTGCCAACGTTAACCTAACCTAATTGCCTGGGTGAATTCCAGCTTCCTCTCTGGGGTGGGCGTGGGTTTTTTAAGTAGTTGGGAGGTGTGTTTGCTACCACAGGGGTCTGTACACAGGTCATTATTCCTCAGAAGAATGTATAACGGCCAAGGAATGTGTTTTAACAGCAAAATACAAACCCAACTTAATTATTCAAAAGCACAACAAGCTTTTCTGACTGTCCTGGTGTGGTGTGTGTGGCCAGTGTACATCTACTATAGGGCAACTTGAGACATGTCCTTTTGGAGCATAGTTTTGCCCCACCCCACAGTGCTGGTGGAATTTCGTGATTCATACAGCTTTCTGTGAGTCATGCACACGCACAAGGAAATGGTGCTCCAGGTTGTCTTCTGAGCTTCTTGCTGTACTGCTTGTGGGCTGGAGGGCCCAGCTATCATCTGCCAGGATGTTTCACAAGCAAGGAGGGCTTGGATTTCCTTCTGTCTGCAACCTCTGATACAATCCCATCGAGAGGGGAATGTGTGGGGACATTCTTATGTTAGACACTGAAAAGGTGGATGTGCTGCTCATGAGGCAGTACTGCCCGAGTGCAGTTAAAAAAACTTGATCAAAGCTCAGTTTCAACTATATGTAACTGAGTCAAAACCAGAGCTTTTCCTCTCAACTCAGCTCCAAAATAGTATCAAAATGAGCACAGCTGGAAAGGGGGTGTTGCATTAACTCTTTGGTTTACCACTTTATTTAGGGCTGTGTGGTCCCTGGGAAAACCAGTGTGATTCAGGATAGTGCCAGTAGATCTAGGGCCTGGGAACGAGGCATGCAGGTCCCATCTATGGGAATTTCATCCTGGAGTGGTTTGCTGAAAAGGCTTTACAAGACCTCTTGTAAAAGCAACCAAATGCATGCTTTTCAGTACTGCAGTTTATGAACAGGGAGTTCATTTTACCTTTGGTGGGATATAGGTGGGACCCAGGTGAGAATGCTGCACTCTAGTTTTGGTGCCCACCTTTAAAGAGATGAGGAAAAACTGGACAGGGTCTGAAAGGAGTTACATAGATGGTTAAAGACTGGCAGAAAACTAATCATGAGGGCCCAGTGTGTTTTGGGTATCAGGAATGATGGGAGGGACATGTGGCTGGAGCTTGTAAATACTTTTACCAGAAAGCAGCATTAGAAAGTGGTCTCGTATGTACTGGAGACAAACGCAAGAGAGAGATTTTCTGGAAGCTGAAATCACACAATTCAAACAGGAAATCAAAGACAGTTTTTATACGGTGAGGATGATTAACTGCTGGAATGAAATAGCAAGAGAAGTGACAGATTCTCTACTCTTCTTCATTTTCAAATTGAGACCAAATGTCTCTGGAAAGTGTTTTAAGTTGAGCCAGGCTTTTAGATTCAGTATGTAGGTAACTGGGTGATCATTCATGATCTTTGTTAGGCAAGAGGTCACAGCACATGGACTAATGCTCCTTCTGAGCCTTTGACAGGAGAGTTAAGTATGTTAGTACTCTATGTCTAAAACAGTTCCTGTGTACTAGTTCCTATGTAGACTTAGAAATCTGAGATAGAGTAAGAGCCCAAGCTTGCCTTTCTTTTTCTCTTCTTTTTTCTCCAAATAACAAGAACAACTCAAACTCCGCTCTAGTAGTTACCAGTCCTACTTTGGATATCATGAATCTAGAAGTAGAAGGTAATAACTAAAGAAGAAAAATTCTGTACCTGAAGACATCTGATTCAAATAAAAGCCCAATAATTAACCATCTACAATTAAAAAAAATTTCAAACCATTGGGAAAAGTTGTGGTTTGGAGACCACTCAGGCTGACATGTGATAATGAGTGATGGAGCCTCCAAGGGCCTAATTTCAGCACTCGGCAGTGTTTTCAGCTCAAAGACAAGTGCAGTTATGCAGATAAGTGGGAAGAGACAACTCAGAGTCAGTGTCCTTTCTTGGGCTCTTCTTCGGGTTTAACTTTGGTTTCAGTGCCAGGTGATATCTGACAGGGTGCCCTGGTTGAAAAGGGCAGCACATGGCAGAATGGGCCATCCTGCACCTTCTAGGGAGCATACAGTGCTTGCCCCAGTGCTGTCCTTTTTGACTCCCATCACTGTATATTACACCATTGCTGGAGGATTTGTGTTGCTTGTAATTAAGAGTAAAACCTAAAATACACTCTCACAGGTGCAGGCATCTCCGAGGACCCCGGACTTGCTAGCGTAGAAATGTAAGGAGGCAAGGATAGGTTCTCAGGGCTCTTCTGCAGTGATGGTGGTTAGCTCTTGAGAACATGAATGCAGAAGGATAAGTATTTCAGAGGTACAGTAAATAAACAGAAGACTTTTGTCTCCTTTAGATGTTTTGGTAAAGTGTTCAAATGGTAAATCTCTTCATTGTCTTCCTAGGTTCTGGCAACTTCAGGATAAAACTCAGCAATATATTGATTGAGTTGTACAGGATTTTCTCAGAAAAATGAAATCTTGCCAGTGAGCTGAGGTCAGAAGAAGAATGGTACAGAAAAATAAATGACCTACCTAGCAGGCAGATCTTGTGTTTTTAAAATAAAATGGTGCATTTCTGCCCCTTTAATGTGTTCAGTGGGCTTTGGATAGTTGAGCCTTGCTCTCATAACTGAGCATGTTCAGCATCTCAGAACTCTGCTCTGTCAGTTAGTTTGTGTTATGTCTCTGTGTAAACCCCACTACCTTCTGCAAAAAGCCATGCTCCTTAGATAGCTTTTTTCCAGCCTTCAGATAATTCTCTTCAGGTAATGTAAAAGCCAAAAGCGATCCTGTTTCCTTGGGGTCAGATAGTTCAATGTAGATCTGTATCCACATTCTCTTAGAGAAGACCACTGAAGCTTGTTGGGGTGGTTTTTAAATATAGATTGAAATTCTCTCTCAGCCCTAACACCACTGGAACCTCTTTTAGGCCTTGATTCAGCAAAACACTTAGACATGTCCTTAAATATGTTAAATTACTCATATGTAAGCATGCTTTGAATCTTAATAGAGATGAATTAAGACAAAAACATACACTGTCCTTTCTGTTAAGTGTAAAATTTTAGTTTTGGCAGGAGTTCCATAAGCAAAATCTGCAACTGAAGACAAGAGCTGAAAAATGCCTGAAAAGCTCATAATCTAATTCCTCTTGGTAGTATTTCAGAGCATGACAGGACCTCTTGAAGAATAATTACAATAATGCCAGATTGTGTGCTCTTAAGTGCAGGTGAACAGTTGCAGGAATTAGTGGGCTTTATTTGATATTCATTACAGAAGATAACTTACCAGGTGCCTCCAGTTTTCAGATCATAATGCCATCCACAGCATCATTTCAGGCTGAAAATTTTAATCCAGTGGCAATGACTGTAGAAACTGCAGTAAGATAAATCTTTACAATGAGGAATATTGGTTTGGTATTTGTTACTCTGAGGGTGTAGCAGATGGGTGGGAATGAGCTTTGCAGAGCTAAGGGTTTGAAGTCTCTGTTGTCTCAAAGCAGAGAATAGTGGCACGTTCTGCTCTTACATGAAGGCAAATGTTTGAGCATGCCATTCATCTCTAATTTGCACTTTTGCCACTTGTTTTAAGGCACAGGAAATCACTGCAAGGTCAATCAGAAGCCCAAAGCAAACTGTATAATCCCAAAGGTATGCAGCTTATTTCTTACCTGGTAGCTATTGATCAGACTGGAGCACTCACAGGGATTTCGTACAGCAGGTTGATTTTAAGGGACAGCTTGTAAAGGTATCACAGTTCAGTTGACTACTGGTGCTGCTGCTGCCACCTCAGCACCAGCCTTTGTCCAGACTTCACAAGCTCATTGCTACAAGCATCTAAGAGAAGGAACACAGTGAGGACTGACAGCACTGACATTTTAAAAGGCCAAAATCGGACAGCTGTAGCAGTAAGTATTGTTACCCTGAAGGTGTAAATAGCTGTTTTGAATTAGCCTGTGCTCTCCAACTGATGTGAAAGGGGAATTGATTGGTTCACATCAGCGGATGCAACCTGCCTTTTCACTTGTATTAAGTCTTGGAGGCAACAGCTCCCTTCTGACTGAAGCCACTCAGTGCTGCTCTATATATATCTCTATTAACCAGGAGGTTGCTCAAGTCCCAGCTTGTAAAGGGAAGTTCCTTGTGGCACTGGCAATCGTCTTTTGCGTATTTGCTGCCCTGGGTTGAACCTTTGTTTGCTCTTGGTGGTAATAAGGCACAGAATGTCTTAAGGGAGCTGTGTCCCTTCAGTGTATATTTATCAGCAGTTGGTGAGTTTTTAAAATACCCAAATTCCCAGTGGAATGTTCATTTTAAATTCATATTTGTTCTGTCCCCACAGCATATTTATAAGTTTGGCATGAGTCACTGCATCCAAATTGCACAATGCTAGTACTTTGTGGCCGTAAATTCGCTGTGAACGTGATCTTCACATAGAATAAAACAAAATTCACTGCCAAATCTATGGGCTCTACACTGTGTGTCCATCAATGTTAGAGTTGGTGATCACAGTGGTACAAATGTGTGTGCGAGAGTGGCTTTTAACTCTCAGGTGCCTCGTGCCTGACTTTTACGTGGTTCAGTTGCAGGTTTAATATCTGTTCATCTGACCGCCACTGCTTTATGCAGCTATGCTGAGCAGCAAGGAGACACTGCAAGAACACTTAAAGGAGAAGAGCTGATGAGTATTGCTGCAAGGGGTACATTGCTGTGCAGTGAAAGTCTGATGGGTAGTTAATGTCCTTGCACACTTTTCCCTGCCATTTTCTAACCACATACTGTTGGACCAGAGCAGACTGGAATGTTGGGATTTTTGGTCTGTAATCCTGCCAGAGCCGTTGGCTAATACCTGGTGCTCAGGGGAAGACAAGCCAGTGGGTGATTCAGTGCTGTGCATGTGGGAACATTCCTCCCTGACCCCCACAGCCTGGAGCACGAGAGCTGGGTGCCCTCAACTTGCATAACTGCCATTGTTACTCATCCCCGACTCAGACCCCGCATTCGGATTGAATTCATCGGCCACCTGAATGTTTGGTGGTTTCCAAGCCATAACTGGAGCTGGCAGTGGGTCCTGACACACTATGTGGGGCAGTTACTTTGAGGTGTGATTCACAGGAAAGTCCAAGCGCTTTAGAGATGTGCGAGTTTGGTTAGGAAAAAGGACCGAAGGATTTGCTGTATGCGCTGCTAAGACTGTGGTTTGTGTAGACGTGTAATTGAGATAACTCGCAGCATTGCTGAAGGAGTGCAGAATTTTGCCTGAGTCATTCTGCGTCTTCGGGATAAGTTACAGCCTGTGCTTAGCCCCCATGCTTTCCATTTTAACACCTATCAAGACAGATAGTTAAAAGCTATTTCAGGTATGTCTGCAACTGCAGTCCCAGACAAACCCATTAATGCAAAACTCAAGGAAAGGGAGGTGCTTGCTTTCAAAAGAAGCAGCCAGATGGTAGACATGACAGCTGGCTTCAGACAGTTCAGGTTCACCTTGTGCAAGACACTGAACCATGAATGAGTCTCAGCAAAGGAATGTAATCTTGTCTTCTGGTAATTAAAAGTCAAACTTGGATACCAGCCCATGTAAGAGCCCAAGTGCTTTTGGGTACTGATTGGTAGAAAAATGTTCCCTTTATCTTGATTTGTGGTTAGTCTGATAATATTCCAGGGTTTAGAAAAACAGAAAAGGATGGGATGGGAAAAGGGTAATCTGAAGTGTTTGAGATGGGACTGACGCAGGAAACTCTCCTTTATTTAGAATGTTGGATTTCATATTTTAGGAGGTATTTAGTAGTTTCTCTGCATTGCTCTCATGTTCCAGCTAGCTGTGGTCCAGCAGGGCACTGATCTGTGTGCTCAACTTCAGATAAACAGACCACTCCATTGACTGTGTCCCTTCTACAGATGATACTACTAGATGTTATGTCATGAAAGGTTTTCAATTCTGTGACTACTTTAAATTAAATTAGTTCAACTCTTGGGGAGAACCTGTTTTTTAAAGGTGGTTCATCTGATTGGCCCAGTCCTGAGCCTTACTTCCATGGGGACATCTCAGATACTTGAAGATTGATGTTCTTAAACGTGTTTTTTTTAATGTGGTGGTGGTGTGTTAATACAGAGTATCACTTTTCTCTGAGGGCTGCTTTAGCAGCTAGTTTTGGTAGATCTGGAGGCTGACCCCCAGGGAAAAGTGGTGTTGATAGGTAGCTAGTCAACAGAGAAATGGAAAACATTTCCATTCCCTATTTCTGATTATCAGAGGGCTGGTGGTTTGTCTGTGTTTCCTTGAAAGGTAATAATTGCGTTCTGCTATTAGTTATTCCAGCATGAAAGGCATGGCTTTTGATGGTTATTTTAATTGGTGGGAGTTGCCTGGCAACTAATGACGGAAACTTTTTTCTGTGTTGATTGCCTGACCATAGATATATAATATTGTGGGAGGAATACATTCATAATGTGGAACCAATCACTAACAGCACCTGTGATCCTTTCAGTGGCTGAAAAACATAAAGTACAGAAAATACACTCTAACAAGGTTTCTGCCTCTGTGTTTTACTTCTCTGTAAAAACCACAGAGAACCTAATCACTTCCCTGTGTAGTCTTGTGTTTGGAATGCCACCTGTTGTTTAGTGTAACAAGATTTGCTGAAATGTCCTTGTTTCCTTATCAGCATCTATTAGCTGCAGGTCTAGATTGTCTTAGTCTGAAACCCACAGCTCTTGTGTGATTTTTTTTTTTTTATCTTCTAGCCTTTTTTGTTTCTTGCCTTCCTCTCTGCCCATTTAAAATGTTTTCTTGGAATACATCTCAGATTCTCCAAAAGAAAAGATTCCCTTGGGCTGCTTTTGAGTTCATCTCTCAAAGGGGAAGAAATCCAGATAATCCAGAACAGAACACAGGCAAATCACTGACATCGTCAACAGATGCTTGTTTCCTATTTCCAGGTTCTGTAATTTTTAAGTATTAACTAAAAACAAAGTGAAAAACAGGTGGAAGGAAAAAAAGAAGAAAATTAATGAAAGGAGATGTACCTGGTTGGCTTCCTGTAATTTTAATTATTTAAGTTTCTGCTATGTGTTGTCCATATATTTTCTGCAAAGTGCCTAGTCAGTGCTGTAGTGATGTCCTTGATCCTTTACTCATCTGAAAACTAGACCCTGGAATGCCATAGCTGTCTGAAATAATTTCAAATTTAATATCTATCATCACCACCACTTCTTCAGCAATAAATCACTCTATCTCCACATGTGCCAGTTAGTCAGTTTTGTCCTTCAGCACTTAGTAAGTCAGTTCTTCCTCCCACAACTAACTTATTTCTTTTCTGGTGCCTGTCGCACTAAATTTGGTCCTTGCACACAAACATGTCCATGTACACTAACATGTCCATGCTCATGTGCTTAGCCTCCTAAGCATGTGTCACCTGGATACTCTCCTATCATTTGACTGAGTCCCTGGCTTTCCTTTGTAGCTGTTGAATGTGTAGATCTCACCATTACTGCCCTGGATTGACCCAAAGTGTGGCCTGTGAGCTACTGTTACCTGATTGTCTTCCTGGTGTGTTGGAAGTATTGAACTTCAGGTTTTGTTTCTGATGCATCTTCTGTGAAGAAGGGAAGGTCAGCTTTTCATCTCCCTTGACTTTTTCTTCGTTCTTTCTGCTTATGTTTCCTCTGGCATGTGCCTGTTCTACTACTGAAGAATCCAGGCTTTATTGCTGTTTCTGTGCGGGCATCTTTTGTTCTTCATTTCAAATGAGCACAATGGATTTCTTAAGATCTTAACTGCATGTCAGTACCTTTTTCTCCAGAAAATAGTGAGCTGGTCCCCTTGCCCTTGGCACTGTTTGAAATCTTACTGTACCCTGGTCGTTTCCTGTTCTGACCTGTTATGTGCATCTTGGGCTTTTCCTGGATTCCCGAGTTCCCAGGATCTAAAGACTCCAGACTGTTGGCAGCTCATCATCCCCTTACCAAGGAGGCAAGATTATACTGCTTTTTAACGATGGGAACTTCAGGCGGTTGAAGTCAGTTTCCAAACCTCCTGTGTACTTCTGTAACTGGATAATTTTCTGTTCTTATTCCTGTTACCTGTTTTCCTGTTGTTGCCAGTCTCTTGACTTCTTGCTGTCCTTTCCCCTGGTGACACTGCAGCACAGTGGCAGGACCTCTCCTCTCCCCTCTTGCCAGGCCACACACCACCTCTCACTCCTGCCCAGCAAGTCCTGCCTAACAAGGACAGGTGTTCTTAGCAAAGGAGAGTGTGAAGTAGAAATCTGTTTTTGCTGCTTCTGTTACACTTTTCCTCATGTGTCGTCTAACAAAAGGACTCTTGCTTTGCACCTTATCCATGCTTCCTATCTAGGCCAGGTTACTAACTCATCCATAATAATTCCTGCTTACTGCTTATTTCAAAGGAGAGGTGTCTCTATGGCCTGAAAACTCACTCATGTTCCACACCAGAAAGCAGCCTGTGTTTTACCTTACAAATGAATTTTACAGATCAGAGGTTTCCACTGCCACTCTTCACCTTCAGCATGCTTTTACTTCTTTCAGGTCAAGAAAAGCTATTTCCCCATAAGAATCTTGCCAAGTACAAAACAATAAAAGATCTTTTTTTTGTAAACTTTGTCTCCACATCTATAAAATAAACAGTGGCAGGAAATTTTAGCATTCTGTCTTTAAGGCTTCCTTTTGGCAGAGGGTATTGGCAAATGACAGACAAAAAATTCTTAGCCGAGAGGATTGATACGTTGGTGGTCATGAAGGGGTAAATCAGCCCTGTGAGTCGGAGGACAGCAGTATAATCCCCTTGCTCCTGGCTTCCTTATCTTGGGCAGATCACTTAGCCCTGTCTGGCTTTGCACATGCGGAGATAATTTTTTTCTCCTACCTCACATGGGTGATACTGTGTTGATTTTATTATTATGAGATTATTTGGAGATCCTAAGGCCAAAGTACTGGAGAAATGAGAAGTTTTGTAAAATACTAGATAATTATTGTTATATCACAAATAGATGCATTTGCTGGAGAAAACAGTGTCTAGCAGCCAAGCCATACAGCTGCTGCAGCATGCTACTGAAAATAATTACTTGCTCAAATAGTGCATTTCTACAGTTTATGGAGGACCATTTTGAGGATTATATATCATTAAATACACAGTCTAATGTAAGGTTTTTAAAAAGACTACTTTCCCAGCACATTCCCTAGAGCCCTTAGTGCCTGGGCCACGTGAATAACGTTCCCATTCCTCAGTCCAAGCCCAACATTGTGTTTTTAATTTATTTTAAGTATCCAAGGAATGCTGTCTCCAGTATTCAGAGAACTCTAAATCGGATGTGAGACACAAATGCACCAGAGAGGGCTTATCAGAGAAATGGGCTTGGCGTGAAGCCTACATAAACAACCATAATTTTTTTCCTAATTTAAATGATGGGGCTTGGGAGGATTGGCTGATTATAGCTGCAGTGGGCTGTCTTTGGGCACCAAGGAAAGTGCTTCGGTGACCCCTGGTATTTGATGTGAGCTGAATGTTTTGCTTGCTCATAAACTTACTGTTATAGAATGACCAGCTTAGTTCTGGGTAAATGGACTTCTACAGGTGCCTCTCCAGAGTTATTTACCAGCAGTAGATGTTTTCCTCCTCAGTAAATTTTAGCTTGGTTTTAACCCAGGTAGGGAAGAGCTGTTGTTTCCAACCACTTTTCTTTGCCTTTCTCCCTCAAAACACAGCACAGGAAAAAACTAAGTAAATTTGATCTTAGCCAAAAGCATTTTTTCCCCCTTCCAATAAATATCTCGTTTCCTGAAAATCCTGCCCTTGACCAGAACTTCTGCTGGGACTTTTTAGATTTATCATCACTCATGGTCAAATCCAGTTTCAGTTAGTGTCGAAGTATTCATGTCTTTGTGGAGAGGGGCATAAGCTCTTAGCTGGGCAGCAGGAGCCTGCTCCATCACACTGATGTTAATGGTGTAGTTTGCCCTAGGTGAGCTTGTTCCCAGTACTCATATAACAAGCAGGTAGTTTTGCAATATAGCTTTGATTATGAACACTGTCAGAAATTGTATTATTTTATTGTTCTGCTGAGAAACTCCTAGTATTTTACCAGTGTGAAACCTATATGTGCATGCCCTGCACCAAACTGACACGAATAAAAATAGGAAACCTTCATACTTGTAAACCTGATCCCACAGTCTTGAATTAGGTAAATACTTTCTAAAAACTAACCTGAAGCAAAACCCTGCCATGGCCTCCCTGATGGCCAATGTCCAGTCTGTATTCAGTGCTCCTCCATTTATAAGATTATTGATTCCACTTGGCAGTTCACAGGACCAGTATCTGATCGAGCACAGGCAGCATGCTTTGGCAGCCAGCAGAGATAAGGTGATATGCTGTAGTGTTGGTGTGTGTCTGGAAATCGGTACTGGGCTGCAGAGGATGAAGGCAGTCTGGCTGGGGCTGGTACCCAATGCAGATGCTCTGTGCTGTCCCTTAAATAGTTACCTTCTTTTGATGATCCACCCTCTTGTGACAGTTCACCAGCTCTCATTCAAATGGCTCAACATTCAAATAAATCAATTACTTTTTTAAAGTGGTGGAGGAAGTGGGAGAGTAATATGTTTGGGTGTAGTCCTGTGTTTCTTGCCTGCCCCAAACATCCTAGTAGGCTCAGGGCCTGCAAGGAGTGAGGGGGCGGTGTTCCTCAGGGAACAGTGCTGAGTATTTGCTGGACTCTTGATCCTGTCGCTCCTTCTCATGTACGTTTAGTACTTGAGGAACAGGTGTGTGTCCTATGGTCCTGGGCCAGGATAACCTTCTACTGTCATTTCAGGGTAGTTGGGTCTCAGGTGCCTGACCATTTCACCCACAACATCGATATTCCTGGGTGATGAGATGACCGCCCTGCAAGCTGAAATGGCAAAGAGCGTTCCAGTCTCTCTGGGCCGTGTCCCAGAAAGCTGTGTGACACATGAAGTTGTAGCTTTGTATGTTTGTATTTAAGTTGTAGGTGGTGTGTGACATGACTAGAGAGATGCAAAAGCCTAAGCTTTCAAAGCATCTTCTGCCCAGTGGTTTTGCGAGTGCTCCTGTTGCCTTATGCAATTTGGGAGGAGTGCTTCAATACAGGAAGGTGTAGGGGAGGCGGTCGACAGAGTTGTGGCCTCTGAGGTATGTGGTTCAAACCGCCGGGAAACTTGGTTGTGTGTGAGGTTACTGGGGTTTTGCAAAGTCGTTCCCAAAGTCCCTTGTGAGTGCTTGCTGCCTGGTGGTGTTAGGGGCAGGCTCGCAAAGACAGGTTTCAAGTGCCATGGATATCCTTCCTTTCGTCTACCTGTTCATCCCATGGAGCACAGGTGGCACAGAGGCATCAGGTGCTTGGCTTCCCTTACTGCTTTGTGTACCATCCTGCTCCTTTCTGTCTTCATGAGCTCCCTTTATAGATGCAAGAAAACCCTGTATTACTTCCCTTTCTTGTTCAGGGCCCCATACAGCTTTGTCCTCACCTCTGTATCTGCTGTTACTCTTTCCACCCCCGTGACTCAGCTGGTCAGAGCCTAGCACTGCCATCCCCTGCCTGCTCCCTCTCTCCTGCTTCTGCAGCCCAGCCTTGGTGCAGAGAGGCAGCCTGCCTGTGTTCAGGAAGGGGATCCCACCTCCTGTCTATCCAGCCACCCTGCCTTCCTCTGGCAGGGACTCTTCCAGCAGTGCTACCTGCTCTGGGTGCCTCCCTAGGCTTGCTCCTTGTTTCCTTTCTCCCCTAGCCCCCAAGCTGATTTTTCTTGCCTACAACCATCAAGCCTTGATTCTTCATTTGCCACTACGTTTGGAATAGTAGTAATAAAAGTGAACAATGACATAAGTAAGAAATAGGTAAAGAGGTGGAGGAGATAAACTTTTAGAGTATTTCCTGTAAGAAGAAATAGTGGCTGCTGGCTTCTGATAGCGCAGCTGACTCAGCTGGTGTGGGTGACTCATAGTGCCAGCGTACGTGCAGAATAGGGCAGCTAATCATAGAATCGTTAAGGTTGGAAAAGACCCTTAAAATCGAGTCCAACCGCTAATCTATCACTGCCAAGTCCACCACTAAACTGTACCCTCAAGCACCACGTCTACCCTTCTTTTAAATACCTCCAGGGATGGAGACTCCACCACCTCTCTGGGCAGCCTGTTCCAATGTTTGACAACCCTTTCGGTGAAGTTTTTCCTAATGTCCAACCTAAACTTCCCCTGGCGCAGCTTGAGGTCATTTCCTCTCATCCTATTGCTTGCTACTAGGGAGAAGAGACCAACCCCAACCTTGCTACAACCTTCTTTCAGGTAGTTGTAGAGAGTGATAAGGTCTCCCCTCAGCCTGCTCTTCTCCAGACTAAACAACCCCAGTTCCCTCAGCTGCTTTTCATGAGACTTGTTCCCCAGACCCTTCACCAGCTTTGTTGCCCTTCTCTGGACACGCTCCAGCACCTCAATGTCCCTGTTGTACTGAGGGGCCCAAAATTGCACACAGTACTCAAGGTGCGGCCTCACCAGTGCTGAGTACAGGGGCACAATCACCTCCCCGCTCCTGCTGGCCACACTATTCCTGATGCAAGCCAGGATGCTGTTGGCCTTCTTGGCCACCTGGGCACACTGCTGTCTCATGTTCAGCTGCCTGTCAACCAGCCACCCCCAGGTCCTTCTCCACCAGGCAGCTCTCCAGCCACTCCTCCCCAAGCCTGTAGCATTGCGTGGGGTTGTTGTGACCCAAGTGCAGGACCCAGCACTTGGCCTTGTTAAACCTCATACAGTTGGCCTTGGCCCATCGATCCAGCCTGTCCAGCTCCCTCTGCAGAGCCTTCCTACATTTAAGCAGATCAACGCTCCTGCCCAACTTGGTGTTGTCTGCAAACTTCCTGAGGGTGCACTCAATCCCCTCACCCAGATCATTGATAAAGATATTAAACAAGACTGGCCACAACACTGAGCCCTGGGGAACACCACTAGTGACTGGCCGCCAACTGGATTTGACTCCATTCACCACCACTCTCTGGGCTCGGCCGTCCAGCCAGTTTTTAACCCAGCGCAGGCTGCACTTGTCCAAGCCGTGAGCAGCCAGCTTCTCCAGGAGAATGCTATGGGAGACAGTGTCAAAGGCCTTACTGAAGTCCAAGTAGACAAATCTACAACCTTCCCCACATCCCGTAAGTGGGTCACCTTATCATAGAAGGAGACCAGGTTAGTGAGGCAGGACTTCCCTTTCATAAACCCATGCTGGCTGAGCCCGATCCCCTGGGTGTCCCACATGTGCTGTGTAATGACATTCAAGATGATCTGCTCTATGACCTTTCCCGGCACTGAGGTCAGGCTGACAGGCCTGTAGTTCCCTGGATCCTCCTTCTGACCCTTCTTGTAGAGGTACCTCCCGTGGTTGGCTTGCTTACCAGCTGCGTCAGGAAGTTATCTCCCACACACTCCAGGAACCTCCAAGACTGCTTTCTCTGCTGTGTTTTATTTCCAGCAGATATCTGGTGAGTTGAAGTCTCCCATGAGAACCTGCCAGCTCTTTTAGTTGTATCTGTGCAGAGTGAAAGGTGTCTGATTTAATGCATATTTAAAAGCAGGAATGGATTTGGCAATCATTTTTGATTGCTGGCTGCTGTGTCTCAATGGTTGTCCATCCATGTGTATTAAAACACAAGTGTGATGTGTCCTAACATTAAATGGGATATAGTCATAGAACCTCAGTCACTTAACTCAGCTGGCTGCCTGGGTACTCTACACTGTCACTCTTCTAACTGACATCCCTGAAAGTTTTTCCTGGAAATAATGCAGCTAACTGGCTTAAGTGAGTCAGTGGATTACTGACCTTAGGAACCACAGCAGTGTAAAGTCAGACCTATGGAAACAATTTGCTGAATCAGTACTAACAACCCAGTGGTCTCCCAAGTGGGGTCCGTGTACCCCAGCGAGTGCTCACAATGATCTGTTGGGGCGTGGGAAGAAAATACTCCAGTGCTACATATATATAATTTATAAATAAATAAATATACAAGTATTGGGGGTGTGTGCTCCCCCCCAGTACTTGAGGGAGCATGATCCAAAAAAGTTTGGAGACCACTGTTCTAGAGGAAGAAAGCCTGAAAATACATGACCACTAGGACTTGCTTTGCTGTTTCCGCAAGTTGTTTAACGAAGGAGAATGTATATGCTTGGGGAAATGAGAGTTGAAATTATCTACTTACATTCTGAAGGTGGCATGTAGGTGGGAGCCAGAGATCATGTTTCTAGCCCTTGTTTTTTAACAGGTGTTATTCTTTAACCAATAAATTAATGTTTATTTAATGAATTATAATACCAAGTCATCCTTGTTGTTACAATTGTTCTTTTTCAGGCAGTGTTGCATGAGGTTGGTTCGAGTAAAGTGGCCAATGGCTAATACTTCAGAAGTACTGTGGGGTTTAGGTGATGAGGGTAAAAATAATTTGGTGTTACACACAGACATAGCACAGATGCAGACATATAGTATCTGCATATTGAAACCTCAGGGAGGTTCCAGTTACATATGTGCAAAGGGGAAAGTTGTCCTTTATCAGTCAAGTTCTGCAGCTGATTCTGTACAATTTTGAATGATTAACTTTGGGGTTCACAGCAGCCAAATGCATTTGGTGTTTGTGGTTTGCTGTATAGCTGCTTTTCTACCTAGCCCAAATGGTGGGCTAGTGAACAGGATATGTGAAAACAGAAAACCAGGAAAATGAAAAAAGACCAGGGAAAATAAAAAAAGGAATAACCAAGTTTGATACGAGCATGGCTGAAGGCAGAGGTTTTCATTGTCTTAGTCAGCACTGGCTGTAGTGGTGAGCTGATGTCTCATGCTGGGTAGGGAAGAGAGGAAGGAAGTGGATTTAGTGGAAAATTGATTGCATCTACTTGGGCTCTTTCCAGCTGAATCCTGAGTTAAGTACATTCATCCTGAACTAATCGTTGGGGAGAATTGGCTGAAATCTCACATACTACTTAAAAGGAAAGCTAAGCATTAAAGGAACAATATCCTTATTGTACCTGAGTGCCAAAAGAAGCGAGTGTACTATCAGGAGTCCTGCCTATTCAGCTCTATGTCTTGGAAGCTGCTTGTGGTTTTAGTTCTAATGTGACGTGGTGTGGGAAGCTGTGGTCAGTCCACCACAAAACATTGAGGACAGGCCATTTTGGAGGGCTGATTTCTGATTGTATTTTGTATTAGCTGAGCAAGCTGCAGTTCACTAATTCAGTACAACTACAATTTTCAGTTTTATTTACAGCAAAGTATACTGGCATAGGGTCTTAAACACATCTAAGGTCCTAGCAAGGTTTTGATCAAAGACATGCAGAATAAATCTGAATTAACGTTATTAACATCAGAAAGAGTTGTCTCTGCAGTTCTTTCAAACTTACTGCTAAATAATGTAAACCCAACGAATGTGCTTCAGAACTGGCGGCATGTTTTAATATTTTGCCACCCTGAGAATATTTAGATTTAGTTTTTTTCCACTGTATACTAACCTTTGTGAGCTTTCTTAGTACTTCTTGTCCTGAGGACCATTTGTTGATACATTATTCCATTATCACATGAAGAAAAAAGTTTTGGCTGTTGCTCAAGATGCCATGTCTAGGCACTGTGGGTCTCAACAGTCTTACTTATTGTGAAGGTTTATCTCAAGGGAACGAGAATTGAGCACTGTGAGCTTGATTTCACAAACGCATGGGCGCCATTGGTGTTGGCTGCTGAACACTTTCTGGATGTGACTCAAATGAAGCATTGCTAGTGTGTTTAGGTTCATCAGCAGCATCCTTTGATGCTGCTCACACCTAGGTGCTGACGCATATGATGCTATTGGGAGGAAGAAAGTAAACTGTTCCTGTGCAAATCCATTCTTGTTTTTCTGAGACAACGCAGAAGATAGTTTAGGGAAATTGCTCATCTCCCTTTAGGCTCTCTTGCATGTTGCTACAGGATTGGGCTGTGTCCACTCCTTTTGTTCAACATACTTTTATGTATAAAGTATTAAGAGAGAAGGTGATGCTGCAGCTCACTCTGTGCAGAGATAACATTCAGCAATCTGACTTTGCTGTTCCAGCTCTTGATCAGATTTCCATCATCTGCTTCAGAGCCAGGCTAAGCTGTGATATTTAGTGGAGGCTGAACCTGAATGAAGAAGAGAATAATGACTTGCAAGAAAGAACCTGGTAGCAATGGTGAGGGGCTTGCAGTTCCATCAATTTAACAAATTTACCTGACTTCTGCTAGTTAAGTTTGTGAGGTGGAGTGTCTGGTGGGTTCTTGCCCTGCTCTGAATGTCCATGTGGCAATAGAGACCAAACAATTTTTTTTTTTTTTCCTTCAGTCTTGCTGGAATACAGTGGCTGCTTTTTTTGGGTGCATTTCTATAGAAATTATTTCCCATGTGTATTATAGCAGTTCACCCCTCATGAAGGCTGCTCATTAATGATAGGCAGTGCAGAAGTTGGTGGCTTGGTCATGTCTCTTGCAGAGTGTGAACTTCTTGAGTCGGGGACTATCAGTTCCGCTTAGACGTGTCTACTTCTGTGTTGTACAGTGAGGACCTGAGCAGAGTCTCAGGAAGCTGTTAGATAAAAATACCATTTGTGCCTGTGACCTGCATCCTGTTCATTTCCAGGTGCAGTTGAAGACTGATGTTTCAGGCTTTGACTTACAAAGCTCTTCTCTAGTCTGGTGGTGATGACTGTAGGGGCTGCTTTAGGATGCAGCAGAAGCTTGAGTTCAGCAGAGGTTTAAAACAAACAAAAGGGAACGCTTCATATAATGCATAATGAAATTGTGGAACTCACTGCCATAGGGACAGTGTGGAAGCCAAAAGTATAAATGATCTCATAGAGGAATTAGACAAATTAAAGAAGGATTGGTCCAGCGAGGCTATTAAACATAATAGTTATGATGCAACCTGCAGTGCCGGAAGGCCTTAAGTGCTGGCTGCTGGAAGCTGAGAGGTTATTCTTGGGAACACATCAGCCTGTGTGAGCCGTGTTTCTAATGCTCTTTCCCATTGAGCTTCCCCTCTTGGCCAGCGCTGGAGACAGGATACTGTGCTAGATGGATCCATGTTGCTGCCATTATGGTGGTTCTTGCTGGAGTTTGAACAAAAGCCACCCACCACATTGCATGGGTAGTGGCCATTAAGGCTGCTCGGGAAGGTTGTGTCCTGCAGAGTCAGGAAGACTTGGGCTGGAACAGGCTGCAGTTTGGTGATGGATTTTATTTTGCCATAGAATGGGCTGGCACTGGGACCATGGGAGAGTGTGATAAGACAAGTATTCTTTTAAGTCCTGGCTTACAGGCAGCAGCTAGAAAAGTGGAATTCTTTGCAGGGTTTGCAGTGGAACCATGAAAGCTTCCCAGAGTGGAAGCTACCCTGGGGGATGAGCTCTATAACCCCTTCCCTCCCGGTTTGCTGAGTGGTGAGGAGGCCTCTCATGGTTTTTACTCGCTGGTCTGTTGTCTGCCCCTGTTCCTTGCTTTTTTTTTATTTGTAAATCCAGCCCTGAAAGAAAAAGTACATTTGGATCTTTATTTTACATTTCCCCGTTAGTGTGTCTGCTTGCTAGTTTATTAAGAAATACATCTTAAGACATATGTTAATATATAGGCCCAAAATAGTTATTAGATCAGTGCAGGCTGTTGTATTTCTGTTTTTAAATATATCCTTGGCTTATGTTTTTCTAAACTCCTTTTCAACATAAGTTCTTCTGTTGGAGCTCCATGGAAATAATTTATGCCTTAACCCTGAAATTGATGGGTGGTATGGGATAGAATAAATACATAAGTGGGAGAGAAACGAAACATCTGCCAATTTTAACTTTTGCAAATTACATGGAAGCTTGAAAGTATCTGCTAAGTTTATAATACTGTCTGCACAGGAACGCTTTGCCTGAGTACCAGAGGTCAGAGATCTTCTTGTCCCTGTAGCATTAAGTAACCTTTTGGTTAAATAATCTGACCGAAGAGTAGGAGGAGAAAGGAAGAGAGAATTCCACACTAGAGTAAACATGGCATGGAGATTATGGATACCCTGCCAGGAAAGGTGGGGTTTTCCAGCAAGGTAACAAAAGATATTAGCTATCTATCTACATAATCCTGCTGGAGGCTGACAGTAATGCAGCTAGGCTGGAGCAGAAATGTACCTTCCACGTCCTCTCCACCCAGTCTGGGGCGTGGTGGTGAATGATACAGAGTGGTCAGAGCAAGACACATTACCTGCCTCAGTGCAGAAATGCAAGGTTTCTTGGCAGCAGAGGCATGCTTTCTGGGTAGAAAGGTGTTTCCTTCAGTGCGATAGCTGACATGAGGTAGAATCCTGGGGAAGATGAAGTTTTTCATTTTGACATCATGGCAGGTTAAGGTAAACTGCAGAGGAGAGTCTAGAGTTTACCTTGGGCTACAAACATGTCAAAATGATAAACTGCCTTGTTTTCATCTGGATTTTACCACGTTAGTGAGTGCATAGCAAAGACGGACTTTTTTTCTGGCAGAGATAGTACCTTGGAGCAGGTCTACAGCTTGTATAAATTGTGATTAATTCAGTGATGCTGCTCCGATTTATACCAGCTGCAAATTCAGCTTAGCGTAGTCGCCTGTGGTGGGAGGTGCGTGGTACTAGCATGTTTGTGGCAGGAGCTGGCACGCTGCTCCTGTGCTGGAGAGGTGGCACAGAGCAGAGTGTGGTGCGGAGCCTGGACAGCAGCCCAGAAATGGAAACGATAATTGTATTATACAAGAGCGTACTGCTGTAAGAGTCCAAGTAAGAGCTGGGCAACAGTAATCAGGAGGAAAAATAGTTAACTGCCATCTGCCTCTCCAGGACAGATCAACTTAAGATAGAGAATGAATACTGACTTTGTAGCCACAGTTAATTTGCCCTGGAAAGCTCTTCTTAGTGTACAAGTATGAATTAGTATAGGAACTTAAACTGTGGAGGAATTTTCAATTAAGATTTTAAAAAGAATTTATTTTAAATTATAAATTAAATAATAATTTTTGTTTTCCCTGCATTGATATTTTTAAAAAAAGTAAATCTCCTGATCTCTTAAAAGTGTTTGTTCATATCTTGCCATGTCTGCCTACCTGATGGTAATATTTGATTAGAATTTGTTCACAGATGCTGAATACTCTTTCCTGAAAGAATCTATGTAAAGGGAGAAAACAATACGCATCCTGTACTCCACCTTCATAGGCCTCTAGCATACGATGCCACCTTTTGTTTGCAAGAGTTTAAATTTCAAATAAAATCCCAGCATTCTTTTGAAAAAAAGGAAAGGGCCTCTCCCCTGCTTAGATTGTCAAATCCCAGACTAGCCCGGAATTGAATAGGCCAAGTCAGTGACCTCAGGCAGAAAGAATGTTGGTTATTTACGTAGGGCTTCTGCTATTTTAGCAGCAAACCTTTTCTTCTGAAAGGACAATGTATACTGTTTTGTGTTTATGGCCAAGTAAAAAGCTTGTACATTTGAGATTTGCATGGTAATAGCCTCGTAACTCAATATACAGCATCCTCAAAAATAGCAGTGCAGGGCTCTGTTTTGTCTTACTTGGTGCAGGTCTTTTAGAGGCTTTTACAAAAGTTCTCTGAAAAACCATCCTAGAGACTCAGCTACTTATATGTTTGCTTTGGTGGCTTTTTTTCCCCCCAGAGTTTTGCCTTTTTAAAAAAAAAACTAAAATTACACGTGGTTTCTTACTGAGCTATCAGGCCACTGCTCAAAATATTTTGATGCATCTCAAGCTAATCTGTGCCTGCAGCTTGAAACCAGGAAAATGTGCGAGTGTGTGTGTAATTCACACACCAAGCAATTTTCCTGAAATAATGGAAGATCTTTACAGGCATTCTGGCCTGGTGGATGAGCCTGCAATTCCAAATGGTTTTTAAAGTGTGCCTTTCTCAATAGATCGTAACCATGAGGAGCTATTGTGTGAGTAAAGCACACATTTAGGATCCAATCCTGCATTCCTTAAAGTCAATGGGAGTCTGAGCGTGAAAGGAATGCAGGATTGGGTCCTGAAACAGGGGAGCAAAATTGTGTGCCAGATTGCTTTGAAAAGAAGAATACAGCACATCCACAGTAGCCACTTTTTAGTGTTTCAGATTTCAAACGGCTGAAGTCTGTGAAAAGTGGCTTCTGCCAACATGCAGTATCTTCTATTCAAAGGAATTTGGCATTGATAATTTTTCTATCTTAAAACCCCTGAAAGCCCTAGAAATTCACCCCTCCTTTCACAAAGCTTGAGCAATGGAGCATTGTAAGGAGGGGATGGGGCAGTGGCAGTGGGGGATGGAAGTTTCTCCAAGCCCAGGGGCTGGGGCACAGTCGTCTTAGCAGCCCCTTCCTGCTATGAAGACTCTGCACTGCCCCAACACCCGCGATGGCGGCTGCAGCTCAAACGCAGGACCCCCTCATGAAGAGGTTGTGCTCGCCTTGCTTAGTGGCTTTGTGCGAGTTCCCCGTAGGAGCCGGAGGAGAAAAATTTAATTAACAGTTATTCAGGGGCTAAAGCAGCCTCGGTGCTCCCCATTCTCAAGTGGGTGGAGTGACAGAAACCCCGTGTGAAGAAAATCTCTGCAGATAGGCAGTCATAAGCCAGAGGGGAGGGATGGAGAGCTGTGGACCCAAGCTTATGTGAGTAAAGGAGGAATGGTAACAAATACAGAAAAAGTATTGGAAGCTTTTGTTTTCTTTTGGCACATCTTTAATTCCTGGGCAGGCAAACCTCTACTGAGTGAAAGAAAACATCTGGGTGAAATTCTGTATCCGTTTTATCTTGAGCTGACTGGGTAGAGGAGGTGGCAGAGGTGGGTTGTTATTACTTAATATTTTCAATTATTTATTTCATGTTTGTAAAACTTGGTATTTCTCTTGAAGTTTCAGCTCCTGGAATCATCTGGCAACTTAAAGCTTAGCTTCCGCTTTTCAGAAATAGTAGTTGTCCAGCCTGGGGGTTTGCAGAGAACAGATTGGATTCTGGATGTTTCATTCGCCCTTCATCTTTTGAGTTATTTTGGTCCCAGTTTCTCAATCATTAAAGCGTGTACTGGGAGAGCACACAGGCATTCTTCAGAGGGCAGTCACACCTTGCATGGCAAGAAAAGCTGCAGTGTCTGCCAGAGTTTAGTTTAAGGCTGTGGATGGTGGTTCCTGTCGTGGTGCCCTGTGCTGCCACAATGGTGTCTGCAGGCCATACGGGAGATCACTTGGGCACCAGCTGCTCCTGCATGGGCTCGATGACAGGCCCCACCACAGCCCGTGGGTGGCACATGGGCTGTAAAAGTGCATTGAGTGCTGTGCGTTTGGGAGCGCGGGCAGCCCATGGATAGCCACTGCGGACTGGCTCTGAATCAGAGCAGCCCCAGACCTATGCCAGGGGCTTTTGCAAAACAAAATTACCAGGTTTGGCCTGGTAAATTGTATGTTTCCACTGAGCAGTGATGGAGACTGTGGTCGCAGGTGCACAGCAGGTGTGCAGATACATTTGCTTAGCCCAAGCCACCTTGTGTCTGGTTTCACTTGTGCAGGGCTTTGGGGCAATACATGGGAATTTTGCTTCCCTATTATGGTAGCTGGGAAATACCTGAGCAAATGTTGTTGCGTATTAACCCTGCATGTATGTTTACATGTCGCTTTAGTCTGAATGCTTTGAGAAACTGTTGCTTAGGGTGCTGACATGAGACTGGGAATGATACTGGTGTCACATCAGTCACTGCAGAGGTGGTGGCATCTGAAGCAGTTAACAGGCAGTTAGGTCCATATTTAACATTGCTAACTAAAACAGATACGCATAGTTCTTTGGTCAGTCAGGCATGTAGACCCAGGGGCTGCCATGTTCAGAAATCTGTGCGAGTTGTGGACCAAAGCTTCCAAAGTGCAGAGATTGTCACTGACTGTCCTGTTCAGCCTTAGAACCGGCAGTTCATAAAGTAAGTAAGGGGAGGAAATCCCAGTGAGAGAAGCAACATGACACACTTAGTTCCTCCAGAAAGAGCTGTTAGGGAAGGACGCTGTGTGTTTGTGTTGCTGCTGTGAGACAAGCCAGGAGCTTGTGGTGCCACTTGCCCAGCAGGAGCGGCGTGTGGCTGTGGCAGGAGCTCGAGCAAGCGCCTGATGCCGCGGCAGGGCAGCCACAGCCATCCCGCCTGGTCTGCCGCAGCCTGCACCTTGCTCGCTGCCTGCGCGGGGCCTCCCGGGTAGCTGTGCCCCCATGGGAGAAGGGGCAGCAGAACCAAGGTGTGGTCAGACCTACCCAGGCATGTCCCTACCCAATAGGAATGGCAGGTACTTGAACAATAGTCCGTGGCAATAGCTTGGACTGTTAATTAGCTTGGCTTTAACTAATTTAGGTATCACTGCTAAAGATGATAAACCCAAACTCCTCAATTGCGCTCCATACAGGGAGGTTTTAATTACATTTTCTGACTGAAATACAGTCCTCTTGTTCCACACAGCTGTAACCTTAGAAATAACAAGGGCATTATCACACTTTGTTCCCTCTAAGGCTGAAACTTTCCCACTTGAAGTTAAGGGAGGAAGCACATGTATCACAAGAGATCATGATGGTGAGGAGGTACGCTGGTGTGGTTTGCGTTTTTTTTTTTTCAGCACGCTGGTAGTCTCAGGGACACGCGTTATCTGGGAGGCAAGCCTAGGGCTGCAGCATTCCCATTATGTCGGGGGGAACTGTTTGTTTTTAAGTAGCATCAGGCACTGAGACAATGCAGGCTTCTCACATGAACTTGCTTACACTACAATGCTAGTAAATCATGATTATTACCCAACGGTTGCATGCTTTTAATCATCAAAGTACTTAAAATATTATAATAATGCTTGGCACTTCTCAACTTCAAAGCATGCTGCGGACAGTAATTAGGTCTAATAACCATGCTGTGACAGCAAGACATTGCTATCTCTTGTCTTACAAACGTGAGGGGGAGGCTAGCCCCCGATGCAGTTGCATCATCCCATGTGAGACTGGAGATCTACCACCAAAGACTTGATAAACTCACCTCCCTATAGGCAAATACCCCACTGCCAGCAGCACAGGGAGGGCTTTGAAGATGCTTTCCAAGCTAGTGGGGAGGGGGCAGGACAATTTTCAGTGCTCTTTCGGAGCACCATAATATCCAGTCTGATTCACGTTTTGTTCCATGAGGGCCTGGAGCAGCTTTTGAAACAGCGCTGGAAAAAGTTTTACCCCATCTTGGCTTCCTGGCTGGTGAGTTTACACCACCCAGCAAAGTGTTGTGGAGACTGGAGAGAATAATTGTGGACAGCCTGTGTCAACTGTGGGTCATTTTTCCTTTTGCAAGCCAAATCTTTAAGTCCTTTGCTAAAGCAACAGCTCTCCTATTTCTTCTAGTTTGCAACGCGTTGGGGAGAAAAATTGTATAGGAAGTAATTGCTAGATGTTTCAATACCAGAGGCTCATAAACTGGTTAAATGTGAAAACTGATGTTAGAAACCTAAAGCTGTTTCTGATTTTATATATTTTTTTAAAGTTCTAAAAGTCTGTTTCTTTTGGATGTTTGTCATGTTGGTTGCAAACACCACTTGTGATCATTCCTCAGGATGGAGTAAATTCTAGCTTGCATTTTATTAACTGCTAGATCATCTACATGAAACTCTGCACTCCTGCTGGAACATTTGCAAGGTCTCTGCTT
Source organism: Phalacrocorax carbo (assembly GCF_963921805.1). Lineage (NCBI taxonomy): Eukaryota > Metazoa > Chordata > Aves > Suliformes > Phalacrocoracidae > Phalacrocorax > Phalacrocorax carbo. The sequence goes on along the minus strand of NC_087520.1, from coordinate 35,499,249 downwards.
CCCACCTGAGGTGGTGGAACCCCCTTATCCTGGGACTCACTACCCCTCAAACGTGTGGTTGTCAGTCAAGAAATGTACAAGTTATTTGCAACAAGCATTTGTTGTCACTGTGAGTGCATAAGTTTCGTTTTCTACAGTAAAACAAGGCTCTAAAGAGCACTCGGGGGGTGGGGGTGGGGGTGGAAGGGCTTCCGTATAAAAGCTAGTGTTACGTGCCTGCATGCGGGCTGCATGCTGGGCAGCTTCTGCCCTGTCCCGTGGTCCCCCTGTGTATTCCTGGCCGACCTGCTGCTCTTCTGGTCGGGTGTGAAACAGAGCCTCTTCCTCGCTACTGTTGAAAACTGGTCTGACAGGGCAGACGTGCCAAGGTGGGTATCCAGCAGAAGGAGAGGAAAGCAGCACAGTGTGTGTGAAACCCCACGCTTGTGAACTCTGCGCTAGGCTGCTCATTATAACTGCTCATTATTATTATAATGAGCTATCAGCAAGTTGCATCAGGTTTTGTCAGAAACTCTTGAGTTTTTTGTTTCAATATTATGAAAGCAAATAGTAACCTGGGCTTGGCTATACTCAGTCATTTGAAGGAAAGCCAAGCAGCAGGTTCTGTGTACCAGTGGGCAAGATGATATTACCTTGTCTAGCTGGCCAGGCATTTGACTCAGCTGGCTAAAGCAACACTAGTTATTTTTAACTTGTAATCTCTGCCTGATTGACAAAAATAGTTTATGGCTACACAGAACAGGCTGGTGCTGTGCAGGGCCTAGAGAGGTGAAACAGCCTTGTCCAGTACGTGGAGCTTGTACCCTAACCTCGAGGTGTTGCACCCGCCCTGCCGCACAGCTGCCCCGGGGCGGGGAGGTACCAACGCTGCATCTCCTTGGGCTTCGTGTCTCCCTGGCTGCAACTGCCAGCACTGCCCTCTCTGTTGCAGTTTTCACATGATGCCCAGGCACTCAGAGTTTGGTGTCTGACCGTGTTCAATGCTGTCATTTAGCAAACTCTTCTGGGGGACAAATGGAATGTATGTTTTTGCCTTTATTTCTAAAATGCAGTGTGTAGAAGCCAATATAGTGCAGCCATGGCTATTTGCGTGATAACTTGCTGTTTCTTGTTTATGAGATAATTATTGTACAATCCCTGAATGAAATTCCTCTAAGGGAAAGGGCCTATCATATTAATTATTGCTAATAATAGTAATTATCATGTGAGCAAGCTGCTTGCCTGCTTTGAGTTTAGGCAAGTCTGTTCCCTAATAGGTGGCTTGGTTTTTTCTGCTGTGAAATGGGGAAAATGGTATTTTTCCTCAGTTTTGAAAGGGATTGCTCTGCAAGTTCTGTGTAAAACAGATGTTTTTACCATGTCAGCTGTATGGAAGGGGAGGCCAGCTGCCTGTGTTTGGCGGGGGGGCTTGCAGAGCGGGGTGTGAACAGTGAGCGGGGGCTCCCGGGTTGTGCAGTGGCACCTTTGATGCACTGGGGTGAGGTGGGGTTGTTTCATTTCGCAGGGCAATCAGCTGCCAAATGCATCTGATAACATAAGCGTCTTTGAGAGCCAGTCCAAAACATCGGTTTTGCCTTGTTTGCTTTGGGTCATAGGCTTCCCACTCCTTCCCAGTCTGGGAAAGCTCTGACCCCATTGGCTTCTGCCAGTGATGCTGTGCTAAGGAAAGAACAGGAGCAGAATTTGGGGCATTTCTGTCAACCTGAGCACTGGAGGCTTTGCACACTGAGATACAAAGCAGGATGCGTGGGTCCTCATGCACCTTCTGCTGTGCTTCGGGACATGCTGATGCCTCCCTGAATTAGGGCGTTCCTTTCTTGAGACTATCCCTCCAGCAGTGGAGTTCAGGATTTGTCCCTAATTATCTCTGCTGCTTCTAACCATAAAGGGTGTGTGGTGAGGGTGATGGCCAGCGCTCCTCCACCTGAAACAAACACCCCAGCTCTGCACCAGTGGCGTGTGTGAGCAAGGTGGAAGGTGCTGCATCAGCTCATCCAAGGCAAGTCCATGTTCTGGGTGCAGCCACTTCATTTCCACCATCTAAAGACAAGTTATGTGTTAAGGCTGGGCCTGACGGAGTCAATATGTCCCTTAAAAAGCCATTCTGGCCTCTTTCCTTTTCTTCTCTCCTTTCCATTTACCTTTGCTTTACCTTTGACTGGAGAGGTTTAAAAACAGCTTGGATAAGCAGGAGGGAAGATCTAGAGGTGGTTGCTCCTGCATCAGTCAAGAGGGGCCCTGTCACCCCCTGATTGCTGTCCCAGCCCTGTGCCTTGTTTTGGTGATGTGTAGGATGGACCAGTTTTACCTAAGTCTCAGAGGAGATGCGACAGTCTCAGTGCATTGCCCATGCCACAAGGCTCCCGGTCCCCACAAGAGCTACCAGGCAGCCTGAAAGATAAACAAGAGCTGACTCCACCTACCAGCAGTATGGAGACAGCAGCCCGTGAGATCGACAGCCCAAGAATGTGCACACAAAAGAAGCATTTCCCTCGGCCACGACAGTAAAACCGCCAGACAACCACATGCAGCATGTGATTTCCCAAAAGCATCAGCCCAGATCCCAACTTCTTTGTGCCACACACTGTTTCCCAGGATCAGATCACAGTGGCAACATGTAAAAGGCACTTTAAAGCACTGAAAATTAATCATATTTTCCTCAACATTGTTTATGGAAACCGTGGAGAGCACTCCTGCCCTTCTCTGCTTGGCCAGCTGGCTCATTTTGCAGGTCCTCAGAGTCAAACCCTCTGCAAAGATCAGCAGTGTTTATGGTGGAGTTACTACTCCACCTCAGTAGGAGATGTCCGGGCTTATTCTGTGGAGTAAGAGCTTTGGCAGTGACCTGGGAGGGGTCATCTGTTGACCTGTAAATACAGAGCTTCTTGCCCTCTTCCTTGCTCTGTGTCACAGCTAACAGCAGCCCGTGGTAGGCCTTGTGCCATCTGCTTGCCAAGGCTGCAAATGACTTGTGAGAGCACCCAAATGTTTGGGAGGTTTGGCCAGTGAGACCCTGGCACAGAGTGGAAATAAGGTGAGTCAGGATGAGTGCTGTTTCCCTTCTCCCCCTCTGCTTTTACACTGGTAAAATGGTGTTACTTTCAATGGAGGAGCTCTGGTGTAAGACAGACGTGATCTGCTGTATCTAAAAACTGGTTGGGCTCAGTGGTTTCTGAATTCCTGGTTTTAAGCCTCTTTGGGACTCTCTGGAGTCTGTTGTGCATTTCTTAGCTGTAAAGGGAGACATCAGTTAACGATGATCATAGGCTTTGTCAGTAGAGTTCCACAAGCGCTAATGAAATGGCAAATATTCAATCTTGAAAATTAAATCTCTTGTTTTCAGTATGATTTACTGCCCTTCCCTCTGTCACGTGTGCCTTGTACTGCTTTTTAGTATCACAGTGGGATGTGGCGTGTGGCTGCTGTTCACATTGATTAATATATTAATGTCTTTAAAGGTGACAGGAACTTCCGTATGTGGTATCCCTTGTTTGGTCCTTCAGACAGACACATTGCCCATGTTGATTGCAGTGGATGTATGCCTGCTGTGATTTCATGTGCTAAGAAAATAATCTCAATTTACAAATGAGCCTTTCCATCCAGAATAATAATTATTGGGTTTAGATTTCAAATTTTGCAGGAACTGGTATCAGCTGGGTTCCAAAACGTACACTTAGAAGTAACATTTAGTTGATAAGGAATTTGTTAAGGTAGGATGGAGCCAAAAGCCAAACCCTCACCCATGTCTCTGGACGGACCCTCCGGGGAGGAGAGGGGCCAGGAACCAGCCACGCAGACAGGCGCAGCAGGACGTGCTTTTCACTTTGCATCCTGAACAACTGGGTTTGGGTTTGGGGCGCCAAATTCTGACAGTACCATATTTTAACAGGGAGAAGACTACGAGGAAAAGCGTTCTACAATGTCAATGGCAAGGTGTACTGTGAAGAAGACTTCCTAGTAAGTAAGATTTCAGGCATTTTTTTATTTTATTATTTATTTTATTTGTTTTTAAACCAAATAGTTCTTTTATATTGGCTTGTTTGCTTTGAGAGACGGTTTAGTCATCTGGGGCCTCCTGCCAGTGCTGGAATTGGGAAGCATTTACCACTAACCCCATAGAGGCAGGATCAGGCCCCAGGTCTGAAGTGGTGGCTATGAAACCAAGTACATAACTGTCCATAAGCCATCACAAAGTGTAAATTATGAGAATAAACACTGGAGCTGCTCAAGCTTGGGACTTGAATTGCAGCCACAAAGCCTTGCCTGCCAAGCTAGAGCTCAAAGTCAAACATCTGGGGAATACCAATCATAACAAGAGGGGAGCGTTTTTGACTGGAGCACGTCATCGCTGTGTACAATGTTGCTTTGTTGCAGGCACAGTTTTAATCACTGCTCTGCTCGGAGTGTTGTGGAGCTGCATTGTGATTAGCTAAAAACTGTTAGCCACGGAGGAGCAACTAATTTTCTCACCATGCACCCAGAGCTTTTATAAATGCTTTAATAGCAACTGAGTCATGAAAAGAAAAATGAAGCTTGTTGCTGAGCTGTGTTGTTCCAAAAATAAAATATTTGTGTAATTAAGGGTGAGGATTGTACAGTACACAGAATGATTTGATAAGTGGCAGACCATTTGTAATTAAGATTAAGAGGATGGCATGGCTGGGAATTGAAATCCGAGAGGAATGATATATTTTAGCTTAGAGGATGATGAATTGGAGAATCAGTATGTTGAATTTATACCATCTTTATTTATTGAAATACTCTTTATTTAGAAGCTTGGGTCTTCCAGAACAACTTTCCATTTCTAATGAAAATATGGCCATGCTTCTTGCAAATGAACTATTCAAAATATATCCCACAACAAAAATGTTGCTGGCAGTTAAGAGTGCACAAATGCATTTCTCATCAATGCAATCCATAAAAATAATGGAAATTCCTAAAATATAAGCCATATTTGCCTTCATGTGTTACACCTTTACTCTCAGCCTACCACAGCTGGAGCCTGTTGAAAATAGCAAATTGTATTTTGTTCAGAAAATAGGTTGCTTGTTATAATAGAAATGTTACTATTTTGCTTGCATTTTGGAGAGAAAAATATTTTTTCTCCCTTGCTTTTTTCGCTCGCTCTTCCTGTGTTTCTGCAAAAGCAGAAGGTGCAGTGTGAGATGGAGGGGCTCAATCCTTTGAGATTTTTATTTTAACCTGTGTTGGAAGGTACTTTCCCCATGATCAAAACCTTTCACCCAGACTTAATGACATGAGTATTTTTAGTAGTTTGTACTTTTAGCCTAATCATGAGTGTTAAATCTAAAAATCTCAATTGGAGATTGTTGAGTTTTCAAGGGGTAGGGGGGGAACCTCTTTAGTTCTTAGTCATGTTCTGTGGTAGGCTTCTGAAGGGAGATAACTTGCAGTGATTTTTTCCCAAGAAAATAGAGGTTGACGACCTTATAGGAATAAACTTTCTGCAAGTTAGGGAACTGTTGGGAGGTTTAAGACATGGATTTAAAAGCCCAAACTTCCCAGAGGTGTGTCTTAGCATATTCCTGGTAGCATTCCCAGTAGGGATGGGAGAGAAGCAGACCAAGGGACTCACTGCTATGTAAGTCAGCGAAAGAAATCAAATTCTGACGTGGCTAAGCCAGCTCCATCTCAGAAGGTGAGTTCATCTTCTCTCAGCTTTCCCTGAGCAAACATCATAGCAGGAATGCTAGGAATTGTCCTGTTTGCCTAATAAAATAAAACAACTTTGCCTGTTTTAGAGTTCTGTGGACAGAGAAAGCTCAAAGCTTTTCTCAAAGTCAGAGGAAAAGGCTGCAAAGTAGCAATTAAAAAGGAAGTTATTTTAACTGCTTCATATTCCCAGGTCTAGCTTCTAACCACTTGAAAAACCCAGTCCTCTCTCAAAAGAGGTGTTCTCAGTCCAAAACAGATAGCAAATGCTTTTTCTGTATAACTGAGAATTTCAGTCTCTACCATAAATCCAAATCTTGGTGCAGCTTTATATATGGATTCTCTGCTGCCAGTATGGTAGTGGGATGTTAGGGAAGGTAAAGATGGGGGTGGGGGGAGGTGTTTAAAAAAACAAAGACACACTTGTGGGTGAATTAGGTTGACCTTGAACTCTGTCCTCTGACCACTACCCTGCAAGATTTGCAGGCCAAGAAGAGAGCGCCAGCAGAGCTGTAGGAGCTGCTGTGCATTATAACAGTCTGTGGAGTTGTCCCATAGCCCTGAATCCACAGGTCTTCCACAGAGACATGCTTCCTCCCCCTCGGCAAGCTTCTGCCCTGTCCTATAGCAGCTGTGTGAGTACATGCTCCTACTTTTGACCTTTCTTGCACTGCAAGACTTGCCTCTTAGCTCGTTGTGGCCTCTTTATGGCCAGTAAATGCAGTCAGAAGCAGAGTGGATCACGTTCTGGTCCCGTTCTTAGGTAAGAGTGTAAGAAAAAGATTATTTTAATTTGGGGAGGTAAATGGAGTCAGTCTACCTACATTATAACTGTATTCCTGCTAAGAAAATACTGTCTCCCATTGGTGTCCTGGATCTTCCTTGGCTTTTGTTTGCCTGGGAACTGATCAGGAGAATTAGATGCTCCTATAGGTGTGAGAGCCTGGTCAGAGCTCTGTGGAGTTGCAGCCCCGCAGCTTGGGACCGGGTTATTCCAAGTATGACCCAAACAGAGCAGGAACTGGAAAGCAGAACGGCTTCAGAAAATTGGGCAGGAGGTAGCGTGCTGTTATGCTGGGGTCACTGGTGAAATCCATTTAGTAACAACTGAATTGGAGGGGCCTGTGTGTACATGGTTAGGCTTGCAACAGCAGGACGACCTTCCCATGGATTTCCTAGGGACAAATGTGAGGAGTCAAAGTTTCACAGTCCCACCAAAGCAGCAGTAGTCTGACTGAGCTCCCTGATTTGCTCTGCCAGCAAGAGTTCTGCTGATGGGAAGCAGCTGACTTGGAAATGTAATGCAAATGGAGAGCAGGGGTGGTAGTGGGCTGAAGCCTCCCTGCTACCTGGAGGAGAGCCCATCCCCTTGCCACCCTCAACAAGCAGTGTGGGGCAGAGCTGAGGGCTGTAATTCTTGGAGAGCTCTGTCCACCCCCACTGCTACCTCTGTGTATCTCACTAACTTGCTGCAGGTGCTTCTTCCCTGTCGTCGTACTGGGGATGTCCTGCAGGCCAGTCCAGGCAAAAACAGGGACTGCAGGAAGTCCCACTTGGGGTCTACAGTAAATAGCACATGAACAACAGAGGGCAGAAAAGCTGAACTGGTTCTTGCTATGAACCAGTCAATGTAGGAGATTTTAGGGAAGGATGGATATAATTTATGGGTTTCTTCTTATTGTAACTTTGAAAAGTTTAACATCCTGTAGATGTCAGTATCTTAATTCTCCTGCCAATACTGCTGGTTTCTCTGTCAGAATGGCTCCTGGTGGAGCAGATTCTCCAGAGCTGTAGTTGATGGTTCCGTATGTGATACCTGGTTTTCTAACTCCCATTCACCCAAGACAGATCAGCTCTTTCTCTCTATCAAAGGCGATACATGGAATTCAGTGTGATACTATGTATGGTCTTTGAAGACAAGGCCTTGAGAAAAGCCATTATCTGATCCTTAGAAATGTTTGGCACCTGTTATAAGAGCAGGGCTCGCCCTCCTTGGCTAAACTGTCCCTTTTGAGGTTCAGCACAGTGCTGGTGCTGGCTGCTCCAGGGTGCGTCACCCCAGAGGTAGTTGCACTTCAGCAGTGAAATGCTGTGTGGGTCATGTTTTGTGAGAGGTCAGTTGTCACTTAAAACATAGCGAGTGTCAGAGAGCTTTGGCTACCAAGTGTTACAAAGAAATTCCATAGAAGTGTGACACAAGGAGCTGCTAGCATCAAGCATTCAAAATATGGCCCTTTCTTTGAAAAGTGCTTTTGATTTCTGGACAAAAGGTGTTAGAGAAATGTAGATGTTATCATTCATTAGGAGCAATTTCCACTGCGCAGCCATAAAGCTATACAAAGCACAGGTACACCCATCAAAACCTTTGGCAATAGCCTCAAGGTACATTCTTCCAGCAAATAGTTTTCCCACATGCTTGCTCTTACTGAGGGCACAGATTATCTTTCTCCGAATCCGGTGACTTATTTTGCTCATTCTCTCCAGGAAAGAAGTTTTTAGATCCACTCGTGGAGTTGTAGATGGGGAAGGGATGCCACATGCTGCAGTGATCCTCATGAGAATAGTTCTGGCCTTTTGTGTGTGAAGTTGTGAATCAGTGGGTGAGGGCTGGTAAACCCTTACACCAGGATAACATGGCATATCTCTTCCCTGTTGTTTTGTTTTTGTCAGCCTCCTGCTTCCAGCCCTGATTAGCTGCAGATTCTCTCAGGGCTTAAACCCAAGCCATTTTGGCTAAATGTAGTGCATGAATCAGAGTTAAAAAAAAAAAATAAATCCACAGATAATGCCAGTGCTGCCTAAGCATGGCACAGAGGTTCCCTAATCAATGCAGTTCGCAGTAGGAGCACTTCAGCAGCGATATTGCATGTTACCGAGTATAAGGAGTAAAAAGAACAAAACTAAACCCCCAAACTTTTAATTGCTTTGTTTAGCTCCAGGGAAGATCCAGTTACTCTTTTTCATGCCACCTTAAGGTAGCACGTCCAGCAATATCCAAGTCTTGCCTCAGCTCTATTAGGATAGTTATTTCATGAAAGGAAATAAAACAAATGACAGTTTAATCCTTCCCTGAAAGCTCTTAGGACACAGATGGCTAACTAGCCATAACAGGGACACTGTTCCTGGTGAAGTGAACAAAAAATAAATGCCTTACTGTATAATAAATAATCCCAGTCAGATGTTCTTGTTCCATTTTGTTGATAAATTGCTGCATGATCATGGGTGAAGGAAAAATAGCTCAGTAATTTTAATTTGTCTTTCCTTTTCAATGCTTAAATATCATGGAAAGGAATTTAAAAGAAATTACTGTTTTTCTTGGCAAAAAAGACCTGAAAAATGTCACCAAAGCAGCCTGAATCTTAGATCGATTATCTTTTTTTTTTTTTTAAGTTTGATAGGCTTTTCCTTTTTCTCTTGAGGTAATGAACATTATTGAGTGGGGGTCCAGCAGAGGTTAAGAAATGAGAGAATTTCCCTCCAGGGAGGAGATGAGAGGGAAAATGAACCTTGTGACAGATGTTAGGTACATTGCTTAATGCACTACTGGAAGACTCAGATGCTCTGGAAATAACCTATTACAAGACACCAGAAGCTGCAATGCATAGCATTAAGGTCATCCCAAACTTCCCCTTTTAAGATGATTTCTTTTGCTGTCTTATAACTTTGCCAAATTTAATCATTTAGGCTGAACTTCTTCATGCCAGGTTTTTGCCTCCAGCTAACTTTGCTGTCATTAGTTGTTGAAAGTTTCATCTAAAGCTGTTCATCCATTTCAGTGAGTAAGACTGGTGGAAGATCTGTCACTTTGCCCATAAATCCTCAAAGAGAAAGGCTCTAAAAACTTTGTTTTGCACATGCCAACCACAAAGAGAGAATTAGTGCATTGCAAGCCTCCAGAAGGCCTTTGGGTGTCCCCTTTTTGCCTTTCCCAGCCCAGACGGTGGCCAGCCGCTGTGATGGTTGCGTGCTTGTGCCTTTGCGGCTCCCTGCCCTGGCCTCATTCCTTCCTGCCACGGAGAGGCAAGGGCTGAGGCTGTGGTGGAAAGGGCTGGCAAGCAGCCAACAGCCCCAACAGAGCTGTGCCTTGCAACCCTGCAGGCTGCCTCTCAAGTCTTCCTTCTCTCCATCCAGTCTGCTGGGTCTTCTGATTCTTCTCTCCCCTACAGTGGCAACTGGTACCTCTCAGGACTCTATCCTCCTTGCTACAGCTGTAGCCTCTTTGCTCCGCCACTGGCCACTGCAATGCAAAAGTTGGCTACAGAGAACATACAGGGCCCTGTCTTACATCCACAACTGTAAAACTCTCATTTTTTTTTTAGAAATGCAAAAGGATCAGGGTGTGCAAGACTGGTAGGGACATGACAAATGGATATCATCAGCCTTTCATGGAGGAAGGGAACAGGATATCAACAGAGGACTAGCTGGGTGATCAGCAGTTAATAAGAGCAGGGCTTGCACCTTCATCTCCTGTAGCACCAAGCACAAGACAACCTTAATTTGGGCCCCTAGGCGTGGCTGCAATGTAAGTATTAATACTGACGAGGCTATTCTTCTCAGTTTGTGCACATGCTGTTTTCCAAGCCTGGCAGTGTGGGAAATGGCCCATCCCATTTGCTGGGGCTCTAGGAAGATAGTTTTTATTTAGTGTAATGGAAGCTGGTGTCAGCTGGAGCCAGAGGTTTGATTTTCCATCTCAGTGAGTATAAATGTTTGGAGATCCCCCTTGGGAGGTGAGCAGTGGGAGTAGTGCATTAGAGCCCGTTGCTGCCTAGCGAGACTCTCAGAAAAAACAGACTCAGTTGAAAAGGTAAATGATTAAAGTTACAGCTTGTGTCGGCTTTGTATCTAATGGGAATCACAGAGCAAATAGAGCTCAAGATAACTGTGAGGATGTTGTATTTAGGAACCTTGGTATTAAAATGCATATTCTGGTCAGAGAACTGACAGACATGAGTGTTCATTGGTATGTTTAACACCATGATAGAATCAAAGCTTGGAAAGGGATTTGCTGCAATATTCCTGATGTGCAGAAGCATAAGGAAGTCTGTGAGCATTTTCAAGGCGCTCACGGCCTAGGACAGGCATCAGGAATGCTGAGCGTTGCTGTGCTCCCAAATACTGTCACTGAAAACAACAGCAAACAGATTATAGCATGTTACTGTAATTGGCGCATGAGGGAGTGAAGTTCATGTTGTTACTTGTGTGTCTTGCTTCAGCCCCTCCCCGCCAGAAAAATTTGAATACTTTCCTGCCTTAGTTTTTCCTAAGTTTGAAGTATGCCAGTCGTCCTGGTTTTATTTTATAAACAAATTTGACAGTAATGATGATTAATTAGGGTATTCTGAATTGAAGTGTTGCATCAAATCTACAGATGGGCTTAAAATTCAAATTTCAAAATATTTAGGGATAGTCAAATATTGATTGGCCTCTGCACTTTGGACTTCAATGTGAATCAACACGAAGGGTGTGTAGAGCTGGCAGTTTGGGTTCACCTCTCATTGCAACACAATACTGTAGTGTTGTATTCTGTATCAAGAAGTTACAAGTCCACTGAAGCTGGTGGCAGAAGTCCCATTGACTTCGGGGGGGGTCTGGATTTTCTCCCAGGAATTCATCCCAGAGAACAAATTTTTAAAGCTAGGGCCCACATAAAAATATTGGCACCAAGGCTGAGAAACTAAGGGTGAATGCTGCAAACACTGGGTGGCATGGCAAACTGCAGGTCTGCTAATTGAACAAAATTGGTGTGTTGAAATAGGAGACCAACTGGAGTCTAGAAAAATCTCTCAAGTTTATAGAAGAGCAATACAGAGGCAGTACCTAGACCCAGGTGATAATGTAGATAAACATAATGTGATGAAATGTCAATATGTGAGGTCTGTATTCACTAAAAGGATGCTCAGCTTTTCCTGAACTGGGTTACAGATTGTTAAAACGGGTCACAGGAATCACTGTCTGGCCCATAACAAAATAGACAAGGAAAGGCAAAGATGGGGTTTTTTTCTGAAATGTATCACTGTACTAGCTTTTGCAACTACCCCATATATTAAATTTGCTAGAGGAATATTTTGAAGAGCGTGTTACAAAGTCCAATCGGTTTCATGCCAGATAGTCACTCCCCTATTTCCTCTTGAGATGGGCATCCAAAAAGTCAGATTATCCCATTTTTCTTAATATTACATTGTAAAGTAAATTACAATAACTGAAGCACACTTAAAAGAACTAGACGTCTTTCTAATTATGTGTAACTCCTGCCAAACACTTGTAAGCACAACAGCATTACTTTTTTTTCTAATGGAGAGTTAGGGGGAAAAAGTGAGAAAGTGGTGTGTTTCCACTTCTGTAGTAAACATTGGTATTAGTTGCTGTTATGTTTTGAAATGTTTCAACAACTGTTTTGAATAAAATTCAGATATTTTTTTTCCCCCAGGAAGATATGTTCTAATGTAGACAGTTTCTTTCACAGTATACATAATGGATGGTAGCAGTGACAATAAATAACCCACAGCAAGAGTATAGTGCTGTGCAATATGAAGTGCTGTACATCATGAATCAATAGATTTTGGGCAATGTGACGCAGAGTTAAAATTGTTGCTTCAGGCTTTTTTCTTGATCATTGTCACTACGAAGCTTCCACGGGAGTTTAAGGAAGATCTATGTAAGAAAATCATTGTTGACTATTAATCAGACAGAAGGTAGCCTTGGTGAGTGCTCACACATGGGTCTCTGTAGAAAGTAAATCGCTATTCCCTTCTCAGAGGCTATAAAATGCCTGACTGCTAAGGCAAAGTTAGCTATCAGCCAAATTCCTCATTTTTGGCAGGGTTTTGTCCTGGCCAGACCAACTGTTACCTCTGTGCAGAACATGAGGTCCCTCCTTGCCCCTACCCATGTCCTTCAGACAAAACAAAGTTGAAACGCAGAAGCAAGAAGATAAGATGCTGTGGTAGTGTTTCCTCACTGGCAGCAAGGCAGGGTGAACCAAAAGGGTATTTGAAGGGGTTTCAGCAAGATGAAGAGTAAAGTTCTGAACTATTTTCCTTTAGTTTAATCTCTGCCACCTGCCATGAGGCTCCTGTATCTTTGAGCCTGAGAAGGCCTTGTTTTGTTCAGTTCAATTTAATCGCTGCATTTAAATATGTGTGTAAAAAACCAACAAAACCCCATCTGCATGAAACCAAATTTGATATTCTTTCCCTCTCCTAACGTGATCCCATGAATTTCTTGCATTGTTGTATCCCATGTACTGAGGGTCCCATGCAGAGAGCAAACAATAAAGCAGCGAGAAGACAGATGCTCTGCTAATGGGAAACCAAGGAGAAGAGAGTCTGAGGGATTACAGGCAGCCTGGGGATGGAATACATTATTAGCATAGCACCCAATTCAGAAATTAGTTTTCAGAATTAAATGCCTGAAGCATTTTGGCAAAAACTCCTGATCATCCCTCTCAAAAGCCCTTAAAGCATAAAAGGGTAGGAGTCTCAAGTCTAGGCTGAGCAATCACATTCAGTGACTCTGTGGTGCTGTAACAGTGAATCGTAGTTTTTACGGCTTCATACCATTACCGGGGCAGCAACTGCCACACCTACTGAAATGTAACCCAGTCGATCTGCTTGCACAAACCTTTAGCAGGTTTTGGACATCCTCATCAAAGAAGCAAATGAGTCTGAATGAGATTCCAGGGTCTGTTTCCAGGAGAAAGGTTTTGTTTTGTTGAGTGCATAACAGCAGGGAAGTGCATCAGCCTCTCCTTGGCACGGTTAGGCATGTGAAGGAGAAGCAGCGACATGTCTTTTCAAAGATCTGATGTTGTCTAAGGTAGAAACTTAGGGTCCTGAAGCCTTTTTCAGGCATGCTTTTTTCCTGAATGTTTTTGCTCTTGAAAATCATGATAAGAACATCAAACTTTAAAAGACCCTGGGTAGACAACCAAGATAGGTTACAGGACTGAGGGCAGACAGGAGAAATTGTTTCTCATAGTACTTTGTAGGATTATCCTCCATGCATAATTGTTCATTATTTGCTCAAAATTCATTGTCAATTTCTTTTTGATATATTGCACATTAAACTGAAGAGTTAAACCCCCAGATTATCACAGGAGGACACTAACAGGCCTAAATATTTAGGACAGAAGGGGACTTGTTTTCTTCTTACACTGAAACAAAGACTCTTGGACAGAATAATTAGAGATTTTTTTGACTGTTTGATAATCGAAGTTATAGTGGACAGCAAACAAAAGAAAAGTTCAGCCAGCCAAGTCTTCTGCTTTATTTTTACTCTTCTATTCTAACATAATTAACATATTTCTTGAGGTTTATTTAGTTTCCCAGCGTCTTGTCTTATATAAGTATTTTTGGGGAGCTTGGTTAGAGTCTTGATTCATGCGTATAAAATGAGATTTTATTATCTTGGGATAGACTCAGGGACAAGGTAAATATTGGAAAAAATAACTGGGACCAAACTAAGAAATCAGGAAAAACAATATACCAGCTCTTAAAAATGCACTTGTTTTCTTTGCATCCTGGTAACTACAATCTTATTTCTATGTCACAGAAGTGAGAGTAAAGGGTTACACTTCATTTTCCGCTTTGAATTTCAGAGCTGTTCTTTTTATAACAACTTCTTTCAATGTTTTTATATATGGGTAATGAGCATCTATAATGAATGTTTGGGAAGGTTCAAAATTATGCTTCATATTTGTCCTGGGTACAGACTGTCTGTAGACTTCTGAACGTTTCTGTCTAGTTTGAGATTGGTCTGTATTTACGTCATCTTATAGGTCAGCAAACAAAATATTTAAACAAACAAAACAAAAGAAACAAAAAACAAACACAAAAAAAACCCTGAAACATGGCACATTTGAAACCCTTATAGAGTAAGGCTAGAATTGAGCCCAGTGCTGCTTACATCCCGAATGAAATTGTACATACAAAACACCATGTGTACAGGAAGCACAGGCTTCTCCACTTGGGTCTTGCCCATCAGCCTGTATTACTTCACTGTTTCACATCAATCTGTTCTTCATGTCCCCAGATTGTGAGGGAGGACTGGTGTGCACAAAAGCTTTTTCCCCCTCCAACTATGTCAGTAATAAGAGAAGCTACGAGTCTGTAGAGTATAACCTCCTTCTCTCTTGTAGTTCCTTAGTTCACAAGTTCTGGGGCACCAGTGCTTCTTCCACCCAGCCACGCCGGGAGCTCGCCATTGGGGAGGATCTTGAGTGTGCTGAAAGCTAATAGAGAGGCCATTCTGCCTTGTCTGCAGTCTGGAGCAAGACACCTCTCATTGCGCACACAAGATTTGTAGAGGTTAATAATAATTAAAAGCTTCCAAGACAGAGGCTGCCAATGTTAATTAGTATTTTCAGGCTTTGTTGTTAAGTTCTTCTTCTAAAATTGAAAATTTAGTATACCAGCCCTGATTGAACTCTCCAAGTTAAGAACAAACACTGCAAAGCAGAGGTTGACAGGTGAGCTACAAAAATGTAGCGAAAAATCATTGTTTACCTTTAAACAGCAGTGTCCACAGCACTACCAGCATGTAGAAAATGGGGCTGCTGGGATCCAAGGCTGTTATTCTTTTCCAGTCCAAATGGATTTGAAGCACAAGCAGAGCTGAATCCAAAATGCTGATCTTGCTGAATCAGGCCTCCAGTTTGCCTGGGATCAGAAAAGAGTGTAGCAGTAAAGGACAGCTTCCCAAGCCCATGAAATATCTTATCATTGCTATTAGACTTAGTGCCATTTTGCAAAGTCGTCTTAAATGGGTTTGGATGTGTTTGACAAAAAACATTCTCTTGTTAAAAACAAATCATGGTTTTAATTTAATAGGGTTAGTCATATAAGAGTGATTTTGTGTCAGCAAAACCTTTCTTTCTGACAAACAGTATAATTTATGACAATCTAGTTAGCAATAAATGACATTAATCAGACCACTATGTCATTCTGTCCCTGGGGAATAATATTCCCTCTTAATCAATAGCCGGGTAAATGCTCCTTTGCATTCCTTATCAAATGACAGCCAGATGCTACTGATAAATTAATTCCAGCAGAATTTTAGAATTAGCTGGTTTGTACTATTGTTAATCCTCTGCTGTCTGCACCACTAGGATCTACCCACCTGTTTCCAGTAACCCTCGAGTTTGCAATCTTAGGAAATAGTCTAGCCATAGCCAGATGGTTACTCAGATACAGTGCAGCTAAGAAGCATCCAAGTAGTGAGGCCTTTTTTTTCTGCATCAGTAAGAAGGAGGAGGCGAAAACCCAGCATCTTGCAGAAATGGCCAGCTAGGGCTGCTCACCTCAGTATTTGTTCCTCAACACCCAGGTCTTCTGTGAAGAAGTTTCAAAGTTTCTTAGGATCGCATGAGCTGTGTTCCTCAGTGTGTAGTAAATCTGGAGCTGTGACAGCTACCAAACCATCATTTACTGACTTTCTGGGCCTGTCAAAGTGTCTGAGAGACCTTTTCCTTCATAATCACTTTGTGGCATAACAACAATAATTCTGTCTCCAACCTATTGATCTGAAATAATGTGTAATCCCTCAGCAATAAAAAGGAAAACATATGGCAGTTCTAGACTGGGAACCACTGGCTTTTGGGGGGGGACGGAGGGGGACAGTTAATCCCCACTAAATCAAGGAGGGACTGGAGCAAGCCATGAGCTCTGTTGGGCTGAGGCTCCGAGGGTGCATTAGATGCCAGAGCCAATTAACCTGTGCTCTGGGAGAAGAGTCCAGTTTACATGCATCCTCCCCATTCCCTGTCTTTTATCTTGTGCAACTAAAGTACAATTCAGGTGAGCTTTGCTACAACCTTATTGCTGAAATAAGCATCACTCTGCAATACCATACAAACACCTGGGTACCCCTTCCCTCTGCCAGGAAAGAGCGCACATACAGCACTTCGCTTATACAGGGAGGCACTGGGTGAGGGTGAAGTTCAGCCACTGCAAATACCAGTTTCAAAATTACATGGCTGGGGTTCTTCAGGTAAATGCCTCTTGCCTGTAGGGTAGTCATTTGGTACGTCAGTCATCTGGCCTGATAACCTTGATGGGGTTTTTTTATACCTCTAAACACAGACCTAAAGACAGACTTTGGCATCTGAAACAGGATCTGCTTTGGGGGACGCAAGTACTAAGATAAGGTCAAAAACGCTCAGGCAGGTGACACAGAGTTTTGGCCCCAAGTGAGCAAAGCATCTCCATGCTGCCATGCCCCCAGCACCAAACCTGAGAGGGCTCTGCTGCCAGGCCTGCCCAGCCTTCCCGTTTCCCACTGCAGGCTGGAGCATGGGCTGACGGTTGGGGTTTGTATCAGCCTTCTGAGGTACCTTACTGCTGCCCACGTTGTGCAGGGAGCCTGAGGTCCTACAACTGGGCTTTTAGTTTCTTCCCTGGTTAAAAAGTTTGGTATCCATGATGCAGCTAAATTGTCCTTGCACCTGTCTTAATTCTTCTAGTCCGTACATAGCACTGAGTAAAATGTAGGTCCAAAACCTGAGGCCAGTAAGTGTCTGGTCACTAACTTGAGCAGGAGTTGGGAGGTAAGTCCTATATTATTTACTTCAACAACAAGAGTGAATTCAGGCTAATCGCAGCACACCAAACACAACCTTGCCAAATAGGCTTCAAAATAGAAACCAATCTTAAATAATATTGTCACATTGGAAATCTCAGTAGAAATTTTGCAGTGGATCGGAAGGCTAAGGTGGTATCTGAGCATGTGGCAGGAGGAGAACAAAGGCTTCTGAGTCGCTATCTCCCAAACCTATTGTATAGTTTGCTATCATCAAGTACAGGCCGGAAGGTAGTGCAGCATTCAGTTAAAAGGTATTTCTGTAGCTAGAGGAGTGTGTACTAATAATCCTTTCTTTTCTGTCATTTGAACAGTATTCAGGTTTTCAGCAAACAGCAGACAAGTGCTTTGTTTGTGGACACCTCATAATGGAAATGGTAAGAGATCTGAATTCCTAACCGCGGGGTAGCTTGCTTTTCACATACTTTGGGGAGTGCACTGTGAGACATTGTGCTTTTTCCCTAGTAGGACTATCATTGTGTCTTCATTGCTATCCAGGTAATTTTTGAAACTGAGCAGTAAATATATTAAGAATATCTTCATGCTCCATTACTATTGAGTACAGTAAGTTGGGCTTCTTTTCTGCCTGAGGTCATGGGAAGCTGTTGGTTTGCCATATGACAGTTTAAAAAAAAAAAAAACCAACTAAAATTTTAGTACTAAAAGGGGAAATACAGTACAGTTTTTTATGAGAACATGGTAAAGGAAAAGACAGGCCGTGCTCTGTAAGACAGTAGAATAGCCAGAGCTCTGTCAAGTGGATGGAATCTGGGCTGGAGAGAGGGACATTATCAATAGTCCTGAGGTTTGTTGCCTGCTCTGTGACTTGCTTTATTTACTTTCTGCCGCTTGCCCCGCATCACTTAAAAAGCATTATCTCCACTAGGATTTGTAGGGAGTCAGCAGTCAGAGTTACTTTTATAATTTTAAAAAAAAATATCAAAGGACTATGGTTTGGGCCAGATACTGCTGGCATCATTTCAGTGGGTCAAAGCAGGAAGAACTTAATCTGTTCTTCCTAAGCAGAAATTCCCAAACAAAATGAAGTAGCTTGCGCATTGAAGGAGTGCAGATCATGTAGTATATCTATTTTCTTCTTGCTTTAAAATGTATATGAACTTCAGTGTGCCTAATAGAAGTAGCTATTGCGTTGCAAACACGGAGGTTCAGTAGGAGCTGGAACGGAGACTTCACTAATGAGGATTCTGGCTCACATCCTGGCACCACTGGTTGGACAAGGATATTGTTCGTTTTAGCCCAAGAGCAAATTTCTGGAGTTGTGTCATGCTGGGAGGGGGAGGGGTACCCTGACTTGCATGCTTTGAGCTGGCCTTTAATTGCAGAATTGCAGAATCCTAGGCAAGAGTCCATAATATCTCGTTGGTGGAGCTCAGTAGCTGGAAGCTTGGCAGGTGCTTGTCTGCCTTTCTCCCACCAGCAAGTATGCTTTCACAAAAGGAAACAGCTCTGGGAGCTCCAGGAATTAAGCAGTCTTATTTGACTAATTCCTTCGCGTTCCTCCCTGGGAGCGCACAGACAACAAACGTGCCTGCACAGTAGTGGTGCCTGTGTACAGCTAAGGAGCAGAGCTGCAGCCCCACAGGCCTGGGCGCAACTGGAGCTGTTCAAGGCTGGAAGCGCGGTTGAATTAGGAGTTGCTCTGCGCAAAGGGGTTGCTGCACAACCACGCCAGGCTAACAGCATGTGTTACGTAGCTGCCTAGATAGCAACGCGTGCACAGAAACAAGTTGTTTCTGGGTAGGAACAGGCATGAAAACCAAGTGGAGTCTGATACCACTCGCTGAATGGAGAGCTATAGGGTTTCATTAGAGGGGAAAAAAAAAGGTTAAATTAAATTGACTGTGTGCATTTTTTCCTATACGCCACTTCTTATTTCCTGTTGATT
Organism: Phalacrocorax carbo; assembly: GCF_963921805.1. Lineage (NCBI taxonomy): Eukaryota > Metazoa > Chordata > Aves > Suliformes > Phalacrocoracidae > Phalacrocorax > Phalacrocorax carbo. The sequence continues at coordinate 35,480,093 of NC_087520.1, read as the reverse complement.
TGATCTTTATTCATAGATTCATCTACTGGGCCATGAGAGCTTGGCCTGTGGAGATTTTTCATCTCTAGCTTATGAGCAGCTCCAAGCTCAGCACTGCTGCTAGCAGATACTTTTTGAAATTACCTTCCAAAGGTATTTCTTATAGCCATGTAATTGGTGCTATAACCTCTTGAGAGCTGCCCAAAGATGATACCATACCTCACTCTTCCCAGAGGTTTGTTCATGGGCTTCATCCTCGATGTCCCCGTGCCACACTGAGCGTTACATACAAGGACACCAGGAGGGAGGGGATTGGTTCTGTAGTAGCATAGCTGAGACCACATCAGGGCTTTTCTTGAAACCTTTAAAATGCAATAGGGAAGGTCAGCATGGGAAAAGTCTGGGCAGAAGGATGGATCTGTATCCAAACCCATGGATACAGATGGAATTTTAGTGGTAATGGATGGGCCCCTATGACTGGGTGATAAGCAGTCAGTAACTGTGGTGGATTAGGATCCTTAATTAGCAAAGGGACACTTATTTATTTTCTTGTTTTGTTATTTTACTTTTTGAGTAATGACTGGTTTGGATTCTGTCTGTCACAGCCTATTAAGTTTTGTGAATTAACTCTCTATCCCAGTAACTTGTATTTGGCTGTAACAGATTTTTCCAAGAACTGGTCTCTGAAGCCGTTTTAAATTTCTCTTGGCAGTATTGGCCCTGCAGAGCTAAGACTAATGGGCGTTAGCATGATTTTCACAGTTTTTCTCTCTTTATTGGGAGCCTACTGAAACAAGCAAGTTGATTGTTTTAAAAGGCCCCTTGCTGACAGATCTGCAGAGTGGTAATTTCATCCTGAAGTGCTTTTCTCACTGTCACTACTAAGAATCAGACACAGCAGCAGTATATGGGAGGATCTCATGTAATCATGCATCTGCTTATTTTGCTGTTTGCCTCTTAAGATATTACAGGCTCTTGGAAAGTCATACCATCCTGGCTGCTTCCGCTGTGTGGTGTGTAACGAGTGTTTGGATGGAGTCCCCTTCACTGTAGATGTGGAGAACAATATTTACTGTGTCAAAGACTACCATACGTAAGTCTGCAAATCCATTGTATGCTTAGAAAAATTACAGTAGTTAAATTATTGGTATAACTGTAAGCCTTGCATTAGATAAAAGGGGTCATTCCTATTTGCTCAGATGTCCCTCAAGTGATGCTCTCACACATTGCATTTGTAAAGTATTTTAAAGTTATATGAAATGTCACCTTATGGGCCTAGTGTAGCATACAGTGGCCAGATGAGGTTGAAAATCAAGTTGTGTCAGAGGATGTACTCCTCCAGTGGCTGTTTCTCTACTTTCAGGACTTTAAATACTAATTAGATTGGGCTAATTCTGCAAGTGATGGCAGGTTCTGCTGGCTGTTCCCAAGAGTTGAGGTTGTGCTAGTACATGACTCTGGCGAGTGTAAGTTAGGTTAACCTAGACCGGACAGGAGACATGTAGCAGCTAGCACTAGAATGATTTTAGCCTCAACTGACAAAAAGTTTTGTGCTTTAAGTGATTGCTTTTGGACTCCTTTCTGCTCCTGCTCAAAGGCAACATGAATGCTCTTAGCTCCAGTCAACCAGTAACTCAGCTAATGCAGCAAGAGTAAATCACACTGAACTCAAGCCTGTTTGTACCAAGTTGACCGTATTACAATCATAGACTGAATGTTGGCTCAGTGATTGTTGTAAAACACAGCTGTGGATAATATAATCATTGATGTATTTGGTTTAAGTAGATCCTACCCATGGTCAGCCCCTCTCCTATTTAGCATGGTTGTGTCTTCCTGATGTCAGATAGTGACAGTCGCCAAGTCAGGAGCTGCTTTGCAGTCAAAGCAGCAAGTCTCTGGAAGAACTTGAATGGCTTTAGGAGTAAAGGAAGGTAAGAGAAAGGGCATATGTGGGAACAGGGCTAGATTCACTATGCTTAGAGGACAGGAAGACCTAAGCAATAAAGCTGGGGTAGATCAGCCTCTTCCACATCACCTTTTCCCTAATATCATCAAACATTTAGAGGCGTTTCAAATCCTGTGGATCTACATTTTGCTAAAACCAAGGCATGGTTAGAATAACTCTCTTGGTTCTACTTTTTGAAGAAGCTTTAAATGTGATTTGAACACTTTCTTCTTGCACCCTAGGGTTTTTGCACCAAAATGCGCTTCCTGTAACCAGCCGATCCTACCAGCACAGGTACATGTTAACATGCACTGACTCTTCAGAGAAAACAGCTGTTGGCATATGAACACTTCCTAAAAACACATTAGATGCTTTTCCTCCCTCTTCCAGAATCTATGCTGTGTCAGATACTAAATTAAATACAGTTCAGCAGTAAGTCACTCCCAAACAGTCCCAGAGGTTGTAACAGTCATACTACTCGTGCACTATAGTACTGTATCTTTAGGGTGCTTTCCAGGTCTCAATTATGGTGTTATAAATCTCATTTCATTGAAAGCCCTGACTGGGGCTCCAAGAACAACCCAAGACGTAAAGCTCTGTTTATTTTCAGAATCTCCTATTAGCTCAAGTAGCAATTTTCCTTGTCTGCTATGTTTGCGTTTCTGAAGAGGATCTGTTAAGATGCCCAAACTTGAAAAGATGTCTGAGGGTTACCCTGACCCTGTGCAAAGGCCATACAGTCTGTCATCCTGGGGTGGTAGTGTAATGAAAGTGCTTTAAAGGGGTGGAAAAGGCAGCAGAAAAGTTGGCTAAAACGGAAGTCAGGTGAATGACCTGCTTGCAACCTCAGCCTATCCTGACAGTATAGTTAGCATGATAAGGCTCCTGCATTAAGACATCCCTTTCTGCCTGCCTGCAGTGGTGCTTCCTCATACTCTGGTGAGTACAGGACCCTCTGAGTTGCCATTGCTGAGGTCAATGATCAGCACATTTATAAGCGAGGGCCTCAGCACTTCCCTCCTTTTCCTCTTATTATGTTTATAGAGCCAGAGCTTGCATCTTATAAGCTGCTGTGCCCTAGTAAAGCCTGTGGCTAGCACCTCTTGGCATGCCCACCTCCATCACTCTGCACATTACTCTCTATTTGGCATTATTATTTCTGTTAAATGGCCAGCTCTCACATAATTAAAATTTTATAAAGGCTGATCCAGAACTGCTCGTTCTGGTGATAGGATGCGAGGAGGAAATCCCCATGTAAATTTCACTGGATTTGTGTCTTACAAAATGACTGTTTAAGAAAAAAAAAGGCAGCCCTACTGCTGACTCATCTGATGGCTAGCAGGATAGACTCCACGTTCTTTCCCATGGAGGTTTCTTAGGTTAGTTCAAGTCTAGCAGTGCAGGTATGAACTTGCCCACAGCTTCTCTCAGACAAAGTTTACGTCATATCTGATGCTGTAACCACACCTGGAACTGGAAACAGGGCAATGAGCTCTGGCTTCAGAGTGGATCAGGGGAAGAGTCTGTGAGGTTACAAGAAGGGTATGGGCTGCTCTACAGGGCCTGGGGCTCAGCCAGGAATTACACAACTGCACTGCATCCACCCGCACACCAAGGTTTTGGCCTGTGCACATAATTACCTGCTGGACTGGTATGTAAAGCCCTATGGGGTACATACAGTGACATGTGTGTGTGCAAAGTAGATGTGTGGCAGATGGTTTGAGCAGAATACAAGTACTGGAAAACTCAGGCTGGGATGCCTACAAGGAAAAGTTACCTAATCAGCAGGTCATAGTTTTTGGCTGGCAGTTTGTACAGATCCTGAGTGCCCTTGGAAAATTATTTGATTTCGAGACTAATTTGTCCCTTGGGGATGAAGTTTTGGCTACACTTCCCAAATGACCTCTACAGCTTAGATGCGTCAGACACCCACACTGCTGCTAAACAGCAAAAACAGCGGTGCAGTGCTGTGGACCATGGGACAAGACCCTCAGTGGTCACAGAGCTTTGCTCTGCAGAGAAAGGGAAACAGCTCTCCAAAGCAATAGGTTGGACACTGAAAGAAGATTAAGAAAACACCGCTTACAAATCCACACTTAGCTTCTCTCTGCTTCCCCAACAGGGTTCAGAGGAGACCATTCGGGTGGTGTCAATGGACAAAGACTACCATGTGGAGTGCTATCACTGCGAGGTAAGCATCGGGCACCTCTGCTGGCCCACCCCATGGCAAGGCTTTGCCGATAACTAGCAGCTTTGTGGAAGGTGCCTGGTGCACACTCCAGGGTGTGCTTGCTGGCTCTCGCGCGCCTGGGCAGGCAGGGCTCTGCCCCACAGCTCCTGGAGGGCAGCAAAGGCATGAGTGCTAGCTGGGCTGCAAGTGGTGCTGATATCTCCAGTATCAAGTTAGGTGTTCTTTCCCCCCCCCATTAACCTCAAAAGCTGGGTTTGGTTGCTTGGGTTGAATTTTCTCAATACTTCTAGATGGGGAGAGAACAAAGAATTAGGTGCCAGTTCTCTTTTTTCCTGATTGCTGGATACAGCTTGTGTGTCTCTGATCTGAGGAGACTTGAATTCACATTGCCTGTGCAGGGAAGGGGCTTCACTCCTACAGTGGAGGGCTTTTCTAGAGGATCTGTGCTGAATCCATGCTGAATGAATATTGATTCTTTACTAGAAAAGTGACAGGGATACCACGGACTTTGTGTCACTTTTTTGGAGTGGTTTCTTTTTGTGCGGAAGATTTAAATGTTTATTGGGGCAGATCAAGTTGTGGGATTAGTGCTTTTGCTTCAAAGAGGAGAGCTGCATTCAGTCCTAGCTCTGCATCTGGGAGCATGAGGAGGGAAACAAACTCCTTAATTCAGGGCAACCCAAAACGTCCATTTTTGTGTAGGTTTGATGCTCTGATCTAACATGCCAATATCCACATAGATCCTAACTGTGCTACTTACTGTCTTAGCACCAGAGGCAAGAATGCAGCAATACTGCCTTCTGTACACTTTTGCACAAAAAGGTTTTACAAAAAGACTGCTGGCTGAGGGAGAAAGTAACACAATTTAGGGCATCTTGCCGTGTATATGAACCTAAATGTAAGGAAGACCCCAGCCACTTAGCTATCTCCTTCCAACAGAGACACCTGATACTCCATCCTTTTCTATTAATTTTTAAAGATAAATTCGCATAGGAAATCACAGCATTTTGGAGAGCTGTACTTCCCTCCTCCTTCTTCCCCCAGCTATTGCTTTGTGCAGGCTTCACCTAAGATGACAGCTCCCTCCCCTTCTCTCTCAGGCTATTGACTTTATATTAGAATGCCGCAATGGGGGTTTATTTTCAGTTCTGTTTCATTATTCATTTCCCCATTCTCCTTCCAGTTGGAGGCAAATCAAGCTGCCTCCACATCTGCCCAGGATGGCAGAGTGCATTTATGGACAGAAATCAGGGGCTTAGCCCAGTGTTAACAGGGGTAGGTTACTGCCTGATGGTCTCAAATCAGGCTTGCAAACTGTAGATGCTGGGCCACTGCTGTCTCCAAATACTGTGAGAAAATTTAGTGCTAGTGTTTTGAGGTATTCACGTGGAGACCTTTGCAAGGCTACAGTGACTTAGGCAGCCACCTCTGAAATGCCATTATTGTCGTCATAACCTGGTGGCCATACAAAGTCAGTAGTCCATTTGGAAACTGTGCTGCTTTTCTATGTCATCTCTTTCTTGTCCAACCACCTAACCTCTGCTGAGAAGTTAAAGCTGGTTTACAGCTCAATAGACCCCCATCCACTGAGAAGGCAGGCTTTCTCATTGCAGAAAAGCAAGTTTTGGAGAGGGATAAAGTATGAACCCTTGGCCCATCTGTAGGGTATCTGAAATTGTTAAGTTCTAATGAAGAATAGAATTTTAAATCTTATACAGAGGACTGTAAAGTTATTATGTGATGTATAGTAACACACAGAAAAACCACTTTGCCAGAAACTTTAATAAAAGCCTCCCTAAGCTAACCATCCAGTTTTAAAGCTTACTTTAAAACCTATTTTTCATTCTTATTTCAGCATTGTAAAACTTGAGGATTTTTACTTGAGCTATGAAAGCTGAAAAATCATACTTTGTGTGTAATTTAAAACTTTGCATCAGTTTTCAACCCTAAAAAGACATATATGCCCAACTTGATCAGGGTTTTGTTGTTTTTTTTCTCCTTCCTATTTAGTGCATAGATACATACTCAGAATCTCTGGTTTGTCGGGTCTGGTCACAGGAACAATTTTTAAGTATTTAACATACCTGAAACAACAAATCCAAGCCCAAAACTTCCATGACTTTTAAATATCCTCAAAATTATAATGACAACAACTGAGAACTAGGATTGTCTCTATTGCAATGTACATAATAGTTCAGCAGGCAGGATCATTGTTGTTTTTCTTTTTATCTCTATTCCTCCCATGTCATCTCTGAAGTTATGTGCCAGTCCCAGAGGTACTAACATATTTCCACTAAAGATGGACCATTGGCCTTGAAGTCTTCAGTTTTTTTCAATTCCAAATTAGAGAAAGTACAGCCCTGCATCAGAAGTAAAACATGTTTCATCTCCCCCTCTTCCCCACTCCTCTCATTCTCTACTCACTTATGCTCCCCCATTTCTTGCTCACTGCCTCATTGCAGAATTAGCCCCTTCTCTGTTCTAACCTCTCTTCTAGGTTGTATGTGTCAGGGTCAAACGCTGGGTTGGGTACTGCTGTAGGCTGGTCTGTTTGATTTCAGTGATGTCATTTTACCTAATATGAGATACAGCCAGGGTCCACCTACCAAAAACTCTTGAGGTCACTGGCTTTGGAGGTGTGGGAAGATCTCTGGGTTATGCAGGGAAGATCAGCATTGTTGTGAGATGACCTGCCTGAATCAATCACGAATCTGGGATATGTATATTTCTTCTAGGACTGTGGCTTGCAGCTCAATGATGAGGAAGGCCATCGCTGTTACCCATTAGAGGGCCACTTGCTCTGCCACGGCTGTCATATCAGGCGCCTTAATATTAAACTGCCATCACATCCACCTCCAAGCTATCCAATGCATGTTACAGAACTCTGAAAGACATTTCCATTCCCAGTAAGCTTTTTGAAAGAGGAGACAAAAATCTAAAAATGACTTTCCTGTTCTTTTAAAGATGAGATACCAGTAATAACCATCTAAACCAGCTATTTATTTTTTAAAATCAAAGGTGAGGGGTCCTTTTCTGATCTTGTACCTATGCATTCTTTTATCTAGACATTTTGACTCAGACACCAGCTACTTGAACAAATAATTCACCACTAAACTGTAACTGTAAATGGCAGCATTTCTAAAAACAATGGTACAAAGGGCTGCTCTGTGCTCCCTGCTCACTGTCCTTCAGTGGAGATTTCACCAAGTAAGGAGTGTAGAATTACTTTCCAAAAGTTAGCACCTTATCATATTGCAGCAAGCATGATAAGATAAATGCTAGCATTTTAGCTAGTTTTGTTGAATTCTGGTCTTAGAGAATACAGTCTCACGTTTTTAAAAACTTAGACTCCCAGAAGTAGTGACTAGGGAGCAAACAAGTGTTTTTTAGCAATGATGATTTTCAGTATGGGTTAAATAATGGCATTCTGAGAAGGGTCAGGCCAGCTTTCCATCCTGCAAGGTTCCACAGTCATCCAAAGACTATTGAGCTTGTTAAAGAAATATGGCAAGCATCTCATAGAAAAACCACATTACAGAGGAATATATCCAAAAGATTGGCACATGTGGGGTCATAACCATTGAAGGAAGTTACAGACATCTGTCATTGGTTGCTGTGAATGAATGTAGTCCTGGTTTGAAAATGCATTCAGATCAACCTGGTGATTTGGCACTTAGTAAAGAATTCATCTTTTAAACCTGTTTTTTGTTTAATAGGGTTAGCACCCCCTTTCTATGCAAAGGTACACTTGTCTTTATACTACTTGTTTTATACAAGATTTCATTTGTTACCAACTGCTTTATGATTGTATGGTGATACGTTATTAAAAAAAAAAAGAGGGGGACAGTGGTTTTTGTATTATGTTTTCAGCTTTGTGTTCTTTTCTAGATGTGCTTTTGAACTGATTACAGTGATTGTCTTCATTGGAAAACAAAGTGCAGTTTTGCAGAAATAATAATGTAGAGTCAGACCATTGAAACATTGGTATTTTATAACAAGTATTAGATGTACATAGAATGTACACACTTTCATATTTTGCATAAGCTTTTACAGTAACCTCAGAGCTCTGGGGAGATATACGTCTTCCATATAGGAAGTTAGATGAATCTCTTTTATGGTTTGTTTTCTACCATGTGTTGATGATTTACATGCAAATCACACATCTGTATGTTTAAAAAATTCCTTGCATTCTCATGAGAATTGATCCAGCCTTCCTGAATTTATATTTTAAATAAATCCATCATTGCTGTCTTTAACTGTATCCAAAATTACAATAAAATAAAATTATTCTGCTCCAGAGGAAGTGGAAACACCAGACCAGATTCTCTGCATGTGTAAATTGGGACATTTCCATTCCAGTTCTCAACACATCGAGAATCTGACCAATCCATTCGGAAATGATCCCATGTTAAATTCAGCACGCAGACTGATGAAAGACTTGACTTATTTGGCAACACCATTGCAGTTTAGTTTCTTATGCTCCGTTGATTTTTTTAAGCCATTTGTGGTGCTGTTGAAAAGTACAAAGAGCATCCAATGGACACTAATTCCTAAGTGGAATAATTAACTGCCTTAACAGACCTTTTTGATAGTCTGGAATTTCCTTGGGGTGGGGGTTGGCAGGAAAAATTCCTGTGAACTGGTTTTTTTTTTTCCTGGTACTAAGGAACAAAAGGTATGTTTCCTGAACTTTTGCCAAACTTCCATTGGCCTAGATTAACCTGTCCTACTGAAAGCTCCTTCGCAAGTCAGATGCTCCTCTAAAAAGTCATTTTCTAATTAATATATATCAGTTTATAATTAACATTTAATGTGATAGCCATGTTTTGAAGGAATTACAGTGCAACTAGTGCCCCATTTCTACAGTGTGACCTAAGAGGCCTGGCCTGCAAAAGAGAGGACGCTGAGTGCGTGCACAACTTTTGTGCGTTTGCAAACTTCACCTCTGTGTCATCGTCACCAGCCCAGCCTCAGAAGGAAGGGGAAGTATGTGTGCCTCTCACCCAAACAGCAAATGCTAGAAAAGGGGATAAAAAAAGTCTTAAATTGGATTGTATGACTAGATCAGTTCCTTAAGGTTATTACAAACATGGAAGATATCAGAGCTTTGGGATGAACTTTTAGCATCAGTGGCAGTGTAATACTATTTCCATTTAAGGAAGCTGCTTTGGACCACATTTCACTTTGAGGCTTTTTCACTTGCTTGTCTTTACAATATAAGTTAAGGAACCCAAATTAAGGAAACAACCATTAAAATACACAGAGAAGGTTTGGGTTTGTTCCTGTGAGAAAGCCATCCCATAAAATCCCAGTGGCCAGAGATGAAGGTGACGTACCGTGGCGTTCAGTCCAGTCTTCTGCCAGTATCTTCCTTAGCACTTTGCCTCCTTTGGTAGCAAGTTTCTGCTCCAACATAGTTTTCAAGGGACAGCACACTGTCTAACATGTACATACCATACCTTTTTTTTTTTTATGATCATACTGTAGAACAGAATATCTAATTTCGTTTCACATGTTAATTTGTCAGTCTCATGTAGATCTACTCAGTTCCAATGTGTTAAGTATCAGCATGGTAAAAATACCAAAAGGTAATATTTCAATATTGAATAAGCAATTTGTTTAAAACCAGAAAGCAGCAGTTGTTGTTCCAGTGTTTTCTATAGACAGGTGCATTCCATTACTGTATAATGAAATACAGCTTTGCTTTTCCAGCATTTAGTATAAAAACTGGAGCTTGAGTGAAATTTGCCAGGTTTGGTTTTTGGGGGGGTTTGGGGTTTTTTGGGTTTTTTGTTTGGTTTGGGGTGGTGGGTGGTTTTTTTTTTTCCCCAAACAAAGAGAAAAATAAAAGCAAATCTAAAGTAATGATGTGCTATACTCTTCGGTGCTAGTGATAGTTTCTGCACATGTTACCTTCTGCCTGAGGAATTATGTAACTGACAAAGCTTCTTTTAATGATTTTCTTAAGGAGTATTCTTATGGTAAATCAGTTCAACACAGATGTAAACTTTCTAGGATTCATTTTACTATGTGATTGTTCTTCAGAAGCCTTTACTGTACTTTCAGAATATTTCCATAGAGTTAAAACAATAACAACTTGTTCTCATTTGCATCAGGACTACACCTTTCCATTTTGGTAAGGAATCTTACAAAGTCCCTACAGCACAAAGCTGATGTGGGCAATTCAGAGTCCCTCGTGCACTGGAGGACATGTTCAAAGGACCAAAACAATAATTTGAAACAAAACAAAAGCATGCACTCAGATAATTGAGCTTTCAAAGAGGGTTTGTTTGGGTTTCTTTCCTTTTCCTTTCACTTGTGTGCACGTGTGTGTATATATTTTGTAAGGTGGAGCTTCAAAAGGAAAACATGGTTAGAGGAGCTCTTTAAGACCAGAAATTCCAGAGTAGTTAAGTAAACCAAAGCTCTAAAGGAGACAAAAGCTGCTTTCTTGTGTTTCAAGAAAAGTTTAAAAGTTTGTGATTCATCCTGTAACTAATGCCGTAACTAGAGTATATAATTTGACTTAAATTAAGTTTTTCATTTGAGAAATATTTTCATTTTCTTTAAAAGAATATAGTTTTCTTCCAAGAACTTGGACCAACGTTGATTTTTATTTTGTAGGAAATATATAAATTCCCAGTTTGTATATCATGTAACTAGTTTACATGCTGAAAATATACATTAGTTTAACTATTTTTGTATATATATTCTTGTAAAGCCTTTCAATGTGCTTCTGTCTTTTAGTCTTTAGAATTACTTGTGGTTTTGTGTTTCAGTGTTTGATTCCCTTGGTTGTTGAAGAAATTGGGAAATGTAGATTTATTTATCTAAAGAAGCTACTTGCTATCATCCTAAGTTATTTAATATTAAAGTCAGAAGTTTCATTTAACCTTAGATGCTATAATCTGCTTTTTTTCAATAAAGACGTTTTGTAGTTATCTTTGATTTTGTAGTGTGTTGCATATAAATTGCATTTTTTAAAATCTAGGTGGGTACTAAAACAATTTTCAGGAGACCCTTGTATTGCCTACAGAAATGCCTAACTGATATTAATTGATTGCAGCTGCATTCATGAAAGACTTTGGTCTTCCAGTGCAAGTGTTACTAATTAAGGTCTAAAATATGCCCACAGCTAACATTTTGCAGCTGCATTTAGAAAAGAATTTAGCCACTCTGGCAATTTTTAATTAAGCTTTAACCAGTCTGGCTAGTTCACATGTAGGACAGTCAGTATTGAGGATCACTTCCTTGTCAAGACTCCACATTATTTTTTGAAGTGTTCCAGAGAGAAGTACTTGCCTGGGCTATGAACTTGAATAGCTTTAAGCACTCAGACCTTGGTTTGGGGAATTTTCTCCATTTTCTTGCTAAAAATCACAGTAACTCAAACTGTGGCCAGAGCTCCAGTAGGATCAAGCAGATGCTTTTTCATGTATATTTTACCTTTATGAAGCTCTTTGCCACTTTATTGTCTCCAGCTTCCTGGCACACATTGGGGCTTGGTCACATTTACCTTCTGCACACAGTGGTCTTGCAAGAACAGCCACATCTGTCAGGCAAAAGGTTCATCAGTGCTCATATCCTGTCTCTGACTATGGCCAAAACCAAATGCCTGGGGAAGGAGTACAAGAACCAGTTCCTTCCTGGTTTTCTCATATTCAGTGGATTTCCTTTCCATCCAGCTGGTCAGTCTACCATCCTTGTGAATGCTCTTTCCCCCAGTAACTCACAGAAGCCAAACATCCACAAGCTGCTACTTCAGTGTGATGCCACCCTCTCCTCCAAAGAGGCCTGCTCTGCAGCTCCACTACGCTGGGTTTGCAAAGTACAAATGACTTCACATTTGGAAATGAAACTTGCTGGTGGTTGTCAGACAATGGCTATTTTGGCAAATTTTTTTTTCCTGCACAGTCAGAATGGAAAGAGTTACAAATGTCACAATTGTTCTAGCGACACAGTCTGCACTTCTGTGCTTTGTGAGAGAGGTACCACACATCTATAGGGCCTTCATATACATGCTATATTCTCACTCTCATAATTTTTTAAAAATTCGTTCAAAATGAGTAAGTAATACCCTCCTGAAAAGAAAAGAAAGAAAAAAGAAAAGAAAGGGAAAAAAAAACCAAACAACAAAAAGCCCAAACACAGAGACTGGCCAACTCAAAGCATTTTAACAGTGCCTCACCACATGGGTGACACAAATGTAGTCAATAAAATCTAGGACATATTCTTAATGCTGCAAGAATTTTTACCAAACCATAGCCAGCCTGGCTGAAAAGAATGGCGTACTTAAAAAATATTAACCATCCCATGTGGGCCTCCTTGCAGGAAACTCATACTGGAAAATGACCATCCATTCACTGCAGGAAGGGTGTGAGTCAGGATGCAGCTCCCAGATGGGAGCGCCACAGAAGCCAACAGTGTTGGCCTCCCTGGCCTAGCATCTGTGCCACAGGGCAGTGTGTGGCTGGAAGCTGTTGCATGATGCATGGTTGCTAAGTCTGGCATGCAGATTATTCAGGAGGGCTTTGCTAGCCCTGCTCTTCACCTTACAGGTGCCCCCAGCTCTGTACCCTTCACCTTGCAGGTATTGAATAGGACAAGGATTTTTCCACATCCTCCCAGGGATGATCCCACACCAGAGACCCTTGGCTACTGCTGGGAGCCATTAGGAACACGTGAACTAGGCTGGTGAGTCTGCTTTCAGCTCACATCCCTGTTCTTCAGCTTTTAGTGCCTCTAATTCATAGACTTGTAGAATAAGTGAGGTTGGCCAGGACTTAAAGAGCTCAGCTGGTGCAACACCCCACCACCAACACGCCTCCCCCCCAACCCAATATGTGTGCGTGTGCCTGTGCATATCTCACCATATATATATGTAATACAGTTGCTATTCCCTTGAGTGTGTGCTTGGGAAGCTGGACACTTGCAGTCACATTCCTACCACTACAGCATTTCTCAATTGGCCCAGTCCGACAGATACTAACAAAGCTGCTCAGCGTTCACATTTGGCATTGCAGGTTTCTGGCCAAGGCACCAGCTGGCTGGGTCCCTGATGCCCATGCCTGTAACGTCACACCAGCTAAGAGGAGAAAAAGGTAGCAGACGCTAGCAAATGTTGAAAGGCAAAAAACCAGGGCCCTGCTGAAAACAATGCAAAGAACGCACTTTAGCTCAAGTATGAGCACTGCAGTTTGCAAGCATTTTGGGCTGGCATTTTTTTTTGCAAAGGCAACATCTGTGGGTTTTCTTTTTTTGCTCATCCTCATGTCAATCACTTATTTACATTAAACATCAGAACATAGCAACAGATACTTTTATTTGTGAAATCTGTTTGAAAGCAAAGGACAGTAGTCTGCAATTACAGCCACTCTCCCATCCAAGAACTCAGAACTCCTCACCCTGAATGCCGTTTAGGGCAGCAGCAACCTGCAAGGTTCTTCCTGCTTGCTGCCCCACTTGCAGGTCTATGATTTTATGCAGCCATAAAAAGCACTGAAGTTAGCTGAATTTGCCAGACTATGTTCCCAGTTGGTGCTAAAACTCACGCCTGGGGTTCACTTACAGATAAACTTTGAAGGAGAAACTACTAAGCAAGGTCTGTTTCCAGCACTGTTTCCAACAGTGAGCGAGAGCTGGACATTTTGCAGGACACAGCAGTCTTCCCTAGATGCTTAAGCTAGCCATGAAAGTGTCACCCATTAACCTGAGTGCGTTGGTTTCTGGAATAAATTGTAGGTAATCCTTCAGTCACCACCACTAGACTGATCAATAGCTGAATTACATATTTTAAAAACTATAGAATTAACCACTATTTCTGTTAAAACTCCAGAAGACCAAAAATATTTTTCTCCTGTTCAAAATTCATTTAAGATCCTATCCCAGTGCTCAGTTCAGTTCTTGCCCTCTCTTCACTTCACACTGAGACAGCAAAAATAAGTTGCCATGTTGTTTATTAAGAGCACATAATAAGAACCAGCGTATTTCTGCTGCCCCTGTATGTTCCCTGTGCTGTCAGTTTCTGTCCCCTCAGAAGGAACTACGCTACATTAGATAGATAGCATAAATCACTGTGCTCACACACACCCCCATAGGAGAAGTACAAACTGAAAACTATAAAAGGTAAGAAACCATGTGGAGTGCTGTTTTGCCAGAAGGGATAAAATAAGTATCTATCCAGCAACACATTTAAGAAATGTGTAAAGGTTTGTGTCACGGCTGAAGAAAAATCCACAAAACCCCACATTTGTATATACATGTCTGGGAAGTCATCACCTTGAAGAAAAAGTACTGCATTGGTTAGTTACAGTAACTCAAGTGTCTAAACGAACTATCAAAAAAGCCCCCGTTCATTAAAAATTTGGCACATTTAAACTATTGCAGGAATGTTAAAGCCAACTGATCTGTTAATTACTGGCTGCTCTGGCAAGGCAAATGAAAGCCAGAGGCACCCCTCGCTGCTTCCAGGCACAGTAAGGAAACAGAGACATGCGCAGTTCCCAACTGGTGTGGATGGGTCTTGCGCTGCTAAAACCAAGGAAGCTGTGCTGGGTCGTGCTAAATGAGAGTGTCTTACGCCCTCTGTGAGACAGGGCATTAGGATAGGAAAGAAAATTACTGTACGAAGCTGTGTCTTTTACCATGTCACTCCTGCAGCTGAAAGCTTCGTGAGTCAAATGCAACAAGCTTACCAGAGGGGAAGTAAAGCAGCAATAAATTCTGCTCCATGAAGGTCAGTTATTGTGCGGCTCCGTCTTACCTAAGTACCTTTACCTGAAGTTTGCAAAGGTCACACACTATGTGCAAGGATGGATGCAGCAACGGAGTAAGGAAGAAAGTGGCACCTGTGGCAGGGTGCAACACTGGGGAGAGAGCAACAAGAATTACCTGCAATACCTGCAAGCCACGTGTTTAAACTGCACTTACCTCTACCAGTGGACATGGGTCCCAGAAACATTTTTCCAGAGAGCTTCTCTCAAGTGGTGAGGGGAAAAAAGGGCACCAGTATCCTGCAGCAGGAGAGCAGGACCTGCTGACTGTCTTCCAAAAGGATGGTGGTGGCACTACTCCACACCTGGCTGTTTCTAGGCTCACCTGGGAGTTGGTCCTTTTTTGCACTCCTCCTTCCTATATCAGAAAAAGAATAGAAAAGAAAAAAAAGCATCACAGCTTTCTGCACCATTCACTCTTCTCTTCCTTGTCAGGGCATTTCCCAGCAAGGGAGAAGACAATGACAGCACCCTGCTGGACACAGAGCTGTGGCACCTCAGCATAGCCTGCTTGCCCATGGTCACTCTGTCACACATGAATCCCTTTATCAAAATGGCAAGTCTTGGTTCAACAATCATTATGGTCACTTTAAACACATCCTATTGCTTCTAGCAATATCTTATCATTCAGAATAGATCATTTGCTACCTACATTCCCAACCTATAAAATCTATACCTACAGTTTATTTGGCTCATTGTTCTTTTATCACGTCAATATACCACACTTAATGGTAATAGATAGTGACAGACATTCAGCCATAGTAAGAGCTGCCTTCAGCTGGCTAAAACATTATTTCATTCTCTATTTTACAAAAATGTTTGTAACCTTTTTCTTTTTTAAATAACTTACTTTCCTTGCAATCAGCTGCTAGCAGCTCTCTGACTCATAGAACATTTTCCAAACCCTGGATCAAAACCATATTTTTTTAAAAGCCAGAAAAAATATTTTTTAAATTAATAAATTTACTGCCAGTTAATATGGAATTGGCCAATTCTTTTCCAGAAGCCCCATCAGAATGGGAAAAAAATAGAAACATCTGTAAGAGCCCATGAATGCCTCTGAAATGGAGCAGAAGTGCTTAAAGACTGTGCCGTAGCATCTTCCAAACTGAATCAAAAAAGTAAGGTGGAGTAAAACTAAGTTTTCTTTCTTTTCTAAGCTTTCTTATTTCATTCTGCAACACACAGCAGAAAATCTGCTAAATCAATGCTTCTGACAGCTACCAGACAAAGCTTTGATAATTCATGCTGGATTTCATGATATAATTTAACTTCACTTAAATTTTTTTTTTTTTGCGTTAACCACAATATCTTCAAAGCTGAAATCTTTTCCTTTGCTGATGAGCCAAAAGATAATATGAAGCCAGGCACCTACTGCACTGCAGTTAGTAATCTCCATATCACCTTTCCCAAAAATTTTATGACTTTATTATTTGCATCCCAGGTCTAAGGATCTCCTGCAGCAGGAATTCACTTGTAGGCTTAGCAGGGTCAGTCAGGGAGTGCAAAGCAGGAGGTACCAAGGACTGCTGTTTTCTTTCAGCTGGATCTTCATTTTTAGCCTTGTGTATAAACATGCAGCCCAAAAGAAAGCAGCACTGTAGAGAGGATGCTGCAGAGATTGAGCAATGCGTCCATATTAAACAGGAGTGAAGAAGTGAGCAGGACTGTATGAAATGTGCCAGCTGCCATCCCTGTTTGGAAAGGAACAGCAAAGGGCGCTTTTAGCTCTTGCTGTAGTGCAAGAGCAGTCTCTTGACGCTTCATCCAAAATCCCTGCAGTGCTATTACTACTGCATGTGGGCCTTTGTATCTGCTCATGGAAGTGGCAAAGGTTTTGTTTGTTCTAAAGCACCTCCCGCCTCAAAAAACCCCATGGCCACATATATGAACTTACTGTCTATACTAAATACAATATATATATATAAATAATAAATATATGTGTAGAGATAAAAGTGCTGTTTTGTGCAAAGATCACATTTTAGAAGGAACCAGGCCACATGAGATTCACTAGCAAAGGATTACAGAGTATTTTAAATGTATCCCAATATTAATCTTTGGAGATTGGGGGTACCAACACTTACACGTACATCACACATTTCCTTGCACTATCTGGCAGTGCACATTATTCCTTACTCCCTCTCCAGTGGAAGTTTACTAAATAATCTATTTTACCAGCAAGGAAATTCTCCCTGTTGAAATTGCAGGTATCTGCTCAAGGATAGGCAGCAGAGGCAGCAGGAACAGACCCATAAGATCTGCCTGCTGCAGCTGTGGTGGGGCACCGGCTGGGGCCAGGCTATGGCAAAAGATGAGGGTCAAACTCCTGTGCTGCTTTGGGTGACTGTTTCTAGATACCAGCCCACAACCTGCCACAACAAAGCACAGGCTTGCGAGCACAGCAAGAGGCGCACCCACCTGGGGTTTGTTGTGTTTGGGTCTCGGATGAAAAAAAAAGTTGCAGCACGTTGAACTAAAAGAGGGCCAAAAGGTGGGAGAGCCAGATGTGACCTGGCCAGTGGCTCAGTTTGAGGAATGGGCGGCCACCGCTCAGCCTTCCGCACGTGCCAAGTGCACTGACTTTGAAGGACACAGGAATGTCACCAGAGAACCTTTTCCAGGGGAAATATCAAAGTTAATTCAAAACAGATACCCCTGAGGAGCATACTCCACCTTCCCAGTGCCCCCCAGGGTGCACAGCAGAGCCAGCTACCGAGCAAGCATTAGACAGGTGAGAGCAGCACTACTTGCCCCTCTCCTCTTCCGAAACAGCTCTTCAGAGCTGGGGTCTGGCACAAAGCCTTATCAACCCCCCACACTGTGTAACCCCAAGAGACCTGACAACACCCCTGCTGCATTTCTTGCCTGGAGAAGATCAGTAATTATTATCTGGGAGGCCATGGAGGAGACCCTCCTCTCAGACCTGCTGCTGTGAATTGCAGCAAACTCCACTATGTTCCACCACAGAGGGTCCAGGTTTAGCTGTGCAACTATCTCTTTTTCTTCTTTTTTTTTTTTTTTCCTTTTCTTTTTTTTAGAAGCTTCTGGAAGTCACTAAAAATAAGTTTGTTTGGGTTTTTAAATCTAATCCAAACACATTTGTGTCGTCTTTCAAGATGGCACTTCCCCCTTATCCCTACTTGACAACAGATTTTTCAGTCATTAAGAATGCTCTGCATGCACAGAAATATCTCGGGTTATTTTTCCCATAATCAAAAGAAAACAAATCCCAGAGCAGCCCTGGCAGGCTGCTTCCGGCCAGCACTGCTGCCCCCCCCCCCCCCCAGACCCATCACGCTCAGCTGCTGCCTTCAGAGGGCAAACAAGAAAGTCTGCTTTCAGTACAAAATTAGACACTGAAACAAACTGACAGTCGTCGTCCCCCCAGAAAAAAAAAACACAACCAACTCTTGCCCAACTACTTTGCCATTAAACATATTATAAGACAGTAATTGAGATGTATATGAGTGACTTGGATTGTATAGCCAACATTTATGGCCACTCCCCTCCTGCTGTCAGTACCATTTGATACATTCCTGGCCAGTGCTGGAAGCTCACATCACACTGCAGTCACTTTCAAGCATTTGTGATACAGCTCAAACCACACTATCAGCTACCAAGATGCCTTCTGCTATTGCCTGCTCATCTGTATGTGCTGTCTCCTACAAGGCTCTTCCTGATTACAAAGGATTGGCATTTAGAAGGAACTGCAGTTATTTATCTCATTATCCTCCTTTAAATCCCTCCCTAATACCTCATCTGCTGTGATATCTAAATGAATTTTGCCAATTAGAGCTGGTAATACACTATGGCTACCACCTGTACCCATCTAGCCTGTCTTAAATTTGGACATTAAGTTTCTGAGGGCAAAAAGCTATTTTTTAATTACAAGGAACACATTCTTGCAAATCTACAACTACATATTCACATGTAGACACCAACGAATCTTTTGGGATTGCCAAAATCTTCTGCTATAGGAAGTATTTCTATGTCTAGCACTGAAAGCTAGCCTTATCCAAACAAACAAACAAACAAAAAACCCTATCACAGCCCTCCTTAGCAGTACTATTCCTGCAGTACTTGTACATTGCTAAGTATAAATTAGAAAGATCTCATAAGCAGTTCACAACGCTTTACCTAATTAGTCTTTTGCTTTCCCTGTCCATTATAAATCATTGGCAAGAAAATTGCTGGCCACTATCTAGAATTGTTGATGAAAACTTCTGAAATGTTTTGCATTCTTGTGATGGAGACCTTTGCAAGAGACCACTGTCAGCACTCTTAGCCTTGGATCTACAAGGTCAGATGAGTCACTGTAGCGTCTCCTTTTCACATCTGATCAAGTGTGCAAAAACCTGGGGACAAATGCTGCTGCACATTACTCTTGTGTCCTGGGGATCTTCATTCAAGAGCATTCAGAGAAAAGCAAGCCTGAAACAAGGCTGCAAAGTGACATCATTTAAAAATTTAAGCAGAGTTACAAAAAACACCTGGGGGCCTAAACCAACCTTTTGCTATCGACATACAGTACCCAGCACAATGTAGACCTAATGTATTATTAAGCACCTAGACTTTATGGTTTGCTAAAATGAAAATGTTTATTAGATATAATTCATTAGATGTCCCACCTTTAGCATTTACAGCAGCTTTAGGCACCCCAAGATCATCATACCTCATGTGCTGCCAGAAGAATGCAAAATAAATGTTTCATGTAATCACATTTTTCAGTGCAGAGTTGCATGAACTACACTCCAGAGCGCTCTGGAATAGAGGAAAATTACAGTAGCTCCAATCACTATAAAATATTCAGAAGGTGAAGCTCAAACACATAAAGGATCCCTGTTGTGAAAGGTTCTTTCACTGCTATTAACTGCAAAGAAATAACCAGAGGCACCACTGAGTATTGCCAAACCCCCACTGCATCAGGCTTTATACATGTAGGATTGCACAAGCCACTACACCCGGATTTTATACTCCCTTTTAAGCTGAAATCTAGTTCTTAGTCTTGTTCTTTGCTAATGAGAGGGGGGTCCTGGGCAGGGAAACACACAGGGACTACATAATGGCTGAGAGAAGAGCAAGGAGAGAAGACAGTACTGCAAAGGGGAAAGAAAAGAACTGCCTCCTTTTAGTTTGGAGACAAATTGCTTCTAATGGCTGGGCTTCATTAAAATACAACAGCCGAGCAGGGCTCCCGAGGCAGTTCATTGGCCTTGGCAAACCCACTCAGCCTAGGGGGAGGCACAGCCAGGTCGTAGAACAACTTAATCCTCTCTAAGCTCGGTCCATCAGCAAGTCCTTTAGCAAAGCTTAGCACAGCTCCGCACCCATCAGGGAACTTGAGGATCACCAGAAGTCAGGGACCTACCAACTGCCCCATGTCCCCTGGTGATGTGGACACCCTCCACCTAACTGTCCTCATGTCCCACGTGGAACACCAAGTGGTCTCCAAGTAACGTGAGCATTTTGAAAGATCAGGACAAGATATGACACACATAGACTCTCCCTATAATGCTCAAATCCATGCCTCTAAGCAAAAAGCAGCACTAGCACCAGCCAACTGCAGCAATCACAGTCCAATCACTAGAGTCACTTCTGTGGTGGGCTCAAGAGAGATGAAGGTGTCTGCAGCCAGTGACAAGCTTATAAAAATATAATGCCTTTATTCTTTGATTTTCTACTGAAGAACAGGTGTGAAAAGGCAGAAGCTTTTCCATTTGAGAATGGCCCATTCCCCAACTTTTTAAATATTCACGTACAGGATGATGCAAACTCCATAGAGCCACCTAGTGCTGGAAATAAATAACTTTCCCCACTCCCCACTTCTGTGACTGTCCTCTGCGGTCCCATAAGTGTATTTGAGACTAAGTGTCTGGCGAGGAGGAACAAAAGCCAAGACCACGCACTTCCAGTTATGGGCAGCATAACGGTCAATGAACTATGCACACAGGAAACGCGCTTTTGTCCCGATAAAGAAAAAAGGAAGACATCCCACAAAAGATATGGCTACTGACAGTGGATTCTCCAGTGGTTGTTATCTGTGGCATCTCTCCTCTGTTTTGCTGGGATAAGGTGAGTAGCAAGTAGATCAGCTTATTTTTAAGGGTACCCAAGCTTCCCACCCCACTGCCAGCCCTCCCAGCTCTGGCTCTCCAAATGTGTTGCTCTCTTCTCTTCCTAACAGGGAGCTACCAAGATTTGCTCCAGTGAAATCCTCCTAATTTCTCAGCAATTCCTTGCCATCACAGGACTGAGACTGCCTGTCCACAGATCTGATCGTGGCTACAAAAGAGAAGTGTAGCATGCTCCTTCCAAATCACTTGCTCCTACATCCACACCACCCCCTCCCATGTGGTGACACTGGCAATCACGCAGTGGTGCAGAAGAGTAGATCAGGGAACCAAACTGGGTTAAAACTAATGAGCAAAGAAAGAAAAAAAAAAAAAGAAAGAAAAAAAGGTTTGCATTCAGCCAGATCAATTACCTGGCTCCTGTTCACCACATCGGTGAACAGATGCTGTGCCAGCAGGAGACGGGGGCAGCACCAGCACAAGGTGGTGGCCTTATATATTCAGCAAACTACAGCCCAAGCCATCATCTCTGCCCCCCACTACAGGCAGAAACAGTGAACAGGAGTCTGGAATATGCCCCACGATGTCTCCATTAGGGCATAACCCTGATTAAAAACAGGTTAGCTTCTTAAAAACCTTTCTTTAAAGACATCATTTTTCCATAGCTTTTAGACTGGTTGCCTGGAAGACAGCAGAACTAACCCCACTCAGGAAGCATGCTGTTTGGATGTCAGTTTGAAATATACAACTTTATTGGTTTTTTCCCCTTAGAATTCAAAAATATTTTGCCATGCAGCTAGCTAACCAGGTTTTAGAGGGATATTGTTTCTTGTTCTCTTGCTTATAAGGGAAACTTGAAACATATTAAAATTATTCTGGCCTCATACTAAAGGTCAGTGTTGTGGGAAAAGATGACTTGTTTGGAATTCAGTCAGGAAGTTTAACACAAATAATCCAGCTTGAAGTTCTGTGAGAACAAGTCCCAGCCAAAAAAGAAAAAAAATGTGTGCTGATAGAACTAATTTAAGTACTAAATCTCTCCTTTCCAAGCATTTTTTCCACCGATAAACCCAGAGGCTTTTAAAGCTACCATTTGAACAACTATTCAGCTGAGGTGTGAAAGAGGTGCTATTGGTACCTTCTCAGATAAAACCAGGCTTTTATCAGGAGACTTAAGCAGGAAGGAGCAGGGGAAGGAACAAAAGGTACTGTTGTAAATTGCTGTGAAGACAGACTGCACTGTACAGAGCGTTACCATTACTTGTTGTAAAGCATTAGACTGCCTCAAATCTTTTTAGAGAAATGTTCGTGCCATAAAAAAAGGGAGAACAGCTGATAAAATCCAACAGCTTATTTGCAAATAAATAACATTCTTTGTTAGTAAAGAAATGCCTTGCAGGTGTAGAGATGCCTTCTGTATCTGTGAAGCAACGTTTGCCTCTCTGAGGCTCCATCATGAATTGCATTTGGAAGTGTTCATGACTTCGAGAAAGCCCAGAAAGACTTTAAGATATTCTATTCCCGCTAGAAACATGTATTAAAAATCAGATATTAGAATTGGTTAAAAACAAAACAAAAACCACAAAAAAAAACCACAACACCAACCAGTAGATGCTCTACCTTCATGTCACTGCCAGCCTTGACAAGATGACTTCAAAAAGAATTAGAGAGAAAGCATTTATGTTTTAGAGAATATGTATGTGTTTGTGTGTATGTAAATATCTATGTACATGTATTTTTTAATAAAGTCCATAGGGACAAAACAGGTCAGGAAATCCCTCCCAAAACTCTGGAAATGAGAAGAACCTGAGCTGTCAATTCCTCGCAGGTTTATGCCTCTGTGGTTGGTCTGACTGAAGCTAGCAGAGCTATAAAAGCATCTCCATCCAAAGATTTAAATCCAGACCTTGCCAGTCTGGTTTTGTTTTTCTGGCTGACCAAACGCTGTTACCAATAAATGAGCCTTTCAATCCACTCTCATAGTTACAGAGCATTCGGTTCCACCAATAATGGCTGCTCTCATCAAACAAGTTGTACCTGGGACTAGAGAAACATAAAAATCAAACTGCCTGCAATCTTCCTGTGACAGCAAGTGCAGAGTGCCATGGTCAGTGATAAAACTGTCCTGCAGATAGGGAAACCCATGAATCAACTAAGAAGCCTATGTAGCTGTTAAAAGAATTTCAGTGCATTTCCAGAGCTGCTGAGCTGGAATATTAATCAATTCAGTTTGAAAATGTACTTGTATGCTTTAAATTCAGTTTCTACACCTGAATCTAACAGGACAACCTGCCAAACAGGTAGTCCTATAGGTAATAAAAAAGTCTTCATGTTTTATAGACATCTTGATAATTTTGCAGGAAGAGTTGCTGTGGCCTATGTTTCACCAGCAAACGTGGGTTTTGTGAACATTGATGTAGTGTTTTTAGCACAATTCAACATTCAAGTCTTTTCAAAGAGGTTTCTGCTGTGTTACCTGCACAGCCAGTTTCATCCCGT
The DNA here is from genome assembly GCF_963921805.1 of Phalacrocorax carbo. NCBI lineage: Eukaryota > Metazoa > Chordata > Aves > Suliformes > Phalacrocoracidae > Phalacrocorax > Phalacrocorax carbo. The sequence goes on along the minus strand of NC_087520.1, from coordinate 35,456,636 downwards.
CCGATCGTGACTCGCTGCTGCCCTCTTTATTCCAGTATCGACTCCAGTGCATGGTAAATACAGCAGCGCCAGGAATCTCCCACTCAGTGACTCAGTCTCCATTACTTGAGTATTTGTCTTCTCTTCTCAGCAAAAATAACTTGGAGAAAGTTACACTTCATTCAGAAAAAAAAAAAATAAATCCCTGTAGTCCAGGGGGAAAAAGAAAACACAACAAAAAGCACAAGTGACTCACTGAATGCTCCCTTCCAACAAGCAACGCGATGTTTTGCCACCCAAGGTGTTGTAATCAGACCATTAAAACGTGGCTGTTTCCCTTCAGCTCTAATGAAGCATCAGCAAATGGATAACATATCTATAGCCTCTCTCTTTCTGTCTGTCTCTGGGAGGCAGGTGCAGACTCAAGTACAGTTCACCAAATGGATTCAGATGTGACCAATTTGTAAATTCCCAGGCAGCTATCCAGAGAAAGCTTATTGCTGCCAAAAATGTGCACTTTGGAACATCACTGAATGTCTTCTGTGTTTACAGTAATGGTTTTGCTTCATTCAGTTCCTCAAGAGAAAGGATCAGAGAAATATTAAATCTTACGGTGTTTAAATGAAAGTGCCGGCACCACTGCTCTCACTCCAGCTGGTTAGCAGGGAGTGACACCCAGAAGTGCTCTCCCAGGGCAACTGTGGCATTTTCCTAACGTATTTTGAACAGTTATTTCAGTGGGGAAACCACCAAATCTCATTTTCCTAGATAAGGTTACATAATAAAGTATAACCATGAACAATCCAGCTCTGCCTGGAATAGGAGAAACTTTTTAAAAATGGCTTTTGGAAGATTAGTTCTCCCATACTGCGAAAAGCTCCAGCTTTGTATTAGTGATATAGAAATATGAATTTAATTCATGGTCAACCTGGTTTTTTTGCCAGCTGACTTGCTTGGGATGTCTTTTTTTTCAGTTGTCTTGTTTCTCAAACCAGCAAAAATGAAAGGATTCGCTGAAGTGCCATTTTTAATGCTGAACATTAAAGACAAACGTTCCTTTTGGCCAAACCCAAAAAAGTTCCTGCAGCTCTGCTCCTCACTTGTAATAGAGTCAGGCAGTCTATTATTTATTCTGATTCATGATTTAGTCTACACAATGTCCTGAAAAATAAGAAACAGCAATGCTAACCCAAAGAGTACAATTCATCCCAAATCTTTGTTTATACGTGTAATGCCAGCACAGCCCTTTGGCATGACAGTAGCACAGCAGCAACCCCATTTTTATGCTCTGAAGGAAGAAAATCTTTTCCAACAGACCTGTTAAACTTCAGCCAAATTTACTAATAAGAATACCTGTATGCTTTCTTGTTCTTTGCTTGTATATTATATCCATGAAATAGAGAAATATGTTATCAGAGATGTCTTAAATGGCACCGTATCACTGAAAGACAATGACAGTGAACCCGACGTAGCAGAGTATTTTGGGTTTCCCCCAAAACACTCTTTCTCCAGGAAAGGATATTAGGTAGAATCCTAAAGTATCAGCTTAACTTTAAGCATATGAATCGTGTCATAAGCAACCAGAACAATCACCATTTCCAAGCACCAAAGCCTGACAGTCATTCTCCAAGCAGCAGACAGGTTGGAAAGGCGGTGGTGTTCAGAAACAGCAGACAGTCAGGAGGCTTAGAGTTTGCCATTTATATCTCGTTACATCTAAAAGATAGTCCCACAGCAAAGTACAGTAGTACGAAACAGAGTCCTGAATTTGTGCATGAATACTTTTATCATGATTCCCTTTGTATTTGTCAAACTCATATTCACCGAAAAAGGGCGAAGCTCCCCATACAACCAGCAGCAAGCAGCTCTGTGCAAGCACCATCTCCCTCCCATTACTGCTGCCTCCAGTTAAACAACAATGCGTGACAGCAGTGACACAGAACAGCTGCCCCCAGAAAGTTTACTTTCATGGGCCTGTGAGAGCCTACCATCCGTGACTCCCTGCACAATGTCACATCTACCTTTCATGCTGCTCAGAGTTTTTAAAAGTCTCCAGAGCAGCAGTGGTGGCATGCAAGAGGGAAACAGTAAGCCTCCTACCTCCAGATTACTTTTGCAGTTTAGAGGGTATTTTTTGCCATCTTGGAGGACTAAAATAGATCAGGTGGCCTGTTCCTTCCCCACCCTGCCCACCCACCCCCAATTATGGACAAAGTTTCTTCATGGTTGTGAATGCTTCATAGGGCTTGTGAGAAGCAGCAAATAAACAAACAAAGCCTAAGAGACCTCCACATTAATCTTTTGCTGTAGCCTCAAGCTCTGAAATGATAAAAGGGAGGGAAAAAGAATTTGAATGTATACATAGATGTCTATATAGCTACAGCACAAATACTTGAAAACATAACCCATGAGAATACTGACAGCATGCTCAAGAAGCCAGTTGCCCATAAAAAGATTTCAGTTGCTAAGCTTGACTCCAGACGAGCTTTTAAGAGCTTCAAGAATTTGTGCTCAGGTGTCTGCCTACTTTATTTTCTAGATATTTTGTTCATTACCATTTTGCCACGCACACTTGAGCCAAACCAAACAGCCTTGCACTAGCCATGGATAAATTTCTGCAAGACAGATGGACCAAGATGACTTGTGATGGACACCTGATGCAAGGGAAGCTTGCTTGCACCTCTCCTAGCACATTTGACCATCCTCAGGAGGTACTCAGCTCTATGGCAGTAACGTGCCAAATACTGACAGCCAGACCAGCCGGCATCACTGCTGCTTGCACACCTGACTTTTCCTGAAGTCTCCTGCTGACAACTATCATCTGCTCATTTACAGGGATCCCCCCTAGTCCCAGTCCTTCTCTTCACTTCAGATACAAGTATTTGTCTCTCCTGTAGGTAACCAACAAGCACCACAGCTGGTCAGTAATGATGAACCTTATTTCCATTCAGGAGAGCCTCTCTATCCACAAGCAAACCTTTGCTGACCTGAACTATGTATTTACTGTTTTCTTGCTTTGCTTGTAGGACAGCAAAACGATAATATTTCCAAAACCGCAAAAGCTTATATTTTCTGCTGTGACTTTTTGGAAACGGGACATTTCCGGTAATCCAGCAGAATACTGGTTACATCCTGGAAAAAAGTCTCCCACATCTTCCACTTGGCTGTCTCTGAGGGTGCAGGTACAGACTGTACGTGCACATCATGATTTGCTATGCAGTAATCATTGGTGCAGCCCTATCACAAGTTAACTCAATACCCCATGACTGAGTAGAAAAGTGACCGAGACAAAATGGAAAGGTACAATCGGTAATTTCCAAATACACACACCCCCTATTGTTTTTTTATTTGTTTCTGCATGCTTGACTTTCTGAAGTCTCACTCTAGAAATTGAAACTCGTGCAGATGTTTTTATGAAGTAAAAAAAAAAAAAAAGACTGTAAAAGAGAAGAGTCTAGAAGAAGTCACAAAAGATACCCTGTTCACACATCAAAGCACCACTTGGCAAGTATTTGAAAGTGGGTAAATAATTTTTGAGCAGAAGCATAGCTGCTAATTACAACTACACAAATAGCTTCTTGCAGAAGCTAAGCCTTTGTATTTTCCAGTGTAGAAACAAAGACTTGCTGGAATCCAGGCAGCAATAAAGCTGTTGTGTCCATAGAGTTATCCAGGTAACATTAAACACACACCTCTCTCAAAGCAAAACACAAGAAACAGTGCTATCATCAGCAAAGAACAGACTCTCTTGGGGAGAGCATAATTTGTAATTACTCTAGCCACCTGGACACTCACAGGTCTATGGGGCCAGATGGGATCCACCCGAGAGTACTGAGGGAGCTGGCAGAGGAGCTTGCCAGGCCACTCGCCATCATTTATCAGCAGTCCTGGTTAACAGGGGAGGTCCCAGACGACTGGAGTCTTGCCGATGTGGCGCCCATCTACAAGAAGGGCCAGAAGGAGGATCTGGGGAACTACAGGCCTGTCAGCCTGACCTCAGTACCAGGGAAGATTATACGGAATGAATCATCTTGAGTGAGCTCACCAGGCAAGTGCAGGACAGCCAGGGGATCAGGCCCAGCCAGCGTGGGTTCACAAAAGGCAGGTCCTGCCTGACCAACCTGATCTCCTTCTATGACCTGGTGACTCACCTAGTGGATGAGGGAAAGGCTGTGGATATTATCTCCCTGGACTTTAACAAAGACTTTGATACTGTCTCCCACAGTATCCTCCTAGAGAAGCTGGCAACTCATGGATTAGGCAGACATACTCTTCACTAGATAAAAAAACTGGCTGAATGGCCGAGCCCAGAGTTGTGGTGAATGGAGCTAAATCCAGTTGGCGGCCAGTCATGAGCAGGGTTCCCCAGGACTCAGTGTTGGGGCCAGTCTTGTTTAATGTCTTCATCAATGATCTGGATGAGGGGATCGAGTGCACCCTCAGGAAGTTTGCAGACAACACCAAGTTGGACAGGAGCGTTGATCTGCTTAAATGTAGGAAGGCTCTGCAGAGGGAGCTGGACAAGCTGGATCGATGGGCCAAGGCCAATTGTATGAGGTTTAACAAGGCCAAGTGCTGGGTCCTGCATGGGGTTGTTGTGACCAAAGTGCAACACTACAGGCCTGGGGAAGAGTGGCTGGAAAGCTGCCGGTCAGAGAAGGACCTGGGGGTGCTGGTTGTCAGGCAGCTGAACGTGAGCCAGCAGTGTGCCCAGGTGGCCAAGAAGGCCAACAGCATCCTGGCTTGCATCAGGAATAGTGTGGCCAGCAGGAGCAGGGAAGTGATTGTGCCCCTGTACTTGGCACTAGTGAGGCCGCACCTTGAATATTGCAGTCAGTTTTTGGGCCCCTCAGTACAATAGGGACATTGAGGTGCTGGAGCGTGTCCAGAGAAGGGCAAAGCAGCTGGTGAAGGGTCTGGGGAACAAGTCTTGTGAAGAGCAGCTGAGGGAACTGGGGTTGTTTAGTCTGGAGAAGAGGAGGCTGAGGGGAGACCTTATTGCTCTCTACAACTACCTGAAAGGAGGTTGTAGCGAGGTGGGTGTTGGTCTCTTCTCCCAGGTCATTAGCGATAGAATGAGAGGAAATGACCTCAAGGTGCATCAGGGGAAGTTTGGACATTAGGAAAAATTTCTTCACTGAAAAAGAGTGGTCAGGCATTAGAACTGAGTGGTTCCACTGAAAGAGTGGTCAGGCATTGGGAACAGGCTGCCCAGAGAGGTGGTGGAGTCACCATCCCTGGAGGTGTTCAAAAAACATGTAGATGTAGCCCTTCAGGGCATGGTTTAGGAGGCATGGGGGTGTTGGGTTGACATTTGGACTTGATGATCCTAGAGGTCTTTTCCAACCTTAATGATTCTACGATTCATCATAAGAACCTGAATAGATAAACAGCCTATGACCACAATCACATAGTTAAACTGGGAAAGAGAATGTATAGACAATATTTACACACAGAACCCAAAAAGCAATGCAGTTCTACAAGAGAGCACGTAAAATCGATATTCTGAAAGAAATGAAATAGCCAAAGTAATAGAAATTCTTTGGAATGAAGCTAAGTATTATATGAAAGCAATTACAGCTCTTTCTCTTAGGGAAAAACCTCACATAATGTTGCAGGACATTTTGCTAAGGCCTGTAGACATACTGAAAAGACTTATCTGTGATCTTATTACAGCTATACACAAGCTGACACCAAACCTCAGAGCTGAAGAGTCAACAAAATTACAAAAAAAGATGAGAACCACATTTTGAAACTTGATCTTCTAATTCTGTGCAGAAGTTTCCAAAGTTGATATTTCCAAAATAAGTAAGGCTCAAAGTGCAGAGGGGCATTTGTTTCCAAGTCTTTTTGTGGATACCACAGATACCTGTCCTGCTGACATAGTTTAAAGTTTTGAAGGGAGACAATGTCATGCACAAGAGTGGGTTCTTGTCAGCTGAACGGATAGCTCATCTGTGCAGCACTGCCTGAAGTGTGGGTGCAAGGACAATACTTAACACTTCTGCTCCTGCCTTCTCTGTCTTTCTTTGAGCTATTTGCTTTATGCTCAGTAACCCATCCACAGAGCTGAAATAGCAGTATCTATCTCCCAGTGGTATCACAAGAAATAATTTGTTGATGTCTGTAAGCTGTTTTGACTCTGTGGTAATGGACGCCAGAGGAAGATTTAGAAACATATGTCTGTGGAGTGGAAAAACAAAAACTGTGAATGTGTAAACATATAATATTTAGTACTTACATAAATCCAACTCTGTTTAACAGAGAACTTCTATTTAGTAAACATAACTGAAGGATGGTTTCTGAATGAATTGAACTGCAACATGTCTATGTGATTTTTCCCTACTGAATTCAGACAGAAGAACTGTACTTTCCAGGACAGCATCCCCAGCAATGCTTGTGAGATAACAGCCAGGATGTATTGCACTGGGCATTTCTTCCCTTCTGAGAACACAGATGAGGTTAAAAGACAACAGCCAGTCAAGTTTACTAAGGACTGTAGTTCCACAAGCAAACTTTGTGTGAAGATTAACCAAGTTCAAGATGATCATCTCCATTAGCAAAGACCTCACATACCACCTGTGAGAATCACACAGCTGATAATTAAGGAGGAAGGATTTCTGGTATAGATCAATAAAGTTAGAATATATCAGCAAATATTTCTTTATGCAACAAAGCCTTGATCTGGGTTTCCACAGGATTCCTGGCCTTAGACACTGCTGCTCCATTTCTAACTGTTAGTAACCAGAGAGTGGTACCTCACTGAAGTCAAATAACACCACAATAACCTGCAAGCTGGCTCTTCAACACCAGCAAAAAATAAAGTTGCGCCACTTAAAACCCTAATCAAGGCTTGAAAACTGGCTGGGTAACATGTGCATTTAGTCTGACTTCTGAGGAAGGTACAATTTAAAACCGTTACAAGTCATTCATCTAAGTGAGCCAAAAAATAAGCAAATAATAAAAAAGCCTGGGTCAAGCACTTCTGAGCTGCTTATCTGGGACAGTCTTTAGTTACTGTTAGTCATTGGTACATTCTTGTTATCATCCCACACCACTTTTTACCTCAATTAAGGACAGCTGAGAAACTCTTGCAAAGCATAGTTGAGACAAATCACAAGGTTTTCTACAGTACAAAATTTATTGCTATTATTTCACATTTATTTTCCTTACTGTTTTTCTTGCATTAATTCTTGCCTCTTTCATAGCTTCAGGTTCACTCTTTTGGAAACCAGTCTGCTCAGAAATCCCAGTCTCACTAATTTCCCAAAAATGACAGCAAAGCAGAACAAAATATCTTCCTTGATGTTTCTAATAGTGGAGACTGGAAGAAATACAAGGCTTGCAGGAAAGAAATGCACTTACATAGAGAGAGGGGTGACCAAGACGGCTCCAAGCAGAAGTTCCCAGAGAGCAGCTGAGCACTGTTCACTCCCACAGAAATCACACCCAAAGAACATAACCAGCTCCAGATCTAATGAGTAGCTCGACTCAGTCCTAACCAGACAGATCAAGGACAACAAGCCTCTTCTGTGGCAACTATAAAGATCTGTATCTTGTACTCCTTTTTTCTTTTTCCCTGATGCCACACAGCACAAGGAAAAGTCCTACAAAGCACTGATATTTTGGCACAATTGCTCTCAAACAAACAGGAATGGCCATCAAAATACACAAAAGAGTAGATGTTGGGGACTTCATCCCCATGCACAAAACGTCTTGCCAGGCTCCAGTGACCTGGAGTGAAAAACCCAGGCAGAGGATACTTGTTTTCTCATGTCCCAAGTACAAGCGATCGTCTCCCAGTGCTTCCTCCCCTGTCTCACTTCTCCCAGAGATGTTCCTGTGAAGTAATACATTTTTATTACATGTCATTCAGGCCAAAATAGTCTGACAATCTCCAACCTTAGCATTTCTCTTCTCTCTTACTCCCTGTGGTCACATCGCCTTGAATTGTCCTGTGTGAAATGTCACTGTCTTGGATAAAAAGGAACAGAGCAGAATATTTAACGCTTAGGAGACTAGCAAATTTGTGTGTTGCTGAACATGGAGAATCACTAGATAAAATCCACATGCACAAGCAAAACTGGGGCAAAAAATCTTAGTTTTAAGGTTAGGAAGAGCCTTTTACCATGGATCTCAAAATAAACTAGGTAACACTTTAAAAGTCTTTTATGCAAATTGCACATGTACATGGCCATTTCTCAGGCATTGACATGACTGAGCCAAAACACTGAAATCACCAAAATACAAATATTAGTAATGAAATAATATTACATTTGGCAAACAGAGAAACATAACAAATGGTTACATTTACTGCAGGAGCATTTGAATACAAGTTTTCCAAACAGCAAAACACTAAATCACCTTGCATTCAAAATGCAGCTGTTCTGCTATTAAGTAGGAAATAGACTTTTAAAACTAAAATCCTGTTAAACACATAGGGAAAGTTTGGCAAGACAGATTGTTTTCCATCATTAGATGAAATTTTGAAAGCTGTTTCCTAGCAGAACATTTCATTGCAAATATTTTGGACACTTTCATCTGACTTTAAAGTCAACTGAGATCAGTGCTTGCATCTCTTACAGTTACAAGATAAATAGCAGGTTTCTGAAAATAAAAGTAGCTCTCCTTTCCAAGGCAAAATCAGGGTTTCAGAGGGAAAGGTGCTAAAATAGTTCACGGGAGTAGATGCATCTTTCTGCTTTCTTTTAAAGAATTAAGTCCTTGCAGAGTGGTTTAATTTAATGTCCAAGATCTCATTTAAAACAAAAATTTAACTTCTAGAGCATTTAAAAAAGCCCACTATCTATATTTAAGTGTTTGGTGGGCACTGCCCAATTTAATTTCTATGAACCTATGGTTAGGACTTTATTATCCTTGAATACCTGAAGCAGCGAAGCACATTCCCTTCCTTGGAGGTACGTTGATGCTTCACAAAGAAGAGAATGCAACATGTTTACACTGCAATATCGTGTGCTCTCATACATCATTGTGTTTCTTGCCAGGCGTTGCATTATTTGAGACAATTGCACAGAAAAAACCCGCTCTGCCCCTTAGAAGCTCAGACCTCTGAGATGAGATTCATCTCCAAGGTAAGAGCAGGCTCCTGGCCATGGACTGCTTTGACAAATGAGACACCAACAGCAGGAACAGATAATTGTAATGAAGGGCTCTATCATCCCCATTAGAAACCAACCAACCCACCCACCCACCCACCCACAAAAACCCCACCTAAACACGTGTTTGTATGACCTCAAGGTGTGAGACAAATAAGCTGCTCTTCCAGGGGTGGGAACCCTCATGTGCAAGGGGGAAAGAAGCAGCTACTTCCTTGCTGACGTTCAGGTCACAACATGAGATTGTCTCCCTGGTTGTGGGCTTTAACCACAAAAATCCAGCTGAGCAACTCCAAAGTAAAAAACAGACCCAGAGCTTTCAGCAGAGCATTAGAGAGCCCTCAAAACCATGAGAGATATTCCTCAGCCAGTGCATTGAGAATATTGTCATCTTTCAAAACAATTGACTGAATTTATTAAACACTCTAAGATCACAGATAAACATGTTTTTGCAAGTTCATATCTGAGATTTCCTTTGGAATGACTGCATTTCCTGCTAGTTATGCTCCATTCTAAAATTAGGGAAAAAAGTGATAAAAACTAGGCTGATCCAGAGAAAACAAGAAAGGGGAAAAAAACACCCCAGTAATTATTTTATTCCTCTCATGCCTTAGAGTATTTTTGCTAGCCTTTCTAGTACAGGTTTTAAAGGGTTTTGTTTCAGATCTCAGGATGTGCAATGTCACCACTGCACTTACTAATCAAGAACTGCACAGTGACATATTCTAGGTGTTTCGGGGAATGGGCAGATCAGTCTCTCCCTTTGGAAGGGAATACCCACATCCAGAACAATACCACCAGTAGCCGGAAAACATGCATACTTCTTAAGGCTTCCCAAGTGACACATCAAAAGAGATAATACAACACACAGAGAAGTAATTCATAAATTGTTTGCTGGATTCAGCTGTACTGGGTATTTCCAAATTGCACAGGAAGATTCAGCTGTATTATGAAGGGTGGCAAGGCTAGGTTTAAGAGTTCATAGGACATAGGTGATGTTTCAGATGCCTCCAGCCAGTGGCTGCGCCAAGGTGAGCAGAGTGAGATGCTTCACCCAGAACTTGGATGAGATGAGGAAGGTGAAAAAGAAAAGAAACTGGAGTTGATGCTCTGTCCGATACTGGAGAACCACATCACTGTGGATGTAGGTGGCATAGTATCACAGCCTTCCTTGTCTCAAAGGTAAGCACTTGGGCCAGTTTTCAAATAAGACCAAGTAAGTGGGACTTTCTTCATCCAGAAAATGAAATGGGAGAAGACTTTACAGTTCTCTCTAAAGATCAGACCAAGAAGCCCAAACCATTCATCTTTGGAGAAGCACCAGAAGTTTATTCCCATTTTTATAGACACTACGAGGGCCACATGCTGCCAAATCATTGGAGCAGAGAAGCCTTGTTCCTGGGCTACATGACTCAGGCTGCTGAGAACAGCACACCACACCCCATGCTCTTCTGGCTGTGAAATGCATCTACTCAGATGGGAAGAGATGTTTCTGTGACACCTCATTCTCCTGGCATGCTGCACATGGAATAAACAACAACAACAAAAGGAGTGGGACATTTCTCTGTGGTTTACAAAACAAACAGAAAAAAAAAACCCCAAAGAACTCTATGACTAATATGGTAAAGTGAAAAAAGGAAATCACACAAACAACTCTATTTCCATGATGAGATTTATATATAGAAAGATGGTAAACAAGAAGAGCTGCTGTATTCAAAGTGGATCACACTGACTGTGGAAAGACAGCTTTAGTTTACAGTATCCTGACATAAATGAAACTTGTTTCTAGCCATATAGACACATTACTGACATTCTGCAGCTAACATTTGTCTCTATCTATGTCTCCAAGAGGTTAGTTCAAACCAAAAAGTATATGATACCTGATACTCATCTTGATATCCACTGGAGGCGAGGAAGGGTTTTGAATTCTGAAAGTTCTTGGGATTAAAGTCACTTGAAGGAGCTGGGAGGGAAACATCAGAGCACTCCCTGCCTCCTCCTCCACATGTGCTTTCCAGACACCAGAGCTAATAATCATGGGAAAGTAGATTTTAAGGCAAGTGCTCATACACTAGGTATCACCACACCAGGTGTGGCCATGGAGGACCTGTTGGACCCTAACAGGAATTCAGTTTATTCTGATATTTTTGCCATTATTTGTGCTTATGCTAAATTACAGCTCGAAGTGTAGAATTGCAGTCAGAAGTTTGGGAGCTCCTTGAGAAGACAATGGTGGCACCAATCCGATTTTGTACTAGATGTGACTTCAGCATCCAGAATTGAAAATATGTTCAATGAAACAAACAAAACACTCAAAGACCACCACAAACATACAGATGTTAGTCACTACAACCTAGTGCACTGAAAAAAAACCCCAAACATCAATAACCATCTGAAGAAAACCCAACACAACAATCCACAAGAACAGAAAGCACATTGATTAAAGTATTTGCTATTAATTATCTCAACCTACCAGGTAACATTGCTCATGTCTCCATGACTGTAATAAAAAGAACAATAACCTTATCTGCAAGCTATTTGTAGATACCATAGATTTACCAGGAAAGCAACATGAAGGTTTCCATAATTCATAGTTATGTTGACTACATAAAAACAATCTTGCTGGACTTGGGGGGTGGGGGAGCTTGGAGGCTGAGAAGAAAAAGACAAAAGAGATCATGTTACTTTTCAGACGTAGTTGGATAGCAGCAGGCTACTTCAAACAATAACGAAGAAAAGGAGACTTACATGCACCTTGTAGTATTTATGAACAGCTGGGCCCAAATAAGCTTCCTTATGCAAATGGATATTGAGTATGTAAATCATCACTTAAACAAACAGATCTCCATGCATACAAACCTTTCCCCATGAAAACTGCTCATTTCTTAAGCCAGACCCCGGCTTCCATTCAAACCTGTGGCACAATTTCTTTTGACTTGAGAGAAAGCAAGAATAGAAACCCAACCTCTACAAAAAACATTCTCAAAGAAGTTTGGGGTTTGGTGCCTTTTTTTTTTTTTAAAAAAAACCAGACTTACATATGGGACTGTCTATCAACTTCAAGATCATTCAGCAATTGGAATGGATTTCTGGAAAGTTATTTCTACAGTCTTTTCTCAACACAAGGTCAGTAAAGCTTTCGCAAGTGGTTATTTCCTGTAGACTGCACTCAGACTTACATTGCTGATGCACCCAAGGGCCCCAGAAGTTTTGTCTACAGTTTCAGAAAACTGAGAGTCCTTTGCATTTGGGATGCATTCACATTTTCATTCCAAAGAACAGATTGTTATCCTTTTACCATAAGAAACATTAGATACTCTACTTCTATAAGGAGTTTGACGGAATTCTGGTATGTCAAACATACTGATGCCCAAGAAGATAAAACCTATTTATTAGCCAGAGCTAGCTTTGGTCAAGTTCTGCATGCTGATACCAACTTGTTTCTTAATTTTTTTTTCCTCACCATTTTTCTTTACTTTTTCAACCAACCAACATGGTTTTATCGGCGACTAAAAAGCATCCAGGAAAACTGATCCATAAAACAAAACAATGCAGTACGTTTCCCATGGCTACTCAAGCTACTAAAAGGTTAGTTCAAGTCTGTAAGCAGTGAAATCATAGCACCATTATCATTGCCTTGTGGGAGCAATAATTCTGGGTGGTCTGTAACACTACAACTCCTGGCCTCCTAGATAGTATGATGATGTTGTCAAGAAGAGCCTATCTAGGAGTGTAACTAGGCTGAGGCTTTTTGACCTCATAGATAAATAGGTTTTGTTGAAAGCTCCTCTATTATTTTTCAGATTAGCTTGGACTTGCATTTGGTTCATTCTCTGCCATGGGGGTGGGGGGGGAGAGGCCTTGAGATATCCAATAAATGTTTATCCAGCTGCGGTAGCTTGATTCTTAAAGTATAACTGTCAACATCTCCACTCCCTCATGCAAATCTAAATTTGTAAACAATCCTAATAGTTCCTCCTCACTGTTGTTCATTTTAGTTTTACATTCCTGACTGAACAGCTACAGTACTTGAAGCAAGGAGAGCAATGCTAGTCAATGCAGTGCTGACGGCGGTGGAAAAAAAATGTACTAAAATCATGGGCTCCCAGAACAGACTGTTCAATGCTAATTTTAAATCTTAAAAAACAGTGCCAGTCTGACATCAGAGTGGGGTATTTTTCATATTTTTTAAATAATCAAGAGCAACTGTGTTGCCTTTTTTTTTTTTTAAGCGTTTGATTCAGCTCCTGTTCCCTTGTGTAAATAGCCTTAGAACATTTATCTTTTTTTAAACTATGTAAACAGAATTGCACTTTGCAGGCATTTTCCTACCACCATAATTCATAAAATAAATTTTCTTTATCTAATTTTTCCGGAGTTCATTTTTCCTGGCTATATTATGCTGGAGCAGAAGGCCAGTAAATCTACTTACAAAGGATATCCACTCTGTTCTCTGCATCATGACCAAGCTGAACATTAACATTTGTCCTTTTTCACTAAACAACAACAAAAAAACCACCCCACAACAAAAAACCACCATCAACCACCCTGGAGGACATGATACACCATCACTAAAGACATTTCATTCCAGCCACAGTAAAGAACTCTTTCCAGCATTTATGTAGTTTCAGCAAAGGCCTGATATTTTAAGTATTTATGCACAGGCTTAATGGGGAATAGCTTTGAAGAAATGAATGAGCCTAATGATCTGCCAAGACTAGTCTTGCACATAAACATTTGTAGCACAAGGGACTAATCGTCTCAGAATTAGAGAGACAGTTATCCTTAAATATAACTTTTTAAAGATCTTGTTAAGATGTTAAAGAAAATAGTTCTTTGCGCAGCAAAAAAGTATTATTTCTCAGAGATTTTGTCTTAATATCGAATTCCTCAGAGGATTCCCTAATGAATACAGCTTTTTCGTCAGAAAAAGTCAAAGTTCCTTTTCCAAAGTTTCTCCCCAACTATTCTCACATCACTAAGAACAACCAAATTTGGTTAGAAGTTGGCCCAAAATTCAGAAGTTATATGGGGACTGATAAAGCAATGGCATAATCCCCATTTCTGGGATGATTTCTTTAGAGAAAGGCTTAATAATGCCATGGAAATCTCTAGAAAAAAAAAAAAGAAAAAAAAGAAAAAAAGGAGAAAAAAACCCAACCACCACACACACACAAAAAAGCCCCCAAAACTCACACCTATGCAAGACCTTATCAAACCCAGAGGTGTGAAAGATGTGTCTAGTTTGTATATATTGAACTGGCAGATTATACACTAGAAGAACGTGTAAGCACAGGGAGTCAGTCCAGACTTAATTCTGTGTTTCCTATCTATGGTTTTAGCTCTCAGCTTTGACACAGCCTTTATATTACTTCCTAAATGCAAAGGTTGAACTACGCATTTCCACACCCTCCTTCAGCTTGCCCGCAACTGAAATGAATGCCATATACAACCCCATAACTTTGATATTACTCTGTATTTCACATGGAGCCTGCATTCACAGGCATTTGAATGAAGAGCTCTGTTGCATGCCAGGCTGCTTCAGTTCCTGGTTGTAGGTGGAAACCTGAAATACAGATCCCTGTCTTCATTTGCCCCAGCGTTTCTTTCTCTCTTCTGAGATGTGCTGATGAGGCAGTTTTATTAATGTAACTCTTCCCCCATCATCCCTTATCATCATAGCCTACACTCTTCTACATTTTTCTGGAGAAAACACATGTTTTGGTCAGTCAGGCTGCCAAGCAGTCTCCCTTGCTACCTCTAGAGCCCTGGAGGTCCTACACCCTCACATGGCTTCTCATACCTCATCCCATCACAGACACAATGACATCTTAACCACAAGCTGTTCTACATGCCAGTATTCCCCACATTTGCCACCTGACTAAAACTAAAGAATCTTAACAGTAAATACCATATTCACCAAGATGCCAGAATTAGCACACATTACTACTGAGGGTCACATCTCTTTCTCTACTGTGCACCAGGCACTGAAACTCAGACCAGATTCTCTAGATGCATGAAGCTGAAGAATTAGAAATAAGTCTTCTAGGAAGCAGATGAGGGGTATTATATCCTCCTCCTGGACTCGATGGGCTGTCCTTCATCATCCAGTGATATTAATGGTGCACCATGATATGAAAAAGAATCATCTCAAACTACCAGGTAACATTACTTATGTCCACATGACTCTAACAAGGACAACACACTTGTCTGAGGGTCAGTTTGGCATGCTAATGCTGCCCTTGTGATCTGACTCCCTTCCTGTTTGCAGAACATGAAGCCTCACTAAGCAGTTCCTGAAGGACTCGAGAGGAGAGGAAGGGATGATATTACAGAGGTTGCAGCTTCTCCAGTTCCAAGTATTTCAGAAAAGAACCTGAGGCTGATCTCTTTACTCAGACATACAAATCTGGACCATCCATTCTCCCAAGTAGCATTTTAATCTCTCATTCTTGTCCCTGAATTTCCTTATTGTTGATACAAATACAAAAAGGAATTGAAAGGAGTTCTACTGTGTGAAGCTTTCAAATTATTATGTCCTGGTGCATTACGTCTCTGTTGATCAGGCCTAATTTCCTGGCAGTATTAATCTGGCAAAACTTACTCATGGCACACCAGTTAAGTCATTTTTATAAGACCTCATCAGTGATGCTTACAATGCTGGCTTTCGCTATACTTTGTAAATGCAGAGTAGCTTTATAAAAAGGCATTAAAAGAGGCAGAGCCTTGAAACACAGATTAAGCACATCATATTTTTCAGACCCATGTTGGCAAGCATTAGGTGCCATCTTTATAGCTCATCCCTCATATCTCCTGAGCAGCAAAATCTTCAAAGAATTCCATCAAGGCAGTGAGTTGTGACCTCCATTTCCAGACACCATGTCAGCCTGCCATAATCAAGCTCGGCTTTTCTGAGTAGTCTTCTGTTTGATCTCCAGAAAAAATGATTCCTAGATCTTTCCCACCAACAGATGTCAATCTCAGTGGCCTGGCACACATGGGAGCTTCCCTGGGCAGTTAGGACAAAGGCAGTGCGTCAGCACACATGAGGCTGCATGCAGCTGCTCTAAACTGAACCACCTTGGCAAAACACTTCCTGAGGATGCCTCATTCCCCTCCTTGCTCTTGGGCAGGGGTGGATATTGCCCAAATACTGAGAGGGAAGAAGGGCTCAGCCCCTGCTTCACGAGACTTAGAGCATGTGCCTGGCACCCAGCAGGGTTAATGAAAGAAGCAGGGAACAGCAGCAACCTAATAAATCTTCATGAGCTTGAATGTGTATCCTGGTCTGCATTCCACTAGTGACTGCCTCCTTTAAAAAAAAAAAAAAAAAAAAAACATTTCTCAGTGACACCTGGACACTAGCCAGTCCTCTATCCCAAAAGGCTGATTCCCTCAGTCATATTCATATATAAAAGACAAACCCAAAATAAGGGTTGTAGATCTTTTGGAAAACTCCAAAAATAATTTGTAGAATCATAGACTAATTTGCATTGGAAGGGACCTTTAAAGGTTGCCTAGTCCAACCCACCTGCAGTGAACAGGGACATCTTCACCTACATCAGGCTGCTCAGAGCCCCATCCAGCCTGACCTTGAATGCTTCTAGGGATGGGGCATCGACCACCTCCCTGGGCAACCTTTTCCAGTGTTTCACCACCCTCATAGTAAAAAATTGATTCCTTCTATTTAGTCTGAATCTACCCTCTTTTAGTTTAAAACCATTGCCCCTTGTCCTATCGCAACAGACCCTACTAAAAAAATTGTCCACTTCTTCTCATAATCCGCCTTTAAGTATTAAAAGGTCGCAATAAGGCCTCCCTGGAGCCTTCTCTAAGCTTTCTTACAAGACAGGTGTTTCTTTTAAAACCATCTTTATTGTGCTTATTAATGCAGCTACATAAATTTTGAGTTTCTATTTTAAAGAAAATTTTGATGGTTGTTTTCAGTAGGAAACAAAAAAAAATTTTCAAGGTCCCTACAAATGGGAAGTTCTGAGTGAAAATTTGGGATTTCAGTGTTGTGTTAGGTATTTCTTGTAACACAAAGTGTCACTGGTACACCAGAACATGTATTATATTACGGTAGTTTAAATAAGTAATTTTTTCAGGTACTGAGGTAAGGAGTATTTAACAAAATAATATGCCTGAAGTTTTAGAAGTTTAATAATTTCTATGAAAAAAAAAAACCCTAACTCTTGTTCAGGTATACTTGGGAGTCATTTTGATTTTTACATTTGTACTAATCTTTAAGATAGTTGTGAAGTCCTTTGCATTGGGACAGAATATGATATGACGTATCACTATGCATTCTTCCTAAGAAGTGATGTAAAAGTATGTTCAATAACAAGAAAAAGACCTTTAAAATTGAAGTACTTGGAACAATAATTAGTGTTTCTAAAGTTATATTCTTCTGAAGTAAAAGATTATTTATTTTCCTGGAAAGTTTTGCTAATTAATGCATAAGCTCATTTGCTGGGGAAAAATTCTATTAGGAAAATATTACAGAACTCAAGACTTCTGAAAAATATTTTTCTATTTAGGAATTGATAAGTCAGCTAATTCTCATCTTCAAAGTAAACTTGTAGTGTCAGCGATAGACAATGGCCCCTTAACATCAGCGAGAATACTTGATCTGTGCATAGATGAATTCCCCACCTTCAATTATTTTTCAAGTTCTGATTATTTTTGGAAGCTTTTAAGCCACGAAGTTGGCCTTCCCAACTCTGCATTATTAGGAGACCATGTTAGGGCCATACATTACTCTCATCCTTCATAACAGCCATTTAACATAGAACAGATCATGCTGTTCTACTTCAGAGACAAAGGTCCAGTCTTTGCCTACATGGCTGTGTGCAATGATGCAATTAAAACCACACCATTTTGTGCAGTAAATGAAAAACCAGTGGGGCTAGTATCAGCTCCAGTTGCTTCTGACTCCTTAGGCAACCAGGCACCCTTCCACCAAATGAATCAAGAGGGGTGGATTCAAGTTACTCCAGAGCAAGGCTCAAACTGCTCTGACCCACAGTGAGGGCACTGACCTACTCCTGCCTCCCACTTCTGCCCCAGAAGGGTGTAATGCATGAGCTCCAGCTAACCTGAAAACTTGCCAGGCAGTAGTTGTTCAGCCTGATCAAAGAACACAGTACATCACAGGGCAACAGGCAAACTGGAACATCTATTTATTGAATTAAGCCACCAAACAGAGTAGATTTTTTTTCACTTGCTTAATATGAAGCTTTAAAAAATTCTCTGGATTTCAAATAATAATTCAAATGAGGAGATTCATACAGAGGGATGAAAACCGTTTAGGTGCCATTAGCTCTTTTCCCTCCATCGTTCTGCCTGCAGAGAATTAAACAAGGGGAAGAGAGGGATGAAGAGGACAGGAAGTACAGCACCACTATAGGGTGTGAGGTTTTGTTAGGTTCCCCGCCCCCCCCGCTTACGTTCTTAACAAACAACTCCACCGCAATGCTCCTGTGATACTAAACTTACATACTTGCCAAGAAACAAATAAAAGCTGCATGGCTGTGTTTGTCCCTGGAAAAAAAAAGGAACACTTCTCTTACCCTACAAAGTTTTGTCCTTATGTGTTCCCTTGCCTTTATTTTCATTATAATCTTTGTCTCCCTGCAACGTCTGAGATTTCTTTTAAATCTTTCAATTACTCCCCAATACCATTGTCCCAGCTCTCTACACTTCTGCTTTACATGCAACCCATGTCCTGCAAGCATGTGAGGAGGCCAAATACCAGGCATCTTGGCACAAGCTAGTACTTTACACCTATTCACAAAGAGAAAACATTCCTCTTTTCTTCAGGAAAAAGCAAGGGGAGCAGAGCTCCACCAAGTACTCATAGCAAAGAGATGAAGTAATGTTTACACTCACCCTTTCTAAAACATGTCTGGTCCTTTATTAATGACCTGTCAAAGCTGAAAATTAAGAGCAGCCTCCAATACAGTGAACCTATTATTAGTAATTATGCATACTGTTGTTATTTCCTTAGGTCCTATAACTGTCTCCATTGTGCTAGCTGCTTCTTTCTTTACATCTGCAGAACAAGAAAGTTTCTGCAGGCAAGGTACAGCCCAGTTCAGGAGACGGCTGCACCCAGGCTGGCCTGATGTCCACAGCCATGAGTGCTGCACAGCAGCACCTGAGAGGCTCTCAAAGCCCTCCAGAAGTTTAGTCCCAGACCCAAGCCCCCAGAGTTGCCAGAGAGGGTAGAGGAGTCAGCAGAGAGAACTGAGGCAGCCGTGGAGGAAGGGTCTCTAACAAGGAAGGTCAGATGGGCAACTGCAGCTCTGGGCCAGCTGGGAGGGGTGACACCAAGCACAGAGCAGGAGCAGCCTTTGTTTCAAAGTAAGGCTCAACTGATAGATGAGGTTGGGACCCTCCACCCTGGACTGTGGCTGTCAGGTCCAGACATCCTCCTTCAGACACTGACCCTAACACTGTGCCCTGTGGAGAGCAGAGCAACACAAGTCCCCCACTGCCACCCTCACAGCCCTCCAGAGAGGGGAGAGCGGCAAGCTCAGCCCAAGAAGCAGAACTGCACAGAGGAGCACGGAGCAGCTCCACCAGGCTTGAGCTTGGTGTGCAATGTGGATTTTTTTCTTCCTCTGTCCTACTCTGCCAAAGAAGCTACCACAAGCAACATGCCAGACTCATGGCAGAAGAAGATCTTTGACCCAAAGCATGAGGGTTTTTACTGTCAAAGTACCCTTTTATTTCAGAATTGCTTCTTATGGAAGAATTACCTGCTATCTAATCATAAGCTGTATTTAGGGGACAGTAAGCACTATGCTATTCCTCAAGATTCAACAGATTGTTTTTGAACTTACATCAAATTCTCACTACCATCATAATATTTTATCATGCTCTTTAAAAATCAGATACTTTGCACACTTGAACCTGGTTAAGGCCACCTCCCATGGGCACGGGCACCATTAGCTCATTGACTTGCAGAGCTGAGGATGATGTGCTCTAGTCATGATGGAAAGCAACATAGTAAGTGCAAAATTTCTCAGTTCAGAAACCTGCACTAGAAACATTTACCAGTGCCTGTTTGTAATTTTTCAGCTCTAAATTTTCAAGATACTAAGTAAACGAAAATGATAATATATGATATAGTTTCCTTCTCTTAGCTCATAAGACAGATCCAGCCTCTCTGAAGAATTTACAGTGTAATCATCAGTTACATACCTTGTTTTTATTTTCTAACATCACCAAAACACACAACAGTTACTATTTTGAAATAAACCATCCATGGACATAGTACATTTTTTTTAAATTATCAAATTAATACCCCATCAGAATAATTCCTCTTCACAGATTTCCACAAGTCCATCCTCCCAAGCAAATTTGTCCATTCTCATGGACAATCAGATCAACAGGACAGAAATTTATTCTCAACAGAAGAGAAAACAAAAGCAAATAAAAAAAAAACACAAACAAAAAAACATACCTGGGAGCAGCAAGACCCCTGCCCAGGGAGGAGAGCCAGGACAAAGCAAGACAGGCAGGGACCTCACAAGTAAGTAATGCAGTCTCACAGTCTCTGAGCAAGCAGAGCAGGTCCAGTGGCCTTAATCAGGGTGCAGGGATGAGGCAGGCCCAAGGTCAAGCCAGGAAGCCAAAACAAGGTGAGGTCAGGGTCAGCAATACACACAACCAAGTACAGGCACGCACGCACACACAATATAGCTCAGGCAGGGAACTGAGCTTAAATGCAACTCCTGAACAAAGGGAGAAAACCTCCAACAAGCCCTCTCACAGCTTTTTTTCACACCAGCCTGATCCAAAGTTACACAGCTGCCCTGGATCAGAGCTGGCCTTGATCATAGCCGGGGGATGGAGAAGAGATTGCAGACCCTGCTGCTACACTCAATGCCTCACATGCACCTCCTGGAGCACAGAAGCAAGCCTGTAGTTTCACAGCCCTCTCATCCTTCTCTCCTGCTCCCTTCATCACTACAATCATGCTTCTCAAACAAGCTTTTCCTGTACTGTGTAGACTTTCAGTATGAAAATGTAATAAGCAGAACAGCTTTTGCATTTGTATTGCATACCTACTGGCTGATTTTTTGAAAGCAGTGTAACTGGTGCAACAAATATGAATGTGCATTTATCAATTACACTGAAGTGATTGCACAGAAGGATTCTTACCTGTATACTTTAAGCTAGGTATATGCTCATTTTAATGGCAAATTTGTCAAAGCAAGAATCAGGCTAACTGATGTTCATGGGTATTGTGGGCAAATATAAATAGGATTAGCTCACATTTAAAAAATAAAGACAGCATTAATATTTAAATATGAAAGGCATATTCTTAATATCAACCTGATCTTAAAATAAACAAACCCAAAATTAATACCCTAGTTCACATATGCAAAATTCAATTGTATTCTCCTGTAAAATATCTATTTACAAGGGCCTACACTCCACAAATACATTGCAGTATCTCAGAAAGCCTGCAGTTACATGCTTGACTTTTACAAAAAGCACAACCATATCCTCAAACATTGATTGGAAGAAAAGCAACATGGAGAACAAGCTAGGTTTTATTCTTGGGTCAGGGTAATTGGCAGAGGAAGGTGTCTTCTCCAGCATAGCTGCCAGGCTGGCACTGGCTGAGCACAGCTGTGAGAGAGCAAGGCAATGCTCAGGTGATGCAAACCAGCCGAAACAAGGGCACAGGCATGGGCCTAGTGTCTCCATTTGCTCTTGGCAGCAAATTGGAAGAGATTTCTGCTTACTCCTATTTTCTAGTATTGGAGAAGTTTTTTTGTTCAAAGAACATGGACTTTGTTCAAACCTGACATTTCTGCAAAGCTGTACATTGTTGTGGTCTTGAAAAGAAATAGTTCAAAAGGTTAAAAGAGGGGATTCCTTGCCAACTGGAATTTATTATTATGCATTTTTTAAAATATTGTCTGAAAGCCTGCCGATAGGCTTGTGGCTAAGAGAAATGAATAGCTACTATAAACAATACAAACGACTGTATACAGAATACACTGCTCCAGGACAGATATCAGTTTTGCATAGTCATACAGATGTCTGCAGACCTACTTCAAATTATCCTCTCATTAAAGTTTTTGTACCACTGCTTCCTCCTTAACAGCTGTGTGTTATTAAATTGAAATTCTGTTGAGCACAATAAAGTAGTGAATTTAAAATATGTAGTGAATGTCATGTGTCACAGTTGTGACAGCTTATTAGCTGTCAAAAACCTCTCCTCTCTAAGGCTTTCCTCAGGATGAACTTGGGAGTCTTAAATTCCCCCATCACTACACCTTGCAATTAGAGCTTTCCTGCAAGCAGTGCAGAGGATGACAGATCAGCACAAGAGGCTGTGCCAGCCCTTCTGCCTTGAACTCACCACTCAGATTCATGTTTCTTCCTCCTGCCTGGACGAGCATATCTGGGCCAGGGTTTGCTCTTTTCCAAATTGGCTTCAGTCATTGCAATGTGTATTTTATGTTGTTTAACTAGAGCCTTTCTCCAGTAAGGGAGAGGGGCTTCTGACTGTGCATGGGAACTAAAGAGCCCACCAAGATTTTAAGGACAAAATGTATCGAATTACCTAAGACAATTTCAACAGACTTCAAGCAGTGGTGATACAAGTTTTCTCTCAAACTAAGCTTTTATAATTATAGCTAGCCAGATAAGGATCACAGAGAAAGCCTGCCTGCTGTTTCCGCCCTGTGAGGTGTCAGGTTCAACACAGCTCTGGAGCCTCTGCTGTGCAAGTACAGCACACTCCCGAAACTTCAAAGCAAGCACTTATGAAATATCTCTTCACAAAACAAGACCCATTCCTGCCGTTTGCACATACAGGTACAATGGACTTTCTGAATACATGCAGTTTATCCTGAGTAAAAAAATATTGTTTGTTTATTTTTAAACCAACCTGCCTTGTATCAGTTTACAAGCAAAAGAATCTGTACTAGCAAGTGTTTTTATTAATACAGTTATGTCTGCAGTCTGACCTTTGCTTGCATAGAGCCTGACATGAAGAGAACAATAAAAGCCTTCTACAATCACTGTTGTGGGGGGAGAACTCAAATTCAGTTGAATAGTACAGAAGTCTGCATTCTTTAAATATATGATTCAATATGCAAAGCAGACCATATTTTAAAATGCTACAGAGTTATACAGGCCAAAAAAAGGAAGTTAAAGTGATCACATCTGAAATTCTTTGTGTTGATCTATGGTCACCTTCCAGCTGGCAAACATTTACCATTAATGTCTGCTGTGTCAAGAGATGGCAGACTAAAAAAATACAGAAAATAAGTGTCACACTAGCCCAAAGGTGAAGACTTAAAGGACAAAAGTTTAGTATATAGTCTTTGTTTGCCATTTTACACCAGAGAAAGATTTCTAGTATGAAAAAGTCAGCAGGATGTACAGATTGCTGCACCATGTTATACTTTAAAGAGTACTTGTCAACTGGGGAAGAAGCAAGGCTTTTTTAATTTTTAACTTTTTAGAAAAAAGAAGTAATTTTCTTTTAGTACGATGGTCTCTGAAAGATAATGAATCTGTAATTGCTAATAAAAAGCCTTGGTTCAAGGAATACAGCAAAGATGACCTTATGAAAACAAAAGTATACTGAGTCCTTAAACACCACCCTGCTGCTTCTAAAAGTTAATGCTGTAAGCAAGGCTGGATGGCATATGTCATTCTTCTCAAATCTATTTCCCTGTGTGTCTGGGGAAAGAAACCCATTGGAAAAAGCATTAATAACACAGTCAAATGCATATTTGCATTGTAACAGTAAAACAACTATTTTAAGAAACGTTACGCTTTTTTCCTCCCAAAAGTGTAAATCAAAATTATTTTGGAAGAACTTGATCTCATTCTTCCAGGTACTGCATATACAAATGCAGTTAAAAAAGCATCCATAGGTCCCTGCCAGATATTAAGTATATATTGTCAACAGATGGTTTTGAGTAAACAAAACCCAGTCTCCACACACAGCACTTACACACTCAGTACCAGCCTGGCTCCTAATACGTTTTTATCTATAAAGTGTGAAAGCCCTTTGATATGCATTTTGTACACAGGAAAGAGGATGGCTAAACAAGACATTCAAAGCCACAGGGGTAGTGATCCCACGTTCCAGACAGCACCGTAATCACCTGCTTTTCCACATAGGAAGACCTCAGCATCATTGTCACCACAGATTATTATAACTAATCCGCTTGTCACTACCAACCTCACAGGGTGTGATTTCTAACCAGTCAGTGTGAATTTACCTTTCCATTAAAGTTGCAGGTCTAGAACTCATTCATATAAAAACACCCATCCTGACATATATGCTCTGCTGCAAATCTTTCATGAAGACCACCTACCTGCTTGGACAGGATTACCAGGAGCAGAGCCCCCAGGCATCCTCAGAGGAGAAGTACTGTAAAATGAGTTTTCCAGAGTGACTCCCATCAAGCAAGACAAAGCTACAGATTAATCTCTACACAGCAATCATTAAAAACTCACTTGTAGTACGGAACTCAAGGCTGGCCTTACTTCACTGTGAAACACTAACGTGTACATATATACCCATCATAAGGGGCATGCATGTTGATGTTGCTGTTTTCTCAAG
Organism: Phalacrocorax carbo; assembly: GCF_963921805.1. NCBI lineage: Eukaryota > Metazoa > Chordata > Aves > Suliformes > Phalacrocoracidae > Phalacrocorax > Phalacrocorax carbo. The sequence goes on along the minus strand of NC_087520.1, from coordinate 35,431,934 downwards.
CACTTATGAAGATGCAGTCTGCTTACTCTTTCTATGGAAAGACAAGCTTCTTTAGAGCTCCCTCTATTGCAAAGCAGAAGAAAGAAAAAATTTTAATTCTCAGAGCAATTTACCCAAGGACTGATCATTTTTATAGAGCAGAGGAAAACAAGTTATAAGAAATTTAAAAGCAAGACTTAATTTAAATTATCTCAGGGATTAGTAACCACAAGGGAATATGTAATTATTGTGCTTTTAAAACATATAGATTAGAACCTCTGGGCATTGGTTTGTGGTGCTTTCCTTTTGGCTGTTTTTTTGGTTTTGTTTTAGTTTGGTTTGGGTTGTTTTTTTTTTAATTTATAGTTCAGAAAATTTCAGTAGGGAAGTCAGAGGCATTTTAGCAGCTGTTTGAACTACCGTCTTTCCACAATTTTCCAACAGAAACTTTTCTCAGTGGCAGAGTCTGACCATACTGGGATAAGCTCAGCTTTGGTATTCCATTAATTTTTTGTGGGTTACAGTAGGGATGAATATGAACCTATGTTTGACATAGGTGGCTAATTCAGGCTAACAAATTGAGTGAAATGTTAGAAAGTCCTGAGAACACTACAAGTATGAGCAATGAGTGTATTGGAGTGGACTGAGTAAGCCAAACCAGAACAACATGATGAAGCCTGAGTTGTGACAGTAACTGATGTGACATTTTAAAAGGACCACAAGATACATGATTCCGTACTAGATGCAATATAACAGATATTCACCTTGAATGTAAAAGTAGCTAGAGAATACCTAGCAGTAGAGCATAAAAAGTGAACTGGATTGGAAGAGATTTACTATGTAACATTCATTGATACATAACATTTTTAACCTTGGAAGTTAAAAAAAAAAAGTTAATTTTATGTGGATTTATGCCAAACATGGAGATTGACCATCTTGCTCACTCAACCCTACCTTCTGTGTCAGAACATTTAGGTTTCGCAAGCATGTAAGGAAATGCAGTTCAGCTGTGCTCAGCTCTTGTTTCTCCCTCTGTTCATCAGGTAGACTTCCCTACCAAGCAGTGTTGAACCTACCCCATTCCAAATACTGCCTTCCACCCATTTTCTCTCCAGAAAAAAGGAAGACCAAGAGTATCACCACCTTTCCTATGAGTGGAACAAGGGACAGGCACACTTTTAATTTACAGCTGTTAAATTAGAAGCTTCTACCTCAGATCTCTTCCCAGAAGAAGAAAAAAAAAAAAAAAAAAGAAAAGAAAATAAATGCTTTTTCTTCATCTAAAAGCCTTCTAGGATAGCCAAGGTCTGGCAACAGCTCCTATTTCATTCCTGAACCAGGCACACACACAGACTGAACACCACCATGTACCCATACAACTCTTCAAGTTAGCTATTCCAGCTGAATTTAATGACTGGTGAACTGTTGTAACAGTTATCACACAGATTTATGAAGGTAAAAGGCAGAACTGAGAGATACTATCACTCACTACTACCTCATGGCCACAACAAAAAAAAATAAAATGAAGGCATGACAGAGAACCTGTGACATGCCACAGCATGGCACTGCCACCTCAGTGCTGTACCACCCGTTTCCACACCACACAGGGAGATTCCATTTAAGATTTGGGTCCTGCAAGCACAGTCCTAAAGGGATGTCTGGTATCAGCATTCTCAAGCACACTTCATTACATGGCAGATTCACTGTTCACAGATCACTTTTTCTTTCACCTTTTTCTACAAGCTGAGGGTTCAATTGCTCCTGGGTATTCACTCATATATTTTACTGTTCATTCCCTGATTAGAGGCCATTAGCCTAGACCCACTCTCACTCTGGGCAACGCTGGGGGCAGAGCCCCAAGAACGGAGGAAATGGGATGCTGGGACCGTACATAAACTGTCCAAAAGAAAAAGCAAAGACCAAAATAGAAGTAGTCTCTATTTCTCCAAAAAGGATGACTCTGGAAACTACAGTGACTCTTCCAGCTCCCTGAGCTTCCTGTGGTGGCCTGAGAGGCTGCGAGTGCCCCCCTCAGCCACGGTGCATTGCCACTGCCACCCTACAAGCCAGAGAAAGCAGACAGAAACCTTCATTGTCTCCATGGGGCCAAATCTGACTGGAAAAGCAGCATTAACATTTCTGGTATCCCCAGGGTAATGCAAGCATGTTTTTAACAGGGAAATAATTAGCACATCAGAGCGCACAGTGCAAATTAGCATTCAGTTGCAGCTTGGTTTTAAACAGGAACCCAAAACATTATATAGCAAGAGTCACATCTCCAAAACCCACCCCACTGATTAAGATATAAGGCTATTTGCAAGGGTATAAACAAGCCAGCCAAATCTTTGAAAGCAGCTTATGCATCAGGTCCCACTACTGCTGTGAAAATTGGATGCTGCTGCATCACTGTGGCTGATGTATTTCAGTGTACCTCTGTAAACTTAGGTGAAAGACACAGAAAATTAGGTGAATGCAAACATTGTGGAGAGGGTTGAGATTTTTTTCTCTTTGCCTTGGAAGAGACACAAATAGCTGAAGGCTGGAGGTCACTGGAGCCCCCCAGCAAGTCTTTGTAATAATAGACAGCAATCTCCAGGTCTGCAGGTGATAAGCTATCATTTTTCAGAAATATTTTGTATACCTCCTGCTGAGCTTTTCTGGCATTCAAGGGACAGATCAATATTTGGTATTTTCACTGCACTTGAGGTGCTATTGTTCTTTGTATCTGAAAACAGAGCAACACTTCAGATGTTTATAAAGGTAGCCAGGGCAGCGTCAGAAGGAATGTGAAGCAGAAAGAAACTAAAGTATATTAAAACAAGTAAAAAAAAAATCTTCGAACTCAGGTCCATAGGGTTATACCAAATCAAAGAAACAGTATAATATTTCTTGGGCAACACACAGAGCAACTGTCAAGTAGCCACAACTAGAAGCCACTGTTTACCTTAATGAAATTATATATAAAAATTGGAATGTTCAAGTGAAGCTAAAACAAAGACCATAAAAAAGGTTTTTTTTCTATCTTCAGACAGCATTATTATAATGGTGTTTAATAAATTAAAGAACAACTGGATTAGAAAGGCTTACATATTTCCCATGTTATAGCTAATGGACTCCAGGAACTTCTCTCACTTTTGAATGAATGAAGGCTAAGCCAGGTTACATATCTGTGTGCATGAGGTGTGTTTACATGGAGCAGAGGGAATAACCACCAACCATGCTTATCTGTGAGATCAGAAAATGAAAAGGATTTTTTTCTCTAAAAAAAACCCAAAACCAAACCCCAGTCAATGGCTTAATTGCTTACTTTCTAAAATGTCTGTGTTGCCTGAAGAAATTTAAGTCTACAAAAGTTAATTTTGCCAATATCTGTTTTGGTCTGTCTTTAACCAGTCAGCACCAGGCTGCATCAATCCAGAGTAAGAAGCTGAAAATAGAGATCAGTTTTTTCTGTGGTGTAACTCTTCTTATTTAAAGGGAACATACCCAAACCCTGCTCCTCTGATATACATACCCGGTGCTAATAACAACAAACAGCCACTTATCTTACAAATCCCAAGTCCACCTTTTTAGTCAGGGCTGTGTCACAGGAAATTCTCTCCCATTTCTGCCCAGAACCTCTTCCCTTACCTCCTACCTTCTCTTCCCCTGCTGTGCACACCCACCCATGCAGCTGCAGCTCGGCAGTCCCCGATCCCTGTACGCTTTCCACCACTCTCAGAGAAATTCTCCAGCAAATCCCCAGCTTGATTCAGCTCATCCCATTGCCTCCAGCTCCCTACTTCTTTCTGCTATGACTCTAGAAAAGGCTTTTAATTTATTTTTCTCCTTACTGTGAAGGAAAGCATTTACCCTACTCGGGCATTAACAAGGCCTATGATTGCCCACATATCAAAACAGCTGTGGCTGCTACGGTCCTAAGGATACAAGGACAGAATTAAACTATGTGGAAAAAAATGGGATTCACAAAGTGTCTGTATGCTGACTGTCCCATCACCATTCCCTACATGTCCTCTGCAAGCACTCAAATCAGACTCTGGCCATAGACACAGATTTTTGTTTGCTGCTGTACTAGGTAAGGAAAACACCTATCTGCCAGCCTGCTCCAGGCTCTTTGCTATCATACTCCATACTACATTTGGTTCACTTGCTGTTGGCAAAAGCACCCATGTTTTCATTAATGTAAAGTCAAGAGCCACACTGTTGGAAAAAAACCCCCACCAAATAACAAGACGAGCAAGGGGTTCTGCACATCAGCCAGTCATCAAACTATGCTGTACTGCCTGGGCTTTCTGCAGACAAAAATGACACCAAAAATGTTTTGTTTTTTTCTAATGTGTAGTTGCTACAGCAACAATGCTATCACCTTGTCAGTCAGCAGCCACCACTCAGCCTCACCATTTCACATGGCATCGATAACAATCTAGACTTGGCTATAGTCAGCAGTAGCTTAAGTTGTTTTAGAGATGTGGCAAGACTATATATAAAATATAACCAATTATAACACTGGTTACAGGCCTCAGATCTGAAGACTATAATGAATATGTAACTGTACAGGTCAGCCTTCAGTCTCAGGATCCATTCTAGCTCTGTCTCCTAGGCATCCTGTTCATTGTGGTGCAGCAGGAATGAGGCTAAAACCTTAGTTCTGAAGAGTGCAGACTTCAATAGATGGTTAACAGAGAACGTAATATGTCCATTTCTAAATATTGCCTTCATTGCAGCGGTATTGCAACATCTCTTCCTTTTTTCTATCTATTTTCAGCTGCTAAAACATATTGCAGTATTACATCATCTCATTCTTTTTTCTGTCTACTTTCAGCTCTATAGCATATGGAAACACATCAGTAAAATGAAGTAGAAAGGGATCAAATGGCTTATCAGAGGCTGCAGCATAGTAACCCTATCTGGTCACACCACAGGCCCCTAAAGGCAAGGCCTGATCCTGAACCTGCACTCAATGTAAGAGCTGCTTTTCTCTAGAGTGACTCAGTGAATAGTCCAGAATAAGTCCCCTCAGTTGTGCAGCCTAGATCTGCATTATGTGGCACGGGCCTCCCTGGAGGAAACCACTGAGGCCTCTTGCACATTGAAGGTGATCAGCAAACAGACTTAGAGCATGGTATCACTCCACTTTCATTAGTCAACAGCCCTTCCCTGGGCATTGAGGAGACTCACATCTTCAGGAACGTCATGTCCCTGCTCCTGCTCGCCACACTATTCCTGATACAAGCCAGGATGCTGTTGGCCTTCTTGGCCACCTGGGCATGCTGCTGTCTCATGTTCAGCTGCCTGTCAACCAGCCACCCCCAGGTCCTTCTCCACCAGGCAGCTTTCCAGCCACTCTTCCCCAAGCCTGTAGCGTTGCGTGGGGTTGTTGTGACCAAAGTGCAGGAACCGGCAATTGGCCTTGTTAAACCTCATACAATTGGCTTCGGCCCATCGATCCAGCCTGTCCAGCTCCCTCTGCAGAGCCTTCCTACATTTAAGCAGATCAACACTCCTGCCCAACTTGGTGTTGTCTGCAAACTTCCTGAGGGTGCACTCAATCCCCTCACCCAGATCATTGATAAAGATATTAAACAAGACTGGCCCCAACACTGAGTCCTGGGGAACCCCACTCGTGACTGGCCGCCAACTGGATCTGGCTCTGTTCACCACAACTCTAGGGGCTTGGCCATCCAGCCAGTTTTTTACCCAGTGAAGAGTACACCCGCCTAAGCCATGAGTCACCAGCTTCTCTAGGAGGATACTGTGGAAGACAGTATCAAAGGCTTTGCTAAAGTCCAGGTAGATAACATCCTCAGCCTTTCCCTCAACAGATTTGGTAATGCAGCTTCTAACAAGCAGGAAGGTCTTCACAAGGGTGAGAAGCAAACAGCTAAACTCACTTCCAGCAATGGTGCAGCTGCAGCAGTAACAGCCACTGCCACTAACCTGACTGGAGTTCATTCCTTTTAACCACTTCACTGATGGGTCCACAACTACAATTGTAAATGGAGACTCATCATTAATTGACTGTATTTTTAATGGTGTCGCACAGGGTTGGTTCTCAACACTGAGCTGTTTAGTACCTTTATCTATAAACTGCTTGGACATTAAATCCACAGATGACACATCTGTTTGAGAATGGTAAATGGTAATAAAAGCAGGGCTCTGAGACAAAACAATTGTTTGGTAAACCGGCTGTGTGCACTGCAAGTAGTCAGATGTAAGTCTATACATCTGGACTGAAAACTGCAGGCCATAACTCCCTCCCTGATGGGGTAGCCTGCAGGAATCAGGAATTACCTTAGCACCGCATGAAACACTATGGCAAAAAGGATTTATCCAGTCCCCAGGTCACTAAGTGGCAACACTGGACAAAAGCAGAGATGATACATTCCTGCTGCATATTCTGCTGGTGTAAACCCTGAAAAAGATACCATGGTTCTGCTATCCCTAATTCAAGAAGGAAATTAAGGAAAGAGAGAAGATTCAGAAGAGAGTTATGAGTCAATGTCAAGTAGCAATACAAGAGACCAAGTGAGAGGTTGAGGAAGACTCATCTGTTTAGTTTGCTCTTGCCTGATTTGAATGTGCTGTTTTAATCTCAAGGAGACTGCCTGCTGCACTATATTTGTGCTGTACTTCTGTTGTCTAAAATAGGCTAGGAAACTGTATATATTTTTCTTTCACATATAACTTGACTTTTTAGGACTTGTAGTGGAAAAGGAAAAATCAATGCCTTTTCCCTGAAGTAGCAAACATACAGTATAGCCAGGGTATCCATGCTCTTTATGGTATTAAACATCCTTGATGTACAGGGCTAGGCAAAATCAGGAAAGCTTTTAATTCAGATCAGATTGATAAGGAACATGACAATAATTGTTTTATCTTCTCATGTACTGTAGTGCATAGTTTTCTTTCCAGATAATCTGGGAATGTCACTTAACAAGTTCCATGCTAATTCAAGGATCTAAGAGCAGAATGAAGCTCTCGCTCACTCCAGATCTCTTCCAGCAGGACACGGCACTTCGCAGTGTTTGATCTTATTACATAAGATTAATAGCTTTAAGTTTGTTATAGGGTGTGTTTTGCAACCTGTGGTTTGTAGAAGCATGTGGAGTGGGTGTTGTGAAGACCATTCTGGACTTTCCAGACATAACTACATCACAGTGGCAGCAGGCAATGCTTGATGAACAGGTGATTCCTTCTAATTTTATGGTCCTACCTACATGAGCAGAACAGAATTGTGATGCTCTCTGTGATAGCAAGTTCTCAGGAGGTTTTGAGCAAGCTAATTACAGGCCTATTGTTTCTGCATCCAGTCAGATCAGGAGAAAACAGAGCTCCTTTACTCCACAACAGAGACTGAGATAGAGCTAATGTTAGTAAAGCTCCTAAAGATGGTATATGTTGGGTAATGAAGATACAGGCAAAGAATTTGATTCTCATAAAGGGAGTTCCCTATGCAGCACTGTGAGAAACACAAAGAAATCCTGTTTTGACTAGTTAATTGAGCAAACATTCCATCCTGCCCTAAAATATGCTTGCTATGCTTTTTCAGATTTTTTTTTTTTGGGGGGGGGGGGGGGGGGGGGCGGGGGGAGAGAGTGCATCACCCCTTAGCGTGTTCATGTATCCACCAGTCTGAGGAGCAATTGTCTGTTCCAGCCTCTGGGGCTCACCTGCTCCTGTCAGGTTGGATTTCTTTAAAGAGCATGTCAGTTGCAGCAAATCATTTCATGCACTGGGAAAGCGAAGACTTTCATATTTACCACCAGATTGGTTGTGCTGTCTACTCCCCACCAAGCTTCTACCTTCCTTGACCATTCTCTGTAGTGCCACTTACGGCATGCTGTCAGCCCTGCCTTTGCTTGCCTGCCTCTCCCAGAAATGCTGGCTGAGCGCTTTCCACCAGGTGCTACTTCAGCTGTGCCAGACTGCCCTTCTGCCCTCCTCCATACAAAATCCAAGTCTCTCCTATCACTGGCAAACTCCCCAGAAGTTGTCCCTCATCTCTCTGATGCCCTGATTTCTCCCCCTCTCCTTGCTGTGCTTTTCCATTATACACAAGCCCCCTTCACCAGCTCCCTGGCCTGGCCCCTCAGTCTGCTGTCCCCATGCCATGCCACCCTGTGCCTGCATTCCTGGCACCCTCCCTGCAGCACTATACCCCAATAGACGTGCCGGGCCTGGACCACATTGCTGGGCTCTGTTTTCTGTACTGTACTCTTGACGTGTTTTCAGCCTGATGCAAAGCTCATTCAACCAACAGAAAGAGCAGCTTTGACTTTAAAGGATTTCAAATGAAGACTTTAGACTATGTCTCCACAGCAGCACAGAAACAACAACAGTGCTATGTAGAGATACCCAAGCTTGCTTTAAACTAATTAGCTTGGATCCCAATAACCATCTAATCATAGAAACAGAGAGCTCAGTACTGGGTAATTTACCCTAATGAGACTGTTAAGCTTGTCAAAGGAGAAAGCCTGCCTTTGCTTTAGTCCAGTTCCAATTTAACATCATATGCCCATTGCCTTTTAAGAAACACCTACTAGCATTTAAAATCAAACCAAGCATGTCAAGATAATCTTTCATAGTCATGCAGCTATACAGAGCAACTGTCTAAAACATTCAATGTCTCATGGTCAGTTTTCTCCTCTCTCATCTGCCTTCTGCACACTAAACAAACCTTACATGTACCTATGAAAGCAATGTTTTATAAAAAGACAGAAAATGCAGAGTACAAGAGAATATGTCATTTATCTATCAATTTATTAGGGGGGGGGAAAAAAGAAGCACCAAATCCTTTGTTCCACAGTACACACAGAGACAGCTATATCTTTCCTTGTAAAAAATGTAAATGTTGGTGAGTATTATTTTACCCTTTCAAAATGCACAAACAAGATACAAGATTCTCCAGCCAGAAGCATAAGTTTTCCCTTGGAAACCAGAGGTAATAACGCCTGCAGTCTTCAGACACAGGAAAACCTGCTAAATTCCATGGGAGAAGGAAAGCTTGTTGAATGTACAAATACAGTGTTTCCTATATTTCAGCATGTACTCCAAATTTCAGTTATGCAAAACCTACAGCTTAGGCTTCACTTCAAAATGTTGTTTTCTATCTTACATTTGCGTATAATTTCCTGATTTTTCCCCCCATTCTGATTTAAGGAAACCTTTGATTCTGTTTCACACAAGCATCATTGTCACATTCATTCTGCTAAAATTGTCTTCATAAATGTAGGCACTTGTTTAAAGGAGATGCCCAACTTTTCTTTTAGTACTTTGCGTTCCGCAATGCACCACTGAAGCCAAAGGTATCTCTATACTCTTGAAAACCTAAGCAGCCACCTAAACATAGATTTGGGAGTCTAACTTCAGGTTTCCAGCTTTGAAAGGCATGATTTTACCTTACTAAGTACTCCTTAAACCAGATACCATGTGTTCACCACAAATGCCTTAATTCCTGAAAGCAAAGCAAAAGAGGAAGGCGCAAGATTAGAGGAATGTATATGAACATCTTCCATACGATACTATTATGCCTGAGAAGATTAGCAGCTACCTCTGCAAAAATCAGATTTCCTCTGAAATAGCAGGCTGTGGGCAAAGGCAGACACAAGTATCAGTGCACTGGCAGAAGCTGGAGACCTCTGGGCTTGTGTTGCCTTGCTTGATTTTGTTACCCAAAACCCTTTGGTGCTTTCCCAAAATTGCTTCCTTTCCTTCAATGCAAAGTCAAGGCAAAGCTCTAAAGCAAGAATTAGTTGTGAGTTTTCCATGAGCTTTAGGAAGAGAAAGTTAAGCCTCTAGCTAGGCTGTATACAAGTTCCTTCTCATCCCCCCGAAAAACAAAGTAGAGCTTGTAAGCAACTACTAGTTAAGGCACCATTCTTTGGAATTGCTCCCTTTCCTCAAGGTGAGACCTGTCACAGGTTGCTGGTCGTTTTGGAGTTCCTGCGCCTCGTTGACTACAGCCTCTCTGATCAGTGAGAGCCAAAACTTAGGAAAAGCAAAAAATGGTGTGTGCTAAACAAATGCCTGCTAAAATCCAAACATTTCTCCAAACTTCTGCTCTCTGTTCTCACCGTCCCACAGAAAATGATTCCTACGTAGGACCACAGCCAGCCTGGGACAGCGGCTGTATGACACCAAGTCAGCAGGACCTTACGGACACTGCCATGTCCTCAGCATGCCCTGCTGGGTTCTTCTCACACTGACATGGGTCAGGGAGGGGAAGGTTTCCCAAATGGCAGAGGCCAAATTCAAAGCTGCTCAGCTTTGTCCGCCCTGCATCTGCTCAGAGGGGTTTGTGGTAGTCTTGTTGATCTGAATTCATTTAATGCTAATACCAGGTGTACAACGAAGAGAAGTATCCTACTCATTTTTGGATATGCCCTATCTACTCCAATATTTCTAGTCTTCCTGAGCAAATATCTCCACTATAGCTTTGGGGTTTTTTACTGTTTTTCAAATATTCTATGTCTTTTCCGGTACAAGTGACAGATAATAGATCCAAAGTCTTAAAAATATAGGTTAGGTAAGAATTGTCCCACTGTTCTTCTTTTGTTTGTTTGTTTAATTATAAAAACTCTGATGCTTTTCCACTACTTTTTTTCAAAATGGTAAGGTTTTATTTAAAATCTTCTGGAGAAAACCGTTCAAATATTTCAGCAAGCTTCTCCTAAAGAGCAAACTCCTGTTTTGTCAGAGCTGTACACATCTTTACAAAATTGAGACCGTTGCATGTTTGCCAAATCCCACCCACAAAGCACTTACATATTTTTAAAATACAGAAATATATGAAAAAAATTGTTTTCTGTAATCCTGAATCATTCTCAAGAGCTTTAATAAAGTAAATTATTATCTGTCTCCATAATTAACATACTGGGCAACATGCCCCATTTCACCTAATGTTAATGTTTTACTTTTGAGGGAGAAGTATAAGAATGCCAAAATACAACTGATTTGCTAAGGGAATTGTTTTTTTTTTCCCTAGTCACACAAACATAAGGTATTAGAGATCAGTTTAAATGAGCAAATGACAATTGCATCAAATACAGCTAATAAGAGACTTAAGTAAATATAAAGTGATTATTTCTTCTTTAAGAAAAAAAAATTTACTCTTCCATGGAGAGATGAACTGTATTTTTCTTAGAGTCAGAATGCAGTCACTTAGCTAGTAGGCAAGGCAAGGCATGTTACAGATCTGACATATTTTGACAGACTTATTTCCTACTCCAAGTGAATCCTAGCAAATACAGTCCTTGACCATGGCACTGATTTGCACAATCAAACCATATCACACAAAAATAAAGGCATTTAAATTAGTGGGCTCTACACCAACCCAAAATCCCATTTTATGGGTGGCATTGCAGGATCAAGGACATGAAAACCAAGTTTTAGTGTTCTTTATTTTGGTGTTCTTGCTACAAAGACAGGCTTAGTTAAATTAGATTAAGTTACATAGTACAGCTTGAGAAGAAATAGACTTGGGCAGGACAGAAACTGTAGGCATTTAATAGTTTTCTTCTGTAGAAATACAAAATCTGCTTCAAAACAGGGAATATGAGTCATCTCCATCGCCAGCATTAAACCAGTAAAAACTATTGTCCTTTTAAAGCCTTCATTTACACCCATGACATTACAGCACTGTTTTGAGTCTGGGGCGTGAATGTACTTTGAACTATATCAACACTTGAAGGGAGATAAATGCCTGATTGAGAGAGAAAAGGCAAGATGATGAAAGCAGCAATTGCACAGCATGCCTCCAGACTGAGTTCAAACTGCGGGGAAAAAATGAAATACAGCCAATTCCCCTGAAACGTATTGACATGGTGGGTCTCCCCCACCTCTGGCTTGAAATTTTGCTCAATCCCTGGACTTGTGTGTCTATAGACTTATCATAACCTTAATTTTCGTATGGCACAAGGCTATTTGGCTGCTTTACAGCTGAACAATCATCATGGCTGCAATACAACAGCACGCCCTCCCTGCTGCCTCTCCTGCAGTGGCCACATGGCATCTGCAGACAGGACCTTGCACGGCTGCACTGTTCTCCAGCAACCCTGTGTACTCCCGAAGCTCAGATGAACAGCAAGGCTCCTACTGCAAGGCAGGGCTGTCCAGTGGCTACCATGCCCATCCACACTTTCCCAGTGTTGGGGTGGAAGTTGCCTCCCCACTACACGACTAAAGGTTGCCAGTGTTTAGAAATAAGATACTGTTGTCTATTCTTTCTCATCCTCTGTCCATCTCAGATGAATACTGCAGATTAACATGGAGAACAATCCTGAACTACCTGAGCAAAATACGGACCAGATGACCCAGAATACAACACTGAAATGTAATATTTGTGAGTTGAAAGCTAGATTTTTTAAAATTTTAATTATGCATTCCACCTTCAAAATTTTTTTTTTTCAGGTTGATATTCCCAAATACATTTTTCAGGTTTTTTTTAACTTCTGTAAAAAAGATTCCAGAATTTTTACTTTCTACCCCAATGTGAGCTGGGGTTGTAACCTCTTTAGGGACAGACCTTCATAATTTTGCCTTTCTGTATCTGTTATCCTACTACATGCTGGCTTGTTTCAGAGACTCACCAATGAAGAGTAGGATGAGACCCCTCTGTATTTGAGCAGGAGTTTTCTAGTGGGCGCTCCTAGATTTTGCAGGAAGGAGTAATGGTACTCAGTTAATCTTTGAGTCCTGAAAGACCCAATGTTTGATCTTGGTGCTACGAAACATTCTGCTTCTGGAAACCATCATCTTGAAAAGATACAGAAGTGTAGCTGATTTCTATAATCAGGAGATTCAATGAAATTTTTCTTAAATCATTCTTTCCAAATTCTAGATCAAATAATCATATTCTTTCTTCCCTAAATTCCCTTTTCAGTTTGGGTTACTTTCTAGCCTGACACTGTTTCAGTGCTAGACACCATGATATACTGTTAAACAAAAGCTATATCATACAGCTTGTTGTACTTCATTCATTTTAAATGCCTCTCAGCTTTCCTTCCCACAAACTACCTTGGGTGACAAATTCTCTTTCAAACTGAAGCCAATAATAACATTTTATCATCCAGTCACTCCTCCAGTTTTATATGTCATTTGGGAAAAAGATTATAATTTACTATGATGGAGATTTTTTAAATAACTGAAGATAGCAGGTGCTGAATGTGGTTATTGTGAAGTGAATGCTCAACAATTTCAGAAGTCATCCCAAAACTTATGTAGAGGCATTACAGACATGTACCACTGGCTGAGGCAAATCACTAACAGGCTTTGGTGCACTGCCACAAGCTAGATGTTAAACCTTAAGCTTTACTAAGTCCTGCTTTTCTTGAAAACCCTACAGATTCTCAGATCCAAAGTTTCATATTCATTAGTGTTCAAAATTTACTTCCAGTAGCTGGAGTGAGCCGGGTGCAGCCTGGCCCTGGGGAGCAGGATTTACCAACCAGCATTACCACCTAGCGGACATGGGCTGCTCCGCCTGCAGCTCCGCTCCAGTCCTCTCCTCTCCATCCCCACGGGGTAGCCTAACGCCGCCCTTCGTTGATGTGTTAATCAACAAGTACACTGCTGTATCTTTGTTTGGATCACAGCTATTTGTTCTTAGCATGATGCCACTGCAGCCCCACATCTAATGAACCACAAAAAGATCCATTAAAGATTCAAGCACAAAATAAATCAAACGTCCCAAAGTTATTCAGTCTCAGCTTGATGCTCCCTGTCATTTTTCAACCTTTTCTTAATGCTTTCTACTTTCAGAACTCTGAAAAATCCCCAGCTATCCTTCAAGATTCTTAATTTTATAAATATATTAAGGACACTATTAAGATGCTTTAGTTCAAAAGAGAACAAGTGCCCTGTTAAATTTAAAACCACGTGAAACCTAAAGGGAAGAGAAGTCCGAAGTAAGGCATCTGGGACTAGACTGCAAAGCTATTTAGGTACCGGACTCCTGCTGATTTAGGAACCAACATACCTTGTAGACTGAAGCTGATTTATGATTCCCTCAGGGAATTCTGTGTTTCATCACTGAATTTTCTGTTACCATAACACTTTGTCAACATCCTCATTCCCCTCTTTGCCCCTCTCCCTGAACTGTTAATCTTCATTCTCTAAAGCCCATAAAGGACTTTCTTTTTCTTCCATTTCCTTTCATACTTTTTGACTGCTTTGAGTACCTTGAATTTCTGCTACATTCCAACCCTGTCAGACTCCTGCAGTGCCTGTAGGTTTATGGTGTTCTATACATGAAAAGATTACACAAATTTAACTAAATCAATTTACAACTCCAGATTTTTTCTGGCATGTCTATAACCCAGGAACCTCTGTTCAGATGGACTCATTAGTATCCTCACAATTTCAGCAGGATTTAGACATTTCTGTCTACTATTGAGGTCCCCCAAATCCCTATTTTTCTGCTACCCAATCACTAGTCATTTTGCCAATCAGCATCTGCTTTTCTCCAAAGACTGTATTGTAGAAGAACAGCTACATGCAATGTCTAAAACTTAGTAAAAAATCCAGTGTTTTAACTAGACAGATAAATCTCAGAAAGAAAACCAAAAAACAAAACAACCAAACAAACCAAAAACCAAACCAAAACCCTGCCACTTCTAAATCTGAAAGCTTAAAGAAGCGTATCAGGGCATATTTCCTAACTGAAGCAAGGGGGTCAACAGGGACTAAGTGATTACAGAGGTAGATATTTCTAGCAGAGTGCTGTTACGATGGCCACACAGAAGCACTCTGAGTATTTGAGGAGCCTTGAGTCTTTTTTCCATCTGAATGCTGCATATTTCTGACTTAGAAGTAATTTTAGTTAGAGCCTACCAATCATGAAAAATAACAGACTGGCAGCCCAGGAGGCTCCATGAAATGTGACCAAACACAGAAATTGAGACAATGTTCAAAATCAAACCAGGCTGTTGTATTCCCATATGCCATTCTCAGCTGTTGGCCTCATAGCACGGCACCCCCCAGGGTCATCTCTGCTGAAACTGAATCCCGACCGCATCACAAAGTGATCCTGACTGCATCCAGAACCGCAGCCCTTCATACAATCTGCCACGCAGCTTTTAATCAGGAACCCTAGATAAGGTACACATGCAAACAGCAAACGACAGTGCAGCACGTGAAGTTTTGGCTTAGAGCCATGTGCACCAGGAGAGAGCAGCTCTGCTCAGCCACAGCACAGGCAGTGAAAAGGAACACTTTTCCCACTGGTGCATGTTAGCCAAACCCAGGGCTGTTTCTAACATCCCTTTAAAGCTCACAGAATTTCCTCAGCTTCCTAAACGCATACTAACCTTCTCTTCCCATTTATTTTATTTTGCCCCATTAAGTCTAGGTAACTTTATTTCACTGAATACTTCCCTTCGGTTTTGTAGAGTGATTGCTCATTTACATAACTGCACGACAAAAATCTCCAACCAAAAAAAAACCCCACAAAAAAAACCCAAAACCAAAAACCCACCCCAAAATACAATAAAAATACAATAAAAATACATTTCTGTAAATATTTCAAAGAAGTATAATTATTACCTGTATTGTAGTAACAAGCAAGGGGGTGAACATGGCTCTTTCTGTTAAGGCCATACCAAAACCTGCTAGTTTGGTTTAAGTGGGTGGATGAAAAAAAGACAATTATTGCTTGCACCATGTCAAATAACATATCTAACCACCACAGTGCTATTCTGCATTAGGGCAGCAGAAACCCCAAGTGCTGAAGGAGGAACTGTGTGTACTTACGTAGAGCAGAGCAGAAAGCTAATACTACTATCCCTTTTGCCTGTGGAACAAAACAAGTATTGTTTCTTTGGGCCCATCCTGCACCTTTGCCTGAAAACAGGCAGAGGAGGTTTCCTGCTAATGGAGACAAAGTCATACAAACCTCTCAAGCATTTGTTTGTTTTCTTCAGCTACGAGGACACATGGGGAGATCAAGCTCTGTGCAACTACAAAATTACCTATAATATATTTCTTGTGACTGTCCTCAAATTAGCTTCCAGCTACACCACACAGAAGGGTAATTTCTTATTAGAAGAAAAGTGTATTTGTAAAGCACCTCATTTCTGATATACGTATGCCAGGATGCCAAACACTAACATGCATCTACCACAACCTATGTGCCAAAGATCGAAAGGAGGCCAGTGAGCCCATTCCAGTTAGTGCTGTCACTCTAATCTCTCAGGGAAAATAAACTTTATCCAATTAGCAGCTCTGTACCAATAAAACTGCATCCAAACTGAAGGGGATACATTAATTTCATTGTACCGCTTTAATTCCAGTGGTACAACCTGTGAGCACACAAGGCTTCAGCATATATAAAGAAAACACATTTCCTCTTAAGACAGTGGGATAAGATTTAATTCCCTTAAAGTCAGCAAAATTACACTGGGGGTGATTGAGGCCCAGTGCCTCTGATAACAAGTATTCCTGTATCTGAATCCCCTTGCAGGCCAATTAATTACCTCCATACCCTGCTGGTGCGTTCCAAATTTTATTTTTATTTCGAAATCAAAGCAAAATAACTAGAAAAATCATGTGGCTGAGCCAAACTGTGACTTTATGGGTTTTAATTTTTGAGATTAAAGCGAAGTACAAAGACACACCCAGTCAGCAAAGTCTGGAGACAATAAGATGTAAAGCAATCCTCCTCCTGACCTCACATTAACACAGAAATCACCCTACAGCATGCAAGTGTCAGCCAACAACGGCACCTACTTATTTCCTGTCAGCTTGTCCCTTTGATCTAACCTGATCCTTCTTCACTTTATTAAAAACGTTCTAATCTTTTGTCTTTGATCTCCCTGTAGGATTCTTCAAAGAGCTTCAAATTAGCAAACATACAAACAACAAAAAAAAGAGAATACTCGGTATCTGTATCTGCAAGAAACAATGATGTGGGGAGCCGTTTCCTTCCTCAACACACAAGTTTAACGAGGGGCAGCATTTTAAAGCCAAAAGATGCCATAGTTATCTGTTGTTTATTGGCATTAGGGTGGATGACAGAGTCCAAGCTTTTTTACTTGGGGGTGGTTTGCTCTGAAGGTGTAACAAGGCAGCCCAGCAGGGGTAGCAAAAAAGCCATGTGCATACTTCATTCAGCATGCCAGATGAAAGGATTATGTCACATTCAAGAGCAACAAAGAGCTCTGTTTAAGTTTGTACCAGGCTGGAAATGTGGGGCAGCCGGTAAAGACCACCAAGGTTTTAAATAAAATGGGACACTTTTAAGTTTCCTCTGGCTCTCCTTGCAGTAAATCCACCCAATATGAAGGGAATGTCAGTATCTTCCAGGAGGAAGATCTCTGAGGCTTTAAAGAGGAAAGCAAGTTTAATCTATTTTTTTATATGCAAACCCCATATGTATATTTTAAATATATATCTCATATACATATTTATTTTTTTCTTATTAAAGGTACCATCAAATTTAAGGACATCACCATATTAATTTTATTCCAACTTAGACTTATTCAACAGCAAAATGTTTTTAGCAAGGAAGGGCATTGCTCTAGGACCTCTTCTACCATACCAAATTCCTCCCTTATAACTTTAATTTAGCCCCAAAGGTACATCCTTCAAATAAAATTGGTGCTTTTTATTGTTGAATATTGCTTACCTCTGAGAAGTCATGAAGCTAGGTTAGAAAGACTCTATAGGCTACACTGTAAGTTCCTTCCATGTGTGTCTGCCTCTTAGTGCAGAGACTTGTTTTTAACTCTTACTCCATGGAGGAGTATTCCTGTAGCCAGGTTGAAATAGTCTTTGCCAAATAACACAGGTCACCAGAATCCCCTCATGATTGCAGTCATGATTGCAGTTAATAATCCAAGACCCGGACCAATGTCTGTTAGTCAGTGAGACATTTTCACTGGCCCATGAAATTCTAGTCATAAAATGTGAGACAACAAGTTGTCTCAGTAAAGTCTCAACCCTGTAGATACATAACTAAGCAGGATTTGACCCAAGCTGGTGTACATGTACCTTAGCCACTAGTCCTTACACCAGGCTCCATACTTCTAAGATTAGAATGGATGAAGTCCCCATACCCTTTCTTTTTTCACTTTGTTGTCATCTTAAATTCTACTATGATTACAGGTAGCAGGTATATATCCTGAGAATTAAACATGATTTAGACAACAGAAAATTATAACTCTTCCAACTCAAAATGATGTAATTTATGTTGAAAGGCTATTGAAGATCAACACTGATAAAATTATGGAGAACTCCAGTGAGGCTCCAGATGATACCCTCTGGTAGTACTGGTTTTCCTAAGTGGTTCAGGAAACACTGCTGCTAGAACACAGATTATCCAGCCACAAAACTATGCCAACAGCCCTTTTGTCATCTATGTTAGTGTCTATACAGGATTTAGGAGAATAAAGCAAATATTAAAAAGACTTATTAGTTAATGTATCAAGAGCAAAAAGCTAAACTGCAGAGAGATTTGTCTGTCTAGTTAAAAAAATTGGTATGGCTATAAACACATTTCTTGAAAAGCCTGGAGACAGTCCCAAAATGAGCAGCTCTGTCCCTGCATAGGTGGGAAAAGTCATACTCAAGGACTGAACTTGACAAACTCATTAATGGCTTAGACATTGGTTACCTGCTTTACTGACTTATAAAGACAAAAGTGCTTTTAATTAGTCCAAAACCATGCAGGAGTATTAAATAAAAAAAATTAGAATTGTTACATTTTTTTTTAAGTTCACTGGCATTCAAAATCTATCTAACAACAAATGATATTCTGTGCTTTTATCCTGTGTAAGTAAGAGGGTGCTTTCTACCAGATATTGTCTCTTGTGGCTGTTAATGTGGAAAGGCAGAGCTCAGCCCTTCTAGAAATTGCCGCATACTTGAGAGTGCTCCAGACGCATGGTCCCAGGTCAACTTGTTAGCAGGCTTCTTGACATCTAGCTCTTACCTTGGGTGAATTCTCCATGCAGCCTACTTCCTGGCTCTGCAAGGATTGTCCGCTCCCCAGCTGCATTTCTTGCAGCCTGGGACAGCCCTGTTCAGCAGGGACTGAACGGACAGCCCCACTGAGTGTCTTTTCCACATGGGACTCATTGGTCTGCAAGTCTAGGCTCAAATATTTCCTTAGAGGAAACATTACATAAATCTCAAAAAATACAGTTTAGAGAAATACTGAGAAATGTGTCTGCTTGTGAAACCATCACGTAAAATCCAAATACTGTGACACTGACAACCTGACTACAAATACTTTTGAGAGTATGCTTTTTGAAATTCCAAGTACATTCAGCAGGTTTGGGAACTGTTGTTCTGTCTTATGGGAACCTCAGATTTTTCGGTTTTTCTTCTGTCAGAAAACCCAAAATGAGAAAGAACACAGAAAGGAAAAATTGAGGGCACAATAAAGTCATCTGGATGTTACCAGCCCTCTAGAAGTGTTTATCTCTGGGATTGCTTTTTTTTTAATCTGATCTTTTTTGACAATCCCCACGTGCCCCAAAACTAACAAAAACTTGAAAAGCCTCTCTCGAAGGTAGAGCAATAGTTACTAGCATTCAAGTTTGCCTGAGGAGCAGCTAAAAAGCTTGCTTTTCTCTGCTGAATTTTCATTAATAATCCAAGTTGCTTAATGCTTAACTCTAAAGCCAAACTACTTTCTATTTGTCACAATCTGTAGTCCCTAAAATATTGTTATTAATATAGCCTGCAAGCCAGTTCACTTTTATCTACCTAAGAGTTGACAAGATCCACACCCTGGCAATATCCTACTGAAACTTCACAAAAACAAATTTATGCAAAACTTTAATGCTCTAGACTTTACTGTTTTATTGTACACTGCACTTACCTACTCAACTCTCAAAAATCCCTTTACTTTTAATAGAAAATAACAGCACGAATTGCTAAAGCAGAATATTTTTAAGAACACCTAAATGTAAGCACTTTGTCTGGAAGAATGTAAAGATAAAAATGAATGAATGAGGTAAAGCTATTTCCTTTTTACTTGACTGATCTATACGGACTCATGGCTCAGCTACTTCAGCACTGATGCTGCAGATCTGGAAGTGCTTTTTGCTCCTCCAGAACAGCAACAGGTTCAACTGAAGCCCTTGGTGTGGCTTAGGAAATTTCACTCATCCTCCCTCAAGCAGTCTAAGCTCAAACCACTACCATCATTCAGTCTGCAGGAACTCTGCATGTAGTGCTGGGTAGTTTGGAAATTAGAACAACCCCAGCAGATGAGAACATATCACTGCAAATTGGGCCAAAGGGGATCAGTTGCTGATTATTCCTGCCAAATTCTCTTTAAACCAGAGCCAGAAGATATCTTCACCACAATCGTAGCTCTCAGAGACAGCCTTTTTAGATCAATTACAATGCAAACATATTCCTCCTTTAATATAGACTGTGTGGTTATGAGATTAAGTGCACACCCAATGGGAATATAAATTTCACATAATTTTCCTAAAAAATACTAAAATTTTCCCTTGAATACAGTAATTACCTTCTCAAGAACTCTTAAAATATATTCATAGATGAATTTTGACTTTGAAAAGTTATTATGATTATATAGTCTAATTAGTTTTGCAAGTGTAAAGATGGTATTTTATACAGATGTATCAACCTAACTACTTACACTGACTGAAGCATCCCCACACTGTATTTCCTCAGAGGCCATCAAGAAGAACATACATCTTATGGCTAATGCACTGGGCTGAGGATCAGAGATGTTGTTCCAGCTCATGGGTCTGACAAGTTTCTGCTTACTTAAGGCACACCACTACCTCTCATTATCTCTTGTAGTATGACAATACAGTTTCATCAGGGAGCTCAGCCATGCCCACTCCACTTTCCCAATTAGAATTGGCCGGGCTGGACCTTCTTGTTTGCTAAATTACTATTTAAGGAGAAATCTGCTTCATTCTTGTGGGAATGGGCTGGCTTGATATTATACAGAAGGATTTAAACTGGTTCACTAGAACTCAAGTACCAGAAACTGAGTCAAAAACTTATCGTGTTTGTTATTCAACAGGATATATGCCACAGCTGAAGGTAGGAACAGCAGTACCGGGTCAGCCCGAGGACCTAGCCGGGTCACTATCCGCCTCCAACACCGCTGTAAGGACATACCCAGGGAAAAGCCAGACCTGGGAAGGCATGTGGTTGTTTCCTTGGTTCTCAGGCTCCAACTCTTGTCACTGAAAGTGACTTCCTGAACCATACATGGGTTTTATAGCACCTCATCTTCAAAATGTATCCACAGTCTGTTCCCTTGCATGTTAGCTGTGATGTCTCTGACCATACCCTCTTCAGCTGCTGCAGAGGAAAAAAAAAAAATCTTCTTTTAAAGCTTCTTTACCATTTTTATCCTGTGTTTGACTACAGCCATGAGCAATTATGCCACAGAGCAGTCATTTTCAGTCTGTAAACCTTAAGGTAATGATTTTGGCTTCCCAGTTGACGAACCGGCAACTTGCTGGTAAGTTGCGCTTCACTTATCCCGGCAATTTCACCATCCATTAGCAAATAACCCGCACCTACACTCTCACACGTGCGAGGGATCGCTGGAGCGAGGGGGGGGCCTGTAAAAGCCCAGCCCCGAGGGCGCCTCAGGGGAGGCCGCGGCGCCCCCGCCCGGCGGAGCGGGAGCAGGAGCGGGCCCTGCCCTGACGGAGCGGAGGGGGCGGGCCCCCGCCGCGCGGGGCGCGGCGCGCGGCCCAGGGCCGGCGGTCTCTCGTTCCTGGGGAGCAGCCTTTTCTCTAGGTGTGTTTCTGAAAATTCCAGTTAGACTGGAGACCCAGGCTCATTAGTGTTCGAGAGGTCAGACGCAGCCTGGTGTGCTTTTCTCCCCATGGAAATGCTGAAATGCTTCCAAAGTGAACATTAAGGTTTTTGGGTGTGGTGTTTTTTTTTTTTTTAAAAGTGCTGAGGACCAGGTCTAAAAACCCCACTACAGTATTGTGTCATTACACAGAAACAGTGCCTTGGTCTTTCTGCGTTGCTGTTCATCTTTGTGTTTTGAGTTAAAGGCAGTAGCAAAAATGGCTGATATCAGGTATGCTCTATTTCACATCATTAAACACTCTGCAAGAAAAAAAATAGGTCTTGGAAACAATACCAAAGTTTGAGAATAACCAAGCAGTTAGAGAATACATATTGCTTCCTATCTTCTCCAAGAAAAGTTACTGGGGTCTAATTTCCAAAAGTGGCACAGGCAAAAGGTGAAAGAATAGCACTGAGACAAAACAAGGGGCTGCACGATTCAAATCATGGCAGGCATCCACACAGAGTTCTCACTTCACATCTATGTCAGAGACATAGGATGAAGTTGTGCTTTAGTACATGCTTTTCTGGACGAAAGGTTTAAAACCTCATATGAAAGTATGATGCTTCCCTCTAGCGGGTTCTTTTTGTGACCATGTTTTACATGGAGAATTTGCTTTATAAAGCTGATCAGAAGCAAAGCATCTAAGCACTATATGTAGTCTGAATTTAACTCAAATCCATGGAGCCAGATTGTCAAGCACTAGAGTTGTTAGTGTGCCACCATGAGCAAGATCAAGCTTTTGATCCTGCCAATGAATCTGTGCAGCAAACATGCACTGAGTTACAAGCTCAGACTTGGAAGCCACAGTAGCATTTGTCGTGAAGCCTTCAGGGCATGAGAACCACAGTTAACATCTCATTTTTCCTTGCAAAGCTTGTGTCTTACCTTTATTTAAGGTGTTACAGAACAATAGCCACAGCATGCCAGTCTGCTAACAGAGAGGGGTTAACAGTGGCAGGGAATGAGAGAGGATATAAGCAACTTGCTTTCAAATAGATAAGTTGTTCTCTATTAATTCTTCTTGTTGCAGCAGTGATGCTGATTTAAGAGTGAGAGAAACTGCCTCTGGAGAATATCAAAAATACATTTCTTCTGCAAGTGATACCAAGTTTATGCTTTACGAATTCTTGAAAACTGGAAAATAAAGATATCACTGTCATTCCAGGAACTTTCTTCCTTTTTGGATAGCTGTCTACATGGGGCTTCCATAGCTTATGGAGGAATCAAGAGATCTTTTACCAAACATTAGTAAACTTTCCTTTTCACAGTAGCATTAAAAAAAAATTGTATCTTGCTCAAATGCATCAAAGCATGCAGTATGAAAAATCTACAGCTGCAGATTACATTCTTTGAACACATTCTAGTTTCCAGCTTACAGCAGAACCAGTCCAAAAAAGCATTCAGTTTACTTGGTTGCAGAGGACCTTACAGAGTCATTGAGGCAAATGTTACTAGGTCTGCACTTTAAAGATACCGAAGAAGAAATTTTACTCATCCATCATACATTTTATTTTCTAGTATCAGTATGTGATCATCTTTAAGGAAGTTGAGGGATAAGAACTGAGGAACATACCAGCTGCACTTTACAGATTAACAGCCACAAAAATAGAAAGCAACTATACAATATCTGGGTTTCACAAAACTATTTTTCATTTGCAACACTTGACGCAACAAGATTACTGCAACAAGTGAAGAAGCTACATCTGTAAAGTGCTATTTTTGTTAGAAGTGGCTAAAAAAAGCACAACTACAACAGATTTGGGTATTCGGTGATTAGATTGTCGGTGTCCTCCAAATCTTTCATTTCAGGCTCTGTGTTTTTTGATGAAATTGATAAGCCCATTTGTTGAGCTATCATGAGATGTCACTGGAGCATCTGACTCCAGTTCAGGCTCAATTTTCTTGGCAAGTTGTTTTCCAAGCTCAACTCTGCATTTATAAAAGCAGGAGAAAGAAGAAAAACATCATTAGCGCTAACAATTTACAGGATTTACTATAAGCCACTGATACTAAAAATAGGTACCAGTAAAAACTAACTTTACAGTGAACATTGATGAATGTTTTTCCCTTTACAAATTACTAATGAAGTTAATATTATTCAACCCAGTGCCGTTCATAAACAACTGCAGTTGTCACAGCTATTTAGCTGGACATCTCTCGAATTACAGTATGTCTAAAAAGAGAAAGTTTTGTTTCAAAAGTTAAGCAAAGCCTTTTCCCCTTCAGTACTTGTTTGTATTATGCAGCCCGCCCCAATGTAGAACATATTCAGCTTGCTACTGCTCACTGTTGAACATGAACATCCCTCAGAACACTTATTTGTAACACCAAGACAATAAACAACAGCTGAACTGGAGGCCTGGAAGCCCTCCCCAACTCTACAGCATGTTATCCAGGAATTACAGCCACAGACAGGGTAAGAATCTAGGATATTCCAACAGCTGCAAGAAAAGGCTGGTTCTACAGCATCCCAACATTCCACAGGTTTGGATGCCATTCCAGAATTTGATGTGTTGCAGTAAAATCCATACTTACTCCTAATCCCATGCCTGACTTCAGAGTTTATGGCAGACATTGGCTTTTATTAGTCTTCCATTTTCAGTTTCTACTACTATTTTTTAGTTAAAGAATTTACTCTGGTAACATAGGTCTAAGAAAATGTATACAAAGACAGACCTTCCTTCAGTCTTTAAGAAGACAGCTTAGTGTTAACTGCTATTCTAAGCCTGTAGAGCAAACTTTCTCTTCCAAATAACCCCTCACAGCATAGGCAGGTTTCATCTGAAAAGTCTTACTCATTTCCCAATCACACTTTTTCCTGCATAAGTCTTCATATAGTATGTTGTACAGTTAATATTACTACTGATTAAAAGAATCTGATTAGCTCCTGATTAAGTCTTCCATTTTTAAGTGACAAACTCCTTGTGAAGCTGCTGTTCGCCACATGGAGCTCTACCACAGACCTTGGTCACAGGTGCAGCCCGCATTAGACCCAGAGCTCCTATATATGAAGACATCTGGCAAGAATGTTCTTGTATCTCCAGTACAGGAAAATTAAGAGGTGGTCAGACTTACTTAACAGATGTCATTCAAACTGCCTACTAAATGTTTCTACAGGTAAAATAATTATTTTTTCCCTCCTAGAAGGGAAATTATTTTCCCTTTCTAATTCTCAGAGCATGAGTTCAGCCTGCTTGACTATTTTATGCATTATTACTGTGCCTCCTTTCTGCATTCATAGTATTTTTTTAAAAATCAAAATAAAACAAAGGTCGTTAGCTGAAGTTCTATCTACAAGTCAGCTATTATGCATAGCTGAACAAGGATACATGGTGACTTGTCCCCAGAAAAATCTGTTTTCAGTTGAAACTATCCTGTAATAATTTAATTATAACACACATTTTTTCCATTGCCTTTTCTCTATGTCATGACAGATTAAGGAACACCACAGTCTGTAAGTACACAAGAAACAGATCAAAAGATACTTACCCCCACTGGTCATAACTGTTGATATCCCAGACAACTCCTTGAACAAATATCTTGTGCTCATACATGGCTATAAGCAGAATAAAAGAAATTTATCCATGAACTTTCTGATAGAGTCTTAACACACATTCACAGATGAAAGATTTATTTACTTACCAATGATGGCTCCCAGAGTGAATGGGTTGAGTTTTGTAAACACAATGGAATTGGTTGGGCGATTTCCCTCAAAGACCTTTCAAAAGAAGAGTTACATTGTCACCTACCATGCTTTAAAACTCGCATCAGAAACTGGAAGTTTCTATTTTCCTTATAGCCCACATTGGATGATTTGTATTAGCAGCAAATACAAATCCTGAAAGCTTTAAAGGCTAACAACTTCAGTCAGAAAATAGTATCATTTTCATATTTCATTACAAACAATGCCAAAACATTATCTCCAAGCACTATTACTGGCTACTATGGGCTACATGAACAGATAAAATATGAATCAGTATCCCGGGGCAGCAATAAACTAATCTTTTCTGAAATGCCTCAGAAGACTTCCAGATCAGCATGCTTTAGGAGTGCCATTCCTAGACTGCTCCACTAGACCTGACAAGGTAGAATCTATAAGACAACCTTCATGGCTGTCAAGACAGTAGCACTTGACAGTCACCGGAGGGCACTGCCTCATCAGCAAACTTCATCAAGCAGACCAACACAATGCTTTCACCACAGCATCTAACTAGAGGAAAGCTGTCAATTGCCCAAGCCTGTTTACCTTATGGGGAAGAAGTTTCTCCAGAGCATCTCCACTCAGTCCTGCTGCTTGAAGCTCCTTACGAGCTTCATCAGCAGTCTTTCCTTTCATCAAGGCCTCAGTCTGAGCAAGGAAGTTGGCCAAAAGGATCTAGCAGGTAGAAATAAAACCATCAACACAAGCTACTGTTTCCTTAACTGAAACAGTGATTGACTCTAGACCAAGACCTAGTTTAGACTTACAACTCTTGTTTTTAAGACTATGGCAGTAGAATGTGCAGTAGCTTCAAACTGTATAATGCCCACTATTGCTTTTTACCTCAGAGTGCCAGGAGGCTTGATTACTATTTTAATAGTGCATGTATCCAAAGACAACCAGAACTGTTTTGAAGAATCCTGCCCCTGCTGAAACTGACAGCAAGCCTCCCAGTAAGAACTAAAGAGCCATGATTTCACACCCCCCTTTTCACCTGTTATTGTCTATACTTTTATCCTATGCTGCACCATATGCATCGAAAGCCAGGTGCAAAGACTGGTCAAAGGTAACCAAGATATACTTAATCTATATCAAGGAAAATCCTCACAGCATACCATATACCAATCCCTACCAATACAGTAGAAGTGTTTAGTTTTCTATTCCCTGCCTAATGTTAGTCTGCAAATTCACGTGTGGTTTTGTCCTACCCATCACACTGAAGTAAAACTCTTCCTATATCTACAGTCAAATGAAACCTTTTCTCTCCTTCTTTTGCAAAGTCATCTTCTAAAACTTTCACCTGTCCTTGGTGTTAACTCAACAAAAAATTATTACAAAATTTAATAGCACTTTTAATCTGAAATCAGGACAAGATTGAAATTTAGTGAGAAAACATCTTTTTCTGAAGTATGCAGTAAGTAGTAGACCTGGACATGTTTCCACCTATGGAACTTAAAATTGTTAGACATAATTCACTGAAAATCCTTAGCTAGCTGATACATTAAACTAAAAATATTGAACTGGTTAAAAAATATCTATGTGTAAAGGCTATCACCCTAGCCATGCTAGCATACTCAGTAAATTTTGTCCTAGGGTTCAAGACTCATAACAGCACCTCTTAAAGTTTTCGTCAGATCTGAGAATTTGCTTCTTCCTACTCTGCAAGAATTACATTCCTTACAATTCCTACAAAGAATTTTCTCTCCAAATACTTAACTACTCAACTCTTTCCAGCCTCTGTAGGCCAACAGGCCACACCATTGATCTGCCTCAAGAACTGTGGCTGCATTTTCTTCAAGAACAAAAATACCACTGTATTACATATAATATGGAATTATCATTTAGATATTTTCAAACCTATTGTGAATATTCACGGAGCCTATGTGTATAGTTTCAAAAGGGTATTTAGAAGTTTCACACACTGCAATACTGAGTAAGGTTCAATGCCTTCAGCCATAAGAAAATATGGATGCCCTGGCAAAGAACTTGTTACCTTGTGATGCAAGCCACTTCTGATTGGATGCTGGGTCTGGACTGGGATCAGAAAGTCACAGGGAATCATGCGAGTTCCTATAAGAAAAAGCTATGTTAACCCTGCAACAGGAAAATCTTAGAATATCTTCAATTCTCACCACATTTTCAGAGTTATTGGAAGACTCAGCCACTTTAAAAAGCTTTTTTTAAAAAAGCCTTTTTTTATTAACAGCAGTGGGAAGTAACAATACAGCTCAGTAGTTTCACCTTTAGTTGTCACACCTTACTGTAGAGTTAAAACCCTCATCTTGTAGCCTTCTAAAGCCACTAATTTAAAGCACTATAGTAACGTGATGCTAGGTTAGAAAAGAGCCCAACCCCTAAAGCAGTGTCAATTCTTCAGACTCTTCCAGCTTTGTAGCCATTCAGAATTTAATTCCTAAACAAGGTATTGAATAGTTTCAGTTTACCTTGATGAATGAGCTGGTAAAAAGCATGCTGCCCGTTGGTGCCAGGCTCTCCCCACACAATAGGGCCAGTACTGTAGTCCACACGAGAGCCTTTCTTGGTAATGTATTTACCATTAGATTCCATATCACCCTGAAAGAAGGGAAGGGCAGAATCACCTCTCTTGCAGAACCACTCAGTATCAGTAGAAGTTTCCAGACATACTTCAACTATGAGTGCTGCTCATTTATGGAAATTTCATAAGTATCAGGAATATATCTGCTTAATTTATGGACACCAAGATAATGGAGGTCCAAGGGAAAAAAATCTCTTAAATTAACTGACTAAATAAGCTGCTATCAATCTTGGCAACAGTCTCTCTGGGCCCTTGATTACATGAATTTAAGTGACTGCAATTTTAATCTAAAAACACGCATTCAGGTTCTAGAACCAGGACAGAAGCATATCTTCATATTTGCCTCTTGAAATATTTACTCTGTGTGAGCCTTACCTGCTGGAAGTAGGCAGCAAAGCGGTGCATGTATTGGTCATAGGGCAGAAGGGCATGGGTTTCACATCCATAGCAGTTTATATACCAGACCCCTAACATGGCCAGCAGAACAGGCATGTTCTTCTCCAGTGGGGCAGTGTGGAAGTGATTATCCTATGTCACACAAAGGAAAAGAATTACACTTTTGATGAAGCAATCGTCATCCCTCCCAACTCTTTAACTATTTTTACTGTTTCAATCCAGGGAGAGCTGGAGAGCTTCCCAAGCAGTCATTTTAGAAACATTGAGAGGACATAGGGAGCTGAACTCTAGAAACCAACCTGCCTTCAGTTATCTTACTAAGAACTCTGTTAAGAGGAGCAAATCTGAAATAGGCATCCCACACTCACCATCCAGTGGGCTCCTGCAAGCAGGCTCTCAAAGTTGTCAAAACCTAACATGAGAAAAAAGTTAGTTTGTATTTACTATTACAACTCAAACTTGATTTTTCTTGTAGAGACAATCATAAAACAGTTGAGATTCCTTTTATGCAACAAGGCTTGCAACTACTAATAGAGTTTAAAGTGGCACTTTGACTTCTCCATAAATTTGCATCCCATAAGCCAGATATATTTAGTTATGATTACAGCCTGGACTTCAGAGCAAGCCCAACTTCATGTAACGCACTTCAAAAACCTTTGCCCAAAATCCCCATTCAGGCAGAAAGAGCAACTGGAAGTAAGACAGAGGCTTTAAAACCAGGCTGTGTTAAAGGCTACATAGTTTTCAGCAAGTATGAACATGTAGTCACTTTGCCACAGTGGGAGAGACATCCCTCCAAAAAACAGGGCAAGGCTACTACTGCAGGGATTTCTCCATTGGTCTGAGGAGAAACAACTGTAATAAGGTCTTCTCAAAGACAAAGGTTCCCCCCACTTCCCTGTCCTCTTAGCAATTCACCTGATTTTTCTTTGCTCTATAATTAGAGTATTTAAATCCCTATTCATTTTCACTAATGATTGGTTTAACTAATACCATGCTTCCCTGCAAAGCCAGAAATCCAGATTCTTACACAGAAAAATTGAGGTGGTGGTGAAGTGTTCAGCAATCAAAGCAGCAGCTCTGCCTCTGGTCAGAAGCCAGCTTTGGGAGATGAAGGATGTAAAAGCAAGAATTGCAGATAGACTGACATGTCAGCAGTCAGCACCAGATCTGTCTGACAGCAGAGATGATCACTTTATTGCAGACAAAACAGTAAGTGCCTCACTGAAGTTTATTTTGCTGATCACATAGGTTTTTCTATACATGACAACTCCTATTCATATCATTCCAAAACCACCAAAACCAGTGTTTTTCTTGTAATCTCAGTCTAAGCAAATTTCAGCTTTTAGTTAGAAAAATAAATGACATTATGGTTTCAGACTTTAAATATCTGGAAGAAGTCATGAGGCAACAAATGCAAGGCTGGTGAACAGCCTGCTCACCAAGGAACAGCAGTTCTTAGAACTCTGACATTCACTGTGTGCTCTCCACCTGCATTTGGGACCTGCATCAGAAGTGTCAATGCTATCCTGTAACAATACAAGTAGGTGGGGATCAATTTCGAGGGTCTTTGCTCCACAATCAACTGCAGGTAGAAACAGCATCCCTGTATCTAGGCCCTATGGCCAAGAAGAACTGGGGACAAAAGGAAGTAATGGGAGAAGGAAGTAGTTACCAATGCTAAATATATCATAAAGGACTGAAGACATCAGATTTTGCTGTTTAGTGCTTATGTACTCACAGAAACTAAATACCCTACTCTTAAATAGTTCAGGAATGTCAGTTGTGAGGTCTAATTTTCAACACAGACACAAGTGCCTGATTTATGTAAAGCCATGGCTATACAAGGGACTAAAGAGATACAATTCAACTATTTGAAGCTAAGTATGGTTAATTCCCAAAACTACGTTTATAGTACTAAAATCTCAACATTTCCATTGCATTACAGATCGATTTTTAGCACAAGCATCCAACTAGTTGGAGTAGGTTGGGTAAAATATTTGCCCCAAATCTGATCCACGATCCACTACTGTTAATGCATTCCATAGTTATATTCCTGAAGCAAACAGATTAATTCTTGGCATTGTTACATCATAGGAATACCTACCAATATGCAGGGCAATGGAGAGACCAATGGCAGACCAGAGGGAGTAGCGGCCACCAACCCACTGAAAACAAGAGATAGGTTTAGACAAGAAACATGCAAGGCTTATAAATTCAAACTTATTCAAATTATTAGGAAATAGCAACAATGTGTTTAAACTATTTTCAGCAAAATCAATATTCTTTCTGGTGATAATTCGTTATATGGCATGGTCAAGGGAACCTGCACCTTAGGGGGCTACGTTAATGAATCCTTAATTATGGATATTTTGAGACTTTAAAGTTATCCCACTAGTCCTGTTTATGTATCTGTTGAAGCAGACCCCTTAATGATTCCAATTCACATCCAAATACTAGATTTGCAGCTTGTATTAACTGTTTTCCTAGTATCACTCCTCTATAGGTAAAGCCTGCTTCAGCAAGATTACAACAGTCTGGGGAAAGATAATGCTCTAGATAATTTCTAAACAGCAGCTTTAAAATCTAGTTTGTCAGGCACATAGTCAATGAGTCCAACCAACCTCTTTCTGATTAAGTATAAGGGCAGTATACTTAAAATATGCATCTGCTAGAAAGTATCAAATTAGGCTCCTGTTTCTGGTGTTTGACCTTTACAGGCCCAGATTATATACAGTAGACCCCAACAGTCAAATGTCACAGCTTATAATAACTACTTACATAGAGGAATAAGCTAAGACTTGTATCTCCTGTTACCCAACAGCTGATCAGACAGCCAAGAATATAGAAGGCTTTTCTTCTGCAGGATTTTAATGGAATGGCCAAGAGACAAGATTGTTTTGCTTGCCTGACACATTTTCAATTTGCCTTTAGTTACAAGTCTTCAGATGTTTCAGTACAGAGAATACAACTGCTATAATTTAGGGGGTTTGGCAGTTTCCTGACATCTAGTTAATATTTTTTTTGAAGCAAGTTAGATTATTCTGACAGTTAACACCTACCACACAACATGACACATCTACTTACATCCCAAAACTCAAACATGTTCTCTGGGTCAATTCCAAAGTCTTTAACTTTAGGCTAGAATAAAAAAGCATGCAAGAACACTGTAAATAAAACCAATATTCTTAAAAAGCTTTATGTCTAGCAAATAAAAACCACAAGTTGGGTACCTATAAAATACACAATTCCCCAATTACATCCTCTATTTTAAAAATACATAACATCCATCAGAAAAAAGTATACCTTCATTTCCAGAGATCACTATCACTATTCAGCAGTCTCAGATAAAAGCAAATCAATGACATACACTCATTTTCTGATCAGCCTAAGTGGCAATATGAGTTGGACTGACATTCAGTTTACGTTTAACAGAACCAGAATGGAACAAAGGAACTTCACACCACAGTATGTGACAGCCTCTCAATTAATGCAGAGTCCTTTTCTAGTTGCTATTGGTCTTTCTAATTCATACTTTTGCACGAAACACCACATCAGGGTACATTATGCTCATCATATGCCACAGATTATTCACACAAGCTACCTGCATCACTTCAGCACGCACTTGAGGAGTCTAGAAGAGTAGCATTTGTTCACATAACTGCATGCACACATGCTTAACCAATTACAGGTAACATTCATTAATAACCAGACAGTCATTCCAAGTATAAGATCTTGATTTCAGATTTAAAGCTCTAGCAGAAAAAGCACAAACCTATAACGAAGGTCCAATCTTGCTACAGTTTGTTAATTTGGAAGGGTTTCAATTATTTTCAGCAGAAGAAAATACGTTTCCTTTCAAGAGAAAGGTTAACTATTGGTATTCAAGTAATAGTGTCTTAAAAGATAGGCTTCCTTATTGGATTTTAAAATGAGGCTATCTTAAAGGTACACAGAAAAAATAAAATTGATTCATTATACTTACACCATTGGTAGACAAGGCAACAAAATGCTTGGCCACAGCTGAAGGCTTAATAAAAATAAAGAGATTGTTAGATCTAGAATGCTAATTATTTTGCTTTCTGGTCAAAGCTGATCTGTTACCATTTACACTCAAACAAAATACTGTTGACTATCAAATTATTTTTGTGTTATCAACTTTAAGTCATTCACATTCAACATGGGATTTGGCAGCATAACTGTCTGAAGGTAATATTCTGATAATATTCTCATTAAGTCCTCTGGAAGCAGTCACTACTTAGGGCAGCACACTGTTTCCTTAAGTGTATGTTATCAGTTCAGAACAACACTAACAACACTAACAAAAGTTCAAGACAACTGGCACAACTGATACATCAAGCTCCAGATTTAGAATTTGGTCTTTCAATAAGCATTCTGGCGAACAAAGATGAGCTATCTGCAACAGTAGTGTAACAAGGAATTTAAGCCCAGCTTTCAAACTAAGTACAGCTACCCTGACCGGAACAGGATAAACACCATCTTAACCTGAGCAGGCAGTATCTGCTTTTTCCTTTTAAATGTTAGAAATAGGAGAGAATGAGCCAAATACAAGGTTTCTATTCGTAGCACAGCCATCTGCCACAGAAGTGTCAGTATATCACTCCAGGCACAGCTTCATGTCTAGCTTTTAAAGATTTGCCAAGAATTGGAAGGTAATGCCACATAAACACCCTATTCTTGGATTTCCATGACAGTAGTTTCACCAAATTATTAGCCAGCTCTAAGGTAAATGCTACAATATTACTTAACAGGCAGGATTTTGGGGAATAATGCATGACAACCATTTATAATGAAAAACTAGTGGTTTTACCACTTTGATTGGACATAACAGCCTACCACTAACTAACTAGAATTGAAATGTTACATGTACAGCATTTGCTGAGCTATACAGCTTATGTTTGGGTAGCTATTGGCTCTGCTCCAAAGCACATAGAATGACCAGGGAGAAGCTGCACAACGAAAAGCTGTTGCATTCTGTTATGTAACCTAAATATATTAGACTTACATCATGAGCAGCATGTAAGAACCACTCTTTAGCCGTTTCTGCGTTGGTGATAGTTTCTTGGGTGGTGAAAGTCTGCACATCACAAAACAAGGAAGTATGAAAACATTGTACTTAAATTCAGGCTGCTAAACATCATATATTCCAGATAATCAGAGCAGAGATTCTAAAAAATTCATAACAGACAGCTGCTGCCAGATTTCAGAAAAAAGCAAGCTCATCAATCCA
Organism: Phalacrocorax carbo; assembly: GCF_963921805.1. Classification (NCBI taxonomy): domain Eukaryota; kingdom Metazoa; phylum Chordata; class Aves; order Suliformes; family Phalacrocoracidae; genus Phalacrocorax; species Phalacrocorax carbo. The sequence continues at coordinate 35,398,252 of NC_087520.1, read as the reverse complement.
GTTAAGATTAGTGTTGCTAGATTTACCTATCTAGTTTTCAACTAGCATATACCTGGAACTGGAGTAATTATTTCCCCATTTCTTACCTTCCCTCCCTGAAAATGGTATGCAAAATCTTAAGACTAAGATTTTCTACTTTAGTCTTTTACTAAATATGAAGTTTTACCATTCAACTAATAAGAACTAACTGAGCATCAAAACAGGATAACCTAGCTGGATTGTCCTCCTCTTCTCCAATTCCTAATTTTTCATATAGGAACATTCATTTCTGCTAAGACTCTTACCATAATTTTGTTTTGCTGATTAGAGGAAAATGTTTTCCTGCTTCATGAAGTGTGCACAGAAGTTCAGTCATGCAGTTTTGCAAATATCTACAACCATTCTGATTTACTCAGCCATCAAAATTTAGCTTTAAGGATGAACACTAGATTCAACCTACTCTCATCCATCTCCAGAAATATTTCATTACAAAACACAAGCCTGTTATGGAAAACAAAAAATGCCATTCATCCCCTTCCAAATATATCCAATTATCTAACTACAGTCTGGCAAACAGAAATGGAAGTTACTCTTTCAATTTGGCAGTCTTCTAAGCCTTTGAACCGTGATCCTTGAACTCAATTATTCAAAGTGACCATTAATATTACTTTGTGAAATTTCCTTGTTACTCCAGAAGTTGTTGCTCAGCTGCAATATTGCCAAGATAAGATAATGAGCACCACTGTAGAGCATGACCAGCATTACACACATGTTCATTTGCTGCAGATTCTGTCTTCAAGAGCAAAAAGTTTCTACTGTGCTTTACAAATGAAGGCAACCCAAGTTACATAACTATGAAGTTTGTCTTCATCAGTTTCCTCTAAGACAGAAGCATTCCTCAAAAGGAAGATGGCAGCTAGCAATTATGTCTACAGAATAAGTTATTAGCAAAGCAAGACTTAAAAAAGGCAGCTATTAAGTCTGTATTTGGAAGTAAGTGCCATCTTATAAACTACCAACATACTATCTTTACCTTTTTGTAAGTAAAGAAGCTCAAAGTATAGTGCTCAAAGAACTCAGCATTTAAGTTATTTACGTAAAGATATTTTGTTACTACCCTAACACAGAATGAAGATTCCCAAACTACATGCAATTCATTAATGCGAAACAGAGAACACTGTTAACAGTAATACCATACTTAAGATAAAGGACCAAAAGCAACCTTAAATAGAAGTACAGAATGAGACAAGATCTTGAATTTCAAATAACTACATAGGACCCTATATTCCACCCACAGAGAAGTACAGTAAAATAAACTTTTGCGAATAAAGCTTCAGCTTGTGTTGACTGAGAAATAAGCCATAGACAACATGACATTGCTCATGTGTCTTACTTCTTTAGCTTAAGTAATTTTCAGCATTTGACTTATGGATACTTAAGTATTTCAGTAGCAACACAGGCTTGTACTGCAAGTTTAGGATGAACTACAACAGGCCTTTTTAGAAACAGTCCACCTTAGAAGTCCCTGAACTAGTTCTTCCTGTGGACAGATCTCTATTCTGACTGAATCCTTTACAGTCAGAGAACGTCACACCCCCGTGCTTGTATTAGACATACCTTTGACGCAATGATGAAGAGCGTAGTGTCTGGTTTAAGCTCAGCCAGGGTTTTGGCTATATGAGTACCATCAATGTTGGATACAAACCAAACACGAGGACCTCCCTTGGAATATGGTTTCAGGGCTTCAGTTACCATCAGAGGGCCCTGGATAGAAGCAACGATTAGATTTTTATCTTAATTGCAAGCATGTACACACAGAAAAAGATGTAGAAGATGTATAGAAGTCAGGAGCTTACCAAGTCAGAGCCACCAATCCCAATATTGACAACATCAGTGATTGCCTTTCCAGTGTAGCCTTTCCATTCACCACTACGGACTCTCTGTGGGGAAAAAAAAATAGCAATGACTATTTTATACTTACACTAAAGTTAGTGATTCTAACACTGGAAATATGCTGTGTTTTAAGGCATTGTTGTAGAAGGTCTCCAAAGACAACTTTCAAGCTTCTAGACTTTAAAGCCTACACTCAAAGCTACCTTCTTAGCTAGACATTTGGTTGTGTCTAAGATGACACTTCATTAAGCATTAGAAGTCTAATGGACATATCTAAAAACACATTGCAAGATCAAACTCCCCTTCTGTGTGGGCTGCTATAGCATTTACAACAATGTTGTTAAAGACCAGATATTTCAAGCTAAAAAGGAAAAAAATTTGGGCATTAAACTATTTGTGACAAATACTTAAACCTGAAGGAGTTCTATAAGTATCTTTAATTAGAAGTACCTTCACTAACTAAACTGGAAGCCATTAAAATATGTATAAAGCCATAGAGATATATATTTATTGGCAAACCAAACATTCAAAATGCTTTTCTATTTGACATATGTTTTGTATTAAGATTTATTTCTGGGCTTCACCTTAACAGCACATAGATTTCTGCTCTAGTCTTGTTGTTTTAACAGTTCCTGAGAGTTCTGACAAAATTACAATCATTGAGTAATATCAAAACACTGTGTTGAATTTTGTTCCAGTCACAAAAACTAATTGTGTACATTTCTACATACATTCTACAATTCTAAAGCAGTTTTTCTACAAAGTTGTGCTGATAGGTGCTCTTCTTCCCTACAGATGTTTAAGTTAAAGCTTTTTGTTTTTCCAAAAGGAAAATTCACTTCTAGTATACACCATTCCCGCAGCCAGTAGGTGATGTGGCCATTGTTTTAAAATCCCACCTAAGTGAGTTAACTCAAATAAACATCCTTTGTTAATCTTTCCAAAGGAACTGCTTAACATGATTTTTATTTTGCAGGGAAGACACATCTGCATAGAAAGTAATATTCACAGGCTCTGATGATTGAAACCATCTAGCAATAAAGAGGGTAGCACCAGTGAAAACTCTTGTTTTTCACTACCAAAAATCTTAATCAGCTAAAAACTCTACAGTGAAAAACAAATCATTGAATTTCTGTGGCCATTCACTTCTTACATTACCTGAATAAACTAGTTCAGACCAATTAGTGTCAGTTATTGTGGTTTTGGCATTTATCCATTAGGAGCTGGACATAATCCAGGCTCATTTTGTATAGGTTAACAAGTATGAGTTGGCAGTGATACTGGCCACTACCACCTGGATGACACTTACAATAGCAATCAAGCAAGTCCAGGTCCTCACAGCCATGTTTAAAGTGCACTAAAACTATTTGGTGAGCTTTTACTGATTAGTTTTATCGCACATAAATCTGACTTTATTAGAATCTCTGTGAAGTTCTTCAGAGCATTTCCTCAACTCATCTGACAGACACCTACATTTTAAAGACTTATAGAAACAAAGAACAATTAATGATATTTGAAGATAATGGTTAACTGCGCTACTGTAGAGCATAATCAAATTGCAAGTGAGCTGGGAGCTTCTACCTCTCCTGATTTTACAAAAATTTTAAGAGGCAGCTTCTACTTGATAGAGTCAAGTAGTTGAAAAACTAGCAAGAAATAAGGCAATATTTGAATGGTACTTAATGATTTACAAGACTCCTGAAGTAAACGCAAGATTATTGCTAAAAGAGCAAGAGCTAGAGAATATCTTAAAGAAAAATCCACTTGGGAACAGAGAGAGAAGACTGAATCATACTAAAAAAAGCTCCAACTCCACACTTGCACCAGTACTATTACAAACCTCAGAGAAGGGCACAATAATTCATGTGAACCAGCCTAGAATCAATGCTTCACAATACACATATAGAAACCTGGCTGGGTACAGAACAAATATATGAAAAATAAGCTATAGTGGTACTTCATACCTGACAAAAGTGTTTCATTTTGTCCAACACTCTGTTTACTTCCGGAACAACATCCTTCCCATCTACAAGTATTGGCACATTGGAACGATTTCTCAGAGCAATATGAAGCACAGCTCGATTCTGAAACAAGAAGGGAAAAAAATTGATGAAGCTATTTCCAAATTATACCCAGAGGCCTCAAGTGTCTCATCCAGAAGGTAGTACAATCTTCAAGACTTAATAATCATTTAGATTAACTGGAATTGGTAGAGCAGTAGTTCGTGTGTGTATGTGTATACACACACACATTACCAGTTACCTAAATCATCCTCTCACTTCACATAATCAGTGCAGATGGCTTACAAAAGCATGTAATATGCAAAGTAAACAAATAGCTTATTACTTCACTGTGAAAAGAAAGCTCAAAATCCCTTGAAAAGCATTTAATTATTGAGGTTCAAAATTCAGCAATATGCAGTACTCAGTGATCTTAATTACTTCAGCAAGCTTCAGGTATACAAGGATGAAGTTGTTTCCTATTAATGACAATTAATGAAATTTCACTAATGAAATAGTGAAATAGAAAATAACAAAGTTATTTTCTCTGGCATTTTCTCAGTTATCCTGAGTAGTCCATTTCATAGAGGAAGAGACAAATAAGTATTTAAGCATTTGACAAAAAAGGATTACAATAGCAACATTATTGTATCCACTGCCTACAAGTAAACGTTCCCTGACTAGTGCACACCAAATACGTAGGTGGTAGTTGTGTTATGAGGAAAAAACTCTGTTAGTATGCACCATATTATATTAATTCTCCACAACTCAAAGAATTGAAATCCAGCCTGTTATTTGCCTGTTCAGGAGCTTAACAGCTTTAATCTAGAATGAAGAAGTTAGTCAATACTAAAGACCAAATTAAAAAACTAGTCTGCTCTACCTCATTGTTCCTCGCTACAATGAGAGGCATTGTGAGACAAAGACACAGGCAATATGAACTGCCAAGTTATGATTTAAATACCAAATGGTAATTCAAGAGTTTGTGGTTACTGACTTGGAATACAAAAACACTCTTTCAGTTGCTAATTATCAAAGTGTACCCACTTAAATTTGGGGTGAACAGAGGCAATTTTTTTTTGCAACACAGCCATGGAATGGTATTGTTTGATAGATACTTCTCACTCTCAGGCTTGAGGGAAGCTTTGTTTTAATCAAGAGAAGTAGTCGTATTTGACCTGATGTCTACTGTTAAACAGAAGTATTTTCTACATATCAGGTGGGCTACGAAGACTGTCCCATAATGCATGGTCAGATACAAGTTAGCTTGTAATGCACTGCCTTTGTGCCATATCAAGTTGCAAGTTTTAACTCATCTGGGACAAACACCTGGCAATGACACACTTGGGTGCACTATAAAGAACTTCCACATAAGCACACACCATGCAGCCAATGCCTGCAGCACCAAATAAAGACAAGTCTTAAGTATTTAAGATAAATAGCTAAAAAATGTTCTAAATCTGAACAAGTCAGTTCTTGTCATTAAGCAGCTCCCTTCTGTCTTATTGCTTTAGGTTTATTCAGTCATGCTGCTTGACAGCATCCTGTTTTAAGGTCTCACGACCATTTCACATTGTCCACGTGCTCATATTCCAGACCCAACACAACTTGATTCAATATTCTATACAAACAGAAAAAATTAAACAAACCAAATCTAATTCCAAGACAACTTCTGACTGTAAATGAGAAACAGCTTGATAATGAAGAACATGTTTCTAGACTCATCGTGCAGGTAATTGCTACATAAAGTTGCCATATCAAGACAGTAGCAAAATAGGGAGCTAGCAGCAGAGGCCAAACACACAGTTTAATATTGTGTTTAAATGCTTTCTGTGAAAATTGCGTCCTTCTGAGAACACTTCAACTGCTACGTTTCCTCTCATGAAGACAACAAAGAGTAACTCCATACCACAGAATCAGAGTTGGCCTAACCCTGTAATAATTTGTGTTACATGAAGCTAGTGATAGGCAATATCTGCAAAAACAATCCACCAGGTAGATTTAAGCTTATCACTCTCTCTCCCTGCTTCCTTTTTTCACCAGCTAGAATTACATCTGTGAATTGAAGGCATTAATACAGAAAGAAGAACAGCCGTTTCTGTCTATGCACTTTTACAAACATGTAGCATTCACAATCAATACAATGTCCAACTACTGTGTTATTTTAAGCAAACAGCTTGTGCAACAGCTAAATCAGTCAATAAGTCAAAGGAAATACTGATTTCTCTGAATTTACCTCAAACATACTCCATAGCTTTAAATATTAAAGGTAGACTAATAAGTCACACCATCCTGTTGCATTTCCAGTTTTCATTCTATTTTTAATTTCAGAAAAAAAGGTACAGTATGTTTGCTGTATATCTTAGTGAAGATTTAACTGTAATTACAACATACAGATCTACAAAAAGAGGAAGATACTCATCCTCTTACTGAAATAGGTGGCTAATTTCCCTAGACGGTTTATAGTCTCTACTGTCAAACGTAAGTTGCATTAACAACCAAACCAGAGAGTCTTACACAGTCCTCACTAAAACTTTCTAGGCAGTTTACTAAGCTTTATGAACACTGACGCTTGGCAAAAGCACACAAGGGATACCTGGAATGCAATACTCTGCTCCATACAAATGAGGGAAGAGATGAACCAAAAATCTCTAAAACACCAAAGGTGCGCATTGAAGGAAAGATTGAATGGTTTTATTTACACACATTTTCTTCTGTCTTTTTGACAGAGGTGTAAGAATTTCTCATGTCAGTAGTGCAAACATTATAACCACTCAGCATTTCAGAGTAGCAATTAGAGCAAGTTTTCTCAAGACTTCTCTTACACAGATGCATGAACATCCAAATTATATAGGCACAACTGAAGGGGAAATAGCCTCACCTCAGTGAAGTTGATCTTCTCTCCACTGAACATGCGCTCTCTGGCACTTTCCACACCTCTTGACTTTGCCTGCAGAATGTAAAAATTGATTCCTCTTAAAAACAGTAGGAAGTCAACATGCACTACAAAGGTCCAGCTATATTGCAGTGGGAACATTTACCACAAGACAGTGAAACAAAAGTTATGACACTAGATTAAAAGACCCACTAGATTCTAGCTTAAAAATGGATTCTCCTGTTTTAAAGCAAGTATTTTTATGCAAGCTGTTTATTTCCTTAAGACGTTACACAGTAACATGTGCTGAATGACCAAGATGCAAGGAATCCATCTTAATTACTCAGTTTCATCTCGTCATACTGCTGCAGGACTCATTAATGATTCTTTGTACCAGCTTAGATTTTTTTTTTTTAAAAACTGAAGAGTAGCAAAAGTGATTTTGCTATGGCTATTTTTCACAGTTCTTCACTTTTTCAAAAATCTGTGTCCTATCTGGGCTAAGCCTTTGGCTGAACCAAAGTTCAGTTGAGTAAGGGTTATAAATATGAACACCATGCTAAGTTGAAGTTAATGACACAAACTTCTTCCTTAAAATACATACAACTGTAAATGGATCTCAAAACTAAGACTGCATGACATAGAAAGTATTGTTTCAATTGCAGGTATAGAAGACATAACCTTCTCTTACAACTTTAAATGAGTCTCTCATTTTATTGCAGGCCTCAATAACAGTGCCATATGCCACCTGGTCTGTTACACAGACAGAAATCTTTTCAATGTGCACAAAATACAGATCTCCACATTGAAAAAATGGCCTTGTACCTTGGGGCTAAAGGACAATGCTAGACTTTGAACAGTGCTCAAGTGCAAGTCTTGTAAACAGATGCCTTTTAACTTTGGTGGTCTCAAGTTCAGAGCTAAATGTATATGAGCAATGCTAGAAAAATCAGCTGCAGCTAGAAGTTAACTTTTTTCAACAAAAAATGTTGAATTAATAAACCAAATAAAGAGTCACCAGTTCCATCAGCATTTTCATCACTTCTTCTGTAACAAGGTTCTTCGAATAATCCAGTAAAATATCCCCATGATCAGAGTTCAGAGTCAAGCTGTCAAAACAAACAGGTTGTTTAGTTGCACATTCCTGAAGAGTGACTGTTTTAAGCAAGACAATGATAACTCTACAGATTACAAAATAATTTGAATCCTAATTGTACTAACTTAGTAAAGGTGACCTAAGGGACTGATTTGCCACACAAGTTTCATAAAATTACTTACTAGTGTATTGTCTTAATTGAAGACCATGGTTTTCAACAAGCTAAACTGTAGTGTACACTTTCTGCTTGTGAAAGCCCAAACACAATGAAGTATATTTAATGCACAGTTGGACAATCACTTTCTATTTTCACTGAGCCACTAGCATTCTCTAGCAATTATTAGCTTTTCACCAATATATCATAGGTAAAAAGCTTGCACATTCTTTTGCTGCTAAAAAATTAAACTGTCTTCCTACTGGTCCTTTCAACAAATATAGTCATTCTTTTGTATGGAGACTTGAACAAGCCTGATTTGAAAATCTATACAACTTCATGTACAGAAACATTCTGTCAACTACTATGCAGAATTAAACCCCATTTGTGCATGGTGTAGTCTCACTGTCCTCGCTGACTCAGTGGAAGTCTCCAAATTATCTAACTAATCCTTATCTGAAAGCTACAGCCTAATGCTTCAACATAAAAGCACTTTTGGGTTTATACCTGAGGTGAAACACAGAAATGGTAGTCCAATAGAAGTCACGTGAGCCTGTTTGTATTTACGAGCCTTGTATCTATGTGAGAAGTTCTACAGTCCCTCTAGTTCTTTACAGCAGGTTTCTACCCATGTTTTCTTTGCACTAAGTTACAGCCAAATGTACACATTTACTCTAAAATGAAGAATCAAAGTTCTGTAAGTAATTCAGTAGGCCTTCTATAAAAGCACAGAAGGCCTTTTATATCTTATTCTCACAAGCCACAGGAAATTGCATGCATCTAAACTCTCAATGTTTCTGCATTGTTAATTATCTCCCCTGCTTTTTCTTTCCCAATATTTAAGCACAGAAATATGCACTGTTACTTTAGTGACCCCATATGCCAGAGACATATGTGGGACAAACCATGGCATAACTGATATTCTGAATAGATATAACAGAGCAGGCAAGATTCTGCAAAGGAAGGATGGAGCTGAACTTGCAGTAACAGTAGTACTCAGCAAGGCCTAGACATTTGGGTGGTTTCATTAACTTGAGGAAAAACAGAGTAACATGTCGTTCTTCTGGTCTTAAAATACAAGAGACACTAAATAAGGAAAGGGAGTTGTCTTCAACCACAGTCTTAGAAGAGTGTTTCTTCTGTAGGTGAAAAAACAAGGCAAGTAAGGAAAAACTGTATCAATACTATTAATCACTCTTCTCTTCAGTGGGCTGCAAACAAGTAATCCTGAAAGCCTGACTATCAAGCACATGGATACCTGGAATATGGCTAGCTAAGGGAAGGACTGCTACCTCTCACTGGCAAACTTGCTATTTATTGATACAACACAAGAAAAATACGAACAAATCCTGCAAGTCTTTGTATTTGGGAGTTGATGCAATCTATTTACAGACAAGTCTCAGATTTGAACACATTTTACTAATGATACAGCAAGGCCATTAGTATACTAATATTTCTTCACTTAAAAATTTTAAGGGTACTACATCTCTAAGCTATAGTTTAATATAGTGTTCTACTCCATGAACATAAAATCCTTACAATCTTTTCTTTATGTTTAGCTAGCATGTCTTACTTCTACAATTCACTGTTATTTTACTTATATGAATTTAAAAAAATATCGATCTCACTAGACCTAGAGGATAAAGAATCGCATGAAATTCTGGCTGGATTCAAATCACTACTCATTTGAAGAAACTGCAGAAAGATGACATCCCAAGACGTTTCATGCAAAAAAAACAAGCAAGCAATGGCTACCAGATCTAACTTCCACACACAAGGTAGAACACAGAGCATGCCATGTAATCTCCTCTTAAACCCTTAAGCCAAGAGATCCACCTTTTATTTAAACAGAGGCCCAAAACCCTGCAGCTCAACTGCATTCTGCTACACTACCCATTCTGCAGTGCAGCAAACAGCCGCACTACCCAGGTAGAACAAGAGCCTTGTCACGTAAGCCACATCACATTTAAGTGATGCAGCCCTTAATCAGAAGGTCACCTGCAGCAGCTCAGAATGATTTTTATCTCCCATCTAAGCACAAACTAAAGAAGCTGCATGCAACCCCTAAATGTATTACTACACAGATTCCCTGATAGCATGTCTTCCATTTAGATTTGAGGCTCTTTCTGATCCTTCATAATGGACAAGCCAACTAGCAGGAGTGTAATACTAGTGCTTTGTATCTTGCTCTAGCCATCTGCATCAAGGGTACCTTAATCAGCATCCAGGTATCTCTTATCTGCTGATTTTCATGCTGGCTGCATCCTATCAGTTCTAACCCTTCAAAACTAGTAGAGTTTTTCTAATGAACCACCCATTGTTCCTACCAGACCTTACATTTGGGTGTCAAAGAGGACAAAAAAGTACAAAAGGAAGAAAGTATCTCCCATCTGTATTCTGCAGGACAGAATCGGTGAGTCTAAGGTTCTTACAATAACATTACATAGATACTCGTGGCTCAGAGATTAAATACTCAGATTATAAATTATTCACACCAGTCTGAAATTTCTCCAGAACCAGTATCAGGAAGCACTTCTACATGGGTGTAAGTTTCTCTTTTCCTTCTAAAGGAAGAGAGATAGTAAATTATCTTTATAATAATACCTAGCAGAACTAACTGAAATGTATTCAAAAAGATTAATTTCACATGAGGAAAAAGGTGCTAACTACAGAGAGGATCTTGTGGCCAAATCTGCAAACTGCTAAGGATTTCAACAGATGTTAACTACCACCATCCTGCTGATCTGGCTCATAAAACAGCAATCCATGTGAAGTATGCAAGCAGATCTGTCAAATTAACCCAGGCTGTCAGTTCTGCAATTGTATTTTCTATGAGAAAGCTCTCCTGGTAGTCTAGAATGTGTTAGTATATCAGGAAAGAGGTCTGAAATAATGAAAACAAAGGATTAAGATACATTAAGTAAGCTTAAAAACACCTCAACTCTTTCCTGTTCTTATAGGCAGCACAAAATGACATTAAGTTGGACAGGTATTTGAAACAGATAACCATGGTGCAGAACATTTTACAAAAATCTGATAAAACACATTCTAGGAGACACACTGAGTACTTTCAGCATGGAAAAAACATGTTAGAGATGAGTATGCCTGCATGAAACAACAGTTGTCAAATATCTTCTCTTTGGTTAACTACACAACGACACTGTAACACTCAAAAAAGTTCAAGTATATTACACATTCACAAGGCCAATTAAGTACAAATTATTTGAGATTGAGAGAGTGTATTTTACAGTTAATGTAGCTTGGATTGATATTAAAGTGACAACCAATGAGATTAAGATGCAGCGCCATCCCTAATAAGAGTACTTGCTTAAGCCACTCAGAAAGGAACCTAAAAGAAAATCAAAAGGTATAATCAAGAGGTTATCTAGCTATTTTGCTTCAGGTTTCCTTTGTTCCAAGTGTTATCAAATTCAGTTTCTTGGGATATACTGGAGATAAGGAAACTTACAACCAGAACTAGCTCTATTAGAAAAGAGCTAATAGATTTGTATAAAGTCATATTAATATAGGTTCTTTAACATTATAAGAAGTCCTCTTAAAAGAGCCAGATGAAGTCAATACTCCAAAAATACAGCATACCTTTTCCATCAATAAAAATGGCATTTTAACTCTAGTGGTATGCAGGACTTCATATGCAATGTTTAACTAAACTTTAAGTAGTAACTAATGAGCTCAAAAGGAAAGTCACTTCCCCTCAAGATGCTAATGAAAAGCTTGATATGTGCAACAAGTCTTATCTTAACACTCGAGAGCAGAGGCTCACCAAATCTATATCACCCAGGCTCACTTTAAAACGCAAATCAGGGATGCATCTATGTAGTATTAGGCTTTTCAGATTGCTGGTATAATACAACAATGTCACCACACAACTTCTCAGCACAGTCTCCGGCATACAGAAGACATCAACCCCACTTTACAGGATGAAACCACTGAACGATATCATACTGCTCCCACTTCTTACTTCCTCCTCTAGGAAAAATATGTTGCAATGCATTTTCTGTAACATGGAAGGCATGAGGCAAGGGAGGGTTACACCTGCCAAACATCCCCCACCCCAGGGCAGGCGTATGCAGGGCCGTACTGCTGCCAGGTAGGGGCACCGGGCGGGTGGCTCCTCGCGGACTTATCTCGCGGCTTATCATGACTAAGCACGAGGGTGCGAGAGGCTGAGAAGCGAAGGACCCACAATGCCGCTGTGCGAGCCGCAGCCCTACGCTGTGCTTCCCGGCACGTACCCTGCTGCAAGGCTGAGTCAAGGACAAGCGCGCACGGCCGCCCTCCTCGGGGGCTGCCAAGGAGCGCCCCCCCGCCGCCCGTCCCCCACGTTCCCAGGAGCACGGCGCTGCAGGCCCCGGCCGCATATGCCCGGCGCGGCTTCAGCCGCCCTACCCCAGCCCCTCCGCACGCCGGCGGGAGCGGCGGGTGGCCGAGAAGCCGCGTGTGTGCGCGAAGCCCCCCGCGCCGGGCCCGGTACGGGCAGGAGGGGGCGGAGGGGGGCGACGCGGGGCTCTGCCCGCGCCCCCGGTGGACAACGCGGCCCCCGGCGGGAGGGCGCATCCCGCCCGCCCGCCCGCCGCGGCGAGGCCCCGGCTCCCGGCGGCGCCTATCCGAGGGAGGGAAGGTGGGAAGGAGAAGGAGGAAGCCAGCCCCGCACTGCCCTGGGCCTCGCACGCGGAAGTGCCCGGCATGTCGGCAGCCCGAGGGCCCGGCGGGCCGCAGCGGTTACCGGAGAGGGCAGGGGCGGCGGCTGCCCCGAGCAGCCGCAGGGGAGGGACAGATAGATGGCTGGCGGGGGCTGCCCAGCCTCACCTTAACTTCTGGAAGCGATCCTTATCGGCCTCGAACAGCTGCCGCAGGACGAGCTTGGGGGAGTTCGCCTTGTGCCACTCCACCAGCTTCTTGAAATGGGGGTCACCGGAGAGCGCCATGTTAGCAGCCGGGGAGGGATGAGACTCACACAGCTACAGCGGACAAACGAACACGGCAAGCAGAACTGCCGCTGCCGCCTCCGCTTTTATAGCGGCGACTCGGCCTCCCGCCGCCGGCCCCGCCCCGGCCCCCCTCCCCTTTGCGGGCCGCCCTGCGGGGCGCTAGGGTTTCCTCCCTTCCGTGCCAGCGCGGGGGGAGGAGTGGCTGGCGCGCCCGGGGGTCGCCGTGAGGGGGTGGCGGCGGGGGCCAGGGCTGCCCGCGTTGAGGCCCGCAGCGTTTGCAACGGCGGGCAGCGCGAGCGGCCCCCGCGGAGGGGCCGACAGCCCTCGGGGCCGCGCAGCGCACCCCGGCTGTAAATCCCGTCCTGAGGGAGGAGCGGTTTCGCCGTCTCGGGGCACCGGCGGGAGGCGCAGCATTCGGCGGGCCCTGCTCGCCCCCCGCCCAGGTTGTCCTTGGCAGAAGAAAGCCTGCCCCAGCGGGCAGCCGCGGTGGTGGTGTCAGGGCCGCTGCTCGTGTAGGTGCATAGGGAGTTGACCAGGTTAAAAATTATGTTCCTTTGGGGGTTATTTTTATCCATGGGTCGGCCCCATGGCCTGGTCCTGTGTGACACAGCCCAGCTGAGGAGGATGAAAGGCTGGGGGAGCTGGTGAGGGGAGCAGCGCTTGCTCTGTGGTCCCAGCACCAGGCCTCAACATAGGGATGTGGCTCTGGACCCCAGCCTGGCATCAATGCTACCCCAAAACCTGTGCTAGACATCTAACCCCACCAAGGGGTGCCTGCCCTTTTTGCCAGCACCCAAAACCTGTACTAGACATCTAACCCCACCAAGGGGTGCCCACCCTTTTTGCCAGCATCATCTGCCCACTGCTTCGGATGGCCCCTGAACAACACAAGACACGTTGGCTGCTCTGGTTTGTGCTCTGAAAACCTCAGCCTCCCCCCAGCTATTACATAAGGAGCTTACGCGCCTGAGCTGCGGTGCTGGGGCTGGACGCCTGTGCTGCCAGGCCCGCTCCCCGGCCATGGCACACTCGCTGCAAAGGCAGGCCAGGGCAGGCAGGCGAGCAGCTGTGCTGTTCTTCAGGGGGAAAAAAGGCTGTTCTAGGCATAAAGCAGAATGTTGTTTAAACATGGGCATGTAAAGGAGTATGTCAAATTCCAGAGATTGCACTCTACGACTCAGGTGAATAAATCCCATTGAAGTCACATTTTAAGCACCTAAGCCCCTTTATGGATCTGGGCCTAAATCAGAGTCACAGAGCATGAACTTGACTCAGATCATTAAAATACCAGCCCAAGTCTTAAGCAGCAGAATCAGCATCTTTTCCTTGCTGCAAAACAAAAATAATTCTTAATTGATCCATAATTATATTAGCAAATGTGTACCTCTAGTATAGTGACATTAGACTGTCCAAAGAAGGTCCTTCCTTACCTCACACTTGCTTGTTTCTAAGGTTTGCTTTTTCAGACGTAAAATGACTGTTTAATAGGCCAAAGCCTTTTTCTTCAGCAAAATAAATCTTAATCACTTGATACGTTTTCATTGTTTTTACATTTTGGAGGCAACAGTCATCCCTGCCAATCATAGATTCGGCAATTTCTCCAAGGCAGAGCTGCTTCTTTTATGCTGCCTGAATCTACCTGACCATTTACCAGCGTGTGTGATTCCCAGCATACCTTCATGTAAGGAAGGAAAACGAAATGACAAGTAACAATTGGACTATGGAGTTGATTCCACAAAGAAGCATGCAAGTGCCCAGTAGGTCTTTAAGAAGCCACTTAGGCCATCGTGCACGCTGCTTTGTAAACTTTACACATTTTGCTTCCTTTTCAAGACCTTTAGGATAAAACCCTCAGTAATCACAGAATCGCTAAATGGCAGGGGTTGGAGGGGACCTCTGGAGATCATCTCGTCCAACCCCCCTGCTTGAGCAGGCACACTCAGAGCAGGGGGCACAGAACACGTCCAGGCAGGTTTTGAATGTCCCCAGGGTAGGGATTCCACAGCCTCTCTGGGCAGCCTGTGCCCCTGCTCTGGCACCCTCAAATAATGAATGAATACGAATGAATAGTCCTAGACTCCTGTTCATAGTCATGCTGTAGCCCAGGATGTAAAGTCCTGTGGCTTAATAAATATCTCCTATTATTCATAAGGAGAAAACAAATATCCTTTTTAAAATGTTAACCTTACTGGTAGCATTTGACAGTTGGCCATGAAATGCTTCCAACTCACCTGTCTGATTTTTCTCAAATCAGGGCAAATGGGATTTCATCAAGTGGTCTCACCACATCCCTACCAAATCCAGGAATCACTTACATACATTTTTCATGTGTTTCTCTCCTATCAGCAGTAGTCACTGTTCTCAGAGCACCTTCACCTCTTTCTACTGATGAGCTTCAAGCCAAAGGTCTGCCACGTATCCAAATTTACATTCCCTTGTCTTGCAGGTCCTCCCAGCTATCCTGTTGTTTTCTTAAATGGTGATGATGTCTCAGTTTTGCTTTTATTATTTCAAAATTGGCAGTTCCCCTGTCCTGCCTTTCACTGTAAAACTTGGTGGTGTCTGATGTATTACTCTCTTCACATTCAGGATTTCACTGCCTCTTGTTACATGACCTGCTAAAATGTCTTTTGACAATTCCTTTCTTACATCCTCATTCATCACTATAGTCCTCTTTTCTGGCCACCTCACTTCCTTTCCAAACTACCAAACCACAGTATAGCTCTGTAGCTTCTTACTGCTCTGATCATGCAGCAATCGTGAATACTGTAATTGTTCTTTTCCTTTTCATATGAAATTTGAATCCCATGTCCTTATGCAGCACACCTCCCCAACCGTACCTCAATCCAAGTTTCCACACATCTATCTTCAATTTTGTTTCCCCTTCCCTGTCTTTTTTTATCATAGTCCTTGCACTATTTGAATTGTCTTCAAATTCTCCAGATCTTAAACCTTGAAGATCTTCAAGTTTATCTGACCCAAACACAAGGTCAGCAGGATTTTCTTGCTTCACGTCCCAAATCTACAAGCATTTTTCCCATACTTAGTTGTATCTGTGCAAAAATTTATAGGCTCAGCTAACCAATAAGGTAATCAATAATGTATGAGTTCTAATTCACAGTACAGACAAACTGTGACTGTAACATCACTGCCTTGTACCAATTCTGCTTTCTAAAATGCAGATTTTGTTACCCATAGTGTGCTTGCTGTTCACATAACGTAAATTATATTTACTTTATTTGTAACACTTTATTCTAAGATTTTTGAGACGTTCTCTCTCATTTCATAACCTTAAAGTTTATAAATTATCTGCCATTCATATTTTCTTTTCTTAGACCTCCTCCTTTGGTGCCAGCACTTTCTTACCTGTTGGAGCAGGTCCAGAGGAGGGCCACCAAAATAATCCGAGGGCTGGAGCACCTCTCTTGTGAAGACAGGCTGAGACAGTTGGGGTTGTTCACCCTGGAGAAGAGAAGGCTGTGGGGAGACTTTATTGTGGCCCTCAGTACTTAAAGCGGGACCATAGGAAGGATGGGGGCAAGGCCTGCTGTGACAGGTCAAGGGGCAATGACTTTAAACTAAAGGAGGGTAGATTTAGACTGGATAAAAGGAAAAATTTTTTTACTCTGAGGGTGGTGAAACACTGGAACAGGTTGCCCAGAGAAGTGGTCGATGCCCCATCTCTGGAAACATTCAGGGTCAGGCTGTACGGGGCTCTGAGCAAACTGATGTAGTTGAAGATGTCCCTGCTCGCTGCAGGGGGTTGGACTAGATGGCCTCTAAAGGTCCCTTCCAACCCAAACCATTCTATTATTCCATGATTCTATGCTACTTCCTTTCTTCTTTCCCTAGGATACAGGGTATACACACCTCAGAGAGTTCTAGAGTTCAAACTATTCCTGCAGCAGACTATGCAAATTTTATGACATATGAGAAAGATATCCTAATTCTAATCTTTAAAGACCACAGGATAAAGTCTGTAGCTGTTCCAGGAGTTGCTTGTCTCTCCATAAGCTGTGCAACAGCTGAGGACTACACAGAAAGTAAGGCCTTGTCTATATTGAGAAGACCAGTTGATTTCATTGTAGAGGGTAAAAGGAGGATTTGGACCTGGGAGGTTCAGCAGCTGAGGCAGCTGTTTCTTTGACAGCTGATAGCTGTCATACCAATTTCCCTCAAGATTAATTTTAAGGCAGCTCTAACACAGATGGAAGCAATAATGCAGAGTCAAGGCAAAACCTTAAACTAATGGAAGACAGTGTGAACATAGTGGTGCTTCAGCTCTTGCAAAATAACTGGCTGAAACACATTGCCATTCCAAAAAGGCCAAAGGATATCATAGCAAGGGATGACACCCTTTGGAGCTGAGAAAGGGCATATTAGTAAAGGATGTTCTGTAATTGATGGAGATCAATTTTGTGATGGTACAATGGTGGATTTACCATTTTACAAACACCAGCCTCTATTAACAACAGCTGCACAATCACCTACTTATAAAAAAAGACAAGTGAAAATTCCATTTTGGAAGACAGCTGCATAGAAATTAATATTTCCAAATGAATGTGGAGAGCCTAAATACTACTGCCTCAGGCACTTATGCCAGAAAGGTTAAGTGGCACGTTTAATAGATAATCTCTATGATTAATTTATCAGAAAGAACCAAGTGGCTAATTTTCCCTAATTGAAATTTTCTGGCATGATAAAAAGTTTTCATATATAATTCCACTTCCATTTAAATCCATTGTACTAACTTCTTTTATTATATGAAAGCAAACAAAACTAAGGTCTTGAATCCTGTTTCCGTTTTCCATGAACGAAACAAAATACTTGAGGGGCCACAGAGAAAGTATTAGAATGGATTCTTCTGAGGACCAATAATAAGAAATTTAAATCCAGTTTCAGGTTTCAAATAGAAAAAAGGAGCCAGATTTCCAGAGTACTTCACAGACATCAGCTTTTCATTTTCGCAGTGGGATAAACCCAAATGTGCACTTACTACAGTGAATTGAGTGGAACAGGGCTCACTCAAATCAGCAAAGAAATGTACTTTTTGTGAGATTGGAGGAGGCTTCAGGAAGAAAGCACATAGCAATCTGAGATCAGGACTGACTGTGTCAATGTACTAAGTTTGAAATATTTGAGTTGATTGTCTATACCTACATTTTTTAGTATTTCTAATAAATTCAAGTGCCCTAATTTTTTAAGAAAGGGATGGCTTGCAAGGAGAGGTAATCTTTTTACTCAGACTGTGGTAGTCAGATACAAACTCTTCCTCAGACCTGGCACAGAGAGGGCAAACTGCATGCTAAGAATACACAGAAAGAAATTGCTCTGAATTTAACTTTGCTAGGTAAATCAGTTAAACAATTTGAGGGGGAAAAAAGGGTACCTGGCATCTGCAACAGTGGAGGAAACTTGTGAGAGGGGAAGTAGTACAGGTCTTACACAGAACAGAGAACAGCAGTTATCCATTTCCTTTGGGCCATGAAGTAGTATGTGTGTGGAAAATGTCAACGTATTGTAAAATCAGTGTCTCCATCATATCCATGTTTTTTCTGCCTTGTCATTTTTGTTCCAGGGCTTGTCTTTTCAGAATACTTTTTAAGTCTTTCTTGATGGTCAGGACAGCAATCACAGGTGGTGATTGTTTTGTTTAAGGCTCCCACTGCTAATTCTTTCTATGGTTTATCGCTTGTTGATTGGAATTAATTTCTGTATGTGGAAATTGTTTGGTTGTAGTAATTGTATGGTCCATATAGTCCCCATAAGGACGTTTGGTTCATTAGATAAGACAAAATTTTGGAATGTGCATGTTTAGGAAACATGGGTATTTATGGATCTTGTGCAGAGGTATCAGACCTTGAATTCACTGTACAGATGCTTGGCACTCCTGAAACTTGCTGCGGAACATCTCAGCTTGGCAGTGCTGAAAAAGTGAACCTCTACATGGTTCTCTGAGGATCTCCTAGTGAGTTGCTGGAATGGAACCCCACACTCCTGATTCCAGGTCTTGCACCATATCTTTTGTACTAAAAAGTATTGTCGTTGATTAGATTTATGATACTCAAACACTTCTTGGCTAAAAAGTAGAACTGTGGTTTTTTATGCTTTTTATCTGTCACAGATGTTGCAGGTTTTAAAACTCACACAGAGAAATTTTGCAGATTCCACTTCCTTCTCTTTCCCCCTTGGAGGGGTGGGGGAGATTCTTAAATATTCCTGCTACAGACCCACCTGGTCTTCGCAGACTTTGCCCTGGGGAGTAGCTTCAGATGTGGAAAAGGGTCTGAACAATCCGGGCCAGAGATGGGAGCCAGAGGCCCCCAGGACACTGTCCAGCCAGTTCCCCAACAATGCAGCAGTACAGGGCGAATGCCCTCCCAAGGAAACACATCCTCTTGGATGCAGAAAACAGGAATCATCTACAGCAAGTCAGCGTGGCAGGTCATTGTCCAAGGCTTTGTAGCAGTTCTTCTGCAGCTTTGCTAGGCAGTTGCCAACAGATGGCAATACTGCACTGAGTATTCGGTATCTGAATGCGGTCCTACGGAGTTCCCCTGTCCTTACCAGGGAATTGCAAAATGGTTACTACCTTGTTTTGAACTCCTCTCATAATGATGCCATACAAACATAATTGTTCTGCAACAAAATTATGAACATCACTTGTTTTCATGATTATACTCAGGAGCAGTGCTTTTGAATGCCATCAGTGGTGGCTCATCTCTTTACCCATTGAAGGTAATGGGAAATTCAGCAGTTTCACTAGGGATTCTGATAATAATCAACATTTTTTAAAGATGTCACCCTTACTATGCTAGAGATTTTTCCAAAGCACCAAAATAATGTTTTTATACATGTAAGACTCAAGTTCCAAAAGTCTGAAATTACTCTTTGTTTTTTTTTTAACACGGCATCTTTTTCCTTTTAAGAAATAATTATGTACACCAAAACCCCCATAACACAGGTTTCCTAAGAACATAAATAGTACTATGGTGGGGAAAAATTTCCAATTATGGCAGACACATGGTCCATAATAGAGATATTGTTTAACGTATCTTATTGTTACAAATAGCTTTTCTGCTATGAAAAAGGGAGCCAGAGCATAAATGAGTATAACTTGGCATTCTAAATTGGGTAATGGCAATAAAGTTTAAAAGAGAGGTGGGGAATGCACTAAGTTTCTCAGAGACACAAAACTTGCTAAAACTAGAGCTTGTTACAATAGCAATTTGACTAAGTAAAATACTAGTTCTCTGTGAATTAATATATTTATTAGTGATCTGGAAAGAAAGCAAAGGTCTGCAAAAGGAGCAGCAAAATCCGTAGATGCCAGGTTATTTACACTATGGTCAGAAAGGACTGCAAAGAACTTCAAAAGACCTAATTAGACAATATCATATGGGCAGACTGATGGCAAGCAAAACTCAGTTTTGGTAAGTATTGTGCTATGGAAGGAAAGAAGAGAAGTTATGTGATTCACAGCCTTCTAAAAAGATGTATCAGCTTAGGAAATGGACTGAGATCAGGTTTAGCTGTGGTCAAAACAAGTAAACAAAATGTTGGGATGCATAAGAAAAGTGATAAGTTGGAGAATGTTAGAGAAATTAATATTGGTATCTTCATCTTGAAGAAAGTGTAATGATACAGGCTGCAAAGATCTCAATAAAGGATACTGCAGAGCTAGATGAAATTAAAAGAAGGATGAGAAGGATGACCTGGGCCAGGGAAAAGGCAAACAGAAAGACGTTTGGTTTTTACCCTTAAAATGAAGCAGGCCTGAAAGGCCTGTGATAACAACAAAAAAAAGCCCATCATAAAAATATTAATATTACAGAAAAAGTAGATTTTGAGCTTCAGTTCTTGCTGTCCTGTAACAGGAAGACAGGGGAAAATTTGTTGTGAAATGCAATAATAACAATAATAAAATAAGCATGTAATTATATTACAAAACTTATTGTTAAGGGAAATCATCAGGACCAACCATTTAATAAGATTCAAAAAGAGATTCAGTGGTTAAATTTTTACCAATAATACTCAAAAGTAGTGATTTCTTTGAGTAAAATATTGTGGGAAGTGTATGAAAATTCCACGCGTCAGGCCTTTAACATTGAAAACAGATTTAAGATCAGGTTTAAGATCAGGTTGTGATCTAATATGTACAGCAAATTATTCATTACCTATGGGTCTTCTACACCTTCCTCCAAATCATCTCCTGATGGCCTCTGTTGGAAACAAGACATTAGGCTAAATGTATATCAGCTGAATAATTCCTATACCCACACTGCATGGAATTTCTATTGTGAGTCATATTCTGCAGTTATCATATTCTTTAATTATACTGGAATCACAAATAGATTTCATCAAGCCTGTGCAGGGATGCATTGCAATAGACCTAGCAGTGGCTTCCTAATTTGCATTTACTGTAGTTATAGCAGGCAACTTTCTAGAAAAAAAAATTTAAGTGTTGCAAACCTTTACCTTCCTGCAGAGTAGCCAACAGTGTCTCTGTTCTTTCCTTGAATATGCAAATCCTTAAGAGCACTGCTGGGTCTCTTTGCCATCATATTTGGACTCTCAAGTGTCCAACACAAAGCTTCAGACTGCATCAGTGTCTTTGGGTACAACTGAAGTTGTTCACAGTCTCTCCCCAAATTGTTCCTGCTCCTTTTGGGCTAACTTGATGGAAGATTCATGGAGATCACTACTGCATAAGCAGTTAACATCTCTGTAAATACCTGATAGGGAATACACATAGAAGAGAACCCCAATCTCATCCTTTCTGAAGAACTTAATATTTCCATGCTTCAGTTATCAGCCCACAAAATGACTGTAATGCTAACACTTTACATGAATGGTAACTAGTTAATTAACATTTCTTAAAGTCCTGAAACCTCAGATTAATAGTGCTCTGGAGTATAAAGACATAATATTATTTCACTGAGCATTTGTCATTTAAAAAGCTCTATGCCTAAAGCTTTAATCAAATTCTGTAAGATGAGAGCAATTTCCTTTTTGTCACATCTGGGTCTCTTGTCTCTGCCAAGATGCATGTGTAGTTAAACTATGTATTTCCTTTGAGAGGACCACAGGTACTACTGTTTATATGATCATGAAAGCCAAACCCAGGAGTAGAATCCTACACCTGAGAGAGGTGTATAGTTAAGAGTTATTTTTAGAAGATGTTTCCTGAATTTACAGATTGTGATACTATATCACTTCCATTAGCACAGAAAAAAATCTCATCTTCAGTTAACTATTGTTTTGTTAAGGCTGCCAAGTCACAGTGTCTCTAAAATGTCTTGGTTCTAACAAAGACTGCTGGTTTTTGTTATAGGAAACAATTACTGGCTACCAGATTTAAATCTGTTTTGGCAACATAGGAATACATTAATCTTGGGTACAATTCCTCTATACTCAATGGATTTTAACAAGGCAGGAAATTAATTTATAATTTATCATTATGTTATATCAAATACTACAGAAAGCAAGGGTATTCTTTTGAATAATAAGCAAAGAACTATGAATTTTCACTAATGCCCACCACTACAGAAAACAGATGGTGGTCAAGAACACTTACCTGAACAGTACAAAACTACTTCAGAGATATATGTGTGACTTAAGGCTTAAATTTCATGGTCAGTTGGCAATTGTGCCATAAACATTAATATAGGCACACAACTGAAGGTGTTGAAACACCAATTACTTCAACAGCAATAAAATCAGGCCCCATGCAACAGTTGTTTTCAAGCTGCAGATGACACTATGGAGCATCAGACTGCTTACTTGGACTCCAGTTTAGCATCTGTGCAAAAATCGTTCTCTTTTCCAAAAGACCTCTGGCAAAAAAGGTAATACACGGCAGAAGATTGTTATTCAAGCCTCATCATCTGGCTTAACACAGAGCATCAAGAACATTACTGCATGTACAGTGCAAGCAGCAGCAATGTTTGAGGCTGAGGGCATGGTGGGACTGCCCCTTTGAAAAGCAGCTGAGAATTTTACTCGATCAGAAAGACTGCATGATGATGGCCTGCAATCACCCAGGTTCCAGTGGCTACACAAAAGGAGCTCTGAACACACGTATTCTTTTAATGTATTCTGGGAAGCCAGCTGTATGCAGAAAGCTTTTTCTGCTTTTTTCTTTGTGGAATCAATACTGATAGGTAAATTCCTTCTGAAGTATTTTAGATATTACTTATAAACTTCACCCAGCCTCTTGCAATTCGGTGTTTCTTTCTCTTTACAAGAAGAGAAGCTGAAATAAGATTTTCACTATGAAAGGTGACTGGAAGAACAGCAATGGTGCCTCCTCTGATTTTTATACTACATTTGGTTTACAGTTTCAATAAAGAACTCTTTATTTACTAGTTGTCAGCCTTGCCCATTTAATATTAAAAGTTACTATTGCTGACTTCAATATGAAAATGAATAGAAATTCAGGAAGCACAGTTAATAATTCTGCTAATAATGCAATGTCCGGGTAGCTTACTATTTTGGAACTGCATTAGTGGTGTCACACTAATAAGACAAACTGGCACGAAAAATACTCATCTAAAAAGAAAGCAAGCAGAATTTTTTTCATGTAGAAGGACAACAAAGTTGTTAAATTATGTATACTTTTTGAAGATATTCACAGTAAAAGCACTTGCCAAGTTCACAGGGGAAATCATTGCGCAGCCTGGTTTGCAGGTCTGGGATCCAGCCATCGTTGTCTCTTGTTTTGACAAGGTGCGCCAATCAGTTAGGGAAAACATGGTTCCACGGAAAACAATGGGAAATTAATTTTGATGCTAGTGGAAGTATGTCAGTTCCCATAACTGTTACCTTTTCAGATAATTGTTATATTTATTATACATTATATTAGCATTAATTAAATAGTAATTATTACAATTATGTGTAATTATATAAATATTACATATAGTATGTTTTAAGATCTTTCCTCTCTATTGCAACATATACTATACAATAGAGAGGAAAGATCTTAAAACATACTATTTAGAGAAAATGCTATGTATTTTGAGGTTAAAAGTACTTTTCACAATGGAAATGGTTTAATACAGACATTTAAATTACTTTGGTTTCTAGAAAAACACATTTTTTACAGTCCTAGGGTCTGATCTACTCCCACAAAGTTTAACACAAAGATTGTCACTCATTTTAAAAGCAGCAGAACCATGCCCTTGGAATATATTCTTTAAAATATGTTTACTATAAATGTTCATAATTACTGCAGTGAATAGCAAACACATCTGAGGCTTAGGAATTTGCAGTATCAAATAGGAGGTGATTTTAACTTACGCTGTTTTGGTAATGTGCATATTAATTCAAAGTTCTAGCAAATTCCCTATGTATGATTTTTCAATTGTAAGTTGAGTCCCCAATGGGAAGCAAAGACAGCTTTAAAGTACCATTCACACATAGTAATTCTTGGCACCCACTAAAGCAGAGTTTTGAGACTGGTGCTTCGCACCACTATGATTTCTGCAGCTAGTTTCCTTCCTCCCCTCTCAGTGGGGCTCCTGCTGGGAACGTAACACACATCACTGGAGTAAGCAGTGATGTGCCAGTCTGCATCTGCTACAAAGCAGCCTAAAAATAAAATCCAATTGGACAATGCCATTTGGCGTACAGCAGCACATAGTCCAGTAACATAAACCAGGCTGTCAGCAAAGATAAATGATTGTTCAGCTACATGCCAAACAAATCTCAGGGTCTTAAAAAACCCTCTGATATTCATTTATAAACTTAATCTCTCAAAATTCATTATAATTTCAACGCAATGAATTTGTATCAGTGGAAGCGTAATGAGAATGTCTTAGCAAAATTTACTATTAATATTTTAAGAAATCAGCCCATCTTGCAGCTTGTTTCAGTTCAAGAAAGTTTGCTGGTAATGTACATTTTTTTCTAGAAGATGCCTACCCTTCAAATTGACATTTTTTCCTGTACATATCTGGTGAGCCCAATTCTTTGCCAGTATCTCTCTTTAAAATCCCAGTTCTGTAGACTGAATCTTTTAAAAAAGATCTACACGTGAATCTTGTTCTTTCTACAGCTTCTGTTTGAAACACCTGCCTGTATTTTTTTGCTTTGTGTATTATCAGACTCCTTGAATTTAAAAGGGTATGGTCATACAGAGGGCACAAATGACTGCAATGCTAATAATTTCAGGCTCCTAAGTTACAGGCACAGCTTTGTACCTCATCCTTCATCCTACCATACAGTTTTGCAGGTGGAAAACTCTCCAGATCTTTGCATTTTTGAGGTTTTCAAATTCCTATTAAATTGGATTTTGAGGATATTTACAAATATTATTCTTAATTCATAAATTGCTGACCTTGAAACAGATGCCCACATTTATTTTATGTAACATGGGATTGCAATTAGACACAGAATGGAATCAGCTTAACTGCAGGTCCTGGGCCTTCCATGAGATCTATGTTTAAATGGATCTTACTGAAAGATCAGCATCATGATTTTAAAAAACATTAAGTAAAAACATGACCGAAGCTAACAGGCTTTAAATATCTTTTGTTACTGCTACTATAGTTATGGCTGGAAATCCTCAAATTACATGTATACCATTGAATAGCTGGAGAAATGAGCTTTACAAAGATTTCTGTTTATGTATTTTCAGAAAAATGATTACACACTCTTAAAAACATAGGGTATAAAACCACAACAGACTGAACTTCATTCTTATTATGTACTGTGCTGGTTTGCCAATTCTACGTGCACAAAAACCATGAGAGAGAGTGTTCCAAAGTATTATGAGCTTGATTTTCTCAGGAAACCACTATTCCTAGACTTGTGAGATGAAGCAAAACATGAAGTTGGATGGAACTTGCAATCAGAAAGCCAAAATTAGCAACCCTGAAGATTGTCAGTATGTTATTTAATCTATATGAGGAGAAAAACAGAACTCCTGTCAGGGACACATGTCTAATCCCCAAATCCTACTTTTCTGAAACCATCACTGGGGTCACCCTGCGTACACAGTCAAGAGTTTGTTAGTTGGCACAGGGGTCAAGCTCACATGTTTGTGGGCAATTATTCCAGGAAATAGCAAATCATGTTACTTCAACAACTCTACAGATTATTTGTTCTCTAGAAACAATATTGAGTAGATTAGGGGATAGATGTGCATGTTGTACATTTTAATTTAAGAGCACAATAATAGAAGTTTTCCACTACTTTTATGATTGTTATCTGATGTAGTCTTTATGACAGGACAGAATTGTCTCCAAAGTTGTACAGAAGAGAAGATATTTACATCTGCATTGTGTCCCCAACTCAGAATGTATTTATAAGCCCTGATGCTACTGCAGTTTATTTACCATCTTCTTCTATTTGTAGCCTTCAGTATGGTGAAAACCAAAGATAAATATGACAAATCAACTCTGTATATTTTTATCATATCAATCTTTGTAAAAACAGGTAATTAATTTATTTGTCTCAGTATCTCAATTAAAGATAAGACAAATAGATGTGTGTACCTGTGCATGTATATATGTGTTTCCTGGCATGTTTTAAGGTTGCCTTTGAGCTGAATAAAAAGTGATTACAGCAAGCGTTACTGAAATATCAAAAATGATGAGCTTATACTATATTATCTTTATTTCATATTAAGGCAGCATGTGTTTAGCTTACTTAGAGGAAACTAAGCATAAGCTACTTTATTGTGATAAATTCACAAAAGGTTCCCTTGCTAATTAGTTCCCTTACTAATTAGGGTTTTTATTTCCTACATGACTATGCATTTCAATCTCTTCTCCTTTTTCTTCTATGCTAAACTGAACATCTGGCAGCTACATCACCATGTCTGAAATAGTCTCCCATTAAAAGGAAAAAGAGTATACTCCATATCCTATTAATTATTGCCTTCTCATATTCCAACTCTTGGAGTTATAAAGAGCATCGAGATGTACATACGGTGTGTTGACACTCAATACTACTATCAAAGCTTAACTTTGTGTCGTGGTTTAACCCCAGCCAACAACCAAGCCCCACACAGCCGCTTGCTCACTTCCCACCCCAGTGGGATGGGGGAGAGAACTGGAAGGGTAAGAATGAGAAAACTCGTGGGTTGAGATAAAGACAGGTTAACAGGTAAAGCAAAAGCTGCCCACACAAGCAAAGAAAAACAAGAAATTCCCGTGCTTCCCATGGGCAGGCAGGTGCTCAGCCATCTCCAGGAAAGCAGGGCTCCATCGTGCATAATGGTTACTTGGGAAGACAAAACGCCATAATGCTGAACATCCCCCCATTCCTTCTTCCCACATGCTGAGCATGATGTCACATGATGTGGAATATCCCTTTGGTCAGTTGGGGTCAGCTGCCCCGCTGTGTCCCCTTCCAAATTCTTGAGTATCTCCAGCCTTCTCAGTCGGTAAAGCATGAGAAGCTGAAAAATCCTTGATTTAATATAAGCACTACTCAGCAACAACTAAAACATCAGTGTGTGATCAACATTATTTTAATACTAAATCCAAAACACAGCACTGTACCAGCTACTAGGAAAAGAATTAACTCTATCCCAGCCGAAACCAGGACACTTTGAAAGATCTCTATCATATCATTTCCCCACTCTAACGCTCGGAATTCCAAAAGAAAACTAACATGCAAAATCCAACAACAGAAAACAACTGATTAATAGAATTTGTATGGCCTACAGATTGTTTTATTACCCCCTTATCTTTTAGCAACTGTTGGCTTGATGTTGTGTGCCTAGAAGGATCTGAAGCATATATATTTGGGTTATAGTATCTTGATTCATGAGTGTGAAATTAAAAAAAAAAATGCACCTGTAGGTACTATTTATCTGCTGCTTTGAATTTTTTAGCAGTGTACATACAAAGCTGAAAATCTTTCTTCCCCTCAAACCTCGGTTGTCAGTTGCTACTACAGGGCTGTTGTCTCACAGTCCCTCATGCTGACAGGTAAGACAACTCGCACAAGAGTTGCACACTGCATATATGCAGTTCTTGTGGGACTGAAGTTTTGTTTTGTGCCTTTTACACAAGCAAGAACTATGATCTGATTGTCTGATGCAGACTTGGTAGCTTTTTATACCTCCTTTTACAATACTGCAGTTGATTAGATGTCATGCAGAAAAGCTGGGCTGACAACTATCAGTTTCAACAAAGCTAAACACAATTTGTATTAATGACAGATGAATCAGGACCTTTGGAGCCAAACCATAGTAGAGAGGTTTGCATTTGCCTCTTGAAACAAGGAGGATGTAGAAACTGAGACAGGGGATGCAGAGGGCACCTTTAACTAGCCCATTCAGACATAAAGGGCACCTATCTGCCTTAGATGCTCTGATGCATTTGGAAGATGGTGAAGGATCTAAAATTATTGTGGGATGCCAGAGAAATAACTTCTGGTAGCCCTTAAACTTCAAGCAAATGAATACCCAACCGAGTATTTCCAGGTTGTGAAAAAGGCCACAGTAGAGTGAAGACAGTGAGACCTGCTCCTGCATCCTTGGCATGTGTCCAGCAGTGCAGGATATTTCCACCTAATAACACAGCCAGTTGGGTACCATTTTGGCTGAGGAAGTTTAAAAAGCAAGCAAACAAACAAAAAATCACTGGGTACTATGTAATCAGCTTTAGCTTAGTGATGAGCAGAGTGAGCTCCTCAAACCTGATGTCAGATTTTTCAAGGAGAACCAGGCCCAGGTGGTGCACCACAATGCAAGCAAACCAAATACAGTCTTGGCTGCAGTTACAGAGGAAGTATGAAAGTGCTAGAAGCTGACTAAACAAATCAAGAACCTGAAACCAGCCACTGAGGTCAACTACGTTGTCTTTCCTGCTGCAGCCAGAGGTAAATGGTACTCAGCAAATCAAGTACTGCTAGCTGCAGTGGTCCCTTGGAAAACTGATGAGACTGGGTTGCCAAGTTTTACTAGGTAAGTTCCACTCTTCTCTGTCAACATCCTGAATATCTTCTCAAGCATAGGACAGACAGGTGGCCAAAGCTCCATCGTGGCCAAAGTCTATCTCATAGGCATCTCACATTTCATGATGTCACCAGGAGACCTGGACTGGTTTGGATAGGGGACCCAAAAGAGGCTCTGTATTGTGGGGTTTAGCAAGAGTCATTTATGAAGGAAGCTTTGTCAGCCTCATATTTTGTTATTCCTGAGAAATGCCTTCCCGTAAGTGGATTACTTAAATCCTGGTCGCAGTCAGGGCCTTTGAGTATTTCTGTAATTAATGAAGAAACTCTAGAGAAAAAGACTAGTTCATTCACATGTCATGTCTGCATCAGATCACAGCTTTTTCTACGACACTTTTCTGTATGTTATCAATTTAGCAAAGTTTCAGCCATGAGATATTGGCTTACATGTTTCTGTTACCCCGTTCAACCTACTTTCATAATTCCACGTTCTCCATTACAAAATTAGTCCTTATTTGGCAGTTTTCCACAATACAAAATAATCTGTGTAGGCAAAAGGTCATAACAGTACGACTAAGGCAGCTGAAATTAAGTTGCCTTTGTTACAGTGCCCTAACAGAAACTAAGGCAACACAATAGCCTTTGGTCCCCCATTCAGTCCTCCTGCAACAATCCCATGTTGCAGGAACTACCACATGGAAATTCTTTAAAACAACTATTTAGGGTTCTTTTTAGATCACATTAAATGTTTATATATATAGCTATAAACATATATAATTGTTGTGTGTTTATATAAACATAAATTAAATAATCTAGAATTCACCATTCATATGGTAGCATGTTTACTATAGACTATTAAAATAAGGATTATGTGTCCAATATAAGACAGTTACTAAAAAAGTAAAATTCTGTTATCTGAAACATACATAACACCTTACTGCAATCAGTCATACAAGGTCAAACAGACAAAACTTAATTTGGCAAGTAGCCTCTAGTTTCAGATATTTAGTAGAAGGGATACTATTTTTCTATGCCTGTTTATAAATGCTCTAGACTTAATTCTAAATTTTCTTTCACTTCTTAAATAGTGTTTAGACTCTATTATATTAGAAGCCCTAAATAACCTATTAATGAATTGGGTCAATTATATAGAACTACATTTTACTCTTAGTCAGAACCTTACAATGAATATACTTAAATGCCATATTAATTTCTAAGTAAAAAAAAAAAAAGTAGTCTAGTTCTCATTCACACATTTACAGCATATCTGTTTTATAACAATCTTCTAAGATATATTATTACAAAATGTCAACAACAGTTCTTTGTGGCTCACAAATATTCCCTCAACACCTCCATATTTGCTGCATACTTCGAACAGTTCTAAGCCAACAGCCAAGGGCTAACTAATAATGAATTCATACTCATTTGCTACTCATCAGAATAATTTTTTTAAATATAAAAACTTCTCCAGTATTTAGATGGTCATGCAAACTCTTTTACCACAGCTGGCTGAGAAGTACATTTTTGTGGTTTTGCAAGCTGATTCCTTTTTATGAAAGTTTTCAAGAAAACAAGCAAAATGAGATCCCAGACATCTGAATCACCAGACATTTAAAAAAAAAAAATCATACATATGTTTAAGCAGTTGACTTCCTGAAGCAAAAATATGAAATGCCAATGACCATTTTGTGCATGTAGTTGGGCGTAGTCCATTCCTGTGCCCATCTAGCTGGTCTCAACAGGCAAAGGATTTATTTCAGAGACTACTCCTCCATTTCAGCATAACTGGAGGAGAGTTTTTTAAGCAGAACAGCATTTTAAAAACAAACACATCTTCATCTCTGGACTAGGGACACTGACCTTAAAAATATCTGAAATTCTTCCACTGCCTGTAAACAAAAATGGACTGCAGGCAGTCATGATCATATGTCACTCTTACAAAACATTCTTACTCGTTGGCTACTTTTTGGAAAGGTTATTTGCTGTCAATCAAGTGACAAGTTCTGCTTATAATAATGGTGATGACATCAGACCTGTAGAAGAGAAGATTAGTATGGGGAGTCTAAATATATAAACTAGAAGGTCATGGGACACATCCAACATCAATTGAAGTCAATGGCCTCCGTTCACTTTGATCAAAACTTGATCAAATCATGTAGATCAGATCATGTAGATTAAGAGATTTTTTAAAAAAAAAATAAAAAAATTTATTTTCCCTATAGCCAGTATCATTGGCTTGCAGCCTAGGATTTTTTAAGGTGACCTGGATCTTTGATTTGTCTGACAAGAAAAGGTGATTGTCCCTATTTTCATTTTTATGTGGCCATATATAGTCAGTCGTGTTTACACTTTCCAAAGTGGGACTTGCCCTGTGGAGGTAATGGCAAGAATTCTTCCAAACAGGAGGCTAGGGGCTCTAACCACATATTTCTTTTGCCATTTGGTAATGTTTACAAAGAAGCTGGGCAAGGCGCCAGTTCTCATTTTAAGCCTCAGGTTGGACACAATGGTCAGTCAATGTACTGAGGTGTATAAAGCATAGGTCAGCAGCTTTCCTGTCAGGCAGCAAATAACTAAATTTCACTTGTCTGAAATAGGATTTTAGTTGTCCAGGGCTGCAGGACAAAAGGACTGTTCTCACCCTGACAGCTGGAATGGATGATTTGTGAAATGTATTTTTAGAAGTCTTATTTGCCTATGTGTAGGCCTGCATTGTCAAACATTCAGACAGCAAGAGCAAGTCAGGCTACAAGCCACGAGGGCTGTGACATACTGTACAAACTGTATAGCATTTCTAGATCTAAACCTGGATTTTTATTACTTCTCACCCTCCAACTGCAAATATACAGTCCAAATATTAATGCAATTCTACTGCTGTTCTTCCCGTACTTCAACATACTATCAGTACAGCACTCACAGTAATTAGTAGCCACAAAGGGAAAAATCACTGCTGATACAATAGGACATTAGTGATCAAGTCTGTTTTCCAAAATCACCCTGGTTTTCTCCACACTTCCTTTTCCTAAACATATCTCTGTCTGATTAACAGAAGCAAGAATCTCTTGTAAATTAGCCTTTTCCTTTAACAAGACAAACCATTCTTGAGGGGTTTTATTACTAACATTCATCCTTCTAATCTTATCCCACACCTTGCTGATACGCATATCCTTATTAACATTCGCACATGGCTATTGTGCCAGTGCTGCTTTTTTTCCGAGCTAATGATTTCTTCCTCCTACAGCCCATGACATCAAGTTGCACTCATAATACATTTCAAAGCTGGTTTCCTCTCTCTCTGAACAACATTGTTACATTTTTGTTTAAACAGTGCACCGGTTTCCTTCCCTTTCTATTCAACGGAGGTCTTGGAAAGCACTTTTTTACATATATGTAACATCAATAGGAAAATAATAAATATAACTGAATTCACCTATTCTTTTCTGATTTACATATGACTTTACTAAAGAGTTAATTATACTACCAACTTTCAAAATATTTAGAATTCACAAAATAAAAAGTAGGATATTCAATAAAAATATAGCACTGTAAGCATTCAGGAAAATAATTTTAATGTACAAGGTAAAAATAGATATCTACACCAAATATTTTCTAGTCCTTAAGAGTTTCCTCTTTATTCTGCATTGGCTATTATGTACTTCTGCTGAATTGAATGCTTTCATACTCTGTTCATATTAAGAAGTGTGAACTTCCTATTTATTTCTCAGTCTGTCTTAAACTCCTACCATCTGGTTAAGGCATATTAGTTTTAAGGCTAGGATTCATACCAGTGTTCTGTGCCTTTATGCTCTTAATCTATAAACTTCATCTGTAATAAATTTCAAATGAAATGACTGATCTTTAGAGACAGTTATGTGTTAAAAGTTGTTACAGAGCACTGTAAAAAATGATAATAGTATGTGAATAAATCCAGCAAGTCAAAATAAAAAAATGTGCTCATTGTGTGTAACTCCACTGTAAGTGTTGACAGAACCAAATTCTGCACAGATCCACTGAATACAATTAAATCACTAGGGTAACAAAATATGGAGCAGCTTTGCACATCTCCTGATAGTGTGAAAGAACACATTCGTGCATTGTATTCAACTGTAGGACTAGGTCTGTAGAACAAATTTCTGCCTATGAATACAGTACGCTTTAATCAGCATGGCTTATGTACTTTTGGGATCTATTGGTAAAACTTCACGTTGATAAAACATATAGCACTATTAGAAAAAGCTCTGGTGAATGGCCATCAGCTAATGCAATATAATTTGGCTGCTATTCATCAGGGTAGGAGATTGTTGTGATCCTGTAAGCACCATATCACACTCTTCTTATGACCAAGAACTAGAACTACAAGGTACATAGCTGGGAGAGCAGAAGGGTTTCTGGAGAGCAGAAGAGTTTGCAGGTGGGAAATGTCAATACCTCACCAGGGACTCTAGATTTCTTTTTGGACAGACCTGGACTGGACATGTAACAAGACTCAAGTGTAAGTGGTAGTGTTTGCCTTAGTAAATCCTGATGCTTTCCTTCTTCCTACAGCAGTCCCTGGCACTGCTCTGCACTGGCTACATGACACAACCTCAGCACAAGAGCAACACCTGAGCTCCTGGAGAGCTGCTAGCAGCTAAAAAGCTCCAGACTGGCCACCCTGCTTCCCAAGGATAGGAAATAAAGGTATCCCAAAAAATGCATGTGTGTTTGTGTTAATCTCTCTCCCTCCATTCTTTAAAAAAACCCCAAACAACACAGAAACAAAATCAAGGAGGTATTTTGCCTTTTTTTAATCCATCCCAGTATTTTGTTTTCTCTTTCTCTTCCTCTTCAGCTCCTTCCAACTTCCTTTACACTCAATTTTTCCGCTTCATACACATACTTCCTTCCCATCAAAAACTTTTTGAAACCCCATCAGAGTCTTTTTAAACTTTTTTTAAAAAATCAATGTTTCATCTACCATTTAGTTAAAAGCATTAAAAAAAAAAAAAAAGGTACCCTCTCCAGCCCTTTACTGCACTCTTACAGCACAAAGAATACTCCAGCACCCCTCTCTCTTGGAGGAGCCAACAATATAACAGCCTTCTGTTCCCTTGCATGCTTTCCAAGTATTTCTCAGGTATCTCTTAATTTGAGGACTAAATTTATGGGAAGAGATGTGCTTAGTAGACATGCAAGAATCAGAAAAGTTCGGAGGGAACACACTGATGAGAAGCCCAGTCTGCCAGCAACCATCTGTCACAGAGAATGAAACAAAGCCACATATTGCTCCTAGGCAGCTCCCCACAGATACTACTTGAGGACTATTTCTAGCTTGTGGCTAGAAGGTGTCCAATAAATTGACAATTTCACTTCTTCCCACAGAGTTTTCTGATTAGCAGCGCTGAAACTAGTGGAAATTACTGTTATTTTCACTTCATTACTATCATATCCAAGTGTGTGGGTGTGCAGGTTTCTTTTTGGGGCGTGGGGGAAGTAGAGCCAGATGATCAGATGCACAGCCCTGTAGACAAAATTTTTGCTTACATATATTCCAACAATTTTTAACTACTCTTTTACTATTACACGTTACCTTATTTTCTAACTATTTTCTAACTATTATCTAACTTATTTTCTAACATTTTTTGTATGTTATTAAATGCTTGTTCCATTTCAAATGTAAGATTCTAAATAAGCCTTGGAAATAAAAAATAATCACTTTCTAATAAGACAGGATTAACAGAAGACTATTTCTATGGAAATAGGATTTGAAAGCACATCATATTGCACAGCAAACTTTTCTGCATGAAATCTGCATTAAGCCTGATAAATAGTAACAAACCAGTTTAAACTCACACAGCAAAGCCATTATAGACCAGGCCTGTTTCTGAACAATTCGTAAAGCTGGTAGCACCATGACAATTATGTCAAAGGGATCAATTTGAGACAGTTTTTGTGCATTTTAGATAAATGGGTTTATTTGGGAATTAACAGCAGTGTTGAATTCTGCAGTTTCTACAGCTAGTGATTTTGAATGGAAGAGCAATACGGTACTTTGCAGGTGCCACTGGTGATCTTCATCACGAATTGCTCTACTGAGGAAGGACACTGCGCCTGGCCATAAAACAACACAATGAGAAACCTCATAATTTCAAGCACATATAAAATATACACTGATTTCCACCCCCTCCCAACCCCCCTTCTCCCCTTTTCCTCTGCCTGGCCGTCCCTCACCCTCGTTCCCCTGCACCCAGCGCAGCCGGGGCCCGTCCCGGGCGGTCCCTGTTACCCCCTCCCTGGGACAACCCCGCCCGTGCCTCGCCTCACACCCGTGGCCCTGGCGACACCCCCGCCCCAGGGGACCCCCGGTGCCGCCGCTGCCCGCCCCCTGCTCCTCCTCGCTCCCATCGCCTCCCGCCCACCGCCCCCTGCCCTTCCCTCACCCCTTCGCCGGCGGCCGCCCGCCCTCTCCCGCCTTCCCCTTCCCGCTGTCACTCGCGGCTCCGCCCGCCCCCTCGCCCAGCCCCTCCCCGGCGCCCGGCGGAGGAGCCGCCGTTTCCGGAGTACACAGAGCGGGGCTGGCCGCGCGGCGGGGGCTGTCGCGGGCAGGTGAGTGAGCGCCGCCGAACCCCTGATCCCGCCGGCCCGCCGGCCTTCCCCCGGCCCGGGCTGGCCCGGGTTGGCCCCGGCTGCTGCCTGCGGGCGCCGGCGGGCCGGCCGGCAGCAGCCCCGCAGCTCAGCCGGCGGGGCCCTGGCGGTGCGAGGCACCGGGCTGGCATGGAGTCGTTACCGCCGCTCCTCCCTCCTCGGGCGCCTGAGGGGGACGGGGCGGCGGAGGAGGGCAGCCGGCGCCCTGCGGCAGCTCGGGGGAGCCCCCTGGGCCGCGGCGGGGGGCGCCGGCGGTGGCTGGGAGGAGTCGCCGGCGGCGTCTGGAGGAGCCCCGGCCGGGGGGAGGGCGGCGGTGCCCCGGGGCGCGGCCCGGGGATTGTCTCCGCGCTCCCTCGGCGGGGCCGCGCCGGGCCGGCCCTGTGGCGGTACGGCGGGGGCAGCCTCGGTACGGCGGGGGCGCGCAGCTCGGGGCGGTGGCGAGGCTGCGGCCGCCCCTTCCCGCCGCCGTGACCCGTGTGCGGGCAGCCCGGGGAGCGCGGCGGGTCCGGGACTGCGCCTGCGGGAATTCCTGCGCACCTTCCTGCTAAATAGTGACCGAGGGCCGCCCGGGCGCCAGCCTGCCCCGGCCCGGCAGCGAGACCCCTCCGCGGGGGCCTCGCCTCAGGGCGGCGCGGCGCTGCCCCGGCTCGGCCCGGTGGGGCGGCCGCGCGGGCCTCCCGGGCGGTGCCGGTGGGACCTGCCCCTCCTTGGGGGCTGTCACGTCGGCCTCCCGAAAGCACACCTCGTCACGCAGCTCGCGGGGGGTTTCTGGGCGCCCCCGACCCAAAGGCCTGCGGGGCGGTGCGCCTCCCGCTTGGCGGCCACTGCAGTGGGCTGTGCTCCTATGGATTTTTCACCTGATGCTAACTGGAAGTGCTGTTTTTTGCTATCTAGCCTTCTGCTTAGTGCATTGAATGCATATGGTAACTGCAAGCAGAAGAGGGTAACTCATTTTGGGCTGTAGCTTGAAACTTCACGAATATACCTTTGCTTCTCCCTCCCTGAGGCGTTTTATTGTTTGAATGGAGAGGAAATGTTGTGGTATACATTGTCAGGTGGATGTTGGCTTAGGAATTTGAAAGAAGTTGAAAGATCTTGTTTGTTTGTTTTATGTGAAGTTATAAACCTTATTACAGGTATAAATCGGCCATTATTATTGTTGGTTTTATAGAGGAGCAGGTGTCTGGGTGTCCTGAAGAGTGGCGTACGTCAGTCGTGTGTAGCTGCATTAAACTGCTTGGCTTTTCAGAGTCGGTCAGTCCATGGCTCCAGAGGTGCACGCAGGTGGCAAAAGGTTGAGGCTTGGTTCCCAAAATGGCACTGCATCTTGTAAGTGCTGGTGTGGCTGTTGGATCACCTTGAATCTAGAGTTGGGGAAAAGGTCGCTGTGGATTTTAATGCTATTGTTGGTTATGTTTCTGTTTTCTCAGCCCAGCACTGTCTCGCAAAGGGGCAGTGGTGCTCTTAAGAAACTGTTGTATTTTTCTGTGGGCAACGTGCAGCTGAAGCTCCTGTATCCATCCCGTTCCCTTACCTCTCTGAGGTGTGTGGTACGTGTTGTGTAGCTCCCAGCCACCTGGAGGTTTTGGCATGCAGCTCATGGGATCGGGAGTGTTGGATGATATCAGTATGTGCACAGGGGCTGTTTGTGTATTGTGGGTATCAATGTGATTTTGCATTTGGCTGGTGTCTTCTACTAGGCGATGTTTCTACAGAAGATAAACTGGCCCTTCTTCTGTTACAAGTCGCTATTTTTCCAAGTTCAGCACTTGCACAAGGTTTTTTCTTCCTTTGTTTTCTGTTCTGCACTTTCCTTCCTAGGAGGAAGGACTTTCTAAGTGTATAATCTATGGTTGTGAAGAAGGTGTGTTTCAGGACAACATATGCATTTCCAGTGCTTTATGGAACCTTTGAGGTGCGAGGAACCAGGCTGGAAGCAGCATGGAGGTATTGCTCCCCATGCATCTTGTCGTACTGCTTCCTAGGTCAGTGTTGGACATAAATCCTTCTGTTGGTGTTTCTCATTCTGAATCAGGAGTTACTCAGGGGTGCTGGGAAACTAGAAGTAAAGCATACAGAAAATACTTTTCTAGTTGAAATTAGATTCTGCGACTCTGGAATTTGATTAACAGGTAAATAATCCTTCATACAGAGTAATATGAAAATATCTGCTACAAGTGTTTAAAAGAGAAGTCTAGTTTTCTTCCACTTCTTAGGCATCAGCTTGTATTTGATCACTTGAATCTTTTTCCTCTTGATCCTTATTTTTCTGTGGTGGGTTTTTTTCCCTGCTGTCTCCGACCTGGGAGCCTCTTTCCCCACTATTTATTTCCAATACCTCTGCTTCCCTAGCATACAAATGAAGGCCAGTTTTTCTTCGCAGCTGAACAACTATATTTCTGATGTCCTATAAGGTATAAGTAACCTTCCCTTTATACCCTGAATTGACTGTAGTTTTAAGTGCTGCCACTTGCCTCTTGTTACTCAAAACAGGTTTGTGTCAAGAGAAATTGTGCTGCTGCTTTTGTTTATATAGTAGTGTTGTAATAGGAAAAGACTTGTTCTTGGTACAATGAATGCTAGTACACCAGAAATCCTGCTAATGATAGTGATTAATGGGTACTGCTCAAAATAACTATCACTGCTGATATGACTAATTGTGCTTCATGAAAAGAGCTGCTGATTCCCAGTAATCTCAAGGTGTTTCTGCAGTTTTAGAGAAATGCCTGATCTGTGCAGACAGTCAAATGCACAGTGAAATGCGGAACTTGCAGTGAAGCATGGCAATTCTTTAAGAGCTTGCTGCTGCGCTGCAAAACCACTTGGGGCTGAAAATGAAGAATATCTTCTTGTGGTTACTGTAGGTAGATATAATATTATTACTGGAATTGGATGCTAGCCAGAGCAACACCCTACATGTTGCAAACAATGCCAGGGTATTGTTAGTAGCTATAGAAGGGGTTTTATATCATACATGAAAGATGACATTTCCAGTAGCATGGGTAACCTCATCACAAAACATTGTGCTGGGGCTGGCTCAGAGGGCAACTGGCTCTGCTAGGCTTGAGAAAATCTGCCTTATAATCACACCAGTCTTCCTCAAGGTTGGTGATATGTCTGGATTAGTGTCCCTTAACCTTCATTGGCCTTTGGGTAACAATCATTTATTAGTAACACGCTCCAGGCAATCTTGTGCTCTCCAGGCAATATCATAGTCTAGGTTCTGTTTAGATTTTGTACATATTGTGGTTGAAAGCAGCACTGGAAGCTTATATAGGACTGCAGATCTAAACCGTAGAATGTGCTGTTTCTTGATATCTGTAAAATCTGAAGTTCTGCGTGGTAGGATGGAAAAATGCTTTGGAAGTGAAGTAAAATTTGTTAAAGATGGGTTCCAAACTCACTGGGAAGAAGCTAGTAGTAGTTCTGTTTTGTTGTGCCTCTGGTTTTGTGTGGGTTTCTTCTCTTCTGCTCTTTGTGTACCTCAGGATAATTTTGTGGCAGAAGGGGTTTAGACATTCATCCTTTTTGCCCCCAAAGAAACCATTAAGGTGTGTGTGGGGAGCAGGAGGCACTAGTTTCACAAATACTGCTTTACAGGTTAATTGCAGATTTTGTCTGATATGATTCCAGTCTTCTAGTGTTCTGTGAATAAATCATTTTGGTTCAGTCCTTGAATTTTGCCAAAACCATAATTAAAAAAAATAAGAAAAAAGAAATTTTTTTTCTATGAAAAGATGACATTGGTGCTAATGGTGTGTTTCACTTTGAAGTGCTCTAATGTAACAAGACAAATTGAGAACTGTGATCTTGAAATATCAATCTTGTCTTACTTGCTGCAATTAATGAAGATTAGTGTGTTGATTACTTAAGATAAATTTTGGGGGATTGATCTGTGTGGTTCTATTAAGGCCATAAACTTCGCATGAGGCAAACTGACTT
Source organism: Phalacrocorax carbo (assembly GCF_963921805.1). Taxonomy (NCBI): domain Eukaryota; kingdom Metazoa; phylum Chordata; class Aves; order Suliformes; family Phalacrocoracidae; genus Phalacrocorax; species Phalacrocorax carbo. The sequence goes on along the minus strand of NC_087520.1, from coordinate 35,358,828 downwards.
CCAGGGGCCTGGGTTAGAGCAGTCCTGAAGTACAAGAGAAAGAAGGGAGGTGGGAAACAGCAGAACAAAGGGTCTAGAAATGTTGGTTAAGCTTTGAAGAATGAAAGAAAAGGGCTGAAGAGGGCAATGTGAAGTACTCCAGGTGTGGCTGAGATGTCTTTGAGTGAAGATCAGTATGGGTGTATCTGAGGTGGGAGTAACTGAGGCTCTGTGAGGCTTTCAGGCATGTTCGAGAGCCTTTATGGCAAGTCAGACGTTTTTGCAGCTGTGGTATTGCATGCCATCAGTGGTACACTGGCCTCAGTCTAATGATAACATATGGCAGCTTATCAGGGCAAGCACTTATTACAACTTTTTATTAAAACAACTCAAGTTTGAAGTGGGATATTCTAGGGCTTTGCTTTGATGAACTATCTTCACGGAGGAAATACTCTCCCTTCTAAGGGAAACCCTCATAGGAGAACATGGTAGTGCTAGTAGATAGAATTTTTGCTGTATTAGCTAAAAGGCAAAACAAACTTCAAAAAGTTTTTGCTGTAAAGTAGCTGTCCAAGTTGTGTTTTTTTTTTTAATACATTTTACCTTGTGTGTTTTTACTGTTAGGGTCACATCAGAAAAAAAAATTCTTAGGAAACATCTTTATAATACCTCCCTGAATTGTGACCAATTCCTGCATATGTTCTTAGTAAAATTTTCTCCTTGAAATGACTGATGCATATTTTCTGTCTTAAGCTAACTAGATTTTTTCATTGTCTTGCAACATAGCTGCTTTCCTTCTTTGTGGTCTTTTAGTTTCTTGCTTTTTTAACAGTTTTATGCTTTTTCAAGTGTTTAGGGTTTTTTGGTCAGTGTGACTCTTTGTTTTGTTTTATCTAGTCATGTTTCAGTGGGGTACTTGTCATATGCTAATGTTCTCTGGTAAGCATTTCTGTACAATAGAATAGCATTGTAAAAGATTATTTGGAAAATTTCAACAGTAAGATCCCTCCACCACCTTATCAGCCACTCCTCAGGATTAGATATTCTGGTTTTGTCTTTCCTAAACGTGTGTTGGTTAGAAAGTTACAAGGAAACATGTCAACTGGTTGTTTAGTAATAGTATTTTAGGTGTGATTCTTGTTTAGTTGTGCACTCATAGTTGACATTTAAAAGGTACAGCCCAACTGCAGAAAATTTCTCACAGGCTCTGTGAGGTGTACTCTGCAATTTGGGAATGGAACAAAACTCCTCAACTGAAAAAGTTTCTGAATGTAAGGGGAAGTTTGTTTCCTTTGATAGAAATAATAATATTTACCTTTGATTCTTTAATGCTTTATTCTAACGTGCTGTGTTTTGGGAAATTTAAAGCGGTGTGTGTTATGTCTTATAGAGGAGAGGGTAGGAGAAGAGTAGGAAAAAGGGAGTTTGATGGACCTTTTTTCCTCTGGTCCACAAGCATCCCTAGCGTGATTCATTCGTGCAAGAGTTATTTAGCAATGAAATATATCTTTAATCCTGTCAGTAATGGAGTGTTTTTAGTTTCCCAGGTAGATTGCCTCACTGTGATAACTTGGTGTGTTTGTGAGTTTCTTGATGGTATTGGGAATTCCTCTGGATTTACTGGGGTAAAATTAGATCCTTTGAAGCATGTCCACATGGTCTGTCTGATACCAGGATATTCAAAGCAATGTTCCTAGGGTTTTTTGTTTGTCTGTGAAAGTTGAACTTCCTGTTCTTCTCTACAGATTCTAGAACTTGGCTGGTTGTGCCTTACAAGAACAGTTTGAGTCCAAGCACAAGAGCTTCCCCAGAGAAAGATAAAGCACCTGAATGTCTACAGCTCACATTCCAGAAAAATCTGGACATTTTTAAGTGTTGCTTCCTAAGAGTCTAAGTATGAGGTAATATTTTAAAAAGTTCCTTAAAAATACTTGAAGCCAGCAATCTCACCCTGAAGAAGCTAGACATTCTTTTTACGTGGCCCAGCATATAACAGAAATGCTGAAAACCAGGGAAAGCTGTAGGAACTAGAAAGGACAGATACAGAAACACTCTTGTTGAAAAACTTTCTGTCTGCATCCTCACAGCTTGAGTAGAAGACTGGATGTTACAGGGGAGGGATCGCTTTGGGTAAAGGTAATTCTATGCCAGACTCCAAAAGATTTGAGGAACATAATCTCTTTCTGTTGAGTATTTCAAAATTTTTCTCAGAATGCTGTTTGCAAGTCTTGCACCAGACGGCATTATGTAGGAGGAGGAAGAATACAAGGAGGAAGAGGCTACCTAAAAATTTCATTCTTCCAGATCTGTATGTTCTTCTGCATGCATCTTGCAGGGTAACTTTGATATAGAATGAGTTTGTCATCTCCAAATGCTCAGAAGAAATCGTGTTTGTTAAATCAAGGTGAAAATGAATGCAGGTTCTTATCATTTGTTAAAGGCATCTGTGTTTAGTAAAATATGGAAGGATCCTGAGGAGAGGAGATTTTTTGGCAGGAGGGAAGACCAGCAATATTGCCTGCTGTTGAGTGGTCTCCAGTTCTTTGTCCAAGCAGGAATTGAAGGCCAAGTAGTACAGAATACTGTGTAAATATGTTGTTACAGAATCCAACTTCATCAATGCATGTTTCATAGCTCCAGAATAAACTTTATTTAGCCTCTTACCAAAGACCTAGTTAGATATTTGTGATTTTTTTGGCTAACAGTTTCAAATATTAAAATAATAAGGTAACAAGATACACCCATTTTCCTACATGATATGCAGTGTAATCAGAACATTAATATGGTGCTGAAAAATAGGTCTGCCATCATTTAGAAAAGCTAAAATCTTTCATTTATTAAAAAGAGAATGAAAAATGTAAAATTTAGTAGTGATCAGAATTTTGTTTTACTAAGTTCGGTTCTGAGTAGTGCAAATGAAATTAGCTAGACTGGCAGGTTGCTGCTGTTTGTCGGTAGGAAAGCAGAGTGGATGCTCATACATTCTTCGTCTACAGAGAGCAATCTGGGTGTACTTTACTAACTCATAGTGGAGTACAAATGAACCGTCTTTCTACCAGTGTAGATACACAAGTTATGATACAAGCAAGATTAAGGTTTTGGTGGTATTATAATTTGTACTTTTGTTTTAGCTGTTTTTGAAGAGAAGTTGCTGAAGTTCGTGTATAGAAGAGCAAGGTAGGTTAACTGAAAATTAAATTTCCTAAATTAATGCAAGTGTGAGTGGACTTTTAATTCTGTGGCTTATTTTTCTTAAGAGACTTCCATGCTGATGAAAACTATATGGGGTGCTGGAAGTAAATGCCAATCAGAACAAAACCCTGAAAAAAAGAGCACATATTCTTATTGGGAATATGCTTGGCTCTGTATTAAAATGATGGAAGAGTCCTTACTCAAACAGCTTCCAGTTTTTCTGTCTGTCTTGTGGTGCTTTCAGGAAGAGAGTGAAAACATTTTCTCTTGAGCAATCCTATTAGATCTCATAATAAACTACTTTGCCTAACCATTGCAATAATTGCCACGGCAACAGATTGTGATGTTGAATTCAGCACTTTGACCTCATTTCAGGTCCAAAGAGGAGTAAGTATTGTAAAGTTTTTCACAAGTTACTATGAAATAACTTTGGTAATTAGCAAACTTCATATAAAATTTGGCCATGTTCACACAGAATTGTTCACAAGTTCTTCTTAGCAATGATATTCTACAGATCCAAGTTACCAACCCTAATTTAAATGTTATCTTTCATATAGTATTTGGTCTTAAAACTGAAATAGTAATTTGGGTCATGGGACAGCATATGGTCTAGTTTGGCAGTCTTCGGTCAAGTGCACTTACTGCTTTATCTGTGTGGAAAGGTGGTACATCTGACCTGTGCTATTTTGAAATTAATCTGTTGCTTGGTTTTGTGGTTAGAAAAGATCCTGGTCTGGTTAAATGAAATCTATTGCTCTGCAGATGTTGCTGGACATGAAATCTGTTGAAAACCACTAATGATACATTTTTTGTTTTTATATAGGAATGTTACATTTTTGTGGTGATGGATTGGTATGATAGAATAAATCTGTAGATGACACACAAGATTTAGGGAAATGTTTTTTGGGAAAAGTACATTTTCTTCCTTTGAAGACACAGCAGAAAAAGTTTTTTTTTTTTCCATTTTAGTTTCTGGAACAGTTGGATTTTAGGAGATTTGATTATGATTGTCTACAGTCAGAAAAATTAATAACAGACCTTGATTTGCCTCTTAATTATCTTTCCTCTGAACATGTGTTAAAAGACTCTACCTCTTATCTCACTCTGCCTTCTCTTTCCATGTCACTGTGACCATGAGGGCTGCAGAGGTCTCTTTCAAATCATAGTTGCTGTCTTTCAAGCATAAGGAGGTGTTTTTATCACTGAATCTTTAATGCTGGTTAAGGTGGTGTTGCTCAGATGTCAGGGTTACTACTCCAAAACCTTTCAGGGTATCTTTGATTCTGGACACTTTTCTGAAGGGTATGCTTTAATCAGGCATGTTGTTGGACTGAATACTGGGTGTGTGAATTGCTGTGGCTTAGAAATACCAGAGTTCATGGTTGAATAGCTCCTCTGGCTTTAAAGGTACAATATATTGAGTTTAATTTGTTCTTAAATAGTTGCATGAAGTTTGTTGCTTGTGCAATACATTGACATGGGGGGGTTTGTGACGATTTAGTCTGTTTTTAAATTGAACTTCTCAAGTCAGTTTCTGAGGCAATATCTATAGATTAGCATGTTGCTTTTGGTCCTTCAGAATTGCCTGTCCTTACCCTCTTATTCGTTATTTTGTCTTTTAATCTGTTCTTCTCCACCCCTTGCACTTTGGGGGATTATTGATGGAAAAAGTCTGTCTAGACTCAGCCCTCTTTTGTGTTTCAACACCTTTTGCCATGTATGTGTTCCACTTGAAAGGCCTTCATGGCCCTCAACTTCGTGCATTGTGATAGATGGAGAAGACTACTGCTAATATGACTGATAAAATTTGACTTGATGTTAAGAACAAACAAACCACAACTTCTTCCTGAGACATTCACATTTTTATGGGCTTTTTCAGCTTCACAGTGCAGCCAGTGGATGCTGTTCTCTGTCTGATATAGTATGTAGTTACTGGTATTTTAAGTTGCATCCTGAAACAGGAAATAATTATATATTTCAGTCAGTGACTTTCTACTAAAAATTTGTACCTGTACTTTGTTCTTAAATCATTTTAGCACAGATGAGGCAGTTTCTTTTAAAAAATTCTTGTGTTTTTAGGGAAATAATATATTGTGTCTTCCTTGCATATGCTATTTGATATATTCTGTTCAGAAACAGCTGCTTGTCTCTGCTGTGTTGGTTGTTTTTCACTGCACTTTAAATGATATGTCAAGAGAAACAAGGGTGAGTATAGTTTATGAAATGTTCTACACTATATAATTATGCTCCTTTTCGTTTTAACTTAAGGTTTTGTAAGTGATAGAGTCCTCATAATTACAAGCGCAGATAGGAAGGTATGATGTATTTTGATGCAGTTGTTCAGTGTGCTGAGGAATAAATTATAATATGAATGCAGGGCATCTTGCATGCTATGTCTGTGCTAAATATTCTTCTCTAAAATGAATCCTAAAGTGAGAAAAGTTAAACTGGTGTAAGTTGGAGCAGTAGGCTTGGATCAAATGCTATGGAACTAGATATGTGTGAATATTGATTATAGTGCTTGATAGCACGAAAAAACCTGAGAGTGCCTCAAAGCACTGTTGACTTAGTGGACTTCTTATCCCTTATTTAGCTGTCTCTAAAGGTTTGTGTTGTGAGGGTTTTTTCTTCTTCTTTTACATCACACCATTGACTTAAAGCCAATGAACTACAGGTCTTCACTTGCCTTACACTGCCACTGGTAGATAGCATTTTGACCAAAATATGGTGTTGTGAGGGACAGCACTCCATCTGAAATAGTCCAAACCTGTTGACCTCAAAAGACCCACTTAATATATTCTGAAAAAAGCAAGGAACAGTAATTGCGGCTGTAAAATATCCCTGAGGGGCAACCATTTGACAAGTTGACTTACATATACCAATATGTGCCCTGAAGTGCAAGGTACCCTTTTCTTAGATCAGTTGATTAGGACCTTCTGTATGTTCTAGGTAAGAACCAGCATTTTAATAAGTAATACATTGAAACTGATGCTTTGTAGTTGATGTAGATGAAGGAAAGAATCATTTTTTATTTTCACTGGTGAAATTACTTTTTTCTAAAAGTGCTACTTAGGTTCTTCCATATGAAAGGTATTGCCTCAGCATGGACTGGTGGTAAGCTATAGGTTGTATGGCAGGTACTTGTGGCTTACTCGTGCTTATACTGGAATGCCTCTACCTCTGCTTTCTTTTCTTGTTTGCTTTCTTTTCTCTGTTCAAAGGTTTTGGTTTCTTGTTAAATACCTTCATATTGAAGACTGTGGTGAGAAACATAGCAAAGCAACTACTTATAGTCATAAACTCAATGAGTACTCATTGAGATTACTCAATGTAATCTTTTAGAATTAACAAAAAATTAGGTAAAAAACTTTCCATTCACTGGTGAATAACAAGCTTAAATCTGACACAAATGAGGATAAGATACTCAAATTTTTACATCACTGGTGTGTAGTAAAAACCTGTATGCCACAATATTTTTTTAATGGATTTTTTTTTTAGTAGTTATCTTATAGGAACTTACTAGTATAGATTGCTTAATGTAACATTGAAATTGTTTTTATTAGTAGTGAATAAGTACCACTTCTGACCAATAAAAATCCACTGTCTCGTCCAAAATATGGACAAAGAAATGTCTGTGTTTCAACTTCAGAGGCATAGAAATGCCAGCATAATCACCTGAAAGATATGAAAATCAGTCTGTGGAAGAATTTGCTATTCCAGATGGAGAATAATACGTTAGCTGTAGGAGGAGATAAGACTCTGTTTTACAAGTGGCTATACTTTGTAAAATTATTTGTTGATATGCATACAGCAACTCAAAAAAAGAGCAAATGCCTTACTAATAGCATCAGAGACCCCTAAAATATAGTTTAATCTCTATTTTGAATATCATCATATTGATACACTGTAAAGAAAACCATCAGTTTCATTGCCAAGCCCACAATCATCTAATTGTCCTATGCTGCTCAATCTAGTCACTCTCCTTTTCTCTCTGTGATTATTTTTTTTGGTCCTACTTTTACTGCTTTTTTCCTTCTAGACACTTCAGTTCACATTTTAAACCCTCCTGTTTTGCATGCATTACACAGTGAGGACTGGAATGTTAGCCGAAAAATGGGGAGAGGAATCTGCAGTGCTGAAAATGTGAAAGATTTCCTGTTGTTCTAAACTCAGTTTGGTATGAGTCTTAGTGTCCGTGCAGCTAAGCACTGCTTAAACTCTTCTGCTGCACAGCAATACATGAGTGACAGCTGAGGATAAAAATCTCTGGATGTATCAAATAATACTCTGATTGTGGTTAGTCCTAGTTCTGACTGTAGTACACATTGTTCCTAATAAAATAATAAATGCAGAAAGTGGTGTGGTCTGCTCCAGCTGTGTAGTGTTACTGGACACTTTGAAGGAAGATAATTTATTTCTAGAATGGAAATTTTGAGAAAGTGACTCATTGAAATTCAAATCCCTTAATAAAGGAGAACATACATCAAGTAATACACACCTAACAGGTATTGTTAGGTGTATGCAGGAATTATGTATTTTGTATTGTGGATAAAAACAAATATATAAATACCTCAGTGTGTAGTAAGGATGCATCTTTAATACTGTGCTTTTAGGCTTGCTGGAGTGAATCTAAAAGTGAGAAAAAGAAATTGAAAATAGGACCAATGTTGCTGAATTGAAAGCAAGAAATATATTTCTAGTGTTCAAAAATTGCAGGTAACTAAGGCTTGATATTATAACTTATTTTTTGCATCCTCTTTTCAAAAAAAAAATGTAGCATGCTTGTGTTTATTCATTGTAGTGTTACCTGAGAGATTTATACAGATACATATTGTAGGCTTATGCAGAATATAGAAGTTGTAATTGTGTAACAGAATAACTCTAGAAATAGAGCAAGATCCTTACAGACCCTTGGAATGAAGGAATATTAGTAGCAGTAGGAACACAGTTTTCTAAATTCTCCCCCCCCCCCCCCCCCCCCAATATAATGCTTTGGAGAACAGGAGTGGATGGAAATCCTTCCTGCAAAAGTGTGTTAGCTGTTTTGTTTGATTTTTTGCAGTAGTGATTTGCATTTTCTGCTGCCATCAGTAATTCAGGAGCAGAGTACACACAAGTTCAGGTTTTTGTCAGAGCTTGCCTAATGGGGGAAAAAATATGGAAGACTATGTATTATGTTCTCCATTTACAGATAATAAAGAGCTATAGTGGAAGTTTGAGCCTTACACCTTAGGGTCAAGCAGCAGGGCTCTTTCTAAACATTGTTTTGTGGGGGACTATTGCTGTATTTACCTTAGAGCAGATGTGAACTGTTTGCCTAAGTAATAATTTTGCTTACCTTCTCCTGAGACCTGTGGAAGGAGTTGTTTCCATAATATTGATTGTGGGGTAGTAGTGGGCATTGAGTTTTGTCCAAAATCAGTCTGGCTCAGCCATGGCTGCTGTGAGACAGTTCCGCTGGGGTTGGAAGTACTGCTTGAAAGTAGCGAATATGTGGGCATGTCTTAGATGAGATCTTGTGTTCAAACAGAAGATCCCTGCCTGTGGTTCTTGAGAGGTGTTGATTACAGCAGTGTCTGGCTTCATGTGGGAAGGTGGGTTTCATAGCAGGCTGCAGTCTCCACTGGCGGGGAAGCTGCACGTGAGCTGAATCAGATGTGTTGTGGAAGTCTGTGGCAGGTAGCAGAGAGTCAGAAGGCATACATTGTCTATTTTGGCCACTAATTTTATCTTAAATATAATTTTTACTAGATCATGTTAATATTCTTGTAGATAATGTTAATATACTTAATAGTTACCACTGAATTGTTAAATTAATTTTATAAAATTAATAACTGTATTGTTAAATACCAAACAAAACAATCAGCCATTATGGTGATCAGTGTTCATGTTTTTTAAACTCCAGTACTGACAGCAGTAGTAACAGTATTGCTGTTAGCATTGTGATGACTTCACCTGATAATGCTGGTGGTCTGTAGGTGGAAGGCATTATTTTTCAGAAATCTTTCTCTGATTTCCTTTCAGAAATTAAAAAAAAAGTCCCTACATTTTCAGTGAGCTTAAATGTTTTTTCAGATGCTCATTGAGTACTTTGAATGTTTCATATAAACTATTGAATGTTAAAAAGGTTGTTTTGACTTAATAGAATGTCTATTGCATGCTTTATCAAAAATTAAGGCACAAATTATCATGCATCTCTAGCCTGCATCAGTGATTGTACTCCAGGAGCCTTTTCCCAATAAAGGATTTTAAAATGGTGTCAAGTATGGATTTACTTTGGTACATACTTGGTTTTCATTCTTTACGAGTAATGAAGAATATTCTTACATTACTAAAACCACCTATACTGTGTTCCCACAAGTTTATGAAAGATGAGAGTGGAAACAGTTTTGAAAAAGTAAAGACCACCTTAATATTGTCCTCAGTGAGGACTTTCTAATTGCTTCTGTAACTTTCGTACTAAAAGCAGAGACTGGAGAAACCATTTTTTAACTATATTGACATTGACAAGCAATATTATATTAGCTCTTTAATTACGTATTTTGAGGCGACCACAGTAATAAAATGCGTAATGAATTTAATATTTTGAACTAGTTGGGTTGTTGGACAGTGGTGGTGTGATACTCTCTTTCCATTTGAATAACAGTATCCTTTTGAAAACATACTTGCAAATATTTTCCTAATGCTATGATAATTTTTTGTGGCTGTCATTCATTGATATGAGGATCTCAGTGAAGTTTTTTGAGATGTTTCTAGTCCTCATTTTGGGGTGGGGTGGGGTAGAGAAGCTTTCAAATGTTGACCCCTAAGACTCAATGAAGTTACGATTCAAAATATGTTTTTATAACATCATTTTTTTTTTGCCAAGGGAAAGGCAAATATCATTTGTTGGTGATGTAATTTTCTTTTTTTTTTTTTAAGTAAGGAAAGAAAGTATCGTTACTTACCCAGTAGCCACCTAGGAATGAATCTTGTGTCAGGCTACTTTTGATTGCACTGCTCCTGTTATTGTGTGAACTTCTGTTTCGTAGCATAAATTGATAAGTATGTTGATGAGATGACTCGACTTCATAATTTCTACATTTATTGTTTTCCAGTCCACTTCAAAATCCAGCTCTGCTACCTTAAAAAGTTCCCACACTTGTTTTTCTCTAGTCTGATTGATGTTCACTTACCTGCTTTTATTCTTAATTGCTAGATGCTGTCCTCCCACTTGCACTATTCAATTTCTGTGGAACTACCAATAAATTCAAACGATGCCCTGCTGAGAATAGGATGGAAGCCAAAGGAGCAGGAGAGAGAAAGTAGACAAACTAATGGTATTTACTAGAACTGCCTGTGCAGACTAATGTGAAACAAACTGTATTTATTTTAAAACATTGATAAGAGATATATATATAAATCTAACAAAACATGTCATAACACTTCATGTCTTAGTTCAAGGATTATTCCTTCTTTCCTAATTTTGCTTGTGTGGTCAAGTTGTCCCATAATTATGATTATGTCTGAAATAAAATACAGAAGGTAATTTTGTGAAGTACCAGGGGCAGTTTCTTTGCTGGCAACATCCTAGGCTGACTAATTTTCTGATTAATCAACAGAAAGTCATATCAGTATAGTTGGCCTTGTTTTGAAAGGCTAGCTACTAGCTCGGTATAAGCATTATAAATATTTTGGTATGTGGGTACATTGGAATTCACTTTTTTTACCTTTCACTGTGTGTAAGTGAAGGTATTCACTAATGCACAGTGGCAAAATTGGTTTCTCTCTTCAGGGTAAACACATAGCCAGCTGAAGAGAGGCAGATGTTCCCTCCACGCTCTGTGGGGATGTGTTTTCTGGGACTGAAATAGCTTATTTTGGGGTAGGCAGAAGAGTGTTAGCATGTGGCTGATGAAAACACAGACATGTTGTAAGTCTCTGCAGCCCTGAGAGGGCATGGCTGTGTCAGACTGCAAACTCCAGACTTGGGACTGGAAACTTTTTGTTTTTCAGCACTTTGGAGACAGAAAAATATTTTTTTGTTCTTCAGGGAGCTGTTCTGTATCAAAGTGCTTTTGTGGGAGAATTTGTGCATGGAGGAACATTTTGCTCTAGCAACTGCACAAATCTGATGTAATTGATAAAAATACGGAAGAGGGTTATGGATAGTACTAATTAATTAAAAGTGTAAATTTTGACCACTGCCATTGTGGCCTGGATGGACATCTGATCCAGTATGCCATTTTTATTTTAATTTGTTCTGCGTAAGAAATGTTACAGAATTGATCAGAAACAAATGACGTATTTTGTTACAAAAAAACCCCAACCAACTTTAAGCAAAGTCCTTCTCATGAGTAGATGGTGTCAGGTGAGAAGACTTGCTTCGTACTAAAACCCTGTAATTTGTAAGACTAGCTTAATGTCCACAGATACTCTCCAAGTATCAGTAATTGATGGGAGTTAATGCTTTGCTTTGCAAACTGCCCCGAAGTGCAGATCTATTGTATTTTAAGGTCTTTATCTAATGCTTCTAACAAATAAAGTTGTTTCATTGCAGCTGAGTACTGACAGTAGTATTGAAAACTTCTCTTTCAGAGAAGGCTTTTAAACCTATATTGCGTAAATAGTATGTTTCTAATGCCCTTAAAAGTAATGTAAAATTGTCCTCAACAAGAAACGTATGGTTATAAATTCTGACATAGTCTGTGTGCTGTCCTCACTATAGGAAGCAGAGCCTGCAACATGGAGGATATTTAATTAAAAAAATTGGGATAAGGGTCGTGAATTGTATGCTAGAAATAGAAAATAAGATTAGAGGTTATGTTTCAGGCATGGAGCTGTCTCGAGGGGGGGGGAAGGAAAACAAGGTTACTTCAAGGTTTGGAGCTTGGTTGGGGGATGGGGAGAAGGGAGGAAATCCAACAGTGGCTAAAAATGGTGCCTGGGGGGTTTTGCAGTAATATATATAGTAGAAATTGCCAGGCATTACCTTGATGCTTAGTGTTGGGTATTACAGCTTTCTCTTTACTGTTGCTTGCTGGTGCCAGATTAGTCATGGGCAGTGCTTGCTACCAGTGGGGTGGTCCTGGCTGTCAGCACGCCCTCTGCACATACAGTCCAGGTGGCAAAAAGGTAGCTTTTTCTAAAATCTCATACTTAGGAAATATATTTGAAAGGGGTCTGGCCAGATCTGTAATAGATGCATCAGCTGGTATTGAAACATTGTTTAAATGTATTTGGCTCTCTGCAGTGTCTTATGGCTGGCAGAGCTTTACTATGTCGCAATTTCTGCAACAGAAAGCCCTTTGTCAACATAAGTTACTGGGAAGAAGTGTCAGCATGGCTTAAATCACCTAAATGTCATTTAACGTAAGCCGAGTCTTTCACATTGATAATTTTTAAGTATAACTGATGCATCAGCAGATACAACTTAAATTTTAAATGCTTCTTTCCAGTCTTAATTTGTGAACAAAATTCAGCTCTGTTAATAAATATTGAGAGATATCATTGGATGTACTTAATTATGAAGTTAGGACCTTCCACAGATGCATGTGTGTGATATCTTGGGCTGCTGGTTCTAGGCTCTTCGGGGGGAGCACACGTGTGAGTTTTCAGAAAGATCTAAAAGTTTAACCTTAAGTCTTCAGGTTTACTTGTGGATGTGTGATTTCTACTGAATAGATCAATCACATCATATTAATTTGCTTTATGGATTAAAATATGACATTTGCTTCTCTTTCCAGATGTATTATACCAACATGAATATCCCACTCTATCTTCTGCTGGAAAAAAAAATTCCTTGTACAACTCAGTGCAGAAATGATGGCACATAACCTGGTGACAAATCATGCCCATGATTGAGGGCTCAGTTGTTTATATAAAACTATCAGTATTCCTACTTTCAGGACATGGTAAAATGGTCTGACTGTACTCTGCATGTTGTAAATTAGGATTGAGAATTATTTAACAATTGATAATTTTATTGGGAAATATTTGGAGAGTTCTTTGGGGAGTAATTTTTAACCTAAGAACAATGCATTTCTTAAAGGTAAAATCACATCAGTATTTATCTGAACATCAGTTTGACTGTTGTATGCCTTTCCATGCCATATACTTAATGTAGTAGCTTAAAGCCGGCAGCTAAAAAAGCTATGCATGCTGCTGAGACGTGCCGGCAGAATTCCATGTATGCATTTGTTAGCAAGTAGCTCTTGTGTGAAGTTATTTATATTCCTTGGTAGCATCTACACTCGATATAAAAAATTATATTTATTTTCCAAATGTGTAAATCTATTCATATTGAAAGAAATTAAATTTCATTATTAAGAGTGTTAACTCTGTTTCTAAAGAAGCAGGAAAACAGTAGACTGTTAAAATACTACTCTTTCGCTTTTCTTAGTAAAAGGAAAATAACTTTATTCAAGCTAGCCTTCCTAGGAAGAACATAAAATGCAAAACCCAGGTAGCTAATTGCTTTTAAACCTGGAAATCTCTTACAGCTGTGTCAGTGTAAGGAGTGGATGGAGAAGACCTAGGATTGCTCGAGCATTCCTTAGCCTTCAGTCTGCAGCTCTGATTTTAAGTTGACCTGTGGCCTGTTTTGGCATTTAGATTGTGTGGATAAAAGGCAACAAATTATTCTGTGAACTGAAATAGAAAGCAGGATTACTGAAGCAGCTAATAGAAGGCTGGAGTCTCAAAGATAAAAGCTGTTGCCATTGTGTTGAAGGTGTGGTGATACTTGCTGGAACATGGGGGCTTGCTGAAGAAGAGTAAAAGGAGAATCCTTTTGTCTCCAATGCTTAACTTGTGTTTGAACCAGTTGTTAATGGCATTTGCAGAAGATTGAGCAACTCGGGGAAGGATCGTTTTAGTTGTCTGCAGTGTAAAACAGCCAGAACAACTAGATAAGTGCTAAGCTTTGGGTGTTCTTGAAGGGGGAAAGGTTATAGTTGGCAACATTTGGCTATATTTTTCCCTTTTGATTCGTATTAGAGATTTATAAACTGGAAGGGTGCTACATTTGATGCTATAACTAATCATGCTTTGACCCCAACTATGCAGGATGAGTTAGTGCTATTTTTAAAATCTTATCTATATTTAATTAAGACTGATAAATTCTGGTCTTAATGAGGAGGGGAATGCTGTGCCAAAGACACACAAGGAGCTTTTTCTTGATTAGAAAAAATAAGGAAAGGTTATGAAGTATGCATGCTACTGTTCCTACTTTCTTAATCTTTATGATCTTAAGTTACTTGTCACCACTATTCCATCATCAGCTACGGAGATCAGTTCTAAATCATCTCATATATTAAAAACCATAGATTTGTTAGTAAGAAAGCATTTTGACAGTTGCGAAAGTCTCTTGTTACAAAGATCTAGTTCAAGAATGATTTTTAGAATTAAGGTTAAAACTAACTACTACTATTTATTAAATCGCTATTTACAGTAGTATTATACAATGCTTTTGAAGTATTATGTACACGCTAATATTTGGTTTTGTAATAGGAGGGAGACTGTTATTCACACTGGATTGCTCTGGTTTATTCATATCCTGCAACAGTGAATCAGATATTGCTGTCTATATACAGACCACATTGCCAGCCAACTTTGGGCCCAAACATGGTAAACATAATTATGTTAATTTGCTGTAAAAAATACATTCTCCTTAGCTTAACATTTTCATGATTACAGTTTTCTGATAATTCCATAATTTTCAACATGAGAGGGATATGAAAGGCCTAATCATCATGTCCCTCTCTTCAGTATAGAATATAGTTTGTTTTCCTGGGCAAAACTCCAGCTGTTCAGTGATGAATGTACTGCTACTCAAATACAGTAAGCCCATAAACTGTTTGGAAAGTCTGCTCTCAGAATGCAGGAGTTGTGGTACAGAGACACGAATCTGTATTAGCTAGACAACAAAGCTTGTGGCTGCAACTGTCATAAGACAGTAAGTGTATGTGGTGATGTCAGTTTCTCTGATATATACTCCTGTTTCCTATTTTTGGAAATTAAATTAATATAATTTCAGAATACTTAATACTTTTCAAGTAGGAGACTTTCAGTGAATGAGTTGGGGGAGAAGGCAAACATTAAGATAAAACTTCTACCATGTACTGAGGAGAATAAATATTAGTAAATATTGGATTAGGTTTAAATTTTGATCACAAAGAAATGGTATGGTAATATACTTACAAGTATGAAAAGTTACTAGTTTACACATCGAAATACCATGCTAATAGTAGCCACTTGATTTATGTGAGTTACTTAGGATTAGTATATTTAATGCAACTAAGAAAACACATTTGCAGGGTTTTTTCTTTTTTTTTGTTGTAGTCTAGTATCAAGAGAATGTTGTAGACGTATTCTGTGGCAAGTGTTGAGAATTGAGAAGCAACATAGTAATTTGGGAAAGGAAAGATTGTTGGTGTTGAGTTACTCCAAATGTTTTGAAAGCTTTCATCATCCTTGCTGCAAACAGGCAAAGAAAACAAAAATCTCAAAGGCTTTACGGGATTTTCTGTACATAATCTGTTTTATGTTTCTAGTACTCATAACTTCCTCTTCACAGAAGAGCTTTAAATGTGTAGGTGATCTGTAATTTTCACTGCTTTGAAATACTACTTTTGTCTAACAGTACTAAAATAATTAAAATGTGTACTGAAGCTACTCGGAGTTTGGGTTTTCTTTTTAAGGTTGCATAGCATCACAAACTCAGTTAAAACAGTCTAGAAATTTGGTTTAGGGATATTTATTTCAGTGGAAAAATTCAAATGTGTATATGCTAATAAGTGCAAGTACTGTGGTATTTATGAAATGTAGTATCTACGTTTGCAAGAGCCACAAAATGGCTGGAAGCCTTGTCTAAAAGTTAACAGCTGATTTACTGATGAGGAAATACTTCTGTTTCCAGAGCAGTTGTAAATACTATGTCACTGTGATATACTGCGTTCAATGATCGCTAAGTTGGAGTGAGTAAGAAGGTAAAAGTGACCACGCTGATCTTCTTTATTCCATGGAGGTTATAAATGGATACCTCAGGAAAGGCAAGAACAGGGCTAATTTGTGGGCTACACTCATTTAAAACTCTGTCTTCAATGATTTGCTGTGTATAGGGTTTCCTGAGCCTGTGGTTACTCTATTTAGTAAGCCAAGTGAGCCCCTCTGGAAGAAAGAGCGATAGGGAGGCTAGAACTGCAGGCTAAATTTGAAGTGTAGGTAAACCATGGATTTATGTAGTGGCATAATGTTTCTGACTTTCCCGTTGCTGCCTCTCCCTTCCAAATTCATTCACTAATAATTTGTAACATAAGATTTACTCTTCTGACTCTACCATTCAGCATTAGGCTGACATTTTAGCAAATGCAGCCCGTTGTAACACTGAGATCATCTTCCTAAGTGGTAGTGATCAGGCCAGAGCCCATAATTTTGTATGTGAGGCTAGGATTGTTTTTCTCATGTATGAGTTGATAAATTTGTCCATAATAAATCTAGTCTGTTATTTTAGTTCCTCAGTCCTGTAAAGTTATGCCATTCTTTGTGTGTGTATATACCTATATGTATAGTAGTGCATGTAGTACATAATGCCTAAACGCTGTACTATTTGACTTGGGTTTTTACTCCCACCTGCCTTTCCAAATCTTGTTTAAGGTATGATTTGTTTGGGGCAATGAAAAGTTCCTCAGAAGAACCTGACTCCTGAAAGAAGATGTATTGAAGGTAGCATTTATAGAATGTCTTTCGATTATTTCTCTAAGTACTTTGCCAAAGGGTGGGAATTATTCCCATTTTTCTAGGTGCAGAAGCTTTTTATGCAGTATTTGGGTCCATGGACAAATAATTTTAGGCCAGTAGGAATAAAGCTTTACACAGAGCCCTCTGCTTGATTTCTTGATGTAAACTGACTCAACAGTAACTAAGCTCTTCAAGGTGATTTCCTAAACCTCTTTAACAAATTTTAGTAGAAACTTTTAGCATGCATTTTACAATGTGTATTAAAAACCTCTCTTCCCAGTGAATGATACTCTAAAAATACATATGGCATTTGCTTATGCTGGAAAGCTGCAGTTCATGATTTAACATGGTATATAACAAGGTACTTGAGTATGTGAGAGAGACTACTAACTTTACTGGAACTAATCCTATGCTTAAGTCCCTTGCTGAAGTGAGCCCAAAGATTAAACTGCTTCCAGGTTTAAGATGTCTACTATGAGATTATAGGATTGTAGGGATTTTTGGTGGTTTTTTTGTTATTCTTTGTTGTATCATATTCCCTCCCACATGAATGGTGGTCTTCTGCAGAAACATGGGAAATCGTAATGTTTGTAGTTATCATTACAGAACTGAGAAACAATTCTATTTTGTTTTCTTAATGCTTGTTTTCCCTGTTAAGTTTTAACAAGGAAATACAGTAAGCACAATGAGTCTAGATTAATATTTAGAAGTGAAACTGTAATCAGGAGTGACAGGGTGAAGAGGAATAGTCTAACATAGGTGGCTTCTGCCGTAGCTTAGAAAGACTTTAAGTGCAGATAGGATGTGCTGGGTGGGTTTGCAAGGGAAGACTTGGCAGGGGGAGGGTGGGAGGGAATTACCTCAATGTCCATAACTTGGCCACGATACACAAACACGACCAAGTAATATTCTTATTCTAGATATGCTTTAATTGAATAGTACTCTGGTTCAGCCTTTTCTTCCTGCCTTTCCTTCAGCAAGAAGTGAAATATGTGGCTGAAAAAGGCCTTTTATAGGAATAATATTAATTAATTCTCAAGACTTTCTAGGTATTGTCAGCTCTCCATCCCTTCCTTGAAACCATGGCCTTCAATTCTTCACTTTGTTGTGAAGAAAAGTGTATTTTTTTCTCATGGCTGGTTGCAAGCAGCAGGCTTTCAGTGTGAGCAGGCATCTCTTACCAAGCAGTCCTGCAGGTACTGGCCAGAACCAAAGAATTCTGTAGGTGATCTATTCTGGAAGGCAGAGCTGTGCCTTTTCTACAGAAAGTTTGTGCTGTCCATGCTTGCTCTTGCTGTGGTCCCATGAGCCTTTGCTTCATCTTAGCACATTACACAGCTCTGAGAGAGCAGGAGAGAGTGTGCTTGTGGCTGATGTTAAGTGCACCCTTTTGGGAGATGAGAGATGGAGTATTGAGTCTGCTCTGCTGACAGCCACATTGCATGGGAATTTCTCATGCTGTGTGCAACTGCTTTGTTAGGCTACTGTATCAAAAGAAGAGACATGATTTTATTTTCCTTCTCTTCTGCACCCACAGTTCCCTTTCAAAAGGGAACTGGTCCTGCTTTCAAAATAGGTAACGTAAGTACCTATTGCCAAGAGAGGATTGAAACAGTGATCCTGATCTGACACAGGCATCTATTTTTGACGTTCAGAGAGGCACCCAAGTCCGAAAGAAGGTCTGGTTTAACACATTCCTTTCATCAGCTTTTTCTTTTGCTTTCATACCTTATTGCTGAGACTTCAGTTTGTGCTATTCGGTGTGTTACACGTTTTACTTCAAACAAAATGTAAGAAGCCTCTTGACACACTGGAGGCTCTGCCCTGGAACAGTCCAGCTCAGTATACTGACAACTCTGAATCTGATTCAGAAATACCTACCTTCGCTGTGTATTTTATAGGGAGTGTAATTACACAGTTCAGGGCTGTGGATTTGTTTCTGGAGGCTTAAGGGTTGGAAGCAAGGTGGTATAGTGCTGGGCAGCCAAGACACTCAGTCTTTGCCTAGCTCAAAAAATTTGTTGTTTTTCAGCCTTTTCCAGTTCTCTGTTTCCGAGTGGTTTTCATGAGTCTTTGGTGATTTGATTTTTTTTCTGGGGGGAAGGGATGGGTATTTTTACCTTTGCTTGCCATTTAGGGCATCTAGTATAGATGTGCCTCTAGAGGATTTTTCAGTATAAGTGTGAAAGATGTAAATCAGCACAAATAAGTTAGTAGCTTTCTTTTAAGGAGAGTCATTTTGAAGGGGAAAATAGCTCTAGACAAAGACATAATAAATTAGTTCAGACTGTCTGTAGAAGGTAAATATTTCATCAGTTAAAACTGGTCTTTGAGTTAATAAAACCAAGTTGCTGGAGCCTTCCACTTAAGTTTAACAGATCTCCAAGCTTCTGTTTGTAGTTGCTTCACTAGTAAATGAGATCAATTTCTGTGTTAATAAGTTGGTCTGTTTAGATTTGTATACATTTAAACAGGATGCTCCAGTTGATTCTAGTTAAACTATGGAAACTTCATAGTCCCTGTGGAGTATGGTCCCCAACTGGTGGGAGGGAAGACACTGAATTGGTTTTGACACTGTGGCAGTTGACACCAGTCCAACCCTGGAGTAGTCAGGAGGGCTGGCTAGGGCATCTAGTGACCTGGTATTAGGAAGGGGAGACCCTGGAAGGGTGATACTTCCAACAAGCACTTCATGGGTTCACTGAGGGTTGGCTTGCCTACTTTTTTTTTTGTTTTGGTTCTCCAACTGTTCTGGGCAAGCAGCCAAAAAGGAATCCCAATAAGCAATTCATGAGCTAACAAGAGCTAAAATGATATTGGTATAATAGGCTATTTCTGTCTCTTTCCCTTTCTCCCCCTCTCCTCCTCTAAGAGGAGATTTCACAATTTGGATGGGGGGGAAGCCATATGGGAGGTGCCCGGGTCTTCAAGTGCTGCAGCCCACCCTGTTAGAAAGGCTATCGGCCTTGAAAAGTGAGGTTAGTTTTCCTTTCTGGCTTTGTAGCCTAAGTGTGGGCACCTGACCAAAAGCAATCGGGATTTGGTGACGTGTGTTGCCTACCAATAGGCTGAGCTACCAGGATGTGCGTGTCCTCCCTGCTGGTGCTCACGGGCTGCTGGGGCTTTTGTCATGTGCCTGCATCCTGACAGCTGCATGGAGCAAGTCCTGAGAAGCTGTAAGCCTTGATTGCATTGGTGGTGAAGATGATACTTGTCAACCCCTATAAAAGCATTTGCATGCTTTAAGTATTTATGATGTGTTGGTATGAAATTACAGGTGCAAAATAACTTAGTTGATGTCAGAGATTAATGCATATTTTCTGCCAGTCAGCATTACTTGGAGATGGCTGTTCTTGTTGACTGAAAAGTTCAATTTTCAAAATATAGTTTCAGCTCTGTATTATTCTGAGAAGTTTTATGTCCAAGACTGTTTAAAAATAAAAACAAATTTTAAAAGCCCCCACATTTAATTCTATGCATTTCCTTTTATGCATGGATTGAATATATTATGCAGTTGTCATTCTTACGACAATTTTCATATTAATAGATGTGTATTAATTGAGAGTGGTGGAGATGTTGAAGTCAATTTAATTTCTCAGGTTATGAAATATGTTATTGAAATTCTAATAGTCTTTATATTGAGTCTTTGGTATGTGGGTTCCAGTTTCTAGTATTTTTGAATGGATATGTTAAACACATTCTGTAGCTGTAGATGTAATCCATCTTTAGTTTGGGATAGTGTAAAATGAATCAACTCCCATTTAAAAATCTGTAGAATACTATGTTGATGTCTGTCTTAAAATCCCCCACCAAAACCAGTTAGGACTACTTG
Organism: Phalacrocorax carbo; assembly: GCF_963921805.1. NCBI lineage: Eukaryota > Metazoa > Chordata > Aves > Suliformes > Phalacrocoracidae > Phalacrocorax > Phalacrocorax carbo. The sequence goes on along the minus strand of NC_087520.1, from coordinate 35,338,106 downwards.
ACTTTTTCTTAACCTGTTTATTTACAAGGATCCTGAAAACTTTGTTTGGAGGAAAGAGTTTCCACCATTTGTCTTAGTACACTTGTATTCTTACCTACAATTAGTAGCCTATCTAAAAGGAGAAGCAAGAAATAACCTCTTACACTGCACACAGCCTGTGGCTCTTCCCTCCAGGGAAGTTTTGGTATGGTTCATTTGTGCCTTGAGCATGCTGGTACAGTCTACAAGGCGTCTACCTGGGATTAACTTTCCATTTCTTCTGTTGAAGTACTGTGTCTGTGCTTCTGTGTAGACTACTAGTTTGAAACCTTTTTGTAGTTGGGCCTCTCAGTGCCTTCTCCAGAATCCCTTGCTGTTGTCTCTTCCATCCTTCCTATCGTCTGCTCGCCTTCACCCTTGCCAGCATGGTGCTCAAGTTGAGCAAAGTGGCAGAGGTTGTCCTGTGATATGCTGCATGCTTGGCTTTGGGTCTGAGCCAGATATTGTTCCCAGCTGCAGATCCCAGCTTTAGGCCACCGAGTTTCCTTGGCCAGGATCTTTGTAGTTGTGTTGTGAGGTGCTGATCCACAAATTGATGTTGCTTGGGCCTTGGCTGGTAACTTTTTTAGTTCTGAGCTAGCTAGTGGTGGGAACAGTGGAAGTGTGGTATTCAGCAAATAGTGTACGCACTTCCCTTGCAGTTCTGCTCCCAGTTTGCCATTCAGATGACAAAGACCATTTGGGATTTTTTTAGTTTTTTCAGGTATCCATGTTTGGACTTTGGGTGGCCTGGCCAGGTGATGGATCTGATGTACACATTGGTGACAGCAGAATTTGAAGGTGGAATTATGCCTTTCGTAGTGGAGTAACTTTTGGATTTGCACAAGACTTGTGTAACTAAATGTGAGAGGGAATTGGTGTTTTCTCAACAGGAGGCCCTTGGCTCTAGCAGCTTGCTGACCTTTTGGCCTTGCAGTAGGCTTTGTTTGTTCAGGCTTTTCCCTAGTAAGCAATCTGACTGTTCTGGGCTTTTTCTTTTGGAGTTACTTTTTTTGAATATTGAGTTTTAGTTGCTTTCATGTTTGATTGTTTTACATGAATGGTGCTTGTGATGTTAAGTTTATCCTGAGATTTGGAATCTCTCTCATAAAATTAAAACCAACTTACAGTATCTGGAAGTGTTACTTTCAAAAAAATTTAGCTCAGGTATTTTGGATCGTCTTACTCATGTTACATTGCACATTCACTGAAGGGACAACAGAGTTCATAAAGAACACCTTTGCAAGCAGTCTTTAAAGAATGAAATTTTTTTAAAAAATAATTTTTAACCAGTGTGGCCTGCAAGGCATTCATGTAGATGGTAAATGAAGTTGGCTGAAAGGAAGTTGACAATACGGGTAATTGTGTAACTAAACTGACTAGTGATAGACTTGTGCATTTTACTCACTACTTCCTCTGCTGAATTTCCTGTGTTGATTCAGGGAAAAAAGTTGCCTCCTTTTCTAGCACAGTAATCCCAAATGGGACGGATGGGGAGTTAGACCCCTTGTTGCTGGTCCAAAACAGAAACTTCGAGGTGCCAAATTCCGTTTGTCTGAAAGTCTTCCCTGTTAATTTCTCTTGCAATCAATGACATTGGAGAAAATACTTTTGATTTTTCTGGGAAGTACCTAAGCAAAAAATTTTGGATGTTACATTTAAAAAAAGAATAGTGAACTCAGTTTGCATATGCACTCATTTTCATGCAATTTCTGTTTCCTCTATGCAAATGTGGCCATTTTTAGAGCAACTCCTGCAGATGTCTGCTTGGTTCTTTGTGGAAGTTCAGACAGTTCAAACTAGTAGCAGTTCCTTAACGATAGCATTAACTCCTTAAAGCAAGAACATAAACAATGTGGTGAGCTTTTTCAGTAGCATTTTACAGCTTTCAGCACGATAGTGTTCAGTGTGGAGTTTTAATATTATGTATTCAATTTATAATGTTTAATAGTATATTAACACTGTTTTGGTCTTGATTACATAAAGGAAGGAATAAAATTATTTGTGGCATGCTAACTTCTGATACTTTCTACATTTGATTTCTGTGAATATTTCAGTTTTCTGCAAAATGAAGTACAAGCTTAAGGTTTATATTTTGGACTGCTAATATGCTGTTCCTGTATCACTAGAATGAAATATGCCAAGGGTTAGATTGACATAAAGTTCATATAGTTACAATATGGAGCCCCCACTTCCAGTCCGTGTACCAAGAGCAGTAGGGGAACCGTAGCATTGGGGAAGGGAGGGGAGAGCGTGGGAACATTCTCTGCTTCACTTTTTCAGGAAAAGATTCAAAAGGAAGAATGTTTATTTTGTACATAGCATGTTGGAGATCTCATTACAGAAAGTATAAGACATGTAGTGTTATGCACACGCCTAGTGTTGAGCACTGTAGCTTTCCTCTCTCTAAATAAATGTGTTTAGATGTCGAAGATATAAGCTGTCCTCTTTTAAGCTTTTCTGTTGATTTTATTACAAGGGAATATTGAAGAATTGAATAAATACCTGCAGGTTTGACCATGAAATTTTCTAGAAGTAAAACAATGATATATGATGTTTGTTCATAGCTGTAGAAAATATGAAAACACCACTTTTTCTATTAATTGCATTTATGTTCTTTTAGGATGTAGCAGTTTTATGTATTGGCTAAGTATCAGACCATTTCAAATGATCAGTTCAGTGTCTTAGTTTGATCCTGAAAGCTCAGCGTGTAGTCAGAACCACCAAATTGTAGTGCATCTCTAATGCTTGTCTAATTCAGTGCTGTATAGCTTGAAAACCCCTTCTTAGCTTTTTCTACTTTTGGCGCTAATTAACATTTAGATGTTTCATGATCACTTCTTAAGTTCCTCTGCAATGTGAAATTCATGTCTACTGAGGGAAAATAATCACCAATTTACTTATAATGCATATAAATTTAACCAACTCTTTTGTTCCATTTACATTTATATGCAGTCAAGAAAACCAGTTTAATCGTGCTTTCCACTGTAAGGCACCATAGCTTGTAAAGCAAGGAGAAAAATGTTTTCAGCTATGTATATATCAAGACGTCCTACAAAATTCCTTTTTTAATAGGTCTATTGCATTTTGATACATTCAGTATGAATATCGAGAGAAGTACAAAGTAGTTAGGAAAGAAAGTAATCAGCTTAGAGTACTTTCATAAGGGATGCTGAAATGTGTATGAGAATTTCTGCTGTGTTTTATCTCTTTATCATGTTTTAAAAAGTGGGAATACAAAAGAATATTTACTCTAGACCTCAGAAGCAGAACCATCTGCAGCAATGAGTTCCTGAAAAACTTGTGCGTCTGTTGTTTTAGTGGGTGTGAGACTATCTGGCTCTATATGTTGTTTTGTCCTGCTATGTCTTGCCTACTTCTTTATCTGTGGGATTTTTGTATCATATGTATGTGTCAAAACACATTATGTGAATGAATTGCTATCTTGTTTCTTCAGATAGGTGGATATAAGAAATTTGGACCGTAGATAAAAATCTTTATTCCCCAGTCATCCTGACAGTACAGGTTTTATATCTCAGCTGTAATAGCTAAAGGAACATTTTCTTGTTGAATTAAAGGGCTCCTTCCTGTTAGATCTGGATTATTCTTTCAAGTGTTCAGTGGAAAAAAACCTATTATTAATTACTGTATATTAGCCTTGTATGTTGCAATTGCTGCAACAGGGAGAAGAGTGTCCTTATTTGATCAAATCAAGTTACATGCATGCATAGGAGAGGGAGAGAGTGGCCTGAAGGGTGACTAATAGCCAGGACTAGATAAACTGATTGAACAAATTTTATTACTCTACATTATACTTCCCTTCTGATAATGTCCTGACACTGTTAATCAGTGCCTTTTGCAGTCTCAAGAAATAGAACGTTTTTCTTTGCAAGTGAGGAACACTGTAGAAAGTTACCTGTTCAGGACACTAGCACGGGCTTTCCCATCCTAGCATAGCTGGTGGGGGAGGAGGTCTTTAGGCCAATGCAGTTCTTGCCCTGGCAAGGAAGTAAGGAAGACGATTGAGTTGGGATTAATTAACAAGCTATAAATTCATAGTGCATAACACCTTAACACCTCCCCCATCACACATGTGTGCATAAATATACATGGGTGTGCATGTTTTTGTATAAAATGTGCATATAAATATATGTAAATGATCTCCTAGGGTAACTGTGACCATTGTATGGATACATGACTCCAACCTGTAAACATGATGATGAGATGCCAAGCCCTGGCCAGTTAAGAGCTGTGTTTGGCTAAGGCTAAGGGATAAATAATCTTCATGCCCTTTTCCCAAAGTTCCAGTTCCTCCAGCCTGGCCTTGAACGTCTTCTCCTGCAGACTGACCCTTTCTTACTGCTCGGGCCCTGTTCCCCTTTCTACCAACGCCTTCAAGAAAGCGCTCTTGGCTCTCCAGCTGCACCAGACTTTGCTAGTAGGAGCAAGGCGGTACTAGAAGCTATATTTCCTCCCTACTTTCATGTCTGGCAAGAGTGTTATTTAGGCCAGTCTGTTAGGCAATTCTGCATTATATAATACTTTGCATATGATAGATGCTGTCCGTCATCTGAAATGGAACGTGTATGTTGTATTTTTCAGCTAATCTCAGTTAGGATATAGATAGATTTATCTGCTGTTGTACTGGAAAAAAAATTAAGGACCTGTATCTGTTGATTTAGTAAATTATTAAAACAAATGGGAGTCTCAAATTTCTGCAATAAATTATGGTGTGTGTGAAAAAAGGCTTCATTTATGTTATTCTTAAATAGTTTTAAAAGGCTGAGGTTAGAAAATGTGATTAACTCCCCCTGAGCTCTGCATTAATAGCCTTCCACTGTTCTTAACTGTAAAAGGGCTGCACTGGGGATTAACTATAGTCCTATGTTTGAAAGTCTAGGATGGGAGAATTAATAAGAAAATATTCAGCAGTGTAGAGTTTAATAACAGGATGACACCAACTTGTAACTGCCTTCTAAACTGTCAGTGCAACTCTCCCTTCCTTTTGATCTTGTGTATTTTTGACAACGTATGCCTAGAGAAGTATGCCAGGATACTGCAGGAGTTAAAGTCTTAGACCTTCTCATTGTTCCATAACATTTTAAACTTTTTTTTTTTCCCCTTCACAGGAAATGACCTAGAGGCCTTACAAATACATTTGTGCATTTTTGTTCCGAGTCTACAATTGAGGGCAAATGCAGTCTGGAAGCACCACTTCTTAACGTTACAACGGAAATAACTACCTCACAAACAAGGAAAGGGGAAGAAGGCTTGCAATAATAAACACTCTAATTTTTAATAGCTTATACTTGCAAAGTCTTGTGTAAACAGAGTCCAGATCTTTTTTTCCCTCTCCAGTATTAAGAGGAGACACTACAAGTAAACTAATTTGGCAGACTGGATCTGTCAAGGCATTTGAAGATACTTGATCTGCTGAGATAAGGATTTGCTTTTTCAAGGAAGGAGCCTCTGCACTGCTTTTACAATCGCTGTTGATCAGTGGTTTGCTCCACTTTTCCTGATATTACTAATGGGAAAATTGTATTAAGGTACTGCTTCTAAAACTATTATTTGCATTGACAAAAATAACTTTTGTAGACTTAACAGCAAGTGACAATAATATGCTCATGAAGAAATAGTAGGCGTTAACTTATCTGCTCCAGTGTTGCTTTTCTGTGTGCGGAGTGGAATCTAAACGAGAGACAGAGCATTACTGAGATACTTCGGCTTGCTTTTTGAGTACAGTTTATAATTGCAGCAGGGCTGCACTGAACACTGAAAATACAAAGTCAGCAAATCTGCTGCCTTTCTCACTGCTGATACAGATTATACAGACGCTTGCGTTTTTGAAATGCCTTTTGTGAAACCTATGTACACAGTCCTCCACTGTTACTGTACATAGCTATATATTTGAGGAAGGAATTTGACAAGTGATTGTTAATCCAAGAAATCTTTGAACAAACATTCACTTATGTATTGCTGTAGTGCACAAGAAAGCAAAATGGACTATAAGCGGCGCTTTTTGCTTGGCGGGTCCAAGCAAAAAGTGCAGCAACACCAGCAGTATCAAATGCCTGAGCTAGGCAGGACCCTGAGCGCACCGCTGGCATCTACAACCCCAGCATCCCCTTTGGTCTCCTCAGCTGCTGCGGGCAGCTGCAACCACCCTGTGTCCCACACTACTCCGATCGCAGACATCCAGCAGGGAATCTCCAAATACCTGGATGCACTCAATGTGTTTTGCCGTACAAGCACTTTCCTTACAGACCTTTTCAGCAGTGTATTTAGGAACTCGCACTATTCTAAGGCAGCTATGCAACTGAAAGACGTGCAGGAACATGTCATGGAAGCAGCGAGTCGACTCACAGCAGCAATAAAACCAGAAATAGCAAAAATGCTGATGGAACTGAGCGCAGGAGCTGCAAACTTTAAAGATCAAAAAGAGTTCAGCCTACAAGACATTGAGGTAAGTTGCCTCGGGGGATACTGTTTTGCATGCAAATGTGTATCATTCCTTCTTGACTGGACTTCTCTTCGAAATCACTTCTACACCAAAAGTTCTCTCTGCCTTGCTTTGTATTTGTGGGCAGTACTGGTAAAAAGAGAAACCCTTCATTTCTGTTTTCTTGAAAGTATTAGGTCATTTACAGTGCCTGACTTCCAACTGTGTTGAATTAGGTATTTAGTAGGTATTTTTGTATAAGAACTTGTACTCTAAAGATTTCATGAAATAAAATGAGTTATAATTGAACTGTACTACCTATATAATTCTAAATGGTAAACTTCTATATGGTTTAAACTTAGAACCAGCAATCCAACAACCTCTTTATTCTTTAGGAAAACCATGCTTAGTTTAAAAATAATAGTAATGCAAAACAAAAAAACCTAACACCCTGCCCCTCCAGACCAACTCAAAGTTTTAAGCCATTTGCTATTCTATGTTAGCTAATATTTCTAAAGATATTAAGCCATCATATTCTAAATTAACCTATACTTTCCTTAGTTTTATCTATTTTGATGGAAACCTGAATGCTTGGGAGTGGTGTGTTGTCATCAGTGTGTAAAACTGCACATTAGTTGACTAATGAATCGAGATTTGTGTAAAATCATGTTGTATCACATGTCCTTTTTGAGCTGTTGTACTTAAAAGGAAATTACTCTGCATGAGAGATTGGTGCTGTAAACATCTGTCATGACTTTGACTTTGCTATAATTTCAGTAGGCTGGCAGCAAGTGCCCACCAGTCAGAATTCAGAGGTTTTGAAGTTGAGAGGATCCCCAACTCTCATCATGCCTGGCTGGGTGTTTCTGGATATTTCTCCTGTAGTAAATGTCTTAATTACATAACAGGCAGTGTTAAGTGAATAGTCACATATGAATCCCTGGTGTTTTAAGTAGCTCCTCATGTTTTGACGTATTTCTTTACAGCAGTCTTTGCAAAGTTATTCCTACAGAATTCCATCCTGAGTGGAAAACTTATTTTTGATTTAGATTTCAGGTAACTTTGTAAGGATGAATGTTATGCACACATGCTTATCAAGCGTTATCTTCTTTTTGTAACTGTACATTTATGGATGAGGTAGTTAAGTGAGTGCTATTTTTAGTACATAATTGTAGTGAGAAATATGACTGACCTTGGTATTGTATGCTTAGTATATATAATGAAGTAGGATTGGCTATATATTTTTCATAAATGTCTTCTGCAGACTGGTATTTTTGAAAATAATCTAATAATATCACTATGTTTAGCTAAGGCTGTAGGAAGAAAAATCTTTTTTTAAAAAGTTTAAAACTTAGTGTAAGTTTATGAAATTAAAGACCTTGATAATATCTGTGCTGAAAGACTTTTCTTAATTAAAAAAAAAAAAAAAAAGGCAAAAACATACGAAGCACTACCTGCCTTCTAGGGGTTTTTTGTGGACTTTGAAACTCTGTCTTGCAAATTGTTGGCAACCGTCTGTGTACTGCTTTTATAACCTCGTCAAGCAATTCTAGGTGCTAATTCATACCCTGCCCCACATGCTGTGTGGGGAGAGTGCTTTTTCAGCAAGGAGTGGAGTTCATGAGCAAAAGCAAAGTGGTGTTTGCATAAGTCGGCTGCATGTCCTGCCAGCTTAAAGGAAACACAGAGAAACTTGCTTTGGTCCCTGCTTTACCTGTATAGACCTAACCCTTGTTCCTGAGCTTCGTGTGCACCTGCAGCGTGCTCTTCACCAGGCAGCTCTATGGTAGGAAGAAATGTAAAGAGAATGCAGGCAAAACAGCTGGATTGCTTGGGGTTTTTTTAGGCATATCTTGTGGAAATTGAACATGTGTCATCATACTTGTCTTATACCTTTTCCTAACTAAAACTGCATCTTGTACGTAGCTTTAAAAAAGTGTCAATACATGAGATTTATGGGTACTTTTGTGTAATGAGACAAGTATTGCATTCTGCTTTTGCTTAAGAACCAGCTAAATTGAAGGATTTGACACTGACTCATATAGCTGTTTTATAAGTCAGCCAGGGAGCATGGTTTCGATAACTTAAGTATATGGGCAAGCTAGTTGGGCGATTGTGCCCAGAAGCAGTTATCAGTTGCTCACTGTCAAAATGGACCTTGGCAGAGGACAGTATAGAGAATATATTTAAGTTTGTAGGCAACTTGATAAAAGTATGCTGGAAGATGTGCTGAGTTAAAAATAAGCCTGAGTTAAACAAATGAGTTTTCCAGTTGGGATGGAATTCAGAGGGGGAAACTGAATGTCACAGTATTTAAATAGAAATTTTCAGCCTCCCAAGTGGAGCCCACTGGGCAGCAGTTCTGAAGAACAGTTCTAGGGATTGTGGTAGTCGTATGTTGAGTAGGAGTCAGTGTTGTGCAGTTGCAAATAATAAATCAGTGTTGTTGCTATTGTGCAAAGAGGCAGTTGTCATGTATTTAACATGCCTATAACCTCTGAGAACCATGAAATAAGCATTCAACTCTCTTCACTTGGTTATTATGGCCTTAAACACAACAGTGCACCCATGCACCACTACTCTTGCGCTTAGAGAAATAGTGAGCAACTGGAGAGGCACCCGAGGAGAGTAGCAAGAGTAATCAGACATCCAGGAAATAAGACCTCAGAGGACAAATTGAAAAGACAGGCTCTACAGAAGAGAAGACTAAGAAGGAAAATCAGAATTGTTCAGGTATGTAAGAAGCTGCCAGAAGACATGGCAATGTTCTGTTCTTCATATCTGCGTAAGGTGGAGCAAGAAGTAATGAACTTAAATTTCAGAAGGAAGGATTCATATTAGATGTTGTGGAAATACTTTGAAATGTTAGTGAAGCACTGACGTAGGTTGCTACAAAGGGTACGGAGCCTCCATCGTAAAGAACTTACAGAACAGGTTAAACCTGCATCTAGCAAAACTGACCCAGGTGAAATTGGTCCTTTCTTGTGACTGTAGGATGACTTTTTGAGAGCCTCTACTACTCTGCTTTTCTGTGATTTGAAAACGAGTTACTTTTAATCAAAAAAAGTGTGGTTTGGGGATTCCCCCCCCCAATCTATAGAAGAGTTAACATTTCATAAAACTGCCAGCAGGATTAAAAAGCTCAATTGAAGCAGAAAAATATAAAGGGCTTGCCTGACTTCATCAGAGTTCACTGACCAGGGGAAATGAAGGGAAAAGAGTATGAGAGGCTGTGCAATTTCTCCCTTGGGAAATATGGTAATATCTGAAGTTACTTTTGCAGCTTCTCTAGTAGATGACTGAAAGAACTTATAGCTCTGAGTGGCAGCTCAGCAGTATTCTATGAAGAGGCGTGCCAGAGGCTCTTACTTCACTTGTAATTCATGGTGGGATGGGAGGACAGAACCCCAAATTCATGAGGAGGACATGAGCGAGGCCTTTTCTGTGCATGAGCCCAGCAAAGGAAAACATACTTTTCTAAGCCTGCCTCAACAAAGGCTGTATTGAGGAGGAATGAGAAATAGAAGCAGAGCAGGTTTGGCTTCGGAAATTTAGGAGAGTGCTATAGCTTTTCTGAGGTGCCACACATTTTTAACTAGTGTAGTGGGCTCTAGCCTTCAGCGAAGGCAATATCAAGAAAATTTCAAGTTTTGATAAACATGCACTACTTAGATCGGGACTAAAAAAGGTTTTGCAGCCTGGACTGTATAGCAGCAGTGGGTGAGGTTTGTAATTTTTTTTTTTTTTTTTTTTTTTTTTAGCAGAACAGAGCTTGCTAGTTCAGAGCTGTCTGCCAAGATGCGTAAGAAGGTGACTTCTCTTGATCAAAGTGTTGGTGACAGATGGAGTTTCCCAAGGCGTCTTAATTTCAGAATTGCAAATGCTGATTTTTTTTTCTGCCTTTCACCCTTTCAAAAAACTTTGAATTCTTGGGTGTTTTGTGCCTGTATGGGTGAGGAACAGCTTGGAAATCAGGGGAAATAAGTGTTTTACACTAAGTTTTCCAGGTCTGTTGTTGAAGTTGTGTAAGCTGGAAGAATGCAGTAAAGCTGTACTTCTGTTCATAAAAGCGTTAAAGGAAATCCTGTGGGGGGAAAAAATAGACTGGAAAAAAGTTTGTATATTTCCTCATCTTTTGTGAAGCTTTGCAGCAGCCTCAATACTGCAAAATACAAAGAATGAATCTTATTTTAGTTACATGGAGCTTGCGCATTGTCTTAAAAGTGGTAGTAATGACAGAGATGTACATGTTGCCTTCCTTAAAAAAAAAAAAAGGGGGAGCATGAATGGGCACAAGGTATTTACTGGGACGCTCTGTTTTGTATTAAATGGAGATAACTTTTGGCTTTCCTGTGTATAAAATAACTGAAGATTTTTTTTTTAACAATAAGCTTGCAGGACAAAAATGTCTGAGTAAATATAAAGTGTAGGCTTTCCTTAGCCAACTTTGTAAAACTTTTTTTTTTAAATTCTTATCTCTCCTGTGAGTTGGAGGAATTGGCTTCAGACTTTTCCCAGTTGAGGAATTGTTAGTAGCAAAAAGCTGTTTCAAATCAGTAGAAAATGCTATGGCTTGCTGGAATGACATTGTACTCTTGTCTTGGTCTATAATCTAATGGTCTGCTCTCAGATCTGCTAGCACTGTCTTCAGAAATATTTTGTATTACATTTGAATTGCTGCTTTTTATTTTTAAAATGCTTAAGACTTAAATGCTTTTTCGCTAAATTACAGTTAACATTTTAGTAGTTGTCAATATCCAGTCATCACTACTGGCCTTTTAGGTTGCCTGTTAGCAGAAATGAGTGTTGGGTTGCCTGTGTCTCCTAATACTGTAGATGTGAAGTGCAACATCTGCTGGAATCTGGCTTATTTTGTAGGTAACTCTTCCCCCCCCCCGCCAAAATGAGCAGGATCATGTTTTCCCTTGGAACTGTTTTGGTCACGAGATCACTCTTACAAACTGCAGGGCATTGCTATGTAGTAAAAATGAGTAATACTCTGCCCACTTTCAGTGACATTTGTGAAAGGGGGTTATCTCATAACCTGCTACACCAGTTTGAGTCATACCTCATTCTTAACTTCATTATATTGCTATTTTAGCCTGGTCTCTTCAGTGTGTAGACAGGTTGTGCACAGGGCTTACCATTACCAAAGCCATTAAGAACTCTTTTAAGGGAAATGAGGGTTGTAGGAAACCACTGAATAAGCGTGTTGCAGTGTTTTGGTTTTGTTTGTTTAGGGAAATAAAAAAACCAAAAATAACCACACACACCAAAAAACCCTACTACATTAAGAAGGTACTTGGAACTGCAAGTCAGTGTTTGTATCAAGTTTGGAAGGCTGACACTGACTATTATTTGCTGACTTTATTAGTGGTGGTGTTCTGTTTTAAGGAACCTGTTGTATAGGATTTGCTTGCCAGGGAATTTGCATGGCATCACCATAGCAATGAAATGTGGCAATTTTATGTGTGCACTTTGTCTAGCAAAATATTCCAAAGTTGATTGTGTGCCCCCATTAGGAGGATAATATGGGACAGAGTTTGATTAAACTCATCACCTGTTTCAGAGACAAGAAAGTCTGAAGTTGGACCTCCCAAAAAGTCCCATTGCTTCCAACTGCCTAAACAGGAAGACAGTTTCCTTTTAGGTAAGGTTATTCAGCTGCTGAGATAGCCGTCCAATCTGGTAACATGTTAGGAAGGTCAAGGTGCAAAAGCTGTATTTCTTGGGACGAAAAGTTTGCAAGCTGAAGACCTCATTGTGTATGCAATATAAATGATTCTAAGAAATGATTTAAGAAAATACCACCTCTACTAAGAAAAGCGTACTATTTGACACCTGTGATGATTCCAGTTCATCTTTGATTACTACATAGTCTCTAGGTTTTACTTTATTCTTATTATGGTCTAAAGCAGGACAGTCAAACACTTCTGCATGGAAAAGTGGGGAAAATAAACTTGAAAGAGGTCTCTAACTCCCCACGCCCCACCCCCACCCCAATATTCTAATATTGGTCTGCAGATGTCACAACAGAGATTTAGTATATTGCTTTACACACTTTGGTAACTGCTGGCCAGCCCTGGCTGTATATCATAAACTGGTGTCAGTCGTACTTCTTTGCCCCAGTTCAGACAGATTCAGCTCTTTGGAAGAAAATCCTCAAGAAGTGAACTTTAAAGCAAAGTGAGTTTCGCATCTGCAGTGAGTGCTTAACAGTGCAAAAATCCTCCACCACTTGGATTTTACTTAAGCAGTTAAAACCATCCTTACCCATTTCTGAGGAAATAGATTATTTTTCAAACAAAATAGAAATTCAGTAAAGCAGATGTTCTTATTCATCTTTACTGTTTAACATTGTAAGTTATACTAGGAATGTTGTGTGCTGCCACTTCAAGACTAAATCATTTGTTTATTTTGAGGATTATTCCCAGGCAGGGGAAACTTCAACCTCTGTACCTTAAATATTCTTTGACATTTAATCGGCTAGAAATTCCTAATGAGTCCTAGTTTCTTCTTCCCCTGAGAACTGCATTTTTTGTACACAGAAATACTCAAACCTCCAGTTGTCTTTTCCTACAGTTTTCTTATAAATCTTTCTAATCTTGTAGCCAGGAAAGTTGGAGTTTCTTTAACGTTATCATTTGTTGATTGCCTTTTTAATAAGGGAAAGTCCATTTTCAGAGGTTAGTCAAAGTACCAAAAATGTTTAATTTTATGCCTTGTACAAAGAAGGGAAGTGATTGAACCAGAATGGAATGTCAAAAGGAGTCCGGATGCAATGGAAAAAAGCATTGCCACCACTGGTTCTTCTGAAGTAGATAGTTAATGCATATAACTGTTCGTGTGACTATAGAGTCTTGCCAGTAAGATCATTGTGTCTGAATATTTTTATTCCAGAAGAATGTAGCTGAAAATAAGCCAGATGATTTATTTGCTCCAAGGCACGATGGCTTTGTACATTATCTGTGTATTTTATGAATTATTCCTAAAATGGAATTCAAGTTGAGTCTTTTTTAATAAATCAAAGTCAAATATACATTTTAAACCACTTTGTGTGACAAATAGTAGAAGAAACAAAACACTTCAAATAGCTTTTAAATATCTTCTGCTGTAATTTGGAAAATACTTGCTTCTCTGCTGTATTCTTATTATGCTTTGTTGTAAGCTTTCGTCCGCTTAGGAGAGCGTGGCCCTGAAGGTAGATGGAACACTCCTGCTTGTGCTTTTTGCTCCTCCAGGTTGTCCTTCTGGGTGGTTGCACTCCTGTCTGTTCTTCCACATGTGGTGGTGCCTGCACCTAAATACTCAGTTTGTGTGATCTGTTTTGTTTTGCTTGTAGCATCTGAGGCACATGCCTGTCTTCAGTCATAATTCTCATTAGCATGGGTATGAGAGGGGGAGATAAATGGGGGATCGAAACACGCAAGGGACAGAGGTGAGGGATGCGGAGCCCAGCTCCGGCTGGCAGGGGTGGGCACCCCTTCCCCAGTACGATGCTGGTGCTGCCCTCAGCTTAGTGAGTATGGGGAGGGACTGGCAGCCCTTTGCTTCCCTGCCTTTCCTCGGGCTGTCCGAGTGAGTATTACAAGACCCATTTCAGTGAAATATTCTGAAGAGAAGATTTGTGCCAGTGTTAGCAGTTCCTGTCAGACAATGCAAGCAACAGGGCTGCAACTTTGTACATGCATTCTGCAGTCACTATTATATTCTAAAAACGGCACTGTGTTGCCACTTTATTACGTGGCAAAATGTTTTTCATGCTTATTACTGGTTATTGCTCTGCTTGGAAGATAAACTGCTGGATTAAACTTTTCTGGTTTTTTATGATAATGTTTTAAAATTATTCAGATTTTTTTGTTGGTTTGGATTTTTTTAGCAGGAATTCAGCTAGGTCTGTGTGCAAATGTATTCTGCTGTTGACTTTGTCCTTGTGATGATAGATATGCTACTCCCATTTTTGTATTGTTTCATGTGCTTGATATTGCTAAGTAACTTAACAAACTTTTCATTCTGCAAATAACCATAACTTGAGTGCAGAAGTAAAATGACATGGGATCAGTGTGATCTCCCCTTAATTCATAGAGATCAATGCTCACTCACTGAGTGCATTACTACAATGAAAAAAGAGCTGAGTTTAACTTATTACCTTGCACCAAACACTGACAAAAACGAAGACGGAAAACTTCTGTGAACTCTTCCATTTGCTTGAAACTGGTTTGTTTCTTCTCCCGCAGGTGCTTGGACGATGTTTCTTGACGGTGATGCAGGTCCACTTTCAGTTCCTGTCACAAGCTTTGCAGAAGGTGCAGCCAGTGGCACACTCTTGCTTTGCCGAAGCTGTAGCTCACGAGAGAAAGAATGTTATTGGGGCTGGAGCCTCAAATTTAAGCCCCACAAATGAGCTAGAAGATGCAATAAGATCATGGAGAGGAGCAGCAGAGGTACAGAGGTCATCTTGCTGTAGTGACATTGTATTTAGTGAAACAGCAGTTTTATTTAGTGAAACCTAAATTCAGGCTGGATGCCCTAATAAAGGAGGAAAATCCCTAATTGTATATTTGGATTATTATAATTGCATATATATTTGAAGGGGGGAACGTGGTGCAGGTAGTTTCAGATGCTAACGTTTGTTTTACCTGTATACTGATTATACTATCTTTGCCCTGTGTAAAGTTTTATTTGTGATATGATTATACATAAAGAGTGCACAAACAGTGGAAACAGCTTTTTGTTATTAGTAATGAATTAACAATGTTCAAATGTGGCTTGGCAGACAGAGGGAATTTGGAAAAAAAACCAAAACCACATGCAAGTCTGCAAAACCAGAGCAAAATCTTGACGGAAAATAATTTAGACAATGTCAATTTCTCTTAAATTTTGAGCATGGATTCTATTTTATACTTAAAAATCTTTATAGTAACTTTTAACACTTTTGCCTTCATGCTGTTAAGCTTGATGTTGCTTGATTCATCAATTGTTGGAATCTTAATTATATTACTTAAATTTATCACTCTCTGGACTTGTATTTTCACAAACGCTTGCCATCTGTGGAATCTTCACTTCTCCTGCCGTAAAAAGTACTTTACAAAGAAAACTATTTTATGAGCTTTTCTGCTTTCCTTTGCACTATTGAAATCTGCAGACTGATAGATTAAAATGGATTCAGACACTGAGTTCATGATTTCCTTAAATTCAAGTAACTTGGAGCACGTGCTTTTGAAGTCTAATTTGGCAGCCCACACAGGCTGGTTAATCATCGTGACTGGAAATCTTGTCAAGGTTTCCATTTATCAACCAACATCTGCAAGGTCTATGGAAGCAAATAAGTTCCCTTAGAACTATGAATGCAGAGGAATTACTTGTAATTTTTACTGCAGCATAAATTTATTTCACAGCATAAAATAAGGATTTGGGAGTGGTTTAGGTGTATTACAGATAATACACCTAATAACAGCAGCTCTGATCCTGGTATAGCTTTATTCCTTTTGCATAGAAATAGTTAATTTTGTGTAATATACTTAGTTGCTTAAACTAAGGAATTTCTAGAAATGCCCTGCAAGTGCTATCAAGTTTGTTTAAAATGTGGTTAAAATTAAACTTGGGCTTGGAGAATCTGGGACCTTAACTTCCTTATTTACCTCCTTAACAGTCCACTTCAGCTGTTTGTGTTTATAAACCCTGTATTTCAGAATAAAGTTTAGTACAAGTATTACACTAATCAAGTCCTTTATTAAACATACATAGGGAGGAGAAGACAAAACCACAGATTCTCCTTAATTTCAGAGTAACAATAGAATAAACCTCAATTGTTATGATTGACTAAGGTAACTAGTCTGAAGTATTTGTGGGGAGGTTTAGGATAGCATAAGAAAAATCTGTGTTCTGAAGATAAATAAAATATCTCTCTCTTTTTCTCTCTCATAATTGTAGATAGACTAACATACAAGTCGTTTTGACAGAAACAAGATATGAAATACTGAAATCTTTCCGAACTTTCACTTTGTGGAGTGGAAGGCAATCCATTACTTCCGTATAAAATCAGCCTCTTTGGCAGGAGAGTACACTGCTGTTTCAGAATGAAGTTTATGATGATACTTTGTCAGTAGCTCAAAACTACTTTTAAGATTTTTCACTTGGAAAATGCTGTAATTTTGTATGTGTTGATGAAGTGAGCAATGTGTCTGTCCATTGGCTGTAGTACCAAAAATCTCCAATTTGGATGTCCTGCTTTAAAGCAAGACTACTTCCTAGACTGAAAAATAAGCTGTATCTGAGGCCTTAAATGCAGCTGAGAGTAGGTTTCTATTTATTTTACCCTGCTCAGTAGTGTAATATTTTACAGTTAACACTAGACATTTGGCTTCTCATATTCCTTTTTTTTTTTTTTTTTCAAAATCATATGATGTAAAGCTATTTTCTTGCTGCACTACCTTGATCTTACTCTTGCGTGGCTCATCTCAAATTGCACCACAGTAATCACCCTTGATTTTATAAAATATATCTTATGTACATAGGAGAGTTCATACACATGATTAAATCTATCTTCTGTTTCCGTGGCAAGTAATACCCTTTATGTTGAAGTTAAAGTCCCTCCTCTGGTAACCACAGTCATCATGTGGCCTGTGTAACAGGATCCTTAGTCCTGAGAGGGAGCTGAAATAGTAACAGCAAACAATGTTGAATTAAGTTGCTAGCCAACACCTATATGCCACACAAATTATGTGAGATTTGTACTTTCAAAGTAGCAATAGAGGTTTAATAAGTTATAATAATCTCCTCTGCATCCATTCTACCAGGTGTTCTTCCTCATCTCCTTTATAATGTTTTAAACTCTGTGTGGTTTTTTTTGCTCTCTTTAAAAATGTAATTAAGGTTGACCTGGTTTAATGTTGAGTCTCTTTACTCTGGATTTTTATTTTACATTACAGGCCACATCTCGACTGCGAGAAAGAGGCTGTGATGGTTGTTTGGCAGGAATTGAAGTTCAGCAACTTTTCTGCTCGCAGAGTGTGGCAATCCCTGAACATCAGCTCAAAGAGCTAAACATGAAAATTGACAGTGCTTTGCAGGTGAGTTCTTTCTAGTCATCTGCTTTCATGTGCATGTAGTAGTCAGTGGGCCAAGGAGTGAAATAGGGAAGGAGTATAATACTGCAGAAATACGTACCACAGGCAGCCATGATGTATTTGAGTATTACACTATTGGAATTTTGTATGATAAATGTGTGTGCTGTAGAACTGAGTAGAGTAAATCCATGTAACAATTCTTAGACAGGTATCCAGGCACAATGACTGCATGCTTGCTTACTTCCTGATATGCCTGTGCTATCTCAACTTTTTGTTTAATGTCAGGCTTACAAAGTGGCTTTGGAGAGTTTAGGCCATTGTGAGTATGCAATGAAGGCCGGCTTCCACTTGAACCCAAAGGCTATAGAAGCAAGTCTTCAGGTAGGATCTTCTAAACCTGTTCTCTCTTTCATCCCTCCTCACCTTGAAAACAACTATTGGAAAAAAAAAATGGCCTCATACTGGGGTTTTCTAGTGTCTTAACTTCATCTAATTGATCTGTTTTATATTTCAGGGATGTTGCAGTGAAGCTGAAGCCCAGCAAACAGGAAGGAGACAAACTCCACCTCAGCCAATTCAGTGTGAACTGCCCACTGTACCTGTTCAGATAGGATCGCATTTTCTGAAAGGAATATCCTTTAATGAGTCTGCAGCAGAAAACCTGAAGCTGAAAACGGTAATAACCCTGAATCTAACCACAGGAGTGAAGGGGCAGAAGGAAAAAACAAAATTAAAAAAAGGAAAAGGAAAAAAAAGAGTAGAACTCCTTAAAATTTAGACAACAACTGCAGCAGAAGTTCAGTGCCAAACTTTTAAATAAAAAGTGTGTATTTTTAGCCTGGCTTCCTGTGGAAACATGGTGTTGATAACATTGTAGGTCCACACCTGCTTCTGATAACATATTAACCACCTAGGCAAATTCAGTCCAATCTGAGAGAGCATAGAAGTCTAGAAGATAATGAAGCTCTATGACCTTTTTGAAAACACTTGGGTTAGGTCTCAAGAAGTACAGAGGACAGTGAGCCCTTACCGGTGCCCCAACCAGGTGATGCATGTCAGAGCTTTTATCATCTTAGGTGCCAAAACAAGTCTGGCCCAGCCTAGTGCTAAGGAAGGTACTTGAAAAAGTATTCTGTAACAAAGCTCCTTTCAATGTTGTCTTACAAACCTCAATCAATTTTTAAAAAATAATTTTAAATTTTGGAGAAGTTAATTGTATTTTCAGTATAAAGTAGTGGAAAAGATGTCCATTCAGAAGTAAATTGGGAAATTTTAATCAGCATTTTCACCTTTTTTTTTTTTGATAAGCCCAGTTCCTTGCTCCTGAAAGGGTTGAAACAATCCACAGCTCAAATGCTGCTTTTCTGTTGTCTTTGCAGTGTTTTTTGTAGTTTTGATTAAACCGTTTTGCAAGAACATAAGCAAAAATACTGTTTATTATTTTGGAGGAGTATTGTGTCACCAATAGCAGAGGCGGTCTTCTGTATTTCTGCTCCGCAGTGAGCTCTTGTTATACAAGATTGTTCAGAGGTAACAGAACTTATAGTTGTTTGAAAAACGTGTAGAACAATGATAAACGCATACAGAAGCATTGGTGTTAACATTTGAGTCGTGTGTTTCGTATGACAAAGTTTTTATGATCTTTTTTCAGCACACAATGCTGCAGTTGATTAAGGAAGCTGGATGCCATAATGGACTTACACCACGGGATGACTCTCCTGTTACTGAAGTACTAAATCAGGTTTGCCCTTCCACTTGGCGAGGAGCCTGCAAAACTGCTGTACAATTGTTATTTGGCCAAGCTGGACTGGTAAGTGACTATGAATAGGGTTAGCAAAAAAAGGGCTACTTAAACATCCTGAAGAGAAACTAGATATTTTAAAGAGTTTGGAAATTAATTTCCAATGTGTTTCTCTAATGGTGCAGCTAACTCTATGAGCAAAATGTATCCTCATAGAATCCAAGTTCGTAGGTGGTATGTGTGGAATAGTAGGATTGGTCAAATTTCTACTTAAGTGTTTCCAAGGAAAATGTGTTACATATTAATAAATACAAGAAGAACTAGAATAAAAGGATGTGGTTAAGTGGGATTTTGTCTTCACCTGCCATAGTTCATGGTAGGATGCTCAGAGTTGGCAGCAAGGTACGGAAAATGAGGCCAAGAAAGAAACTGTTTCTCAGGAGCCCTATGGGAGTGTGCCATAACTCGGGAGGAGTTCTTGGCTCCTGAGTGTCTAGATGAGGAATGCTTTGGAGGATGCTGCACCTCCCACCCCTTCCTTTCCAGGGGGTTTCAGGGTTGTGCACAGCCAAGTCCTGCCCTGATGAGATTTGGGGAGCGGCCTGAGGCACATTTGGGACTCGGGAGTCTGGAGATCTCCTGCTGTCCCCTAGTCTAGACATAACCAGTTAGACCTGCTGGTAATTAAAGCCCTGATATTCTTCAGGCTTATCATAACATTTGGAGAGTTGTCAGCATAAAACTTATTATACATTCTCCCAAATGACAGTGCTGATATAAGGAATGTTACTTGTGCTGAATCATGAACCTCAGGTTCTGAAAGTAGTAAGTTTCTATCTTCAAAGGCACAGTAATAAGCCATACACATGACAAAATACTTCTGAGACTTCTCTCCTTCATTCGTTCTCACTTTGATTTGTTACAGTTTGGAAGGGTGTGAGGATTGAGGCTTTTCTTTATAAACTATGTGCCATAATTTTTTTACAGGGTTCAATTATGCTTGTATGTAGCCTCATGCGATGACGAGAAATTGTAATTTGCTTCTTTAAAGCATTCTTTGGGTGGAGATGAGAGAGGAAACACCTGTAAAACGAACAATAGATGTCTGATGCACAGGAAGCTATCCTCTAAGCACCCACCAGGGTGGGAGGGAGAACGTGTTTATTTTAAGTTTATTTTGTGTAGAACTCAGCTAAAAGAATCATGGGACAATACTACATAGTCTTTGGTTTACTGCTTTTAGAAAATAAGCTGTCTGCATTAGTTCAGCATTGTGCGTAGAACTGTTGTTTAAATGCCAAATTTAAAAAAGAGCATTACTTGAGAGTCTCACTTTCTTTGGCATATCTAACCATGTGCCTTTTACAAAGAAGCTCATTAAGAGTGGAAAGCACAATGAGATGTGACTTAGTTTATTTCATTATTTTAGGCTTCAGTTTTTTAACATAAATAATTTTTAAAAGTGCAGTTTTTACCTTAGCATATGTATTAAGAATTTTATTTTCAGACTTGGGTCAGCTGAAGAAATCTCCATGTTTGAATAAAAGTAATGTATATTAAAATAGTGGAATTCAGAGGATGAGTGGAAACAAAACTTTGAATTGGCCTCATGCAAAGTCCTGAAGGGAAGGTTTAACTTTGTCTCTAGTCATCCTTTGCTGTGCTGGTAGCAAAAAACCAACATGCATTGCAGAAGCAATAAATCTCCTACTAATGTTTAAAGGCCAGATGTCGTAACTCTGCCCAAATGCTGAGAAATGTAAAACCTTTCATAATGGGAAGAAAGGAAGATTGGGGTGGGGGGGGTGGGGGGGGAGGAGAAATACCCCCCCAACAAAGCCCAGACCATGAGCACTACCATGCACCGCTACTGGCCTATGTCTAGCTGATGTAGGTCTGCACAAATCAGAATTTCAGTTCTGACTTAAAGGTCTGAGATGCAGACAGTATTTTTCTTGGGAGTTGCGAAAGATCACTCTTAAGTTCATTTCTCTTTATCCCAATTATAACTGCAATACAGCTGAATTGCAGATTACCAAATTACATAAAATTAAAATGGTACAAATACAAGGAGAAGAGTAATGGAGTTGCCCTGTTACTAAATGAGAGGTGTTTTCATGAGTGGATAATAGCATGGCATTTTGTCACTGTGCTTAGACATTGTTTACAAGGTTGAATAAACTCAGGCAATGCTTAGAGTCAACTGGAGGAAAACTAAGGCCTTATGCTAAAATATCTAAAAGGTGGGAAATAATTGTGTTCAAGCGTCATTGGATGGTAGTGTTAAAGCAAGAGAGAGAAGAAACTCTCAACATTATTCACGTTTCTTCATAACCAGTAGTAGACAACCAGTTAGAAGTAGAACCAGTTAGAATGATTGCAAAAAAAAAAAAAAAAAAAAAGGCAATATCCCTTGAGGCTTACTTATACTGGAGGACTTTGCCATTTCAAGGGTAAATGGTACAGCTAATCTGCTAGTCACCGAAGCAAGAACTGCTGAGTGCTGCCAAAAAGCTCAGCATGACCAAAATAGGAAATTATGGAAATGATCAAAAAGGCCAACCCATGCAGACTG
Source organism: Phalacrocorax carbo (assembly GCF_963921805.1). Taxonomy (NCBI): domain Eukaryota; kingdom Metazoa; phylum Chordata; class Aves; order Suliformes; family Phalacrocoracidae; genus Phalacrocorax; species Phalacrocorax carbo. The sequence goes on along the minus strand of NC_087520.1, from coordinate 35,316,261 downwards.
GACAATAACAGAAAGCACAAACCAAATATGGAACTTACTATCACTGGTATTAAAGTTTAAATGAAACTGAAGTGAATCCATTCCTTCTTAATTCCATATAAAGAAAGGTTCATGACAGAAGGTTAATTTTCAATGCTTTAATCTTCCATATATCTTTGTGATGTCTTACAGAGGGCTCAGAATTCAACAAATTGAGCAGTCACTTTTCTTCTCTTTATATAATACAGAATTAATAATAGTACAGTTTCATTAGGTAGAATAGAGGAATGTTGGTGTGGAATTTTCCAATCTTAAAACGAGGGGTGTGTGTTAAGAATTGTGAGCTATGTGAAGAGTTTCAGACTAAATACTACTTGTCTACATCATACCATGCACTGCAGTTAAATTATTTAAAATATTTTGATAAATAGGTGTTTGGGAGCTATTAAAGTAGTAATAGTGCCAAGCCTCTCTAATGTAAGGGCTGTTATACGAAGCCATTGATGACCACCAGCTCCTAGGTAACGCAGTTGGTAACTATGTTAACTATGTAGTGATGCGTAACTACAGTCCATAACTGAGAAAAATTAAGTCCTTGAAATATAGGTTACTATATCAAACTAATATTTTACATTCTTTTTTGTATATATATTAAAATAGAAATCAACTTACAATGATTTTGTGAGTTCATTTGGGTTTTATCTGGTTATTTTTTATACCTGTAGCATGGCAGGGAGGTGAGACTATTGCATCTTAACTACAGGGGTGACACAGTAACTAGAACTAGTTCTTAAAATCATTTCCCTTTTATTTTCATTTTATTTGCTAGGTCGTTGTGGACACAGCACAGATTGAAAATAAAGAAGCCTATGCTCCTCAGATAAGTTTAGAAGGATCCAGAATTGTGGTGCAAGTTCCGTCAACTTGGTAAATAAAAATTCTGTGTTGCAGATTATACTAAGAGCTGTGACTGGAACATATAGGGAAAAATACTGAAGTACAAATGGAAGAGAGAATACAACGCAATTATGGCATATCTTCCTCAAGTTCCTTTATCTGGAACTGTTTGAATGCCACCATTCCTGACAGACTGACAGTTGTACTTTAGCTGTCTTTGTACTAGCGCTGCCTCTGTTGGAGGCAATAGAAGAGAGGCAGTGCTGGGGCACTAAAACATACTTCTAAAGAAAAAGTAAAAGCTTGATGATGAAAGAGAAGGTTTAAAAAAACAAAAATCCAGTAGTATTCCTGTTGTGTTCCTCCCTGGCAGGTCCTCACAGGTGTTACCTCGTGAAAGCCAAGAATTAGATTAAATTAATATGAGAGCTTTAGGTCTTTCTTCACTGAGCTGTTCTTTAAGTGCTGTCATGAACCGCAGAACTCTGTGGCCCGAGAGGTGCTGTTCGCTAACCGTTCAGTTGACTGCCTAGGAAAGAATGGTAGGATTAATCTGCAGTTTTGGTGAGCATTTCTTCCCTTTGGAAACAATTGTTTGGAATTAGAACACTTCCTTTCTCTCTCTCACTTTGGACTAGTCAGTGTTAGAAATTTCAGTACAGCACAGTTCATTCATCTGAATCCTTAGTGAGATAGCCTGTTACCAGTGGTACCAATGGTATGTCCAGAAGTGTGAGTCAACTGATAGTCTGTTTACCCAAATACATCTTTAATTCGACTATAAACTGGCATTTCTCTGTTCTCTTTATGTAAATTACTCTATTATGAAAGAACTAAAATACTGCAGAGTGTTGAGCCAGGCTTTGTGCGCTCTGGAAGAGCTCCGCCTGCTGACACACAGTGAGAGTGCCTCTTTACTCATCCCTGCTGGAGGAGTTCGTTAAGTACTTGACAAATGTGCTAATATTTAGATTTAAGTTATTCTGATTTCACCTCAAATTCAGTCCTAACTCTGTGCTATTAATGAGGAAAATTCACTAATCCTGCATCCTTCACAGCTCAGCTTCCCCAGGCTGTTGGATACACCAAATTATTTTCCACAGGGAGTCTGTCAGGCTGGGGGTTCTTAGCGTGGCACTCCAGAGCGCACTCGTGTGCTAGTGTTTTGTGTTGGGTTTGTTGTGCTTTTGCCGTTTTCCAGAATTGTGCTTTGTGTGTTTGTTATTTCTTACTTCTGTGCCTGAATTATGCCTGCTCAGCTAAAGAGCTAATCTTTAATCATGATTTTAAAATAAATTATATAACTCCTAATTTTACGGTTAGAGTAGTTGTGTATTCAACAGCAGAAAGAAACTGGGGCTGCAGGCATAGTCTTTAGGAACACTTAGGCATTCGTTCATCCATTATGCTGCCTTTATTAGTTGTTCCTCTGTAGGAGCAGGAGTAGTGCATCAATTGGCCTTCTATTATCTGATGAGTATGGTAAAATTGTTTAATGTAAAAAATAAAAATTTTGATTTTTAAGTTGAGCTTAATGTTTACAGGTGTCTGAAAGAAGATCCAGCAACAATGTCTTTGCTACAGAGGAGTCTGGATCCAGAGAAGACTTTGGGACTAGTAGATGTGCTCTATACTGCTGTGTTTGACATACACAGGTGGAAGGAAGGAAGGTACATCTCCTCCTGAGCCTCATGCTCTACTCCCCTAGTTTAAAGAAAACCACCATTGCTGAAAGATGTGTACTGAGGAATTTGATAGTACCAGTTCATCAGAAGCGGTCAAACTGAGAGCAAGAAATTGGCAATCTATATAGAGGTACCTTGTGGGTACATATAGCAGTCTTTTTAAAAACAAACCAGCAGCTTATCCAAGTGTACAAAAGTATTTGTTTCTCTCTTAAAGTATTTCATTTATATAAAATTAGTCTCTGTTTAGGTCTTGAAGCACAATTAAAATTTTTTAAGGAATGGAAAGTAGTTAATGCTATTGCAAATATGAGTAATAATTTGCATTCTTACCGTAAGAAGTAGTGATAAGCTTGGCAATCTTTGGTTTTGTTTTTCCACTATCTATTACCCAAATACATATTTTCCCCCAAAGCAGAAACTCAGTTATGTATTAGGTGGTTTGATATAAGTGGGTTTTTTTATGCAGGGAGCAAGCTTTGCCTTGTATTCAGATCCAGTTACAGCGTGAAATCTCAGACTTTGGGAATCAAGTTGACATGCCATCCGGAAATGGAAGCAAATCTTCAGGTGGTCTACAAAAGACGTTCTCAAAACTGACATCACGGTTTACAAAAAAAACTTCCTGTACCAGTACAAGTAATGCTGGAAGTTATTCAATCCCCAGTACACCTTCCAAAAATGTCTTCATAAGCTCCAACTCAGAGGAGAAAGCTAAAATGCCCACTAACATAGATGCACGGTTACAAAGCATTTTGAACATTGGTAACTTTCCTAGGACCGCAGACTCACTGCAGTCAATTCAGAGCACAAATAATCAGCTAGTGAATGGGTTTCTAGTTGAAAGACGGGACGACTTCTTCAAACCAGATGATGGCAAGGATGACAAAGGTATGAATTTACCAACTGACCAAGAAATGCAGGATGTTATAGACTTCTTGTCTGGTTTTAACATGGGCAAATCCCAGCAGACTTCTCCGATGGTGAAAAGAAGGAACTCTGTTGCATCCTCTACAGCAACAGAACAAAAATCAGGAACAGTACAACAGCAACTGCAATCTGTCTCTCACACACCACTGCATCCTACTCAGCAAGGCTTGTCACAGCAGCAACAGTCACAAAAGCAGCAGCAGCAGCAAATGCAGTATTATCAACACTTGCTTCAACCTATTGGACCACAGCAACGTGTACCTGCTAAATGGCTGACTAATTCTTCACAGCAGCCAGCCCAAGCTGTTGGAGCTGGATTGTCTCATATAAACCAGTGGAACAATCCTGGTTTTTCAGATTTAAGCTCTGATTTGTACAGCTTGGGTCTTGTGAGCAGCTATATGGACAATATGATGTCAGAGGTGTTAGGACAGAAACCACAAGGACCTAGAAACAACACATGGCCAAATCGTGACCAAACTGATGGAGTGTTTGGGATGTTGGGAGAATTCCTGCCTTTTGACCCTGCAGGTGTGTGTCTTTTCCTTTATTGTGTTATTTATAAGGGTTCTTTTACAAAGAATACTGTTAAATATTGCGAGCAGGAACTGTCATTTCCTGGTGCCATCCACCAGATGCTAGAGTGCTTACAAAGGCAAGCAGGTATTTAAATGTATGCTTCTCTCTCTCTCTTCTTTTTTTTTTTTTTTTTTTTTTTTTTTAACTGAAGGTGAACTAAAGTACAAGCAACTTCATTAATAAGTAAGAATACAAACAAATTCCTTGTTTCTTGTCCCAGTTGTAGTAGTTCTGACCTCTCCTGTATGGACCACATCAAAGTACTGAACCAGATGCATAGACATGATGTTCCTTCTATTAGTAATTTGTAAAATTGTTTAAAACCATCAACTCCTGAACTTATATATTTTACCTCTCCCCAAAATGATCCTTCTTGGTATTTACTAGTCTTGCAGTCTGGAGATACAGCCGGATTGCATCTTGCCCATATTCCTGCATCTCCCCTCAGTTACTGCGTGATTCCATGGGAGTTGCACTGGTTCCTGTTCTACAGCTGTTACTGCAGTGAAAAGCTCGGATGCTGAGGGATTAGAGACTAAAAAGCAAGTGCCATGTGGTTTGCCAGATGTGTTTGAACCACCAATAAATTGTAAATGTAGAGGGATTATTGTCAAAGATGAAGTGAGATAAAATTTTATAGCTATAAGCAAATAGCTAAAGACTATGATATTGACTGTAGAGTCTAAGAGGAGATTAATGAATTCTTCTGCTAGTAGTACTAAGAACACATTACAAATCTGTTATCTCGTAAATATAATTTCTGTTGGCCTGGAACATAGCTACAGAAACTTTGTACTGTGCATTTATGGAAGCTGCCTGGAGGGAGGCAGCGCTAGAACTAACAGGAAAACCTCTTATCGAACCATGAATCCGTTTCCCACGTTAACTTGCACGCGTTAGGACTGTTGTTGCAGGCGTCTCAGAAACCAGCTCATTTGACTCATAATTTTGATACTTATTTTATCAGGTTAGTTGATAAATTAATGGAGTTCATAAGGCAAAAATAGGCACCATAGTTATGTTACCAAAAGCTTCTTAACAATTATAAGTCTGAATTAGCAGTATCTTATTTAAACATACTTGTGGTATATACTTCAGGATAATCACAGCCTTTAAGGAAAGATAAAATGACTTTCACCAAGCACCAAATACATGTATGTGTAGGGAATAACATGCATGTATACAAAGGATGGGCATTTTTAATTCTATTCCTGTAGTATTTTCTTCTTGATCTACATAAAGTTGTGGGTTTTGTTCCATTTGATACGATGAGTATCAAGGACTTTGAAAGCGATACACCGAAAAGGTGACTTAATTGAGCTGATAAATGGTGGTCTGTGGATTAAAATAAATGTTTCTGTAGCTGAAGTGATATACACACACACACACAGACAGGCATTCTCTTATAGATTAGTAAACAGCATTTTCCACAGATCTAGGGTTTAAAAAACCAAAACCAAACAAAAAACCCCCAACTTGTAATCAAATAGATTTTTCCATTGGAAAGATACTGTTTCTTCATATCACTTGACAGGTTGAGCTGTGATGTAGGAATTTTCAATTTAAGCTCTAGTTAGTGTAGTACAGAAAACTTTAAAACACAAAACACTTTCTTATTTCCAGACTTGCTTAGGAGTTTGTACATTTGTCATTTGAAACAAATGGTGTTACTTTTTTGCTAAATATTTTTAGAGCCTGAAAATGTCTCTTTTCAGATGCAAATCTACCAATTAAGAATTTATAAAATTGATGTCAAAGGCTTAACTAGTTACCCAAAATGTATGTTATGATACTTATACCATCTTTAAAAACCTGATGAAGGAATGTTGTAGTAAGAACTGGTAGAAAGAACACTGATTCCTCCAGGCATTTTGAATTGTTTTCACAGATGTGAAAGAATACAGTAAAAAACATATCTGATAAAAAGCTGTTTACCTGATATGTTTCTACTGAGGTAAAAATCAACACAAATTGTTATTTTGAATAGAACAGTGATTTAACACTTAATGCTTTCCACAGGAAAAAAGCCTGGACATTCTTCAGAATCTGTCCTTAGATCTGAGCACCTGTCTAGCTTCCAGCCTCGTCTTAAATTGTCATAAAATATTTCTCAAAAAGAACAAGTGTTAGTGGAATATTTTGTTTCTGTACATTTGTCAGATAGCTCTGTCCCTTGCTTATATAATAAAGAATGTACAGAAACAGAAGGTATTTACTTCCCTGTTGTTCTAATCTGTATCCAGCAAAACATGGTGGAACTGTCTTCTGAATGTGCCAAATGAAAATGAGGAAACTTTTTTCCTAAATGCTGAATTGAACGCAGGGAAGCCATCACATGAAAGCTGAGTGTGCTTGTTGGATGTTCTTCAGGCTTCACTCTTAATTTAAAACTGAGACCAGCAAGCCGACGGCTCTGTACTTCCTGCTGCAGTTAGTATGCATGTAGTCTAGACAATTTCCATAAATCCAGTCAGATTGCAAAGTTTTCCCTCAGGGAAAAAGGGGGGGGAGGGGGGCAAAAAGAAACAGAAGCTGTGGAAACTCAATTACACTGACTCATAACAGCATTCTTTCAATACAGGAGTTATTTGCTCAGATCAGTTGAGCATTTCGAACATATTTGGATATTTGCTGTGTCTGCTCACGATCATACTTGTCAGATCACTTATCAGGTGCTTGGGACACATAAAGCACTTGAGGGATGGAAGAATTTCTATTTTTAAAAATAACTTCTTTTTTCTGTAAATATCAATTTTATTCTGAAATATTTTGCAGGTCTGGATCAAAATTTTTAGAAATTGTTACTAGTCTTTGTAGGAAGTACGTAATTTCTGGGCTGTGTGTTCTAATATGATCAATCTGAGGTCCTGATTTCTTGAGGTAAGCAGGATCACAAATAGCTGGAAATCATGTTGCAATCTGGAATCAAATGTCGTAATTGGTATGTTCTTTCTCTCTGACCTTGGATAAATGTACAAGTTTTAATTCTGTCAGTGTCTGCTGATGGGATATTGGACCTTTCAGTGTATAGACATGATCATAGTGACAAATACTATTTCCCTAATGGAATTCAAGGGGCAGGCATGCTTCTGAGTGAGAATTATTATCCGCCATGTATGGATGGTGTGTATCTACTTTTTAAAACCGTTTCCCATTCAGTGTTCTTCACTGCTCCATGAAGAGGTATCAGCTGTTGTCAGGCATTTATTATCAGCGAGGGAATTATTTTCTGTTGTGGGGTATGGTCAAGCCTAGAGGATTAAACGAGGGGGATAATTGCAGTAGAAATAGCTGAATGTCAGCAACTGACTTCTTGGTTTCTTTTATTCAGTTGGCTCTGATCCAGAATTTGCCCGCTATGTTGCTGGGGTCAACCAGGCTATGCAACAAAAAAGGCAAGCACAGCATGTCCGTCGTCCAAGCAACACACGTAGCAACTGGCCTCTTCCTGATGATCCTCATAAAACCTGGCCCTTTCCTGAGTATTTCACAGAAGGGTAAGACATGGGACAGGCTACATATTTTTATTGTATATTGAGTCTTTCACACTCGGCAGAATGTGGCAATACTGGGTAGTTTTTTCCAATTGCTGATGCATCTGTGAAAGCTGCACTTCTTTATGTCAAGTGAGAAATTGGAGCCCTGCCTGCTTTGCTGATACTGAAGCACTGATATTCGATGACTTCTTCAGGGTGGGATGTATACCGACTTTGACTCAAAGAGAGGAAGTAAGGAATTTATAGCACAGATTCATCCAGAACGGTTCTCTTTTCAGTATTTTGAAAACCTTTAAGACCTAGCTTTGATGAACAGTGATGCTACCAAAGTGGCAGTGCCTGACTGAATTCAGCTTTCCAGATTTTAGCCACTTAATCTTACCTACTGTAAGGCAGTAACAGTCTTACAGCTTGCCTTACAGCAACTCCATTAGTAGTCCTTAATCTCTTCCAAATCATAACTATTTATTACAGCAGAAGCATTTCAAGAGCCTCTGTCCATTTGTCCATAATGTAATAGCTGTGACTCTCAAGTGAGCTTAAAACCAGTAGGACAAGTATGTGTTCTAGCTCAGTTTTGTAATGAAAAAAAGTGTTTAGTGATTCCAAACCCAAGCGTTACTTGTTTCTCCTTCCTGACCAAGACAGGCACTCTTTATTTATGTAATTATTTTAGTAAAATATATATAAAGTGACTGTAACAGACAAAGCAGTTGATGTGATCACTCAGAAGTAAGTGAGTGAAGGTATTTGCATTATTGGTACATTTTACAAAGTATTGAAATTTTTTTGTGCTCCATCACCTGTGACAAAGACTCGCACAACTACCTCGGGCACACAGTCTGGACCGGGCACTGTTAATACAAGAACTAATACAACTTTTTGTCTTACAGTGACGTGACAAATAGCTGGTCTGGTGCTCAAGGAGACTCTGCCAGCTCAAGTGATGAGACCTCCTCAGCTAACGGAGACAGTTTGTTCTCAATGTTCTCAGGGCCAGACCTTGTTGCTGCTGTAAAGCAGAGAAGGTGAGCAAAACGAACAAAAATGCATACTGCTTCATGAGAGTTGTCTGTTTTGATCATTTCATTTGAGTAGCCACACAAAGGAAATTCCCACTAATTAGATGAAGCTATACAAATGTCAGGTATGCGTACCACACTGATGATACAGAGCAAGTGCATAGCCCGTCTGACTTGAATGGTAGGGAGTCCCAAATTGAGTAACATTAGTAGCTGTCTCCTTATACGTACTAGCATCTGTGCAAATAGCCTGCTGGTAGCTGAAATTCACCATGTCCAGAAAAGATCTGTCGCTTTCCTTCTTCCACAATAATCTATTATGGATGCCACTTCTTTCTAAACTACTGAGGCATTAGATACCATCTTTGAATTGTTTTTCTAAACTTTGTACTTCACTGCAGCCTTCTCATGCTCCCAATGGCCGTTTTGATGCCAGCATGTTCCTGTTTCCTGGCTTCTACTGCAACTTTGTGGCACCAAGAAATTACTGCTGATAACGTGTTGCCTCACCTTGCTTACCACCACTGTTTTAGTAGTCGTAGAGACATGCCTATTTAGTCCTTTATTTCTGATAATATGGGGAGGCTTAACTGCATTTATAACTAAACTTAGTAACTTAAAAACTGAGCCAGATTTTCAACTATGAACAATCCACTTGAAAGCAGTAGCATGAATTACAACAACTGCTTTCTGCATTTCTAAAGGGTTGGAACCTCAGTGATTCCATAGCAGAGGGCAGTTAAGACAATAAAAGGCACAAGGCAAAGCACAAATACCAACCCAATTCCAGTCTGGGATCGTTCTCTCATGCTGTTTTTCAGAGACTTTTCTAAAACTAAAATAAGCTAGTTCTGTGGCCAAATAATCTATTTTTGTTTAGATCACAGAATAACTCAGAGTCAACGTGTTTAGATACAAGATTGTCTGTCTGCTTTTTGGTGACAGGAAAAAGTCAGTGGATGTACTGTCAGTTTCCTGCAGATGATATCTGGATAGCTATTTTTATATGTATTGCCAGAAAGGAAGTGTACTGGAGTTGAAAATAATGAGACTAAGGCAAGCAGGTTGAAAGGAATCGACCAAAAGAGCTGTTTTCTGAATCTTTACACTTAGCCAGACTTTACGTGGAGGGGACAGGAACTGAGCTTCAATTAACGCTAAACTGAAATTAATGGAAGAAAGCTATCTAATAAGCAGCCACAGAAAAAGTAGTGATTGTGTTTTTCTTAGAAAAAGAAGCAGGGAAGGAAAACGCAGTAAGCATGTAATGGGTGAACTTAATCTGCCAAGCCACCAGATTCCTAGAGATTGATCATGGAGCGATTCATGGAGCCAGAACAAAAGCCTGTCCTTTACGCAGTGCTCTGAAGAGACAAGCAGAAGGAAGTTTCCAAAGAGTGTGCTTCATTAAAGAAAAACTTAAGCTGAAGTAACAGCACCTCTGTCTTATGTTGCTTTTAGGAAGAAAAACATTCTACAGGCGAGGGCCTGACAAAATACCATAGCTAAAACTATACAGTAGGAGAATGGAAAAGGGCTGAGTGTTCTAAAGCTGCCCTGCAAAGGGCTGCTTGCGTATGGAGGCCTGAGGACTGCAGCATGGTGACTTTATTTTTTTGACAAATGATGAAAGGATAAAAGATTCTGTTTTAATCTAAACCCACTCCCCAAAACAAGAAAAAACAAAAACCTTCCAGAATGTACATGTGGTCAAGGACTTCTATTTGATATTAGGTCACAAATTTAAACCAAAGGTATAACATTTTTCTTCAGCAAAGTCACTGTGCTTCACCAGGTGTTTCACTTGCTCAGCTGTTTCTTTTGTCTTCTCTGTAAAGTTATTTCAGAAAAGGTACTTTAAAAATAAAACCAAAACCCAAACCGAAACAAAAAACCCCAAACGAGAGCAGATAACAGAAGAAAAAAAGGCAATTTCTGGCAGATTTCTTCCAAGTGGGCAAAAGAATAGCCCACCTTCCTTTCACCTCCACAAAAATGTGTGTTTGTGTTGCTGAGCTGTATCTCAGAGAACTACTGCCCTGTCAAGCCTCTGACAGTGTTCAGTAATGAATTTTTCTGCATTGCTCCTTTTACCTGTCCTGAGAAAAATACATGAAACAAGATGAAATCAGGACTCATTTTAGGCTGTCAGACTGAAACTACAGAATGGTATGTGCCTCTGGCAGATTAATGTGGGTGACTCATTAAAAAAAAAAAGTAAATGTCACTCTTTTTTTGGGCAGAAAACACAGTAGTGGCGAACAGGAGCCTAGTACGCTACCATCACCACCTCTGCTTTCTGCAGTGGATGACCGTAATCAGGTAAGCTGAAAATGGCTATGCTTAGTCATTTTTCCTGTTTGCATTTTGGGGTGGCTTACACTAGGAAAACAACTAGAAGAGCATCTGCATCTCCAGACTGCTTACCTCAGCTAAAACCCAAACCATTTGCACTCAAGCAGTACTAGATGCTTTTATCAAAGTTACCAAGTTTAAATATTAGAACTAGAAATTGCTTATCTTTTTTCCCTTGTAGCAGAAATTATCACAAAACCTAAGATTTCAAGTTAAGCTAAGAGGCAACACAGTTCAATTTAAAATCAGTTTTAATTGTCTGTGCAGGGAAAACTAAAGTATCACAGATTTATTACCTGTCTTGCTACAAATTTTGACTTACAGTGGGGCTATGATGTGTCAAGGAAACGTGCTGAAGGTAAACAAAAAGGTTTTTGAACAGGCAGGTATTTCAAGAATTGAGAGCGCCTCATATATGCATCAATTCTGCTTTCAAACATAAGTTAATCTTCTGAAAATGTCTTAAGGAGGTGACACCTCAAGTACTGTCTCAAAAAAGAAATGTTTTGCTATTAAAACAAAGAAACCCCCAAACCGAAACCCAACTAATTTTGTTTTCTCAGGATAATAAAACCAAAACCTGGCCTCCAAAGGCACCCTGGCAGCATACGTCCTCCGTCACGAACACGCTACCCGCTCAGAGTACATCTTTGTACCCTATGAGCAGCCCTGTCAGCCAGTGGAGTGACACGATGCAGATCCTCCAGTCGCCCATGTGGGCAGCAGCCAACGACTGTGCTCCCACAGCAGGAATCTCCTCTAACTTTGCCTATGCGCAGCAGCAGCAATCGCAGCAACAGGCTTCCCAGCACAAACAGATGAATAAGGGCTTTAAATCTTTTCCAGTAAAGCACGAACGCAGACCATCTTACCTGCATCAGTACTAATTCCTTTTCATGTAGCACAGGGCCAAACATAAATTACATATATGTTTCACAATTCTGTATTGGCTATACCCTGTTTGTGTCCTTAAATAGGGAATTGAGGGGTCTGGGTGAGATACACAAACTCTTGAGTTTTGATTTACAGTGCTGAGCAAATATTGGCCAATATGTTTGTTTCACGTAAGTGAAGCAGCCTAAAACTGTGATGTAGAAATGCTTTTAAAAATGTGTATATTGCCTTTACTTTCAAAACCTTTTTTTAAAAAACTGCTGGAGGACTACCATACAAGAAACACTGTATTTTATAGCTATTTTTCATATAGATTTGTAGTTAAACATCTAACTGAAACGCATTGAATATGCTGAAGCAAATATATAGCGGTCGCTTTGCTCAACACTGTGTTTTAAATTTACCACAGACAAGCTGTAAAGCCTTTGTATTCTCCATAAGTGACCCGGGGGCAGCTTTTTTTAAACAAAGTGCAAGAGCAGCTTTTCGTGTGCCATGCAAGTGAGTTTGTGGTGAAACTGCTGCAGAAACAGTTGTGAAACTGAGTTCTGTGGTAGTTTCCTTGCCCTAAGTAAAGATCAGCAGAACCACTCAGCCTTGTGTCACAAATGTTACCTGAGCTGCTTGAGGTAGATGGCATCTGTGCGGATAATATGACACTGGTTTTCAAACACCTACACAGTTTCTTACCGCATCATTTGGCCAAAGGCATTGTCCACACAGTGCTCCTTAAGTGTGTGAAAGTATAGCCTAAAAGACTACTTGCATATATTTAAAGTCTTATTTCAGATGCAACAGTTGATGAAAAATTGTGAGCTGGCTCAGAAGATACTAAACTGAAATGTGGGGTAGCAGTTAGTTAAAAGAACATTATTTTTTTTAAAAAGGATAAAGTAATTATTTGCAGTCAATATGTGCCATTAAGTGAACCTGTGGAATTAGGAATAATCTTCCAACCAAAGCGGATCCGGGAGAGTGACTGGTGCTTAAAAATTGAAGAACAATGGTAAATATATGTATAGCTATCCCACTGTATATTAATTGAGATTACAGAAGATTCTTTATATAGTTAGAGCTTATTTAAATTTTCATATTTCATCTTTGAAAGAGTCTAAAAACCACAATATTTTCTGGTATAAGAGTTTTGACAGTATTAATCTTATTTTTGTATTTTTCTTAAGTCATATCATTCTAATATGTTAACTACTAGCAAAATGGGTTATTAGTTCTAACGGCATAATTTTTCAATGAAGATAAAGCACATTTGTTGTTTTTGTTTTTACAAACTAAGTACATCTATATCTAAAGATACCAAAAAATAAATACATTATATATATGAAAAAATAAAGTATACACAACACTAAAACTATTAAACATTTGGGTATTTAAAACCCATCCACCTTTTTTGTTTGTATGGTGACGGGCTCTATTTGCAGGCCCAGATTGTTAACCTTTTGTGCTGTTCGAGGATGCCAATGTTGCCTGTATTTATGATATTGTCACCATGTTTTCTGAAACTTCATACTTACCATGTTTACAACGATCTGTTTGCTGTACATAGACTTTTTACAGTAATGTGCTTTGCACAATCAGTGTGGCTTCTGTCTGTAAATTGTTAATGGTCTATACTACTATAATTTTGAAAACCCTCTGCTGAAAATGTTAGTGGTTATTTAACTTGATGAATGGTTTTGAGTTTCCTAAACCTTGTCATTTAGATCTAATATTAAATCCTAAATTTGGTTGTACTTACTGGTTATTCATACTAAGACCAAAACGGAAGTTAATGAAAACACTTAATTTTGAACTTTTTTCTAACAAGTGCCAAATTATTGCTGTAGGTTTTACAGTTTATTCATAATTACAAAGGCTGGCAAGTTTCAAGACCTACATAAGTGAATTGTGAAAGAGAAAGTTTGTCTGCATTTTGACCACGTAGGTGCTACTCTGTCCTTTGCTTCCGATTGTTCTGAACACTGGTAATTTTAAGAATTGTTGCACTTGGCAAACGAGTCTTGCCATTAAACTTCACTTACACTGCCAAGTGCAAGGGTTTGGTGCTTAGTTAACTTACCCTTATTGCAGTGCTTCTTGTGAATAGCTAATGCTTCTGAACTGGAACTGTACATTTTGTATTTTAAAGCTTCTGTAAAAGTAAACTATTTGCTTTATTAAAGATATACATTTAATAGGTCAGACCTGTTTAAAATATGCACCTTGCTGAAAATAAGCAGCACCTTAAACTGTAACTTTGGTTTGTAAACAAGGATCTTATTTCATTAACATGGGATTATTTAACAGTTTGAAAATTGTCAACTGCCTACTTACTGACTCATCATAAAAACGAACTTTACATGCTGTACCACCCGAAGCATCTTTAAGGCTACTTTTTCTACAGACTACAGTGAAAGAACACAATCCAGAAAATGCCACAGGCCTGTCTTTGCACTAGTAGTGCAGATGAATGCTGCCGAACCCAAGTTGCTTGAATTTTTAGTGGTCAGAGTAAATGCTTCCGATGGTAGTGGGCAAAAAATAACACACACACACCCCCCTTCCCCACCAGAACTGTCATCAAGGCTATCAGTTTAGATTGTTAATCGCTCTACTGAAATGCACTATCGGAGGTGTGCAGGTAAGCTGGGCTCTTTCTGCACAAGGGTACACAAGCATACAGCTAATGATAAATGCTGACAAAGCCAGAAAGCATATGAATCCAGTTGATTATGCAAGAATTTACTTGTTTACACAGTCTGCAGTACAGAGCATTTCAAGCAAAAAGGAAAAGTCTTGACACAAGTGGGGCACACACAGAGCCTTCTCTCGCTGAAATAAAGGCTCAATTTCTCCCTTGCACTTAATTGCACTATGTTATGCAACAGTTCCATCTTTCCTAGAAAAGTTAACGTTTCTGTTTCACTAAATCACTGAGCTGCTCCTTTGTTAACGTGTTGCATTAATCCAGAATATACTATAATTTACAAAATAGTTTGTTAAGCACAATTCCTGTGGTGATGATACAAAATATGAAACAGTCGATTGCTTATATATATATGGTAATGTACGACTGACTTTGTCATGCTGGAAGTAGAGAGGAGTTACCTAGCTAAATGTGTACCCTGTTCTTGTACAACCTTAGTTATGAAACAGTCTCCGCTTCAATGAGACAGCAAGTGTCCTCCAGAGGCATCTCTGGGAGCACTGTCCTGACAACCAGGCTGTTCTCAGAAATATGCTACCTGATATTTTTTGGCAGGGGGAATGTAAGTGTGATAAATAATTATCATCACCCTTAAGCTCTGCTTACAGTAATGTGGTAAAAAACTACCCTAATATTACATAAAAAACTACATTTGTGTTTTTAACATAGAGGTATGGATGATATTTTTACCTGCCCTTCAAGACCACACCTTCTCAGCTTTCAAAGTGAGACGCTAAACTAGGTATGCCTACAGATTCTTAAAGCACCACTCATGTCCAGGTATGCGCAGTCAGTCAGTCTACAGGCTTCTGCGTGCTGGGTGGCGTCGCATCAGCAATTGTAGCTAAATAAATGAGGTTTCTATGCAGGATATGCTGGTACCTGTGAGAGGGAAAAACATACATAGTATCTGGGAAACGTGTTGTTTTACTAGCCAACTCCCCACACTTTCACAGTCACCTTTGTCATCTGATCAGTATTTGCTGTTAGGGAAAGAAATAGGAAACTATGAAAATAATAAACCGGGTCAAACACCTCCATATCCTGTTCTTCTACAGCCCAGTGTACCCCACTGAAATGCGCTCCGTAGCCACGTATGTTCTTCCACCCAGCTTTGATAGCAAACACGCACGTTAAGGTCTTGGCATGATCAATACGGAAAAGCCGCAGAACTGCAAGCGAGCAGGAGGCGACGCAGCTCCGCCCTGGGGCCGGTCCGAGCCGCCGCCAGCCTGTCCGTCGGTCGGCTCCTCCGTCCTCCGCGGGTGGCGGGGCGGAAGCGCTGCAGCCTCCCTGCTCTGTAAAAGCCCTTCTCCCGGCGCTGGGGGGGGGGAAGGAAGACCCTGCCAGCAGGGCGGCTGTTCGTACCTACACGGAGCAAAAACCTTGACCAAAAGGAGCGGGCACCAGCTTTATTCTATACAGCGGCATTTTCGCTTTACAGATATGTGAAACTGATTTTTTGGGAAGCCTCTGAACAACGACAACCGCGTTTTCTTCGTAACGGTAGGAAAGCTGCGGGCCGCGGCTCGCTCCCCTCAGCCCCCGGCGCCCTCGAAGCTCCCGCGCTGCCCCGCGAGGCCGGGCAGGCCCACAGCCCGCCCGCGGGGGTCACTTACTGCACGCAGTCGGTGGCCCGGCCCTTGCTCTGGTACTCCACGATGCACCGGATCAGCTGGTCGTTCTCCTCCAGCAACTAGGGCACAAGAGCGCGCCGTCAGCCCCAGCCCGCCCCGGCCCCGGCCGCCCCCGCCCCGCGCCACCCCGCTCACCCGCTGCAGCGTCTCCTGGTTCACCTCCGCCTTCCCGCGCAGCCGCTCCGGCACGAACGCCACCGACATGGCGCCGCCGCCGCCCCGCGCGAGGGCCGAGGGGAGCCGGGGGCCCCGCCCCCCGCGCGCGGTGGCTGCTGCCGTCACACGGCCCCGCCCCGCCCGTGAAAGCCGCGGCCAGGCCCGACCACCTCTTTCCCTGCCCCGTCGCTGCAGGGCGCGGCCCTCCAGCGCTCCTGCCGGGCATAGCCACAACGAACAACCTCCCAGAGTCTGATTTTATTGAACAGTTTATTCTGGTTTAAAATAAAAATTAAAAAAAAAAAAAAAAAAAGAGAGAGAAACTCTCACTTTCGTGGAGCAAGGTACACTGAAGGTATGCCACGCCGCCGCTTCCCGGGCACGGAGCAGCCTGCTGCGTCACCCCCGGCCAGGGGAAAGGCTGACATTCAGGCCCTCGCAGCAGGTATCACGGGTATTTACAAATTCATCGCGTTTAAATAAGCCTGGGACACCTCATACAGCATACAGAGTTATTGCAACAGTACAGCACTTGTCTCTATGGTCAAAAACCTCAGCGGCTGTTCAGAGTCATGATTTCGTGGATCCCAAAAGGCAGCGTTGTTAACATGCAAAAACATTACTAAACAATATTATCTAACTTCTACAGTTGCCAAATACCTGACCTTAATAAGGAAACCAATTACAAAATACTTCCGTGTAGTGCTATACAAAAGTTATAAAATTAAGATTCTATCAACCACTTTTAAATATTCCAATTTTCCAACAGTGCAGTTTTCCACATCTTTATCACCACTGAACATCTTGAAGATAATGTAAAAAAAAGAAAAGAAAAAATCAGCAAATTAGATCAAAACATTTTAATCTTTGGATCCCTTTATTCCTGTGGCCTTCATACACATATACAGACACAAATGACCAGGTTTCTATTTCAGCTTCTCAGAAAGTTGTAACTGGTCTTTCAGAATTGGCAAAAAGTCCACACAATGTCATTTGTGACTTCACGGTCTTGGAACCAGAGTCTCAATGTCTCCAAGCTATGGTCTATCAAAATGCAAACAACTTCAAACACTAAGAATTCTTTAAATTGCTTATGCCTACAGGTATTACAATAAAGTTAACATTTCAAGAATTGACAAATGGAGACATCCTTTTGTCCCAGGCATTCCAGGAGAATCACAAACTCGCGTGCCTGGTCCATTATTAAAAAAGTTAATATTTATCGCTAAGTAAAATTAATTGCAAATTTTGACATATGAAAATTTCTTTCCTCCTCATTTGAAAATATCTCCTTAATTTGGTCAAATCCTGTGATATGCCAGAAACTACAAAATCAAATTCTTGCGAGAGAAGTGAAGAGTGTATCCAGTTTTGTGAATGGAAGAACGTTTTCAAATCTTCATTACAGTCTGAATATAAAAATCAAACCTCTAAGCCTGAAAAGCTGCTAAAGAAAAAAACCCCAACTAATTCCATGTTCTTCAGCATATCAACTTTTGCAATAACACAGCATGTTTGCTGACTTAAAAATGTTTATTCTTTAAAAAATTAGTTGCTTTTTATACAGCTATACAAAGTTTGTAATGTTTCTTTGGCAATGGGATAATGGAATTTTACAACTATATAAAAAGTGTCCTTTGCCTAAGAAACAGTATTTACTGTGTGTACATATTTGACTGACAAAGCAAGTTTTCTACTGTCCAGCACCCTAGTTGATAAAAGTACAACTATCTCAAAAGGGATATTACAGGATTTCCAAAAAACAACCTTCAGTGGATCAAAACTCTCACAGTATCGACGGCCTTCTGCATACAATTGTCCTTACAACTTGAAGCAATTATCAAATACAGTTTAGTAATAAGAAAAATCCTTTCAGTGATGAAAAAATACTTAAACTCCATCGAAGTACTGCTTTATAATTAACTATACATAAGAAATTACTTACCCTTCTGTCTCAAATATATTTAATGCTCACTGTTTCAAAGATGGCCATTTTTCAAAAGTAACTGCATTACACCCCTTTGAAATTAAATAGTTAAATCCCAGTGCTGGTGACAAGTATACAGCAAATTAACTTCATTCTTTGCAGAGATTGAAACGAATCCTCTAGATCAAGAAGAGCTAGATGTTCACCCGGTTTCAGCTTTCTTGTAGACTATGCGGCAACTTTGTTGTCTTTCTAGAGGGAATAACAGTAGAATGTTAAAATTAATTTTGCAAAACAAAACTCACAAATTAGCCTGGACAACAGCACTAGGAGAAGATGCACTGTGATGGCTACACTTCCTCTGCCATCAGGAAGGAAACCTCCCTGGGCCATCAGGTTAGCGTCTGGTCAAACGCCCGCAATCTGGCCCGCACTGAAGCGGCTCGACACTTTGACTAGATGCCTGGTGCAAATCCACTGTCTTTACACCACCTCCTACTTATCTGGAAGGCTGCAAAGTTCTTTCATTCAGAAATTCAAATCTTTGGTCTTCAACCCCTCATTTCAATTCATGCTGAGCCACCAAAAATTTCCTTAAGTCACAGGACTAATTGTTGCCAAGTAATGCAGGAATAACTGAGGGGCAGTCAGAAATCTTCCATGATGAAAAACTCCCCACTCCCTTTTTTTTTTTTAAAAAAAAATTACAAATATTTAAACCTTCAAACAGAAAACAAAGATTTTGTGTCACAGTAAGCTACCAGAAAAAGTTGTTCTGCCCCAGCCAGAACTGTAAAAGCCCACATTCACTTGCACCAATCTGGCTAATTATATTTGTTACTGATTCTAAACAGTATGCCAGTATTTCTGTTCCTTAACAAGCTAACAGTAGAGTCAAATATACACGCTTAATGCCACGAAAAATGGCTTGCACTAAAATTATTAAAAGATTTGAGTTTTGCAAGAAACTGAGCTCTGCTGATTTGGATAATCTCTATGATGAATGAGCTTTCATAAAGAAGATAATTTACATTGTTTCCCAGAAAAAGGAAGTGCACCTAAAATACATCGCTTTACTAGCTGGGGCTGACAACTAACTTCGTCCTTACCCTGAACAGCTGCTAGAAAGAAGACTAAGATCTTCAACAGGAAACAGAGAAATGGATGTCTTAACAGTGTTCCAAAAGCAACAAATTGCATAACAATATTGTAAAGGAAGATTCTGCTTTTTAGCCTTCCTAGCTCTTGCAGAAGAGATCACTATTTCTATGCTTACATGATTACAAAAGCATGTTTGTACATCAGGTTACTTCAGTTAGCTGACTTATATAGTGGCTTGTGCATAATTCTCAAAGGAACTTAAAGCCTCATTTGTATTTATCTAAAAGTACAGCAGCAGTACTTATTTTAATCTTTTAAAAACACTTCCTCTGTGGGAATAACAGGACATGAAAGCTTCAGAAGAAAAAATCCCCATCTCCCACAGTTCCTTTTTACTAAATGACTGGCTGAAAAAAAAAAATCATTCCTGCCTTAGCTTTCCCAACAGCTACTGGATAGAGTTATGTAAAGTTATAGTTTAAAAAAATTGTGTAACAGGACCTTACTGAACTCAGGTATCTTCCTTTTTGCAAAGGGTCATCACCATGCTTCAGTAACTTCAATTACTCTATTTTAGGGGTTACACAGGATCTTAGAAGTCTATACCCTTTGTTGCAACTCATTCACAAAGAATTCAAAAAAGTCTGTTGCACACTAGAAGCTAAATTACTCTCAATCTTTAGATTTTACAATATTGCTTACAAAAATGCTTGCAATTCACATTTTAACACTTGTATTAGATCTGCAGAACTCTTATTTTTACTTTTTTTCCCTTCCCAACCTTCCCCCCCACTCCCAAATTTCAGCTATAGAACAGGGCATGTGAAGAAAGGTAGCTTTTAGTTTAGGTTGCTGTTGATAATAAAATGATGCTAGGTAACTAAAATTTCAGCATTACTGGACTTTCAATTAAGTAGCTCAGAGTACCTGCAAAATACTATTCAGGAAATTCTAGTTCAACATCAAATCTAGAAGCAGGAGGGTTTTTACCACTAGTTTCCAAGAACAGTGCACCAGGTCGTATTAAGATTAAATATATTTTACCCTATATTCAAAGTCAGCAAACTCCCTGCCTCCACGACCTCCTCTGAATGTACCACGGAATCCTCGGGGGGCAGTGAAGCCACCTCTTCCACCTCCTCGTCCTCTTCCACCTCGGAAGCCAATCCCCCCTCCTCTGCCTCTGTACCCTCCACGGCCACGATTTGGACGCAGTGGTATTCCGAAGGTCTCGGCATTTAATCTTCTTTCTTCAGCCCAGGTGGGTCGCCGTTCTCTGCCACACAGAAGGAACAAGGATTGTTTTAAAACACACTTCAGGAGGAGGGTTGCCTGGCTTAGTCAGAATTGCCAGAAAGCTCATGAAATGAGAAATGATATGTTAATCATATTGTAGATCTCCACATTAACCCCTCTGCAAGAATCTAGCGTCTGCCACAATTCATTTAACTCAACAAAAAGGGGTATGTTACAATATCATTAATTACATATTAATAATGCTGTAAGAGTTTCCCCAAATAGAAGGACACAGCCTATATCCTCAGCACACAGCATCATCTAATACTGCCTGCAATTTAAAACAACAGAAGGTAAGAGTTTGCAGTTACAGATGTTAAACTATTTTATCTAGCTGTCAGTACAACAAAACAATCCCCCTGCCCTATAATTCAAAACAGGTCAACAACCCACATCAACTTCTCTAATAAAAAGGCAACAGCAAAAGATAAGCTTTAATCTTCATTTTCCTGAAATGCTACCTTCCCATTCAAACACCACTCCTGGCCGAGACAGCTATGTAATCTGTTTAGAAACCACTACCAAAGCAGAGTCATAATTTAACTAACATGGTAATTTAGTAGCAAAGCAAACAACCCACCTTAATAAACCTGGAACAATAAGTTCTAGAAGCATGGTTCTAAAACAACATTTCAAAGTGTCTTCCTATTAATGTATTGCGCTTGCCCACAGAGAAATTTAATGCTGCATGTTCCTGCTCTTTTTTGCTCACTACATGTGGAAATAAGCTTTACTCACTTTGGATTCAGAGCCAATTATAATGAGTAGTGCTGACACTACTTTAAGACATAAACATAATGCATGCATAAACATGCATTAAGTAGACCAATGAGCTTCCCCTTGCAGGCCATACCTATTGTCATCACAGGAGATGTTATCAAAGAAGGATTTGGTTTTGTCATAGTAGCAGTTGGGTCCAAGTGGATCTTCCTCATCTGCATTCCCTTCGCTATTTTGGGTATCAACACCTGAGTCACCTTTGTCTTCTCCATTTACAGGCTTCTCTGGTTTCTCAAGTTTATCTTCTGGAAAATAAATGTAAACAGAAGCCTTCCAGACCATCATGCAAAACAAAACAGCACTGCTAACTTATTCCCAGACAGACAGGCAGAAACTATACAGAATACTCAAAAATACAAAAACCCCTCCAAAAATTTAATGTGGAAGTGAAATAATTTGACACAAATTAGGATGTCTTGCTGATGGTGACTGGAGGTTTGATATTCTCTGTGGGTTTAATTAACAAAACAAACCTGTGGTAGAATGTATTCAACAGTCATCTATTTTCTTACCTCCTTTCCAGACTTAAAAGCCTCATTCAGTCATTCCTCCTAAAAGGCATTCCATGTTTTTGCACATCCCTGTTGCCCTTCTCCTTTTCTTCTGGCTTTGCTGTTACCTCGTTCAAGACACAGGGCCAGCATTCAAGATATTCTGCTGTGAACTGACTTTATGATATATTTCTTTCCTAATAATGCCAGAAGTTCAACTGGCTGTTTTGACTGGTACTGAAAAAGAAGCTGATGGTTCAACAGAACCAGCTATTACCATCTTAAAGCCTCATTCCTAAATGCTTACAGCTTTGATCTCATGATGCTGTAAGCATAAATTTCAAGTAACCAGCTCAGCCTTTCCACAACACACACACAAATTACCACTGTCCCATAAAATATTTCTATAGCTCTTTATGGTAAGCGTTCCATTTCCTCTTTATTATTCTGAAAAGATTAGTACCAACAACAAACAGTCAGCTCATTTTAAAAATGATCCAGAAAAAGACACAAGCACCAGAGAACAAATCCTATGGGACTCCACTGGTGGTTTTTCTCTACCATGAAATCTGCTCATTTATTCCTACCTTTTGTTTCCCAGCTTTTAAGCAATCATTTACTGAAATAAGGAACTCACTATTTTAACGCATAACAATTTTGTCCTAAAATAGTAGCATCCGTGTAAGGAACAGGTGTCTGGTCACAAGACAATGATGTAATTAAAACAGAAGCCTGCTAGAAAACAAAAGTGCTGGCAGTATGGATTTGAACTGTTCCTGTGTTTCTTCGGAAAAGGGTAAAAGCAAAGAAATGCTAGAAACTCTTGTGCATCCTCCAGCAACATTCTGAGCCCAAACTCAGGGGTTTTTGATTGCTTTTGGTCTATTAATAATTGAAAACATAAAATACAGGTTTTCTTTTATGGCACCTTTTCCAGAACTCAAGAGTAAACTCACACTATTGGGACTTCTGTTCAATTCACTTGTGTCTTTAATCAACAGACTTGTTAGAACATGATGCATGATATTTGCTACTTAAAATTCCTTCGAAACTTAAATATTGACCCAAGTATTTAATTAAATAGATGATCCCCGTTCACTTGTTCATTGATTTTTTCATTATTTTTTTTTTAATGACTGCAAACAAGACTTAGAAAGACATGCCTTTTAGAAGATTTTCTCCAAGGTAGGATTAAAACAGTTTTTCCATGCTCAAATCTAAAGCAAATATTGATTTACCTTTTAGTTTAAGTTTATTATGAAATTCTCTATCAATTTCCTCCTTGTTAAATTGTGCATTTGCACTTTCAAAGTCGAAGTCCTTCTCAAACTTCATTGGACCGTCCCTCCTAATACCAAATCTTCCTCGGCCGCCTCTGTGACCTCCACGGCCTCTCCGTGCTGAAGGTCCACCTGGAACTAAAAAGAGGGAAATTCCATATTGTTTTGTGTATTGGTTTATTCTTTGAGGGTGGTAGGGGTGGTTGGGTTCTTTTGGGTGGGTTTTTTTGTTGCGCTTTTTAATTCCTGGGTTAACAGGTTGGGACTTCATGCATCCTCTTCCTGCACTTCTGTTGTTAAACGTCCTGTCGGAGCAGGCTGTAATTTGTAAATTCACTTACAATAATTATGGCAGTGACACAGAAAGCATAACAGTACTAAACTTGGGCAGTAAAAGATGTTCCAGAAGTCATTAAAGGCTTTCAGAAAAAGAGTTAAAACATTAGTGACTTTTCAGTCAAGTATTTTCGCAGCAAGGTAACAGGTTTTATTTCATGCTATTGTGTTTGTAAATCCACGAATACTGCTTGGTTTTGCATTTCTATTAAAATTGCTTAATATTGAGCAACCAGAAGAGATTATTCTCTTTCATGTTGACTTTTGAGCTTGTGTTATTCTGACCCAATGCAAAGTTATTGTTACCCACTAGAAACAATTATGTGAAAGCATTCCAAATACATAAATCCTTTATTTCCACAATCTGAACCGCAAGATTTCTGGATGTTAGAAACAAAGTCCTAGCACTTTGCAAACTATACACAATGCTGTATTTTAGCAGACTTTTAAAAAACTTAATGAAGTCTGAAAACAATAATAGCTATTTCTCAAAACAAGATTTACCAATTTGTCGTTTGTTTTCATTTCTGAGTTCATTTTCTGATCTTGAAACCTTGTGTGCTTCAGCTAAAGTTGGAAATAAAAAAATGATTTGTTTATCCAATTAGGTATTTTTGGTCATGCTTCAGCATATATTTATATAGTTCAGATGTCAAAAAAATCCAAACCTACACAAGCAAACCACAAGTTTAACTCATAAAAGAAAAAAAATTTAGAATATACACTTGGCTTTAAAGAGAAATATATACAATCCAGGTCTCTGCTGGGCAGTCTACCAGTAACAGGCAGCAGGAAGATTCGTACACATTACCGTTAAAAAGTGCACTTCATATGCATATGGAAGAAAATCAGTCATACAAAAATTATCCACAGCTACCTCGTCTGTGCTCTTGATTCTCTAACGATTTTTGGCTAGCAGACACCAAAGGTCTGGCTGGTACAGGACTCCTCCTCCCAACTGGTGCTGGAGTTGGCAAGTGGGCTGAAGCTGTTTGTACTGCCTGTTCCATGGTGGGGCTCCTTCTCAAATGATCTATCTGAGGGCTTGAGCGACCTGGGAAAGAGACAACATAAAATCAAAACCCAAAGAGTTATTTCTCGTCTACAGATTTGTGTTACTCGTCTCAACCAATCTAGACTGTCAGGTTTATCTGCCTTACCAGTCAAGATAGCTGTGTCCAAAGAAGAAATAAATATTTCTGCACCCTCAGATCCACTAATCCACAATGAAGGACATTTAGCAATTCCCCTTCCCCCAGTCTAAAAGAAAAAAATGGGTAGGACAATTAATCCCTACCAACCCATCCATGATGTGCATTTAGCTGTGGAATGAAATTTTGACTAATTGGAGGTGAAAATACTCTTTCTGCCTCCCTGGAAAGCCAAGTGGAAAGTGACTGCTCCCAAAGGCAGACAGACAGTTATGATACTGAAATTTCATTTCATGTAGTGCATTCTGTTGTATGATCACCACAAAATAAATGGACAGTGATGGCTAGTGCAGGCATAATGCAGATGAAGGAGCTATGAAAGCTTCCCCACAAAGTGCTGTTCATACATTTCAATTTGCAGCATGACTGGCTGGAGCCAGAAGCATGCTTACAATGGAGACATTTGATCCGGCCAGACAAGTTTATGACACCATATAGGTAAATCTACTAAGAAATCAAGAGTCTAAGACTCAAGTCCCAGTAAGTAAAAGAAAAGAATAATGTCATATCACATAAAAAAAGCTACAAAACACTACCCCCCCAAAAAATACCCACCACAAAAATCCCCAAGACCAACCACACAACACTAACAATCTACAAAGATGATGAACATTCTTAAAAGCAAACACACACAGAAAAACCTTGATCCCCCACAGGAAATTTTGTGGCAGAACGTATGGTCATCTGGAACATAGGTCATATATTAAGTCCAAGAATTATACAAGTTTTAATTTCACCTACTGAAAACCAAGTTACTCTTTCAACAGAGAAATAGTAAATGCTCAGCATACTTTTCCCCCCTGGAATTAATGCAACAAAGTAGAACCTATTTTTGGTAATCCACTCAACTAATCCTAGAAAGCAGTCCTAACTGGTATACAAATCTCAACTAGATTTTAGGAAAAACCCTGTTTGCTATAAGTAGCGTGTTTTTCCTTCTAACATAACTGCATAAACATAAAAATAGCATTAGGAATGTATCTTAGCACACACTTCTACTCGCAGCAAGGAGGAGAAGTAGGGCAGGAAATAACATCTTTTGGATTTTGAGGAGCAGCCTTAACACATTTGCATGAAAAGTGTGAGTAAAGGTTCTCAACATTCAGATTCTTTTTTCTTTGTACTCAAAGAGCATCAAGAATTTCCTTTTTGCTTCTGCTTTCTTTTTCTGATGTTACACAAACCACCCATACAGTTTCTATTACTATTAAGCCGACTTCACTGTCACATCACTATCTCTACAGGCAATCAGATCTGCTGTTAGTATTGTTGATGTAAACATACATTAACAAAAAAAAAATACCATTTTAAAATTGTAGGCTGAAAGACAACAATTCAATCACCACGAAGTATCTTGAGTTTTGTCATGCTATCAATAACACTAGCTATTGAATTTCCATATGCACCTATTTGCTAAACCTATTCAACTGAAGTAAGTCCTACTCCTCAGTATAGATGGTTTAAGGATAACAACAAATGTGTTGCTAACAGTTACCTATGCAGCATGCCCAGATGTAGGAAAGCACATTTGAAGGACAAGTACAAAAGTTCTCAGCGCTTTCTGGTTTGAATACCAAGTGTTTTCATTACAGAATTCAGCTGTGTGGTTAGCATTTCTGGCAACTGCTTAAATCACAGGGGCACAATTGGTCAAAAAAGATCAAAGAGACATTCAGAAAGATTTACCTTGAGACATCTGCGTTTTTAGTGATCTTGCATCTGTTGTAAATGCAGAACCAACTGCAGTGCTTTGGGACATGCTGGCACTGGCTGAAGAGTCTGTTCCAAAAGATGTTAAAGAACCTCCTGCTTTGAATGAAATAATGTAGTTGTAAAACCTGGTTTAGAGTTTTTGCTGGTGTTGTTTTTTTTTTTTTTTTTAAATTTGCACTAAATGATTAGTGAAGCCATAATAGGCCGTTATTCCAGAACGTGTAAGTCTACCCTTCCCATAAACTTTAAGTTTAATGTAAAGTATGTATTCATAGTAAGTTGGTAAGACTGTAATATCTTGATGTTTTTTATCTAAACAAAAAAAAACACCCAAAAAACCAAACAGAAAACAAAAAAAAACCCCAAACCCAAGAGTACTACTAACTTTAGTATCACAAGTATTAATATAGCATACTCAAGACAGCATCTTACAGCATAATAAACAAATGATATTAGTATATACTTCCACTTAACATCTTTTAAACAAAAATATGATTGTCACATCTTAAGTGATACCAAGTTATGGCCAATTCTACAGCCTTCCTTTCACATAGCTAACATTTTCAGTACCAGGAACACTGTCACCATAACAGTTACAAGAATGTAAGTTCCTATGTGAAAAACTAAAAGGTGAAATAAACTTGAAGGGAGGAATGAAGGTTGGTTGGCGAGTCTCAGAGAGCATCTGCAGTACTAAGAAGCAACTAACCCATGCAGTCACAAATACTTCATGCATGTACTTCACGCCAAGCTAACATCTCATGAATAGCTGGAGGACTGTGCTGGTGCACGGATTGCTGAATACTCCAAACCTTTGGTCAGCTTGGGATACCAGATGTCCACAGCACAGCTACGGGGCTTTTGTGGAGCAGCTGCCTCCACCACTTGTGAAATATAATGAATGCATGATGAACATAATGAATATATGCATGAAAAAGAATGAGTATGAACACAGGAACCTTTCCCCACTTGTCCCTCTGAGACAGGGTGTTTAGTTCTCAATCATAATTGCTTTGATTTGAGCTGCAAAGTCTATGAAAAACTCTCCACTTCTGAGCTAAACTGCAGGACTGATACAGATCAAAGACTTTGGACCTGCCCTCATGATAAGACGTTGATGGAATAATAAGCACTGATTACTGTCTATGCACACACATGCAACTTCACTTAGAGGAAGACACCAAATACAAAAAATGAACATACCAACTCCAACAGCGCCAAACTGCTGCCCCACCAGTGGGCTTGGACTAAACTGACTGTATGCAGGCATTCTGCCAAAAGGACCGTAGGACCCCACAGACTGGAATGAAGATGCAGTTGAAGATCCTAGTGAAGACTAAAGACAAAACACACTTGCAGAAATTAATGCTTACGCAAAAAGTAGAAAGTAGCTCTGAGAGGGCAGAAATGCAGAAACTCAAACTATTTTTTAAATTTACCCTAACACCACCACTGTGCCTAATTGGTATAAAAGACCTTAACATTCCTAAAGTTGCTTCCTTTAACACCAAAAATTTAACTGCTTTAACACAGAAGCAAAGACAAGACAAAACCAATGAATTACATATGTTACTCTACGTGAAAATTCATAACAGACAACAGTTAGCAGAAAACGTTTTCACTAGTACATATACAGTTTAGAAAGCACTTTTCCCCTTTTGGTATCATGAACTTGTGAAAACAGTACCGTAAAATTTAGCAGTCTTTTCCCTAGAACTGCAGGTACTAGACTCTTGTCAAACACATGTATAAGCTTTTGTTGGCAAACTTGGAAAATGCAGGCTTTTTGAAACTTCAAGGAAAGAGACAGGACAAACAATGAAAGACCCAAACATACTGAAAGAGGGTGGGGTTATTACTATTATTGGCATTAGCAATAATGCCATTTCACAGCTCTCAACTACTGACAGAGTTGCACCAAATTTAGTAAGAGAACTTAGAGGATCGCAAGGGTACTTTGTAAGGAAGTATCAAGAATTTTATCTTACAGAACAGTTAAACATTAGAAACTTAAGTACTTATATGGAATTATCAAGTTCCATTTCAACCAAGAACTTTCATCTTGCTCTCAGGGATGATTTTAAGATACTCCACAAGCACAATTAACAAGCCAATAAATTTCAAAGATCAAAAATAACGATCTCTGTCAGTCCATTTACTATGAAATAACAGAGTAATGAATGCTGAAGGCTTCAAGTTGTCAGTTTCTCTCCCTTCAGCAACCAAGTAGTCCCTTTTCAAACAACTGCCCTTTAGTATGAAGCCTTTTTAAAAACACATAGCTAGATGAAACACTTTTAAAGTCACGGCAAAATAAGTTGAACATTAAAATCTAAAGAAAACAAACCCACCAAACAATTAAAAAATCACTAATTATTTGGAGAGGTTTCAGCATCTACTCCATTTGACTTACAGCAAGTCTGGTATTTCCAAGAAGTCTTGCATATGTGTCCTCCTAAACCAAGTACCTTTCAAAAAAGGCATCAAGGTCTACCAAAAGTCAATGGCTGTTTCTGAAAAACTGGCAGCTTTGGTATCCAGTGCATTGTGCTAGAGTTAGATTTCAACCTTGATTTTCACAGTTACAGATGTGATTCAAGAGGAAAATCTTTCCAGAGTTCTTTACATTGGGATGTGAACTTCACAGCAACAAACATTTTAATTTTTAAACACTCAGCTTGAAAGCACTTAAAGTTACCAGGTTATACCTTCAGCAGCAACCATCTAAAAATATTTTTTAGCTTACCTGAACAATAGCAGGATCCTGTGGCAAAGAACACTGAGGCTTTGGTGGCTCACAGACAGTTAGGTCTTTAATGTCACTGCCACGGAATATAATATATTCGAAGACTTCATCACGAGGTGGTATAGGTCTATCAGTTGGTCTATCTTCTGTACCAAAAGAGCGAACTGCAAAATTGGGAAGCGAGACAAAAATAAGTACATGCTGCATTCAACAAAAAGGTTTCAAATATACTGCAGAGACCAACAACTTTAAATAAGAAGAAAAAATTTTGTTGAGCAAAAAAAGTTTATTAAATAGGCAGCATATTCTGCTAAGACATAAACAAGTAATTTAATCTTACAAATTTAAGTTAAAAATCAAGCAGAACACCACCACTTCTATTCCTTATTGAGACATTACTTACGCTATCGCTCACACATCGAATATTTCAACTGTTCTGTGAGGATAAGGGAAAGGAAGCAGCAAAGCAGGTTTTTTCCTAAGTTAACACGTCCTGGACATTATAGCAAAAGGAACACCAACAAAGGCTGGTAAGTCAGTCCTGTGAATCAAGACTACATGAGTTTATATAGTTTATATTCTGCAACTGCAAATCAGGAAAAAAAATATACTGGTACTGCTAGAAACTAGAATATTAAGAACACCAAAAGCAAAGCATTTCCAGTAGATTCAAGGTCTGAATCAAGATTTAAATAAAAAGTAGGAATTCTGTGGTATGTATATACAATTTTCACTACACAAAACACATTATTCTTGCTGGTATAAGGTTGGTATGATCTCTGTCAATTTAAGTAAACTCACTGGGGCATAACTATTTTCCCAGTAGGCCTGCAGAGTGTGCAACATATCAAGACATTAAATCTATTTGTATGCACTTAGCTAAATTCCAACAGTTTTCAGACTCCATTATGATGAAGCTTATCATGCTTTTCCCTTTGCACTATAGGTAATCACTACCAATGTATGGATAGCATGACTTTACTTTTACTACATTCTCAAAAATTTTTCCTCACCTTCAGACTGCCAACCCTAGGTGAATATAAAGAGAAATAAACAAAAAGAAGTCTGAAGAGATATGTCTGCAAGAGCTAGAGTTTTGTAAGCAAAAACTAAACAATGAATTGAAACCAAAGAAGAAAAAAACCCCAAGAAACGACAATCACATTCTACTGAACATAAACTTGCAGCAGCTTTAACAATCCCTCACAACTGTCTTTACTGCAGCCTTTTAAGAGGTTTTTGTTTGCTTTGTAAGGTACTAAAGGTTATGCTGAGAGAACATCTGTATTTTGCTTTAATTTACCAGAATTAGTTTTCCCTGCATTTTCAGATGCATCGACAATTTGCAGTCATCATCAGGCACTTAGTTGCAGCCATAGAACCATTAGTCAAGAAAAGCAGAATTTCCTGTAGAGCTGTATAAAGTGATAATGAGTCATTTCTCAGGCTGCACCAACCATGTTCCATCGTTGTTGCTTCTTTTAGTACTGCATAAGCAGAGCTTAGTCAAGTATTACAAATCTTTGAGAAGCATAATTCAGGGGTAAAGAGATCAACTCCGCACTACAATGAAAAATAACATTAAGTGGTTACAATAATTTTTTTCATACTTATATCATCTACTGAGCTGAATTTAATCAACTTTTCTATTTCTGTGCATCTGAAAGTCTGCTCGGAGTGGTACTATAAAATATAAGTGCTGTAACAAGGCTTATACTGTGAAACGAATGTCAATCTTTGTTATAAAGTAAATCTCTCTTATCTTCTTCCTCTACAGAAAGAGATCTCTGAAGCTGAAGAATTTGCAGAAATTAACTCAAAAGTAATACACAATATCTTAACAACATTTTCAGTTGATTATGTGCATTACTGTAGTCCATTGTTTCTTTTTATTCATCACACTCACATCTACTATTTCACTGTCTTGACTCAGGATCCACTTTCACTTTCTGGCCATCCTACACTCTATTTACTAGATAACTAATAAATTAACTTGGCCCTTTATTCCATCATTTGACCTGCTGTCTCGGTAGGTAAAACCAAAGTTGATTCTCTTATATTGGTTCTCTTTATCCCACACTGAAATGGTTGCTCTAGTAGCCATATTGCTTACAGAGGTGCACAAAAATGGCCAGAGTATGATCAGTAAGTTACTGAAGTATTTTACTTTCTAGCTAAAGTGAAGGAACTAAGCAGTAGCAACACAACAAAAAAGGGTAGTAAACTAGAGGATCACATCTCACCTTTACAGAGAAATAAAAATCTGATGAACTATGGAAGAAATCTGCTTTGAAAGCACTTACGTCAGAGCTATGCTGCATGGGTAAGTATTTTACTATTTATACCAGCATCACATGATATATAGGAACAGTTTTAACACCTGGCAATTACCTTCCTCCATTCTAAGCCAGTAACAAAAAGCAAACAACCTAACTTTCATCTGATGACACCTTAAAAGTAGTAAAGGGATTTAACTATATGTGAAAAAGAAATTTGTCATAAAATTACAAAAACATCAGAAGTGAGTATTTTCAATACCAAAAATCAGAATTATCTTTAAGAGATTAAGCTGTCTATGCAACTAAATCAGGACATTGATAAGGTCATCAATGGTTTTGCAATAAAACACATCAAGAGTTGCTATTGAGAGTTTGGGTTTTTTTTCCTCTACCTCTCCCCTGCCCCAAACTAAACTGGTTTTAGTGCAACTTTCTGCAAAATATAAAGCCAATTTTGTCCAATGAAGGCTAGCTCTGCTGGAGAGGGGTAAGCAAACTCCTCAGATTCAGGGTTCAACCTTCCCCTCGCACCCCAAAGCAACAAAAATAACCATCCCAAAGTCTAATTACCTTCTAATGCAAGGCAACAAAACGGCATGTGCAGTGACCTAAGAAAGCAGTTTAGCATAGGGGCTGCTCAATGTTTTTGCAGTGGCTATCCCAACTAGGTCCTTCAGACAGTAGTAGAACAAAGAATTGAATGTTACTTTTAATATTTTTGCAAATGGATAGCTATTTTACAGTTACTTCCTTACTAGCTTGGATTAGGATTTAACATAATTTGAGCTCATTAAAGCAAAAAGTCTAGTACTAAAGGTAGCCAGTACAATAAGATTTTTGTAAGAAATACCTTTTACCATTGTTTTTCATAATCAGAAATACTAAGTTGCCAGAGTATCAAAAACACAAGGTATTGGAGCAGCAGCCGACTTAGAGCTCTATCCAGCTCTGTCTCTTGGGGGAACTCCGCAGACTATATTCTTCCTCCAGAACAAGGTAAAGTGGTTCATACATAGCAAAATACTGAAGAGTGAGAAGTGGAAATAAGCACATGAAAGACAGTGTAATCTTGTAACACCTACCAGGACTATGGTAAATCCATTTAATCCTACCATGTCAATTTAAGTTGGGGGGGGGGGGGGGTGTTTATTATTTTTTAAATTTTATTTTAAATGAGCTAAACTGGCTTAGGGACTTGCAAACAAAAAGGCAACCACCACATCTTAAAAGCAATATTTTTTTTGTCAAGTGTAAATACGCACAATATGTAGCTAGCTAGAAAGAAACTAACACCGGTGAGCCTAACAGGATTCACATCTGTGACTTTATGCCCACGTAGTTCTACTAATTTCACATTAAAGTACTTCATGCAAATTTTTTTTACAAATTCTGACTTCAATATTACTGCTCTACTATATTTTAATGTATATTACTATATTATACTATTATAGCACCCAAGGAAAACATTGCAACTTTCCCTGTCAGTTAACAGAAATTATCACCTGTTGATTAACACAGAAAAATACTGTGTTAATCAAATGCTAAGCTATATATATCACTAGCAAGAGAGGACTCTTCCCATATAATGTGAGTTACTGCAAATACATAGTTCACTCTCTGTATGCAGCACTGACTCAATCTTATCAGCCTTACTTCATAGGTAGCATACATACACAGAAACCAGTCTTTCCCCACTCTTAGGGTACCCACAAGAGGTGTGAACACCTAAAATGAGACCACCACTACCACAAGTCATTTCAATTGCTATCTCTCTTCAAAACATCACGACCCTTTCCCTGTAAAAAAGCTTATGCACCTGCACACAATATTACAGGAAAAGTATTAATGTGAAGGAGACAGCTTGTGGCAGGCTCATACCTTCAGAACAATTAGTTTACTCTGCATTCCCTTACTGATAGGGGTGGTGAGTTAACAAGGAGATAGATATGAGGGAAGTAGCCAGGAGTGGGCTTTGACAAGGGGAATTTTTCTGCTGTGACACTATACACAGCGTTGGTTTGGCACCTTTGCCCTAAACCTCAAGACATGGAAGGAGCATGCCACCTAACTGCCTAAAAAAATAACTTCACAAAAACTTGATAAAAAATTAACCCTTCCTTTTCCTGCTCCCACCCCTGAACTATAAGAAATGCTTGAGTCTTCACAGGAATCTAACTTTCTGCTGTCTATGCTTCTGAGTCCTTCACCCAATTAATATTGTGTACAAGGCTAAAAGAAAAGCAAGTTTTCTCTTTCATGTGTAAATTAGACTATGGAAAACACTATCACAGATGGTTGAAAATGCCAGAAGTTTAACTACTTCTTAAATTACTGAAAGCTATTTCATTAGTATCTATTAATTATAATGGTTCCAAATGCAACTGTCAATGGTCCAACAGCTGATAAGTGAAAACTGACACAAGATACCAGAGAGACAGTATATAATTTTCTCTTTCTTACACTCACGTGCCTAAGGATTCCCTACTGTTGGCAGGGAACAAAACCTTTTCTGACCAATATGGTTGTTCTGACACGGCTTACCTATGTTAAAAACCCATCTCTCTAAATTGGTGTCTTGAAACAGAAAGACATTATGTGTTACTAGCATGAAAGATCACATCTAGTTTTTAAGGCGGCAACACATAAGGTCAAGCACAATCCATCATGATAGTTCTGTAACTGCCCCAAGTAGGGCAGCAATCACTTTGCAGCAAGAAAATTTTACTCCTAACCAACCAGAGTAGACTGTTTGCAAGCCATGGACTTAACGATGCTTAAAAAATTAAGTACAAATTAGAAGTATGAGGCAGAAGGACATTCCAAGATAATTGAATTTGAAACTTGAGAATAACAGTGTGTGGGTTTTGGTTCCAAACACTAGCTCTGAAGAGCTAGCAATCCAAAGAAAAACATATGCACCAATAATATATGTAAACCTCAAGCACTTGTATAGCTTGCTTAATATTTGGAACCTGATATACATGGGAGTTTTCTTTGTTATTTAAATAACAATACACTTCAACACTTCATGAAAGGATGCATCCCTTTCCCTTATCAGACTTCAGCTTAGGATGAAAATGCTATGCTCAATATTTAAACAGATGCTATCTTCTTCTAACTCATGAGATAGAGGCCACAACTTTTGCTAGTGAAAGGTTCACAGCTTTGTAAATAAAATGCTGATTAGAGAACTACAGGAGATTGCCCCTCAGTAACTGAAGACTACAGCCAGTATCCTGGTAGCAACCCAAACATCTTATTTCTGTCTAAAACCCCAGAAGATTTAGGATAAATGAAGGCATTCCACATGTACAACTTCATGACATTAATCTCAGGCTTCAGTTTAGCCCACAGAAGTCCTACTGTTAGGCAAATCTGTAGACATTCAATAACAGATTCTACCTCTACTTTTGCACTTTTAAGTCACAAACAATTTCTGCGATTTCAGTTAGGAAATGAATAATGATAAGCAGCCCTGCACTCAACCCAGGCAACAGTCACATGAAGCCAGCTACATTACAGAGCAACTGAAACAAGTAATCTTTTGGGGCTTTTTTGTCTCTTTCTGGCAGAAAATGTGACATTTGTGGTAAAAGGTCCAACCAGAACTATTTACCATGGATTTCCAGACTCACCACAGAAAGAAGAGATAACTATTACCCTATCAACATACCTACAGCTACAAACAGTTCAAAAGGAAGATCTACTTCTTTCACTTACAGGCCTGGCCATAATTAACCACACTTATCACCTTACATATATGCTATTACACCATAATCACATGACCTAAGCCTTCATTTATTCAGAAACTTGAATATTCTAGAGTTGAGTGCTTTGTTTATGAGCACAGTGAACTGTTTTACAGTCTAATATGGTTGTTATCAGCTTCCAGATTAATCTCAAGATTTTTGGTTCCAGGTGGCCTAGAAATACTGGTTTATTCTCTTCTGAATCATGACACTACATTACAAAATACACATCCTTCAGCTAACTCAGCCAAGTTGTATGAAAGCAAATTTAATGGTTTAGATTTACATTTCTGATGAGAGCTATGGGAAGAGAGTAGATTAGATTTGTAACTTAATATGTACACTTTGGCAGATATGCCATAACATGACTTAATCACTCTTGAAAAGTCATGCAAAATTGGCTTGATCAGCACTAAATCTGTCTAATTTAGGGCAAGACTATCACAAGCTCCTCAAGGATGGGATTCTTTTAAGTGCTTTTGTACACACCTTAAAATCACAGCATGCAACTGGAATTTCTAAGCATTTCTTTTTAATCACAGTGCTCTGTTTTTTCCTCATGTAAACAAACTCGAGCTGTCCTTCTTGAACAGATCATGCAAATCCAGCAAGATAATTTAACCTAAAGGCAACTTCAGAAATAAGTAAAAATCATGTCATAGAAGCTAAATGCCCGATAAATGAACTACTCAAGCCTGGGACCAAACCTACTCTATGGTGCTTCAAAGCATACATATAAAAATTTACAAAATAAAGCAATCTAATACTTAAGGGGGGGGGGGGGGGGAACAGCACCATAAAGTGACAAGGCACACAAACAAGAATTACCACAAAGGCCAACACAAGCTGAAAGCAAACTGCTACACGGTATCAATGCCACAGACCAACTATTATACACACCAATTATGTAAAATGTAACAGATCACCCTTATGCTGGAATGCTAAGCCTATCGCATCAAACACAAACTGAGGTTCAGAATACTCTCAGTCCCAAATATTTAAATTTGCACAAGGAGCAATTTTCCCTGCTACCTAACGGATGTAACGGATGGATAAACTCTCTGCTTTTATATATGCATTTAGATTATTTAGCAAGACTTTACAGAGTAAAGAAGGGCAAAGTAAAATATCACTGAGTTTTGCAGAATCTATTATAAAGAAGTTATTAAAAATTCTGACTTAATGTTTTACCCGAATGTTACACATTCACTTCTACAGCTAATAAACTTGTGTTGGGAGTGCATTATCATGCACAAGAAACAGTCAAGTCCTTCGGATGCCCAATTTCTAAGATCCTCTTTTTTACTCCCCAGTCTCTGACTCTCTTCCCAACTTTCGCACAAATATATTCTCTGGAGAATAATGTATTCTCAATACAGTCTCACACCAGTGTCTGTACTCAATTTTGATTTATACAGTGCCATACAGCTACCTCCAAAATGAATAGCTCACAATCAGCCTTCTTCGTTGATAACCTAGCACTCAGAGGATCCCTTGTACACCCAAGTTGTCTCCTACCCCAGGATGCAGAAGAGTTCAGTCATACGTGGCCCTGCACCCCGTAGGCCTGGAATTCGTACGATGCAAAGAAACCTTCTTTCCAGCCTCCCCCTCCTCCTCTTTTTTACGCACTATCTCTGGACCACTTCCACCGCTAATGGCTTCATACTTTTACTCTAGTCAGGAGTCCTCTGAGCAGCCCTTAACCAGGTAACGTTCCTAGCCCCTTTGTGCGAGGGTCCCCCGGCGGCCACTGTGGGCTTCCCAGACGCCTCCCCAAGCCGGGGAGCAGCCGGGCGGCGGGAGCAGGGGCCTCCGCAGCGCCGCCGCTCCCCCAAGCCCTCGCTCACTTCCACCTCCGCCGTGAAGCGTCGTGGGTCGCAACAGCCCCGCCGCAGACGCTCCGTCAGGGAGGATGGCGGGATGACGCGCCTCCAGCCGAAACTACGCGGGCTCTCACCGAAGCTCCGCCGAGCCCCCTCGCAGCTGCTGCTGGGCCCTCCTCGGCTGTAGGCCTCCCCCTCACACCCCGGGCCTCCTCATCGCCGCAACGCCACGGACGACCCTGCCGCCGTTTCAGGTTCTTGCTCGATCCCCTCGGGCCCCTGGCGGTCCCTACGCCGCCGCCGCCGCCCGCACCGCGGTCCCGCTCCCCTCCCCGAGGCGTTGTTGGGCTGCCAGGGCCCAACCCTCCACTCCGCCAACTCCTTACCCTTGGCCAGCGCCACAGTGGAGTTTTCGGTGTCGATGGTGTACAAGATCCCTTCATAGCGGATCTCAGCCTTGGAAATAAGGCTAATCTTGCTCCCGATGTAGGGCGTCCCCCCGCTCATGGTGCTGGCTCCTCGGTCAGGGACACCCTCCCCCCTCCTCCCCTGCCGAGCGCTCCCAAAGCCGGGCACAAGAAACTAAAGAAGCCCGGCTCAGAGTCGTAGTAGGCGCTCTACACCTCCCGCTTCGAGCCCGACCTTCCGCCGATCCCCCAGCGACGGCTCTCCGTGCGCAGACTCCCTCAGCACACCCCGCACCAAAAGCGCCCTGAAGCTCCCAACATGGCCGCCGCCTTCATCTTCCCTCAGAGCCGCCCCCCCTTCGCTCCAGCCGCGAAATGGATGCCGGGAGCGGAGGTGATCTCGCGAGAGCCGGCCGGCCGGGCGGGCGGGGCGGCCATTTGGGCTGCCTTGGGGTTTAACTTGGCAGTATTGAAGTTCCAGTGTTTTCCCGCCCTGCCTGCTGAGCGCGGCTTCGTCAGCGGCGGGGTGGCTTGGGCTCAGCTCAGCTCAGCTTAGCTCAGCTCGGCTGTGCCTCGTCGTGTTTTCCCTGCCTAGCCTAGGGGTCTTGGCTCCCCCTCCCCGGCTCCCGCCGGCAGTATGAGCTCGGGGCTCGGAAACTCCACCCCTACCGTGGCCTGTGAACGCCGGGGGATGTGAAAGTAGGTTTGGTGATTTGGGGTTTTCGGGTTTTTTTGAGAGAAGCCCAAGCCACCTATCATCTAATGCGAAATTCTTGTGATCCTTGATAAGCAATTTAAAATCCAGTCATGCCGAGAGCTGCGAAAGTTTAGGTGATGGTGTATTTCAAGGGGGATTACATTTTACTCAGTTGGCAGTGTTGAGAGAAGTCAGATCTTGCCAGGCAACGCTAAGCAATGCAACTGTTGATGAAATCATGACTAAAGTGTAGAATTAATCCTGAAAAAAACCATCTTTTTAGTACAAGTAAACAAAAAAAAAAAGCTTTTGAGATTGCACTTAACTTGTGCACGTTACGTAAAAGTCACAAATGAGGCTTCCTGTTGGAGACCTTGCCTGTTAAAACATGGTACTGCCTCAGGCCCCCCTTTCTATATTTGCAGCCTAGAAAATTACACGCAACAAAAGCTAACTTCGGAAAGGGTACTTAATAGCTTTTGTTGCAGCAACCGGACGCTAATATGTTACAAAGGTTCAGCAAGTATTTTATTCAGACTAGGACTTTAAAGCACAATAGCAAGCTGGATTTTTCTGGAAGGGCCTGCATGCTCCTAAACAGGAGCCATACTAGACTTCTGGAAACTTTATGCCCAAGTTAACTGACTGTGAAGTCATGGAGGACTTGACTGCCTAGGAGGCTTTACTGTGATGTGCTTTTGGTGTGTTCTGGACTACTTGAAAGATTTTGGAACAAAATTCTGCAGTTAATAACTGGATATACATGGCCATATGAAGTCTATGGGAGACTACTGTTGAAAATCAGCATTTGTAACTCAGCTTGAAGTAAAGCTACTGTTTAGAAAAATAACAAAAGATACCTATGTTCTGTTACAAGGAAGGAGAGAGGGAGTCTTCCTGACTGCTAGTGTTTGGTCTTTGGCTGCTTCTCAACTGTGGCAAAATAACATCTGTTGGAGGAGGTAGAGAGCCTAATAACAATCTAGAGGATCAGCTACAGTCTATTACGTGGTTTTCCTTTTCCTGCCTCCTTACAGAAGGAGATGCATCAGCTTCAGATATGGATGGGGCTTGGAAGAGGGGAAAAAAGCTTTGAGGGAGGTTGCAGGGAAGGCAGGAACTCTGGCTGATTAGAAGAACAGAAAATGTGAGGGGAAGGGAGAAAGGGTGTATCAGGGAAGCCTGTGATACTGACAGGAGCGCACAGAGAAGGGGAAGAATACCTTGAAATATAACCACTTGCCCTGAAGAGCCATGTGGCTTTGCTTCTCACCAATATCTTCCTAAGTTTTCCCTCATCTGCCTCTCAAAATTGTAGTTCAAGACTCCCATTTATAGAATTAGGGTTCCAAGGCTGTGTGGTGGAACAGGAAATAGAAGTGGACATTTCTTTGAGCTTGGGACACAGAAGATGAGCATTTCAGGAGAGAATTAAAGCAGAAAACTGTCAAGAATTTACTTTTAAGTTTCTGAAAGGGAGAAGTTGGCCAGAATGAATACAAAAAGAAAAATCCACGAATAGAAAAGTATCCCCTTGAAAACTTTTTGAGGGTTAAATTGGAACCTTCTTGATGTCAAAATTTTCCCAAGCCTCTCCATCAAGTCCTGTCTAGGTGAGCACAGACAAATATTTACAATTACAATTAACTTTGAAACAAAAGCTCCTAAATTTCTATAAGCCATACATTAAAAAAATCCATAGCAACTGAAATACATAAAGCTAAATTTAGACATATTTCTAGAACAGCTGTTGGTTATTCTAGCCCTCTTTGAGCTCTCCAGTTTGTGGAATTTATAATTTCTAATTCATACTTAAAATCAGCAGAAAGGATATTTCTTATAGCATAAAGTGAACTTCAATTACATAGGTAGAGTACTGTAAATTAATTTTAAGCTATCTCAAAGTCTTATCTAAACCTGGTAGGTACCATTTTAAATGTTGATTTTGAACTTACGATAGTTAAATTGTATATTTGAATGCACTGAAAGTGTGTATTTGAAAGAAACCTACACGCTAGAAAAACAGTGCTCCTTTCTAAGTGCTTTCACTTGTTTAGATGACAAATAGGTACTTCACTGTGTGAACTGTTATTAACCCCTGCAGCTTAACATGGCAGTGGTATTTCTATTATGTGGCGAGTTATTAATGAAAATTTGGGCTGGAAACAGGGCACAGGGTTTAACAGTGTTGATAACTGAACAGCAACTTTTGTTGTGGATTTTCTTTCATGAGCAATTTTAAAACCATAGTTGTAAGTTAACTTTCCTAACAGATATTCTCTATTTCAAACAAAATATAATTCAGGAAAGATAGTATTTTAAGAGATCAAAATGAGATGATCACAGTGGTCTCTTTGGTTTTTGTGTGTTTTTTTTATTGTGTACATATTTAACTCTTAAAAATGAAAGAGCAACAAATATGTTCAGAAATGTTTTCTATGATGAAAAGCATGTATTTGAAAGATTTTTATAATAAAAGAATGAATACAAAAGTTCACAAGAATTCTGTACTTTACTAAATGTCTCATTCCATAAAAGTGCAAGCCCAAAGCCAGCTTCATCAACAAGTTTGTATACAATCTTATGTGTGTCATCACTTCTTGACTTAAAAGGAGTCCAATGTGAATCAGTATACATCATGTTTTATTAAATAAAATATTCTATTATACTTCCTTATTCTGTGTTTATATATATAAAATGGCTCAGTTATGAAGAGGTGAGTGGGAAGAAATACGAATTCATGTTTTACAGATTACCCACCCACAAATGTACTTTAAAACTGTAATTAAAAGTAGGCAATATTTAAAGTTTTGAAACCTGTCTTATAAATCATGACTTGCCATTTTCTCCTTCCGGTGGGAAGATTACTTTTTATCT
This sequence comes from Phalacrocorax carbo, assembly GCF_963921805.1. Taxonomy (NCBI): domain Eukaryota; kingdom Metazoa; phylum Chordata; class Aves; order Suliformes; family Phalacrocoracidae; genus Phalacrocorax; species Phalacrocorax carbo. The sequence goes on along the minus strand of NC_087520.1, from coordinate 35,275,213 downwards.
TCTGAGGTTACAAAGCAATAAAGTTTTCCTTCAGGGTGGTTTTTATGGAGACACCCAGTTTAATGACATAGTGTTAGAAAAATGAGTAGTAGAACTTTTTTCACAGTCAGGAGTAGTTGCAGAATTGTATGTTTAACTTTCTATTCTCTTATAAACACTGTGGAGGTAATGAAGTCCAGGATCAGGGGCAAATATGTGAAGGAAGCATGGGATCTTATCTAATAAAATTAATAAAATGTGTGACTCTTAAAGTAATACTGGATAGATTCTGATTATTTTCCAACCCAAATTAACATTATTTTTGTACAATAGCAAATTGAGTAATAGTCTACTATGTTTTAATTACATTTCCAGGTAGGAACAGTTGTTAAAAGACCCAGTTTAATTCAGCTGTAGCATTCCATAAAAGCAATATTCATTTGCTAAGCAAATTCTTGATGTATAGATCTCCTGTGTACACTTAATACTGTTTTTCATAAGCAATGCTGTGCTTTCACATTCACTTACTGCATAGCCTCCTGTTTCTATATCCTGATCGCCTTCAGTACTTTTACTGGCCACTTTATTTAAGAAATATGTTCTGGTTTAATTTCAGTAGACATTTAAACTTACCCTAACTAAACTGCTGCAACCTATTTTTAATGCATTTTAAAAGTGGTTTATTTTGATTCATCATAAACCTGCTTCTTAAGGTATAAACAGACAATCAGGAAAAACTACCCTGAATAAAAATGCAACCTACATTAAGAGGAAACGGATGGTAACAAACGAGTTGTTAGTAGTTTAGTCCTGTGACTCAAGCCAAGTCATATAATGTATGATTTAGCAGATTGAGTATGGGAATGGAGAACAGTTGCCTGCACTGTGAACCCTTTGCTTGTTTCCATCTGTGCACTGTGCAGTTGAAGGTGGGTTATCCACTGACACGCCTTTTTCATTTTGTGGAAAATTCTTCTTTCTGTGATTTTCAGGATGAGTCACCATTTCTGGTCACAGAGCAGCAACTCAAACACATCCAAGTTTGAAGACATCCATGCTATCGCAGGCCAGCAGAGACAGATAAAGGAAACCAAGCTGCTTTCTGCTGGCAGTTTCACAAATCCATGGTGGTTATCACCTGCATGCAAGGACAGATGCGGTGAACTGTGGGTGATGGTTATTCAAGGGAAGATTATTTATTTTGAAGGTCCCACCAAAGAAACTGCCCTGTCATTACTCAAAGAAATGATGGGTTAAGACCACTGTCTTTCTCTCAGATGATATTTACCATGAGGCAAGAATTGCTGGGAAAAGGGCATGCAGGCGTGCAATGGCAGGAGTCTTAGTAACGAAACAAACAACCTCAAATTTCCTGTGGGGATACTGAAGGAACACAGTATGCCAGTGATGCCAAGAATCTTACTTTTGGTTTACAAGTCTTCTATTAACAGTGTCCACAATAGGAAATTGTATTACTGCAACCATTCTTGTCTAGGTAAAACAGTAGCTTTGTACATAAACGTCTAAAACTCCTAAAGCAGACAGAGGAGCACAAATATGAGTGCAGGTACTGTGTGTGCATCTTAGGGTTTCAAACAGCTCCAACAGCACCCCCCTTGCAGTTCCCTCCTTGGAAAGAGTTAGTGTGTAAGGCAGCTGAGGCACTACAGCCGACTGCACACATGCTTTCAGTTCTCCCCAAGCATGAAGATAATTGTGCTGGCTGCAATCATCCTCACAGGGTACCAAGTGACAGCAAAGAGTGCAATTGTGGCATCTTCCTTACCAAAAGGCGACAGCGTTGCATGACACCTCAATTCCCAGCGTGCAAGCTCACCCTCTGTATCAGGGCTGCAGGCCCTCTCCGTGCCTCAGACCTCCCTGTCAGAAGTCCTCACGGACACGATTAACGGCAGACTCACACACCCACACCCGCATGGCTATGGCACCTGCCTAGACACGCTGTCGCCCCTCGGCTCCCCAAGGCGGCCGCGGAGCAGCCCTCTCCCCCAGGCAGTCGCCCCTCGCCCAGGGTGGTTAGGCCGCCGGGCCGTTCCCGGCCCCACCGGCCAAAACCCACAGGAGCGCTACGGATCTCATCGGGCCTCGAAGGAGGCAGCGGCGGGAGCCCCGGGCGGGCGATGAGGCCGCTACGACCGCCCGCTCTCCTCCCGCCCCCACGGCGGGGGAGGAGGAAGCTGGCCCCTCCCAGAATGCCTCGCGCACGGCAGAGGCCGGCGCGCCTGCGCCCTGCGCGGCCGGCTCCCAGCTCAGCGCAAGATGGCGGCGGGTGCCTCGGACCCCCTGGAAGAGATGCTGCTCTTCTCCGAGGAGGTGGACGAGAAGGCGGTCAGCGACCTGGTGGGCTCCTTGGAATCGCAGCTGGCCGGCGGCCGGGGCTCTGCCGAGGCGCCCCAGCCCAGGACCTCCGCCCCGTCCCAGCAGCAGCAGCCGCAGCAGCAGCACCAGGGGAGCCTAGCGGGGGGCAGCAGCCCCGTCCGGCAGCAGCAAGGGCATCCCGCGCCTCCTCCCGCTGCCGGGGCAGAGGAGGCGGCGGGGTGCCCCGGAGCCGCGGAGAGCCGAGCCCCTGCCCAGGGGCCGCTCTCGTCCCCGTCCCCCCCGGCGGCGGCGGCAGCGGAGGCGGCGGCAGCGGCGGCGGCAGGGAGGGGAGTGAGTGTAAACAGTAGTAGTGTGCAGCAATCACATGGAGCGGCTCTCCTCGGCGGCGGCAGCCCCGGCGCGCCCGCCGCCCCTGCCCCGCCGCAGCCCGCTGCCCCCCCGCCCGCCGGCACCCCTGCCCAGCCTGTCAACAACCATGTGGCTGCTGCCGCCGCTCGGGACGCGGGGAGCCCTAGCCCCGGCGGCAGCCCGCCCGTAGCTGCCAGCGCGCCGCCGCCGCCGCAGCGCGCCGAGGCCGCGGCCGCCACGGGGGGGAGCGGGACGCCGGCGGGGGGCGGCGGGCAGGCGGGAGCGGCGGAGGGAACCGCCGCTGGCGGGACCGCGCCGCTCGCCGGCGAGGCGGCGCCCAACGGGGAGGGCGCCGGGGGCCGGCCGGTGGCGGTCCCACCAGTCAGCAGCCACGGCAGAGCCGACGCCGCCACAGCACAGACCAAGCCCGCGCACGGCCCTCTCCCCGCAGTAAACGCACTCAGTAACTCCGCCAGCCCCGCGCCCGCCGCTGCCGGCGCGGCCGCACCGCCGGGACCGGGTTCGGTCGCCAACTGTGCCCCGCCGGCTGCCGCAGCCCCCGGCGCCGCGGCCAAGCCGGCGGTCAGCGCGGCGGGCGTCGCCAAGGCGGGCGCTGCCCTCCCCGCGGCCCCTCAGGCCCTGTCGCCCAGGCCGGCGCTGGGCGCTGCCCCCCGGATCGTGGCCCCTCAGCTGATCGTGCGGCCGCCTCAGCAGACCACCATCCAGCTGCCCCCCGGCTTCACTATCCCACCCGGTAAGTGTAAGTGGAAGCGCAGCTGTGGCGGGCTTGCCTTTCTAACCCTTCCTTCTTTTTTTTTTTTTCTTTTTTTTTTTTCTTGGCTGAGGGCTTCTTTTCCCCCCAAAGTTGTCGTCTTCCCGCTGCTCGACGTGCTGGAAACAAAAGAAGTGCCACCTGTCTGAGGGCGACGTCTGACAAACAGGCCGCCGTTAATGAGGATGTAATTGGTACGGGACGGGTGGTGGCTAATGCAAGCTAGTCATGACTGTTGGTTGACGAGTTACTTGTTTTCCTTTAGGGAGAGAGCGGCAGTCGCGGTGAGTTATGTTGTAATGGTGTAGCGAGCAGTTGTGCACCAGGTGAAAAACTGCGCTGGTAGAATAATTCTATGTGTCTGTTTTGAAGGACTCTGTTTTCTGCTTTACTCTTGATAGTCTTGAAATGTTCTCCTTCCTCAAGGAGTGTCTTCTGTTGTGAATCAGGTGGTAAGATACAGGCTCATTTGTGTAATTCAGTCTAAAATATTTCCTTTCAGTAAGTGTGATGCTGTCAGTCTCCACTGCATCTGGGCAGTCTTTACGTCACTGGATTTTATTTCTAACTCTGAAGTAATGGTTGCGTCCTGTCTATTCTCCTTGTAGTTTCTTAACTTCCATTACCAAATATGTAATTTCAGCAAGGTTGCTAACTAACCAAATCAGCATCCCTGCATCCTAGTGATTCCTACTCTAACCGTATGTTGTTTCATCTGAAATTTGGCAGGGTTCCATGGTCCTCTACTTAAGTTTTCATGTTGCAAAGAGTTGGTAACTGTGCCTCCTTGATTTAGGAGATGGTTCAACATTTGAACTACTTTTAATTTTTTTTTGTTACTAACATCAATAGCCTGACAGTATGTGGAGCTATTGATGTAGTCTGAAATAACTTCTTCCACCATGTTTCTTAAAATATTTGACATTTATTAGCTAAGTGAAGCAAAAATGTGATGATGTAGAAGCTTGGACTTCTAGTAGTTGTGTCTTTGGCCATAGTTTATGAAGCTCCTCCAAATTCTAATTCTCTGACCAGATAAAGCTCAGTCACCTAACTGACTTAAAACAGATAAGAGGTCGCTACTCAGACTGTATTAGTGCCTTTAGCCTTTGATTTCACGTTCTTCATCTGTTTGATAATTAATATACTAATATGATAACATGTATCATAACTTTGCATGCAGTTTCTGAACTTTACTATGTCAATACTTTGTTCTGCTACTTCATTTTCAAACAGATGAGGAAAACGGAGCCCTTAAAAACCATCTGGTCTGAGGTTTAGAAAAATGTTATGGAAATAATACTGTGGAAAGTTACAATTTTATTTTATTACAGGATAGTTTGAAATCCATTAAATTTGCATAAACATGAAGATTGTGTGTTCTAAGATTAAGATAGTCAGAAAATACTTGAAAATATTTGAATTTTTATTCTTTAAATTAGTGGATCATTTATAACTTAATTTTGAAACTCCCTTATTGTAAACTTCTGTCTAAAGCAGAAATATAGAATGAGTTTTTCAGAATAGGTTATTTTAGCATATAATACTAATGAGTTGTGTATTTCACCTTTACATGCCTGACAGTAAGGAAAAATTAATCTCATAATGTAACCAGATTCTAATTTGTACGTGTTGTTCAGTAAAAGAAGTTTAAAGTTCTCCAAACTGAATTAAAAAATAACATTAATATGTGAATATTTATGCATCTATGGTAGTAATTATGTCTGCAACTTCTGTTGAAACTGTGGCATGTGTTGCAATTAATTTGTCTGTTCCATTCAAATTTTTTTATTCAGAATGAATATTAGATAATTGGAAAAGAAATTATAAAACACCTGTGAATCAGTGTAATGCAAATAGACCATGTATTTTTTTAATGCATGGTAGGCATTATTCTATGAGGTTTTTTTATGTAAGGTTCACTACATAATCAGAGAAATTATACCTGTTTGGCCAGTTGGCTATGTACTAATTTTTGTGTGTCTAGATGGTTTAGGAATGGTATAGATCAAATACATCATCTGCTTACAGAATTTTCTACAAATATAAACCCTCAGGTTTGGTGCCCGAAGGGCTAGTGAACCTAAAATGCTATCTTTCTAAAGAATTTTTATGGTGGTGTGCCCCCCGCACCCCCAACTCTTCTTTTAAAAATTACTCTCTGGGCTTTGAGAGAGAGTTAGGATCATGTCTTTTAGGTGTAGTCCTTGCTGTAGTTCTCTATGCCTTTTATCTTAAAGTGTGATTTCCACAAGTCTTTAGTCTGTAGTGGCAGAAATTTGCCTTCTCTTTGTGCTTTTAGCATTGATGGTTGGCTGGGAGCACCTAAGACTATGTGAGTGAGGGCTTTTAGTGATGCTTCAGTTCACTCATGTATTCATCCCCCGATTGGGTTTTGTATTTCTATGTCAGATGCTGAAAGGAAAGACTTTCTTAGTAAAGGTACTTTTGAAATTTGTTACTTGCTTGATATAATACTGTTCAAATTTCTTTATCCTCATGATATGTTGCAAACCGCATCCATTTACTGAGGTGTTTTTTTTCTGGGAAGCTAATAATTAGAAGTGGATGTAAGCTTTTACTTTTTTTATTTTCCCTTGAAAAGCTAAAAAATATATATGAAGCAATGTGTGCATAGAGATAAGTTGCAGAAACAACTGACTTTATCAACAGAAGTTGATTTCCTAGATCCTTAATTTTGGTTCTCCAGTGGTTACAGGCAAGAAGTTTTTCTGTTTATAGACCCATTGTATCCTGTCTAGGTTAAATTATTAAAATGTTCTGTAACTAACTTGGACGTTCTTGTAAAATAGTCCAACTGGAGAACTGCTTCTTAATTCTGAGAGAACTAGAGGAAGCACATCACATGCTTTGCAGTTATCTTGAATAAGTGTGAAGCTCCAGATGATCCAGGGATCAACTTAACCATTGTCTCCCCTTCTCCATCCTGCTGATGTGGAAAACTTAGGCCAGTTACACTTAGGGCAAAACTTGATGGCACTGGCTATGTTGTATAGAAGGCCTCTATTTGTGGAATGTGTTACTAGAAAATAATCTGAAAGTATTGTCATTTACTTCCAGAAAGTCTTAGAAAACATTTGTCAAGTACTCTGATAATTTGAAGACAAGTCCTTTGGTGTTTTCCTAAAATAACTGCACTTGTATCATTTTGTGCTGAGGAGTAGTTGTGTTGGTTCTCTGGGTATGACAGTATTTTTTCTTGACGTCTGAACCACAGGTAGTGCCTCCCAATATGGTGATGGTGGGTGCCAAGTAAATCCAGGTGTTAATGCTCAACAATTAACTAAATCTCAAATTTGTGTAATCAGAAGTGTGTCTGGCCTGATGTTGGCATGTACACATGCCCTAAAGCTGTTGTTCTAGTAAAGCTCTCAAGTCATTGTCCCTGGTATGTTCATACTGAATTCTGTTCTCAGTTACTGGATTGTTGTTATAGTTTACTTTTAATGAATATTTCTTTATAATTTTATTCTGCTGACCCTGGCTGGACTGCTGAAAGTTGCTGTATGCCTGTACATTCAAGTGACTGGTTCTTTTCATCACTGTTATCCATAAACCACAGTTATTTGAATTCCAAACTGAATTGGGTATTAGTTTTTGTCCCCTAGTATGGGCTCCTTTTCTTCTTTGAAATAAAATCTCATGTTACAGTGTAATAATAAAAAAAAATAACAGTATAAAGAAAAGTGTACAGTGCTATACATTTTGTTCTGTATTCTGTAGATAGATAGTTCTTTATAATTCTTCATATTATTCTTTATAATTCATGTATTGTTACTTTGTTCTCATTAGGTATGGTCTTGGTGCGCACGGATGCCGGACAGCTTGTAATGGTGCCTCAGCAGGCTCTAGCACAGGCTCAAATGCAGGCTCAAGTACAAACGCAGGGACAAGGTCCTACCAGCATTTCACCTAGGCTTTCAGTGCCCACAACTGGCCCTGTTTTTCGCCTATCAACAACTCAGGTATGTCTGGCTTGATTTCACTTTACTTTTGTGCGTTGTGTTTTCCTCTGTCTTGCACATTATTAGCTCATATGTTTTTGCAAATATGCTTTCCTCCCCTTTTTTTGTTGTGAAAACAGGAAATACTTATTCAAATGCAGTTTATTTTCTGAGGCCTAGGATTTTTTTTTTAATTTCAGAAAAAAGATCTATAGAGCCTCTCAAGACTTTGTTCAGACTGTGAGATCATTGGAGGCTAGAATGCTCAGTCTTAGCCAGAACTTAGTTTGGACTGTATACCACTGGTTCAGTAAGCGCCCCTTGTTCCTCTGAATCAGAAGCATTGTGATATCCCAGCATGCTGAATGGATGCATAGGGTAGCTATATTTCATTAGAAATTTGAAAAGAAAAAGCCAGGCACATTCAGTACAAGGATTTGCAATAATTAACTTTTCTAACATACTTTATTCAAAAGAAAGGTTTGATTCCTTTGATTCACCTCTGGGTATGATCTGTCTATACTTAAAATTTTGTCTTCTGTTATGACTACCATCGCCTTTTTTATGTGGATTGACAGGATAGCATGCTTTCCTACCCCAAACTCTTCAGTGGAGTGTGTTTATTTTAACTCAGAAGTTATTTATTTTCAAGGGTGAAGGTGTACTGTTTTTTAAATTACTTGGTAGGCTGCATCAGTTTAAAATTTTGTAGGGAGTCAAATTTCATTTGGCTACAGCTGAACTATCTTACTAAAATGTAGAGGCAGACATATTTGCATGTTAGTATGGGGTAGCTATACCGTAATAATAGGCAGAGTTTAAAGTAGTTTTGCCTAAGGTCTTTGTTTGCAGAAGTGATAAGTTATTCTGAGTGGAAAGAGATGAAGAGGATGACTTTATAATGTTTTAATTGATAGTTGTATAGGTTGCTTGAAATAACTTAAACATGTATTTCCCAATGTTTAACATTTGATTACCATCCTGCTATATGCTTTGTGCATTACATCATATTTATAGTCAAAAAGAGTAAGTTTAATTCACAACTGAAAACAATGGTAAACTTTTCAGAAGAGAAGGAAGCCAGAATAAAGTTGGAGACTTTGAAATAAATTACCAAACTGAGGCAATCTGAAACACAGTAGCCAACTAGAATTTAAGTCTTAGAAATGAGTGTAACTAGGAAGATTGTAGCTCAGTGGAATGTATATATCTCAGGAAAGACATAAATAAAAGCCTGGAAACACTTGAAGAACTTTATGCTCTCAGAAAAGAGATAAGTGCAGAATTGGATGGAATTCTTAAAAAAACCCTTCGCAGAAGAGGCAGCCGTTTAATGTATAAATCTCATGTCTGGAAGGACAAGAAGACTTGTAGAAGCCTTCAAAGATAAATGTGTTTCAGGAAAAAAAACCAGAGAGATAAGCCTGTGTTAATTTTCAGATTTTTTTACTAGTTTGACAACAGCAAAAATCTAGACAAATTCTTCTCAGTTTGTATGTCTGCCGTTGGTTATTTGGGGCTTTCTTTGTAAATAAGTACAATCCATTCTTTAGTAGTGACTAGAAGACTATATAGCACACATTCTACCAATGGATCCTGAGACATGTGCATAGCATAAATGCGAAATAGAAATTGTGGGGTGGGACTGTACCAGAAATATGATCTCGCTCACTCTGTTAGAATGAGTTAGTTTTAGCTGTTTCTGTTTCATACTGTTAGTTTTCATGTAACTTTAAGTTCTGTGGCCAGCACACCGAATTACAAATCAAAGTGGAAACATGCATAGCAAATTAAATATTAACAAATTGTCTGTAGTATGAAAACGCTTGAGGAATACACCTTTATTGTACACAGAATCTTTGTAAGTGTACAGAAATAAAGACTGACTGCTTGGCTGTGTGTGTTCAGTCTTTATTAGAAGACTGGAGTTCGGATCCCGAAGTCAACCTTAAGATGCGCACGCAGCGAATGTTGGGAGTCAATCATGTTGGCCTCAGGCAGCTGTTCTTTAGTTATATGAAGCAGTTAAGGTTGCAGTAGGAGTATAATCTGATTTGCTGGATTTACATGAAAATAAACCTGTGAGGATACTACATGTTCATGTGTTTGTAGAGATACCTAAAATCTGAAGGAGTTCCGGAACTAGAAAGATGTAATTGTTTTTGTGCAGAGTTCTGCCCAGATAAATACCCCACTGCATTATAGATATTCCTTTACACGTGTTACTGCTAATAAACTGGTTAAGAATAAAGGAAACCAGCAAGGCCTTATGAATGATAAATGTTGTACAGGATGCAAAAGTTTGATTATTTTAGTGTGGCAGGATTAGAATCATGGTACTGTAGCTTGTCAGGGTTCATCTTCTTTGACAGATCTTTGTGGTAGGTACCCAAACTGTACTGCATTGTTTCTTTATTTGTTGTAACTAACAAGGATAAGAAATAATTCATATTGTCCTTGGGAAATGTACATTGAACTTCCATGACTCTGCATGTGATCTGCAGACTCTTCTTTCATTTTTACAGAGCTTATGTTTTATGTAAGTTTGACATTAGAGTGTTCTTCAAAAATGATGGTTGACAGCCTTTTAAAACCAGATTGTAAAGTTTTAAATTCTAAAGCTTTATCATATCAGAACTAGACACTAGACTTCCATTTCATTAGGTGGACGGTTTATAACCAGTGACTATTCATTGGTTTCCTGGGGGTAACGTCCAATGACAAATACTATGCTAAGGTATTAGAAGTGTTAGTTATTTGCTTGAGTAGTCTTTACGATTAATCAAGAAAAAGGATCAAGTTCTAAAATACAGGAAATTATGGCTATTGGAAAATAATTTTTTCAGTGATTTTAATTATAAACTTTTTTCTTTCAGCATCAAATTCTGATGTGTCAGCTAAATTATGTCAATTAAAATTTTCAATAGAAATTTCAAATGTATGGAAAATAGTGTCTTATGTTTTATGTCTATAAATTATCATATTTAAGAGTCCTAGCCTCCACTGTGACTGAAACATAGAAAAATTGTGTGTGCATTAGCTAAGACAGATGGAATATAAACACTAATTGCTTGAGTCCTGTGAAATATTTTGCAAGATTGATGAATGTTGCAGGCTCTTTGGTTTTAACCTCTAGAACATCAAATACCTATCTCTCCAATATGTTAGTGGAATGATTGTTGTTTTACTGTACAGAGCTCATTAAATTTTCTATTATGTTTTTATACAATTATTTTAAGATAGCTTTATTTGGATTAAAATGCAAGGTGCTTTAAGTATGTAGAAGTCAGTGATGTGATTCAGTCACTGAGTTCGTGTTTTACTCTACTTTCACCTATGTAGAAAGTCTCTGCAGGTGGAAATTTACAATTTACCATAATCATTCTAGGAAACAGTATCCTACTACAAAGAATGTATGATCTGTCTCAGAAGCCATAGCTTTCATTGTGTGTATTATGGTTGCTTTTCTTCGGATTGTCCTAATTTTTAGCCATTGTCAAGTGTCACAAGTTTCTCAGCTAAGTGACTGTTTTCAGTGATGCAGCTAATTTCTAGATACACTTTAAATAATCATTGTGTTAAGAAAGTGTGTTACAAGCTATGTAGTTAGATGTAAAACACAGGTTGTTAAATAACATGCCAAAGAAATTGCAAAAGCTGGCAGTTACTTTTGGCAACTCATTAAGAAGTGTTGAGAGTGATAACTGGAGAATATAAAATGAAGTATGAATTGCCTTTTTAAAAATTACAAGAAAGATAATCTGAAAAGTTACCTAAGTGTTAATCTAAATTGGAAAGCTCTTTGAATCTCACCCCTCTACACCTAAGTAATTTCTCCTTCATGCTCAAAAAAGGAGGAGGGGGAAATAAGGAACTGTTTTAAATGTTCTTAAATGACATTTACTTGATCGATACATACAGAGCTGTCCAGATTCTAAACTGCTTCTGCAGCCTGGTAGTATAAGAAGCTTTTTCCCCATACCCTAGGGCCACCATTTGATACATCTCCCTGTTTGGGAGGAAAATGAATCTGGTCTCCCATGAAAATTCCTCTAGTTTCAGTAGATGGGCTTAGATCCAGGACAGCACGTGAGGAAGGAGCCGCCTTTCTCTAGGAAAAATGGAAGCTGCTGAAACAGAGAAAGTGTAGTTTGTTTTTCCTTAGGGTGTAGTATATGGGCTTAGGATAATGCTTTCTGTGAAGGCAGTGGCTCACATGTTCCATTGCTGAATGTTCAGAAATCAAATATCTGTATAAAGTAGTTTTTACCTTTGTAGGGACATGGTATAGCCATCCCTCTTCCCTTCCCAAGTTAAAAAATTTTTTTTTGATTGCAGTGCCAAACACAAAAAGATTCAGAAAGATTAAGATACATAACTTCCTGTTCATCCTGCATTAATCTCTTCTGTATATGTGCAGTGTATTGCAGTCTTTGCATGATAAATGCAAACAGTTAAAAGCTTCAGCCTGGCAATCAAGGCACACAATTGATCGTTGCACAGCAAACTTAAATCCGGTGTTTCTGACATTTCAGGTCCTTGGCTTTGCTATTTAAGTTATTGACTTCTATTGTTTGTAATACCTTTGTTTCATTTTTTGCAGCTTTAGGATGTAAGCAAACCTAGTACAGCTTTGGGGACAATTTTGTGTTAGATTCTTGAAAGATGACAGGCAAATCCATTTTGAAAGGAAGACTTGGGTTCTTTTCTCACCTCTTAGGTGGGCTAATCTTTGATTAGCCATTTACTTATGGTCCTCTCAATTGCTGCTGTGTAAAATATGAAAAAAATCTGCTTGTTTTCAATTCCTAGTGGAATTCTGGAAAACAAGCTAATCAGTACAAGGAAGGGTCTCAGTCCTGATCAGTTTAATGCCAGGCTCAAAGGCTCTGGAGCATGGGAATGTGTCCCAAAAGGATGTGCACTGTGTGAAGCATGGAGTCAGAAGAAGCAGGATATGAAAGTAGCAGAATAGGTCAGAGACAGCAGTAATTAAGAGAAGTACCTGTAATAGGAAGATGTACTTGATGTTTTAATCATGTTTTACATTTACAGTTTTTCTGGTTTCTTTAAGTAACATATTCAGGAAAAGCATGAGCAGGTACAATTGTACCATAAAATAGTTTTAGTTAAGTCCAGTTATAAGATTGTAGAGGACTGTAATGGGGGGTATATTGACTACAGCTGACTACAGGTTTTTTACGTTAAAAATATTGCAAAATATTCAGGCACTTAAAAACAAAACATTTTTTTCAGATTACGACTATAAATTAATCTTCTTGGTGCAGCTACCAGAGGCTTGACTTTTTAAAATTGGTATCCTATGTTTTACATGGAAGTACTCAGTCTTATGGAAGATTATTATAATCTTTTGATGCGTTAACAAGTGAAGTTTTGTTGTACTGTGAATACATTTTCAATGATAACTTGCTTGTTTGAAAAAACATACTTAATGAAATAAAACAACTTTGGATGTTTAAAGCACACATTGGTATGAGTTAGCTGCATAATTTTAATTGAACAATTTTATCTCCTCATGATTTTAGTTTCCTTTTAGTTTTTAATTGACATTAATTCTAGCTGAATATTAAAAAGTGCTTAATGTAGCCAAAATTTTACCTGCTATAGGATCTTAGTTAAGGTACAGGATTTTTAGGAAACAAGCTATAATTTGATGGAACTTCTGTTGATCTTAGAAAAATTTTGTTCTGGATTCTTGTGTTACAAACAGGTCAAATAAGCATGGGTTTGCTTGCAGTACTGTATTCTTCAAAGATAACAAGTAAATTCAGAAGTCTTTTAAAACTGATTATTTAGATTGCACTAAATTTTTGCCTCCATATCTTGTTTTGAGGCTTAGACTTGTGAAATTATGAAAAATAGGTAGGTGCTGCCATCTAGTTTTCCTTTGGTGAGTTTCTTTTGTTTATCTACCTTTTTCACTTGTACAGTTCATGGCTTTTCATGCCTTTAACGCAGACTTTGCTGGTTTCATTGTTTTAATACCCAGTTGGGTTTACAATCATAACTAAAAAGCAAAAAAAAGGTTACTTATTTAAATTACTTTTAAATAAAATTATTTCATGTTACAAAATTGAAGTGCTGCTATACACCAAGAATATAAAGTGAGTATCATACAGGAAAGGCCCATGTTAGCCTACCCCATAATATTTTATTCCGGGGTATCTGTTATCAGAACTTACAATGAGGTGAAATAGTTTATGTTGGAATTTTCAATAGACTGCTGCTGAAAATTGATTTGGTCTTAGAGTTTACTAATGTTGTTTCAAGTTTGATTCAAAATGCATTTTCTAGTATTAAGTTATATTAAGTTGCCTTGTATATTTAGAATCATAGAATCATTAAGGTTAGAAAAGACCTCTAGGATCATCAAGTCCAACTGTCAACCCAACACCCCCATGCCTCCTAAACCATGCCCTGAAGTGCCACGTCTACATGTTTTTTGAACACCCCCAGGGATGGTGACTCTGCCACCTCTCTGGGCAGCCTGACCAATGCCTGACCACTCTTTCAGTACAGACATTTTTCCTCATGTCCAATCTAAACTTCCCCTGACGCAGCTTGAAGCCATTTCCTCTCGTCCTGTCACTAGTAACTTGGGAGAAGAGACCAGTGCCCACCTTGCTACAGCCTCCTTTCAGGTAGTTGTAGAGAGCAATAAGGTCTCCCCTCAGCCTCCTCCAGACTAAACAACCCCAGTTCCCTCAGCCGCTCTTTATCAGACTTGTTCTCAGACACTTCACCAGACCCTTCATTGCCCTTCTTTGGATACGCTCCAGCACCTCAATGTCCTCCTTCTACTGAGGGGCCCAAAACTGACCGCAATATTGAAGGTGCAGCCTCACCAGTGCCGAGTACAGGGGCACGATCACCTCCCTGCTCGTGCTGGCCACACTACTCCTGATAGAAGCTGGGATGCTGTTGGCCTTCTTGGCCCCCTGGGCACACTGCTAGCTCATGTTCATCTGGCATAGTGATCAGAAAAGGTGAAGTTGTGTAAAGTTTGAGGTTTAGTCCAAATATTTAGGCAAGTAAGTGGGCTACTTAACAATTCTTCTGCTACAAATATGATGCCAAATCACTTGAGTTTTCTTTTCATTGCATAAATAGTTCAGTAAATATATATATATGGATGTATTCTTAAGAAAATGACAAATTTTTTGTAGCTGTTTTTTCTTGCTTTAGGCATTTTTCTAACTTCTACTCTTCAGAATTTCAAGTTCATGATATAAACTTTACTGATTTGTTTTCTGTGTCTTAGCATTCACTTTCTGTTAAGTTTCTCTTTACTGTCCTTTTTTAAAATGAGAAGAAAAAAAGCCTGTTTAACTTGTGAAAAGTGCTGAATCATCTGCTCTGGAAGTGGCTGTATTTTTGCTATGAGGTGTTTGATGCAGGCAACAGCAGCTTAGTCTTTGCCATCACATGTGATGTTGAGAGCAGTCTAAACTTGGCTGACGTTTCACAAGCTGTTGTTCTTGCTAAAGCGGAGCCTTTCAAATCTGAGATAGTTCTGATAATACGCTATGCCTGTGTTTTCAGCAGTGTTTGTAATTTTGTCATATTTTAGTTTTGTCAATTTTGTTCTTGTTTATTTTTTTAACTGTTTTTTCACACCCTTTCTGCTTTTCTGACAAATGCTTATTTTACTTTTTGTAGGAATTTTAAGAAAATTGATAAATCTTTGTTTTGTTGTTGCCTGAGGTGGATTACTACTGTTATCAAATAAGCTATTCTGAACTATTTCTTTTCTACAGACAGTTTTTGGGCTTCTTGTGTAATATTCTGGAGAATGCATTTGTGTTAGTGGGACAGGTATGTTGAAAGGCCAGAGAAAGTAAAAAGTGTGTGGTCTCGGCTATGCTGTAACCACAAAGCCATTTTCCTTCCTTTCCTCCATGGTGTGTAAATCTTTCCTGTATAAGCAGATAATAAGTTCTTATTACTTACAAATTCTACTGTGTACGTTTTCATAGTATTAACATATCTTTTAAAACTTCTTAGAAAACACTCAAACATTAGTATGGCTGTAAAATTAAACATGCAAAGATCAGGAAATGCTGTAAAGTAGGTTCCTGAGCAATCTAATAGTGGCTCCCATGTGCATATGCATTATGCTGCATGACCACATACTACTGTTATTTTTAATTTCTACAGTGTGTAGGCTGGACAGTCTTAATTAATGAAGAATTATGTAATATTTTCTTTCCCCACTGTTCAGTGGGTTGCTTCAGGCTTATTTTCTGCATATTATCTAAGCCCCCTCTGAAGTGGGAATTAATAACCAAGCAGGTTTTTTTGTGAAGCTTATCCTTGTAACAACTTTCTTAACAATCAATGCAATTAAGGGGATTATTAGCCTCTTTCTATAAGTAGAAAACAGAGCCTAATTGTATTTATTTTAAACATTAAATTAAAAATACTGATTTTTTTTTTTGTGTTCAGTTTGATTTCATTGTCTTCAGTTGCAGCCATGACCACTCCTGGTTACAAACCCCACAGATGTCCACTCATAAATATATGGTATGAGAGTATTCATTACAATAGATTATCTATATTTGCATGTAGCGCAAGTGCTGAGCAATTGAGGCAGAAGTAGAATCTAATTATATGGCCAAAATGCAGCTCCTTTTTATCCACCAGATTCTTTGGATGAATATCCTAGTGATTATAGATGGATCAGCCACTTCACCAGAGAAGGACAAAGTACTTTGATAGTGGATTATGTAGGTACTTGCTTACGCAGACAGGATGCTGAGACTTCAGACGTAGGGGTTTTGGACTTAGAACCCCAGATTTCTGAAGATTTTCTTTGGTGGCCCCAAGCTCCTCTGCCTCTTGTCTAATTGCTTGCAGTCCTGTGTCTTCCTCCCATGTTGTTCTAGTCTGTGAACCTGAAAGGGACATCACAGACATGAGGAACACAGCAGCATCTCCCTGGATTCTGATGCTTGACCCCAACGATGCTGTGGTGTCCTAGGACTGTGGTAGCAATGAAGGTTCTGCCTCCAGTCATTTTCTTCAATTGTGTGCAGATGTCAAGTGTTTTACGGGGTTGGTACTTTGGCTCAATTTGGCTATATTTTTACCAGAATGAAAAAATCAAATCCCTGACATACAAATTGCTCTGCAACTGATGTTTTAAGTGCATGTTCCAGATGAACCATAATCAAAAGAATTGAGAGGCAGTCAATAAGCATGTGAAGTTTCTCCATAAATGTTTCAGAAATCTGACAGAATTTTAAATACCAGAAAACAGAGTTTGGTAGTGGGCAGTGTAATGATAGCTTAGTAGTAGGTAGAGCTACCAGCCATGCCTATAAGAAAGGTTGTATAAATTAGTTACTCTAAAATGAGATACCAGATTTGATCTTTAGCCTATGCTTCTGCTGGTGTCTGTGATCCCATCTTAGGTTTTTCTTTTTAAACAGTCTTTTATTGTTTGAGGCATCAGGGCATCTTAGCATGGCCTATTTTGTTTGTAAGAAGTCTTCCAGATTAATGATTAAAAATAAAATTGAGTTTTATTTCAGATTTTGCAAATTTAAATCTAAACTTGAAGGTCATATTCTGCTAAAACTGAGTTTTGCATAGTACCTAGCAAAGCCATGTATTGGAAGACACAAAGAGGTGTCATGATATGTATCGTAATAAACCTGCCCCTGCTTTCATGCTACTGTTTGTTCAAATTATATTGGCATCTTTTCTTTCTTTTGTGATTGATAGTGGCTAAGTTTATTGACAGGACTGATCATGAAGTGATATATGCAACATACAAAGCTCTCTTGCTTTGTAGTGCAGAGATTGTGTTGCTGGTACCCTGCGTGTTCATCAGTAGGTGGTACTATAGTACAAAATACAAGTATACCACAAATCTGTTTCCAAGGATTTACATACATCAGTGTACTAACCTGTGGCAGTTTAAATTGTCTTGATTTTATAAAGCTGTGAATATACAATGCAATCCCTGAAACTGGTGTAGTCCTGCCTTGGTGGTGACAAATAATCCCTACATATTTTGGCATATTTTCTTGTATTCAAGTGGCCTGCTTTTTCAAACACAGCCTTGTATATGCCTTTGAATATAGAGGCGGCTTGTTTGTGCACAGCAGGTACAATGCGATTCGCTCCTGTTTACGCCTCAACATTTGCCTCTCTTTCATGTGTCCAGAGCTCTGGGAGAAGGCCTATGTAGGAATGTTAAGATGTAGTTATGTAGGGAGTGGATTTACAGGACACAGTAATTCTGCACTGACTTCTTCCGTGAACAGTTGTAATGTATGCTGACTTTGTGGAAGTGACTTATTGCACCCTGAAACTGGAGTCACTTGCATTGTCTGCATGACACGTGAAGGCAGAATGAACCTTGGGACAACCCCTTTCTAAGCTGGCCAGACATGAGCCAGATCGGTTTGGAAATCCTTATTTCCACAGTAGCACTGTGCTGTGCTCCACTTAAAATTTCTA
Organism: Phalacrocorax carbo; assembly: GCF_963921805.1. NCBI lineage: Eukaryota > Metazoa > Chordata > Aves > Suliformes > Phalacrocoracidae > Phalacrocorax > Phalacrocorax carbo. The sequence goes on along the minus strand of NC_087520.1, from coordinate 35,257,321 downwards.
ACATCTCTGTGTGGACAGAGCCAGCTCAAGTCTGTATACAAAAGGTTATCTTAAGCATTCTCAAGTGTCCTCATGGAGGCTGGTAGGGAATTATATACTGCATTCATTCACGATTCTAGCTTCCATCCTGTTAATGTCTGAATACAGGGCAAAAGCCTCTTAAACATTACTTTCATATATTTAGGAAACATAAAAATATGTGACGTGTCTAATAAAAAATAAGTTATATTTGAAAATATATTCCTGTCTAAGTCTCTCTTGGTAATTTTGGAATTTAATAGTATCATACCAAACCTTAGCAGTTTTTCTTTACAGAACATCATAAATTCTTTTAGATCATTCCAGTAGGAGCGTGACACATTGGGTTATGATTTTTTTAATATAATGTTGATAATTTTTGTTTCCTTTTTGATGGATTTCTCATGAGATCTGTTTACAGCTTTCATTTCATAGAAGACACAGCTATTGGTTTCTAAAGAGTTTTTACCAGTTCTTCTTGAAGTATTTGTGTTGGGAGTCCTTACAATGTCTTCTGGCAGCTTGTAGCTATCATTTGAAGATCATTTCCGTGATACTTAAGAATTTCTCTAGGCTAGTTCCTTGTTATGTTTCTCATCCACTCATTTCATACTTACCTTTTTAACACTTATGAGTTTTGGAACCACGTTAGTAAACTGTTGTGTTACTTTGTTTGCAGTTCTATGGTAGTAAGGTTTTCTTCTTCATATCCAACACATTGATAGGTTTTACTGCCTTTTTGTGTCAAAGGCTTTTGTCAGTATTGATTTTTAAAAATGAAGGTGAATTTAGTGGTCTTGTTGCACAGTTTGCTGCTGTGGTCTGGGATGGTGGAATACTATATGTGGAATGTATTGCATACTTAGTTGGTTAATACGCTGTTATGATATTGAAATTTTATATTATAAGCAGTTTTGTTTTCAAGTATATTCCTGTGGTCAATTGTGGGTATTTATTAGCTGAGAAAAATTCTCTAGCTATCAGTGTGAGCTATGTATTTGCGGATTTCTGGCTGCAGATCTTTCTTGGAACTGTGTAGCTGCCAGAAGTTTGCCTGGTTATCTGCTTGCTTTGTAAATCCTCACCTCTGGAAGCACTTAGGGACAAGAAGGGGTCAGATAACATAGGCATGCTCTATTTTTAGGTTGGAAACACTGATTATAAGCAAATGAACAAGATATACGATATTTATGTTTTTAAATGCAAACATTCATCAGGTAAATATAGTTTCATTCAACTACTATTTTAAGCAAATTGAGGCAAGTGGTCTTTACAGTGAAGACAAGAGGTATGGTATTTAAAAACAGAAAGAGCTTATGTGATCCTTCTTCCAAAAAACCAGACAATTCTACCTATTCATGATGATGCTGTTCACTGCCTCTAGGCTGTCTCCATATGGAAGACATCCCTAGTCAAGATTTTAAAGATCTTGAAAGCTTTCCAAAAAAAAAAAAAGTTTTGTTCAGATGACAAGTAGATTTTTTATTTTTAAACTTGTTTTTCTCCAAGTACAGAAGATTGATATCTAGTAGATGATGTTGCTGGACTGATTGGTAAGGAATGCTTGGGGCTTTGAATGCCTGCCTGGGCCTCTGTTCCTTTTGGAGATCTCTTAAGTACACTGGATGTTCTTTGAAGAAGTATTTTATGTAGGTTTAGTAGACAATGTAAGAATCTAAAATAAGCCATTCTTTATAAAACTATTAATTATAGAATTATAGAAACATGACTTAAACTATTTTTCCTTGATTTACATTTTTATCTTCTGAGAAACAATATTGTCCATGATTTATTATTCCAGCCACTTAGAAAATTTGTCTTTTCTAAGTATGTGTTTGAATTCAAAACTTAATAAATGCAAGTTATAAGGGTCCAGTGGGGCTCTTTTTGTAATAATTGCCATGTTGTGTGATGCATTCCTTCCATAATGCTATTTACATTCCTGTAGAATTAACAATTTTCCTGGAGACATTTTTTTATTCCTAAATCTTGTCTATTTGTATGATGATAAGATATTACAATCTCTCTCTCCCAGTTAAAGTAAATTACAAAAACAATTAGTATGTTTGCTGCATGAAGCAAATTTACTGAGTTGTAGAATGTGCTACTAAATGAAGGACCGTAAGCCAGTCATTTTCCTTTGTCTGCACTTAACATTCCAGTTGCTGTCTGGCTACAGAGTGTGTGTTCTATGACAAAGATTCTCAGAATGCTTAGACTTCATTTCTGTGCAAGCTAGTTTCTGTATAATTTAATCAGAAATTATTTTGAAAATATTTTTCTGCTCTCTGAATTTTCTCTTCATATTAATTTTTTTCAAGAAAAACACTAGAAAAGGCCAGTAAATACCAAAATGACCAATATTTGTTACTTGCTGTTATAAACTAAAATATTGGTGAAGACTGACATGTAAATATTACAACTGAACTAACACATCAATGTAACATCAGTGTTTTGCAGGTCACAGCCTACTTTTTGTAATCCTTTCCACTTACCTGTATGAGAAATAGCTTTTAGGATAAGTAGTGCAAACATATCATTGAACAAAAGAAAGCTCATTTTTGCATTATTTGTGAGTACGTATTTAAGAATATATTACCAGTTTTGGTTTTTTGCAGCATTAATAATCATTACTCATGTAATCATTATTATTAAAAAGTGGTAGAGATCAAGTTACTAAGGAGGAAAAAATTTAAAATGCTTATTTTTCCTTTATTAGCAACCAACTTCTGTAGCCACATCGACTGTCCGCTTAGGACTTCCAGTGCAAGCCAAAGTTGTTCAATCAACTGCTACACCTGTCAGTGCTACATCTGCTGCAACTCTGCCAGGAGGCTCTATTCTTTCACACACCACAGTAAGTAGTAAGAATATAAAAAGCAAAAGATGGGTGAAGAAAAGGATGTTTGTAATTACATGTTTTTCAAAAGTCAAGTTAAATGTTTATATCTTTGCTTTTACTGCAAACATCATCCCAGAAATTAATAATGAATGTGTAGTCAGACTGTGTTACGTAGGTGCTGAGTGATAGCCATGATCTTATTTTCTCCTGTTTCCTAGATGATAAAAAATTTTGCGGTAATATAGGTTGTTATAAGCTTTTTTAAATAAAAAACTTAAATCAGCTGGACTTATAAATACTGTGTCAGTGGTGGACATGGTGCACTATGTATGTCCCCTGTCGAGAGCTGTGGTGTCTGACTTGTGGTCATCGGTGCTGCAGGATCCACGGCATCACGTGTGACACCACAGTGCAGGTGCCTGGATCAGCTTCTGCTCAGTGTGTTATGCTGTCTGGCTGAGCTCTCTAGCTTCTGCAGTCCTCTTTGGTGTGTTTCAGACTTTTTGGCACTTGGAAGGGTGGCATATGAGGTCAGATAAAGTATGAGAGCTGAACTGGATTGGGGGAGCGGTGTACGTGGTGCTCTGGGCAGCCTGATAAGCTTTCCAGTCTTCTAACGTTGAGGAGTGTGCAGCACGGTCTTTGTGTATGGCTAGCTAGGTCCAGGGCAGTTTTGTTCGCTAGGCCTTTGCACTGGTGCAAAAGCATATATGCTGCTGTTGGGTTCAGCTTAGGTTGGGAAGCTGTGTTAGTGCATTTGTGTCATCTGGGTCTGGGCTGTCACTGTAACTGTGGCATAGATAATAGTAAACCTGATGATATGACCACAGATCATTGGGAATTGACTTGTTTATATCAAGGGCCAAATTTACAGAAAGTTAAGTTACAGAAGTCACATCATCACGGTGATCTTAAAGGGCTGGATAATAGCAACTCATTTTTAGTGGTACATTTATTTTTGTAATACAAAGAACTTTGAGGAATTTTATTGTTCAGTAAAGAGTGAAAAAATTAGGGTTATAGTAAGTAAGTAAAGTCAACAGTTTTATTTTGTCAGCAAGGGTGTATTTGAAAGGAAACAAGTTTTTCTTGTCATGCTTTCAATAACTTTATGGTTGAGTAAAAGAAGATTATTACCTGTTTTTTCAATATGAAATATTAATAGGTATCAGTAGCTACAACAAGCGCTCAAAATTTATTCAAGACAACAGTAGCAACTGGAACATCAGCTTCTCAACAACCTGCAGTAATTACTTGTGGACAAACGCAAGTTTCAGGACAAAACCAGGGTCAACCTCGGCTGCCACTTCCGCCTCATACAACAGCACAAGTACCAGCACAGCCCCAGGTCATACCAAGCTCTCCTGTACCTGGAACTACAGTTGTATCACAGGTGAGTTTTAAAATACTAGATACTTGGTTTTCTTAGTACTTTATGAACTTCTAAGGTCTGTTCAGAAGCAGAAAGAACTTTTTCTTCGTGCAAGCAAACTTCCCATGATGGAACAAATACTTTACAAACAAGGAACACTTCCCCTCATTTCAACTAAATGGAATACAAATTCTGAGAGGGAGGAAGAACACTTGTGGTCAGCTTTCCTCATCCTGCCATGTACGTGTCAGTAGTGAAAGAATAATTCTGTTTCTGTAGACAGAACAATCATGCCTTCAGTCTATGGACTTCATTACTATCATGTTACTGGGCCTCAAAACTGTGATTACACTGAAGTATAACATTTCTGTTTCTCTGAGTAATTATACTATATAAAATAATGGCTTGAAAAAATTAAAGCATCTGTTTTCCTACTGATGAAGAAAAGATTAGGTATGATGATGTTTAAAGACTATTTCTAATTGGATTTTACTGCTGTAGCTGCTTTGTACAAAAACATACTGAATCAATAATTTATCAAATTAAGCTAGCTTGGGGAACATTGCACATTGTGTATTGGGCATCTCAAAGGAGAATGCATCTCCAACAAATTGTTGTGTTACTTCTCATATTTAAGGTTATTTTTATCAAGACAGATGGTAAAATATTAAATATTTCCTTCATTGATTTTTTTTTTTGTTAGTACTCATGAGGTATGATGTTCAGTTACATAAAGAAGTGAAGAAAATGTCAGGTAACTATCAGCAATATAAAATAGTTGCAGATGTATCTCAAATACGTCCTGCCTGAATTAGAACAATTTAATCATTTTCCCTATTTATAGTGATCAGAGCATGCATTGGTCCTGATTGGAAAATAGAGTGGATCTGATATTTGTTTCCTTTGGCTTTGCAGGAAATGCAAGAGAATGTGAAAAAATGCAAAAACTTTTTAGCTACTCTTATAAAACTTGCTTCTCATAATTCACCATCTCCAGAAACGTCCCGTAATGTGAAAGCTCTGGTTCAGGATTTGTTGGTAAACACTTAGTTATCTTTCATTTTGTCAGTTATCTATTAAGCTTGTTATTTACATATGATGGAAATTATTGCTTTGATCTTAACACTTTTTTTTTTGCCTGTAATGGAAGTGAAAGGAGTTGGGATACATCAAAATGCAAATATTGTCTATGTTACATATCTTCAAAAATCTGTTAAAGGTAGGCTTTCTCTTAGTTTCTGAAAGAGAAAATCCAACAAAGCATTTAGTATGTATTCGTCAAAAACACTCTTGTTCTGATGGACATTTCGGTTGTCTATTTAGAAAAATAGAGTAAACCCCTGGGTTTTTCCTTGACAATTCATTATATTTCTTTTCCTCCAAACCATGGTCTTTTCTGAAACAGTAAGAAGCTATTAAATGTTTTAACCACAGAATTAATATAGATATATGCCTCCACAATGTGGTTTAAGTTTCTAGGACTGAAGAAAAAAGTGTATTGCTAAGTTGCTGAGTACAAGCAGTTCTGCAGAGAGATGTTCCTGCATGGAGCCTTAACTGCAGGTGGATTTCAAGAGGCAAAGTTGTGTTTCAGCTAGGCAGAGTCCTTAGGCCCAGAAAAAGTCTGACTTACTGTAGTCTCAGTGCAACAGATGTTTCAATTAATTGTGTAAATGCATTGCAGACAGCTGTTACTGTGGAGCTGGACAAATGGTCAGGCTTCTTAAAACAAATTAAATATAGTCTATGAAGAACTTGGATTTAAAAGTAGTTGATATATATTTCTTTGAATTCATTGACAGAGAAAGCTGTGTGTTCTAGACAAGCCTAAGACTTTTTTCAAGTATGAGCCATTCAACAGTAATATGCAGTGGTTCCAGTAAAAACTTGTTTTAACTTTTGAAAACTAAGAAAAATTAACTAAGTAAAGCTAACTGCTTACAATATTTTAAATATAGTAATGAGACACTTACCCTTCAATAAATATATTTATTATATATTTTGATTTGGTTTTGTTCTTGTTCTGTATCAGTCCAGGACTAATGAATGTTTTTTATTACAACCTGAGATTGTAACTAATGATACTTCAGAAGTATTTTAAAATAAACCTGGGTTATAGAGTCCTCCTGTATTAATGACTAAATAAACTACTGCATATATATTTAATATATTCATAAGTGTATATTTTGTGGCTATATACACATATACATACATTTATATAGGTGAAAATTTTATATATACACTTTTACATATACTTTTCATATATGCATATGCTTTACATATATAGTTTTATATGCATACACATATTTTACTAAGTGAAATTGAACCTTCAAAATTGGTTTTGGAATTCAGTAAAGATATTTTATTACAAGGACTGACAAATTTTATAATATTTTGGAGGATTACTTCAACAACCTGTTTTTTTAATTAATATTTTTAAGAAGAAATCACTATGTAAATACTAGCAAGAGAATGGAATCCCAAAAAAGACTCAAGTATTTGTGGGATCTTGTTGTGTCTTAAATTGTGCGTCCCCAAGGGAAATCCCTGAACTCTGAGCTCTTGACAGAAGGATTTATAGATAAAGAGGAGCTGAGGGACTTCAGCTTTGAAAGTTCTTCTTGATATGGCAGCCTATTTAACTACAGATATATACATATGTATTATCTGGGGGCGGGAGGGGGAACAAACAACTGAACTGTGGTGTTGATGGTTTTTTTTTTTTATTCCCCCTGAAGGATGCAAAGATTGATCCAGAAGAATTTACAGGCCGCCTTCAGTCGGAACTCAAATCATCTCCTCAGCCATACCTTGTACCTTTTCTTAAGGTAATGTGAATATTGTTTAAATAAATTTATCTCAATGCAAATGTCTACATTAAGTTTTAGAATATACTTTTTAAACAAGATTAGCTTTGCCTGTCTAGAGCAGGACTACTTAATTTTCACTTTGTGCTGCCAATTTCTGCTGAGATCCTCTTGGCTGGAAGTCATGTGCAGGCTCCACCTCTGTCAGGCCATCCAGGTGCTGCCTACTGTGGCTCGTGCTGCAAGTGACTGCTCCGTGACAGGTTGAGAGAATGGTAAGAAATAGGGATTTCTGACAGGAGGGAGACCTCATGGGTTTGGGGCCTTGGTTTAGGTTTAAGAAAAATATGTTTGTTGTCCAGAGCTGATCTGGCATCTACTGCTTGAGTAGCCCTGATCTAGAACACTAATAATTAGATTTATATAAAAAAGCAGTCACTCCCTAGTTTGGAAATCATCCATTGCCTATTCTGTAGTGATCCTTTACTGTTACAATGTATATAGTTTTCTGTGGTAGTACGTCATTTTTTTGCGAAGTACAGCATTCACATTTGCAAGAGTCACACATTATTTCTATAGAATGCTTCAAGTAATTCAATAAGGTTTTTCCATATTGTTTCTGTAATCTACATTTGAGTCACTGATAATTTTCAATGCATGTGTAACAGTGATTATGAAAAACTAAAGTGGCTAATGCTGTTGAAATAATTGATTAGCTGATCCTGCTTATAATCTGGAACTAATCTATAACAGAAGTTCTAATGTGATACCAAATTGATTTATTGTTGGGTCCTAAGCTAGTATATGTGGGGGTAAATTTCACTTTTAATTGGTTCTTGTACATTAGCTACAATAGCTTCCAAATGCAAGATTATATACAAACATACAAAGAGTGTTTAAATATGCCCCAACAAAACCACAACTATAATTTTAAAAGCATTGTTCTTCTAGTCCAAAGCTTCTCAGTTTAGGACAGATTTACTCTTTCTTCTCTCCCTTCAGCTTTTCTCCAGAACTTGCTTGCTCTGCTTCTGTTTTTACAAGTTACCATTAACCCTTATTTGTGCCTTTTCCTGCTCTTGTACTGCAGTCACTTCTAGCATCACAATAAGTTTTAACTTGTTTCCTTTCTTTGAAGTCCTTTCTTGGCAACAGGCATGAAGTTTTTAAATAAATATTAGAAGTTCAGAAAGCTGTAGCTTGGGCTAAACACTGTTTCATTCTACACCTGCCTGGGGGGACACTTCAAAAGAACACTACTACCACTTTAAAAAGTAGAAAGTTTGTTTGTTAAGGTACAGACAGTATAGCCTTTTAGAACTATATTTTTTGGTTGAACTGGTCTGAACACGAAGCATACAATAGTACACTTTCCTAATCCAGTCAGAATACATTAGATCAGTAATAATACAGTAAACAGCCATTGCTGTAGGGCATCAACAGTTAAATCATCATGTTCTAGGTACTGGAGGCATGTCAGGAGAAGTAAATTGGTGCAGTGTACCTCTTCTAGCATGCAGTGGGAATAGCGTTGTTCCTATGGTTCTGCCTTTTCTATTTCCATTTTTTGCCCTTCTAAAGACCTAAGCTACAAGTTCTAGATCGTCTTGAGGAGGACAGTGTTATATTTTACTGCTGTGGTGGAATTAGGGCACATAAAAATCTACAGGGTTGCTAAGTCTGAACTGAAAGCTTATTAAAAATATAACCTGAACTTTCCCTCTTACAAAATGTGTTCAATCTTATTTCTTTTTGACAGATAGGCAGATAGTAAAATTGGAAGGAAAGCTGCATTCTTTTAAAAATGTTTATAGCAAATCTAAAATTTTTTTGCTAACCTGCTAAATTTGATATTTTATAAACTTTCTTCTGTTTTCAGAAAAGTCTGCCTGCACTGAGACAATCTTTACTGAACAGTCAACATTCAGTTTTGCAAGGACAGCCGTCTCAGCAGTCACTTCAACAAACCAAGCTATCCCAAGTTATACCTCAATCTGCCTCTGGAAGCATTTCCTCTGTTGTCACAACGCAGACAATAGGAATAAGGCAACCAAACAACATTTGCACAGTCTCTGTATCAAATACAGTGCAGCCTTCTCAGGTTAAGGTGGTACAGTCAAATCAGAGTTCTCAACTGGTAGGTACTGTAGTATAGAAGAGAAATTCTTAACAAACTGAATAGCAGTTTTCGATGTTATTTTTATTGCAGCTTGTTTGGGAAAATACTTTTTTGTTTGTTTGTATCATATTCTGTGATATGGAGTAGTACCTCATTTTATGACAGTTCACATGTACATTCAACCATTAGTTTTGGTAACATTAACATAGCTTAAATTTAAGAAAGTATGCCCTTGGCCTTTTTGTCTGGAATACAGTGATTGTTATAGGAGCACAGTGGAATTTGAGTTAATTACAAATGTAGAAAAGAAAGCTTTTCAAGACTTAGAGGCAAGAGTATAATTTTTAGTATGTCATTAGGTATGCTGCTTTGCTTAGATTAGCCTGCATTAAAATTGACTCTATCTCATTTTAAACTCTTCTACACACAGTTATAAAATCTTGTAGAAGAACAGCTGTACTGTACTAGCATGTTTTGTTTAGAAATAGTGCCATACTTAGTTATTTACTGAAATATATCATTGTTGTGCGTACTGGAGTACTACATGCTTAGGCTCATTAATTTCAAAGGCACTGTCAACAAGGCAACTATACAGCCAGTTACTCTGTGAGAGTGTGGTGGATTTATCTCACTGTTATATAGGATCTTGTATGTGTGTTTACAGCTGTAATTAAAATATGTTTAGGATTTTTACAAGGCCTTGGGTTTATACAGGCATTATCATCCTTCAAGCAAAGACGTAAGAGTTTCTTTGTCTGTCATTTCTGTATGAGTAAAGTACTTGACTTAGGTTTCAAAATCAAAATGACAAGTTCCAGAAGGTGTATCAAGTTGGTAAAAAATTATATTATCAGGAGTCAGAAAAGCACATATGAGAATGTAAAACCTTTGAGTTTATAGGCTCTATAAAAGATATGAATAATTTTTTGGGTGTATGGGGAGAGAATATTTCTTTTGCTTTAACTTAAAGGTAGCAGTGCACAGTCTGAAAATGTCTTAGCCGTGTCTTTTGAGCCTTACAAATACTTTCTAGTAGTTAAATTACTAACTTTAAAATGAAAGCAATATAATTTTACCAACCTTTAGTGAGCATGGTTTTAATGTGTAAGAACATCTTAGATGCTAAGACTTTTGACTCTGGCTTCCGTAATACACATGAGACATTCAGATATTTTGTGCCTTAACTTGGCTGCTTTCTGTTCAGCCACTTACATTCTCTCTTTTTCTAAGATGGGTTCTCCCTACCCCTTCTGGACTGTTGTATTAATTAGAAAAGGGTTCTCAGACATTGTTTGACTTCTTTTTGATTCATCCATGTTTTGTAAGACTGAATTGACAGGAGCCTTGGTTCTTCAAGGTAGGGGAGCAGGAACCAGTTGTAATTACAGGCAGTAGGTGTAAAAATTACTCCCTGTCCTGGGGAAAAGAAAATTTCTGAAAGCATCTGACAGTTTCTTTACAAGTATAAATGTTCATGGCCAGCAAGTCTAGTCTTATGCCACAATCTTAGGACTAACCTGCTGCCAGGTAACTCGGCTTTTTTCCAATGTTTTGCAACTCACTTTAAATACTCCTGTGCCTACTAGGCAGGTTGCACCCCACCTTTTGAGAAACACTGATGTAAAACAAAAATGGGTCACTAAGTCCACAAGAATTATTACTCTTATGATTATAGTTCTTGTGGAATATTTTCTGAATGGGATAAAGTCAAACTGATAGGAGAGACACCTTCTGTGTCTCTGTCTCACATGTCAGTGAATACACAAAGCAAGCAACCGTGATATTAACCTGAGTAGAGATTAACAATGCGAAGCGTTGCTCTGTCTTCTTGTTCAACATACCTATGCAATATGAGGGAGATGAAAACTGCTGAAGCAAAATACTGTGGAGGTTCATGTGGTGGGCAAAATAAGTTGTTTTTCTGTCTGTAAGGAGGTCATAGGTCTAGGACTGAATTTTTACCTTACTGGATACATGAAATGACCACTACATTTTGAAAAGGTAGCAAACTGCTCGAAGCTTTATTGCAAAAATGGCTTTCTGTATTTGCTGTCAATATCAGTAATTAGTTAACAGAATCAAACGTAAAATTAACCGAGCACTTCTTAATGGCCCTCACATTAGTTCTATACAGACAAAAGCAGCATCAGACAGTAGGAGTTACTGCATAAAAAAATCTCATATGCCACAACAACCATCAACTCAGGTGCCAAGCAGACAAGCCAGCAGCATCTCCATATCACACTAGTACTTGTTCGTAAGTATTGGCTTTTTGTGGTGACAGTGATCACACTCTTCACACTTCTTAGTGCTCCCCAAAATCAGAGCACAGCAAAGAGCTGCTGGCCATCTTGCCTGGGACTTGTCCGGAAGAGGAAGATTACAGCTGGCTTGCCTAAGGGTGGCCAGCACTGATGGAGGAAACTGGCTGAGCTCCAGATTTTCCAAGCCCGAAGCTCACTGGAGAGAGTTCCAGCTGGCTTTGCAAACTGTCCAGCTGCAGAAGGGCAAGCCTGTTTTGGAATATAGATCCTTTCATACCAGCCAGTTTATAGCAGTCTAGTTTCTTTTAAAATGTGGAGAATGTTAGCTGTTTCTTTCTTTTGACTTTTCTGTTTTACAAAGGGGTCAGATGTGGTGATACTACTTCTAGTTATATCGCGGTATCTTGCAGCATGGGAATTCTGTGTACTCTGTTTGGCATGCAGTGTAGATTGTGCAAAGGAGACTTCAGCTTTAAAATATATAGCGTTAATGGAGATGAAAGAGGAGACTATTTTACTTGTCCGTTTTATAAAGTATTGGACTCATGTTCCAAAACTATGAAAAAGCTATGCTTTAAAGAGCTAGATAGTGCTGTTAGTACTGATAACTACTTCTAGCTAGGGAAAAGGGGAAGTCTTAGGCTAATATTTTATTGATGAGACACTAATGAGATAAGCCAGCAATCAATTTTTTAAATTGTTCTAAGTGCAAGTTTCAAAGTTTGTCTAAATTGTCATTCTTAGGGGAGGAGCTCTATATAGCCTTATATATGCAGACATTACCTGTCTTGTTCTGGGTGTTACAGCAGATAAAATTTCTAGGAATAAGAGAGATGTTCTTTATTAAATGTGTTGAAGTTGCAAGTAGATTGATGAGTAATGGAGATCGATTAGCACTTCATATATTGTGTTGATACTCCATTGTAAGAAGCAAGTACTCCTGGACATTAAAGCCGATTATTAAATTTAAATTATAAAGAAAGGGTAAGAAATTCAAAGTGATCCATCTTAAATAAAACAAATTTGATTATATGCAAAGCAATATAAAGATTTGTGCAGGTCTAGGATTAGCAAAGATATATAGAAATGCATCTAAACCATTGTTGCTGCAGTAAATTGTGCACAGTGTCCAGAGGGGAGATTTTGCCATCTTTTAAGTTACTTTAGAATAGTATTTGCTAAAACATTTACTAACACTTTTCCAGGGACTGTCATAGTGGTTGGAGGCACCCAAAAGGTGAGAAAGAGTAATGGAATTTGGATACAAGATATATTAGAGTAAGCACTATGTTATATGGGGATGTTCTGCTTTGCTTTTTAATTCTCTGCTGAAGCTTTTTCTGGCATCAGTTTTCTGTTGTTGAATGATAGTAGTTTGTACATATTTTAGTGACTCACAGGAAATAATTTTCTTTGTCTTTGTGCAAGGCAGCTTAGAAATGGAGGAGTACAAGATGGCTAAACCACAACATTTGGATAATAAGAGTAGGTTCTATTAATGAACTAATAAAGATCTAGCTGCTGACTTGGAATTTGGTGTACAATAAAATTTAAATAAAAATGGCTGTTGAGCAGTAAATGTCTGGGATCCATTAACAAGAGCAAAGCCTATACTTGACAAATTGTATGTGTATTTAAAATACAGTCTAGTAGTCTTCTGAGTTGTTATAGTGGACTTTACTTTCAGAATTTTGTGTGCTTATATTGGTAATGATTGCTGTTTGGAAACCAGTAACAAAAGGTGGCAATTAAAGGACAGACTTGAAAGCAAAGATTAAGAGTAAAGCTGTAGAGAATTAAACATATGCAGCTTGGTCAACCACTGACTAAAGGGGAGCATAAAAAAATATTTACAAATATTTTAAGGGTTTAATCAAAGTATGTTGATGGATTATTTAGAGCAGTCTAAGAGAGTATAAATATGAATAACATGATATAATTAAGCAAAGTAGGATTTAGGCAGGATATAAGGTAAAATATCCTCACAATAAGACAGATTATTAGATAGTAGAGCAGGTTTCCAAAGGCAGTGATTAAAAAGCCATAATTGAAAACATTAAAAATTAGACCAGGTGAAATACTATAGGAAGAATTGTATAATAAATTGGGGGCAGGTGGGACAAGTGATCCTGTGGCTTTTGTTTTATTTTTCTTCACTGCTTCTTTGAAAATATATACTCAGTGGAACAAATCATTGTCATATTAACATTAAAAATTATGTGCTGAGTTTTTTAAAAGTATTTTTTATTTGGAAGGAAAAATAATTGTGCAAATTTTGAGGTGCTGTTGAAAAATTGTAACTGTTACTATTACAGCATGGTAAACAATGGTAAATATGAATTCTAGGCCCATGAAAGCATGAATGTTGTAAGTTAATGCTGCCAGATTACATGATAGCTGAGGTTTGATATGACATTTATCTTCAGGAGTGAGTAGACTGATAAATCACAAGTGGCATAGCCACAAGTGAGTTAGCAAGTGTTTACTCATGAGTGAAGATAAATGTCATATCAGACCATAGCCATTCTGAATTTTGTATATTTACAAGTGGCTTGTTTCTTCCTTCCACAATACTTTTTTTAACTTGAGCCAAAAATGCTTGGTAAAGGATATATTTTCCAATTTTTTTTAAAATTTTCCATTCTTTGCAGAAGCTTCTATTTCCTATGCTTTTGTTTGTATTCCTGTGTTTGGAATGGTTAAGCTTTTGGATCAGATGCTTTTGTTGCAGAGTGTGATTTATGTAAATCAAACCAGGCTGATTTTACAGCCCTTGTCAAGTAAGGGGAAGCATATCGCTGGAACCCCATGCATCTGCATTGGTAAAGGAGCATCTAGCTTGTTGAGACTTGCAAAATCCTTGTCCTAAAAAACTTCAGCAGTGAGTTCTAATCTAATTGTCCTAAAAGACTTTTCCTTTCAATCGTTTGTAGGTAGTAGCTTTCACTTTTATTTAGTATTGCCAGGTAAGAGAAAGAGAACAGAAATTGTTAGTCTTTCTACTTTTATACATTTTTATGTGCTTTGGCTGAATTCTTTCTCAGTTTGTATTTGTTGGCCGTTTGTGGTGTTAATTTTTGGTCTGTGTTCACATCTGTAATCTGTTTTTGTCCTGCAATAACATACATGGTAGAAGAGTCACACGTGCCATGGTATGACCATCATCTTTTGGCTTGGCTTTAGGACCAGAGAGCACTATTATTTTAGTCTCACAGAGTTATTGATTCTAAGCTTTTTTGAAGAAGGGCCTTAAGAAAAACGAGTATTTCAGCTGTCACCACTTTGTTCTTCTGGTTATCAGTAGTGTGACTGTTAAATAACCTTTTTTTCATCTTCATAAGTCTGCTTGTTTTGTGGAAGCACTGTTGTATAAACATCCCTTTTCACAGATATGAAAACGAAGTGAGCTTTAGAAATGGACAGAGTGGTAGTCTGAAGCATTTGGGAAGTGAGAGAAGGTACTTGTCTGGAGGAGCAGACAAATGGTGAATCAAAGTGAGCGTGACTAGTTGAGTGGAAAGATGACAATTAAGGGGAGAAATGGGAAGATTAAATAGAATACTTTCTATTGTGAGAAATGTGCGTATTATTTTGCAGAAAAATGTTATTTTATAGAAAAAAATTTAGGTAATTTTTCCATGTATTGCACTCAGAGAAGCAATGCCATGCCTTTCCTGCTTCAGTGTATTCCTTGAAGAGCTCCAAAGTGGAGCAGCCTAGGACATAACTCTTCAACTTCTGACTGATAGACTGAAGAGGAATAGGCTGGAATATGACAGTACTTACTGCCTCGGCACTCTCTTAATCATAGTTTCGTTTGGTAACTTTGCTATTTTCCAAACTCATCAAACCCAGGCAATGGCTAAATCACACTAAATCTTTTCTATTTTCTGTGCCTTTGTTGTTATTGTTCTGCTGTTGTGCTTGCTGTCTTCAGTGGTGGAAATAATGAAAATGGCTTCCATTCTTTTTAGAGGAGATGGGATGATGAACAGTTCCTGTAAACTTTGAAGACTTATATTCTGTTGTGTTACCTTTTCTGACTCAGCACTTTTATAAGATCATTGATACTATGATTATGGATGTAGTGGTAAAAGGTTGAAAAGGACTTCTGGCATTATCTACGCTAACCTCCTGCTTACAGGTTAGCATGTTGCCCGGGCCTTGACCAGTCATGTTTTGAGTATCTTCAAGATGAGATAACATAGTCTCTCTGAACAACCTGTTCCAGTGCTTGTCCACCCTCGTGGTAAAAATTTTTTTCCTTACATTAAATTGAAATTTCCCATATTCCTACTTGTGCCCATTGTGTTACATCCTTGTGTTCTGCACCTCTGAGTGAGTCTGTCTGTATCTTCTCTACATCTTCCCATTAGGTGGTTGCTGGTCTGTCTTACTGCAGTCAGTAAGATCTCCCCTTTTCTGAAGGCTGAAGTAATGTCTCTGATAACCTTAGTATACTAAAATATCCACTTCCGTATCTCCTGTATCGGTCTGGGTCAGTAAATTGGTGCTTATGAACTGATCATTTGGGATTCAGCATATGAATAGATAACATTACATGAGGTGTATATTGTGTGTATTTTTAGGCCATAAGAAATATGAAATAAGTTAATCATCTCCCAGATGAGCTTGCTAGTACCTTGTTCATTGTCTACACTTTTCAAGCCAAGTTAAGGACATAATAATGTTTATGCTGTTGGGAAAATAGGCAAGAGGATTAGAACAGTTTTTGAATTATTTTAATTGATGAAGGGTTGTTTGTAAGTTCTAATGTAGGGTCTGTTACCTCTGATTCATCAGTTTTTACTCTGTCCCTTGTTTACTTGCAAAGGAGGTTACACATTCTTTTTTTCAAAAACAAATTGCTAATGTTCATTCCTTAAACACTTCCAGAACTGAAGGTTACATCTGTGTTGAAATGTATCTTAAAACTGTGTATTAACTGGAATTTAAATTACACCTAAAACGTTGCTCTGAGTTCAGGTGCAATTGTTGCTTTTAGAGAGAACGTGCTTGTTGCTGATCAGTTTCGTTGTGGAATTTAAGATGATGATTTTGACCTGTGCCCCTTGGAAAAGTTTTTTTCTAATAATTTTCTACTAGGACATTGAAGTCCTAGTACAGTACTTGTTAAAGGACATTTTTTGAATATATTTAGTAGTAAAGAAAACATTGCCATTATGTATGTCATCTTAAATGGTTAAATACTGCCCTGTCTTTAATGGTGGTGTTAGTGGCTCACTTCTTAGGGCATTCACATGAAAATATTAATCAGGTGAAACAGAACTTTATTCTGAACCATAGAAGTTGCTTGCTTCACAGAGAAAAGAATGTAATCTCAGACAATTACTGTAATACCAGATAGTAATTCTATCCACAGGTCACTCATCTCTTTTTTTGCCTGAATCCTGGCCAGTGAAGGTATGGCTGCTTTTATTCACTATTCTCTGAAAACTCATCCAATAAATTATTGTAAGAGTGGCAACATTCTCCTCCTTTCTCATACCAATGTAGTCTTTATTTTCTGTGGGCCATTCTGTCTCCTTACTTAGGAAAATACACTTGTACATGTTCCCTGTGAATCAAAATGCAGTCAAATTCAACTTTTCCCCTCATTTTCACTTATCACCTCTTTCTTTCCTGTTTTTAAGCACGGTAGCTACTTTATTCTTTTCCCTCTGAGTGTCACTATTTACATACTGCCTGTCTTGATCAAGTCAATTTACATCCATTTGTTCCATTTCTGTGCTCAGTACAAATGCTTCATTTTCCTTCAGTGTCAGTAGTTGAAGCTGAATCCTTAATGTTTTTATTTTTCCCTTTTCCCTTTCTGCAAGGTAGCTATTGCTAATACTTCTACATCCACAGGTTTATTATGACTTTTCAACTTTTAATATTCTAGGATGTACAGAATGCAATTTTGTAACCTTACAATGGCCCTATTTGTTTTTTTCTCCAGACTATGTTACAGGTCTTGTTCCCTCATTACTCTTTTCTTGTTTGCAGCTTTCACCCCTCTTCCTTCTGATTTGGGAGCCCTCGTTCCTGCTGATGGAACAATTTCCTATTTGTTCCGTAACCTCTTCATTCTCTATTTTTGCGTCTCATTTAAAAATCCTGTTTCTCCCTTCCTTTTCCATACTTTGAAGTCAGAGATTTGGCCATTCATTATTCAGCTAAATAATACGGTTTTAGATACATTTTGTAAAAATAATGCTGACTAGCGCTAAATAAAGGTGCAGTGGTTCCCGTTTGCGTCATGTAGCGGTGTGTAGCGTGGTGTATTGTCTTCTAGGAGAGAACACTGCATCCTGTGGGTGTGAGACTGAGACGTGTAATTCAGAAGCGGCAGACACATTATGCAGTGGGAGTAATGTAGGTGTGACTGTGAAGAGCACATGACTTCTGAAGTTGTCGTGCCTGGGTTGTGGTTGTAATCTTATTTGCAGCTATTTGCTCGTGTTTTGTTTTCCAAGTTATTTATGGAGGTCTTTTTCCACTTCTGCAGCATCCACATGTCTTTTTCAGTCTTCTGATCATTACATCTGTGTCTGCCTTGTCCCTGATTTCATGAACATATATTTTGCTGTTGCTCAGACATGACCCTTGCAGGTTTTTTCTATTTGATTTGTTTTTGGGTTAAATTCTAAGTTTCTAACCCAGTTTCAGTTTTGGGTAAGGACTTCAGAACTTGGCTTAGTAGTAAGTGAAACCTTGACAATATCCAATTAACATTAAAAGGATGAATAGTATATGAGCACCACAAAACATTGTTTGCTTTCTCGTGTGTATCTGACTTTGGAACCCATAATATCTTAGAACTTACTTTTAGTGTCTGTTCTCTTTAAAAAGTGTAGATCTATAGTGAAAGGCCTAATGGCTGTAGGTGGATACCACTAAAATTATTGCAGCATTTTCTTCTACAAAAATGCTTTTCTTCCTAGTAAAATTTCTGAAGACAAAAGTCTAAACTTGAATATTTACCTTACTACTTTGAAATATATTTTTGGTGAAGGTTGTGACATGACATTTGTGTCCAATATTATTTGATTTTTTTTTTTTAAAGCATAATGGCAAAATAGGTATATACACACACACACAACCACATGCATTACATGAATATGACTTTTGTCACTAGCTGGTTGTGCTTTTAGAGATCCACATGCTTATATTAGTAATTACAGGTATTAGTATATTTACGTTGTGTGTGTTTGTGTATAAAGAGTATAATATAAGTATACTTTTTTTTAATAATAGCAGATTATCCAGTCAACATCTGCTCAAACTGTGAAACGAAACCCTGCTTGCCAGACTACCCAGATTAGGATGCCAGTGGTAATAACTCAGACCATTAGACCACAAGGTATGGGTTTAAATGTTTTAGTGAGATTGTTACCTTTGTATGAATTTCATTGTAATTACAAACAAGTAGCATGAGAAAAACTTACAGTGTTGACATTGGCAGGCTTGACTTTTTTTTTTTTTTACTTCATACTGGCTGAGGAATGCATGTTTTCACTACACAGTTTCAAGGTATTTCAGACCAACACAGTGAAATGTTTTGAAAAAATCTTAGGACTAAACTCTCACATGCTTAGCTCCTTACTCAGCAGTTTTTCATGGAAAGTTCTGAAAGAAGTCAGGAGCTTGACTTTTACTGTCTTAAGCTTTAACTCTGGACCAAGACAGAAATTCTTCATTTTTTCCTGAAGCCTAGAGGATGCCTCAATTTAATTATCCTACTTTTAACTCCTACTCCTGAAGTGGAATGTGATAGTCACTGTCTCTGCAGCTACAGAGGTCAAGGTAGGGGTCCTGGAGAAATTTCTCAACCCACGTGCTTCCCCCCCCCCCACCTTCCTGCCGGTATGTTTACTCTGTGAGGTCAGAGACTGACTGCAGGAACCTGACATGCCATGATTAGCCAGGGGAGCAGGAGGTGTGGTTTGTATACAACTTTCTCATCTGTGCACAGCTGGATTAATGTCTGGCTGACACATCCCACTTTTTAAGAGGGGTCTTGAAGCCTTCTTTCAATAAATATCCGTTTGTTTCTTTCCACCACTTAGACCTGTTAGGCTCAGTTTTTATTTTTCCTGATTATGAGTGAGAGTATCTTTTTGGATGTGGGCATTTAGATTATTGAGGGTTTGTAATGGAATACAGAGCTTGTCATCTTTAGGTATTGAATCAGAAATCAAACTAGTTTAAATGCTCAGAAAAGCTATTGCTGCCTATTTGACTTTATTGCTTGGTCTTTTTTATTCTACTTGGCAAAAGAAAGCATCAAAACCCCCAGTGATCGCAGTTAATAGCAGCTGATGTACTTGCTCTGTTTCTCTGTTCAGAGAATCCAGAGGTTGAATGGACGTGGCGACCAAGCTGTCACTGTAATGCTGTATACTGTTTTTCCAAGTTAGGAAGAAATGCATTCATTTGTATATTTGATAGCACTGACACTCATGTCCTGAGTTTATTACAGGGAAGGTATCCGGTATCTTATAATATGAACTTTCACTTCTGACTAATGTGTCTGACTGTGAAGGTTGATTTCATTTCTTTGCTTGTTCAGTCTCTAAATTGTGAATGTCAACAGTGTGCCAAGAATTTGCATGGTACTGGCATCTGTCTGTTAAACAGTGGATTCAGAATACGAATTTATTCATGATAGCCACTGGTCAGCCAATGAAATGCAGCTTAACTGGCAGTTTGGCTTAAGGAAGACAATGGTTCATAAAGGCCAATTCATGCAAAGCCCTGCTTTCAGGTGAGCTTATTCCTATTTACAAGCTTGTTTAAGCCCACCGTCATATTGTTTTAATTACACAAAGAGAATAGACATTTAGAAAACATTGCATTGTAAAACTGCTCATCCTGCAGCCGATGTCTGGGAAAAGTCTGCCTGTGTGCCTGCAGCTCTAAGAAATGCCACTATGGCATACTGTCAGATAGCAGTTTCTCTTGATATGTTGTTAAAACTTCCTACTGTAAACACCAGTATAATTATATTTTATACTGGCGTGGGTATTCCTGTAGAAGGAGGTAAGATACAGGAGCAGGACGTGGACTATACAGAAAATTATAGTAGTATAATTTTGTGGAAGGTGACTTTTTAATGACAGTTACACCAGAACTGAGCTGACTTCCGCAGAACAGTGTGTTTTCCTTCTCAGATAGGAGTGCATCTCCTGGTATAATATGTCTCTAATATTAATGCATCCATGTGAACAGACTATAATGTTTTTTAAAACAGTAGTATAGAAAAAGTTGGCAGGCTTTAAGGACTTTTATATTAATAAAATTATTTCCGCACCAGGGGAAGTAATGCTATAGTTATTGCACAACAAAAAAAAAAAAAAGACACTCCTTATCAAAGCACTTACCAGTGTAATAATTAGGTGAATTGAATCTTATGGATGGGGGAACTGAGCAAAAGAATAATATAATTAGCCAGAGTATTCATTGCAGCTATTTAACCTGTGCAGAAAAACAGCTAGGAATTTATAAGTTCCTAAATTTGGGCTTGTTTCTCTAGGTCATGCTACTTAAAATTTGCAAGGAGGACCCAGTGGTGAAAGACTCTGTATGTCATTACCAATCCCATGAAATATCTAGGCCCACAGGTGATTTTAATCTTCAAAATATGCCCTGACTCATAATATAAATTGATGTTTTAGCCATATTTTTTGTCTGCTTAATCATGCACAGTTGTTGTTTCAACCACAAAACTTGTATATCATCCTAAAGCTTATATTTACTTTCCCAGATCCATTTGAGTAGAATTACATAGATGTGGGGTGAAAGACAGTGAGACTTAATTTTTCCATATCCAGTGTTGACATACTATTTTCCTGAGATCAAGAAGTTAACTACTCTATTGCTGTACAGTTCTGGTATTGTTTTATTTTTTAATTTTTTTTTTTAATTTAATCAAAAGTTTTCACCTGTAGAAAACAAGCCATTGATACTACTCCAAGGGAATGTAATATTAATTCTGGAAGAGTACCACTGTTACCTTAATTTTGCCTTTGCAATAATTTTCAAGGTTAACACACTTTTAATCTCCTAGATGTTAATTGTAGAAAGCAAAGATCTGCTAATTTTTATTATTGTATTATTTCTTTCCTTCCAGTTCACTTAGTAGAAAACCTTTCAATTAGTTCATCTGCAATAGATAAATTAATTGTCTGGTCCACAAACTAATGCTATCTGTTACATCTCATGGACCTTGAATATTCTGATGACAAAAGATTTTTGTTTCCCAGGCTTGGAGCCTGAAGTCCTAAATCTTGATTTATATTTGCTGATGTTAAGGGTCCACACAACAGTTTATTTATACAGATTGAAGAACTGAAAGAACAGTGTCAAATTAGTTTCACTTTAAGATCATCAGTTGATGAAGACTTCAAAATTAAAAAAAAAAAGTAATGCTGGACTCATGCGAAGCTAACATTTTTGTTTCAGCAAATAAGAGGATTTGTTGGGATAGTTGTATTTCAGGTTTTTATCATTCATGAAAGAAAAACAATGTAAGTCTACTAAGGTTCATACAATGCCATTTATATACAGTTGAGTCATAGATGTGCAGGAATAACTTCCATGTACTTCTCAAAGTCTCAAACACTATATGTATGTAATGCTCAATAAAATTGAGTGATATACAAGAAAAAGGTGAGATCTTTTACGTCAAGTATACATATGAATCAATTACTTTCACATGCCAAAACACAGGTGGGATTAAAAGAAACACGAAATATAACCCAAGTAAACATGTATGTAAACAGTAAAGGAAGGCTTACTCCAAAAGTTTCATTTGTCAATGCTTGTTCAGTTGCGTACTGATACAATGTTTTTACTACTAATAGTACATGTCTGTTGATTTACTAGTTAACAACATAAATTAGTAATTATTTTTGGTTAGTGTTTTTCAAATCTTAGAGAGGAATTAATATCAATTTTTTAATTTACTGTTCCAAGAAGGTGAATGTCCACCACACTTTAGCTCATTTAGAAACCCCAGTGTTACTTCTACATATAGACCTGTAAAGTCTAGATACAGATACGAATTACTTCTAAATCATCGTTTTCAAATTAAGAAAGTAAAAGACAACTTTTATGAGGGGGGTTATGTCAAATTTTACAATAGTGTTTTTTCTTTTACACACAATATAAAACATTTTAGAATCTTTAAAATAATGTTTTCAATTCCGAAAATACATGTTTTTGACTGCAACAAAGAAACCAACTATATAAAAAATGTAAAAGGCGTAGTTAATACCCTGAGTTGACTGTGACTTAAAGCATCTTTATTAAGAACATTACAAATTCTGCTTCTTCGCTCTGTGCAGATTGTCTAGAAAAGTGGTTTAGTGGCAACTGCAAACACACTTAGAGCCATTATGTGTAGTATAACCAGTTATGGCCAATGGTTTTCAGTTTTGGAATCTTCAGTATTCTGTAAATATTGAACAAACTGTAATGTTAATATAAATTTTGCACTTTAAATTGTTCTTCTTCAGCAGTCTAATCTTTAAAAAAAATAACTTCCCTTGTAATTTACAGACAGTTAAATTTAGTTCCTGAACAGAAGGTTCTTTGATGTAAATTGTCTAAGACAGCTCATAATAACATTGCTTGGTGTTTTTCAGGCACAGTAGGGAAGGCACCAACAATACAAGCCAGCAAAAGTCCTGGGGGCTTTGGTGTTCAGGTCCCTGCAAATCAGAAAAACAAGCTGAATGACCCTGGAGGTGGTTCTTTCAGGTAAAAAAAAAAAATGCAGGGGGGGTAGTTGGGGGGGATCGTAAATATAAAATAGAATTTAGAACTGGCTTAACACCAGAGGGCAGTGTTTTACAATAATTCCTGCATTTTCTTACTGTGATTGGATGACAATATTCTTATTTAGTACTATTTTTAAAAAAGGGAGGGGGTCATGACATGTATTGAGGATTTTTCTCTAAATGCACTTTGTAATGTTTACTAAAGTCTTCAATTCTGTGGATGATGATAAAACTTCTGGTAAATGGAATTATGTGTATGAAGTTTTAAAAATACATGGTTGGTTTTATGTATCAGATTCTAGCATTCATATGGAATGTATCTTGCTGAGAAGATACTAATTGTTACAACAAGGCATGCTGTCAATAGGCTTCTGCAGATATGCTGCAGCTCTTCCCTCATCAGCCTAGAGAAAATACTGTATGGTTTTGGTAGTGGTTTTGGGATTTTTTTTGTGTGTGTGCGCAGGATGGTGGCTCTTGGTTTTAAAGAGAAGACACTGCTGTGTCTATTCTTCATATGCTTGCTGAGGTAGCAGAGGTTGGGGCATTCTGTGGGTCCCTGTAGTAATCAGGTGCTGCAAACGTTCAACACAGTAGCATTGATGCATTGAGCTGCTATACCAATTCTTTTGTACTTCAAACTTTTTTTTAAATATATATATATTTTGGATATTTTTACTCTTTGTAGTGAAAAGCTAATCCTATGTTTACTGCATTTTGCTTTTGCTACCATAATTTAAATCTTTTTCCATTGATGAAAGTACATTTTGTTTGTGTTTAAACATTTTTTTTTCCTTTGTTAGATGGCAAAATATTCCTAGATTCTTGTTTTTGTCTTCTGGGATTCTTATTTTGCTCTGACATCATCAAACTAGTAATTAATTTTCAGGCTTATGCTTTTGCAGGTGAAGTAAAAGAGAATTTGTAGCTCTTTGAAATATCTCTGCTTTGAGGCATGTCAGTATTGCAACTAATAGTGGTAGTACTTAGTATTAATCTAGAAGCAAAATAATTCAATTTTTTATTTTCCAATGCTTTTGCCTCCCACTGAGTATTTAAATGATTTAAAATGTCTGTTGGGTTCAATTGTACTGTCTTAATAAGTATTTTTTATGTTTGTAAGCAACATGAGCATTTATTCTTCGTTAGTATAGCTTTCAATTCTACATACACCAAAAGGGACAGCATTTTTTTAACTGGATGTTGTAAACTGTGCCAGGATTGATTCTTGCATTCACTTAGTTTATACATAGAATATATTAGGTTAGCTGGAATTGTTAATTTTCCCTTGGGGAGAGGCAAATGCTCAAGGCACTGATTGATAAATCAATAAATCTTTAGTGAGTTTGGTAAATAAGCTGTCAAGGGTGTATGTCATTTTTCCTCTAGAGAACAAATTTTAGTCAGAATGAATGTGTTTGTTTCCTTGCATTGTTTTCTCCTTCAAAATAGTAAGACACACAGCTGCATTTAAATAAGTCCATAAAATTGCAAGGATTTATTAAACAGCAGCAAAGATCAAGCTTTTTCTTGATATCTTAACAAAGAATTCAGTTGTTTGCATATTTGCATTTCAACCCCTAACCTCTCCTGAGGACAAATAGATGTCTGACTATTAAGCCTAAAGGCACAGAGCTGGAAATCTGTATTAATCCTCTGAATGCTGACTAGTTTTCCTCAACATTCCCAGCGTGTGTGAAGAATGTGTTTTTAGCCAGAAGGCAAACTGGCATCTAAAGCAAAGCAAGAATTTTGAAAAATAGTTGTGTTATGTATAAATTTATTTTGCCTGTAGTGTTTTATTATTGCATATTTGTTTCATTATTTTATATTCTGCTTTCTTTAAAATAACTTATTTGAGCTTTTCACTCTTGTGAGCAAAGAGTTGGTCACTAGAAATGACAATATGAACTTTGTTATTTTCAGTTTCTTCTATTCTGGACTGTGGGAAATACAGGAAGGAATTACATAAAAGATGTAGCAGTTAAGAATTTTGCAAATTACAGCTTAGACTTTAATGTCAGCATTTATTAATGGACTGTAAGACTGCTTACATGAGTTCACTGGATGTTATAGCAGCTGTTCTGTGATGCAGTTTTCAGCCCAAGACTCCTGCCATGTAAAGTTGTTGTATTCATGAAATTTTATGTCGCCTTTTTTGGTATTAAAATCTATTGTTGCTAAATTTTTCAGAGAGAACTGCAGACAAGTCCATTTAGTTGATTTTTCAATTATGTTAATACCTAAGGATGGAAACCTGAATTTCATTTTTGTAATTTTTTGTTTGTAGAGATCCAGACTTATGTTTGTACCATAATAGTTTCTGTAGTTGGGAGAGATGAAGCAGAAGGCCCACTGAAGTCTGCTAGGGGCCTGCATATTTGGCTACAACTGCAGTGTACATCATCTAGTTTGGTAACCTCAGAGCTCCCACTAACATAATCTACCACTGATGACAGTGAAAGTAGCAGACTCTCAAAGTAATTATTACCCATAGTTCAGACTGTGGCCAATATAGAGAACTAGTGAAAACATTTGTTCCCCCTGATACTGAGTCAGAATAATTTCAGTTGGAAGGGACCTTGGGAGGTCAACTAGTCCAACTTCTGAATCGGAGCAGGTTTGGTTAGATATGGGACTTGTCCAGTTCTGTGTATCTCCAAATCTGGAGATACATGTTTGTATTCTTGTATTATCCTACCACTTCCTAACTGTATTGAGTAAAGCTCAGTGGCGTTGCATGTAAAATGACGCAAGAAGAGGACAGAACTGTTCCCTTAATGTGTGTGATGATGATATGTTTGCTATAGTTTACAAGCTAGCCAGACGCTCAATCTTTTTCACAGCAATCTTTCTTTTTCTGAAACAGTATTTCAAAGTTATATATAATCTCTTGGAGCCTGTCAGTATCAGATTTCTATCCAGCCAATGTGATGGGGGGGGGGTTCAGAATCAGTTCTGTGAAGTGACCGAGATATTTTGAAGCTTATCTTACTATTTTTATTTTATGCTGCTCACTGGCAACATTTTAAAGTAGAGTCTACCTGGGAAGAAAAAAATCTGTTTTGAGACCTCTTTTGCCTAACCAAAGGAATCTGATGCCTATTATATTATTTTTATTTTTAAAAAGAAAAGTTTAGTAACATAGTTCTGGCAAAAGGCCTCAAAATGCATGTGTTCTGTCTAATAATGTGCAAAGTAGCCTGTCCTTTAAGGAGAGATAGAAAGCTAATGCAGGTGTTAAATTAATGTTTTCAAAGTTTTCATCTCAAAAAGGTATGTGATGTAAAACCTTAAGTTTTAACTTTCTTTGGTTTTCCAAATAAATATTTCAAGCTCTAAGGTGACTGTGTATTTTTTTCCAGTATTTTTCAAACTAATGAAAAATGCTGAGCACAAATGTGGTATGTTCCGTCATCCCCTTTGCTTATCAGTGAGAAGATCCAACATAGACTGTAAATGAATTTGATGAATGTGTATTGAATTGAAATGAATTCAATGTGAATTGAAATGAATGTGTACAACACATCAGTATTAGGGAGAAATTTCAAATTAAAGCTGAAAGTCAGAATAAGCATTATAATAAATTTGTGTAAACAGAAGTTATGCCATTATAAAATGTAATATAGTAGTGGCTGTTACTGTAATTTCAAGTCACTGTTTATATCCAACGTATTGTTGATCTTTGATCTTGTGATCCATGGAATTTGTAGACTTGTTCAGAGTCTTCCATACAGGTAGAGACTTTGCCCTAACAACATGAAATTTCACTTTTGAGAGAGGGGAATCAATAGTATAATGTTGTCTCAGTTGCTTTATGGTATTCTAACAGCTTATTTGGGAGCAGGTCAGTATTGCAGATTTGGACATCATTGGCTCAAATCTTAAAAAGTGAATGAGAAAGAAAAACAGTATGCAATTGTGCAGTTAAAATTTGTTCATAAAGAAAATGCTACCGTTTTTTAATAATGGCTTGTCTTAGTTTAAACAAAATCTTTGAAGCATGTTACAGACAACTGTGCACCTTTGTTTTTTCTTGTTT
Source organism: Phalacrocorax carbo (assembly GCF_963921805.1). NCBI lineage: Eukaryota > Metazoa > Chordata > Aves > Suliformes > Phalacrocoracidae > Phalacrocorax > Phalacrocorax carbo. The sequence continues at coordinate 35,230,071 of NC_087520.1, read as the reverse complement.
TTAAATAAATTGTGGTTTGTGAGTTTGTTTTTGTTGTTTTTTTTTTCTTTTTTAATTGCATGAGTATTTTTAATGGAGAGGGACAGGTGTTAGAAGAGATTGAATACAGGAGGAAGAATTGAACTCTTAAACTACTTTGAGATGTAGCTTGTGTTTGGAAAGAGTTTGAGAACCCAAGCTGTCGTCTTAAAAATACAGTACATATTGGAATGTTAGATTTATGCTTTAAGACTCAAAATTAAATTCTGTAAAACCTGGAAATAATTGCTGAAACAGTATAATTAGTATGAGCTCAGTAAAATATGCCAAGAAACATGAAATTGTTAAATACTGTGCTGGGATGAAAAGGGATAGCAGTAATCATCAATCTAGATGACCACTGGATGGCATCTTAGTTCCACTGAATGACTTCTGAAAACTCACTCATCTGGACTTAAAAATTGACTTTTATAGGGAATTGTTTGGGAAGAATGCCAGCCCTCTTTATGTATAAAACTGTGTGTGTTTCAGTATCCAAACCCAAGCTCTTTTTCATGATGAAGTTCATCAAAGTAGAAAAGGATATATTGATAAGAGTTTTTCACATTTGACTGAAAAAATTGTGCTCCCAACTATGAGTAAAACACTTAGATATCTCTATTCTATGTAACATTAAAAAACAAAACAAAACAAAACAAAAAACCATTCACAGAGAGTAGATTGCCAGTGTAAAATGGAAGGAAATTATTCTGTCTCGGAATTACAGTGATAGTCTTTATAAGTGCTATTGCATCAGTTTTGATAATTTCATTGGAATCCTGGTTTTTGCCCAAATTAATTGTGTTTTTATTTCAGACAGTGTTTGTTTATTTATAAAGTGGTCATAGGTCTGTACTTCAAATAAAAATTGGAATGGCTAAAATGCTAGTCGGAAGGTAAAAGATTGATGGTACTTTCTTCAGCTATTAAGTAAAAGTAGAGAGAAGTGTAACTTCTCTTAAAAATTGTGTTCTTGAAGTCGAGTGCTATCTTGATTTTTGTATGGATGATTGCTTGAAAGGGATTAATGTACCTCAATCCTGGCATCTTGACCCAGAAATACGGGATTGAAACTGAATCATTGCTAGCCGGATCGTGCATAACTGTGATAAATGCTTGCTAAAGCAGGTGAGATCATGCGGGCTGTTTATAAAGAAAGCGTACAAGTATCCTGCTCAGTAAATATTTTATCGAGATCCTTTGAGTCCTTGTGCTCAGGTCCCCTCAGCAGGCAGCAGTACCCAGGTACTGTGATACCCCACAGGGCAGCTGTGCTGCCTTTGTACCCACAGAGATGTGAGGGTCCACTGGGAATCTATATTGGATTTTTTTTTAACTGCACAAGCTGGTTAATGTTTTGTAGTTTGGTCGGTTTTAGTGTTATTTTGAAATTCTGGGCTCAAGTCTTTTCCAGTAGCTTCCACTGTCTTACACAGTTCTGTGTTATGATAACTACCTCTGTATGAATTTGGTGTTGCCATAGTGCAGAAGGCCTGTTGGGTTTGGGCCTTGAGTCCTGGGTATCACCTTGGGTGATGCTCATTATGTTTCAAGCACTGAGGTTTTTAACCCCCCAAAATCTTAGGTTTTCCCCTTTTTCAGTTTTAGTTGCTGTTTTTCATTTGTAATTACAATCTTTTGAACTTGTCACTGAACATTTAAGTCACTGTTTGTTATTATGTGGCCAAGTACATTTATCAGCTGTGATATTTGGGAGCACTTTCACAGGTGGTTGGACAAGGCCAAAGAGTAGTTGGGACATCTATGCAGTGAATGCATAGGAGCCCAGTTTCTTCATGGTTGCTCTTGTGACCCTCCTATGAGTATCACATACATAGCATGTGAAATGTAAAAATGTAAATCCTTTAGACTTGGCATGAAAACCATCAAGGCAGGTGACAATATCCTCAGGAATTTCATTCTAAGAGAAGAAATCAAGTGCTTAGCGGTTATGGAAAATAATAAAAACTCATTTGTGTAGTGTTTTTCTGATAATCATTGTAAAATGTTCAGTTTTCTGCCTCAAGTGTTCCACACATTTCTCCAGGTTTATACAAACAATAATCCCTTCTTAACTTCTTCCCGCAAAAGAAAACAAAACCAGTATCTAACAAACGATAGAAGTCTTCCACCAAAATTGGCTGCTGTAGTGCAGATATCAAGGAGAGTATGAGAGGACAGGGAGGACCTAGATTATGGGTTTCTAGATATCTCTCCTTTTATTCTCAGATGTTACTTGTAGCTTTTGATTTTTACTGTAGGTGTTAAACTTGTTACAAGTGACAGAAAGTATTTTAGGGTGCATAGGAGGACACCTATGTAAAACTTTTAAAAAACTCTTTTAAGTTAAGCTTTTATTTGCTTTATGCAGTAGTAGGAGTCTGGACTTGGATGGATGTGGTTCTTTTCCATATATATATTCTCAAAGGTTGTGTAATTGCTCCTAGAATATACTGAAATACAGTCTTTGTGTCACTAATAGCTCCTAAACAGAATGTGGTAAAAACAGATGGTTGTTTGCACAGTTATGAATCATACGTCATAGAGGTAGGAGATAAAAGATGCTTGGGAGATACAGGTATGGAAACACACGTTTGTTAGTCAGTACTTCGTCAAGCTGTTAGGAAGGGTATTGCAGGGCAAACAGTGGCCTGGGAGGTGCTGCTATCATCTTCTCAAATGCAGCTCATTTTTCTAAAACTATTGACTCGTTCAGCTGATTTTTGTGCATTGCCAGAGAAAATACCAGCACACATTCCAACATGCTTGGAACCCAAACTTACCTATGAACTCATCATGGTCAAAGAATCTTTCCTGACTATTGCTGAAAATGCATTGGTGCCCATTTTGATAGGAACTTGTGAAACAGTACAGGATTCCAAATTAATGTTTCTGCTTTTAATGTCTGTGGGGTTTTTATTTATTTTATAATTTTACTCCTAGTTTTCAGTGTAAAGAGAATAGTGAAATGGTCTGTCTTCAGTGGTGATCATTGCCTTTACTTTCCTGACCATCCTAGCTTCATTGATATCTCAGATGGAGACATCTCTGCCACACCTTCTGTTCCAGACAAATTGTCCTGCTTCTAAAATTTTCCTAATGTGATCAGAGAAATATTTTGTTATAGAATTCTCATAGAATATATTCTATGAAAATGGAGACCCTGGTGGTCGTGCCTCTAGTTCCCCCAGCCACCAGGCATGTTGCATGATGATTACTTTTTGGAGAAGCAGATGATATACAAAATGAGCATATCACACGCAGAATTATTTTTATTTGTTGGTTTGGTTTTTTTTTTTATTATAGAGATGATGATGACATCAATGATGTTGCCTCTATGGCAGGCGTTAACCTTAATGAAGAAAGTGCCCGAATTATGGCTACCAACTCTGACTTGGTTGGAACCCAGATACAGTCCTGTAAAGATGAACCCTTTCTTGCTGCTATACCTCTACATAAACGCATACTTGAAATGGGTGAGAAATATGTCCTTTCCTTGTGATAGTGTTTCCTTTGAAGTTATGTGGTTCTGAGTAACAGAATATGCTTAGCACTTAAGATTTTGTTTAAGCATTTTATTACATAATCCTGTATTGCTAAACTTTCAAGGTTTTTGTGATAAAAGTAACTTGGTTATCTCAACTTGGAAAAAAATAGTATACTGGTACTTTTATACTTTCCCCATGTTTTTTATATCCAAGGATCTTAAAGCTTTTTGCAAACATTAATTATTTCTCACAATCCTCCTTCATGTTTTACACATGAGAAGATTGAAACAGAGAGGTAAAGTAAGTAGTACAGGTCACAGAGGACACCTGTGAATAACATTTAAGAGAATGTTGAAGTTATCTGTCAAGATTTTCTTTCCCCATACAAACCAGTTACTCGTTTCTTAACACCTGCATCTATTTAAGTTCATAGTGATTTTCTTATAGCATTTTTTCAACAAGGTGTTCTTATTTATCCTGGCAAAAAGGTATATTAATTTATTCTGCCATTTGAGAATAGAAATTAAAAATTTTAGTAGCAAAAAAACCTATTCAAAATTACTGGTGTTTTAAGGTTAGTAAGTATGCTCAGAATTTATTTTATATAACATACTTTGTTAATATACTATATATGTTCTAGTACCTAAATGTATCTTTTTCAACATAATTTTGGTAATATTTTCAGAGCCATCAGTGTCTTAAGATACCAAGCTCAAATTGTTCAGTGGCATAAATCATATATTTGTTTTAGAACTGTGCTTACGTTACAAGTTAAATCTGTAAAATTTTTAGGGATTTTAGTTCTTGTAATTTTAAAGATAAGACTAAAATTGTGTTACAAATCAGTACAGTTAGGTTTCTCTTGCGGTTACTCTGAAATGTTATTTGTGTTTACATTCATTGAATTAATGGAAGCCTTTTTGTATTGCAGTTGCAGGTGAAGTACTTCATTGACTTTTTGCCAGGCTTCACTCTTGTATTGTCATTAGTGCCCTTTTAAGTTCTCATTCAGAGAAATGAATTATTTTGCATGCTATAGTTATCATGTTGCCATGATGTGATGATGGCGTTATGTGATGCAGCCTGGGAAAGCATATGTGCAGCATTTTGCGAGATGGCTTACCACCACCCAAGATAAGAAGCCAGCAAGGTTTTAATGAAATTTGTTTGAGAAACTGTTGTGAGGGATGCTCACACAATAGTTTATACAGGTGTAAGAAAACAAAAAAAGAAATACATAAAACTGTTAAAAAGAATGGGAAATCAGTAATGAATTTGGCATATGAGCCTTAATGAACTGTCTGGGTGTAACAATTGCTGCACAACATGAAGCTGTAATTACAAGCGCAGGACTTACAGGAATCTGTACATACTTTAAGAGCCACAGAACCCATCACACTATTCATCACTGCCTTTTGGGGTTTGCCCCTCTGAGGAACAAATCCCTATGGCTGTTTTTGAAGCTTTATTGGCTTTGATAATTGAAATGAAACTTTCAAAGCTTTTAAAAGCAGCTGCAGGGATTTACTTCTCAAAAGCAGTGAATCCAGAAGAGCGGCCACTCCTAGTGATCTCCTGCAGCCACTTTTAGAGCTGTATTTTGGCTTTACATGAAGCCTTTTATAGTTTTGAAAGTGGCTGTGGGGTTCACTAGTGGCTACTATCTGGGATCTATGGCTCTTGAGGAGAGAATTCCTTCAGCTGATTTTGAAGTTTTAGAAGCTTGGTTTTCACTGTGTGTGGCCAGATTTGTTGTTTGCATAGGACCACACACAAATTTAGTAGTTTGTGCTACTGGGCACTTAAAATAACGACATTGTAAGTCCATGACAAAACTCGGTCTTACCATATGTTGCTGTGCCTAGACACACCAGGACTAAGCAAAGGAGGCTGTGACCTTCTTAAGCACATTAGGGGGGAAAAAAAATGTTATGTGAGTCCTCATTCTTCTGTTTTTGTTATGCCTGTTGACAAATGAGATAAAATAGATTGTTTCTTCTTTCTTTGACCTGAATATGACTTAAACAGACCTTATTTTATACTTTTAAATTTATTCATATTTAATGATCCCTTTAGTTTTAGGGCACAGTTTTAATGTTTTAGTAAAAGAGAGATTTGTGGTATGTACAGTATTAGGAAACTGTTCTCCTCTCCTTTCTCAGAAGCTAGATCTTTCAAGTTTTCTGTAATATTAATCTCCTTCTCTCTTTTCTGAGTAAGAGCTCTGTCGAGCAACTCAGTAGTGTTCCCCAAAGGCTGTTTCAGAGATTGTGCTTCCATTCACCAGAGTCAGAATATAAACTGCTAAAGTGAGAGCAGATGCTATTCAGTCTTTGGCAGTAACCACCAGCCAAATGGCTCAAAGTTACAGTGAAAGAGATTTCTTAAAATATTGTATATTCTTATCTCTGCTGCAACTTGGCAATGTTATCATCCAAAGTTTATTTTAAAACTAAATGAGTGATATTATTATTGATCCTTTTAAATGGAAGAAGTAACTGAAACATAATTAATGCAAAGATGTTCATCCACTTCTCACGTACTTCCTTATCCAATTTTGTATCTAGTCATCTTTGGCTAGTAGTCATTGCCATTTGTTCACGTAGGAAGACAGGGCTGTAACTACTTCAGGTTCTTCTTTGATGCAAAATCAAGAGCGGGTATTTCTTAGCAGATAATGTACTACTATTGCTATTCCATTCAGGATCATAAAACTTTAAACTCTGATCTTTCTACGTGACAACACAGCACAATGAAACATATGCAAAGAGCTGTAAGGCTTTTGTTTCCCTTTTTGGGAAGTTGCAACACAGAGGTTGATACTCTTCGTGCATGTGCATGCTGATGGGCATACAAACTCTTAAAACTTTCTACGTCTTTAACTTTATTAGTAAAATGGGGAGTATCTCTTTAAAGGGCAAGATAAGCCAATTAGATGCTCACAAATAAATAATGCTGACAAATTCTAGCTTTTTCATGTGGTTTTATGGGAAAGAAACAAGAAAAATAACCTTAATAATTAGTAATTGTTTCACTTCGTTCATGAGCTGTTTCTCGGTGGGTAAGAATGCAGTATTTGTTAGGTTTTAGAAGTTTTTGACATTCTGAACTTTCACTGTTTACCAAAAGGGGCAACACTTTAATGAATAAAACAATATGACTTAGCAGGTTGTTAAGTGTTACAGTTTTCTCTGGTTTGTAACCGCCTTGTGAAAATAGAAACTCCTTGACTCAGGAATTACTTTATTACAGCATTGTTTCTGAGACCAGACAATAATTAGGCTGCACTGTATTTTTATATTTAATATCAGTGAAAGGTAGCAGGACATAACGAAGGATGGGATAAAAGGTGACCCTTTTTATATTGCCTGATAACTAAATCCATGGAAAAGGGAACAAATATGTTGTGTGCTTTCCTGAGGAGTCTTTTGACTGAGAGTTGGTGTTCGCTAGAACCTCCACTAGTGATTACAAAAAACTTTGCTTTATATTTTGTGGTCAACAGAGCATGATATCCTCACAACCTTAGAATCTGCAGCAGTTCATTAATTCCCACAGCTTTTGTTTTAATTCTAACTGATTTCTTCTACAACCAGACAATGCTGTTTGTTTTTATTTAGCTATCCCTAAAATGTCACAACTTGTGGAGAATCTTAATAATAAATTACCTGTCTTAATGCAATAATAATGAAACATAAGTTTGGCATACTGTATTCTTTGACTTAGATTGTTTTTGTCTCTCTTTCTCTTTCTCTTCACTTTCAGTGTTCTTCACCCAATTTTTCTACTTCAGTTTTTATTGTTACAGAGCACTGGCTGAATAGTATAATTACAAATGTGACATTCTAAGAAATGTGGGACTGGTTTGGACATATTGAATACATTTTAACTGTCCATCTTGTATTTTCAAATTACTTTTACCTAAATATGGATGACAAAAATTTATTGGAGAATCATCTATGATAGTTTTATTTCACATTCAATCAGAATTAATTTTACATCTGCATTAGGAAATCAATTTTTCTATAGCATGATTTTATTAAATACTGTATTTGTCTGTTATCTAGCATTGCTATAATTCTTCTTTGGAAAAAGTCTTATTACACTGAGAACATTGCATATACCTGCAACATTTCCTGTCACAAAATTAGTACTAGATTCTTTTGCTTCATCCAAATAGATTTTTTTTAGGCTAGAACACACATAATGGTGCAGGCCAATTATTAAGAAGTTTGAAAATGTGCTGATGAATCCAAACTCTCCTAGTCCAGTAGTTAAAAGTAGTCTTCCTTAAAACAGCTTCAGAGAAGCTTGGCTTGATAGAATAAGCCACTGTCTCTGCCAATGTTAGGCTCAACATGACTTTTAGATTTACCTTTTTGTTATTTTACATGTAATATATTTTTTAAATTCTGTCTGAACTATTGATAATTATTCTGCCTTGATTCTTTCTTTCTTCAGTCACACTTGAATTGCATGTCTGCTATAAAAATGCATGTTAAAACACAAGGCAATAGCTTCTCTGTTTTCTGTATTCTGGAGTGCATTGAATCTACTATGTGGAATCACAGTGGCAGCCCTGTTGTATGGATATGTATATATTTCAAATAAATAATTTGAATACTCTAGAGGGCATTTTATATTGCTAAACCATCTAAAAACTGACTGGGATATCCTTCATGGAACCAGGCCAGTAGATTTCAGAGCCTCTGTTTAAAGCATTTGTGACTGGTTTGATAAGAGAGTCATTCTGTCATCTCCACTTCATCTGTTTGTTTGTCAACAGTTGTATTCATGTTTGAATGAGATGAAACTGTACTATTGATGATGGTCTTTCATATACAGAGCAGTTCTAACATAAAAGTATACTTACTTCTTTGGTTTACTTTAGAGGGTTTTTATAGCTTCTTAAGCTACAGTTGTGGGTTCTGAAATTCCGAGCTATTGGATTGTCTGTGAACATAATTTTTTGTTTTCACTGCACTTTTTGTTGATGTGAGTTTAGTTGTTCTCATTGTTGACTTTTTATCCATAAATTGATTTGTCTTCAAACTGAAATATTCCTTATAATATCCATTTTTCCACCACCATCTTTCCAATGACCTCCTTAAATACCTGTGGACATAACTTGATTGTGTTTGGAGATAGTTCTAACATGTACGTGTTCTTAAGCATAGCATTTTGAAGTCATGCATTGTCCTAATGACACGCTTAGTCCAATTGAACTGTACCTAAAGTGGTGTTTTCTGTGATTCTAGTTACTTTTTCTCAGGGGGAAAAAAAAAAGTAATGTTACATATTGTATAATCCAAATTGCAAGTTATTGTGCATGCCAAATACATTGGCTTTCTCTAGATCCTATAAAGTTCAGTATGTCACCTGCAGAGTTGTGGCATGTGTAGAGATGTATCCACATTCTGACATTTGGAGTTCTTCTGTAACTTAGTGCAGAATTAGGTTGTTGGGGTTTTTTTAATTAGTATAAAACAAGCAATTTGGTAGAAATTTTATTTAGACTAGAAAGTGTGCACTGCTTCCAGTCTTCTCATCAATGTCCATAGTTGTGATAATTTAGTTTCTTATGTTGAGATTGGAGTTTACTGTACGTGTTCAGTAGAGAATCTGGTTTTCTATTCCAACTTAATCAATTGCTGATGTTACAATATTATAAAGCAATTATATGTTATTTACATTTATTATTTCCTTTTAAAAAAAGGTGGGAATACATTCCCATCTTAGTATCAGCAGCAGTGTTGCCAAATAAACATAACCAGTAAGTATTTCAGCAGAATGTTAAACTGTATTGTTGTTCTTTCTTTAATAGGTCCATGATTAGACTTCCTGTTTTACAAGATGTCCCAACATGTGTTGGAATGGTAACTTCAGTACCACCTGAGAGCTTGGAGTCTGCCTTTCTGTGAAAGGTAGGGCAGCTTCTATTCAATATTTTTTGTGTATTTCTAAGGTTTTCTTTTTATTAATCTTACTGGTTCTGCAACGCTGCAGATTATGCTTTCAGCAGTATCACCTCTAAGTGCCAGAACTGATGTTATTTCATCAAGCAGTAATTTATCAAAATAAATGTAGATATGTTCAAACTATGATTATTTATGAAGAAAATGAAGCTGGTTCTTCAGGCATCATTTTCAAAGGTTTTACTCTAATTGAACTGAGAGCATGACCGTACTATTTGCTCCCAGAAATATTTGGAGAATTCAGGTTTTGTTTTCGCTATAATACCTTGCTTCTGTTTTATGAATGTAGTGGAAAAACCTTCTTTAAAAGGTCTTTCTATTTCTGGAATTCAGTTCTGGTATTCAGGGCCTACCAAAATATGCTGCCCAGCCTCAGAATACATTTGTATCTGGCAACTGAATGGCTTAAATTTCCTGGTCTCTGCAAAGGAGAGTAAAATTAAGATCATCATTCTGTGGAGATGCATTCTCTACCAAATTCATTTGTAAAGTCCATCTCATAAAGAGATTTCTGGTAATATATATTGGATGTAAAATAAGAACAATAAAAAGAAAACCTTAGAGAACCATTCAATATTGCAATAAAGCTGACTTACATTATCCCTGTAGGCAAACTCCATGCTCTAGAGGTGGTACTAATGTCCCCAACTCTCAACACATGTTGGAACATCTTTGTGGAGGAGGAAGTCATTGATCAGTGAGCAGCATCTTCAAGGATCGTTTAAAGGGAAAAAAGTAAAAGGTAATATTTTCTAAAATATGTTGAAATGATTGTTCATTACGTTTATTTGGCAATCCTGCTGCTCATACTAAGGTTGTAATGTTTTCATTTCTTAAAATTATTGAAAAACTTCATAAACTTCACTGTAGTCTTTTCTTCTCCATGAGTTTGAATTGCATTTGTCAGCCTCCTTCATGTTGCTGAGTCTACTGCATACAAAGTCCAGATTCTACTATAACTCATTGGCAATTTGACACTTTTTTTTCAGTCCTTATAATATGGAGAGTGTTAGTCTGGTTTAACCAGTTTTGCAGAGTCTAGTGTTAAATAAGTCACAGCCAAATGTTGCAAAGTGTTGAATTGGTACAAAGACATTCTACTGATAACAAAAGGGTATTTGTTTTCAAGGAAGTAGCTGCAACACGGGATGTTGTGCCTGATGTGAGGTATCACCATCTGTTCTTGCACAATAATGTAGAATTGTAACTTTAATATCAACTATCATAAACGACATCTATTTTGACAAAATCAAATGACCATGTCTGATCTGGATAAACTTTGTAGTGGTGGATGATCTGGTGATGCATGGATTTGGTATTAATGAATGTGGGTGGCATAATGTCCTGATCTTGACAACTTTTCCTCTAATCCTGGACATACACAAATGAAGGTGCTGACGTTTTGAAATTCAGGTTATGGTCTTCGGTCTACCCTTCTGGTATCCTTTATAATTTCCTGTATTCTTTGTGCCTGTTCTTTCTGGCTGATATGCCTGTCATGACTCCTTAAGATGAGGCCTCATGTTGAGCTATAGTCTGCCTGGCATCAGGCTTGTAGTGGACAGCTGTGATACCTGTTCAGATGCATCACCAACAAAGCTTTTATAGTGTCAGAGAGATGGTTTCTCCAGGAAGAAAAAAGTTGCCAAAGTGTCTGCATCGTTTACAGAAATTTCTTTAAAAGAACAGAGGTGTATAGGCAAATTATTACAGTTTCCTTTTAATTCTTGTATGGATGTGATTGAGAGTGTGTTCTGTTACTGTGAGGACTCTGTTACAGAATGCTGGCATCTGTGCCTCCACGTGTTTGTCATCTCTGATGTTCTTAGAACAGTTCTCCTCCATCTCTGTCTCACTTCTGACATATTGTCATAATCATATACTTCTCACATTTAAGCCTGAGATCCTGTAATGGTTTAGTATCTTCTGATCGTGGGCTTAGCCCAAGAAGCACATTCTTCTAGCCTGCGTGAAAATAGGTAGGGGCTGAATCCCCAACTAACTACTTCTCTATTGTTTTCTTAAGGACTCTTATTGGTGTCGTGGCCATATTAGTTCTTTTTCATCTGTCCCTCTAACAATCTCTTTTGATTTGACTCTGCAGTGAGTAACCAAGAACAAAAGTGCACTGAGACATGTACTATTGTTCATAAAAATAGTGAACATATTTTCCAGTTCTCTACAATCTCTCTGTGTTTATTCTTGAATGGTCCTGAATGTCTTCAGACATGGTTATTATGTTGTGTTGTATTTACATTTTGAGAAAACTAAGATTAAAAAGATATATATATATATATATATAAAACTGTAACCTGCATATTCTCATTTGACTTGTTGAGACCTGCACCTGTTTCAGTTCTTATCCCCTCCCGTCTTTTACATTTTCCTTAGACTGTTCAGTTGCTGCAGCACAGGTTGCTGGGATTATAGGGTAGGAGCTGGATACGTCACGTTCTCAAAAACTCTTTGACCTACAGTGCCTCCCTTTTAATAACTTCAGCATCCTCCCTTCTTTTAGTATACACACATGAAAATGCACAACAGTAATCTTAAAGAGGAATTGTTAAAAGAGGAGGAATTGTTAAAAGAGAAGGAATTAAACGTCAAAATTAAGGATAAAGTGTTTCCTTAGCAATTGAGATTTTGATTTCTTCTAAAAGAGATTAGGTAATATACAGTTTAGTTACAGGGGAAAAAATAGATAAAAGATTAATAGTAGTAGCTTCTGTTCCTTCAGAGTTTCTTTCTGTCCTCTCTGATCAAGCTGTAGGGCTTCCTTGCCATCTGAATACCAAGTATTCCCTTCTCCTAGACGCACTGCTTGTATGTTCATGCTTCCATGATTTGTGGCATCTCCTTCCGTTTTCCAAGCCTCCACATACCTGTGCATAATGTTGTTTGGTGACTAGCTTGGTTCTGTTAGAGACAAACCACTAAGGATAATAAGACTCTTTAGGGATGATTAATAACTACTTTTCAGCTGTTTAATTATCTAGCTTAGAGACAGGATTTTGGAAACTGGATTGTCTGGTTATATGTATTTTAGGTCAGACCTCTTCTCAAATTAGTTCTTTCTTTTTGCCAAAAAGTATGAATGATGTGTGGGTTCCCAGGCTTACCTACCAGGTTGAGAATTCTTAGAGAAGTAAAGGTGCTTTTTTTGTCATTCTTACATGACTTCCACAAAAAAAACCACTAATCATATAAGTAGGGTTAAGTAGGATTCTTGATAAGTTCTTTTTGTACTTGATGAATTTTTTTTGTCCTGCCCCAAATCCCACTGACTTGCGTAAGATCTTTGAATCAGCACAGGATCAGACATTTTGGCCTGGGATACAGGTAGATTTTGCATGGATACAACTATTTGCCTGGCTGTGATGTGTTAAACTAATTATACCAATATGACCCCCTAGAATGGAGCTATTTTTTCTGGCTTTCCTTTTACAAGAATTAGGGATATCAAATGAAATTAGAAGGTAAAAGTTCAAAACAACCAAAAAGGGCTATTTTTTTATTTTGCTAGGAGGGTAGTTAAGTTGTGGAACTCTCTGTTTTAGGATGTTGCAGGTTCAAAAAATTACTTGAAAAATCAATAGGAAAAAAGTTCCATCCTAAGCTACTAGAAAGATAAGATCCTCTAACTCAGGATGGTCCTAGGCTCTGTGTTGTCACATAGCTATAACTGCACACCTTTTTTTTTTTTTTTTTTAAAATAGTCTTCTAGCAGCATCTCCCACTACTGCTGTAGAGAAAGGATGCCGGACTATATTACTCAGTATAGCTTTTCTTAACTTTTTATACAATTATATAAATACATAATTACTTATTATGGTGTAGTTGTACTGAATAAGTTAACTCCACTATAGTACCTGAAACAAGCTTTATGAGTGGTTTTGTACCAGTGCATTCACACTATAGAACTTGAGTCTTAGCTGAATCTTACTTTGCTAAAGTAATTCGGTTGGCATTTACTTTGGAGGGAGCAGGAGGAGAAAAGAGTATTAAAATCTGTAGAACATTTATTCAGAAATTTTATTTCTTTAGGTTACATTACAGTTCTGTGGCTGGTTATCTTTTTTGTCTCTTGTGTCTTGCACTGAAAATGGCTATGTATTTTGAGGATTTTAATCTTTAAGTTTGGAACTACCTATCTCAAGGTGGGTAGTTCTGAAGAAGTATAGAAAAAATACTGCAGCCAGCAAGGCTTCAGTTCTCAAGACTGTCCACTTTTATCCAGAAGCTGGCTGGTGAGATAATTTTTATCCTATAAGTGGAGGAATGTTCTTTTACAAGCAAGCTAACTGAAGTAATTAATGTAGGACCTTCCGTTATTTTGTAAATAACAATTACATGGTGATAAAAAGTTATTCTCTTTAACAAAGTCACTTCATTACATATGAAGGTGAACTGGAAGCATAGTGTTGAAGAGTATCGGATACTGGTTTACAAAATCTTTCCCATTCCAGTTCAGGGCTGGCTTGGAGCTGTGGAATGCATCTTGGCCACCTGCCCCTCACAGAGTGGTGCTGGTTTGTACCTGCTAGAGGGAATTGTTTACCAAATCTCAAAGCACTTGGCACTGATTCTCTCTAGTTTGGCAGGAAACACTCCCTAGCCTGTGGCTTCCCTAAACACACTCCATGTTATAGGTTCCTCAGAGGTGCCTGCTCAGATGACTTCATTTGGATTGGCTGTTTTTGTGAAGGTAGCAAGTAAAGTTTTTTGGTTTCTCCTTTCTTCGTCCTGTTTTCTAGCACCAGACAGGCTTAACGGTACAGCAAGTCAACATTTTTTAAATTCTTTATGCATTTCGTTAGTAAGACTTAAAGAGAAGCTTTTATTTAAAGGACTGAAAACAGAAAATTACAGCTAAAATTATCATACTGTTTCTTTTGCCAGGGATCACTAGGTGGTAGTACCCCGAGAAATCTCTAATCCTAGTCATCAGAGCTAGTGATTTGTTGTTTGGACTATTAGTGTGTTTAGCAAGCTTTTCCTTCAGTTTTTAATACTTAAAGTCTGTCTGGGGCTCTGGTAGCCCCTCCAACACAACCCCACAGTATCTTGTACCCAAATAACCTCCTCAATTTTTTTCCTTTGAATTCCATCCCCCATTTTCTAGCTTAATATTTAAGACTGGGTTTTCCCTTTGACAGCAATATGAATGCAATATTGATGGATTACTTTGTAGGCTGAGGACATTGCTACATGGAACATGTAACCTGTTCTTAAGTCCCACCTGATTAGGGTGGGACAAGCAAGTTCAATAATTGTCATTTATGGCTTCTCAGGATGCCAAAGACCCTTAGTGCATTAGAGTTGTTTCCATGTTATGTTTAGTCAGCCTGATAGTTCAATGCTGTTGCTCAGTTTAGAATTACTAATATAATAGTATTAGACAAAGCACCTATTGCTTTCTATTGATTTCATGACCTGCTTTCTGTAGACACCACACATGATGTGTCATATGACGTACAAATGTTGGTTGTCTAGTTTTAGAAGGTGAACTGCTCTCCCCTTCCCCCCAATTTTTTCAGCTGTCAGTTTCCAGAATTTCCTGTGTAGCATAAGTCTTGAACAGTGACTACTTAACTGACCATGTTGTATTTAATTACATGTAATTTTACAGAGATTAAGGTGTTTTAAATGTTTCACTGCTGACACCTGCAACAGAATTATAAAATCATCAGTTTCCCTTATGCTATTGAAACGGAGGAATGGAATTTATTAAATAATTGCATAGTTTGGAAAGCTGCAGAAGTTCAAGTGGTGGTTTTTCCAATACCTTGCTTTTCCTGATGGGAAAGATTGCAGGAGGACTGAGGCATGCAAAACTGTGGTGGTTCTGTTGGGATTAAAGAGGAAGGGGGCTTGAGCCTAAAATTGTAGATGCAATCCAAGGCACAGTATCGTACTTCCTGTGCTGTGGGGATGAGGTAGGTAGGTATGACCAGATGCATCTTTGTTGTGTTATTCTAGATCTGATGCTGTTGAATGAGGTTAAATAAAAATTTAAACAAATAATGTCCCAGATTCAAGGGGGGATCGACTTGTGATTTGTTTCCATCTTGCAGCCTGCAAGCTAGCTGTAACAGCAGAAGAGGCCTGGACCTAAGAAGTCTGGTTCCAGTTGTATCTTGGGCCAATAGTTCATGCACAGAATTTAAAATTTAAGAAGTTGCTCCTGGTTTTAAGATGATAGCAGAGAGTTATTTCTGCAGTTCTGGCTGACCTGTGTTTAGGGCAAATAGAGACTAATTATGCACTCTCCCAATGCTTCCGTTGAAGGACAAGACAAATTCAAGCCCTAAATACGTGCTGTTTAACTGTTTAAAACCAGTTCTTCAAAGTTTTTCTGTTAAGTGTAAACATAAAGAGATTTTATACAGGCATTCAATAATTTATCACATCAATAATCAGAGTCAGACCTAATGTTTTACAAATAATTTTTTCTTTGATCTCAATCCTGTCAGTACTCTTAAAGTATAAATTATTGAAGTAACTTTTTGATTCTTTGAAAGACTATCTGCAAAGATAGTATTTTTCTTCTGCTTCTCAATACCTTTCAGATAGCTAAGCAGATGATAGCACTCTGCAGAATTTTCACTTCTTAAGACCTGAAAGTTTTCAGTGACAAGGTTTAGGTGCTTTTGTGTTTGTACAAACCAATCTTGTGCTAGTGACACATATGCCAATATCAGAATAACATTGCTGAATGGTTTTTCCCTCAGGGTTTTTGGAACTTGTATACAAGTTCTAACTTTATAGAAACTCTATTGCAGTATCTAAAACTTGAAAATAGAATATTATTTATTTGTAACAAAAATATTCTAACACACTTCCTTTGCATGCTGTCTCATATACTGTAGATCTTTATTAAATGCTGATTAAGGCATGGTTTACTATTAAATCTTCTAAACATGTAATTAAGAATTCATATGTAGGCAGGCTTTATTGTGTTGTTCTAGAAATTCTTGGCAGATTAGAAATTTGCTTACTTTTGGGGGTATTAATTTGTGATACCTCATATTTTTCATACAGGATAGTGTGACTCAACTGACTGCTTTAGTAGCATTTGATGCTGCTGAGGATGTGTTGAAACTGAGTCCTGCCTCAAAGAATTGAAGTGTTCATGCAATCAGTCATCAATTCTTGATGGTCTTGTACAGTTCTGGTGTAGTAGAGATCTGGCAAGAACACTTGAATGAAGAACGTGATCTTAGTTATGTCTTTAAAAATATAAAAACTCAAAATCAAGTTGAGAGACTGGTTAAAATTATAGCTTGGAGCATTGCTTTGCTCCAGCTCCATTTTTGTTGTTATCCTTGATGATGTTTTTATCATAGCTCTAGGAAAAGTTCAGAATTACATTGCTAAAGCAATTTTAAAGACTTGAAGCGTATACCTGTTATCAAAAAATGTCTAAATTTAACAAACGTATTATTTAAAAGCAAGCAACTTTTTTTCAAATTACACATTTCTTGATGTTTTAAGTGTGTGGCTCCTTACTGCTTTAAGCGCAGACTTTTGGTCACAAAACAACAAGTAGATAGCCATCTTATCAAACTTAAAGCACATTAAGAAGATCACCTAAAAGTCAGAAACAATTTCTAATTTTTTAACAAAAGACAGATGATAGCAGTCTGCTATAAATAAGTTGGGGTTTTTTGTTTTGTTTTTGTTTTTTTTAATCTTAATTTTGTCTTTGGGTTTGCATTTCTGGACATATGTAAGTGTTTATATTATGGCTTATTATTGCAATGATCAGCTGGCACAATTAAGACCAGACTCCAGAATATTAGAACCTAAAGAAAAATATCTGAGGATGAAGCCACTGTCCTGTGACTTGGTTTAGAAAGGTGAATAATATATTGAGGATATTTGTGTTTTGTTATACAATTAAATATATATGGTATTAAAGAATATATATGTGTATGTACACATTTTCTGAAACTATTGATTATATTTCTTTTCCCAAATCATCATCGGTCTAGGGAATCTTGCAAATGGAAGAGAAGCCTTTCTGTATTAAAACTGTGAAAAGTAATTATGCAGACTAGAAGAATATCTCAGGAATTTCCTATTTAGTGATCAGCATTATTTTCCTTTGATGGCAGACAGAATTCCAGTGTGTTTTTTATAAATGAGAGTGGATGAAACTCAGGAGGAGATGTAGTAGTGAAGAAAAAAAAAAGAGAAAATTTTAATATAGAACATATGAAAATTAACAGTTCCCAGCCCTTTGCATAGATTCAGTTTCTACTTAGTGTTTTCTCTGAGTAGCAGATAGCAAAAATAAAGCCCAATCTTTAAACAATGGTATCAGAACTTTTCTTAGGTCAGCAGATCAATAAAGTGGTATGCACGACTGTTTATGAAAGTATAACTAGGCCAGCCTTTCCAAGGGTAGATGAGACTGTTGTTTCGGGAGCACATTGGTAATTTTCTCATCCTTGCCCCAAGTACAATCCAAGTATTTAAGTAGTGTGCCAAATCTTCATGTAGTATACAGCTTTGGAATGCACCCTGCTTCTGACATCCTGTGCTAACAGAATTTTGACTGATGTAATTTAGGGCAGGGAAGACATGATGATGCTTCCACACATGATGAATGTTGTACATGGCAAGTTGACTTTTTAAAAATTTATCTTTTTGTATTTTTGTAGTCTGGTTTCTTGATGCTAATTAATTTTGGGGGAAATTTATTTTGTATTCTTTCTTCCTTAGCTTATATTCCAAAGAAAACTAGCCTTAAGTGATTGAACAATCTATTCTTCCTTCTCTCTCCCTTCAGGTTACTTTTTAATCCATTGATAAATCAGCAGCTGGGTAGCCCCTCCGTGTGTCCCGCTTGAGGGGGGAATCAACTGTTTTTTCCTTTTCTTTGCTGTTCTGTCTGGTTGGCTGCCAGTCAGCACTCTTGTACAGACTGGCCAGCCTGTCCTCAGGGTGAGCTGACTGCCCAGCTAGCAAGCTGGACAAATATGGACTGGGAGACGTGCCAGGGGAGTAATCCTACATGTATGAGGGAACTAAGGGTATTGTGTGACAGTAATATGGGAGGAAGATGGAGCTATGCAGGAGGACAGGGCTCATAGAAATCCGCAGGGTGGAAGAGAGCTTGAGTGGTCATCTAGTCCAGTCTCTTGCTCAAAGCTGGGTTGACATTAAATTCAGACAAGATTGCTTAGGGCGTTGTCTGGCTGAGTCTTAAAAATCTGGAAGGTGGGAGAGCCTACAATTTATTTGTGCAAAATGTTCCAGTCCTTAATTATCTTCATAAGGAAGAATTCTTCCCTATATCCAGTCAGAACCTCTGCTGTCTCAGTTCATACTGAATTAATTTCTCATTCTTCCAGCCATCCTCAATAAAGAGTCTGACTCTGTCTTCTCAGTAACCTCTCTCCTAAGCTTTCTCTTCTCCAGGGTAAAGAACCCCCAGGTTCTCCTCATATAGGTCATATGTTACAACCCCATAACCATCTTGGTGACTTTTCCCTGTACTTAAGTTTTTCCAAGTTTTTTTTGGACCAGGTGACCCAAAACTGACTGCAGTATTCTAGATGTGGGCTGAGTGCTGAGCGAAGAGGAATAATCACTTCCCTTGATCTGTTGGCTATTGTTGATCTATGTTGATCTACCATTTTGCTGTTGATAGAACCCACTATGCTATTAGTCTTCATTGTTGCCAGGATGCAGTGCTGGTTAGCCTACTGCTCATGTGCTTTCCATCAGTGCTGCAGTCCCCAGCCTGTATCGCTGCAGTTAGTCCATCCCAGGTGCAGTACTTTCCATTTGTCCTTCTTGGATTTCATTAAGTTCCTGCTGGCCTGCCTATCAGGTCCTTCTGTCTGTCAGCCCTTCCCTTTGGACCTCTCAGTGTGGTGCTATCTGCAAACTTGATGAGGGTGCTTTGTGTATCCCTCTCCAGGTCACCGAGAAAGATACTAAAAAGGCTAAGTCCCAGGTCAGACTTCTGAGGGATTCATCTGTAACTGGCCTCCGGGTAGTTTTCTGGACTTGAGAGTATTGTGTTGAGGGATTTCAGGAGTAGAAAGTTACTGGAGTACTGCAGAGGCTGATGAAGAGGATGAAGGACAAGAATCTTTAGGAACCAGGCATCTCAGGGAACAGTCCTTTGATTATGGATGAATTTCTGAAGAGTTGGATAAGCAGAACCAGACATATAATGGTTGAATTTACTTAGAACGAAAGTCTTTAAAATTAGGAAAACCTTTATTGTTAAAAAAAAGAACAAGATGATGATGGTTCTTTATTGTGAAAGGATTGTCTCTGTGTGTGTGTTCAGGGAGGTTGGGTAGCTGTAGTTACACTGCTGAAATTCAAAGAATTATTGTAACAATTATTCATTCATACCCTTACCTAGAATACTCAGCAGAATTTTCCATCTCAAACCTCTTTTCTGGATACTAGTTAATTAAATTTCCCTTCTTACTTGCATTTTATCTTTTAGATGAGGGCTTTTTGATCGATAGCTTTGCTTACACGTTTGCATAATAAAATAGTGCATGCTCAAAGAGGTCTTCATATTGCAAGTCTGACTTGCAAAAATAGCTCCTACCAACATGAATAGTCCTACTGACTTCAAGGACTTAATTTGCATGAGTAACAGTTGCAGCATTGGGATCTGAATGTGTATGTCTGCTTTCCATTATACGTTCAGCTTTCAGCAACTTCAGCAGAGTTCCATCTCTATTACAGAGGACAAATTGGGCACCAAAAAAAGATATTTTTTTTTCTAGCGATAAAGCAAAAATCAGTTAGAAAGCATATATACATATTGCTAAAATCCTTAAGGTAACGTGTACAATATGGAGTCAGTGATGGCTTGAGTTAGTTTGAGATAAGGACTTCAAAGAATCATTAAAAAAATTAATATCAGAAATATATGACAGAATTCAGCTCTGGGAAGTGTGGGAATGATGTACTGTAGTGATGTAATAAAATATACATTTAAATAGACGCTGCAGATCAAAAAAAAAATGAGGAAGAGATGGAGCGAGGAGAGCTGCAGGAAACGTAATCTTTTCGTACGGCTTAGCACAAAACCAGCTGTAATAGCCGTATCTACAAACAGAATTCAGAGCGGTTTTCTCTTTGGGCTGTATTACTTCAGCGCTTCCCGACACGCCGGTGATTTGGCGCGCCTCGCCGCGCCTCGCGCCTCGCCTCGCGCCTGGCGGGCCCGCCGCAGCGCCCCCTGCCGGCGGGGGCGACGCCGTCCCCGGCCCGCCCGCCCGTGATTGAGCGGCCCCGGCCCGGCCCTGACAGAAGCCCAGGGTGATGCTGAATGCTGCCAGTTCGTCTCAGATCACATCATTGAAATAACAGAAGTGCACATCCATGCAAGACCGCTGCTCACTTGTTCGTCGTCATTTTTTAGACGTGGGATGGTTTCTTGCTCTTGAATTTGGCCAGGGAGAGATAGGAATGCCTCACAAAACAAATAATCATTCTTAAACCTCTCAGGTTCGTATTTTCTCGGGGACCCCGCCCACAAACTATGATTACTTGTGTAATTAGCCATTCAGGAAGCACTTTCCAAAATACTCTCAAACAAATTTCCTGTAGTGTTTTGCATACCTCTTTACATATCACAAACAAATATATTCACAAACATTTCTAGAAGACTTGTGGTCATTCAGTGGGAAACTGATACAGTGTAATCAGAGTATTTACTCTTTTGTGGTGGGTCAAACTCCATAATCCATACAAAATGCAACTACTGATTTTTTAAATATATTTTTTATATTTTATATATTTTTATTTCTAGAAAATACATTTTTAAAATCAGTAGTTGCATTTTGTATGGACACAGAGTTTTCTATCTAGAAAACTGTCCCACTGGGACTACTCATATATATGTCTTTGGAGGACTATAGCTTAGATTAGTATGTATATTCTTATATCTACAGATCTCTTTCTAACACTTCATTTGATGAATTTATGGATCCTTAAGTGTTACCCATATTCTTGTTTCTGTAGCTTAGGTGTTTTTTTAAATATATCAATACATTAGAACTGTAGAATGTTTGCCTTTTGTATAAACTCAGCACAAAGTATCAAATGTCCAAATAACTACGAATATGTCCTAGTGGTGTTTGGGGGACAACTGGTGTTTTTAAATAACTCTTGTTAATATGACTTTATTTCTTCATATTCAATTAACAGGTTTTTTTTCTAAAGAGTTTTTATTATTGATAATATGCCAACAGTGTAGGCTGAAGCATGCAACAGTATGCTTTGGGCTGCAGCCTCACCTCATTGACACTGAAATTAATCTGCACTAACACTTCTGAAGATAAAGGAATTGCTTTTTGTTGTGTAGAACAACTGAGAACTCAAACTGTCTCATAGTCTGTTATGCTTTGTTTTAATATACTGAGGTAAACTTCAGTAAAGTTCTTAAATACTTTCTAAATGGTAAAAAAATTCTCTGGTTTCTCTTCTAAACTTTAAAGTGTAGTCACACCTCTTTTCAAGGGGTCATGAATGTATCACCAAAGCTGCATAAATACAGAGTCAGATTTTTCTGTTCAGGAAAATGAAGTTATGGCTTTATGTTCTTTAGAGGTTTTTCTGGTTTGGTTGTTTTTTGTGGGGAGTAAGCTAATTCTGCTTTGTTTTGTGTTTTGCTTTAGCTAAAAAACTAGGAATTACTGATGTGCCAGCTGAGGTGGTTACGTTTATTTCCCATGCAACACAAAACAGATTAAGAACAGTAATAGAAAAAGTAACGGTGATAACCCAGCACCGAATGGAATCCTACAAAGTAAGTGTGCAAAGAAAGGTATTGTGTGTTACAGAATAATGCAGTATGATGCCCTTTTTTCTTAGCACATGGTAGGTGTGTTGTGTTCGTTCCATTTGCAAAGTATGTTTTAATTGCAGGTTTGTCTACCTCAGCAAATAGAAAGTGGTGGGATGTTAGCACTGCTTGCCAGATCTGTATTCCTCCTCTGTGACAGAATTTGTGTGTAGAATTGTGCTTTTATCCTTCTGTGCTGAGCTGCCTAGCATGGAGCATCTGTTAAGCAATTTCTGCTCATGGATTGCGGCTAAGACTGTTGATTCTTGATGTCTCCGTTTTTGACCAAGGTATCCATTGATTGGATCAAAACTGCTTCAATATATAGGAATCTATAGTAACTTCACATGTCCTTGGCTGTGAGAAATACTAATATTTTACAAAAGCTACCAATTTGTCTTAAAACAGCACTAAAGAATTCAGCTATAAATTCTGCACTGTAATTAAACAATGGCATTCTCTTAAAAAAGAATATTTCAAGATAAAAGGCTACTCTGATTCCATTGTTAGTGATTGTATTCTTGAAGAAAATGAAAACAATTTAGATATCTTAAACCAGGGAAAAAATTTAAATAAGAATCTGCAAACCAGTTTGAAATTCAAATAAATCAAACATCTTTGTTGATAAATATATCTTTTTTGAAGAAAGGAAGATGCTAATAGTTGTCAAACTGATGTAAAATCAAGATAGCAATAACTGTAGTTGTGTGTTGTGGCTAAGCTGTGTTCAGATTTCTTTGGGGTGTGTGTATATATATAGAGTAGCTCTGGTTTGGGTTTTTGCTTGTTTTTGGTTTTGGTTTTTTTTTCTATTCTTGAAAGCCTGGTGGAACAACTTTGGACTATATCTTTGTCCACCTATTTGGCAAACCTGAGTCACAGTTGGACTAATTATATGTGGCATTTGCAAGAAAAATTATCTTTGGGATTTGTGACTAGAATCAACATCACTGTGATAGAAAAATGGATTAAAAAAAATAAAGGCCACTATGCCTAAGTGTTACCTACACTTACATCCTTCCTTGCAATTGACGGATATATTCTACTATATTTGACTAAAGTAAAATCTCCTTGTTTCTTTCCAATACTCTTCATCAGCTTCAGCAGTGTTAAATCCCTCCTTCCTTCTCCCTAGGATGGTGTCTGAGAAGAAAACACTTTGCTTAGACAGTGTTAAGCCAAAGTTGCATTTATAATAATATCTTAACACAGGAATTGCA
This sequence comes from Phalacrocorax carbo, assembly GCF_963921805.1. Lineage (NCBI taxonomy): Eukaryota > Metazoa > Chordata > Aves > Suliformes > Phalacrocoracidae > Phalacrocorax > Phalacrocorax carbo. The sequence goes on along the minus strand of NC_087520.1, from coordinate 35,206,541 downwards.
GTTTATAACCAGGCTCCTATGTCTAGGATTGTTCAGTAATAAAGTTAAGCATCTTAGGGGGTTTTAATCAGTAAGTCCGGTTGGGTTTTTTTAATTGTTTTTTTTTTTAACTCTTTGTCTCTAGTGCTGATAAATCAATCCTTGGATTTTTAATTTGCTTAGATATTAATTAAATAATCAGATTCTAGCTGCATTATTAACCATAGGCTAGCTTCATTTCCCTGGGCTTGAAAAGAGAAGGTTTTTTTTTGTTAATACAATTGAAAGATTTTAATGTATGACACCTATAGTCTTCTTTAAATACAATCTGGATGAAAATGCATGGTTTTGTAAAACATTGTTCTTATTTTACAGGATGATGAATGGTACGAACAAGCTACAGATGTCCGATCACAGTTAAAGTTTTTTGAACAGTTGGAGCGTTTAGAAAAGCAAAGGAAGGATGAACAAGAGCGGGAAATATTGCTAAAGGCTGCCAAGGTATGTTTTATGGGTGGGTTTTTTTTTTAACTACTTAATTATTCATAGTCTTCAAACAATTACTTAATTTCATTAAATCTGTTTCATGAACACATTTTGTTTCTTATAATAAAAGGATACTGTTGTTGTGATATCACACCTTTAATTCATTAAGTCATGCTATCTTATCTATGATGACTTCAGACCTATCTGACTGGAACACTCCTGGGTTTTGAAGATACAGCTCTGAATTTAATGAGTTCTTGGCAATATAGGAGACAATGGCTAACATATTCAAAATAACTTGGTGAAATAATTTTCACAATTGCCTTTAAAATTTAATAGGTCCCAGGGTTTCTGTGCCATTTGAAAATCATAGCCTATGCTTCTGGTATTAAACACAATTCAGTAAATTGTTAAGGGTTTTTTTTTTTTAAGGCTTTTTACCTTACTTCTTGAGTTTTTTGAGGCTTTTTACCTGTTGAGTTTCTAGACTTCCTTTTTTTTTTTTTTCAAACAGTTTTGTTCATTGGTTTATTTTCATTTAAAGAGTATGTCTCCCAGTTGGTGTTCCAGCCACCTCTGTATAACTGCATTATTTAATTAATTCATGCCTGTCTTCAGTTAGCTATCAGTTCTTCTGGACTTGTTCCTTTGTAAATTTAATTCCAAAGACTGAATTTTCATACATGGAGTAGAACAGACTAAGACAATATTGTTTCAAGAGCATGCAGGTATAGATGAATCTCCTGTTTATAACGGCAAATTTAATTATATCTATCATATCAAACGGCAAATAAGCTAATGCCTTAGTTATCTCAATTTTCATTGCATATCATAGAATCATGGAATTGAGTAGTTCCTTGTATATTCTGAAGAGATTATGTAGGACAACTCAGTGCTGAATTGTAACACTTAATCCCCTGATTTTTATGCTGCTAATGTTTATAAATATAGAGATTTTTTAAAAATACCCCAACCCTTGCTTATCTCAGAAATCTGTTTCTCAATTTGGCTACTTTAATCTGTCCTGTTTTCACAAATTTTTTAAAAATGAAGAAAAGCTTTTTTTTAATCCTGTTTTCTCCATTCAGTGAATACATCTTGATGAATAGTGTTTTCTGTGTATCCTGCTGTTTGTTTTTGTGTTGGTGTTTGGTTTTTTTTTTAAATGGACATTGAGGAAGATATAATAGCTTGTAGTCCCTGGTTCAAAAATGCTTCCCTGACTGCACAAAGTCTTACATGGGCTTATCTGAGGTTGGGTTAGATCACCTCCTGTTATCCCTTCTAACCTGACTTGCTTCATGATTTTGTTCTTTGTTTTTGTGGGTTTTGTTGGGTTTTTGTTTTGTTTTAGTCGTTAATAAACTCCTGTAAAGTCAAAATTCAGGAAATAAATACATGATCAACAAGTTTGATTCATATAGATTACAGAAAGAGCAAATTAAAGAATTTTGCATCAAACAAATATAAAGGAGATTCCTCTATTTGATTTGAAGAAATTATCTTAATGAAAATAATGAATGCATAAATCAACTCCATAACCAGAAAGTTGTAGGATACAGCTTGGCATAAATACATGGTATACTAGAAAAAATAGATAAAGCTATTAAAAAAAACCAAACCACAAAGTAGCCATGGAAGAGCAATGCTGATCTATCAGTATTAATGTTTAGAAAGAGAAGTTGAAGATAGTGTGAACCTTTTGGGAGGTGCTTATGCAATGTTGTGATTTAAGTGTAAATGCCAATTTGGAACTCAATTTACATCGATAGCATCTTTCCTTTGTGGAGCATTCAGCTGGCTCTCAACCATTCTGTTCTGATGGATTGATGAGTGCAAGACTTACGTAGGACATAGTTTAGCAAAATATGGTCAGATCACAACTTTTTATTCTAAAGAATAGATTATTCATTATTTCCTTAGAATGTAGGTTGCTGTTCAAATATAAGATCACCTGTGCGTTAACAGTGATAACTGTTGAGGTCTTTATTCTGAATTCCTATGCACTATTTCCTTACTCAGGATTTCATTTTTTCTGGTCTTTTATGAACTTGCCTAGTTGTCTAAGGAGATTTAAGTCTGTGGAAAGGATTCAGTAATTGTAATGACACAGTTATTGAAGAGACACAGTTAAAATCTGCCCCACCCACCCTGATAACTAATGATAAAGATCAGTAACCATTTCCTGTCTGTTTGTGGCCTGCTGACTGATATTTGTGTCTGCAAAGGGGGTAATGATTAAACTGGCTCTGGAGACTGAAATACCCACTATGTAAAGATGTGATCATGAAATCTTTGTCACCTTGACAGTGTTGTGTCCTTAAAGATAAGAAAAATCGGGATTTTAAAATGAAGTTTCTGGTTTTGCTTTTTTCCTATAAATGCTTAAATCTAAAAATCAGATTTTTTTTTTTTATTTATAACTGCAGCTTCTTACTGTGCCTTTTAGATCATCAGAGTGGTCTTTTATCTTGTAAATGTTTTGTCATGTTATTTTGCAAGCTGTTTTTAAAGTTAAACAGCAGAATAATTTTAGGAAAAGTTTCAAAATGTCCTGCTAGTCATACCTTGTCTATTGTCTAGCATGGGACAACATAAACAGGTTTTACTTGCACAGTGAAAATTCTATTTTAATTATTTACTTTGGAGCCTTGTTAACAGTAAAAGTCCAGGTATTGACAAAGAATAAGATAACGAAGGAAATGTTTTCGGCATTGGAATGGATGGTATTAAATAATCAACAACAAAATAATGAACTGAAAAGATGATGAAAACAAAGGAATAGATTTAAATGAAGGGAGTCAGCATGAGTCTTTGGGAACCCTTGAAACCAATTTGGTAATTTTGCATTAGAATTTGGTAAGGGGTAAGAAAGATACATCAGTGATGGTCAGAGTGTCAGGTTTGCACGTTTTTGTTGTTGTTGTGAGTAGTGGGTTGATTTTTTAGGAGGAGATAAAATATTTGACAGCAGTGTTTTTTATTGATCTGCAACCAAAATTTCAGTTGTTACAGTAGGATATGCTTGCAGAATTTACAAGCAACTAGGTGGGGTTGAGTTTGCTTCAGAAGTGTTTTTGGGAGAATGAGAGATAAAATCAGATGGGGAGATAGAAAAAAAAATCAGGTTTCCAAAATATTTTAAATTTTTTACATTCTGAGAAAAGTCACTGTCCAACTTAAAAATAATTGTGAAGCTACAAGAGTATCTTTAAAGCAAAATAGCGGTATTATTTGGCTTGTTAAATGAGAGACTATTACAAAATCTGATGTCCCATGCCTGGGAAATACTTGAGAAATAGAAACTTCATACCACAAGCTTAGAAGAATAATGACTGATGTTCACATTCCAGTGAGATATTTTGGGGGAAGACAAACTTGACAGGAAAAATTGTAAGGTATGGTATAGTAGCAATGCAACATACAATTTCTTTTTAATTAAATACCTAAAAATTGAAAACAAGACTGTACTGTTTCAGGAACTAGCACGATCTCGTGTACCTTGGGGATCTCTCCATCATGTGCCACAATGTATGCATACCAACCTAGAATGTATGGCCCAAAGCATTTTTCTAATTTACTTCTTAGTGATTCTTTTTATAATAGAAGTGTTTAAAGACATATTGGTCCCCAAAACTGTGAGATCCAGTCACCTCCTGCTGCTGGAACAACTCCTGTTTCAAACATTGAGATAATATGATATGTCAAATACAGAAGCTGTACAGGGAGAAACTGCAGCTGTCTCACTGTCATTACTTTTGGGTTATCCTCCTAATACGTGAATAATACAGTAAAATAATAATGGCACAACGACGGGTCATCTCATATATAAACATGTATGTAGAGTGCAGTCTCTTTACATGGAATATTTGGGAAAGTCAACTCTTTGGTCCCGTTTATTTTCCCAGTAAGAAGCCACTGGCTATTGTTTCCATGTGTGTGCCGAAGCAGAGATCTTTTCAGTCTGTCTTTGCCTGGTATGGGAAATCACAAGAAGAGCTAAGGAAAGTCTTAAGACTGCAGAAAGGTCAAAAGCCAGACTAAAATCTCTTGAGGAATTTACCTTTATATTTGACATGGTGTGTGTTGTGTGGACTTCTGGGGGGGTGGGGGGTGGAGGAAACCACACAAAGCACAGGGCTTGCTATAGTAAAAGACGTGTTCCTTGCTGCTTTCATAGCTATTTCCAAAACCCAGAAAATGCAGGTTGTTTGTGTCAAATGGAATGAGGTTCTGGTTCTAGGATGATAATGGAAATGTTTCTGGCAGCAGGAGGAATAGGAGTTGTAGTTGATTTTGTTTGTTTTGGTGGGTTTTTATTTCCGAGTTGTTTTTTGGACAGTGGTGCTTTCTACAGTAAAGGTACAGGTTGGGGTTTTCCTTGTTTTCATTAAATTAATGAATGATACCTCTACAGTATAATCTATAATAAAGTGGATAATGTTAAAATTACTGTGTTAATTCATCTGCTCAGACTGGCTAAATGCATTATTATGATCAAATTAATTTTGAAAATTAATTTACAGTATATACATTCTATTAGAGTTTTATTTTGAGTGTTCTGCATTAGTAGAAAAGCCTGTCAAGTTTGGGCGCCTTAAATATGACTATCACAAGAGTAAGATCTATTCTGTAAAAAAACATAGTTACATTAGTAAATGGAAGAATTATGTTCTGTGTTTGCAAAGGTAATTAGTATTTGTGGGTGTTGGTGATTTTATAGGGCTACAGGCTGAAGGGCTTTTTTATTGGAGAGATATCATTGAAATTTGGCAATGCAGATTTCCTTACACGCATGTCCTGTCATTACTTGAAGGGGCTACCTCTTTGAGCTAGAGATGAGTTCAGTCGTCATGCCAATTTAATCCTTTCCCTCTTTTCTGAGAGTACGGTGGATGTAATGCAGCTTTCTGTGAGATGAAGCACTCTCTGAACAGAAACTTATAACTCACTTCTAATGAGACGAGAGCAAAGAGGGAATTATTGTGTTGAGATAATTTTCTGAATTTTTAGAAATTTGTTACTTCAATTTTAATGATTTGAAAATAAATCTTTTTTTAGACCTCTACTCTTGCATTCCACCTCACTGTGGTCATAGATCTGAATAGGGTTTTACCCTCAGCTATGCTGCTTTTAGCTTTGTTAATAAAAAGTGAAAGTTAATGTGAAAGCAAAGTGTTTCATGTTGCCAATTTAATTTCTTTAATTAAAAGTGAAAGTTATAAGCTGGTACAGCCGTGGGTGAAGTTCTAATGTCATCAATGGGGAAAAATAGGTTTAAAATTGAAACTGTTGGCACAGCAGTGGCTCTCAATAGTACAGCACTTGCAGTTGTGACTCTTTATTTAATGAAAAAAGATGAATTTGAAGCATTAAAGACTCCCAGTATATGTATTGGGAAGGGGGCGTAGAGCTGTAAGTGCCTTAGCTTAGGAGGAGAGACCCTGTGAGACATTTTTCCAACAACGTTTACCAATCTGAGACTTCAAAATTATTACGAATCTAATTGAAAACTTTTTTTGTTAGTGGGACAAAATGTAACAACAGTGAAGCTTTGACATTACAAATTACAACAAAATACTCAATAATGATAATAATTAAATACCTCAGAAGGGCTTTTGGTCCGCCCATCTGCATAGACGCAGAGAGTATCCTCCAATTTAAAAAATAATCTTTGGATATATTTAAGTATTACATGAGTTATAGATATCATTATTTTAAAAATACTGTTGCTTTCTAATTTAAAACAATTCTATGAAATACGAAATCCCTTTAATTATGCTATTACATGTGTAATTAGATGTCTGTTTTTGTGGCATTCTTCTTAACACAACAAGGGGAAAAGCTGAGGGTTGGAACATTAGGGAGTTCAGTAACATGTAAATGAAACCCCATATTTCTGATGTGTTATGAATACACATTTAACATACGCTGCTTTTCATACTTTCAAAGTCTAATATTTCCATAGACCTGATGTGATCTATGCAGTTTTCGGATAAATAAGATAGCAAGTTCTCTAGCACAAAGCACTTTCATTCTTAACAATTAAAATATCAGGCTGTCTGGTCTAATAAAAGTAGTTTATGTTTGGGAGAAATGTTAACAAACCTGGTTTGGTGAATAAGTTCTCAGTAGGAGACAGCTTTTAATGTATTTAAAAGTATGTTATCTGGTTAGGATCACTCCTAGGTTTCTCTAAAATTACTATGGGAAGCTAGCTTGCTTCTAAAGGTATTTATTCATCAACATGAAAATACATTACGTAAACCCAAATTTCTTTATTTACAGATCTAGACATGAAGAATAGAGAGGGGAAGGGAAAGGAGTTGTGATAAACTCCTTGAAAGTATTTGAGTTGGGGAGTTCTGTGATTGGTGGGTGTTTCCAAAGCTTTAGAGGAAGGAGGCGTTGCGCATTAAAAGATTTTGGAAGAACATGTTTTACAAAACAAGTGACGGAATGCAGCACATTATGATTTGGTGTTAGAGGGAAAGGAGAAAGGAAGACAAAACCAAACATGAGATTAATTCAAAGTAAAAATTTAAACTGGAATTTAAAAGAAAGGAATGTTCTGTCAGTAACTTGACAAAAGTGTAAAATATTAAAATAATTGGTGAGTAAAAATAGTGAGATATAGGCAAACACTACAAAGGCTGAGCAGCAGCAAAATTGTTGAAACTCTTCAGAGGAAGGAAAAGATGTTCACATGTGGAATGGAGTGTAAAGAGAAGCCAGTGACATTTTTAAAGCTTATCTAGGTGCCTCTCTTAGGCTTGACATTTTTGTTTACTTGTATTTGCTTTAATCTGTACGCATCAGCATTGAAGAAGCCTTTTATAATTTACATTAGATTGTAAAGTGAAGAATTAATAAAATAGTCAATGTTTATACTTTTTCTTTTCCTTTAACACATTTTAGCCTCCATATGCTGATGATTTTATGTCTGAAGCTTACTGATTTGCAAACTGACATGGCAGTCAGCAGGAAGGTATTTTAGTCTTAAACATCTGTTTTTTTTTAAAAAAAATCTATTAAAATTTATCTGAACACAAAAAGAAACAGAAAATGACTGTTAAACTCCTTAATTTTATTAGTGTTACTTATATCAGTAATGACACATCCAATGTAAAGTTGGAATTCTGCTTGTTTGAAACGAGCTATGCTGAGCTCTTTGAAAAGGCCATTTGGTATGGAATAATCAGAAACTCATTTTGTTATTCTAAATGTAAAAGTAGTTCTACCTTCACCTTCAATCTGGGCTTATATATCTGACACCACCTGGTATTTTAAATCTTCATTACTGAAAAGCAAAATCCTGTATTTAATAAATCAGTCAGGAGTTGAGTACCTGTTTTAATCTCTGCCATAATTTATATTATTTATTTATTGTGAATGAGCTGGAGATTTACACAGAGTAGATCATCTGCTTTTTTGCCTACTTTTGGGGTCTGCTTTTGATCTACGTTAATTTGGTCAGTGTCTCAAAAAAAAAAAAAAAACACCACAAAAAAAAAAACCACCACAAAAGAGAAAACCCACAACAACACAAAACAAACCAAACCCAACCAAAAAAAAAAAAAATCCACCCAACTTTTAAATGTGGTTTATTTGTTTTGGTTTTTTAAAACTGTAGCACTTTCAGAGTTTTTCCTTCACTTATAGAGTCCAGGAAATTGCAGTGTTACTTTGCATCTATTGCTTTAATTTTTCTTACAATGTCCCCAAACACAACATAGATCTGGTATGTTTACCCGGATTCTGTCGCTTCCTTGTAGAAACTTGGTAATATTAGAAGTCTGAGCTTAATTCTCCCAGGACACTCTGCTTTCTCCTTAAGCTGAAGTGCTTTTAACTTGTACTTTGCATTTGGCAAATGATTCAGCTTCATACAGTAGTATAACAACACTTTGTATTTCTGTACTGCTTTCGCTGCAAGGCTCAGAAGGCAATAGAAGTTCGTTATACATTTATAAATTTATCATCAAAGCCCATGAAGGGCTAACTATGATTTGATTTTTCCGTACATCATACTGGAGAAACTGAGGCATGCAATGATTGAACTGTCATCACAAAATGGCAGAGCAAGGACCTAGTTCAGCTCAGTTTATACCTAAGTCCATCTCCTAGAGAGGCAACTCTTTGAATGGGGTGTGGGTTGTTTTTGTTTTGTTTTTTTTTTTAATCTAATCAGTATAAATATAATCAAGTTCTTAGTAATTGCTCTACTGAGTAGACTCCCAGCTCTCTGGCAGATCCACAAATTTTGTGAAATGCGTTTTTGTTCTTTAAACATTAACTAGATCAGTTTATGTATACTTTTCTTTTTGTCTGACCACAGCCGTTAGAAGGAATCACAGGCTAAGTTAAGTTGGGGTTCCTTTCTTGGTTGGCACAGCTACAACATGGGAGTCTAATTTGGTCATTAGCTATCTACAGGTTTTAGTTTCTCATTACTTTACTCCAGACGCTATCCTGTCAAACTGCCTTTTATGCTAACAGGCACAATATCACTAGTAGGTGGTGGAATATGAAGCTAATATGCACAGTAGAAGAGTCAAGAACATCTGAAAATCTCATTATAGTTTAATTTGGCCATGCTTTCTCATCACTGTGTTTTGAAAGTGTGCTATATTAGCTGAAAAAGTAACTCCAGTTTGGGGGGAGGGAACCCAAAACCAAAAAACCACAAAACCAAAACACACAAACAAACAACAACAAACCCCAAACAAACAAAACTGGGAAAAAGGATAAAGAATTCAGTGTCATTGGTGCCCTGTCTGCCAAATCATAGTCAAGGCTCCCTCCAGATATATCAACAATATTACATGTCCCCTTACCCTTAAAACCTATCTCCCTTTGGTTTTGTTCATGGATTTTTAACTTCTGAACAGAAAATATTATGAAAAATTAAAACAACAGGAAAAAATCTGTATGTAAGTTTGCAAGCTAATATTCTTTCAAGTTTCAGGTTTGTCTTCAGCATAGAAAGAAGCAGAGAAAGATGGGAGAGAGCATAGATATTCTTACTCCTTTAGGAGTTGTGTAACTGAGATCACTTTAAATCTCAAAGAAAAAATGAAATAAAACAATTACATTTTCAGGTATCAGGAACAACAATTTTTCATAGATGCTGCAAGCTTTATTGCAGCTTCTTACAGCCTTTTATGCAGCCATTTCTGAATACTGACCAATCAGGCAATTAAAAAAGTATAGTGCATATATTATCTACCTCTCGAGTTTTGAATTCCATCAGTTTGAATACGCTTAGTGAGCATAAGTAAGAATTTAATAGTCTTAGCATATGGTTGTAAAATAGTCTGTATCTGAAGAAATGTACTGTTATGGGTTGTTATTGCAATTAAAGAGTTATTCTTATTGGGCTTTCAAGCTATTGTTTCTGGTTTTGAAGGAAAATATGAAAGTTGCCATTTGGCGCAGTATTTCTCCAGTTTTAAAAACTACAACATTAATATTAGTAATGCATGGAGTTTAACTTCTGTGTATTTCTATGCTATACTCGAAGTAAGCTCATACTGATGGCAATGTCTTTATTATAGAGAGTTACTGTTTGGGAGGGTGACTTTACAACTGTTTTCTCCACATCCTCTACCAACAGCTGAATAAAAGCTTAGTTGCAAACAGTGAATTATTTTCCAATAAGTGACTGTACGGAGTTTAAAGTAAAAAGATCAGATGACGGAAAAGTTGTCATTTCCACTCTTGGATGCTTGAATTTGTTTCTATCAAATAATTGAAATCTAAACCTGTATGGAAACTTTAGAATTGACAAAATCCTGATGGCTGTTTTTTTTTTTCATTTAAATTTAGGGTAGATCTTATTTACAACTGAATATTTAATAGTCTTTTGGGTGAGGCCTACGGGTTTGAAATTGCACTTCTATGGATTTAAGCATCCCATCTTTGACACCTTGTATCCTGTTCCCCTTTCTTTGCTATTTTTTAACTTACTGCAACAGATGAGGGGTTCTTAAACCATCTGTTAATCTTTTTTTCCCCATTTTTTTTAAACATGTAGAGTCGCTCAAGGCAAGAAGACCCAGAGCAAGCTAGACTGAAACAAAAAGCAAAGGAGGTAAGCAGAGCTGGAGATCATTACACTTGACATTTCAAGGCTCGAGCATATTAATTTTTTATGCCTTGCTACTTCTATATCGTTAATAAAAATCTGACTAAAAACTTTTTAGGATGTATTTGTTGCTTTGCCTTTGATCTTAATGTTTGCAAACTAATACATTAATACATGTGAAGCCTAAGGAGATATTATACGAGGATATTTCCATACGTTATATTTTAATTTCCATTTTAGGTAGCTGTAGCTTTTGTTGCGTTGTTGATGACAGCAGCATTAGATTTTGGTGGAAAATATGTGCCTTTGTCTTTTTGTAAAATGTCACTTAGAAATGTGTTACTTAACAATTTTGTTCTGGATACAGTCTCTCAAGTAATATAATTGCCAGTTATTTTCTCTATAGCGTGGTTAGGTGGACTATTTACTCATCGGTCTAAATTACAATAATCTAAAAATTATAAAATAATTTCAGATGAAGTTTTGATATGTTATTCTAAAAGTAACAGTTTGTGAACTACTGAGTGCCTTAATTAGCTGTAAATGACAGTGGCTGTCCTTTGCTTAAGGCATCTCATCGCTTAGGATTGGGTTGTATCTTAAATCAATTAGAAAGACTAAAATGTCTATCATTCCTATTTTAAAAAAATTAGCAACATCATTTGCAGCAAATTCATGCTGGCTTTTTTTAGCCAACTTGTTTGGATATATTGTGTTAGAAAGTAATAATTATACATTAGAAGGTAACGTATGCAGAAAAATGTGTATAACAAGTTCTTTTGTGCTGACCTGTTCCTCCTGTTTTGTTTCCCTGTTGGCAGTATTCTGTAGTTCCGTTAGCTATACAGATTATATATATATGTGTGTGTGTGTGTATATATATAAAAAAAAGGTCAAAAAAATCCACACATGTGGCTGAGTTTTATTTGTCTTTTTTTTTTTCATTATGTGATTATGTAATAAGATTTGTTGAAATGACTTCTTGTAAACATTAGGCCTTAGTGTTTCCAGAGTTAGGTTTGTCAAGCAAGTATTCAAATGGAATAGAGTAATCAAGTTATTTGGCAGGAAAAGACACAGAAAGTTAATACTACTTGAGTTTAGTATGTAGCCAGAATATGCAAAGGAAGAATCAGATTTGTGAAACTAATTGATGGCAGGCAAAACTTGCTGTTGAACTGAGAACTAAAACTAACATGCTGCTGGAAGTGAAAGCAAGCTAGAAATAAATGCATTTCTTGCTGCCACAATATTTGCATTCATTGTCGTTCTTTTTTGGCCATTGGAAACTTGAGGAAGCAAAAGCAAACAACAGGGCTAGTAAAAATACATTTTCTAATAGTCAGAGTGAAACAGTGGTTCTCTTTATAGCCGTGATACAAGACTTGCAGTCTAGCCAGTGTTGTTGCTTTTGGTGTGCTGCTTTTTTGGCAGGAGTACTTCTCCCTTGTATGAAAATTCGGCTTGTCCATATAAGCAATATTTATTACCCACTAGAGGGAGTGATGCTGTGCTGACGTGTGCATAAAAGAAAGTTTATGAAATGTATTCTGAGTAATGGTAATGGTGGTATTAGTAAAGAGGTATCAAATATTTTGGTGGTAACCTAATTAAAATGCTTATGTCAAACTGGTATGTGATTTTAAAGTAGTAGTGTTCCTGGATATGATAACGTGTTTGAGTAAATGCAGAATGAATACTAGGTTTTCTGTTTGAGTGCTGCACCCTATTCTTTTGTACATTAGCCCTGCCTTCTTTCCCACCCTTCTAATGAAAGTGTATAATTTGCTGGCACAGTGCCTCTCTCTCTGAAGTTGAATTTCATTCTACATATTTGAAACCATAAGAAATATAAGCATGTCTGTTTTCAGTAATTAGAGTTCTAAAGCTCTTTCTTCAACTAGTTTAGAGATTTCACCTAAAATATTCAAATATAGTTCATAAAAACATATTCTTTTGCGTAAACTTTTCCCTGCTCCCCTTTGCAAGTGGAACTGGCAGGATTTAGTTTTAATATTTTTTTCTGCATTGCATACTGAATATATGCTGATCTCTCAAACTGTATTGGCACTGCCAAAATAAAAACTAACCAATTTTATAGTATAAAAGATCGATTAGATAGTGTCTTTGACATGGATTTGTTATTTGAAATTAAAAGTTTTGAATCAAATCCTACAAAAAGGTAAAAATTTCAAAAATTCACTGCCAGCTGGGCTACTCTTAAATGTGCATACGATATGACCAATAACTGAGAGAGAAATTGGGTTTCTTCCAGATTTTGTGTAAGCTGATGAATATAATGCTGTCAGCTTTGATAATAAGCTGGTTTTGAAGTGGTGTTTCCATGATTTCCGTGTCTTGAATATTGCCTGAAGACCTTTGTTGCTCAGATACTCTTCTGGCTAGTAGTAAAGTGGCTCCTAGGTGGTGTTTTAAAAAGCTTAAAGAGGGCATCCAAGAAACCTGCAGTATTTTTAGTTTGTGTTACTTGTTTAATGGTATGATTGTCAGATAGTTGTTTTCATAACAGAAAAGCAGCTGATAATTTCATTGTTATGTTCTGGAAATGGATAATGTTTCAGACTTTTCAGTGGGCTCTCGTATGAAACGGTGACACTACTGCATTCCTTCTGCTAACCAGGCGGTCTGGAACTGTCCTCTTCAAAACTGAGTGTGATCAATACTATACCCTGGTTCCCTGCCAGGTGGGAATGGATGAATATCTAAACCAAATGTAACCAGTGTATGAAGTCTGATAAAGAGAATGTAGCCCAAGATACTTAATGAAGATGAAAGTCAGAGGGAGAAAGTGAAATACTAAAGGAAGTAATTTAAAGTTTCTAAGAAAGTCTTTTAAATCTTTAAGAAAAACTTTTCAAAACATTGAAAGAATGCTAGAAAACATTGTCTTGGAATGCAAAATAAAGGTAGCAACACAAGGATAATAGGATGAAGGAGGAGGAAAGAAGACTAGCAAATGGTATTTGTTCCAAAACATTATCCTTTATGGGTATTTTGGAGTCTTTCATTCCATAATGCTCTGGTTTTCTTCCTAATTTAAAAAGAAAAAAAGTTCAATTTCTTTCACAGAACTTCTACCATTAAGAGGTCCCCTTCTGGCTTATTGGTGTCATCAAGAAAATGTACAGGGAGATCACTCTGTCCTTTGAACACATTTAAAAATGAATTTGGTAAGGTGAAGATTATTTTGTTTTGTTCTGTAACTGTCTTCTCCATTTATTAGCCAGTCTTCAGACCACTCTGCATGTTGTTTAAATCAAACTGGCATAAATCAAGTTGAAATTGTGTTCAAATACTCACTCAAACAATCGCAAGGTCCATCTATATTTAAGTCAGGTTTCATTCACACATAGACTAGCACTGTTTTAGTTAAGTCAGTGCAAACCCACTCTTATTTCAGTTTGACTGACTTATTTTGCTTTAACATTAACCTGTTTCAAATGGACTTGAGTGAAAGCAGTAGGATAATGTGCCTGTGGGGGGTTTGTATTGCTTAGTAATCTCCGTTTACTTTCACACTTTTAAATTCCGTTTACTTTCACACTTTTAAATTGGTGCAGCTTTTTGAAAGGTTTCATTAAATAGTACATAAAACAGGCCATATAACTGATAGCAGGGATAGATCAAGATTAGGAATAATCAAGCCAACACCTAGTAATTAATAATATAAATTATTTAATAGAAAGACAGGGAAGGTAAGATCCTAAATGTCCTTTCTGTCACGGATATGTTTCTACATATTCAGTGTCTGTTGGCTAAAAAACTTATAATTTAAAAGTCAAGTAGCTGAGTTTGATCCTGAAAGATTAACTTGGTTAACATCTTTGTGTCATCACCAACCAGGAATATTGCATAATAATAAAAGCTTAAACCAGACACCATAAATGTCTGGGCATGTATCCAGGACCTAGATCAGTTTAGCTAACACTCAGTTGAATCTGTTCTCAGATGTACTCGTTAACCATGCAAGTGAAATCTCAGACCTGTTGATATTCATAATATAGAAGGCTTACTGATTTCAAGGGAAGGCAGAAGAGAGTGCGCTTCGCATACCTTTATCAGCACAGATAGCCCATCTTTCTAGGATTGGATAAAGTCCTTTAACAGTATTAAGCAGGTTGCTGTTGTGACTGTTACATTGGCTAGCTTTGGGAGTACCCAGTGCTTGCATAAGCAAACCAGGGCAGGTTTTTTCCCTACTCCCAGAAGGAGTTATGTCAACTGCAGTGTTGTGGTAACCGCTCTGCTTGGGTACTGTCGGCCCCCATGTCTGCAATGTCTTCTGTAACAAGAGTCTTACTCAGTTAAGTTTTAGATTTTGAACTGTATCCTTTCCTGAGTTATATGCACAAAAATATCTGGACCGTTAACAGATATAGTTCTATAAGAAGCCATAGGATCCATCTCCTACTTAATAATGACATATGTGCATTGTATGACGTATATCTTATGTGGCTCTAACACTGCATTAGAAATTCTCAATCCCAGGTAAAAAGGTAACTTGTCTTAGCAGTATTACTGAAAATCTAGCATCGTATATTTAACGATTAGAATCTGAAAACAATTTTACTCTAAATAATTTCTTGTCACCACATTGATATTTATTTATAATTTCTGGAGGAGTGGTTTCTTATAAAAGATTTAAATAATAGTTTACTGCAGTTTGGTTTATTTGGTAAGTTCATTTTTAGCAAAATCAAAGTCCTTAAAGACTGTACTAGTAATGCAGTATCTCTCGTGATGAGAAGTCTGAAAAAATTTTCTATTTTGTCATGCCTGACAAAAATACTGCTTCAAAACCAACAATTTTATCTTAAAAAGGTTTATTATAAAACATTCCACTGAGAAATGGAGCACTTGCACAGAAATAAGTTTAAATTAAATTTCCATTTAGCCCTCTAACACATCTGAGGGTCTGTAGGTAGAAAGAAGGAAAGGCTCGGAATATGATACCTGAAGTAATGATAGTGCAACATTTAGGCAATAATGATTCCTCAGAACTGAGTTATTTCATAAATAGTTTTCTGCATCAGGCTACCATGAGGTTACTAGAGATGCGATGCAGAAGGAATGCAAGCATTTTTGTCAATACATGTAGATGGCTAGATAAGAGTCATTTTATTTACACTTTCCCTTTACCACAGGTCTATTGTTTGTACCCAGAAAAATACTTCAGAGAAATGCTTAGACTATTCTGGTACTGTCTAAGCCCATGCAACGCTGCCATGGATTTGGCTTTAGAGTACAAGATATTCCTGAAGTTATATAATTGTTGCAGTGACTTCAAATGTTAGTATTAAACTTGCATCTCAAAGAGAAGTGGTCCTGTCTGTTACCAGTCAAAACATCTTAATTAAAATCCTGCTGCATTATCGAGCCTAGTGCTTTTATGTTAACTGTATTTTTTCCTTTTGAGTAGATGCTACTTTAGATGTACAGGTATATTATGATAACAGTCACAAATTCTGGTAACTGGAGTTGATTATGAATTCTGGGGAAGGACGGGAGAGGAGTGGCATTATATCTGCGTATGCAAATACTGCTGCTGAAGAAATAAGATCTATAACCGGTAATAAACTTATTGCATATGAATCTCAGTGTGTAGATTTTCAAAATTTTGTAATAGTTTAGAGACAGTGTGTTTTGCCAAAAATTTTCCAGTGTTTCCAAGGGTAAGCTATTATCCTGCCATGAATTCTACAAGTCCTAAAGAACTTCAGACAATAGTAATCTTACTACTCAGCCAAACGTTTTGCATATCTCTCTGTAAAATTGAAGACCATGACACTTCCAGCCTGTTTTCCTGTGCTTAGAGCAGCAGCGATGGCAGTTATTTGGCTTTGTGGTATTACCCTTGGTATACATAGAGCCAGAAAACTGGGTAATTGATGGAAAAATGCCAGGGGATCAAAGGAATGGCTGTATTATTTTCCGAGTCAAATTGTTTTATTCCTGCTTAGGTAAAATGTATATTAATTAGAGTAGAGGTTTTTTTTGTCTTTTCTCTAACCCAAGCTTGACCCAATATTACCTCATCAGTCTAGCAGAAAGCTAAATTAAATCCATAATAATTTCCTTATACAAAATCATATTGGTGGAGTTCCATAATAATTCATGATTTGAGTGTCACACACTGCCTAGCTCTTGTTTAGTTAACATGAATGCTTATTTTTTGTGAGTGATTGTAACTGTTCTTTTTAGCTGTTTTACTGATATATGAGCTAAATACATGGCCTTTCTTAAGTAACAAACTGGTTTTGTACTTGATACATCTTTATAATATAAACAACGCTCTTTTTATATTTATTTATGTTTGCTATCTAGAAAACAAATTCTTAGAACTTAGTTTACTCCCTCACTAGAGTTACATACAAATTTAATGCATTGTGTGAGAAGGGTCATTAGTATCATATTGATGTGTCGTGCTACCTCATGAAGACCCCTGTCACATTTGTGAGTCTTTGTATGTGGGGTGTTCATAAGCACAGAAAAATGAGGTTGCATACCTTGGAGAACAGGGGCTAGTGCAAAATAAAATGGGACAGATGAGTATGACATGAGAAAGGAACAAAAAAGCAAGCTGTCTAGTCAGGCATTGCTTGTTGTTTAGCTGATGTCTCATGTCAGGGTAAAAGTGACTCTAGAAGAGGTATTTGAAATCTAGCAGCCTTCAAATTAACACAGCAGCAGTGTAATTTCCTTAGATTTTGTATGACAAATATATTTGTACTGATGCAATCTGTCATTTGAGACATTAGCAGCTATGTACGCAAATGAAATATAGTAATTGTCTTATCTTACTACCAAAAGGTTCCCATGTGGCACTGTGAGAATTTGGGGACGTTAAACAAGTAAGAGTTGTATACATTCATAAAACTTGGTTTTTCTTTTCAGGATTCTTGTGTCTTACCTTTCCCAATAAATTTTAAGTAAGTGTGTACTCTAATTTTCAAATAAAACTAGTGGGAAGACTCGAGACTCATTTTCAAATTTGAGTTCAGCTCTGTTGTGAAATATATTTGGTTTGTGTTTGAATAGTTCCAAAAGAGCTCTACCTAATTTTTTTTTTTAAAGCTGAAAAGGAGGCAGGGGAGGAGAAATCTATACCTGTTTACATTGTCTTCCAGACTGCATACACACCAATTGAGTCCTGCCCAATAAAAATTGTTATAACAAGTAGTCTCTCATTATAAAGCAACAGGACTACTTGAATATAAATTTCCAGAACTTGGGTTTAGAATGGTATAAGCTTTTTGTAAAGAATTTCTGAGGCTGAATGTGACTTTGTTTTTCTGAACCTCACCAAAATACTGGAGCGGGAACTTTCAGTTGTAAAAATGAATCCTCTGAAGGTAGTGCCTGACTTTTCCACCACAGGAAAGTAACAGTAGAATTTTTAGCCATTCAGAGACCCCCTGCAGTTTTCCTTCCATGTCTGTAGGAATAACTAGTGCTGCTGCTTTTGGATTTTGAGGCACTGCTAAACAAGTGAAGGGTGGCAGCTTTTGGGTGCCCAGACAACAGAGCTCAATTGAAAAGATAAAGGAACTTTTTCTTCCACTTTTGCAGTGTGAGATTTGAGATAAGGATGGTTTGGCCTTGCCTCTCCTGAGTTGCATTGACAGTTGCATCCAGAGGTTCCATGAGAGGCAGCGGGGAATGCATGCAATGGTAATTCTTTTTTCCAAAAGACTTCTAAAATTCTTTTCATATATCTAAATATATACCTGTACAGATACATGTATCAGATCAATTTCTGCAAGGAAGACATCAAGACTGAATTTCCTGTTGTCCTCCTATGTCACTCTGGCACACCAAAAGAAAAAGGAGGAAAAAAAAGGAGAGGGGGGAAAAAACCACAAACACCCCCACAACAAACCCCAAACAAAACAAAAAACCCACCAACTTTCATTTGGAGCAAGCTGTGAACGTGGAAAAATCATATAACTGTTTTATCTGAACACCGCAACAGATTTACTTCCCTGCTGATCTGGCAAAATAATAGTGCTTTAGACTTTAGAATATGATTGCCTGTTTAATAAGTAGAGGGCAGCAAATGTCAGCTGTGTCTGCTTGTCAGAAACTGAGGAGGTTGCTTAGACAACAATCTAAATTATTATTTAGATGTTTTGGTCCCTTAGTCAAGCCTGCCCTACGATACAGAAGCTTGCAAGGAGAGGTCAAGGTGTACTTAGGCTTCAGCCTGCAGGGCAAGTTTTCCCCCATCCTCTGTATGCACACTGGTTTCTTACTCCAAAATAAACCTGAATGAGGGCTTTAATTCTGCCGCTGAGCTAACATGTTTGTAAGCCCTGTTTGGCAGCCTCCGAGCGCCTGAGGCAGCACACAGCTGCCAGCTTTCATCTGCCCCCAGTTCCTCCAGGCGCTCGGCGTCACATGATATAACCTAAGGGGATTGAGACGCACCTACTAAGTCTTCTGTTCCTCTGCCCACTCAGTCTGGGTGCTGCACATTGCACCGGCAGCAGGCAGCTGGCCATCAGCAATCAGCTGCATACCTCCTGCTGACAAATCTTCAGTCTCTTCTTTGTGCAAGACTCATATACAAAGATCTGCCCGTGGTCCCCGCATCTACTTCCTGGCTGTAGTCTGGAAGGGTATTTGCATGTTCTGTCATCTTACAATGGCAGGACCTCATTTGAAATGCATACATTTCATAGAACATGCTGCATTTCGTAAAATCAGTGATCTGTTTCTAGCCTGTTAGTGGAAGACGAAAGAGTTCATGGGAGCAGAGTTAAAGCTAAAGTTGGAACCATAGTAGTAAAATTTTAAAGAGTAATTTAAAACTTCCTTACCGGCACATTTTTGAGAGAGTTGATATATGTGCACACAATACTTTTGTGTGTCTCCAAGTAATCTGTAAGATACACATGACATTAATTTTCACAGGTCTCTTGAAGAATATTTTGTTTAGCTGATTGTAAAATCAAATAACAAATAAATAATCTGATTCTGCAAATCTGCTTTGTAAAGCTATGCTATAATGTTCATACAACGTTCGTCAGCATGTCCTGTCTGTATGTGCTGGGATATGAGAATTTATGTTTATGTACTTATGTATGTATGTGGAGTAATGTCAACATTAGTTTTGTTGTCATTTTCAGGTAGCCTATTGTGGTAGGGTTTTAAAGGAATATTTAATACAGTTAACATAGGGTAAAGAGTGTCAGTTTTGACTTAGTAAATACTAAACATTTCTGCCTGTAGCTAGGTTATGTGCTTCTTCTAAACTACAAGCCAGGAGGCTGGTCAGTGACGTGTAGAGGTCATGAAAGGTGTGTTAGCATCTATTACCTATTTTTAGTTTTGTTTTGTCATTAAAAATACCTTTGTGTCAGCCTGTGAAAGAGTCTCCCAGTAGTTACATCATCTTAGTTGAATAACGAGATACTGCTCAACATACCCCAAAAGAGTAGTTCCACTTCAGTAATAGTAATTTTTAAAATAAACAACTGTATTATTCACTATGTAAACAGGATGGTTGTTTTATCCTCAAGTATGTATTTACTAAAGGTAGATATGATTATTTCTAAGATGTAAACTCTTGGAAGGTGTTACAGTATTTTTAACATTATCAGCCAGTTGAGTAATTATTTGTAAGACTCTTTGTTTTCATTTACTGTTGAAAATTGTTGCTGAATTGATGGTTAACTTCTAGTTTTCCATGGAAATGGTCAGAAAGATGTGAATGGGAAAATATATATTTGTGCTGGCAAGTGTCTGTACACCGAGGTGTTACAGCTTCCTTACGACTAATATCTCAGTATCTGTAGGATTGAAGTGACCTGAATTAAAAAACAGTATGATGCAATTACAGTTCATAGGTTTATTGACTGCACAGCCATGTGAAAATCTAAATAAGCAGTCTGAAGTACAGAGCAGGTTTCCTTACACTTCTGTGTCTTCTCCCTTTGTAACTAGTAAATCTCTTCATATTCAGAACAGGCATTTATATTCTTGAAACCAAAATAACACCATGTAGATTTCTCTTAATCTTCTTTTTTGACATATGATCAAGTTTTTAAAGGGGTTTTCACCCTATATGGCCAGAAGTCATGTTCACATGTCAAGGTGCATGAAAATCTATTAATTTCCCAAAAAGTAGTAGTAATAATTAATAAAAAATCTATCCTGGAAAAAGTGCTCATATCTGGCAAACGTGTCAGACAAAGTAAGCTTTAGGAAAGTGTCAAGTATACAAAAAGGGAAATTAGACTGAACATAAAAACTGAACTCGTGTTAATTGTGTACGGGAGAGAGGGAGGAGGTTCACTTTGTAAGAAACAGAAGTGACATTAGTGAGATCAGAGCACATTTTTATGAGAACTAGGATAATTTTGTCTGTTTTTGAAATCTGTGTTTAAATTCTGGAAAAGTATGGTATATGTTTTCATAAGGAGCCCTTAATCTTAAGGCAGCCCAGCACTTTGTGGCTCTAATGGATACCTGCCAGCTCTTGAGAAGTGAGATAGGCTCCCCAGTATAGGGTACCTGTAGAATATATAGGGATATCTGCTGTGTCCTACTGTGATAGGTAATAATTAAGAAGGTTATTGAGTATACGTTACTACTTCATTGTATATGCTGCTGTTTAATTAAGTAAAACACTTTCAGTTTCCTATTTTGAGGAAGCATAAATTCAGTATTCAACAGAATTGTTCTCTATGTTAATAATGGTCTTTCCTTAGCAGTTGCCAGTTTTTCCTTCTTAAGGAATATGTTCAGGGTATCATTGTTTACTAGGGTGTGTCAGAAAACATAACTACAGGATGATTTTTTTCCCCCTCTAAGAATATAAATTGTTCGCATCTTTTAGCTATTTTATCTTTTTAATGATCTAGGTGACTGCAAGATAGAGTGATACAGACCTCCAGCTTACATGGAAAACATCTAAAGAACATGCAGCTACACTAGCTAACCCTATAAACTTCTCTAATTTAGTCTCAAATTGAAAACTTGTACCTTATTTTAGGATGCAGATGTTGAACGATGGTCTGGGTTATACTACAGATGTCACCTCAGATGAGAAAGAGAACTTCAGTCACAAGAGACTCTGGCACAGTTTTCTGAGACCAGTTGTTAATCCCAGTTTTATCAAGGTTTAATCTCAGTAATTTACATAGAGATAAAATATACTTCACTCTTGAGGTAAACTTTTGTGTGTGGTGTGCAGTCATGGTGCGCAGTGGAAGGTGCTGGGGTTGCACTAATACGTGATAGTGTTTCTGCTCTGTGTTTTGGGATGTTTTGTATATAGAGCAATTAATGCATATTCAAATATCTTGTACATTATGTTATCTAAAATGCATATGTTTCTTAATTTTGTCAGTTGATGATCCTGTGAACATTACAATATACAATGATTTCTGTGATCTGCTCAGCTGTACCAAAAAAAAAATCATAAATGTACATTTCATAAATATCCTTAGGTAATTTTAACTGAGGCATTACAAATAATTCCTGAGTGAAAAATACTCATCTGTCCATCTATCTATGTGGAGAGATTATTTCTGATTAGTACTGAAATTTGAAAAACAAACCCCCTAAATCTGATGGGGAAGGAAATGTCTGCCTTAGCAGGCATGCCAACATTTGGGAATGCTGAGAACATGTGGTAGACTATGTGGCAAATACAAGAATCATCTGCCTGTTTTGTCACTAGGATTTTTATTTTTGCCCTGTTTGCCTCTTAGTGCATTTTTTACTCCTGTTGCTTTTAAAATGTGTGTTCCTCATATTTTAAATATTGGAAATTCGATTATTTTCTGTCACACCATTGTAACTCTACTGACATCAGTAGCAGTATTCAGAACAAACAGGATATGTTCTTCTGGTATTAGATATCATATCAAAACATCTCCTATGGACAATTATGATTTATTGTTATCAGCTACGTGTAACATTTACTTAAACGCAAAATACTTTTGTAATTATATATATAAAATAACCTGTGTTTGTGTACCATTTATTTGAAAATAAACTAAAAATTTTGTGATTTTGCATTAATTTCTGGGTTTACATATTTAGCATATATTTCTAATCTCCCCGTTTTGATTTTGTTAAAGATGCAAAGAAGCATGTAAAGCTTTTTAGTGCACCAAATCTATTTTCTTTTTGCAGTAGTTTCACATGTAATTACAGTTGTCTTTGATAATAAATTGTGTGCCAGAGTTTGTAATATATTTTATAAGCAAAGTCCTTTGGTGAGTTGGTTACTGAAACAATAAGCGTTTGTGACAGGTTGTTTGCTGAATACTTCCTCTGTGCATATGGCAGATCATAGTTCAGTTGTTAGCAGATTATCCATTGTGCCTGGATGTTAAGAGAGGATGCTTTTCAGCCTGTATTTAAAGCTGTCCTACACTGTCCTAAGAATGGTTACGTTAAGTGGTATTTAAGAGAAGTTAGGGAAGGTTCAGGTATACTAAGAAGGGGAAAAAATGAACACAGCAAAAAGCTTGTAGTGATTTTAGCTTTCTGGTCATGATCTCTGATAGTATATATTGTGAATTTTTTTCACTGAATTTAAAACTGCTTTGAAACAGTTACTCAGTTCTGTAGTAGAACATCATTAAATATACTTCAAATCTGTAGCCAAAGAGAACCTTTAAAGGCAGGGAGAACCATTATTACTTTGGGACCAGTATTTTAATCCCATATTTTTAAATCTGGACTGGTCAGAAAAGTGAGGCGGTTTTTAGACATCAATGTTTTGAACATTAATTTTAGAACGTAAGGAAATTTTAGCCAATTAGAAGAGGAAGGTCAGAAATACTGGTTTTCAAGACTGTGAGGCAGAGGAACCTGTAACGAGGGGATAATCTGTAGCTTTCCTCACTTACTATAATGTGCCAAGAAATACAGAGCAAAGAATATAGTGGAATTTTTCTGTGAAGAGTTAGATTCTACTGTTGTTGACACACATTTGAGACTTCTAATATGTTGAAGGATCATTAAGATCTAAATCAAAGTTTCAATTTACAATAAATTGACAATTAATTAAACCCCCATGTGTTGTTTTGGAGATGGGGAGAGTGTTTTGGGGAAAAGCAGAAGGAAGAGTGAAAGATTTAAAATATTTTATTTGAAAAGGTGAATCTAAGGAGGTACCTTTTAGATCATCTTATTTCCTTTTTAATGCAAATCTGATTCTTTGATTATTCACTTTTATTATTTATTTATTTATCCTTATACAAAAGTTAGAAATTATTGCACATTGGGAATGTAGGTATTTTTATAATGCAACAATAATAGTGCAACTATTGCACTCATAATCTATTGGTGAAAACATTTTCAAGAAAAATAATTTTGAATACAATTAATAAAGGGATTCTTAAAGTGCTAAGCTTTAATGTAACTGCAGTCCTTTAAAGCAGAAAAACAAGAGAGAAAACAAATAATGCCCCTTAAGCAAATGCTTATTCATGTAGGATAGCTGCTTTTTGATTTTGGAGAAGTGGTGTGACTTGCTGTTGGAAACCTTGATTTATTGTGTCATTATTCATATGTGGAATAAATGAGGAATAAGCATAAAACATGAACAGGGAAATTAGGTATTATGCTAGTTCTCTTACTTTTTGTATTTTATTTACATGAAAAATAAATTTTTTTAGTGGTGTGTTGCTGTGCCTTTTGTTGATCATATCTGTACGCCAGGTCTGCCTGCTTGTTTCCATTGGCTTGTCATGTTCACTAATTAGGGAACTGCTGCATGATTCACCTTGTTAATTAGAGGGACTTGCACACAAAGGCCCTTCGGGCAGTGCGAAAGAAGAGCCTAGCACTAGTGCCCTGAGAAAGCTACAGCCTGTGAAGTAATTCTTCTCATCTACCTTCTATTTTTTATTTGAAATGAATAAATCATTGAGATTTTCCTTGTGGAGTGAGAATGCAAGAATTCACATCTTTGTAAGATGTAAATTATATGTGATCAATAGAAGGGGATGACTACTGTATTGTACTTACAAGATTCCCTAATTTACTACTTGTCAGTGTATGAAAAACGGCTTCAAATACTTTGTCCCCACACTGTGGTATGTTGTTCCCTTGATCTGCAGGAGAAATGAGCAGTAGCGGTTTTGCTATAGTTAAATCTAAAATAGAAAAGATGTAGATTATTTAAATTTCGAGCTTGTTTTGCATCCCCAGTGGAACTTCCATTTTGCAAGTGAACCCCCAGTGCTACCCTCACTACTTTTAAGGGGGAGAAAAAGGTGGATGTCTGGCTATTTTTGTTCCCGATATTGCTTTGCCTCAAATCTCGCTTTTGAAGAGTAGCATACTTGCTACATTGTGTATTCTTTAGTTGAATATAGTTTCAGAATAAATTAAAATTGTTTTTGTCATGTCACTTAGAGTTGATCAAACCACAATCCAGACTGCAAAAAACGGTATTGCGTTAAAAGTGCACAACCAGCCTCTACGCTACACATTTCCCATCTGTTCATGACACTTCAGAAATTAACTTCAATGCCATTCTCTCTAACTATTTGATTAAAATTACTTATTACAGCCAAATGATTTTTAGTAGATTGCTACATTTGCCTCGTTTCCTCAAATGAGGCTGGCAGTTTCAAGATGCAGATTTCCCATAAGACTGGTGGAGGACTAGTATTAAAATCTGGGCATTTTCTTTTGTAATAATCTAGTTAATAAAGCCTCTTACCAGAGTTAACCAGTATTTTAAATGCACTTAAAATTTTTGCTATTCTGAAGTTTTGTGGTAATGGCATACAGACAGAGAAATATTATGAAAAAATAGAATTTTTTTTTAAAAAATGGGGGAAATGCTTCAGGCTGACTTGAGACTTTATGGTATGACATACTGTCGCTCTTCACTTCCACAAAGCTGAGATCTTTCTACATACCTCAGTCTTCAGTTGATTACATTGATATACTAACAAAAAACATACTTACCCCATGTTTTTGGTATAGTTCTGGTGTACTGGTTCTTGATTATTTCAGATTTTAAGTTTGTGCTGGAGGTGGGATAGAAATAAAAGTAACAGAAGCTCATGCTGTGGTATCAAAACTTGGGACGGGCAGAGATGATCATGCAGATAAAATCCTCCAATCCTCAGAGTACTAACACAAAGTTGTAGCAGCCATGGAGAGTTTTCACTATCCAAGTAGCTGATGTATTACTCAGATACAATCAAAAAGTCTTTAAAGGGTACTTGTTTACTTCAGGGATACTTCACTATCTGAAAAATAGAGCCATTGATTCATGTTCTAATACAACCTTTAGCACTGTGTTACAGTGGACAGCATAGTGTCTGGGAGTTACTGCATACACTTCAGCTGCAAGCGTGGGGAGCTGACAGAAAGCTTGGTTGTGGGGTTCATCTGACCCTCATATTTTCCAGTGCATGATTTTACAAAAAGCAAAGTGTATTTCCTCACTTCTCTTAGTTGAGTTAGTTCCCATTATCCCCTTGTTCTGTCAGACCTCCCTAACTAAAGCTACAGCTGAACAAGTTTGCCGCTCTTTGTAACTCTAGTTTGTAGCTCTAGATATGACTGTTGTTCATACAGGTTTTCATTTTACATTCCCTAATCTTTATTAAAGCATCAGCTTCAGAACCCTCACATAGTTTTTTTTCTTCAGGGGGAAAGGAGAACATCCTAGAAATCTTCGGAGGATAGTAAACCCCCACTTAAATTAACACAGGGCCTGGGAAAAGATTTTAACCAGTCTTTCTTGAAAGTGCCCCAAGGTTGAGGATATTCTGTTGCTAGCACCTGAATTCAGGAGCCCGTGAGTAAGCCATCAAGCTTTTTGGCTGATGTTCTTACCAGTCATATTTATACTGTATGAGTATGTCTCGTTTCCTTTGAAGAACAGTTTGACAAGATTTGTACTTGTCTATTGTTGGATTGCTCTGAAATAAAATTAAGGCCGATAAGAAAAAATAACAGATCTTAGGGAAATTCCTTCGGAACTTTTTCTGATCTTACTACAACTAAGTTACCAGCTCAAAAAAGCTGCCACCTCTAGTAGTGCTGATCCTGCCAGTTGTCTGTCTCAGAAGCTCTTTGCTCCAATGATCTGTGTCTGGCTCAGCAAATCTACCAAACACCGTTATGGGACCTAACAAGTATCAAGGCTTAAAATAGGGGTGTCTCCAGCTTAGGACAGAAGAGCCTGGAATCTGTGTAGCTGGAGAGAAGTTGTTTGAGGAATAGTATAACCAAACCTAGACAAAATGTGCTGGAGCTCCAACAACAGTTTTTGAACGATGAAGAAATGTAATGATTAAGGATACTGGAAGGGAAAAAACCCCATTGTTGCAGAACTCTTTCAGAGGAATTTGAGGGATATCTTTCTAAAAAAAGTAATTATTATACAGTGTATACTGTAGATAGGAATATGTAGCTTAAGAGGTCGTCGGAGAGTTGCAGAAATAAATGGTTTTAAGTCAAACTACAATAGCACATTTTATTTGGAAAAATCAAAAAGTCAACTGACCAAGAATATACAGAATTAAGAATAAGTAGTTCATAGATACCTATAAAGAGCATTAATTGCTAGTGGGATAAGGAGAACTTCAAACTGTTTGGGGACTAAAACAGTACTAGAGACAAAAAGTATGTTAAAAACCTACAAGTATTTTTAAAATCGCTCTCAAAATTCTTCATGCTTTTGATTTTTTGTAAGCTATGACTAATCTCTTAAGGAGACTTCCAAGAAAATTAACCCTACGACTATGAATATATATGAAGCAGTTCAGACAGTATGCAGTCTTTGAGTAGTAAGGAGATAAAATAGTAGTTTTACTGATAATTATTTTTAAAACAGCATTTAACTAGGTGATGTACATGACTTGAGAAAATTATAATTAAGGCTTTTCTTTAGGGAAAAATAAAAATGAAAGGCAGGATGCACCTAGCATTTTCTATATCACAAGTTTGACATATATTGTGTTGAAAGTAATAGGGCAAATATTAAGGGAAAATTTAAGTAAACTTCTAAAGCAATGAAATTAAATATAATAAACATAAGTGGCCATTGTAAGAAAGACACTTGGTCAAAAGTACCCCAGTTAAGGTTCTAGAACTATATTCAGATGCTCATTATTTTGAGAAACATTCATCTTGGGGGCTGAAGCATTCCCAGCTTAGTCTTTGCCCAGGGTGTTTTTTTCAAACACTATGCAATAATTTTTGATGGTTGTTAAAAGTGTGTGGGAAAGAAAAAAAATTTTTTAAACCTGAAAAAACCCAACACACACCTTTTTCAGTAAAGTAAAATCTTGATCTACTTCAAATAGATGTACAGCCGTTGCAAGTGACGGCTGGAGTTTTTACTGAGTTGTGGGAGAACACTTGCAGAGAAGTAGCATTCAGCTTTGTATTGAAAAAAACTTAGATATAATTTGGCAGAGCTGTGAATGTTTAAAAGTTTCACAGAATGTGTTCAGTGTATGATTTGTTATTATACATTTAAAAAGTCTCTGGTATTGCATTATTGCAGTGCCACTTCTAAACTTCAGCTACTTTGGACCAGTTTCTAACCGGTCAGCATGCTGTTGCTGTAGGAGTTCTGCTGACCTTTAGAGACATCAGTAATGCAAGAGAGAGGCGGGAGCATAGCATGGGCATTCTGAGACATTGTCCGTTTTTCAAGATGCTCTCTCTGAAGTTCACTGATGAACTGATCCTTCTTGATCATTGTCCTGGACTTGTGGAGGTTACTGCCAGCATTTTTAATGAGTTTCATTTTTTAATTGCGCCTTCTGTTGTGGGCATCTTAGGACATGTGTAATGGTTCCGCATTTCAGTCTCTCCTCAGCAAAAAAGATGTTTTTCCAGGGGGTGTAATCACTGTCTGAGACTGATAGATATATGTTGCAGAACCATCAATTAAGACAAGCATTTCCCAGCATATGACCCTCTTATCAGGAATTAAACCATCCATCGCAAACAGAATTAGGAGGGATTTCCATTGATGCCTATTGGGTAGAAATCAGTGCTTAAATCATTGTTCATATGATCTTGCTTTCATCAAACATTTCTGACATCTAGCTCTCTCCGTTGCCAGTTTCCTGTTTGGTGTTCATTCCTGGCTGTCTTCATTCTTGATTGCAGTTTTACAGTCTGTCAATATTTATAGCTTCCGTTCTGCTGTTATCATCTTCTCTGTCCTCTTTTCTTCTTCTTAGGCGGTATTTCTGAACTATGTTAGGAACTGTAAGTAGCCAAAGTCTAGTTCTTTGTGGGCTGGGTTGGCTCTGTGACTACAGAAACTTACTTTTACAACTCAGCTTCTATTATATTATCAAATCCTGTATTGACAGTATTTAAACATCCTTGATTACTTCCTCAGGCTCTTCCTTATTCTTCATCTTCAGTCATCTCTCTCTGTCACCGGGTTATTTTCCTTCCAGGCCAAAAAACGACCCTGATTTCCACCTGTAGGTAGAGAAACACCTCCTTGACCTTTTTCTCTCATGTGATGCCACTCCCTCTTCTCCCTTTTATTTTTGAAGGTATTTATGTGTAAACTTGAACTGTTAGAGTTCCAGTCATCCTCCTACTTTCTGATCGCATTAAAGGAAATTTCTCTTAGCACAGTCCTTAGCAGCTACAGCTCAGGCCCTTTTCCCATCTACATCTTTGCTTTAAACAAAGATAATTTCAGTTTGCTTGGGTTTTGCCCTCCATTTGAAGCACATTTCGCCTTCCTTTCAAGCGCATTTTGCTCATGGTTTTGAACAACTCCTGTTTTCCTGATGAGTAGCACAGTGCCTTTGCTGTTCGACATTCCGTTTTCCTGTGGATTCAGGTGAACAAACGAGATTCACTGGGATGCTTGCATAGCTGACTGACAGACTTATTTCTCATGGGAGGATTCACTTCTGTGCTCATGGAAGAGGAAGAATTCTCTGTTGACAGTACACATTAAAGCCACTGGTAGGCCATTTAATGTTCTGGATTGGAGAAGGTGTTTGACTTGAGATCTTGTGGGTGTTTATACCAAGTATCTAGCGTTTGTTCTACAGTTGTCTTTCCAGACCAAATTCATACCTTGAACAAATCTGTAGAATTTATTCCTCTAGCCAAAACTTCCTTGATTTTACTTTTGGTTTAGTTGATCTTGTAGAAAAGTGGAAAATAATCTTCACTGTTCTCTGTGGTTATTATAATACTAGTTAGAGTAATGGACGGGGAAATGGAATCTTGAAATCTTGAAATGAAAATGGAAATCTTGAAAATGAATCCATACTCATCTGTGAAACAGGTGGTTTCTTCCAGTTGTGTGGACTGCCACAACTGCTGGTGGATGTAGAAATCTAAGAAGAAAAAAAATTCATTGAGCATATATTCACACCATATGTTTATTAGTATCTCAGTGACTGTTCTTACGATGGCTTGTACTGCAGAAAAGACTTGACATGAAGAAGGCTTAAAGTAAGTGCTTGGTGTCTGTTGCAAAATTATTTACAAAGCATGACATGAATAAGTGCATTTTTAGTTTTTGGAAATTATTAAATCTAGATTTTAAGATCTCATGTTGATACTTCAGATAGACATATGGCTGTCTTCTTGTGGCATATGGCTTGTGGCACTTCTTTCTGAAATACCCAAATGTATCATAACAAATAGTGATCTAAGGAAAACAAACTAAAATCTTAGAACCTCTGTTGTTAGCTTTACTTTATAGAAGTAGTGTTCTTTCTGTGGTTTTAATATTATGCTACTGTCACAAAGAAGAAAATTTCATTGTGTGAAATAATATTGGTGCTTATTTCTTATACTGTACTTTTCATCAAAGGGATCTCTTTAAGTTAAAGTTGTCATTAAGTAATGAAATACCTTTCAGTAGGTAAACAGAATGCTAAAAATAAATTGGGATCAGATAAGGAGCAAGGAACACCATCTAATTTGTAAGCATTTTTCTTGTATAATATATTGGAATATTTCTCTGTGTTTTAGATAAATATTTTGACTTTCAGAAAAGTTAATTGTTGTTGATGAGTGTGTTTCTGAATGAAGTATTTCTTTCTTCCCAGAGGGCAAAAATTTCAATATGCTATTGATAAATATATCTGTATTAATTGTAATGAAGGCAAGTTAAAGAATGATATTGTATCAGCAGTCCCATATGAAAATGAGTGTGAATGAATGCAGCTGTCAAATGGTTGCATCTTGTTGGTTGATGTAGTGAGTTAGATTAATTTCTATTAAATTATGTTTATTAACAGGAGATTTATTTATTTTATCTGGATGTATAGATATTAACAGGTGCTTCATTTATTTAAATATCCAGAAACTATTAACTGGCTTAGAAGATAAAACTATATTGTAATATGAAGGCTGCTTTCTTACTTTAAAATATAATTGACCATGTAAAGTAAGAAGCTTAAGTAGCTTTAGTTTCACAGGTACTTTTAAGAGTAATTTCAGAACTTTGAAGGTGGCTACATTTAAGTCACTTTATTCTTAGCATTGAGAATTCAGAGGGTGATGACTTTGGAGCTATGTGTGCAAAACTGGTTGCAAAGTCATTTCCACTTGATGTAGACAATACAGTTGCAGAGTACACCAGGGAAAAGAGCCTCCACTGGGCAGGGTCATGCATTTGGCATCTGGTGGTACAAGAGGCAAGTCTTAAAAGTAATCTCCGTTGACACCAAAGCAGAGTAATTAATTCTACATTAATTACACAGCTCCCACAGAACTGTTTGGCTATTCCTAAACTTCTTGCAAGATACCTGCAATAACCGTATCAGGTTTTATGACTATTAAAAGTAGTTCATGTCTCCATGGCATTCATTTTGCAGATCTGTTGAATCGGATGTTAGCAGCCCATTGCATGTGTAAATGTCTTTATGAAAGGTAGAGTGTCCCTGTCTTTTGAACCAAAGCCAAGATACTGGGGGTTTTGTTTGTTTGTTTAAACAAAGATTACAATTGGGGATAACATTCTTGATGAAGAGTCAGATGATGTTTCGGGAAGAGATTTAGTACAGATAATCTGATGTAGGGTATGAAAAAACAGAAGTATGTGTCTTGGAAATGGAAGGAAGAGAAAGTTGGAATATGCAGAAGCCAACAATGGTGGTCAGTGTACTCTGGGATGTTAAATAATATCCATGAATCTTGTCAAATGTCCTACTAGTAAGGAACCATAAACTGCAAAAATGTTTTATTGTAAGCAAATTGATAGTTAATAGTGAGTGTGCAAAGATGTTCCCTTAAGCCAACTGGCGTACGCTAAGCACTGCAAGATGAATGTCTCTGTTGATAATCAGTATCAGGATCATAATTCTTTTGATTATTTTTAAATGTAATTTTATGGTCTTCTGCCTTCAGATGAGCTTTAAAAAAAACCAGCAGTGATAATCTCTAATTTCAGAGAATGATGAGAATTTGTGTAATATAGTATCAATCAAGTATTTCAGCACTTCACCCCTTATTTGATAAAACATCAGGATACTGTGATCTTACTGATGATACATATGTTTGATGTATTGGATATGTTTTGACCAACATTCATTAAGGTTTACATAAGAAGGTTGTTCTTTTCTGTTGTAGTATACCAAGGTGTGTACTGCAAAACCAGTATCAGAAACTGTATTGTGTTTTTGTCTGGATTTTTTTGTACCTGGCAGCATATTCCTTATTTGTATTAAAGCAGTGTCTATTAGTCCCACCGGGGCTAGATGATAAGTGCAGGAAGATCCATGTCTGGAGATCTTATAGCCCAAATGGACAAGCTGGGTGAAGCGGCGTGAGAGGGGCAGGGAAGTGAAGTGAAAGGTCTTGCCAGTATTCACCCAGTGTCAGAAGAACAGAGCCCGGCTCCTTTGGCTCCATGTGCTGAGCCAGGTTTCCTGTCATGTGCTAAATTATAGGTAGTTGAAAATCTTGTGCATTTGTCTGGGCAATCAGTGCTAGGCTAACACACTCATCAAGTATTAGTATGTGATATCAAGAGCTACCTTTAGCTATTCTCACTGAATAAAAAAGAAAGGACAAAGAACCTGAGGAATAAATGAGTGCAGACCCTTCCACAGACTCTTGAATCTATTCCATGTTTGCTTAGTAAAACACCACCAGACACTTTGCAGTTTTCGAAGTGAGGGCAGGATTTGCCCCACTATATGGAATTTAGAGAAAAGGCATGTTTTGCTTTACAATTTGCATGTGCAAAAATTAAAAAAAAAAACTAAATTGTAGTTCTTAGAGAAACTTTCCAGAGGCACTATGTGCTTATACTACATGTTGAAACAATCGCTGTGTATTGCAGTACAGGTAGTACAAAGAGCCAAGTATTAGCTTACTGTTGGTTTGAAAATGGTGAGTTTGGATAAGATACTCATATAATAACTGGTATCATGCAAATGTTATCTATCAGACTATAGTTCTGACTTGCACCTCCCAGGAAAGGAATACTTACTCCAGTGCAAAATTTCTTATTCTGTGAAGCCATCCACTTTACAACTTCGTCTGAGATCACTCTAAGCCAGTTGGCCCTTGCTTAAATATTCATCAGACTTCTGATAATTGTGATAACCCTTATAGGCTGGCAAGCATGGCAAATTAGCAAAAAGATGATTGATCTTTTTTTATATGCAGTTTTATCTTCAACCTTTCCTGGATATATATTATACTATAGTAATAATTTCTTCTCTAAGGTATTTGCCAGTATCTGGATTTGCACATCTATTTACAGTTGCCTCGAAGCCTCATAATTACAATACAGCTGAAATGTCCATTTTCTTTCCCTGACTACAAATAGGGATCAATCGAATTTTAAATGACTGCTTACGGGCTAGCTTCCGATCATGACCTTTGTAAATGATTAGAGCTCACCACTGTTGCTATCTACCTTGAAAGGGTAAGCGGGCAGGTCTGTCTAACTGGCATTTAATCTGGAAGAGAGCCAAAGATATTTGAGCTAAAAACCTAATATGAGTTGGCAAAGAGAAGTATGTATAGACCTTTGGACTATTATTTAGATATTTTTTCATATTTCTTTTTTGTATTTAGGAAATTCTTTTATCCTGTAGATAAATGGGATTATTTATTTGCAGATAATTTTATATTGAAGTTATGATAATAACTGAAGTTGCAAAATACAGAGCATAAAAATGTGAAAAAATGGGTTTTCAAACTCCAAGTGTACTGAATTTTCTTTTTCTGAAGAACGTGAAAATACGTTGAATTGCTAAATGAATAAACTTGAAAAGTGCACTAAATAGGATGAATGAAGCAGAACTGCTTTTTCTAGGCAGAAGCAAATGAAGAAAAGATACCATACATTGGTACTTTTCTGTTTTAACCTCCTTTCCTTTTAACATTGACCAAGATGGTTGAGGCCCTACTTGTATATGCAGTTCCCATGTAACTAACGGCTGAGAC
The DNA here is from genome assembly GCF_963921805.1 of Phalacrocorax carbo. Lineage (NCBI taxonomy): Eukaryota > Metazoa > Chordata > Aves > Suliformes > Phalacrocoracidae > Phalacrocorax > Phalacrocorax carbo. Next base: position 35,172,577 of record NC_087520.1, on the reverse strand, counting down.
ACTTCTATCTACACTTAACAGTTCAGTTTTGTTCTAATGAAGAATTGTGCCTGTATCATACGATGTTTTTATTACCAATACTGAATTTCTTGAGGTGGTGTTCCGTGCACTTCTGTTGAAGTGGGAGCAAGTATGATGTCAATGAGATTAGAAAACAAACGCCACCTCTAAATTTATTGAAGGATTTTGCAAACCCAAAGTTTTGAAATTAATAAGAACGATTACTAAGAGCTATGAATGCTTTTACCTAACTGAAATAATGTGCTGCATTACCTAATCAATTATTCTTGTGTAGTATTGGTGATCAGAATATTTATTAAAGTAATATTGCTCATGGGAATACGTCCCTTACCATTAATTCTCTAAAAGGAGAATAAAGTTTATAATGAACATGCAGTCTCACCTCTTCATCATGTGGTGGCTCTGATTTTCTGTAGTATGCTACACTGTTACGTTATGCAGGTGGCAAGTTGTTTTCTTAGCCTCAAACTAGTTAAATGTATTGTTAACTAAATCCTAATCCCAGAAAGCGGTTGTAATTTCAGTTTTGTAGGGGTTTTGTGCCAGCATTACCTACTGCTAACGTTTAGAGGTGTTTTGTTCATTTAGATATGATGTTTTTGGAAGTAAATATCAAGTATATTTGAAATATTCAATGTAAATCTAAGATGAAAGAAAATGTTTGAGACATTTTTTGAGGATCTGAATAGGTATTTACACTCTTCATCTCAATCTTAAACTGGAGATGTGTAGTTAGTATATAGTACTTACTGGCTAAGGTAGTGTTCAAAGATAAGGATGGACTTTTCAGAAATGATTGAGTTATTTGGAAGCAGAAATCCTGTGGAAAATCAAGAGAACTTCTGTATTTTCTTCACTACTCTACTGCAAGGCTGCATGCTCGAGCTGCTAAAATGGTATTTCTAGGAACAGGAAAGTACTGTTAAGGATTGCTCATTTGTGATTTTTACCTAATGCTCCCAAGTCTGAGAATAAGTTTTTGAAATTACAACAGAGTAAACACTAAACAGAAGGTTTTTTTTCTCTCTCTAATAGATGCAGCAACAAGAACTTGCACAAATGAGGCAGAGGGATGCCAATCTAACCGCATTGGCAGCTATCGGTCCCCGGAAGAAACGGAAGCTTGATTCACCTGGACTGCTTACCATAGGAGGAGAGGTATATGTCTATACACAGAATAAGAGGACTGATTATTTCAAAGCCTAGTAGGAATAACTAGAGATGCTGCATGCCACAGTTTTCAGTGAACTGTGTAACTTGGAAAAGGTAATACAAATTACTAAATTAGAAGTTTTATTTTTCAAGTGTTAACTTCAAACAGATATTTAAAGAATATTTTAAAAAGAAGTTAAACCTGAAGTATAGGTCTCTCCGTAAAAATGTTCAGTGCCTTCATACTGGTTTTCTCCTCTGCATAATCTGAAGGAAGATAGAAAAAAAGAATAGGGTGTGAAGCAATATCCGGAAAAACATAACTGTCGCATTGCTTAGTTGGGACCAAAAGCTCGTAGTAATACCAGTAAGTGTGTTTTTGTGATGAATATGTGTCAAAACTTTTTACAGAATGGCTGGTTGTCCCCTGCAACTGCAAAGACGAGTTTGTAATCAATCAATATTTTATGTGATTTTAATAAGAATACTGTGCTCCAGAAGTAGGATCAGATTTGTTAGTATGATTCTCCTGTTATCTTAAATGGAGAAGTAGTTATACTACACAATGCAATGCAAAATCCTCAAAAGCAGGATATATATTAACCAAGGTGGAGAACAAGGGTAACGTGGCTGCATTACCTTGAATAACTCTTAGTACTGTGTTGTTTAGTACAGATATAGTTGGGCTTATTTTGTTTCTGCTAAATATGCCTACACAATAGAAGTCAAAGTAATCGTCCCTATTATATGTCTGTTCTGAGGAAAATGCAAACATTTTGTTTTGAATAACTGACTAAGTTTTGGCTCAGACATTTGACTGTCTAAATGCCAGGCATTTCCAAAGGCTTTTTTGTTTCCCATTTTGGATAGCTTTTATCTGACTTCTCTCTCTCTCTTTTCATGTGCTAAGATTAGTGCTAAGGAATGAGCTGAGCTAGGCATAGAAATGGATCTTGTTTATGTTCTAAGGTTGACTTATGACTTCAGATATGTAGGAGGTGCTCCTGTTTTCTGGTCAAATTAGTTTGAGCCTGAGAGAGCTTCCTGGGTTTTGTGTTGTCGTCTTACATTCCCTTTCAGTCTCCCTCCTTGTCTTACATTCAGTAAAGCATTCTGTTCTCCTCTGTATGCACCTGTAAGAAATATTGCAGCAACAGGCCAAAAGAAGCTTTTATTAGAAGTTCAACTGGGTAGTGATAGCGTTGGCTTTCACACAAGATTAACTTAAAAATATTTTGAACCTTTGAAAAATACATAGATCCCTTCAGATTTTAACAAATCATAGAATCTTAGAATGTCCTGAGTTGGAAGGGACCTGCAAGGATTGTCAAGTCCAACTTCTTTACTAGATGAAAGGAATATTTTCTCCTAAGTATCAGAATTTAATTTTTATTGTCTATTGGCCCTTCTAAAAAATGATCCTTTTTAAGCTTTTATAGTTTGATGAACCAAGTTATGGCCACCTTAGGTGAAACATATTAATCAGAGCTATATGCCTGAATGGGTTTACGGTGAACAACTTCTTTCTCTCTAGAAGCTCCTTACTCTCCTGGTACACTGCTTCAAGGAAAGATAAAGGTCTATGTCAAATACCAAAGGCTTTGGGAGTTTTTTACTTCCTTTTGTTGCTTCCCCAGTCCAAATTTTGCTGAATTTCTGTGTTATTCAATTGAGAAATTATCCTTGAAGTTTTTGCCGATACATGGATTTCCTGGAGTCATGAATTGTGTGGATCTTCTGCCAGTTCAGACTGAATTGCTCCCATCCCTCTCCTTCTAGCTTCTAACCATCCTGGCCAACTGACATTGGTGCCTGGCTGCAAGCTGATTTCAAGGACTTGGATACTGTATCTGGGTTATTCAGTGTCTTTTCTGGGGATAGGATCTAAAGCATTGTAGAAGCCTTGTCATGCAGGTTGGATGCTAGAAACTGTTGTTGTTTTTCTGAGCTACTCACTAGGGCTGCGACGCAAAAATAAACTCAACTCAAAAATGTTTCATTCTAAAAAGGTACTGGAAATTTCCATTGTTTTTCTACGATCATCTGATTTCTGTTCTTTGGATTTCTGGAGATTATAAACAACATAGAAAACTATAATAACACTGTGTCCTCTCTTACATATCCCCTTAGCCCAATTCCACCTTCAGATGTCTGACTTCTACCATGGTCTATGACCCACTGATTTCTCTAAGCAATTTCTAAGCATCTTAAGTCCTTGCTACTGATAATCTCTGTTTGCAAGGTCTGACTTGGCAAGACCTTCCTGGCCTGCCCTTTTTTTTTTTTTTTGTCAAAACATCCAGTTTTTGTCATTGAAGTTGCTGGTCTCCTCATTAATCTTTTTTGACATATAGGTCTGCTTTTGTTGCAGTTGGGACACTGCATGTTTGCTGATCCAAAGAGGTATCATTTACAGATCATCCCACCCCTGCATGTTACATTTTTTTCTTTTCTGAACTAACTATTGTTTGATATTTTACTTAGTAGCGTTGGCCATTTTTTTCAATTAGAAGTGTTGGATTTCAGTCCAACTTCTTAGTTCAACAGAAATACTAGCACACAATTTCTCTTTGGAAATTGGATCTTTTTAATAATACCCTTTTGATCTGAGCAGGAGGTCAATTTAGAGAGTAGTGATGGCTCTTTTGCTTAAGAGAAAAAGTTGATGGAAAAGCTTAGTGTTTCTGTGATCAAGTACTGTTTCTTGTATACAGAGAAACAGCTCTTATGCAGCTTTTGTAAATGTGAAAAAGCTTGTGCTCATAATTGCAAATATTTTTCCACCAGCACTTTGTTCAAGAGTGTTTTCTTTAAACTTGCTTTCTGTCTCACATTGCCAGGGCTCATTTGGACTTCTTTGCTTCTTTTCAAGCCATAGCTAAATAGACTTTTCTTTAGATGGCAGGATTAGCTTAAGTTACCAAGGCCAGGCCCATCATTTGCCTCTTCTGTACTAATATGGCTGGAAAATTAGCAGTTCTGGGTGAGGTTATTTTTCCATCATATATGTTCTTTGATTTGCTTCTCCATGCAGCCATATAAAAAATTCCTTTCCAAAAAAAAAAAAAATGGGAAGAAAGATTTTATAGAGAAGGGGATGAGCGGGGTGAGACGTCCTCAAATAACACTGCCACCAAATGCGTAACTAGTTTCAGACTGTGATTACAAAGTAGCCTGAGCTAATCTGGCTATGATCTCTCTCCCAGTCCCTAGTAGTGCATTCCTGCCCCGTGCGTTTTATTGGCTCTGGCTCTTGTACCCTGTGCCTAACCCGTTTCCATTTGATAAACTGGCAGAAAACTAAGCTAACAGCGATAAAACGTGAATGGTTTCTGCTTAGCTTGCTGAAGTAGTTTGGCCTACAGCTCAGTGAGCACTGGAAAAGGAACTTACAGCAAGGCAGAGGCAGCAAACTGGAGATCACCTGCTCTTCATTCTCTTTCTTTTTAGTACCTTTCTTTTAGATAATCTGCTAGAAACACAGCTTCCTCTGTAGCAGCCAGCAGCTCATGAGTAATTCAGCCTGCTTAGTATTATAATGTGATTTAGATCAAGAGTAAAGGAGAAGGGGTAAAGAGAGATGAGATAACTTTGGAAGAATTGAGCTTCTCTGCCTTGCAGAGTTGAAAATATTGCATTTGCAGAATTTTATAGTTGTTAAAATTTATTTAATGATACTAGAGAAAATTATTGAAAAATATTTTTTTAATGTTACTGCTTTTTGGAATTTAGTGCATGGTTATCAAGTTAGGTATCTAGCTCCTGCACAACATTATTACATTTAGCAGCAGTACTGCCTAATTCTTATTTGCTGTGTGGGTCCTGTTAATGCTTGTGTTTGTACACAGCAGTAGATGGTGCAGGAAAGGCAATAGATGACCTACACAGGCAAGGGAATATAGCAACCACTTAAGCTCTTTAGTTAGTGTTCTTAAGCACCTCTAATGTCAGATAAAAATAATAAATTCTGAGTTGCTTTTGTTTGCTTTATGGATATTGAATCTATTCAGTTCACATTTCCAAGCTTTTTTTCTTGAATTCTAAGGTTTTTAAGAATTAGGATTAAAAATTGGTTTTGTTCATAACATACATATTTTGTAATAATTGTAGGAGTTGGAGCCTTAAGAAAAGCATTAACTGTCACAAGACTAGGTCAGGTAACTTTACAAGTTCAATATTTGAGTAGTGCTAAGGTGGCAAGAATGCAGAATTTGCATATTTCCAGGTCCCTCATTTTTTACTATCAAATTAAAGTGTAGAGGTTAAATGCAAGTATTTTTCTGTATTTAAGAACAATAATAATTAAATAATTTGGCTTTTCATCAAGACCTATGGCTAGTATCCCAAAATACATAAATATAGAGTATATGTTTGAAATATCTGAGGGTATAATTTGTTTAAATATCAAGTGAAAGCCCTCTCCTGGTACTTGCTGGCACAGATGGTTTTTGAATACTGAGCTTCCAAAGGCAGCCTCAGGGCTAGTTCAGTGAATCACCGCTTATTGAAGACAGTCATTTTAGGGATAAGAAAAAACCCTCTTTCTCACATAGTGGAAGAGCAGTCATCTTAAGACTATTCAGCAAACTATCCCAAACACCATCTTCCACAATTTGCAGGACCATATTTGGGCCAGCGCTCAGGGGAGATCTAATATTTTGTGTCTTTTCTCATCCAGTGTATTCCAGTCATTATATTAGTCAAGAAATATAATGTTCTTGCAGACCTGGAAAGTCCCAAAACAACTATGGTTAAAACAGTGATGTTTTGTGTAGAGGAAAGCTAATTACTTAAAGTGATTGTGAAATGTATTTTGGGTACGAGGCACCACATTTTTTTAATTAAACTCATCATTCAGATGGTATAATTTGAACATTTTAAAGCTGTTTACATGTTAAGGTTTTGTATAAAACATGATTAAGATTCTGGTTTCAGACCTGGAAATTTGTGTTACACCAGAGACTTCCAAATGAAGACATAGAAAAGTTACTTAATATTCCTCTCTGTCAGATCTGTATACTACTAGTAATTCCATATTTCTAAGTAGAAATGTAAGGATGAATTCATGGTTATTGGGGGGGGCACTTGGGTACTATGACATAGTTGGAAAAAAGTACTTTTAACTACAGCCTCTTTTTAGTTATCCGGGACTGAACATGATTGTTTGCACACATTACAGCTGGCATTCTCACTACATGCTTGGGTTATCCATAGACATTTCAGCAACCCATTCAATTATTCCTCAACTCCATTGTTCATATTTTAACAATATTAAGAAGAAATCAGAATACTAGGTAATTTTCTCTTTGGAATGGATCAGACATGACAAAAAAGTATGACAGAGCTGCCTCTTGGAACACCTGGCCTTGTTTCCTTCCTTTCTTGCCCTTTTAAACAAAAAGAGACGTACCGTGTGTCTTGCAGAAGTCTTTGTTACAGAAGGGTTGTGCATTGGGTTTTCTCCAACGTGTCTACTCAAAGAATATCACACAGATTTAGAAGTTCAAGAATCAGCCAACATAACTGTGAGGCATAACTGCTTCTGACAGATCTGAAAGAATTAGAACCAATGAATAGTCTTTTATTTTGGGGAAAGACGCCAGTCAGTGGGATTGCCATGCTCTGAGCAAATCTTTAGGCTATTCCCTCACCTTTTTGGAACTAAAGTAATTTTACAGCATCCACTTTGAAAGATCCTTGGAATGACTTGTTCTACAACTCAAGTCTCAGCTTGGTCTTCATACTGTATGGTTGGCTCTTGATAAATTACTTTTTGTTTTAAGTGGTCAAGATATGTTTAGAAGGCACTAGAATCTAAAGATCCTTTACACTTGTTAAGCTTGAGTTATATGAAAGCAGATACAATAGACCGGAACAGCTTTTTGCAAGTGTTTATGGTCCAAGAAGTTAAAGCTTGCTTTTTGTGCTTTTAAACCTGGAGACTAACAGCAGAACAGGAGGAATTTTTATGATTTATTGTATCATTGCCTTTTCAAGCACTTTTTCTTCCATGTATTACTGACATCATAGAATGCAGTGGTTCTCTCAGACCTGTTCTGGTGTAGGATGTCACTGCTGCTGACAGTTACAATATCATTTCAGGTATTGCAAAACTATCAGTTAAACATAAGGGTTTGAATTTTCAAGGAGACAGAAGAAAGTTAAGGAGTCTGTTGTTATTTTTTTATGGAATTATATGCATACTACTTTATGAATCTGTGAAAATTGCAAGCTTAGCTTCAGCTTCTCTGGCTTACTTTACTTCCTGTTTTCAAAAGTCAAATAAAATTTAAAATAATTCACAAGAAATGTGTTAATATCTATTTAAAAATCAGTCTTTTGAAAGACTATGTAGATGTTCTCCTAATTAATAATTGCACCTGTTTTTCTCATTCTTAAATAAATGAGATTTCAATTGAAAAATAAATTGCCCCAGTGATGAATTTCCATTTTCAAAAATTTCATTTCAAACTGTGTTTTAGTCTGTTGCAAACATTCTATATTTGTAGAGTTCTGGTTTTATTTTGTGAAGCAAGGTTTGTAAACATTAATGCATTTTACAGACTTAGCAGTAAAAAGTAGGAAGGTATTAAAGATGATGGATAATGCTATGTTTACATTGATGATTAATAATTCTGATTTGGAGTGAACATATAGAAATACATTTTTGTGCCTGTGCAGGAATACAGACAGTGAGTCAGGAGGCAGCAGAACAATTTTGCAGGGATCTCAGTTGACAGGAGGAAAAAGCTGGGCAGCAATGCAAAAAAATAGAAAGTGGCTCTGTGCCAGCAAAAACATTCTTTTTTTATTAGTAAAACAGGTTTGCATACTGTGTGTATTCCTTTGATCTATGTAACACAAAATATCCTGACAGAGGTTCAATGATATTAATAATTTTTCCTCATTGGCCAAGATGAATTTTATTTTTACTTAATTTGGAGATAGAAATGGTAGTAGATCCCACCTGACTGCATGATGTTCATCTAGCACACAGAAGGAGACCATCAGAGCATTTCTTTCTCAGCTTTTCAAAGGTTTCTTACTGGAGACTTAAAGAGCGTTTTGTTGCAGTGTTGTTTTTTGTTTGTTTGGTTGGTTTTTTTAATTAAAATCCTCTTCCTTGCTTAAACAGGGGAAAAAGTGTTTGCATTTAAAAACTAAAAAAATTTTATCAGTGTGGTAGTATTAAATACAATCTTTTTATTTATGGATACTTTATAAATATAGTGTGTGGAGCTTATTAGCAAGGAAAATGAGAACTTGGCAAAATGACTTTGAGTAGTTAATAGTTCATCCATTATTTGTCAATCCCTGTAGAGGTCCGCTGCCGTTACTGTGAAAGAGTATTGTTTTTCTTGTTACAAAAGGCAGTTACCTTGAGGATTTGTGGGGACAGAGGGTATGTGAGCTTGTTTTTTGTTTGGGGTTGTTTTTTTTATGTATTTTCAATTGTCTTCTCCATTTGTTTTCCTGATTTTCAGACACTGAAGGATAAAATATATTTTGCAGCCTCTGTTTTTCTGACACTTACAATTCCAGAATTTTTCTTTCTTCTGGCTAAATAAAACTGATAAGACTAAGAGAAAGAAAGTCTGAAAGGGTCTAGCTGAGGGTTTGTCAAAATTGACTTGAGTCTCTCCATTGACTTCAGAAGATAAGGCCCAAGGTGCTATGACATTTTTAGATGTCAGTGAAAATAATTTTTAAAACCTGACCAGAAAATTTCTAAGGTGTAACTTTTCAACATATACATGGAAAGATTTAGACCTGTATCTTAAAGTGGCGATGTTTTCCTTTTAATTGATCTTCCTCTATAAGAGTCAGATGTATCATTGACTAGATTAATTTCCTTTTCTCTTCCATCCCATTTGATGCCAGATAAATTCTGTGGAATAATTTTTTTCTTTACTAAAGCTGAGGTTTTGAAAAAGTCTAAAGAATATGAAATTTATTAGGATGCCCATTTTTTTATATTTCCAGCCAGATTCTTTATAGGAATTAATATATTGGTCATACAAAGACTGACAATTAGGGTAACAGTAATTTAATATTTTCGTTTACCCTGAGCCTTTAGGTAAACAGGCCTGAACTTCAAGGGAATCCTGTTGCCAGCTTCTAATGTAAACACCTTACCTAGAACTTTTCGTTGTTTTACCTGATGTTAATCATAGAACCAAACTGTTGTCTGAGTCCCCCTCCCAAACAACAGTATCTAAACTCTGCTTCTGTTAAGTCTGGACTGTTTCAGAGAATCTCTTCTTATGGGGTGATTAAATCTATCTGGGAGTCTCTTTTACATTTCATAATGTAAGGTACAGAGAAAACAGTTTGGAATAATCAGACAAGCTCCTCTTTCTTAAAAATGTGAAGTTATCTGTACAAGCCTTCTAAGGTCCTGCAGGAGCTCTGTATTGATGCTCCTTAAATGGATCTTGCCACCACTATGCATTACGCTGCAGTTGAATGTTGCCTTACAATATTCTGTTGAAAAGAGGAGGTTCTTGAATTAAAAAAAAAAAGGCAAAAAGCCTGACAGATAAAAACTTCATTCAGAACTTGCTGTGTTATTATATGTAGTAAAAAATTATCCCTTCATTTTAAGTAGTTCTAATTAAAAAATGCTCAGTGTGTAAGAAGGAGGAATGCAGACAGGCCTTTCCTTTTAACACATAGGAGTCTTCCAAGATTGCACTGTAAGTCCTAATGGTTTCTTTATCAGTTTGGGTAAATTTAATGTGTGCGTATTATTCATACGTATATGTGCACAAATTTTAGTCAGGTCCCTACTACAGGTTTCATAAGTGATGTCATTACGAAATGACACAACATCAGCAGTTTGTGGTGCAGGCAAATCTATTGTTATGAACTTTGCTGTTCAATGAACTTGATGTATTTTTAGGCCCTATGACCTATTCTGTATTGTAAGAGTATTTTGAGCAAACCCTTGTTTAATTTGGAAATGGAACGTTCTCACTTCTTCCACGTATGTTGGTCAGTCTCCTACTCAGAATTTGGCTAAAATTCCTCACTCAGAATTTGGCTAAAATTTGCCATTGATAAAATTCTAAGGTGTGGCTCAAATATTTAAACTTTGAGCTGAAAGTAGTCTTTCAGCTTTGTTAAAAACTGCTAACAAGCTTACGTGAGATGTATTGCACATCCTTTCTTTGTAAGAGAGAGAGTAAAATGGGTCCTGTTTGGCCACATTCATGAGAGGTTAAGCATTTGAGCTCCAAACCTGCAAGGACATGTGCACATGCTTAACTTTAAGCACAGTGGTTAGTTTGAAGTTAGTAACATGCCTCCTGTAGAACGTTAATTACACGCAATAAGCTTTTGTTGGATCGCTCTGTGTGTCAGTGTTCCTGTCAACCTCATTGTGTCTCCTACTGCATGAACTCAGGTTTGCTAATCTGTAACTGATTCTGATGTAGGAAACACTCTATTTCTCTTTTTTTTTCAATGGTGTAAAAACAGGGTTTTCTTGCTGGATTGGTGTATTGCATGCTTTTGAAAAGTCTCATGTTATTTGACCACAAAAGTCTTTGGGACCATCAGTGTGTGTTAAATGCAGGTTTATGAAGTTTCCCAATGTCTTCAATATTGTAGGCTGTATTTTGCTTTCAAAGAAATAATATAGAAAAAATATCTGATAGTGGGATCTTGGTCTTGGTGTTCCTTTTGTTATATACTCTGTTCTGGTGAGTGACTAGGAAAAAAGGGTTTTTTGTTTTGCCTGGAGTCAAACAGGAGCATGCTGGTTAAAGGGATTCTGTGGGGGAGTTGCGCTGGAGAGGGCCTGAGGGAACTCAGAGAGACATCTACCACCAGCAGCTTGTCTGTGCTAGCTAATTATAGCTAGGGTACTGTTTACTTTAGTGGTATACTCCTTATTTATTAGTTACTTAGTTACTGCTTGCCTTCAAGTTACAGGCTTGCAGCCAGTTGCTGCAGGGGAGGTGCAGTAGGAAGGGAAGGGCGTCGCGCAGTACTGCAGATCACAGCTCCCCGACCTCGGCATATTTTTTAAACTGTTTTTTAGTTTGTTTTGTTGTTTGGTTTTTTTTTTTTAATATAGACAATGGGTGAGACAGTCAAAAAGAAAAGCAGAGAAGGTGAAAAATGGGAACAACTTAAGGAAATTTTTTTACAGTCTAGAGGGACTGTGGTGATAAAATTAGCATGAGTTTCTCCATGACTTATCAATGATACTGGGTTTTTTCCCCTCCTTTTCTTCTTGTCTTCAGAGCAAAATCTCACTTTTTTGTCTATGCAAAGATACACTGATTTCATTGAAATCAGGATTTTTATACCTTTTTTGACTGTTACCACTTGTGGGAATCTGCAGTTTCACTAACTGGTAAGTTAGTTTCATATCAGCACTTTTCTAAGCATGAGTGAATCTGCACACTCATTTCACATAATTAACTAAAACTAAGTTAAAATGTAATAAAATTTGTGTACAGAATCCCTAGGTCATTTAAGAGTCCACTCTGGGAAATCTTACCCTAATTCGCCCTCTCATTTTTATTATGAGCTTTGAGCAGGGCCTGTGGATTAGCTATCTGAAGGAGGTAGTGCAGTAGACTTATTTCCACTGCTAGTTTTGCTGTTGCTATTCTGTTTGTAGTTATCTTGGTATAATAATTATCTCAACAAACAAAAGGACAAAGAACAGTAGTGTTGTATGGGGAGGGGAATGAAGAGAATGATGAGATTTTCCACAACTGTGTTTGAGAAAGTAGAAAGTATCATAAATAGTGATTTCCATGCTTTAGCAGCATGGAAATAGTGTTGGCCCATGCTGTAATTATCAATAAAAGAGATATTTCTGCAGTCTTTTTGAGCATGACAGTCTCTTGCAAAGCCAGGAGCATAACAAGAGCAGAACCTCTGTATGATGGACCAATTACTGAACAATTTAGAGGAAGCTCTGTTAGGAGAATCAGCATACTGTAAGATCCATAATAAAGGCAAAGTTTCTATCTCCAAAGGAGAAGGTAGGGAGTAAAAGGAGCACAACAGGTTAAACAGCTTTGGCCAAAGAAGTGAATACCCCTAGGCAGACCAGCATCTCTAATCAGTGGTAGTGGTACTAGCTCTGAGGGGAGGGAAATTCAGGCTGGTGCTCTCATGTAACATTAAAAAGGACAAGCAGTCTGTCAGGGGAAACAGTCATTGGCGTGGGATTTCTTCTCTTGATCAAAAAGACAGCAGCACTGCAGCCTGCTTTATCTATAGGGGAGGTGTTGGCAGAGGGCATTTTTTTCCCAGGCCATACCACTGGCCTGTGATACGTTTTTCCCAAGCCATAAAAGAAGTCACCTACATTTCTCTCTTTATCAAGGTTTCAATAATCCCTTCTTTTCTTCTTTTTATTTGTTTTCATTTTTATGCTATTACAATTTAAAAAAAAAAAAAAAGAAACATCTTTAAAAAGCAGAAGGTGAGCTAAATCTGATGGATCTGGGAAATAGGCCTGGTGCTTTTCTCCAAAGCCAAAATTAATTTTCTCATCTCTATAAGTAGTTCTCTGTGAATAACATAAAATGCAAGTTCAGTACATTGTTTCCCCTTCCCTCCTTTAACTGAGCTTCAAATTACAATTTTTTTTTTCCCCCTGGACAATACTGACAAGACATCCTCAGCTGTAGCTACAATGAGATGGGATGAATTCTATGCTGCTGTTGATTTAGCTTTTGTCTTACTAAGTAACAGAACAAATCTCTAATGAAGAACTGCAGGTACTGTTCTTAGCATTGTTGTCAGCTATGCATGTAGTCAAAGCAATAAAAATTGCCAGTGATGTTGGGGGGGTGGGGATATCAAGATTTCAAGTATTCTTCTCATTTCATAATATACCTTAAATAACTTGGAACCAATACGGAAGGGCTTCCAGAAAAAGAAAATTAAAATAGGAAGTAGGTTTTCTCTGAAGAAATTTTAAATAGAAATCGTGTCTTTGGAAATGTTTGACATCAGCATGTCTCACTTCTTGATTGAGAATCCAGAAGAATTATTATTTTTATTTACTTCAATAAGTACTTTTAGTCTGAATCTTCAACAGTTACTTCTTAGTAACTAATGTTCATTCATTTGGTGAGCTTACCTGTAATGGGACATGATTTGTGGCTTCTCTTGGTTAAAGGCAAGAAGAATTACAACAGGTGATCTGATTCCATGCCAGATCATCGTTTTCAGGTTTGAGCATTTGTCAGTCTCCAAATCACTTAATAATATTTTAGAAAAATTTTAATGAAGATCTAAGTAAAGCGTCCAAAGTAAAACCTTAAAGTAATAGGTTAGAGTCAACTTTGTTTATGTTGACTCTGGTCTCTATGTAATCAAATCTACAGATTATGTACATTCTGCATCTCAGTTTCACATCTGATCAATTTGCAGCAATTACTGGAACTTAAGAATGCTTAATGAATATTGTAATGCTTTTGTGGTTGACATTCTTCATATGTACTGGAGGCTCCAGTGTTTCCAGTGTCTTTAGAAGTCTACCTAGATCTAGTTTGTGGCCAATTAGTTGATGTTATTTGCAGTATTTACTTTAGCTATAGTGATTAATAAATCAGTTTGACCTATTGGGGTTTCTTTTCTGCAGCACCATATATAAAAAATGTAATGTAATCCATAATTCAGCTTGTTCAGCCTATGTTGAGCAATAAATCCTGCTTGCTCTGAAGTCAAATGCATTTTTTACACTAGCTCTACTGAGACACAAGGTTTTCTGGACTTCAGACAACTTTTAAAAGGTTATATATTGACTTTTAAGCCATTTATCCCGATGGTGATCAAGACCAATTACTTTTTAACATAATTTTCTATACTTCTGCCCTTACTATATAAGCATTACATACTACTGTGGTAATTTTATTAAATTCTACTAAGTGAGTGGGTGGGAGAAAGCAAAGGAGTGTTTCTTCTTGTGAAAATGTTTCTCCAGTTACAGATTTGACAAAATTAACTTCTGCTTTTCTTATTTAAATGATTACTTTATTGTAACTCTTCCAATTTCATAATAATTTTTAACAAGGCCTTATCATCTCTATACTTACTGCTGAGTTATATCATTATACTATATATTGAGAGTCATTGCTTTTTAAATTAAACACATAATAATATAAATCTTAACAAAAATTATATGCTTTTTTAAGGCTTTCAGAAGGATATTTTTATCTCCAACATTCAATTGGTATATCTGAAGAATTCTGATTTGTGCTGAATTTCTGATAGTTTTCCTCCAGAAAACCAAAACAAAACCAAAAACAACTCATTAATAGCTTTTTCTACCCCCTCTGCTCTCTCCTTCTCAAGACAAAGCTACCTGAGTTATGTCTGGTTAGAATGAACATCACGTAAAACAGACAAATCAAGCTGTGTCAGATTAATCCTCCTTAAGCTGCTTACACTCCAGTCGCACAGAAAGACACCATAACATGGAGAAGTTGTTCAGAATTGACACCAAACTAGAGATTGCATATCAAAGAAAATGCTTTACCTACCTATTCTGAAGTCTACCCTTTAGTGTGAATTGTTCTTCTAGATCTGATAATAGAACACTTCTGGCTGGCTGTGCTGTATCATCTTGACATTTGGAATACAGATACATGAGAAGCATGTCATGTTAACAGAACACTACAACAGTCATACTTTGTCTCAATTGATGGGGGAATTGCAGCATACAGAGTAATTCATGTTGACAGTAAGAACTTGCAGATAGGCAGCCTAAAATGGTGAAATCATTATAGAAATTTATTTAACTGGTTGAATGGCCATAGCAGATTGGTTGAGCCAGGCAAATCAAAGAGGCTCTGAAGGAGATACCTTCTCTACTGCGATTTTTAAGATTAATTTATGGCTGGCTTATATATCTTTGGAATGCATATATTTTTATCTTTGAATACATATATCAAAGTCATTAGTAATTGATAAAATACTAAGTATATCTTTCCATAGCTATTGTTCAGACATACGAAGATATTCTTTTCATGGTTAAATTTTCAGGAAAAATATTGAAAAGCAGACAACCATTTAATTGAAAATAAACCCATTGAATTTTTATTTATATTAAATTCTCCTTAGAAGAATGCACTGGCAATTTAAGGAATAATATAGTTTCACATCGTTCTAATTAATTCACAGAATGTTTGATTGCTTGATACTCTGTGTTTTTAAACCTCTTATCCATGACAAAAATCAGGTTTTTGTCAACAGAAATTGGATAAAGATGGGAGATTACAGGAAGAGCCATCTTAAGTATTTAAACAATATATTTATTAAAGCATTTATTTTAAAATTTTATTTCCTGTTTATTTTTTTTTCTTTTGCTAGCTGGTTCTATACTTTTCCCACTTACACTTTAAGGGTGTAAGTTCTTTAGATTTGTATTAGCTGCAGCATTATTTTACCTAGTTAAGAGGGGGATGTGGCGACCTGTGTCCGTAAGTCTGATGCAGTTTCACAGTGAAGAACAAGAGGGATGATATTTTGTCACTGCATTTTGTTTGCAGGTAGAGCCGACTCCTTTTGCCTGAGTGTGACAGTCTAAGCTATCTTCCTGCAGTTTTTGTTCATAAAGGACAATTGTGGCTTCAAATGAGAGAGGGAAGCCTCCTGGTCTGGCAATATTTAAATACATTATTATTTTTCTCTTATACACTTCATTCCCCACAGTCAACCCTGTGTATTTATTATTAGAGGCAATTGGCTATGAGAGACCTGGCAGCACCTCCTGTTCTTGACTTTAACCAAACCCTAACCAGTCACCTACATTTATACATTTTCTTAGAACTTAATTTCAACAAGTTTTAGTCATACCCTCTAGGATCTCCATAAAACAATTCTGTAGGTACAGCAAATTCTTTAAATCGCCGTTAGCAGCAGAGCACACAGGCATGTTACAGACTTTAAGCACGAGAGACCTAAGTCTGTAGAGAGAAATATGCTTTGAGTATTATCCATATAAAAAAAAGAGATATCCCAAACTTTGCATTTAAAAATATTTCTCTGAAGTGTCTCTTTCAGTATAAATGCTGATGTGCATTGGCATTAAACGATTGTGTAGAGAACACTCTGCAGCCCAGTAGGGTGGGAATTCTTCCATTGTCAGTCTGGCTCTGGTTATGTCTGTGGCTTACTGTAGTTGACTTTATCTTATGTGCTCTTATCTTGTTCATTGCTATTCATAACCCATACTTGTGTGAAGATGAGTCTTTATTCATAAGAAATATTTGCCAAGTTCCTTGTTCCTTTATGTAAAGGAACAATAAATATTATTTGAACATATATACCTTTGATTTGTTTTCATTCTCAGTTTAATTATGCAGCATGTATTTTAGACACATGTCTGATTCTTGTCTTAAATTAATTTGCCTTTGCAAGTTAACAGGCATGAGAAGAAAGCAAGCAAAAACAGTACTGCTTTCTGGATACGGGGATGTTTTGGGGCATCTGTAGGTGATAGGCTTGCTTTAGAAGAAGGTAATAGCCAGGTGGTGTCAGTTTCTGGATAATTTAAGGAAATCACCTCCAAAGATTTAGAAGATGAAAATTTGGCAAGTCTTCAGCTGTATGAGAAAAGAGGTCTCTGGCATTTGACTGCACACCTCTCTTGCCCAAACTCCTGCTGTGTTTATTATTTAGCTAGGGTAGAAAATGGTTGATTGCATAGTGGAGTTAGGTTGTGGTAAGCAAGTGGAGAGCGTAAGATACAGTTTTCAGTATCTTCTGCTAACTTTTATAAATTCTATCGACTAGAACTAAAATGTTCTGAACCTCTTCCTTTAGTTATTCAACTAGTTGCAGTTGAGCTGACCTATGTGATAGGTAAGGGAGAAATAATTACTAAGAAGTCGCAAAGCAAACAAAACGTGCATGGATCTGGGATTGATATTCTGATATGCTGTTGCACAGGTACTGTTTAAGGTTACCATTTCTGATTGAAGTCTCTTTCCCCTTTGTATGAAAGCAGCATAATTAATCAGGCTGTAATGAATTCAGGTACTGCCAGTTTGTCACCTCAAGAGAGAAGTTACCAGAGCAGGTTGAAATCCAATTGAAAATATGGTCGTGATTGGTATTTAGTATTTAAAGAACTGTTTTAACATGTGTGGTGTAACAGTAGACACCTTCTGATAAGGTTGGGCAACATGTGTTGTATGGCTTGAAATATACCTCCAAAAATAAGTGCAAGATGATCCAAAATTCTCCTGCAAATTTAAAATTAAAAAACCACTATTTTACAATGTGTTTAACAGATTGGAAGGGGAATATATCATATCTAGATAAGGAGTCTGCAGCTCTAAATCTTATCCGATTTGTATATTCAATTTTGTCTTTATTAACAAAAATCTCAGCTAGTTTCAGTGTGAAAATTGAGGCAGGCATAGTCTGTTTGCTCAAAATCAAGAATCACCAAACAAAAGAATGTTTTGACTTGTGGTTTATGTTGTTACTCTTAGTGATCTCTCACAAGCATTATTTGAACAAAGGCAATGGTTCTGGTGCTGTGCACATTTTAAGTTGTGGGAGCTCTATATCATTATTGTTGGTGCTGTTTTCAAATGTCAGTGCTATTATAAGTCCTGTCTGTAGTTCAGTAGGAAAATTCCATGGGTCTTTTTTTTTGGAAAAAAAGAATCAGGTTTTAGGCATTGCTTTATTTGCTTAGGTGATTTTTAAAATGCTTTTTATTTATATTATTATTATATTTATTTTTTTTATTTATATTATTGGGAGAGATGGTATTTTAGCAGTGACTGTCTTCTAGGGTTTCAGAAAGGCAGTTAACAGTGCAAGCAACTAAACTCGTTGCCATCCGTATGACTTCTTACAGAGGTCACCACTGTGGACGGTGGATGGTTTGTGCAAGTGCACTCACTTTAGACAAAATCAACTGGATTATTCTAAATAATGTAAATAGGTGGTATGGGTTAGACAGGCTGATATTGCCTGGAGTGAATTAGGGAGCACTCATATGAGCTACTCTGCTGGCAGATCTTCAGGATAATAACTTCAGCAGGGGGCAGTGAGGAGCAGCTGGGGGGCATAAAGCCTTTGATCAGCACAGCTGGATCCAAAGCTAACATCTGTCTATAGTCTTAGACTCGACACTTTTGTTAATACTGTGAGCTATATTTGCATTTGTTAGATTATTTTGGTAACAGTACTTTCCTCTCTATAGCATTACATTTCTTTCCATAATCCCCCCTCACAGCAAAATCAGTACTGGCAATTCAGAAGAAATAGAACAATTATCTTCTTCATGTAACCCTTTAACAATTATTAACTTTCCTATACTTTTCTAGCAATGGTTATATGTGTAAGTCTCAGAAAAGAAGCAGCTGTGAAATTAAAATACAGGAATTACAGAAAGAAGCTGTTTTCTTGCGCTTTGGTTGCCATCAAAGAGTGCAGATACATACTCGCTTTTTCTCTCTCATAACTGATGAGGAGTCCATGTGCCCATATACTCAGGATATTTCAGGTTCCTACAGTCATGAAGCTCCTCCATGCCTGTGACGAAGTGAATGGCTGATGGGAAGACAGGAGGTTTGAATTTACAGGCCAATGCATGTTTGACCATTACTGAGTTGATTATAAGCATCCTTATAATAATTTAATGACAATTTAAGGAACACAGGGAGGAGAAAATTAGATTTAAAAAAAGCAGTGTTGTGAAGTAGCAGTCTTGGTATCCATTAAGCTTCCCTGCGTACACTTATTCATGCCTTTCCCTTTTCTTATGTGTTCTCTATATGCTTCAGAGAAACAAATCTTGTAAACATTTGCTTATTTTTGGCATGGAATAATAAAGCAGACAAGTGTCACATGAATTATTGTGACACTTGTACAAATGTCTGTGAGCTCAAAGAGGACAGGCAAATTATGTTTTGACCCATTAAATATAGCTGTCTTAGGTAGGGGAAAATAAAGCCGGTTTATACTTCTAATTCACGCAAGCACTTCAGACTTTAAAATTTGGCAGAATCACACCTTCTAAGATTAAGTTTGTTTACATATTAAAAGCTTGTTAAGATGCATTGTTCCTTCCTCAGTTTACTGAAAGATTACAGCTTTGAGTGGATGATAGGGGGAGGAAAGTCAAGCTGAGTGTTTTGATTCCTTTTCATAAAGGTACATCATTTTGCCATTCCTACTGTTTATCCATTTAACCTCAATACTGTGGAAAAGAGAATGGTGAAGGCTTTGATACGTCATTCTTCGGCATTATCAACTACTCAAATTTCCTTTCAACTTCCCATAGTGTTGTGTTAAGATTCTTGGGTGGTGGTAAGAAGTTTTCTGCAACATAGTAAATATGACTGTCTCTCCATAAATGAATAAGCGGGGTAGCCTCGTTGTGGGGCTGAGACGTGACGCTGCAAATAATTTGTTTTATTATTTATTATTATTAATGTTGAAAATTTTTTAATTTGAGAATTTTTAAAGAAACTAGACTGTATAAATTCTGCCATGTCTCAAAATAATTCTAGTTTATTGTTATTTTCTTTTTAGTGTAAGTGTTCATGTAGTTACATTACCATGTTGGAGTCTGATCCCATGTGAATTTTTCCACACACCTCCCAACAGTCTTATTCTAGACAGATCATTTGGTGCCCGTGTGTTGCAGTAGCTCAAGATCCCCATCTTTTGCCTTTGTTTCCCATCGTCTTCCTTACATGTTCCTTCCCTTAGCTTTCCTTACCTATTGTCCTCTTTCTTCAAATATGGAAAAAAAATAAAATCAAGGCAAATTGTTTCATGCTGGAGTTCATTTCCCAGAATTGAGACCTCATTTGTGAAACATTTTTTTGAAAATAAATTCTCTGTTACTTGGGTTTGATTATATAGTTGATAATACAATAATACAGCTCAAGAATTTAGGACAAAGAATAAAATTTTAAGTATTCATGTACTCTTAATTTGAGCATTCTAATCGGTTCCTAATGTGTAACCTTTATTAATGAGAATATTTTGGAACAAGATTAGCAGTCTGTAGCAAGTAATAAACAGGCTGAATGTACATTTGTGTAGACCTCTTTAATATGAACGAGGAAATGAGGTTGGATCTGCTTAGCTAGGAGATAAAAAGCCCATCTAAGTTAAAAGTCATAATAGGAGTAAAAAAGTGCAGCACAGTTTTAGAATGAAATGAGAGTGAACACTTGGCAGATTAGGTTTGCCTTAAGTCTATGATAGTTAAAATAACCCCGTTTAAAATTTTGAAACTGTAATTTACATGTTCCTTTATTATTATTCAGATTAATACTAAAAGGGCAGAAGTCATCCAAGGAACTTATGCATTAATTTTCTTCCCTTTCACTACTCTGCAAATTTGTTTCAAAATATTTTTCTAGTACCTTGAATTTTGTTGTTATTTTTTTGTTTTGACAAGAAATAACTTTTCTCTCTGTCTATTAATGCTACTGAGAAATAAAGATGCTTTTACAAAATGCTTTCAAGCACAAAAGGAGATGGTTTTCAAGAGATTATTTTACATATTTACATATTTTACCTTAAGCATTTTGTAGTCACTGCCTACTGGTGAATGTATCAGATTTTTACACACACTTTCAAAATGAACCAGTTTTGCTTCTAAGCCATTGCAAAGGGAGGAAATGAATTCTAACTTTTTTCACTTCATTTTCACATCCTCACATTTCCTTATTTCACATGGTTTAAAACAAAATGCCTCCAGCATTATTTTTCCTTTCTCAAGAGCAAAGTGAATGTGACTTTTCTAAGGGGGTCACAGGATGCCTCTGAGGCCTGTGGGTGTTACTGGACTGCTGCCTGCTTTCAGCTTAACTGAAGGGCTTGTCATAGTTTTCATCTCCTAAGAAATTAGCCCTAGGTGCTGGCCAGAAGCAGGAGAAGGCAGCATTATGAGTCCCACGCTGGTTATTTCCCACTGACATCAAATCCTGAGGTTTTTAAATTAATCCCACACAAAGACAACCCTTCATTTTGGTGCCAGTCTGAAATTAGACTGCAATAATGACCTTTTAAAGATGTCTAGTTGTTAAGATAACCCCCTGTTGAAACTTGAAGATAGCTGTTGCACCCCATGTCGATAAGACGTTACTGACGCTTTAGCAGATTTTGTAAAGGTGACTGGAAGTCGTGGCCGGTGACTTGACCTGTGCTGCCAACAGGAATGAAACCAATAGCCGACCAAGCCTGCCTCGCCTTATATCTCCCTAAATCTTGGTTCCAGAAGCAAACAAAGGGTCTTTATAAAGTTCCAGCAGGCAGATCAGTTACAAACTAGTAATAGAAGACTTGCACAAAAGGGGACTGACTTAGCCATCAGAAAAAGTTAATACTTGGCTCAGAGTGTGAATTAAAAGCATACCTTTTAATGCTTTTAATGCCTTAACACTGGCTGGCAACTGGAAAAGCTTGGAAAATGGAGTATTAACAGCAACCGTTAATATAACAAGTAAAAGAAAGTTATTTAATATATGCCACCCTCAAGTGTTACATCTGAAGTGAAAACTGGCCCAGTAGAAAATGGGAAACAGAATAGATCTGCGTAATATACAGGATATTTTTTGTCTATTGGATTAAATAGAAATCTGTATTGGTCCTAAATTAAATTTATTCACCTAATTGTTCCTGCCTTTTCACCTTAGGGTTTTGCATCATAAACCAGTATGAATAAACCTTGTACAAAATTGTCTTTCATTACTAGTAATAAATAGGTATGAAGCTGGAGATGATATCTCTTTGTAGTCAAAATAGGTGTATGTAAACAAATACGAGACACTGTGTATCTATGAAAAATTATTTTGGTAACCATTACTCTTAGCACTTGTTTTTCTACATTTAAATGATGAAAAAATATTATCATCATATTCTATTTCTTTTAAAATTATATCTGTTAAAATGATATCTGTGACATTTTTTACTTTAAAATTTGACTATGCTCAATTTTTCAGGGTTTTTAAATTTTGCAATGTTTAAAGGCAGTTACAATTGTATAGAGTATAACTTTGCTGAGGCAAATTTGATTATGATTTTAACTATACCTAATATATTAAAATTTCAGCTCTTTAGCCAGCGTCAGTGGAATGTTTTCCTTTAAAAACTGTAGTAGGTCCTGTAGAATGAGCACTTTTCAGTTGTTTGAATACTCTACTTTTGACTGTTTACAGTTATTTTAGTTCTATTAATCAAAAAATAGAAAATATGCATTAAATATTTTATTATTTGACGGTGCACTACACCATCTGCTGTCATAATGCATACAACTGTTACTTGTTTTGAGAAATGTACTGTGAAATCTTAGTTTGAATCTGTAAATTTTGAATATGTACGATATGCAGACATGTAAGCATTCCTTTTTTTAACCCTTAGCATTGTTAGAGATTTCAAGAGGCTTATCAAAATACAGGCATAAGAAAAATACCATTTATATCTTGTATTTCTCTTTTGGGTATTAAAATAGTGGGATTTCTTGCTTTATCAGTTTAAGGAGGTAGCAGAAAATTGAATCTCTCATTTTGTGATCATTTCTCTTCTTTAATACATTTCACCTAGTTTAGAAGTATGGATCAGAAACTCACAAGGAAAACTGATGCCCTTTCCTGCAGCTAAATTAACAGGAATCACGTGGAAAACAATCTGAGCCTTGTATGAAAAGGGGAGCCATTAAAATTAGCCCTAAGCTATGGACTGCACCCAATATCACTAGAACTGCACTCACTGCAGATGTGGAGGCTGGCTCTCAGGCAAACTGAGCTGTGTTGTATAGCTACAATTAAAATCAACTCCTCTGCCAAAAAATAAAAGGGAGGAGGGTAGAAGGAGAACATCAAAGACAGATTGAAATGTGTAGTTAGTAATAAGAGTGGTCTCCTCTTGAACCAAGCCCTGCAGCGATTCATGGCCCCCTTGTTAATGAGAAATTTTGACCTCTGGTTTGTAAGTTAAACTTGTAATCCCAGCTAATGAAGTAAATCAATCCCAACTTCAGTCTGTTGTTCCCATTTTTCTTTGCACAGTGTGTCTGGGAGTTAGTATCCAGGTCTACAAATACGATTTGGGGAAAAAAATTATTCTGCTGCTATGTAACTTCTCCTGTTTTGGAGATTCACTTAAACATATCTAAAGCAGACAGATTATTTTAACTTGTCTGTGCGCTTGTAAAATGTCCTATTAGTTTGGGTGTTTTAGAGACATGTAAGTAATAGGCCTTAGTTACCATTTTAAAAGGAAAGCTGAATTTGTAACTATCCAGAAATATTCGTCTCAAACAGATTTACATTTTAGATATGTAGATCTGTGTGAAATTATTTGAGGAGTCTTATTTTAATTCTTGCTATATTTTTAAAGGTATACCGATGATAGTTTTGTATCAGAAAAAAGGTCTCAGGCTGCAATCTCAGTTCTGAGAGAAAACTGATTTGCTAGTAATAAAATTAATGCAAAGATAAGATGCTAATTTTCATAATGGTGGATCATCCTTTGAAATACATACCTCTGTCTTGTAAGCCACAGAATGACAAAAAGCCCAGCTCAAAATCCAGCCCAACTCCCCTGGTAAAGCCTCTGAGTTAATGCCATGTCACACCATGTAATTAAAGAATCTGTAAGAGATCAGCAAATGGTATAAAAGGAAGGGAAGTTTTTGTGGCAAAAATAAAGAGGTACCAGATTCATAATGTGATTCCTTAAAAGAAAATGTAGCCAGCTAGAGGAAAAAAAATGCTTGCTTGTAGCTGCTTCACTTTCCTTCTGCATTAGTAAATGGTATTGCTATGGACCCTTCTAAATGATACAGGCCCTTTTTTGTTCTCATCTGTTTCTCTCGAAAGACAGTTTTTGCATTATTTTATGGCTATTTAATGCTACAGACACTGTTTTGCAGGGGCAGCAGCTTCCTAACAAAATGTGTTTTTCTAAATAAAGGAGTGCATAAGCCCCCCTCTAACTGCAGGCAACTTGCTGCATCTTCACATGCATCTCCGCTCTCCCTGGCACCTGTGGCACAGAGTGGTGCAGAGTTTTGGCTCTCGAGTTTTTGGCTTTTAATGTTAGTTTTCCATAGCCGTATTCCTGCAATTTGGTCAACAACCCTTACAGCATACTACTACTATCTTTTGTAGGTGTCGCACATTTAGATTTATGTCATGAAGAGGGAACAAATGACCAAGTGCTGCTGTATTTTATGCAATTTCATTATAGAAGTTTTCTACACCAGTGAAGTAGGAGTCTCCGGGGATTGACACAGTTCAGCAGTTGTTTTTTCTGCGATGACCCTGGAGGTGCTGTATTTTGGTTACTTTGGGGACTGAGCTTGGTCTGTTCTCTCCGGAAGTAAAAGCCGTATTATTTTTATGCCTTTAAAAAAAGGTGGCTCCTGACTGGATTTGATTACTTGCTGCCAGAAAGCTGACAGTGATTTCCTCAGGGCTGGCAATTGTCAGAAGACTGTTGGGGTACCCAGAAGGGATGCATTCCCCCAGGGTGAGGACACAAAGGCTCCTGCAGAGCTTCAGTGAATGACCTGTCATCAGCAGGTGACACCTGGCCCTTGTCTGCTCGCTCTCTTAACTGATGGAGACTGGGGAGCACTGAGAATGGTGAGATTCAACCAAACTTGGAGGAAAGGCTTCTGTAACTAACTGAAGGCTATTTTGAAGCTGAGACTTGCAGTGATGGCCCCTCAGTAAGTTTCTTTCAGCCTTTCTCAGAAAAGCAAAGCCCCTGAACTGATTGATGAACAGTAGTTGTGGAGGGCAAGATGCAAGAGGATGTCTCCCAAGGAAAGGGAGGAAGAACTTTTCTTCAGAGGAACAAAATATTAATGCAATCCAAATATAGAGATTATATCCCCTAATAAGTTTTAGCGTATAATGTGTATTTTTCCTAAGGATCAAATGTAGTGAAAACTTCTATTACTTAAGAGTTCCACTGTATCTAGAGGGACTCCATTTCATTTATAAGTAACACATTATGTATTACATATGATCTTCAAAGTATACATGAAGGGCTAGATGGAACCGTACACTGTTTTTGTTGGTGATAATACTGTACAATCATTAACGTTACCTGTATTATTCTTTGAAGATGCATAGGACCCTCATAATGATTTGAAGCTGTGTGCTTTATACTGCTGCAAATCATTAGTACATTGTAAGCAAGAGTTCATAATAACCTACTTTTTTGTCTCACTAAATTTAAAAGAAACTTTGTTAATTTTGACAACAAGTGGAAAAACACAGCAGTGAATCTGTTCTCAAGTGATATACCTTAGTATATGGAGGCTCCTGTTGTGAAGAACTTCGAAAATAATCATGGTTTATTAGCTGCACAGTCTTTTCCCCTTTGTTTCTATTCATTTAATTTAAAGTGAAACAACTCAGCATGCAAAACTAAAATTAGCTGCAGAAAAGGTGTAAGTGAATAAACAGGCAAATCCATTAGAGTCTATGGGTTATTGGATCCCTTGCCATTCCTCAGATGGCGGCCTATTAAAAGTGGTAATGTCTGCCTCCGGCATGGCCTTAAGGCAAGAAAGAAGGCCAAGACAGGCATATTTCACATGCATCAGACACAAGAATTAAATAGACCAATGTTCCCTAAAAGACTGAAGTACATCTCTTTCTGACGTTCATCTCGGGCAAAAATTCATTGATCTCAGTATGTCCCTTGGCAATTATAAAATATTAAATCCAAGTCACACTTTTCTAGTTGGCTTAATTTTTTCTCTATTCACAGCTTTCTATTTGATCAATTTTAACAAGTTAGGAGTAGCATCTAATAATAAAATAAAAACTGCAGAGTGAAAAAGTTTGTTCATTTGACATTCTTATATTTTTGTATTTAATCTTTAGACCTGCCTGTCATTTTATTGTATTTTAAATAAATTTGCACACTAAATAGATTAAAAGAATATATATTTATACACACAAAACCCCCCTCCACTGTCTCCTTTGAATTAGCAGTTTCTTTTTAAAGCTGGATATTCGTATGTGGAATGGTATTGCAGTGAAATGTGTATTTTAAAGCTCAATCTGTGTAGTTAATCACCATAGTTTTTCCTAGTGTCAGACAGTAGTTATTTTTGCTTCATGCTTCTCTTATTGTGTCTGGCTGGAAAATGTAGTATTGGTGGAACCTTACTTCCAAATTACTACTTAAACAAGCATTTTTCTTTTTCTGTTTTAACTGAAATTTGGTTTTGTTTGTGTAAATACCAGTCAAGTAGCAAAATTTAAAATAACCTGTCAGAACCTGGATCTATTTTAAGATAAATTTGGAGGTTGTAATGTACAGTACAGCAGAACGAATGTCTTTGCTGATGAGAGACTAAATTTACGGAATTTTTTTCTGTACAGGCAGTCTACCTGTTGTGTTAGCGTGTTCCCTTCCTGCTTAGCATTCTCATCTGGCTGGCACACTTACAACCTTTCATTTCTTAAATAAGCTCATTCAATGGCCAACAGCTATAAGCAATCTTGGCTGAAAAGATGTCAAGAAGAATGTTTAGTCTTGGTTGGCTTTCAAAAAATGACAATTTTGATTTTTTACTATCAGCAAAATTAGCCCATGGAAAGGTGGAGCAGGCTAACCAGTAGGTCATAATTTTCTCTAAAATCTTTAATTTCAAGATTTTGGTGTACATTTTGGAAACAAGACCCTGTTGCTGTGTCACTACATGTTTAGAAACCACTTAATTTTTTTTTTTTTTTGTAAGAAAAGCTATTGGAAGTTTAATTAATTAGACAGAAAAAAAGGAGTATGGCTGCTTGTGTAGCTCCATTAGCACCAGTGGAGAGATTCAGCATGCCCTGGGTGTCCAGTTTTGAACATGGACAGATCAGATGTATATTTTTTGTGCTTTCTCAATTGAATTTTTAGTCTGGAAAGCATTTACATTAACGTTCAACTCAGCATGTTTAAGATTACAGTTCCTATCTGTGTTTATAGTCCTCAGCGCAGGTTTGAATCCACTTGCCGTGAGTTGCAGCTTCCTGGGTGGCCCCGGAAAGTGTGCTAGCTCACTCCAATGGCTGCACTGAAGTCTCTGGTTGTAAAATGAGGATATTAGTACAGCTTATTATCCATCCTTTATTCAGTTGGGGTTTTGTTGTTGTTGTTAGTTTGCTAATTGTCCCTGTCCCTTGCTGTGTCTTTGTACAGCATATATTGTAAGACAGCTTATTTTCAGATGGGGCTTAAAGGTGGATATAGTTACTAATTGACCAGCATCCATCTATCTTGCCTGTGACTAACAAAGAGGTGTGGGTATAATGAGGTATTCAAGGAACACAGGAAAACTGTACTGGTGACCCAGAATCCTGCTTGCTGTAGAGATTTTATTTTCTCCCGTTTTTCATAGGAATTGTGATCCAGGCATATAAAAGGCACTTGAAGAGCAATGTTACTCAGAAGAATATTGAGTCTTGAAAAAATGCAGATAAAATTTTCCTGTTTTAAAATTCACTTTTTATTCTTCTGGAAGAGCCACAATTTGAAAAAGGTCTACAATATAACCTAGACTAAAACGCGTGTGCGTATCTCTCTCATATATTCACACATATAGACAGATACAGTATTTTCTAGCTATGTATCTGGTTTTCTATCAGCCATTTGATATGGCATTATAAGCTGTCTCAAACATGGCTGAGACTAATCTTAATGAAATTAGAACCGTTGTGTTCTGTGTTTGATGATTGTAAGTTGATGGGGTAAATTGGATCTTTCCAAGTTTCAGCATACTACTTGTTAATATATTCTCTGTAATGGTGGTTATGTTGAACAAGCAGCACACCTTTACGATCAGCCAAAATTTGATTTCCATTTCTTACCTAATGGACTGACACATAATATATTATTTATTAAAACCATGATTCTAACTGAAGTTTCGTCTAAGTAAACATCAGTATATTGGATTCAAGTGGTACTTTTGTTCAAAATACTGTTTCCTTTTTTGAGTCCCTGTTGCCATCAACCATACACTCTTAATCTCATGCTATTTATCTCATCTGCCCTGGACATAACTCTCACCTATTTGTCTTTGATTTTATAAATTGTGGAACTGTGTTTGCTCTAGAAATCCACTTAAAGTTCTGCATTTCAATAAAATGAGACAAAATAAGATGACTTTAACTATACCTATGCTGAATGTTTCCGTGACTTCACATTATATGGAAAACTGTCCTTCTCCAGCTAGCAGTTTAATTTTATTCTGCAAAAATAAAGATAGCCATTCCTAATTTAAAAAAAAAATTAAACATAAATTAATGATAGTTTAATCAGTTTTCTGGCTGATTACATGTTTTTTCCTAGTCAGTTCTGCATCATGATAGTCTTATACATTATGTTATGATGCTATGATCCAAAAGTAAAATTAATAGCTGTAAAAAGTGACAAGATTCTGCTGTAAGGATGTGCAAGAGTGTTTATTAAAATGATCCTGTTTAAAGAACATTTTACTGAACTTCATTTTTCTTGAACTGCATACTAATTTTAAAGGTCAGTGTGGTTAGTTACCATAGTAGTGACCTAAAAATAACCTTTCTAGTATACCTGTATATTTCTGATCTGTAGTGTTAGCATTCAGAAATGTTCTTTCCCTTAGAGTTTCAGCAGCTAAATAAGTTGCAACCCCTTCAGCTATACTCATAAAAATTTGCTTCCAGACAACATGGTCTGTTTATTGTGTAATAATCGAAATGGCACTAAATTGCAATGATTGCTGAACACTTAGGAATTGCATTAACCACTTAACTGCTAAACTATTTTCCATTTTCTTCCTCACTGTGAAGTATTATATTGATTTTCCTCTTAGTTAGAGCTGCTTACTCAACCTCTGAGATGAACAGAATATTTTAGTAGCCTCATACACTGTCATATTTTGAGTCAATCAGCAGTGACCTTGGCTAAGAATTTTCTAGAGGTTTTTAAAAAAGATATCAAGCAAAATAGCTCGCAGTGCCTAGCCTTGAATCTTTACAGAAAATAGAGGGAAACAAAATATCTCTGCTAAGTAAGTTTAAAAAATCAGGAGGAATAATTTTTTCTCTTTCTCTCTCTGTATGAGTTATTTCCTGTTACCTTTAATACACTAAGACAAATTAGTTAATACTTACAAGGCCTTATCCAGGGACTTAATTATAGCCTGTTATATGGTGTTGGGAGTGTAATTAAAAATCTAAATACAGTGATAGGTGAAGAATTTTACTAGTGACATTGTTTTCTATGGGGATGTTGATGACTTCTTGTTTTCAAACTATTCTTTGTTAGCTGAGGTAAAACAGACAAACGTTTGAGCAATATGAAACTTCAAAGCTCCATGATGATTGCTAGCTCTTCTCGTTTTGTTACCAAATATTTTAGTTTAAAATTGATTTCATTTTCTTCTCAAAGATTTATAAATTCTAGTCCTGTTTGTTTCTGAGAAAACTTGTTAGAAAAAGCAGAGGGGTTTTTGGTTTGTGTTTTTTGTGATTTTTTTTAAGCAAAACCTTTCTGAAATCTTGCTGAAAAAAAGGGGGGGAAATGCTGATACAGGTAAGGAAGAGTTAAATAGAAATTGAGCGGGGATGCTGGGGGGCAGCAGTGCTGCAGAACATAGCAGTGTTCGTGCGAAGGCAAGTCATTTCCCGAAACACTGCAGACACATGGCCTGAGGCAGTCTAAAACCTTTGGAGACCAAAATGGCTCGCAGGAGTTAGAAGTAATAAGGTGTTTTTCCCTTCTTTCTCCTTCACTGAAATTCTGTAAGGTTGCTATGCATTACCAAGGAACAATGCCACTATTTTTGTGTTTTATATGGGTATTAAGATCCATTACAATTTGACATTTTTAAGATTGGTTATCCTGTAGTTTGGTGTTAAATTGAAGTTGTTTGTTTTGAATTTAATTCTTTCATTTTTCAAAGGAAAAAAGGCAGCACTGGTGTGCTGATAGCTTACTGAAGTATGCCAGGATTTGATGTTCAAATTGAATGTTTGCTATCCCAAAATATAGGCAAAATTATCTTTAAAAGAAGTTCTGGTTTTTATATGTTTTTTTTCAAGCATTTTTTAAGTCTGAAAGATGTTTTCTGGCTAGCTTTTCACAATCAGATTGTAGAAGATATTGCACATATAATATCTTTAAGGCATACTGTTTCTGGGAGTATTTTTAACACTATGTTACACATCCAAGATGTATTGTACTTAATGCAACCTGCTTATGATTATTGTAACCCTATACGTTTGCAGCAGCTAAATAAACTCCACATCAAATAAATTACTGCAGCAATGTTATTAGGCCAGCAGCAATGTTAAGGACATCTGTTAACTCTTTTTCAAATGCCCTGTCCTTACTCATTTATTCTAAACATTTCTTTTGTTAATTACTATTTAAGTACATGAAGTAGTCATTCAGACATAGCTCTGAAGACCAGCTGAGGAGGATGAGACAGGTTTAGTACCTAAATTCTTAGCCTTGCTCTGAATGCCGGGGTGGGGGGGTGAGGGACCTGTAGCTTATTGTTTTAGGGTAAGCACAGGTAAAACAGGACAGAGCAATAAATATTTGACATGAATTTCCATTACTGTAGTTACAGCAATAGTCATTGCTTTGGCCGGGGGAGACCTTATCTCAATCAGCAGGTATAGTCTGAGCAACTTTCCCCACTTAGGCCCTAAAAGTCTAACTTCTTGTTATTAGAGCTGGTGAAAAAAATTTGCAATGAAACTTTCTCTGTCAAAATATATTTTTGTCAAAGATAAAATGTTTAGCAAAAATACATCTGTTTCAAAAACATATTTGTCAAGAAGGTTTCTCAGCTCCAAGATGACATTTCTAGTGAGAAAGTGAGTCTATTGCTGAGTAGTTGTAGCCCAGATCTGGGAGATGAAAGATGAATAGTGCCTTAGCCACTGGGTTGACGAGTCTCTCTGCCACTCATGTTTGTTATAACACAGAATAAAAACATTTTTGAGAATTGAAATGTTTTCTGGCTTAGTCTATATTATGTGCTAAAACGTTACACATTAGGACCCAATTCATAGTTCTTTTAGAAGTAGTTTCTTTCCATTTGAAATTCGTGTGAGACCATAAGGTGTTTTGCTAGCTGGCACCAAGAGTGGCCCAGGTCTCATCTTCATTTGTAATTTAGTGAATTGCAGATACTCAATCATGAAAACAAACATAATGCTGTTTTTCAAAGGTTAGATGGAACTTAAGAGCAACTCTGGTAAATTCAAACAAACAAGCAATAATAAGAGGACAGAAATTCTCTGTAGACAGTGTCTAAAAGGTTTCTGTTTCTCTTGGGATGTTTGCCAGAATAGTGTGAATGTATGTAGCTTTTCATCAGCATTGTAGGAATAATAGATGCAAAGTAAGGAATACTCAATAAGAGTGTTTCAGTTTTGCCTGATTTCAAATTACAGTCTTGCCTCTCAGTGCGATTGAAGCAAACCTGTAGTATATACTTAGAGTATTGCCAATTCAAGTATTTTCTTTTGCTCATTACTACTGCAATTCAGTTAATCACAAAGCGTGTGGGGCTCATTGCGGTGTGTGAGGCTGTGGAGGATCACAGCTTAGATAGAAACCTCTTGTTAAATGATTCACCTGCAAACAGACTGAGCAACCAAAGACGGGACTAACTGCCTACAAGTGTACAAGTTCCAGGTTGCAAGACGGCATCCTCTCCTTTGCCTTCGTTCTCCTTGGCCAAGATGCCCAAGCGGAGCGCTTGACCTCTGGTTGCAAAGCCCATAGTGAAATTCCCACAAGTGCTCCCTAGTCTGTCAGATAAGATCATGGGTTGGCCAACTTTTATTTATGGGCCAATGAATTATGCAGCTGGGATAATTAGATGTTTTTGTTTTGTGAATCAGGATTACGCTCCACAGGTGCCAACCTAGGAAAGTCTGCAAAATTGCATAATAAAAGTAATTTTTATGCAGAGGTGGAAATATTTGAATGCAAAAGATAATTGTAGAAGGTGGAAGCTAATGTCCTCCTGTATTTGGAGAGGAAAAGTGAAATGTAAACTCGAGTTGTTATCCATTAAAGCTTTTATTTCTCTTGCATCGTATAGGGAATGAAGAGGCTGTTTTAGCATAAACTCCAAAAGAAAATACGTACTTCTCTCTTCCCCCAAGTAGAGCTGTAAAATATAGATGGTTTTGTGTAGTTGGAAAACATGCATGGAATTATATATGTATATTCAGGAACTCTGTATAGTCACTGTATGCTATTTGTGTAATAGGACCCTGATTACAACTAAAATTCAATGTTCTTTAATTAAACCATAGTTTCCATAATATCCTTCAGTTGCATATTTTGAAAGACATTTGAGGTAGCAGACTGGTATGTAGTTTTGTCTTCTCTAACCTACATGCCTTATGTTTGTGCCTCAAGATAACATTGAATAACATATTTAAGCTACTCATGTGTGAAAAAGCAAAATTATATCTCATGAACTGATTTCTTCACACATTCAAAAAATCAAATTTCCCCTTTGTTCAGATATTAAACAGAAATCAAAAGGGAAACAGTGTTTGTAGAAATGATATGGTATATCAAAATAGAGATGATATGAATACCTTTAATGAGAAGGGATTATACTAATTTTAAAGGTTAAATAATTTTATGAAGGTAGACTTTTATAAATGTAGTTTTCATTTTGTAGCCATTACAGTCTGGTTCAGTTGATAATGAGTCAGAGAAGTTTACTGAGCTGTTATGATTTAATATTTTGAGTTTAATCTAGACATTATAAAATAGTAATTGGTGATAACCATAGTCGATTTTCTTCAATTTCTTCATGCATAAGAACTAGTACTGTCAAGTGCTAATGCTTTATATTACATATAATAAAAAATAGAGGTGCATACATTCTTGTGGCTATTATCAGTATTTATTAAATATTTATTTGTTTTCTATCTGTCTGTGTGTATGTAGTAGTTTTGTATGGGTATGTATAAATTATACCAAAGCCACAGTCTTTCATGGATTTTAATTACCATGTAGGTATTCTTTGAGTTTTTTGTAAACAAGGCAGACTTTAAATTTGAAAGCAGTCTGCCAGATGAGTTTTTCTGGCAATCCCTAGCATTAAAGCTTAGACTTTCAAACTCCAACAACTATATGAAAATAGAATTTGATGACATGGGATGCAAGTCTTCAACAACAACAACAAAAAACAGAACAACCCCACCACACCAAAAAAGCCAAACCACAAAAACAACAACAACAAAAAAACCCCAATAATAATAAAAGTTTCAGATGCCCTCTCTTGAATTTCAGAATCTGTCCAGTTTTCTGAACTTTGGGGAGCACTTATGTTTATTGCCATAAAATTATTATTTTATTTTTCAGTATGATGCTGCTGTTTAGTTTTTATGGGTACACAGAATAGCAGGATGGTAAGGTGTTATAGTAATGTTGTTCTTTGTGCAAAAACCAAATTAGACTTTGTGTGCTTCACAGTGTGATTTGGTTAGACAGAGACTGAGTCGAGCACTGTGGGGAACATGGCTAAAAACCTGAAGTTTGCTCTCAGAAGGTATTGAGTCCACTGTAGTTCCACTGAAGGTGATGCATTTTTCAAAATAAGAGTCTAATAGAACCAAAGTACTTTATAAATTAGTATGTAAAGAATATAGCAGGATCTTGTGCAATATTTTTCAGAATAAAGAATGTTCTGGTTACTGATTTGTGTTATTAGCTGGAGAAAAAAAAAAAAAAAAGAAGCCTGTAGTTTTGAAGGAATTATTTGTTTAAAACCCTGACCAAATTAAGTCACCTGGGAAGCAGTGAAGGCTTCTGAAGAGCAGCATATAATCTGGCTGTCCATTTTGCCGCAATTTAATTCTTAAAGGGTAAGTAGAAGCCAAGATCTAAGGACTGTGGCAGTTAGCAGAAAGAGCTGATATGGGATTATCAAGGTTAGAGTTCAGATAGAACAGATGGTAAAATAGTTATAACCTACTGTAACATATGTTACTGCCACACACGTTCAGGTAGTACATTATATGTACTGTGTGGAAAGATCAGTGATCCTAACGCAGGCTTTTAGAAAGACAAAAAAAGTTCTTGAAAAATTTATTTTGTAATTTCAGGCCAGGTTAATGTGAAAGTTGCAATTGGTTAAACAGCACAACAGAACTCACCACTCTTCCAGAAAGGGATACAATAAATTAGGCATTACATGCAACTGTATCTTTTCTTGTTCTAAGAAAGCTAAAATGAAGCTTGTATTTCAGCAAGTCTGTTTCAGGCTCATTATACTTGAATTTCTAGGAAAGTATTTAAAGAAAAAACAAATTCACAGCACTTTAATTCAGACCACTAAAAACAGGTTACTATTTGATTTGTGATTTTTGTAACTTTTAGTCATGGGCCAGCTTTTCAAAAGAGCATGCTCTCTTATTAAGGTGCCAATGAAGTGATAAATTTCTCATTGGAAACAACTGGAGCTTCAGTGGGTTAGAGTACTTCAGAAAATCTGTCTCCCGATCTATCATCTCTGCTGTTATTACTCAGATGCTTTTTAAAGAATCCGATGTGATACGATGAAAATAGGAAGGTAGAAGATAAGAAAGAGAAAAAAGGGTTAATCAAGTCAGAAGTACTGGGAGAAGTGGAATGGTAGCAAAGAAGAAAAATGAAGGCAGAGAGTTGTGATTTGGAGTGGTGCTAAAGAGCCTCTGGGCTTGAGATTCATCTCGCATTTTATAATGCTCATGTTGTGTTGTATCATAATGCACTTGCTCCTACCAGAGCTAGCTGTTTCTCCTCTCTTTCTGCCAATGGTAAAAATAGGCCAGTAGCAGCATTCCATACTATCAGGTGCATTCTGAATTCCGCGTTGTTTTTTCACTTGCCTCTCTAATTAATTTAGTAATCCTCTTCAGTGTGTGTGCATGTGTACGTTGGCGTGTGTCTGCTCGGTTGCCCTCTTCCGTCATCTGTTCGAGTTCTCACGTTGCTGATGATTGGTTGTGCCAGCTCTCTTCTGAAGACAGCGAATATATTACACTCCACTGCCTTTTGTTTAACTTTGCCTAAAAAAATCCCATCAGAAGCCTCCCATTTTGGTTAGTACTTTGGGAAACATTTTTCTTCTGTAGTTGAAACCCTCTTTTTTATATAATATTCATGTTTATTTTATTTTGGGAGTAATTAGATCTGAGAGACTTGTAAGTTTATACATTGATCATTGTCGGCTTTCAGGACCTCTTAGCAATAGCTATTCAATATGTATCATGATTTATGGTATTAG
This sequence comes from Phalacrocorax carbo, assembly GCF_963921805.1. NCBI lineage: Eukaryota > Metazoa > Chordata > Aves > Suliformes > Phalacrocoracidae > Phalacrocorax > Phalacrocorax carbo. The sequence continues at coordinate 35,137,146 of NC_087520.1, read as the reverse complement.
GCAATTTTGTATCTATCTTAGACTTATTTTCCATTATATATCATAATATCTGTTTTAGAGTTGTTTGTAATGGAGCCTTTGATTTTGGCTATCTGGTTTTTAATTTATTTTAAATAATTAATAACTTTTTTCCTAATAAAGGAAAGGTGGTGATGGTTGTGATATTTACTTGTTAATTCTTTTTTTTGAGGTAGTCTGAGTGGTATCCAAATTAATTTGTCAGGATAGTAAAGATGAGAAGTTAGAGGTAACTAAGAGTAGAGCTTTAGCATCTGAAAAAATGGTTTTGTTCATCACCATGTCTCCTCCGTGATCATCTGTACGCTGAAGATAATTTTTTTTTAGATATTAATATGGGTTGCTTAATCATTCTGTTACAGCAAGATACAGTTGGTTAAAGGATCTTCTTGAAACTTTTTGTGATGCGTTTAATATCACTTTATAAATAGAGGTGGATCTGGGATAAGTGCAAGAGTGTGAAAGGGTTACCTTTAAAAAAAAAATCTGGTTTTTTTTTTTTCCAAATGGCTTGCTTTGAAATTCAACGTTTATTCTCTGTTGTTGGCTGTGTTTGTTGGCTGTGTTGAATCTAAGTGTATTTAAAAGGTTGGTTGGTTTTTTTGTGGTGAAATGGATTGGAGGAAGGTAAAGATTTGGGAATTCATGAAGTAAGAGGGGATTACAGGGTTTTAAAATGTTAGAGCAAAGTTTAAATTGTCAGTATAATGTTTATAAGTTAAACTGATCTGCTTTTTACTTAAGGCTTGGCTGTCTTATTTTGTCTGATAATGGAGAGAAAGGAAAAACCTGTACTGACACTAAGAGGTTAGAGGATAGTATGAAGCAGAGGGTTGGTTTTTGTTTTTGTTTTTTAAAAAAGCCAAACCAAACCCGATGGAAGTATGTATGCTGAAGCAATTTGAAGTTTGGCGGCAGATTAGATTGCAGTCTGGAGGACAGAGAGCAATGAAGAGTGGTGGAGACATGCAGGTCACGAAGCGTATCTGCTTTGGGTCCTGGAGAAGTGATCCTGGTGTGGGAGAGAGAGGGAGGCAGGGGATTTAGAAAAGGTCTTGAGAAAGCGTACAGCATGATAAACAGCACATAGTGACCATGACATGCAAGAGACCGTCTTCATAATGTAGAAGGGGAAGCTAAAGAACATATTGAATGGGGGCTCCAATAAGCTTACTGATGTCTGTAGGAAAGAAAACCTACTTTGTTTCCTTTTTGGAGCCATTCTTCCGAGAGTTACTTGTGCCAATCTGATTTAAGTTTTTCAAATATTTTCTGAACAAACAAAACCACTAACTTAAAAAGAGTCAAGAATGAGATGAAACTGTAAGTAACAGAAATGTTAAGGCATCAAGAAATCAGTGGCTAAATGGTTCAGCAACTTCTGCATGCCAAACTCTATGATCTCTCCCTAATGTCTGAAATGCACCAGGCCTTAACTGTATTCCATGATATTTGCAGTAATAGTGTGTTAGCCATCTTCCACATTTTCTTTACAGATGTTAATGTCTTATTTCCTGTACACTGGACTGTGTTCTGACAATGTGTTTATCCTGCAAGCTGAAGGTATTAGCATTTAGGGCTTAATTTTATTGCCACTCAATTCTGAGATAACCGCATTGCCTGCTCTGTTTTGTTTTGTTTAATGGGCTGGGTGTACAAATGAGGGCCATATACTACCCTCGATCCACAGAGGAGCCTATGGTAATTATAGGGAAAGGTTTATACCACCATTCATAGATTGTAACTAATCTACAACCAGATTTTACATGGGAATAAGGTGTGCCAAGAGCTGGTAGATCTGTGGCTATTTTTGCCCTTTGTTTGGCAAGTGGTGTATAAAGTCACTTGATCGGCACTTGTACAATTGCTGGGAGTGCACAAGATGGCCCACAGTTGCAAACATAATTAAAGTCTGGGTGTTATACATCATAATTATGCTTAAGAACTGAAAGTCAGTTGAGATGAATGAGGGCAATTCATGCTCTCAAGAGTTGAGAAAGTGATTTTGCGTTTAGATTTTGCATTTGTAAGATTCTGCACCCCTTCCCCCCACCAGCCATTAAGATTTAGATACTTTTCTCTCTGTCCCTGCACTTCCCATGGGAGACTGGCAATATATGGAACAGCTATATGATATCTGTGTCTGACCTTAAATAGGTGAGATATAGCTAGCATGTGAATATAGTCTCCCACAGTTACCCTGTCCACTACAGTAGTTCTGCTTAGCATGTCTTCCGTAAGAGACAAAAAACCCAACCTTTACTGGTTAGCAATGATGTATATTTTAATTAGATATTTAAACAATTAAATTTTAGAGTTATATGTGTCTAGAGATTGATGAATGTCAAGAATATTTAAATTATTTTAAGTTTCTGATTACATGAAAGTCACAATCATACAGGTTAGAAAAGAAAGGGCCACCCACTATGTAAAACTGAGGTAGTTTTGAACTAATATCAAGGATTACCACCAGAGAAAGTTCAGGTGGGAATCAAATATGATTCAAGGAAAATGTGAATCCTGCAAAATGGGATGTAGGACTTCTCCCAAAGTTGGTTTGATGATTCTTAACTCTTGAGAGAGAATATAGGGATGTACAACATGACTGGGCTGGAGTAAGATGGGCAAGTCCTTAGAAAAAAAAAAAAGGTGCCCCATGCTAATATTGAAAGATGAGAAGAGAAAAGCACCAGAATGCTTGAAAAATAACAATTAAAAAATTTGGCAGGATTAGTATTTCAAAGGGAGCAGCACTTGATTAAACATTTGGAAAGCATGGGAGGAGAAACATTCCAAACAAAATGAAAATATATGTGTATGATGGAAACAGGATAAATAGAATATTCCACTTATAATTACCACGGCAAGAATGCAGCCCAAACTTAGAGTTCTTAATCAGGTAAAATTGTCATTGCTTTTAAGTCCAAGTAAGGCAGTGAATTGTGGTAGGTATGAGATGTTTGTGGATAAAGATGTTGGCAAGATCTATAGCTGCAGTAAAGAGTAGGTCCACGAACAAAGCAAATGAAAAGACCTGGAGCCTGCACCACCAAGCAAATCATGTGTTGCAAGAAGTCAGAGGATACAAGGCATCCGTTTTTATCACATACCAAGTGAGGAGTGAGGGGTACAGAACGATCTTTGAAAGGTTAGAAGTCTTCACGGAACACAGCTGTATCTCTGTGCATGAAAAAATTGAGTTTTTCTTTCCTGCATTAATGCAGCGATTATTCAAAGATCTGCATGGATAAATTGATTAAGAAGTTTGAATTAGTTGCAGTCTGGTTTCTTCCTGAGAACAACCTGTTGAGGACTGGGCAGTTGAACATCCATCTGCCTTGAGCAGATAAATGTCATAGACGATAGCTACCTTACACTTCATCTGCATTATTTATTTACATTGGGGCAGACTTCTTCCCAAGTTGTTTCTCACTGAAATGCCGCATAGCCTGCTTTTTGCCCCTGCTATCATTCAGTTTGTGGAGGGAATGGTCTCTTAGAGGAAGGAATAGGTGGTCGGGTTGGTAATAGATGCTGAGTTCTCTCAACTGGAAGTTTTTGGTGTTTTACCAAGCAAGATGATGTTTTACAAAGCAGGTTTTCAATTATAATAGTACTTACGTATGTGACTTAGCTTAACATAATAAAGGCAAAGAGCAGGTACATATAAAGCATTCTTCTTGTAATGGCAGCCCGTTTCTTTGGGTTGAAATAACATCATGTAATTATAAACTAAAGTGATCACATCTAAAGAAAAAATTTTCACTGTATCCATGTCTTAGTATGATTTACCCTCCTCTTATTATTTCTTAATATAAAAATTACTGCATGCTGTCTTTGAAATGTTGCAATTGTGTTGGTATTTGAAGTACTTGTAAATACTTGTGCAAATCAGTTTTTCTGATGTTTGTCTGCAGGGTGAGGTGTGTGTTTATGTGCCCAGGGGAAATGAGATGCATTTGCATCCAAGAGGGTGTAGCAAGTGAACTCGTGCCAAAATGGAGTCTGTAGGAACAGTTGCACTAAAATAGTACAGGATAAAAATGTTTGCAAATGGAAACAACTAGCTTCCGAAGAAATTATGGGAGCTAATCCTCCCTGTAAATGTTGCTGATCTGAAGGACTAAATGATAGCTTTTGGTGATGAATCTTTCTGAAGACACCTGTAAAGTCACCATATTGTGTGTATAAAGATGCACCATCTTTTTGTAGATATAATTACATTTCATATAGTATTGTTAATCTTTGAGATGATGACAAACAGTTATTACTTACTTTTCTGTACTTCGGGGGAATACTGATTTAAGGATGTTTCGGCCCTCATTTAAATCAGAGAATTCATTACTGTTAGCCTCAGTAGGTGCTGAATTAAACCCTAAATTATGTGGGACAGCTAATCATACATAATATTATACCTGTTTTTCATGTACAAAGTGCCTCTCAGCCAAAGATCTAATAGCACTCTGTGCCAGTAAACATCATTGCTGCAGAATATATCCAGAATATTTCTCATGATCCAAGACCTCTTATTCATAAGAGCAGACTAATAGATACCTTATCTTCCACTCCTCTTCAGTGCATGGAGGTTGGAGAGACAAAATTTCTGGTATTTTTTTACTCCATAGGTAACTGGCTTTGAATTTTTACTGTATGATTCTCACTTTCAGACTTTGGCTTGAAGTATAAGTCTGCCACAAGGATGTGCCATGTAGCCTGGGAAGAAAACCAGCAGATCTTTTATCATTATTGCCTTGTTTCTCTGGGTCACAGAGAAGCAATAGCCGCAGTTCAAGACTATGTTCAAAGGAGAGATGTCAGGGTTGAATTGTTTTCTGGTGAAGTAAGGATGGGTAAAATATTAAATGCAGTCTTCTATTTGCCCTTATCTTTGTGTTTCCTGACAAGAATATTGCACTTATTTCCATGGTTCTATAATTGAAAGCTTAAGGTATACAGATTTGTGAAAAAATCTTATTTAATTGTTCAACAGTATAGAAGTCATTGTTACAAAAACCAGTGTAGATTTTATATTGCATGTTCTTTCTTAAGTGAAAGCACTTCCATCTCGAGCAAGGAACAGCACACTTTTGTGTTACTCTGTTTAATTATCGTACACCTGCTGCTGTACTTACTGTAATTCAATGCACAGAGACATTTTTACCTTCTGAGCAGTAGGGGAGATTGTCCATGAAAATTTCAGACAAGGTGTCTGTCTCTCTCAGTCCTCTTTTCCAGTAGCCTTTAAACATTTCAGGAAATACTGATGAAATCTGTTGATGGGGGCCAGCAGAAGGGGGACAGAGGTAGGAAGGAGCTAGAGATTTTAAGTCCTGACAACTTCATGTGAAGTCTTGGCTTGCATACAGGAAAGAGAGACATGCTGATCTCACCAGTGAGGAAAGGCTGCTGTATGAGCTCAGCAAGCTTTGGGGTAAATTTATCTTGGGGACCACTTGTCTACTGGGTGGCTGATGAGCACACGCAGTGTGCCGGGTCAGCCACCCGATGGGATGATGCTTGCCTGCCTGGTAAGTGAGGGTGGGAGGAGAGCTGACCATGGAGTAGTTCTGAGACTGTTTTGAAAAAGTTGAAGGTTTGGGAGGCGGGGGGAAGTTTGTGATAGGTGGAGGGTAGTACAGCAGACTGAGAATATTTCTGGAGGCAGTAAGAGGTGATGAACACTCTGTAGAGGAGACAGGTTTGTTGTGGTAAGTATTCTTCAATGTTCTCTATAGTATTCTCTGCACAGGACTATTTGTTTTTATTTCTACCCTATCACTGTAAGAGTGTTTCTTTGGCAGACTGTTGTATGTTTACCTAGTGATCTGCCAAGTCTTTGGTCAATATTTTATTTTGAACCGGTTTTATTCTGCTTTTCCAACAACATCACTCTTCTCATAGAGGACAATCATGAAAATAGCGAACAGGCTGAGATGGGTGGCCCAAATCTTGTGTCACATCTGACATAAATTTAGAATTGCTTCAAAATGTGCATACTGAACCAATAATTACTCTGATTCTTCTTAAGCCATAATTTCAAGCTAGGTAGCTTCCAACAGTTGAATTAAGCTTGACAGTCCAACACTGTTATTTATAATACTGGAAGCTATATAGACATCAGCCCTGCGTATCTGAAGTGCATTAAAGCCCATTAAAGTATACGGACTCTCTAACTGTTTCAGTGGGTCTTGGATTACAGGTTAACAGAGAGCATGGCACCATGGTGTTTTTGCAAATTCCTGCATTTGATTTTCCATTAATTGATTTTCTCTTCAGTCCCAGCTGGGAGCAGCAGTTGTGTGGGCATCGCAGGAAAGCCCTGTTGTAGCCCACCTCTTTGTTGCCCCACAAGGAATGAGTGGAGCACAAAATAATTTGTTTGCTCTCTTCTGTCTTCCTTGCTGTCCTATGGGATTTGCAGCTGCCAAGTTCAAGAGAGTGGCCAGTCGCCTTGGGGTGTTACAAGAAAGTAGGATTGAAGCAGCAAGGGAGAAGAGGCAGTGGGGAAAAGGAGAGGACAGGATGGAAGGGGATAAGAAGTTGCAGTAACTCATGTATGTAAGCAATCTCAAAATGAAGAGGCAGAAAGAGTTCATATATAAATCAATGGGGTTTTTTTCTGGTCTGGAACATCTTGAATTTCCCTTGAATTATAAATAGAAGTTCACTGATACAAAACCTAGTATTGATGTATATTTGAATAGGTGTGATTTGGTAATATCCTGGGCGTGGCAGGCCAGGAAATAAAGGATGTAAACAATTTACAACCATTTATTTTTTATTAGAGCTTTTATCTTTGTAACTCTTATTAGTTGCCATAGATACAGACAACACAGGGCTTGTTTGGGTTAATGAAAAGTCTGTCGTGCTGATCAAAATGTGATTTTTCTAGAGAAAAACCTGCATTACTTCAATTCCACTATTCTTGGCAATTAATTTTAACTATGCTTGCACTCATGTATATAATTAAAAAAATGTGGCATTTAGTAGTCTACGTTTTTTTTCATATAGCACCTGCAGACTAATTTTGAGTACAATGCAGTACCAAACAAATTGGTCTTTAATTTAACTTAGAGATCATATTGACAGATAGAAATTACTGTTCTGTCAGTTTACAGATGTGCTCCTGTACTTTCTAAAATCATTCTTAGGATTTTTTTCACCTTGTAAAACAATTACAGAACATTATCCCGTAACTGATTGGGTCACGAGTGCGGTTATAAATGTGCACAGCTTCATGTCATGTTATGATGTTGCATTAAGTATATGCTCTTCCTACATAAAAGCTCAGTATCTCAAGTGATAAATGCAATGAATGTAACTTACCACAATTCCAGCTAGTCTGTCCAAATAGAAAGCAGTTATTTGCTGTAAATGTACCTCAACTGCTTCAAGAAATGGTTTTATATGAAGAAAATTTTTAAAAAATTAAGTAGCTTTTCTGTTAATATTTGGTGCGAGCAGGATGGTTCTAGTCAGAATGCTATGGACAGTATTTTTCAACGAGTTTAAGGTGGCCACATTTCTTACAAGTTTTTGTCACTGTTCAGGAACTGTGGTCAGGATGAATCTGAAATAAGTATTACTTGGGATGGGGAGAGAAATGCACCATGTGGGGAACAGAGAAGACAGAAAAATATTTTTGAGTCAGCTTGACTTAAAATAAAAATACACACAGTGGTTCCCTGGAGAGCTGGAAATAGTGGCAACAGCCCTTGGAAAGTGGCTGCATGGTCAGAGTGCAGGCGAGAGGCTGCTTAAGGTAGGGTATCGTTTCAGACCTGTGGAAGATAAAGAATATGAGTTTAAATGATGCTGTTTCTTTTAGGAATACAAAACATTGTGGCGCAAAGGCTGAATTCAGAGCACCGCTAAATAAATGGATTGTGCACTGGGGATGTGTCTGGCTTCAGCATGGATGAGCAACCCTTGCAGCTGCAGCACATGCTTTTCCTATGAGCAGTGAGGTTAGGTGGTAAATCAATTAATCTATTAACAGAAACTACTCCATACTGGAGAACAGAATCCCTCAGATCAGATGCTCATGGTGCTCAAAGGTTGTGGGCTTCTTCCCTCTTGCCTGGAAGCTTAGCCACATTCATTTCACTACATTAAGCCTTTTGTGTTTGCGGTTACAGGAGAATAGGATTTGCCCCGCTACTGTAATTTAATAATCAGATCTAGGAGAAATAACTTGAGGAGTGTAGTTCTGCAATGAGTCTGATGGCTGGTACGCAGAGAGAAAAGCAACAGAGAACACAGTGCTATGTCTTACTCGCAGTGTACTGTGTATGTTTCCCCTACAATCTTTCAGTAGTAAAATTATGCTTAACTGTATTTTTAATAGCTACAGAATCAAGATCCTTGAATAAGTATTTCCTGGGGAAAGAAAGGCATGTTATTAAGAGCAGCAGTAACTTTGGGATTTTAAAACTACAGAAAGCTTTGCCAGGTGTCTTATAGGTTTGAAAAATAATTTAAATCTTTTTAGAGATTAAAACCTATTTTTCTAAGTTAGAACAGTTTATTTTGTCAGAAATCAATTGGAATTAATAAAAACAATGGTCTCCTAAGGATGAAAAAATAGTTGAATGTGTGTGCGTATCAGTTTTAAACTCAACAAGACTACAGAGTCTGTAATTAATGTCCTTTCAATTTCTAAATATTCAGATCACAGTGTTCTCAGGCCTGGTTTGTGAATTTTCTCTCTCTATAGAAAGCCAGGATGAAGTATTCAGTAATTCAGTAGCTTTGAACCAATTAAAAAAAATATTTATCATAGCTTTACAGAATGGTATACTGATGTTTTTATCATCGCAAAATATCTGAGTCTTTGTGATTTTTCTGTTTAATTTTTCCACCTCTCAGCTGAGCACTGGTTGTGTACTCGAGCAAGATTGCTCAGTATCTCCCGACACTGAGCCTTTCTCTTCAGCATACCCAGAGAGAATCAGGGTCCCCATGGGACTTGCAGCTGCGGAGGTTATTGCCGTAGCAACATCCCAATACACCACTCACCTTTTTCCAGTCCTAGACCCAGGAAGTGGAATAGGGTGGTGCACACATTTGATAACCGAAGATGGCTTTATCTGCTGCAAGGAGTTTTGTCCTGAAAACGCTCCTGAAATTAAACTGATCAAATATGTCTACAGTTAACATGACTAGCAGAACTAGTCAGACATATTTGTCCCGGGTTGCAAATGAACAAGGTCTAGCCTCACATGTGTTTTCACTTGAGTTTCTTTACTCAGGTTAACTTGGTGAGACTCAGAAGAATACAAAATAAAAAAAAAAAACAAAACCAAAAAAACCCATATAATATTTTCAGAATTAGGCTCATAATAATCCATTTGAGATGTTTAAAACAATCCAGCAGTTAGTAGTTGTAAGCCTGAGAGTATGAGGAATGCATTACTGTTGCAGGACTTCTGACTGCCATGTTTTCTTTGTAGGGCCTCGGTGTGTCCGGTGGAAGTCAGGCTGGCTTGGGGACTCCTTCATCCAGGCAGTATGCACGACAGAAAATAACTCGCGTAAACCTCAGGGACTTCATCTTCTACATGGAACAGGAAAGAGAAATGAGCCATTCTCTCCTGCTCTATCGAGCTCTGCTTAAGTAAAGCCAAGAATTGTACTGATTTCTCCATACAGAAGCTCAACTTGCATTGAAAAGCTGTCATTTTAATGTGCCTTCTATTTTTTTCAGAAGTCAATGTTCCAGTAATTTTGTTTTGTAATATTGTCAGACACATGCAATAAATTCCCTTTATGTAAAAAAAAATCAGAAAAAAAAAAACCCACAAAAAATGTGCAAAAGGTTTTAAAATGTTAAATCCACAGATATAACCAACATTGAAGTCTTGCTCCATTTGACCATTTTAGATAAGGCTGAAGCAGATGGCGTTGAAGTTACGCACGTGGAAGGACTGCTGCAATGGCTCACCTAAACCATCTCAAGGCAAGGAGCATTGGCACAGGGTCACAGGATTGGGACCTAACCACGGTGTTAATTTGGATGTTCACTTATGGTGCCAATTTTGTTTTCCTTTTAGTTTTACTAGCACCGTTTCCCCTGACTAACCATGGTGATACCTGTTGTTTAGATTAGTTATAATTGCAAATTTTTGCACAGCTAAGAGAATAGCCACTGCACACTCTCACAAATTTTATGTATTTAGGATTTTTGCTTTTACTGCACAGCTCATTCCTCAAGCCATTTGCCGAACCAAATCCTAAGTGTATGAAATCTGTGCGTTCGGGTCCCAGCTGAGTTACCTTGACTGGCTTCCAGTTGTTTTCTAAGCCTCTTCAATCTTTTGCACATTTGTAGCAGCTGGTTAGTAACATGAATCAAAGTTGGGTTTTATTGTCCAAAAAAGATCTTAATTTATTTATTGCAAAGGGTATGGTTTAATGGTTGTTTTAAGAGAGTATTGTTCAGTAAAGATTTTAGAGTATTCTATACAGATTTTTAAAGTCACTGAAAAGGAAGTGTTTGGGGCCAGTTCCAGGTGCAGGGAATCCCGAGCACAGGGGTGGGCCTGGGCGGTGCCGCCAGGTGGGGTGGTCAGGACAGTGCCGCAAGGACTGGCGAGGCCTTCGCCTTGGATGATCGGACCCCAGGACTCCAGTCCGGAGCAGGTGCGTGACTTGAAGCACAATGAGTAGTTTTAAGTACTTAAGGTGGGATGAATGCTTTTTAAATGCTTTGCTGAACTGTAATTTAAGGGGCCCACACCAACACCAAGCAAAGTCAGTGTGAGTCTTTTAAATGGGCATCAGATAGGAATACGAAGTGGGCAGGTGGACACAAGCTGTCGTACTTCAAACATAACAGTATTACCAGTAACCATGGAAGGGAGACATTTGCTTATTTATCTTTTCAAGTTTTACTATGTTATGCTTGCCACTTTTTTGAGGCAATACTTTTTTTTTTTTTTGATGGGAAACCATAGCGAAAGCACAAATAGAACTATTTGTCCAATAGTTTTAAAAACAAAAGTTTTAATTATTTTTTAAGGTTTATGAAAAGCAGAAGAAAATTTATACTGCTGCTATTTAGCCAAAAGATTATTCATAAGGTATTTAAGGCCAGGAAGTGTAAAATTATGTTTTAAATGTATTGATAATTTGTACATATTGTTTATAAAGGCCTTGTGTTTATTAGAATTATGTTATTTTGATGATTTCTGTACATACTCGTAAATACCCCCAATTTGTGTGAAAACATACTCCCTTATTTGTACTTATTTTGTAAAGAAATAAAACAATTTACTAAAGTAACGCATTGAGTGACATACAGTATTAATTTATCAAACATGAATTTCACATTGTCTTGTAGTTCTTAAGCACTGTTCAGAAACATTTTGCATTAAAATATTAACAGAATAGCCACAAAGAAATATTAAAACCAAATAACTTCAATGTTTTGTTGTGCTGATTCTTATCCTTTGTCAAACATCTAATAAAATTGTCAGCAAACCTCGATGCTATTAATACAGTGAATGAATGCACTCAGCAGTTGCTTTCTCAAAAGCGATTAGTCCAATAAGCACAACAGAACATTCTCTCTCGCTTTCTTTCTGAGACTCGGGAGCACAGTGGTGTAACAGGGTTGTCCAGAAAGTGCTAGCAAAGACTCGTGCTCTTCAAGCCACGCTTTCAGTGCTCAGCAACAGAGAATCACAACAATTTTGTTCAGTCGAATTAGGTGAAAAAAACAGACTACGTTTACTTTTTGGCCTTCAGAATAAAAACACAGCTTTACTGGAGTTTCTATGGTATTTTAAAATCTGTTTTAGTGACGCTGAGCAATGTTCTTAAGTTATGCTGCTATGGTTTAAGGCCAGAAGTAAAAATTCAAATCTGTTTTTGCCAATATTGCTGCCTAAGAATATAGGGAAATAAGTAAAAAAGATATAAATGAAACTCTAATAAACTTTAAATAAGTGACCTGAAGTTACTAACTAAAAGAACATGTCCTAGCTTTTTTTTAAAGGCATATTTCTTCTAACAAAGTGATTGTTTCCACATGTCTTCCGTGCCTTAGTGCTATTTTGCAGTCAATGTTGTGATGTCATGGCTCAAACTTTCCATCTCAAGTTCACATTTAACTCGGCTGGCGCAGCCTGGAACCCTTTACAATGCCACCTTAGCAAGCTACCCTACGTACTGGAGCTGCTTTATTGAGCTATAAAAAAAACCCAACACAGTAAACACCAAACTGAAGAAAACCAAACCAACTGACCACACCTACTTCCAATGGCGGCCTACGCTCACCTAAAAGCACCATCCCGCTTCCAGGCTTGTGAGAGCTGCCTGCCTGCGCCTTCGGCGGGAGCTGGACGTGCTCAGCACTCGGCGGGCGCTCGCTGGCTGGTCCCACTTGCAGACACTGACCTCGGGGGAGGCTTGGCCTGAGTACGAGTGAGTGGCAGGACTGGGCCCCTCCCTGTGTTTAGATGTAAACGTGAGGTGTTCGCCTTCCTCCCTGGCCGAGAGGTAACCAGCGGAGAGGGTGCGCCGACAGACAAGCGCTCAGCCGCTGCTAGTGCTAACTCTCCCTGTCCAGGAGGGCAGGACGAAAGTGTATATAGGATAAAAACACGAAGCTAAACGGATTATTTAAGGATACTTTGAACTTAAAGTCAACTCATGTATGAAAGTAATAAATAAAACACTTTTTTTCTTTTTGTAAGACATGGCTACATCAAGCTGAAGGGAGCAAAAGGCCAGAGGAGATGCAATCCAAAGGTCTCACCTCTTTCAAACAACGTGGGAGATACAGTGAGTGTTCCACCCTACTTGCTTGGTTTTGATCATTTACTTTACAGAAATGTTTACGGCATGAAGTACTGTATAAGAAATGTGCATACACAAATACATGACAATTATACGTTAAGTTCTTTACAATATTAAATGTATAATATACAATTCTACAGATATCTTACATACAAAGGTGAACGTTGTGCCATATGTTCAAATATGGCAATGCCTAGCAACTTTAGAATGTCGTACAAGTATAAAACCACAAAATAAAATAACTTTACAACTCTTTTAAAGTAGACAGATTTGCTCAACTGTTCTGCTAAGTTGGGCCAGTGCGTATAGGCTAAGATTTCCAGAAGAGATTTCTGAGTTGAGTAACCAAGGTGAGAAAACCTGCAGAGGTCTGATTTTCCATGGACAGGTATCCAGCCCTTTTCCAAAAATTAGAGCCCTGCCTAGATTGGACCTTGGCTATTCAGTACAGCTCATCGCTTTTGAAAAGAGTCTTAAACGTGATTTTTTTTTTTATTTTGCCTGATCGTAATCATTTGGCATTAAAGAATTGTTGACCATTTAATACTCTGTCCCTTGTTCTATATGGCCGTATTAATGCATCTAAAAAGAGTTTAATTAAAATTCAGCATCTACAACAGCATTCTATAAATTAATGTGGGAGAAACTAAATTGTGATTAATGAGTGAATCATGCTAAACAGCAATAAACAGGATTTAGCAGAATGCTATTTATAACCTCGCACCTGCAAACATGGTGCTGTCTCCTGAGTTCGGAAGCCCTGCAAGTCAGAGTGGATACTGATTCATGGAAGGAGCAGTAACCTCCTGCACACAGCGGGCTTTGTTAAAGAGAAAATTACACAGATAGAGGGCAGCTACAGTAATCGGTATTTTAATAATAGTTTAAAATAATAGAGGAAAAACAATCTAAACAACAGATGGCCTGCTTTCATTGGACAATGGCAGTAGACGGTTTTCACATCTTTTTGCAAAAATTCCAGACCCATAAAGAGTAGGTTTGTCCAAAATTCTTAATGTTTCTTCCTAAATGTGGGCTTATAACATGGTTAGTGAATGAGTAACAAGGGGTGGCAGAGCTTGCTTGGCAGAACCATGCTTCTTTGATGATGCAAAACTTAACAGTTTCTGAGTCAAAACAAAACTGGCTTTAAGAGAACTACAGCTCCACGTTGGGTATGTGACCCTTGTGTGATGGTGGATGCATTTTATTTTGTGCTTCCAGATCCCTACTTTTGCAAATATTGCCATAATCAGCTTTGACAATTTTTTTGTCGCTTTTTTGTTTCGTTTGTGTGGGGTTTTTTAGTACTGAGCACCAGTTGACTATAAATCTGTCCTTTTCTGATTCTGGATTCTGTCCACAGAGAGATATTTCAGTTGGAAATGTTGTATAAAAATAAGCCATTTGCTAGCATGAGTGAGTACAATCACGGAATTGTAATGTACGGAGTTGTAAAGCACGTCTGATATGAAGGAGGTGCGGCAGTCAGGGAAGATACTCAGTGCAGTTTTTAGTGTACCATCTTCCTCTCCGAGGCGCCCACTTCCACGCGTCACAGCATCGGGGTATCGTTGGAAAGGCTGTCAGAATCGTTTCTCCTGCTGATCTATTCAAATAGCTTTAATTGGTCTTTCTGCAGAAGTCCAATCTAGGGTCAGGGGTTTACGAAGCTTTGCCTTTTTCACCACCGCAGCTGTTCAGCCCAAAGTACATTCCCAGCAGGGCTGGTATGCTGAGCATGCTCAGGAATTTCATCATGAAAAACGGACAACTGGTTTTTCAAATGCATTTCATGGCTGGCTATGTGACAGGTAGTTTCAGAATACCACTAATTGGCAACATAAAGTCAAAAACTGTTTGCTAATACTGTTTTGCAAATCCTTAGTGTTTCACATAAGGGACTATTAAACACTTCTACGGTTACAAAGGAGTACGGGTAGGGTCTAGTCCAGGGGCTCCTGTTTTATTCTGATTGTTGGGGTAGGTTGTGGTCGTCTGTCTTCACGACACAGCACATATTCACTGAACTGAGAGGAATCCACCCCACCACCGCATGAAGCTGCCACGTTAAACCCCTTCTGAAATAATCTTTCGAGCACCTGTAATGTGGGGAAAAAAATCAGATTAATATTTAGCAAATTTTAGTGATAAAAACATTCAGGAGCACTGGATTTAAATGATGGATTTAGTTTTTCGAGTCCTCGTTGAATGAATATTATTCAGCTATAATTCTATAGCTTATTCTTAAATGACTAGAGTGTGATTAAAGTCTCGCTCTCAGCAAACCACTGTAGAAAACAAAAATTAATCAAACAAATAAGCACTCTGCAGAGCAGCTTAGTACATTATATAGTAAAATACTGGACTGTGGTGATATTGATGCTATCTTTCTGCTTATAGAAAGCAACATCAGCTTTAAATCATAATAAAAAGTGCCCATTATTCATTAGTAATATGAACAGTCTTACAGAAAGGGTCTGAAAACATTTCTCAGCTCTTCCTTGGCAGCGGAAAATGCATTACGGGTCTGAGTGACACTTCCACCAAATCTTCTCAGAAATCACAGCTGTGATTTTCCCTCGCTGGAAGGGAGCACTGCTTTTAGCTAAGCATGGCAGGGACGGGATGCGGAGCCAAGACGTGGACAATAAGGAAACATTTTGGCCCAAGAAAGAGGTTAATTTGTATTGCCCAAGTATGTATTTTCTCTTTCTTCTTCTGAAGAAAAGTTGGTGCAATTTAGATGCCTGAATTTAAGGAACCCAGAGGCAATTTTAATTTCTGAGACTGTCACACAGCACATTGCCCTAGGATATACTGATCTTGGCAATATGACAGGGGCCATGTTTTCACATGGATGAGTGTGTGATATACAGTTTCCCAACAAAGCATGGCACACGCAGACTTTTCTCAATGTTAGGTGAGAGCTGATGCCAGATCCACCTTTGGCAGATCTGCAGTGTAAGATCCACTGGAGGAGATGCTCCCTCCTCCCACTGGCGGCTCTCCTGTGTCCAAGGCAGTAGCCTGGAAGAATGGTTCCTGTATTCTTCTCTACTGGTAAATGCCATCAAGGGGGAGCAGCCTGAACTGTTCTGTAACAGTCTTGTCCAACGTACCGCTTCCATTGCTACAGCATGTGAGCCCACTGCGCTGGGAAGTGAACCTGATGGTTTACTAAACCTGATGAACTTTGTGACACCTGCATCCTCATGTGACACCTGTCTGCCACCCACGACGACAGGGACTAAGCTAGTTAAAAACTCGTTCACTCAACCTAGAGAAATTGCTGAGCGATATACCCAACTTCAGATCGAGTCAACTCGTATGCTTTCACAGGTTTACATTACAGAAAGAATTAGCTTTCTTTTTTGGTGTTACTAGCCCTGTGAAGCACTTCAGCAGTTACACCTAATGCAGTAGTACTGAAAACTCTTATGTTTCAAGGCCCAAGCTGACTACGTTAAAGATCTGCACACAAACCCACGTGAGGCCAAGGGACATTTCTCACTGCACTGCTGCTTCTGACTGAATGTTGGTGTTGCTTTCTCCAGAAACATCAGTTTGGAGCCTTTATTAAAGGTAATTGATTTCAAAAGCACAACTGTATCCGAGGTGGTACCATAGTGCAATGCAAACCATGGCAGCATTTGCTGGTTTTAATCCACAGGAACCCTCCTTTGAGGTCACTGGTGTTAGCCACCTGCATTTTAATCCACGGTTTGCGTTTCCATGGTTCAGGTTTCTAGTGGTAACTAAAACCTTGCACTTGCTACTCTGGCTGCTAAGGACAGGCGAAGGAAAGGAGCTGCTCTAGCACAGCTTTGCCTAAGCCATGCAGAATCTGCTGGAAATCAGCTTGCCGGAGGAGCTCTGCCTGGCCTTGGGACACAGGGACTTATGTTCTCAGAAGGTTGCATCTGCCAAATCTCACTGACTTTTGCCCTGATTTTTATATACTTCATACTGTAAGAAAGTTGTAGAACTGAAAGATTTAAAAAGCGCCTCAGTGTATGGAAGAAAAATGAACCTGGAGAAATTAAAACGGGGGGGGAGGGTGGGTTATCAAAATATACTTGAGCAACAGCGAGAGAAAGCTTACAACTCTCCTATTTGTCCGGGCTGTACACAGCCTGTAGGACAGAAATGGGATGCAGACACTAACACTTGCTCCTGCTCAAAGAGGAAGGCAGAAGTTTGAGAGGGAAGGAGGAATAAGACATCATCAGACCGCTGTTTCACAGGGTTGAGTGTATTTTGACTGTTTTGTGCACCCGTTCCTAGACCTGGCAACCCAGCTACAGGAAAGAAGGCTTCTTCCATTTAACTGGATAGCAAAACAGAGGATTGACAGGTAGGATTTCAGATAGAGATGTGTCTTCAAAATCCTTGCTAAAAACATCTTAAAATCAATTTGCTTGCAAGGCAAAACAAGCATGGGGGGTGCCCTTGGCTTGCCTCGGTCCAAAGCCATGAAAGCCTGCATGTTGACATAGGGCTTTTCTTCACCAAGCCAGTTCTCAGCAAACACACAGTCCAGGTAGACATTAACACCTTAGAGCACAGCAGGCAGAAAAAAGCGATTCATTTTTGTGACCTACGTGCTCAAAGGACTAGGCTGCAGGCTATAATATAGTGTTAAAAACCTTGGTATCATCAGTTTTCTCAGCAAGAAACAAAACAGGAAAAATCCGGTAAACAATGGAGAGAATGTTTAAATATTGTAGAGTTTTAAGCGTAACTTGGATGAAGCTGAGCTCAGGTCTATGGAGAAAGGCTCCTAAAGGCTGCCTCCATGTGCGCTGAGCTCTGGTTTGTGTGCGCACAAGACTGAACGGCATATTGAACACGAACAGATTTAAATGCCATTTAGTGAATTTGGCTCTGTGCGCAGTACGTTTTCTGAAGGTAAGATACAGAGGGAAACCAGTAAGCGTCTCTGAATCAAATCAGAGCTACTTTCCTGTAAATCTCCAAAGAAAAAATGCCAAGAAGTAAATGAATCTCAGCTGTGACTCTCCTACGTATAGGGAGACACACACACAATATTAAATAGAGGATTTGTGCTAGGATTTAATATACCCTGTCTTCCAGTGTTCTCAGCACATCTGATTTTGTTGGAAGATTTTCCAAAGAGAAACATGATACGTTCACTTATTGCATTTCATTTAAATTTTGCAGAATACTAACGAATACATTCTTAATTATGAACACTCAAATGTTCAACGTATACAAGCATCACAGGATTCTCTAAGGTAAGCTCATGTATCTCACCAGAACCTGTTGTGAAAAAAACGTGTAAGTCTTAAGGAAACTACACCTATATGTAATTGCAAATGGCTGTTAAATTTAGAGGTACTGTATTTTTTTGGCTGCCACTACCTACTTGGTGTTGACATTCTTTGCTTTATATGCACAGTTCTTGACACAAAACATTTAATGAAAATATTTTCCAAAGACCCAAGTAACTTATAAGTATTGCAGTTGTGCTACCAAATACATTCAGCGGGGCACAGGGAGACAAAAGTGATGTATCTCAGCAAATAGCAGGCAGACTCACCGCATCACTCTTTGAGATTCTCTGGAAACGATTCTGCTTTTTCAACCACTTTCTCTTATAACCGATCTCCCTTAAGTCTGTGCATTTACTTCACTGTACTTCCAACTTCTGATGTAATATTGTTTTGCAAAAAAATCCTGGGAAGGGGAAGGGCAGTGCCTATGCGCTGCCCAGAGTCCGTCACAGCCAGTGATAATTAGCTGCTGATTTCATCAGCCTTTGGTCTCAGAAGTGCATCATTTTTCAGAAAGTGTTTGAAAACACTTTCTATTAATTATATAGTAAAATGATGTAATTTAGTAAAATTATGTACTTTAATAATATTATTTAGACTGCAGTCTCTTTAACAGAAATTTTTTTCACAACATGAACTTGCAAAGAGACTCTTTGATTCTCTCTGAATTTTGACTGAATTCAAACACATTCAAATAACAACAGTAATTAGCATTCAGCTTTTACTACAAGCACATTTCCTACGAGTATGCCACTTCGGATAAAATAGCGCCAAGTGCTAAGCCATGTGGGCATCCAGCACTTCGGCTGCTTGCAGTGCTGAGCTCGTCAGTGGCTCACAGTGACCCTTTATTTTTTCAGTTATTCTAATTGCTTGCCTGCATCTAACTGTCACATGAACAGTGTGGCTGAGACCTAAGCACGCTTCCCTATGCACTTACCTTGGCTAAGCTGCAGCTGCTCCCTTCTCCTCCCAGCAGTGATGAATTCATCACTGTTCCAACTGCCAGCAAATGGATCTGCCTCCCACCCACCTCCAACCTTCTATTTTTGGGGCAGCCCACTCTAAACCTTGCCAAACATGAAATTGCTAAGGACTGTGCAAACTTAACCACAGGCATCAGACTGTTGAAGTTCAACCAAATAAAACACTTGGGAGTCTTGAACCAAAAATCACCAAAAATAGCTGGGTTTAGAATGGTTTCAGACAAAAGCATCTATTAGTGCACAGTGCACCAGGGAATGCCGCCCCAAGGAGGGAGATGTCAGTGTCAAATGCAGGTCGTTAAAATTACTCCATCCACCTTTACATATCCTGGTAACTTCAGGTGTCCCGAAAATGTTGTCAGCTGACAGCCTGGGAGATGGAGGGTGCCTCAGCCCACTGTGTAGTTACAACACAGGTAAGCAAGGGCTCTAGGTTCTTGCCCTCCCTTGCTGTTATGCCTCCCTCCCCAACCTGTCTGGCCAGCCTGTCCCACAGGCCAGCTCTTCTGTGGGTATTTGCCCACAGGGAAGTTTATCAAGACCACTAAGGCATTCCCCACAGCCCAGCCAGCACCTCTGCAGGGGACAGTAACTTTGGAAATACTCCCCTAGAGGCTGATTTCACTTTCCATAATACAAGTATTTGTAGCACATTTTAAAGGCATACATGCAAAAACCAAGAACTCTGTTTTGCCCTTGTTAATTAAGGCAGAAGTTAACAGCATCATCAACACCGTTCCTTCTCCACAGCCCCAGGACGGCTACACCACCAAAGCTTTGGCCGCAGTGGTGGTGATCGCTTGTGAAATGGCATTTCTTGCCCATAAGGCTGCTGCCTAAACGCAAGCCACATATTTATTTCTGCTGCCATCCACCTATCTGTCCAGTTATCTTCTTTTGTTTCATATGTTTAATTTTAAACCTAATGTCAAAACTCTGAGTATAAAATGAAATACATTTTGTTTAAAATACTCTGGGCAATTTTTATAGAACATCCTTTTGAAAAAAAAAAAAGTGCAGAGATCAATTTTTTTAAGTCCATCCCGCAGGCACCATCATTTAATTATGAGTGAGACATAAATTATGCATTTACACATTGTTGCATTTTCTATAAAATGGTGTGGAGATTTTTTTTGTAGTTTTTGGAACTCTCTCTTTCTTCCTGGGGGCACTTTGGAGGAAAAAAAAAAACCCGCTGCGGGCTATACATTGATGAAAAAATTAGCATTTATCAGTATAACACCATTATGAGACCAGCATGGCACTAACATACACAAAATCTAAGTCTATTTTTCTGCTTAGACTTAGGAAAACCTGAACGACTGTGATCTCACCAGGCAGAAAATGTCTCCTTGCAGTATAAGCACTGAAGGTAATTGGGCAGAAGCAAATAATTTGCATATAATTGAACAATAAATAATAAAAAACCACCTCAGCAAATAGATGAGCCAACACTGAAAGGCCATTACCTGCACTGAATTCAACCGGCAGTATCCGTTCAAAGGAAACCTAATTACATGGGTAGGGTCCTGGTTCCAGCCTGCGTTTACGGAGTTGCACATGACGTCCCCGGTCTCCGGGAAGATCTCTTCTATTAAAGCTTTCTCCCCGCTCAGTGCAATTCTCTCCCCCAGATCTGGAGTCACTCTTACAACCAAGCAGTCACAAGGCTGGAAATGTTTCCTTTGTTCTTTCTCTTGTTTCCATCGCTCAAGTTCCTTAATCATTGGCTGCAGCTGGTAATACTTTGCTTCTTCATATAAAAGATTAAAGTCCTGGGGAAAAAAAAAAAAAGAAAGGGAGAGAGAGAAACTAGAAATGCTTATAGTTCTCTTTTAAAAACTAGTATTGTTCCTGTTTGACCTACTTAGGCTTATGTATTGTCAGCAAGAGTGAAAAGGCAACAGGTATCCACATACTTTGTCTTCGTCTGACACCTACACAGAAAACCACACTGTGTTAGTGTTGAATCTATTTGAGCTGACCATGAAGTTCCCATTACACTGAATTATTCTTTCATTTAGTATTCCACAAGCTCAATGCCACAAGGATTTACTTCTGGATTAAGAAATCAAAATAACTGGCTGCAATAAGCAAAGCCTGCTGATGTAAGAGGAGATGTCCTGAGCCCTAATCTTCACTCTTGGCCTCAGATATTCACTTCTGATCTTACAACAGAAGATCTTGGGCTTCACTGTCACCTCTTGCACATATGTTACAAGATGGAGATGTCAGTTCAGCTTCACTTCTCACCTGTCTTTGCTGAGTCTGAAATTCAGCTGCAGGAGCTCAGCTGCTCCCTGTGTTTCATGATTATTCATGTATTTAAAGTGTACTTTGGAGCCTGGTAAATTATACAGAGGTAGTGACTATCCCCCTGGCTAGGAGCTCAGCTGTGCACTCCAACAACTTAAAAGAAACAGTTCTTCCCAGCCATTTGTTCATCCACCTCACCTGGACTTTGGGCAATTCAAATTCCAAATCTGATCCAATTCCTGGTTCATCAATTGAGATGTCTTCTGCACATCCTCATCAATAACTTTTCATCAGAATTCCAACAGATCTTCCCACCTCAGCTTAAATGTATGACACTACGTTGAGGCAAAGGGTGTCAGCAGCCCCCTAGACCCAAGGGGTGCCCACCAGATCAAG
This sequence comes from Phalacrocorax carbo, assembly GCF_963921805.1. Lineage (NCBI taxonomy): Eukaryota > Metazoa > Chordata > Aves > Suliformes > Phalacrocoracidae > Phalacrocorax > Phalacrocorax carbo. Next base: position 35,115,392 of record NC_087520.1, on the reverse strand, counting down.
ACAGAGAAGAAAGGGAGGGGGAAGCACCCAGGGACAGTTTGCTTACACTGGCCCCACCACCTCCTTCTGCCTCCTGAAGGAAACAGGAGCAACAAGAGCACAGCACCAGCTCCTCTCTCCGAAGACCTGCCATTTACTTTCCCGGCTCTTATGCCTGTTTACAGATGGAAATGCTGCACCGCAGGTACGCTACATGACTTTTGTGGAGTATGCCGTACATCAACACCTGGACACAAAGGCCAGTTCTCCACCACTGCAATGAAATGAAATGAAAAATCACAAGAGTAAAATGACTGGAATCATTTAGGCTGGAAAGAAGGGCATGACAAGAAGTAATCAAGAAATGGGCACCAAAACTACGTGAAAAATAACAGCAGCACTGCAGCTCCAGGACTCAGGAAAGAGGGGGAATCAAAGGCCAGCAAATGTGCGGCACAAAAGGTGCGACTCTTCATAGTGGCTTGGAATTAACCTGTAAAATCTGCTGCTGGAGGATATTACTGAAACAAAGCAGTTAGCTGTGTTCAAATTCGGCACCACAGTCCCACTGCTGGTAGTGGAGAGGTGCTCCTTCACCCCAGGGCTGCCTACAGCCTGCAGATGTATGAATATTCACAGTGACACCGGCAAGGTTATCACTTTACAAAAGGGACATCCGATCCTTTACATCTCTTTGATGTCTGTTAAGGCTGGGACAATATGCGCACCACTAAGGGAGGAAAAAAGGACCATAGAAAGAGACAGAAGAGTGTTAAGAGCAAGTGGGAAGAAATGAGGGCAACAAACATACTCAGAGGAAGGAGACAGAAGATGAAAAACAACAGGAAGATTAAAGAAGAAGCCTCATCCCCTGATAGAAGGTATTTTCCCCCCTCTCCAAAATCAGCACTCTGCTGAACCATTACTGTTTTTCTCTGCTGCTGGCTCACTGGTTACTGAGCATGGGACTGGTTTAAACCTATGGAGATTAGTGGCCTAAATTAAAAAACAACCCCGGCCCCAAACTTTCTGAAATCTTCTTTGTGCGGGACACTGGAGGAACACAGTCCACCACCTAACTGCAGTTATTAAAGAGGTGTGTGCAGGGGGATATCAAACATCACTAGGCCTCTGCTGGTCCCATGTATCTCTTTTTTGAGCACAGGAAAACATGCAATAATAGGGAAAAATGTAATGTAATGCTGTAGAGTGAACAGGAGCATCCAGTGCTTACTGAAGTCAATGGAAATTCTCCCGCTGTTTTCAACAGGTCCTGAAAAAACCAGTTTTAGAATATCTGTGTTTATGGTCACTATAAAATAACATATTATTTGTACGGTCAATCAACTGAATATGTGCTAAGAAAACTCAACAGTAAAACCCAGAAGAGGTGGTACAGCCTTACAAAAACCAGTCCTTCATTTCTGAAAGTAAAGAGAGGTACAGTGCTCCTGAGGCTGGATGCAGAGCCCATTACATTCATGAGAGTCTTCTCGACTGACTTCACTGGGATTTGGACTAGGCTGACAGTATCCTGAATCACGGGAGTTCAATGGTCCAGCACCCCCGGGCCAAAACGGCAATGCCATAAAGCACACAAAACCGGGATCACACCACCTCTACCTCCCCCACAGCCAGCTATTAGCCCACCGCATCAAATGCAGCTCTTTCATGACTCCTGCTAGCCATTGTCCTAAATAAACAAGATAAATTTTATATTCTGATATTGTTTTGTGATAAAGACAACCAGTTTTCAGATGGAACAGCTCTTCCGCTACTGTTCTCAGAACAACACAGCCACGCTTCAAACGGCTGTGTGGAAGCCAGAGCTGTGCTGGAGCCTCATGCGCTCGGTGGGACACACCCAGCCATAAACTGCCTGGGTTAAGCCAAGGCACTTGGGTTAGTTTTTAAAATAAGACTCTCATCTCCGTGTCCATTCCACACTTGGGGTGAGCACAAATACACTGGAAAGGGTTTTGCACCTGGAGGAAGGGGTTTGTCACAGAAGCTGGGAATCTGAGGCACGCCGGCGCAAAAAGGCAACATGCACATGCGGCGTTAGGGAGTCTGGGCACCTGCCTATTATCAGGCAGTGGCAATAAAGGGAATTTGTTATGCTGTAAACAAGCAGAGGGGATAAAAAAACATCTTCTGCTATGAACGGTAAGAGAAAAATCATGGCTGTCCACCAATGACAGCACTGGGAAGGGACACCTTCCGTGACCCCCCCACTCCGCACAGTGCATGCTGCCCTAGACCAGCTACTCCCAGCACAGCCTGCCTGACCACCCTGACCTGCTCTGGCTCCTGTAACAGGAAATCTGGCGTTTCTGCACCAAGTGACTCGGTTGCCACCATGGAATTTGACAATATATTTAGGGAGGGAGGAGAATTTTGCAAAACCAGGAACAAAGAATGAATGGCATGGGGGGGGTCCAGTTCTCTAAAGCCTGTGCTTGGGCAGAAAAATGGACTCGACATACCACCAAGTACGTGATCTTCTCATGCACGTTTTACACCGTTGAGAGTGCTGTGTGGCTGTGACCGGACTGGAAGTGACGCCCAGCTCTGGACTGTCTACACAGCACACTGAGGATGCCCAGGTAATACTGACATAGGTATTTCCACCCTTGCACTGTAGATATCTTGACAGTGTCTAAATATGTCTAGACTGTTGTCTATCTTGACTTTAGTAAGGCATTTGACACTGTCTCCCACAGCCTCCTCACAGGCAGGCTAAGGAAGTGTGGGTTAGATGAGAGGACAGTGAGGTGGACAGAGAACTGGCTCAACAACAGAACTCAGAGGGTCGTGATCAATGGAGCAGAGTCTGGATGGAGGCCTGTCACTAGCGGTGTTCCCCAGGGGTCTGTGCTGGGTCCAGTCCTGTTCAACATATTCATCAGTGACCTGGGCAAAGGGACAGAGTGTAACCTCAGCCAGTTCGCTGATGATACCAAGCTGGGAGGAGTGGCTGATGCACCAGAAGGCTGTGCTGCCACCCAGCGAGACCTGGACAGGCTGGAGAGCTGGGCCGAGGGGAACCTCACGGAATTCAACAAGAGCAAGTGCAAGGTCCTGCCCCTGGGGAGGAACAACCCCATGCACCGGTACAGGCTGGGGGCTGACCTGCTGGAAAGCAGCTCTGCTGAGAAGGACCTGGGAGTGCTGGTGGACAGCAAGGTGACCCTGAGCCAGCACTGGGCCCTTGTGGCCAAGAAGGCCAACGGTATCATGGGCTGCATTAAAAGGAGTGTGGCCAGCAGGTCGAGGGAGGTGGTCCTTCCCCTCTACTCTGCCATGGTGAGACTGCATTTGGAGTGCTGTGTCCAGTTTTGGGCCCCCCAGTTTAAGAAGGATGTGGAAATGCTTGAGCAAGTCCAGTGGAGAACTACCAAGATGATCAGGGGATGGAGCATCACCCTTATGAGGAAAGGCTGAGAGACCTGGGTTTGTTCAGTCTGGAGAAGAGAAGACTACGGGGGGATCTCATCAATAGCTATAAATATCTAAAGGGTGAGTATCAGGACGATGGGACTGGAATCTTTTCAATAGTGCCCAATGACAGGACAAGGGGCAACGGGCTCAGGCTGGAACATAAGAAGTTCCACCTGAATATGAGAAAAAACTTATTTCCTGTGTGGGTGCCAGAGCAGTGGCACAGGCTGCCCAGGGAGGCTGTGGCGTCCCTTCCCTGGAGACATTCACACCCCGCCTGGATGCGTTCCTGTGCCCCCTGCTCTGGGTGTGCCTGCTCAGGCAGGGGAGTTGGATGAGATGATCTCCAGAGGTCCCTTCCAACCCCTACCATTCTGTGACTCTGTGATTCTGTGATATAAAATCCTACCCTGATGATTTACAAAAGTTTAATGTGGAATATGAAGTAGAAGAATTCAATCTACAAGGAACCTCACCAGGCAGGTGCCACAGGAGCTGCAAGGAAACACTTCCATGCTGCTCATTTTGGTAAGTTACTAAAGGCAGATGCAGACACGAATCTTCCTAGTCCTATCCAGAAGCACATTTCGCTGAAACAGGCAGAGGAGAAACTACAGGGTGGTAAGTGCCTAGCACAGTGGCAAAGTCCACGCAGTTTCATTGAAACTCAGCCCAGAGCAGCCTGGTACAGCTTCTGTCCCAGTCACATGCATAGAGATACTGCACCCTTTCTCTCACGGAGGCTCCAGCCCTCACTGATGCCAGCATCAGTGCAGTGTTGCTGAGCAGCACGCAGCATCCCATAGAAGATTTTGTATGGTATCCAGGAAATCCTTGCCCTGCAGGACTAATGATGCATCTCCCGTTTCTTCTAAGGATTATTTCCCTAGCTTCCCAACGTCTTAACAGCAGTGTACCTGGCAGCACAGCCCAGAGTCAAGCACTGTATATGGTAGCTAATGGAGCTGCTTCTGTTTAGTCAAGGAAAAGTGCTTACTCTGAAGGTGATTCCCACCAGCCAAGGTCCCTACTCATGAGCAGGGAGCTCCTTGCTAAACTGAAAGGGGGGATGGACAGTCCAGTCTGATTTTGCTGTAAAGTACCACAAAAAGCCTTCATGAGCTACAATGAGCCCTCAACTTCTTGTGGCTGTTGTAGGAACTAGTGGGGAAGTTCTGTTAGGTCACCTGGAAAAGGGAGCAGATGGGAGGTGGGATGCATACAGCCCTTCTCCATCCACAATTTCTGGACAACATTTAGGTCTCATGGGAAAGGTAAACAGATCTTTCAAAGATGCAGCTTTTTGCCTTTCACAAAATAATTTTCTGCTCATGATTTGGTAGAAAAGCTTTTTTTCTGGTGGATTTCACGTTGGCTAAAATCTGCAGTCACCTCTGACAAGGGCGACATCTTCCTGGGGAGGAGACGGGAAGTGTGACTGCAAGGCCAGTTTTGCTGCTGTTTTGACATCAATGCCAGTGAGTCAGAAAAGATCTGCTAACTACAGGCAGAGTCAGCCAACAGAAACTGTAAAGCCACGTCTCCTGTGAACGTGATGCTGTTCTCTCAGTACTGAAAAGGTCCTTTATTTTTGTACCTAATATTGACTCCTGAACAGGCTGAAATGGCTTTTTCTGATTATTTTTCACTTGTTATTGTTTGCTACATGAAACAATGAACTGTCATCCTGACTCAACGTTTCTTTTAGATTTCAGTGCTGTGAAGATCTGACTCCTGGCTACGAGAGGAAGTTGCTCACTTCTGTGATGACAACTGCGCCATTTGCTAAGGTCAGTTTGAGAGCACTTAAAAATCCGTATGAAACTCAGATGTCCTGTGCCCCTCCCCTCCTTAAGATGGAGTAATAATATATACGTTGCCTATGTCTATTTTTGTTTGACGATGTCTAAGCAGGGAGTGAGTATCAAATAAGTAGGTATGAGGGATCTTGGTTTTGCATGAAGTTATGTTTTGGCAGTGAAGGGGACTCACGGTGCTCATAAATGTCCTGGGGAAACACTTGTGATGGCAAGGGGATCAAGGCAGAAGATATTTGAGCTGCAGAGAAGGGGCAGCTCCTGCACCAGCCGTCCCCTAACTCAGCAGCGTGGCAGACCTGGGGGTGCTGGCTCCATGCTCTGCTCAAGGACATTTGTTGCTCAAGGTGTCATGGTCCCATGTGTGGGACTTTGAACTGGTGCAGTAAGAGAGAGCTGTAAGCAGCTCTGTCTGGGCTGCTCACCATCGGCTCACTCAGCACAGGCTGTCTGCGAAGGAGAACAGAGCCAAACAACGCATTGCAATTTCTCAGCATACTTCATAAGGCTTAAAATCACCCAAACCCAGGAAACTTGTATGTACTATTAGAGTGTTGCTTTCAGCAAGGAGACCTGTCCGACACTAAACACCTGCAAGTTCTGGCTTATTAGTAATTGGAAGTGTAATTAATATTCACTGTAAACACACCAGTCAGACTTGATAATAAAGAATCACTAGCCTAGGAACACATACCCCACTTTCTCTGCATTTCAGTGTTAACTTAGTCTGAAAACAACACTTAAATAGCAAACACAATAACGCTGATGTGGTACTAACATTCCAAACTTTCCAAAATAACCATCTGAGCAGCAATTCAAGTTGAAAAGCAACGTGGCTGAACCTTGAGGCTAATAAACTGCTTGATTAAATTAAGGGGTAAAAAACTAATAAATATTCAGAACACTTGATAATGCTTTGTTTGACATAAAGAACATTTAATGCAAGTCTCACTGGAAAACCTGTCAGGTTTTATACCTTAAATAGAGTTTTGCATTTAGAAACACCGAGTGATTCCATTTGCTGCCTTTGATTATTGTCTTCTGTCACTTTAATCATGCTGGCAAAATTACACGATTTCTGTGAAGTCAAATCCGTTTACAATGCAGTTTTAATATAGCTTTGCAGCGCATTCTTCCATGCATTTTTATTTAGTTACTCCCTACCTAGCAATACTTTGCTTTGTTCTCGAGCCCTCATTAGCCTGGGGTTTGCTCTAAAGCTCTCCCAGGGAGGAACTAACTAAAATACAGTTAACCCTATGCAAAAAGATGGTCTGGAACAACGGACTGAGCTTGGGCACAGCGCCGGCTCTCCCAAGTCTCTCCCAGCCCTGCCAGCGACTCACTGCGCAGACAAGTC